>NW_027140339.1:0-1366965 GCF_036365525.1 Heterodontus francisci
TGTGGCTTTCGTGCAGAGAGATCGACTATTGACATGCTGTTCTCCCTTCGTCAGATACAGGAGAAATGCCGTGAACAACAGATGCCCCTCTACATTGCTTTCATTGATCTCACCAAAGCCTTTGACCTCGTCAGCAGACGTGGTCTCTTCAGACTACTAGAAAAGATCGGATGTCCACCAAAGCTACTAAGTATCATCACCTCATTCCATGACAATATGAAAGGCACAATTCAACATGGTGGCTCCTCATCAGAGCCCTTTCCTATCCTGAGTGGTGTGAAACAGGGCTGTGTTCTCGCACCCACACTTTTTGGGATTTTCTTCTCCCTGCTGCTTTCACATGCGTTCAAATCCTCTGAAGAAGGAATTTTCCTCCACACAAGATCAGGGGGCAGGTTGTTCAACCTTGCCCGTCTAAGAGCGAAGTCCAAAGTACGGAAAGTCCTCATCAGAGAACTCCTCTTTGCTGACGATGCTGCTTTAACATCTCACACTGAAGAATGCCTGCAGAGTCTCATCGACAGGTTTGCGTCTGCCTGCAATGAATTTGGCCTAACCATCAGCCTCAAGAAAACGAACATCATGGGGCAGGATGTCAGAAATGCTCCATCCATCAATATTGGCGACCACGCTCTGGAAGTGGTTCAAGAGTTCACCTACCTAGGCTCAACTATCACCAGTAACCTGTCTCTAGATGCAGAAATCAACAAGCGCATGGGTAAGGCTTCCACTGCTATGTCCAGACTGGCCAAGAGAGTGTGGGAAAATGGCGCACTGACACGGAACACAAAAGTCCGAGTGTATCAGGCCTGTGTCCTCAGTACCTTGCTCTACGGCAGCGAGGCCTGGACAACGTATGCCAGCCAAGAGCGACGTCTCAATTCATTCCATCTTCGCTGCCTTCGGAGAATACTTGGCATCAGGTGGCAGGACTATATCTCCAACACAGAAGTCCTTGAAGCGGCCAACACCCCCAGCTTATACACACTACTGAGTCAGCGGCGCTTGAGATGGCTTGGCCATGTGAGCCGCATGGAAGATGGCAGGATCCCCAAAGACACATTGTACAGCGAGCTCGCCACTGGTATCAGACCCACCGGCCGTCCATGTCTCCGTTATAAAGACGTCTGCAAACGCGACATGAAATCGTGTGACGTTGATCACAAGTCGTGGGAGTCAGTTGCCAGCATTCGCCAGAGCTGGCGGGCAGCCATAAAGACAGGGCTAACTTGTGGCGAGTCGAAGAGACTTAGTAGGTGGCAGGAAAAAAGACAGAGGCGCAAGGGGAGAGCCAACTGTGCAACAGCCCCAACAAACAAATTTCTCTGCAGCACCTGTGGAAGAGCCTGTCACTCCAGAATTGGCCTTTATAGCCACTCCAGGCGCTGCTTCACAAACCACTGACCACCTCCAGGCGCGTATCCATTGTCTCTCGAGATAAGGAGGCCCAAAAGAATGTCTGAGTTACTTGGTGTTAGTGTGTGTCTTTGTTACTGGGTATCAGTTTTTGTCTTTGTGACTTGGTGTCAGTGTATGTCTTTGTTACAGGGTGTCAGTGTGTGTCTTTGTGACTTGCTGTCAGTGTATTTCTTTGTTACTTGGTGTAAGTGTGTGTCTGTGTTACTGGGTATCAGTGTATGTTTGTGTTATTGGGTATCAGTGTATGTCTTTGTTACTTGGTGTCTGTTTATGTCAAAATACTTGGTGCAAGTGTATGTCTTTGTTACTTGGTGTAATTGTCTGTCTTTGTTACTTGGTGTAAGTGCATGTCTTTGTTACTTGGTGTCAGTGTATGTCATTGTTACTTGGTGACAGTGTATGTCTGTGTTACTTGGTGTAAGTGTATGTCTTTGTTACTTGGTGTCAGTGTATGTCTGTGTTCCATGGTGTCAGTGTATGTCTTTGTTACTTGGTGTCAGTGTATGTCTGTGTTACTGGGCATCAGTGTATGTCTTTGTTCCTGGGTGTCAGTGTGTGTCTGTGTTACTGGGTATCAGTGTATGTCTTTGTGACTTGGTATCAGTGCATGTCTTTGTTACTGGGTGTCTGTGTGTGTCTGTGTTCCTGGGTATCAGTGTGTGTTTCTAACTGGGTGTCATTGTATGTCTGTGTTACTTGGTGTAAGTGTGTGCCTGTGTATCAGTGTATGTCTTTGTTACTTGGTGTCAGTGTATGTCTGTGTTACTTGGTGTCAGTTTGTTTGTTTGTGTTACTGGGTTTCAGTGTGTGCCTGTGTTACTTGGTGTAAGTGTGTGTCTTTGTTACTTGGTGTCAGTGTATGTCTGTGTTACTTGGTGTCAGTGCATGTCTTTGTTACTGCGTGTCAGTGTTTCTCTGTGTTACTGGATGTCAGTGTGTGTTTGTTTGTGTTATTGGGTGTCAGTGTGTGTCTGTGACACTAGGTGTCATTATTTAGTTTAGTTTAGAGATACAGCACTTAAACAGGCCCTTCGGCCCACCGAGTCTGTGCCGACCATCAACCACCCATTTATACTAATCCAACACTAATCCCGTATTCCTATCACATCCCCACCTGTCCCTATACATTTCCCTACCACCTACCTATACTCGGGGCAATTTATGATGGCCAATTAACCTATCAACCTGCAAGTCTTTGGCATGTGGGAGGAAATCGGAGCACCCGGAGGAAACCCACGCAGACACAGGCAGAACTTGCAAACTCCGCACAGGCAGTACCCAGAATCGAACCCGGGTCCCTGGAGCTGTGAGGCTGCGGTGCTAACCACTGCGCCAATGTGCCCCCCCCCCCACCCCTCCCCCCAACGTGTGCCTGTGTTACTGGGTATCAGTGCATGACTTTGTTACTTGGTGTCAGTGTATGTCTGTGTTAAATGGTGTCAGTGTGTTTGTTTGTGTTACTGGGTTTCAGTGTGTGTCTGTGTTACTTGGTGTAACTGTGTGTCTTTGTTACTTGGTGTCCGTGTGTGTCTGTGTTAATGGGTGTAAGTGTGTGTCTGTGTTACTGGGTGTCAGTGTGTGTCTGTGTTACTTGTTGTAAGTCTGTGCCTTTGTTACTTGGTGTCCGTGTGTGTCTGTGTTACTGGGTGTCAGTGTATGTCTTTGTTACTGGGTGTCAGTGTATGTCTTTGTTACTTGGTGTAACTGTATGTCTGAGTTACTTGGTGTTAGTGTGTGTCTTTGTTACTGGGTATCAGTTTTTGTCTTTGTGACTTGGTGTCAGTGTATGTCTTTGTTACAGGGTGTCAGTGTGTGTCTTTGTGACTTGGTGTCAGTGTATTTCTTTGTTACTTGGTGTAAGTGTGTGTCTGTGTTACTGGGTATCAGTGTATGTTTGTGTTATTGGGTATCAGTGTATGTCTTTGTTACTTGGTGTCTGTTTATGTCAAAATACTTGGTGCAAGTGTATGTCTTTGTTACTTGGTGTAATTGTCTGTCTTTGTTACTTGGTGTAAGTGCATGTCTTTGTTACTTGGTGTCAGTGTATGTCATTGTTACTTGGTGACAGTGTATGTCTGTGTTACTTGGTGTAAGTGTATGTCTTTGTTACATGGTGTCAGTGTATGTCTGTGTTCCATGGTGTCAGTGTATGTCTTTGTTACTTGGTGTCAGTGTATGTCTGTGTTACTGGGCATCAGTGTATGTCTTTGTTCCTGAGTGTCAGTGTGTGTCTGTGTTACTGGGTATCAGTGTATGTCTTTGTGACTTGGTATCAGTGCATGCCTTTGTTACTGGGTGTCTGTGTGTGTCTGTGTTCCTGGGTATCAGTGTGTGTTTCTAACTGGGTGTCATTGTATGTCTGTGTTACTTGGTGTAAGTGTGTGCCTGCGTATCAGTGTATGTCTTTGTTACTTGGTGTCAGTGTATGTCTGTGTTACTTGGTGTCAGTTTGTTTGTTTGTGTTACTGGGTTTCAGTGTGTGCCTGTGTTACTTGGTGTAAGTGTGTGTCTTTGTTACTTGGTGTCCGTGTGTGTCTGTGTTAATGGGTGTAAGTGTGTGTCTGTGTTACTGGGTGTCAGTGTGTGTCAGTGTTACTTGGTGTAAGTCTGTGTCTTTGTTACTTGGTGTCCGTGTGTGCCTGTGTTACTGGGTGTCAGTGTATGTCTTTGTTACTTGGTGCAAGTGTATGTCTGAGTTACTTGGTGTTAGAGTGTGTCTGTTTTACTGGGTATCAGTTTATGTATTTGTGACTTGGTGTCAGTGTATGTCTTTGTTACTGGGTATCAGTGTATGTCTTTGTTACTTGGTGTCAGTGTATGTCTGAGTAACTTGGTGTCCGTGTGTGTCTGTGTTACTGGGTGTCTGTGTATGTCTTTGTTACTGGGTGTCAGTGTATGTCTTTGTTACTTGGTGTAAGTGGATGTCTGAGTTACTTGGTGTTAGTGTGTGTCTGTGTTACTGGGTATCAGTGTCTGTCTTTGTTACTAGGTGTAAGTGTGTGTCTGTGTAACTGGGTTTCAGTGTCTGTCTTTGTTACTTGGTGTCAGTGTTTTTCACAGTTACTTGGTGTTAGTGTGTGTCTGTGTTACTGGGTATCAGTTTTTGTCTTTGTGACTTGGTGTCCGTGTATGTCTTTGTTACTGGGTGTCAGTCTGTGCCGACCATCAACCACCCATTTATAATAATCCTACACTAATCCTGTGTTCCTATCACATCCCCACCTGTCCCTATATATTTCCCTACCACCTGCCTATACTAGGGGCAATTTATGATGGCCAATTATTATATCAACCTGCAAGTCTTTGGCATGTGGGAGGAAACCGGAGCACCTGGAGGAAACCCACGCAGACACAGCGAGAACTTGCAAACTCCGCACAGGCAGTACCCAGAATCGAACCCGGGTCCCTGGAGCTGTGAGGCTGCGGTGCTAACCACTGATCCAATGTGCCCCCCCCCCCCCCACAACGGCTGCCTGTGTTACTGGGTATCAGTGCATCTCTTTGTTACTTGGTGTCAGTGTATATCTGTGTTACTTGGTGTCAGTGTCTTTGTTTGTGTTACTGGGTGTCAGTGTGCGTCTGTGTTACTTGGTGTAAGTGCGTGTCTTTGTTACTTGGTGTCCGTGTGTGTTTGTGTTAATGGGTGTATGTGTGTGTCTGTGTTACTGGGTGTCAGTGTGTGTCTGTGTTACTTGGTGTAAGTCTGTGTCTTTTTTACTTGGTGTCCGTGTGTGTCTGTGTTACTGGGTGTCAGCGTATGTCTTTGTTACTGGGTGACAGTGTATGTCTTTGTTACTTGGTGTAAGTGTGTGTCTGTGTTACTGGGTATCAGTGTCTGTCTTTGTTAATTGGTGTAAGTGTGTGTCTGTGTTACTGGGTATCAGTGTATTTCTTTGTGACTTTGTGTCAGTATATGTCTTTGTTACTGGGTGTCAGTGTGTGTCTTTGTGACTTGGTGTCAGTGTATGTCAAAATACTTGGTGTAAGTTCATGTCTTTGTTACTTGGTGACAGTGTATGTCTTTGCTACTTGGAGTCAGTGTATGTCTTTGTTACTTGGTGTCAGTGTGTGTCTGTGTTACTGGGCATCAGTGTATGTCTTTGTGACTTGGTTTCAGTGTATGTCTTTGTTACTGGGTGTCAGTGTGTCTCTGTGTTACTGGGTATCAGTGTATGTCTTTGTGACTTTGTGTCAGTATATGTCTTTGTTACTGGGTGTCAGTGTGTGTCTTTGTTACTTGGTGTCAGTGTATGTCTTTTTTACTGGGTGTCAGTGTGTGTCTTTGTGACTTGGTGTCAGTCTATGTCTTTGTTACTTGGTGTTAGTGTGTGTCTGTGTTACTGGGTATCAGTGTATGTTTGTGTCAATGGGTATCAGTGTATGTCTTTGTTACTTGGTGTCAGTGTATGTCAAAATACTTGGTGTAAGTGTATGACTTTGTTACATGGTGTCAGTGTATGACTTTGTTACTTGGTGCAAGTGTGTGTCTGTGATACTGGGTATCAGTGTATGTCTTTGTGACTTTGTGTCAGTGTATGTCTTTGTTACTTGGTGTCAGTGTATGTGTTTGTGACTTGGTGTCAGTGTATGTCTTTGTTACTGTTTATTCGTGTTTCTCTGTGTTACTGCGTGTCAGAGTGTGTTTGTTTGTGTCACTGTGTGTCAGTGTTTATCTGTGACACTAGCTGTCAGTATTTAGTTTCGTTTGGAGATACAGCACATTAACAGGCCTTTCGGCCCACCCAGTCTGTGCCGACCATCAACCACCAATTTATAATAATCCTAAACTCATCCCGTATTCCTATCACATCCCCACCTGTCTCTATATATTTCCCTACCACCTGCCTATACTAGGGGCAATTTATGATGGCCAATTAACCTATCAACCTGCAAGTCTTTGGCATGTGGGAGGAAGCCGGAGCACCCGGAGGAAACCACACGCAGACACAGGGAGAACTTGCAAACTCCGCACAGGCAGTACCCAGTATCGAACCCGGGTCCCTGGAGCTGTGAGGCTGCGGTGCTAACCAATGCGCCAATGTGCCTCCCCCCACCCGCTCCCAAACTGTGTGCCTGTGTTACAGGGTATCAGTGTATGTCTTTGTTACTTGGTGTCAGTGTATGTCTGTGTTACTTGGTGTCAGTGTCTTTGTTTGTGTTACTGGGTGTCAGTGTGCGTCTGTGTTACTTGGTGTAACTGTGTGTCTTTGTTACTTGGTGTCCGTGTGTGTCTGTGTTAATGGGTGTAAGTTTGTGTCTGTGTTAATGGGTGTCAGTGTGTGTCTGTGTTACTTGGTGTAAGTCTGTGTCTTTGTTACTTGGTGTCCGTGTGTCTCTGTGTTACTGGGTGTCAGTGTATGTCTTTGTTACTGGGTTTCAGTGTATCTCTTTGTTAATTGGTGTAAGTGTGTGTCTGTGTTACTGGGTATCCGTGTATGTCTTTGTTACTTGATGTCAGTGTATGTCTGAGTTACTTGGTGTTAGTGTGTGTCTGTGTTACTGGGTAGCAGTGTATGTCTTTGTGACTTGGTGTCAGTGTATGTCTTTGTTACTGGGTGTCAGTGTGTGTCTTTGTGACTTGGTGTCAGTGTATGTCTTTGTTACTTGGTGTAAGTGTGTGTCTGTGTTACTGTGTATCAGTGTATGTTTCTGTTAATGTGTATCAGTGTATCTCTTTGTTACTTGGTGTAAGTGCATGTCTTTGTTACTTGGTGTCAGTGTATGTCTTTGTTACTTGGTGACAGTGTATGTCTGTGTTACTTGGTTTAAGTGTGAGTCTTTGTTACTTGGTGTAAGTGAATGTCTTTGTTACTGGGTGTCAGTGTATGTCTTTGTTACTTGGTGTCAGTGTGTGTCTGTGTTCCTGGGTATCAGTGTATGATTTTGTGACTTGGTGTCAGTGTATGTTTTTGTTACTGGGTGTCAGTGTGTGTCTTTGTGACTTTGTGTCAGTGTATGTCTTTGTTACTTGGTGCAAGTGTGTGTCTGTGATACTGGGTATCAGTGTTTGTCTTTGTTACTTGGTGTTAGTGTATGTCTGTGTTACTTGGTGTAAGTGTGTGTCTGTGTATCAGTGTGTGTCTGTGTTACTGGGTATCAGTGCATGTCTTTGTCACTTGGTGTCAGTATATGTCTGTGTTACTTGGTCTCAGTGTGTTTGTTTGTGTTACTGGGTTTCAGTGTGTGTCTGTGCACTTGGTGTAAGTGTCTGTCTTTGTTACTTGGTGTCAGTGTATGTCTTTGTGACTTGGTGTCAGTGTGTGTCTGTGTTACTGGGCGACAGTGCATGTATTTGTGACTTGGTATCAGTGTATGTCTTTGTGACTTGGTGTCAGTGTATGTCTATGTTACTTGGTGTCAGTGTGTTTGTTTGTGTTACTGGGTGTCAGTGTGTGTGTGTGTTACTTGGTGTAAGTGTGTGTCTTTGTTACTTGGTGTCCGTGTGTGTCTGTGTTACTGGGTGTCAGTGTATGTCTTTGTTACTGGGTGTCAGTGTATGTCTTTGTTACTTGGTGTAAGTGTGTGTCTGTGTTACTGGGTATCAGTGTCTGTCTTTTTACTTGGTGTAAGTGTGTGTCTGTGTTACTGGTTATCAGTGTCTGTCTTGTTTACTTGGTGTAAGTGTGTGTCTGTGTTACTGGGTATCAGTGCATGTCTTTGTTACTTGGTGTCAGTGTGTGTCTGTTACTTGGTGTAAGTGTGTGTCTGTGTTACTGGGTATCAGTGTATGTCTTTGTTACTTGGTGTCAGTGTATCTCAAAATATTTGGTGTAAGTGTATGTCTTTGTTACTTGTTTTAATTGTCTGTCTTTGTTACTTGGTGTCAGTGTATGTCTGTGTTACCTGGTGTAAGTGTATGTCTTTGTTACTTTGTGTAACTGTATGTCTTTGCTACTTGGTGTCAGTGTATGTCTTAGTTACTTGGTGTCTGTGTGTGTCTGTGTTACTGGGCATCAGTGGATGTCTTTGTGACTTGGTATCAGTGTATGTCTTCGTGACTTGGTGTCAGTGTATGTCTTTTTCACTGGGTGTCAGTGTGTACATGTGTTACTTGGTGTCAGTGTCTGTCTTTGTTACTGTGTATCGGTGTTTCTCTGTGTTACTGGGTGTCAGTGTGTGTCTGTGTTACCTGGTGTAAGTGTATGTCTTTGTTACTTGGTTTAAGTGTATGTCTTTGTTACTTGGTGTCAGTGTATGTCTTTGTGACTTGGTGTGAGTGTGTGTCTTTGTTACTTGGTGTAAGTGAATGTCTTTGTTACTTGGTGTCAGTGTATGTCTTTGTGACTTGGTGTCAGTGTGTGTCTGTGTTACTGGGCATCAGTGTATGTCTTTGTGACTTGCTATCAGTGTATGTCTTTGTGACTTGGTGTCAGTGTATGACTTTTTTACTGGGTGTAAGTGTGTGTCTGCGTTACTGGGTATCAGTGTGTGTCTTTGTTACTTGGTGTAGGTGTATGTCTTTGTTACTTGGTGTCAGTGCATCTCTTTGTTACTTGGTGTCAGTGTATATCTGTGTTACTTGGTGTCAGTGTCTTTGTTTGTGTTACTGGGTGTCAGTGTGCGTCTGTGTTACTTGGTGTAAGTGCGTGTCTTTGTTACTTGGTGTCCGTGTGTGTTTGTGTTAATGGGTGTATGTGTGTGTCTGTGTTACTGGGTGTCAGTGTGTGTCTGTGTTACTTGGTGTAAGTCTGTGTCTTTTTTACTTGGTGTCCGTGTGTGTCTGTGTTACTGGGTGTCAGCGTATGTCTTTGTTACTGGGTGACAGTGTATGTCTTTGTTACTTGGTGTAAGTGTGTGTCTGTGTTACTGGGTATCAGTGTCTGTCTTTGTTAATTGGTGTAAGTGTGTGTCTGTGTTACTGGGTATCAGTGTATTTCTTTGTGACTTTGTGTCAGTATATGTCTTTGTTACTGGGTGTCAGTGTGTGTCTTTGTGACTTGGTGTCAGTGTATGTCAAAATACTTGGTGTAAGTTCATGTCTTTGTTACTTGGTGACAGTGTATGTCTTTGCTACTTGGAGTCAGTGTATGTCTTTGTTACTTGGTGTCAGTGTGTGTCTGTGTTACTGGGCATCAGTGTATGTCTTTGTGACTTGGTTTCAGTGTATGTCTTTGTTACTGGGTGTCAGTGTGTCTCTGTGTTACTGGGTATCAGTGTATGTCTTTGTGACTTGATATCAGTGTATGTCTTTGTTACTCGGTGTCAGTGTGTGTCTGTGTTACTGGGTATCAGTGTATGTCTTTGTGACTTGGTATCATTGTAGGTCTTTGTTACTGGGTGTCAGTGTGTGTCTGTGTTCCTGGGTATCAGTGTATGTCTTTGTGACTTTGTGTCAGTATATGACTTTGTTACTGGGTGTCAGTGTGTGTCTTTGTGACTTGGTGTCAGTGTATGTCTTTGTTATTTGGTGCAAGTGTGTGTCTGTGATACTGGGTATCAGTGTCTGTGTCTTTGTTAATTGGTGTAAGTGTGTGTCTGTGTTACCGGGTATCAGTGTATGTCTTTGTTACTTGGTGTCAGTGTATGTCTGAGTTACTTGGTGTCAGTGTGTGTCTGTGTTCCTGGGTATCAGTGTATGTCTTTGTGACTTTGTGTCAGTATATGTCTTTGTTACTGGGTGTCAGTGTGTGTCTTTGTTACTTGGTGTCAGTGTATGTCTTTGTTACTTGGTGCATGTGTGTGTCTGTGATACTGGGTATCAGTGTCTGTGTCTTTGTTAATTGGTGTAAGTGTGTGTCTGTGTTCCTGGGTATCAGTGTATGTCTTTGTGACTTTGTGTCAGTATATGTCTTTGTTACTGGGTGTCAGTGTGTGTCTTTGTTACTTGGTGTCAGTGTATGTCTTTTTTACTGGGTGTCAGTGTGTGTCTTTGTGACTTGGTGTCAGTCTATGTCTTTGTTACTTGGTGTTAGTGTGTGTCTGTGTTACTGGGTATCAGTGTATGTTTGTGTCAATGGGTATCAGTGTATGTCTTTGTTACTTGGTGTCAGTGTATGTCAAAATACTTGGTGTAAGTGTATGACTTTGTTACATGGTGTCAGTGTATGACTTTGTTACTTGGTGTCAGTGTGTGTCTGTGTTACTGGGTAGCAGTGTATGTCTTTGTGACTTGGTGTCAGTGTATGTCTTTGTTACTGGGTGTCAGAGTGTGTATCTGTGTTACTGGGTAGCAGTGTATCTCTTTGTGACTTGGTATCAGTATATGTCTTTGTTACTTGGTGCAAGTGTCTGTCTGTGTTACTAGGTATCAGTGAATGTCTTTGTTACTTGGTGTTAGTGTATGCCTGTGTTAATTGGTGTCAGTGTGTTTGTTTGTGTTACTGGGTTTCAGTGTGTGTCTGTGTTACTTGGTGTAAGTCTGTGTCTTTGTTTCTTGGTGTCTGTGTGTCTATGTGTTACTGGTTGTCAGTGTATGTCTTTGTTCCTGGGTGTCAGTGTATGTCTTTGTTACTCGGTGAAAGTGTATGTCTGAGTTACTTGGTGTTAGAGTGTGTCTGTGTTACTGGGTATCAGTTTATGTCATTGTGACTTGGTGTCAGTGCATGTCTGAGTTACTTGGTGTCCGTGTGTGTCTTTGTTACTGGGTGTCAGTGTATGTCTTTGTTAATTGGTGTAAGTGTATGTCTGAGTTACTTGGTGTTAGTGTGTGTCTGTGTTACTGGGTATCAATGTCTGTCTTTGTTAATCGGTGTAAGTGTGTGTCTGTGTAACTGGGTATCAGTGTATGTCATTGTTACTTGGTGTCAGTGTATGTCTGAGTTACTTGGTGTTAGTGTGTGTGTCTGTGTTACTGGGTAGCAGTTTATTCTTTGTGACTTGGTGTCAGTGTATGTCTTTGTTACTGGGTGTCAGTGTGTGTCTTTGTGACTTAGTGTCAGTGTATGTCTTTGTTACCTGGTGTAAGTGTGTGTCTGTGTTACTGGGTATCAGTGTATGTTTGTGTTAATGGGTATCGGTGTATGTCTTTGTTACTTGGTGTCAGTGTATGTCAAAATACTTGGTGTAATTGTATGTCTTTGTTACTTGGTGTAATTGTCTGTCTTTGTTACTTGGTGTAAGTGCATGTCTTTGTTACTTGGTGTCAGTGTATGTCATTGTTACTTGGTGACAGTGTATGTCTTTGCTACTTGGTGTCAGTGTATGTCTTTGTTACTTGGTGTCAGTGTGTGTCTGTGTTACTGGGTATCAGTCTATGTCTTTGTAACTTGGTATCAGTGTATGTCTTTGTTACTGGGTGTCAGTGTTTCTCTGTGTTACAGGGTATCAGTGTATGTCTTTGTGATTTGGTATCAGTGTATGTCTTTGTTACTGCGTGTCAGTGTGTGTCTGTGTTACTGGGTATCAGTGTATGTCTTTGTGACTTGGTATCAGTGTATGTCTTTGTGACTTGGTATCAGTGTATGTCTTTGTTACTGGGTGTCAGTGTGTGTCTTTGTGACTTGGTGTCAGTGTATGTCTTTGTTACTTGGTGCAAGTGTGTGTCTGTGATACTGGGTATCAGTGTATGTCTTTGTGACTTTGTGTCAGTGTATGTCTTTGTTACTTGGTGTCAGTGTATGTGTTTGTGACTTGGTGTCAGTGTATGTCTTTGTTACTGTTTATTCGTGTTTCTCTGTGTTACTGCGTGTCAGAGTGTGTTTGTTTGTGTCACTGTGTGTCAGTGTTTATCTGTGACACTAGCTGTCAGTATTTAGTTTCGTTTGGAGATACAGCACATTAACAGGCCTTTCGGCCCACCCAGTCTGTGCCGACCATCAACCACCAATTTATAATAATCCTAAACTCATCCCGTATTCCTATCACATCCCCACCTGTCTCTATATATTTCCCTACCACCTGCCTATACTAGGGGCAATTTATGATGGCCAATTAACCTATCAACCTGCAAGTCTTTGGCATGTGGGAGGAAGCCGGAGCACCCGGAGGAAACCACACGCAGACACAGGGAGAACTTGCAAACTCCGCACAGGCAGTACCCAGTATCGAACCCGGGTCCCTGGAGCTGTGAGGCTGCGGTGCTAACCAATGCGCCAATGTGCCTCCCCCCACCCGCTCCCAAACTGTGTGCCTGTGTTACAGGGTATCAGTGTATGTCTTTGTTACTTGGTGTCAGTGTATGTCTGTGTTACTTGGTGTCAGTGTCTTTGTTTGTGTTACTGGGTGTCAGTGTGCGTCTGTGTTACTTGGTGTAACTGTGTGTCTTTGTTACTTGGTGTCCGTGTGTGTCTGTGTTAATGGGTGTAAGTTTGTGTCTGTGTTAATGGGTGTCAGTGTGTGTCTGTGTTACTTGGTGTAAGTCTGTGTCTTTGTTACTTGGTGTCCGTGTGTCTCTGTGTTACTGGGTGTCAGTGTATGTCTTTGTTACTGGGTTTCAGTGTATCTCTTTGTTAATTGGTGTAAGTGTGTGTCTGTGTTACTGGGTATCCGTGTATGTCTTTGTTACTTGATGTCAGTGTATGTCTGAGTTACTTGGTGTTAGTGTGTGTCTGTGTTACTGGGTAGCAGTGTATGTCTTTGTGACTTGGTGTCAGTGTATGTCTTTGTTACTGGGTGTCAGTGTGTGTCTTTGTGACTTGGTGTCAGTGTATGTCTTTGTTACTTGGTGTAAGTGTGTGTCTGTGTTACTGTGTATCAGTGTATGTTTCTGTTAATGTGTATCAGTGTATCTCTTTGTTACTTGGTGTAAGTGCATGTCTTTGTTACTTGGTGTCAGTGTATGTCTTTGTTACTTGGTGACAGTGTATGTCTGTGTTACTTGGTTTAAGTGTGAGTCTTTGTTACTTGGTGTAAGTGAATGTCTTTGTTACTGGGTGTCAGTGTATGTCTTTGTTACTTGGTGTCAGTGTGTGTCTGTGTTCCTGGGTATCAGTGTATGATTTTGTGACTTGGTGTCAGTGTATGTTTTTGTTACTGGGTGTCAGTGTGTGTCTTTGTGACTTTGTGTCAGTGTATGTCTTTGTTACTTGGTGCAAGTGTGTGTCTGTGATACTGGGTATCAGTGTTTGTCTTTGTTACTTGGTGTTAGTGTATGTCTGTGTTACTTGGTGTAAGTGTGTGTCTGTGTATCAGTGTGTGTCTGTGTTACTGGGTATCAGTGCATGTCTTTGTCACTTGGTGTCAGTATATGTCTGTGTTACTTGGTCTCAGTGTGTTTGTTTGTGTTACTGGGTTTCAGTGTGTGTCTGTGCACTTGGTGTAAGTGTCTGTCTTTGTTACTTGGTGTCAGTGTATGTCTTTGTGACTTGGTGTCAGTGTGTGTCTGTGTTACTGGGCGACAGTGCATGTATTTGTGACTTGGTATCAGTGTATGTCTTTGTGACTTGGTGTCAGTGTATGTCTATGTTACTTGGTGTCAGTGTGTTTGTTTGTGTTACTGGGTGTCAGTGTGTGTGTGTGTTACTTGGTGTAAGTGTGTGTCTTTGTTACTTGGTGTCCGTGTGTGTCTGTGTTACTGGGTGTCAGTGTATGTCTTTGTTACTGGGTGTCAGTGTATGTCTTTGTTACTTGGTGTAAGTGTGTGTCTGTGTTACTGGGTATCAGTGTCTGTCTTTTTACTTGGTGTAAGTGTGTGTCTGTGTTACTGGTTATCAGTGTCTGTCTTGTTTACTTGGTGTAAGTGTGTGTCTGTGTTACTGGGTATCAGTGCATGTCTTTGTTACTTGGTGTCAGTGTGTGTCTGTTACTTGGTGTAAGTGTGTGTCTGTGTTACTGGGTATCAGTGTATGTCTTTGTTACTTGGTGTCAGTGTATCTCAAAATATTTGGTGTAAGTGTATGTCTTTGTTACTTGTTTTAATTGTCTGTCTTTGTTACTTGGTGTCAGTGTATGTCTGTGTTACCTGGTGTAAGTGTATGTCTTTGTTACTTTGTGTAACTGTATGTCTTTGCTACTTGGTGTCAGTGTATGTCTTAGTTACTTGGTGTCTGTGTGTGTCTGTGTTACTGGGCATCAGTGGATGTCTTTGTGACTTGGTATCAGTGTATGTCTTCGTGACTTGGTGTCAGTGTATGTCTTTTTCACTGGGTGTCAGTGTGTACATGTGTTACTTGGTGTCAGTGTCTGTCTTTGTTACTGTGTATCGGTGTTTCTCTGTGTTACTGGGTGTCAGTGTGTGTCTGTGTTACCTGGTGTAAGTGTATGTCTTTGTTACTTGGTTTAAGTGTATGTCTTTGTTACTTGGTGTCAGTGTATGTCTTTGTGACTTGGTGTGAGTGTGTGTCTTTGTTACTTGGTGTAAGTGAATGTCTTTGTTACTTGGTGTCAGTGTATGTCTTTGTGACTTGGTGTCAGTGTGTGTCTGTGTTACTGGGCATCAGTGTATGTCTTTGTGACTTGCTATCAGTGTATGTCTTTGTGACTTGGTGTCAGTGTATGACTTTTTTACTGGGTGTAAGTGTGTGTCTGCGTTACTGGGTATCAGTGTGTGTCTTTGTTACTTGGTGTAGGTGTATGTCTTTGTTACTTGGTGTCAGTGTTTGTCTTTGTTACTTGGTGTCAGTGTGTGTCTGTGTTACTGGGTGTAAGCGTGTGTCTGCGTTACTGGGTATAAGTGTATGTCTTTGTTACTTGGTGTAGGTGTATGTCTTTGTTACTTGGTGTAATTGTCTGTCTTTGTTACTTGGTGTCAGTGTATGTTTGTGTTTCTTGGTGTAAGTGTATGTCTTTGTGACTTGGTATCAGTGTATGTCTTTGTGACTTGGTGTCAGTGTATGTCTTTTTTACTGGGTGTCAGTGTGTGTCTGTGTTACTTGGTGTCAGTGCATGTCTTTGTTACTTGGTGTCAGTGTGTGTCTTTGTTACTTGGTGTCAGTGTGTGTCTGTGTTACTGGGCATCAGTGTATGTCTTTGTGACTTGGTATCAGTGCATGTCTTTGTGACTTGGTGTCAGTGTATGTCTTTTTTACTGGGTGTCAGTGTGTGTCTGTGTTACTGGGTGTCAGTGTGTGTCTGTGTTACTTGGTGTAAGTGTGTGTCTTTGTTACTTGGTGTCCGTGTGTGTCTGTGTTACTGGGTGTCAGTGTATGTCTTTGTTACTGGGTGTCAGTGTATGTCTTTGTTACTTGGTGTAAGTGTGTGTCTGTGTCACTGGGTATCAGTGTCTGTCTTTTTACTTGGTGTAAGTGTGTGTCTGTGTTACTGGTTATCAGTGTCTGTCTTGTTTACTTGGTGTAAGTGTGTGTCTGTGTTACTGGGTATCAGTGCATGTCTTTGTTACTTGGTGTCAGTGTATGTCAAAATATTTGGTGTAAGTGTATGTCTTTGTTACTTGTTTTAATTGTCTGTCTTTGTTACTTGGTGTCAGTGTATGTCTGTGTTACCTGGTGTAAGTGTATGTCTTTGTTACTTTGTGTAAGTGTATGTCTTTGTTACTTGGTGTCAGTGTATGTCTTAGTTACTTGGTGTCTGTGTGTGTCTGTGTTACTGGGCATCAGTGGATGTCTTTGTGACTTGGTGTCAGTGTATGTCTTTTTCACTGGGTGTCAGTGTGTACATGTGTTACTTGGTGTCAGTGTATGTCTTTGTGACTTGGTATCAGTGTATGTCTTTTTACTGGGTGTCAGTGTGTGTCTGTGTTACTGGGTGTCAGTGTGTGTCTGTGTTACTTGGTGTCAGTGCATGTCTTTGTTACTTGGTGTCAGTGTATGTCTTTGTTACTTGGTGTCAGTGTGTGTCTGTGTTACTGGGCATCAGTGTATGTCTTTGTGACTTGGTATCAGTGTATGTCTTTGTTACTTGGTGTCAGTGTATGTCTTTTTTACTGGGTGTCAGTGTGTGTCTGTGTTACCTGGTGTCAGTGTCTGTCTTTGTTACTGTGTATCAGTGTTTCTCTGTGTTACTGGGTGTCAGTGTGTGTTTGTTTGTGTTACTGGGTGTCAGTGTGTGTCTGTGACACTAGGTGTCAGTATTTATTTTTGTTTCGAGAAACAGCACTTAAACAGGCCCTTCGGCCCACCGAGTCTGTGCCGACCATCAACCACCCATTTAAACTAATCCTACACTAATCCCGTATTCCTATCACATCCCCACATATCCCTTTATATTTCCCTACCACCTACCTATACTAGGGGCAATTTATGATGGCCAATTAACCTATCAACCTGCAAGTCTTGGGCATGTGGGAGGAAACGGGAGCACCCGGAGGAAACCCACGCAGCCACAGGGAGAACTTGCAAACTCCGCACAGACAGTACCCAGAATCGAACCCGGGTCCCTGGAGCTGTGAGGCTGCGGTGCTAACCACTGCGCCAATGTGCCCACCCAACGTGTGCCTGTGTTACTGGGTATCAGTGCATGTCTTTGTTACTTGTTGTCAGTGGATGTCTGTGTTGCTTGGTGTAAGAGTGTGTCTGTGTTACTGGGTATCAGTGTATGTTTCTGTTAATGGGTATCAGTGTATCTCTTTGTTACTTGGTGTAAGTGCATGTCTGTGTTACTTGGTCTCAGTGTGTTTGTTTGTGTTACTGGGTTTCAGTGTGTGTCTGTGCACTAGGTGTAAGTGCCTGTCTTTGTTACTTGGTGAAAGTGTATATCTTTGTTTCTTGGTGTCAGTGTATGTCTTTGTGACTTGGTGTCAGTGTATGTCTATGTTACTTGGTGTCAGTGTGTTTGTTTGTGTTACTGGGTGTCAGTGTGTGCCTGTGTTACTTGGTGTAAGTGTGTGTCTTTGTTACTTGGTGTCCGTGTGTGTCTGTGTTACCGGGTGTCAGTGTATGTCTTTGTTGCTGGGTGTCTGTGTATGTCTTTGTGACTTGGTGTAAGTGTGTGTCTGTGTTACTGGGTATCAGTGTCTGTCTTTTTACTTGGTGTAAGTGTGTGTCTGTGTTACTGGTTATCAGTGACTGTCTTGTTTACTTGGTGTAAGTGTGTGTCTGTGTTACTGGGTATCAGTGCATGTCTTTGTTACTTGGTGTAAGTGTGTGTCTGTGTTACTGGGTATCAGTGTCTGTCTTTTTACTTGGTGTAAGTGTGTGTCTGTGTTACTGGTTATCAGTGTCTGTCTTGTTTACTTGGTGTAAGTGTGTGTCTGTGTTACTGGGTATCAGTGCATGTCTTTGTTACTTGGTGTAAGTGTGTGTCTGTGTTACTGGGTATCAGTGTCTGTCTTTTTACTTGGTGTAAGTGTGTGTCTGTGTTACTGGTTATCAGTGTCTGTCTTGTTTACTTGATGTAAGTGTGTGTCTGTGTTACTGGGTATCAGTGTATGTCTTTGTTACTTGGTGTCAGTGTATGTCAAAATATTTGGTGTAAGTGTATGTCTTTGTTACTTGTTGTAATTGTCTGTCTTTGTTACTTGGTGTAAGTGTATGTCTGTGTTACCTGGTGTAAGTGTATGTCTTTGTTACTTGGTGTAAGTGCATGTCTTTGTTACTTGGTGTCAGTGTATGTCTTAGTTACTTGGTGTCTGTGTGTGTCTGTGTTACTGGGCATCAGTGGATGTCTTGGTGACTTGGTATCAGTGTATGTCTTCGTGACTTGGTGTCAGTGTATGTCTTTTTTACTGGGTGTCAGTGTGTACATGTGTTACTTGGTGTCAGTGTATGTCTTTGTTACTGTGTCTCAGTGTGTTTGTTTGTGTTACTGGGTTTCAGTGTGTGTCTGTGCACTTGGTGTAAGTGTCTGTCTTTGTTACTTGGTGAAAGTGTATATCTTTGTTTCTTGGTGTCAGTGTATGTCTTTGTGACTTGGTGTCAGTGTGTGTCTGTGTTACTGGGCGTCAGTGCATGTATTTGTGACTTGGTGTCAGTGTATGTCTTAGTTACTTGGTGTCTGTGTGTGTCTGTGTTACTGGGCATCAGTGGATGTCTTGGTGACTTGGTATCAGTGTATGTCTTCGTGACTTGGTGTCAGTGTATGTCTTTTTTACTGGGTGTCAGTGTGTACATGTGTTACTTGGTGTCAGTGTATGTCTTTGTTACTGTGTCTCAGTGTGTTTGTTTGTGTGACTGGGTTTCAGTGTGTGTCTGTGCACTTGGTGTAAGTGTCTGTCTTTGTTACTTGGTGAAAGTGTATATCTTTGTTTCTTGGTGTAAGTGTACGTCTTTGTGACTTGGTGTCAGTGTATGACTTTTTTACTGGGTGTAAGTGTGTGTCTGCGTTACTGGGTATCAGTGTGTGTCTTTGTTACTTGGTGTAAGTGTATGTCTTTGTTACTTGGTGTCAGTGTTTGTCTTTGTTACTTGGTGTCAGTGTGTGTCTGTGTTACTGGGTGTAAGCGTGTGTCTGCGTTACTGGGTATCAGTGTATGTCTTTGTTACTTGGTGTAGGTGTATGTCTTTGTTACTTGGTGTAATTGTCTGTCTTTGTTACTTGGTGTCAGTGTATGTCTTTGTTACTTGGTGTAAGTGTATGTCTTTGTGACTTGGTATCAGTGTATGTCTTTGTGACTTGGTGTCAGTGTATGTCTTTTTTACTGGGTCTCAGTGTGTGTCTGTGTTACTTGGTGTCAGTGTATGTCTTTGTTACTGTGTCTCAGTGTGTTTGTTTGTGTTACTGGGTTTCAGTGTGTGTCTGTGCAGTTGGTGTAAGTGGCTGTCTTTGTTACTTGGTGAAAGTGTATATCTTTGTTTCTTGGTGTCAGTGTATGTCTTTGTGACCTGGTGTCAGTGTGTGTCTGTGTTACTGGGCGTCAGTGCATGTATTTGTGACTTGGTATCAGTGTATGTCTTTGTGACTTGGTGTCAGTGTATGTCTATGTTACTTGGTGTCAGTGTGTTTGTTTGTGTTACTGGGTGTCAGTGTGTGCCTGTGTTACATGGTGTAAGTGTATGTCGTTGTTACTTGGTGTCCGTGTGTGTCTGTGTTACTGGGTGTCAGTGTATGTCTTTGTTACTGGGTGTCAGTGTATGTCTTTGTTACTTGGTGTAAGTGTGTGTCTGTGTTACTGGGTATCAGTGTCTGTCTTTTTACTTGGTGTAAGTGTGTGTCTGTGTTACTGGTTATCAGTGTCTGTCTTGTTTACTTGGTGTAAGTGTGTGTCTGTGTTACTGGGTATCAGTGCATGTCTTTGTTACTTGGTGTCAGTGTGTGTCTGTTACTTGATGTAAGTGTGTGTCTGTGTTACTGGGTATCAGTGTCTGTCTTTGTTACTTGGTGTCAGTGTATGTCAAAATATTTGGTGTAAGTGTATGTCTTTGTTACTTGTTGTAATTGTCTGTCTTTGTTACTTGGTGTCAGTGTATGTCTGTGTTACCTGGTGTAAGTGTATGTCTTTGTTACTTGGTGTAAGTGTATGTCTTTGTTACTTGGTGTCAGTGTATGTCTTAGTTACTTGGTGTCTGTGTGTGTCTGTGTTACTGGGCATCAGTGGATGTCTTTGTGACTTGGTATCAGTGTATGTCTTCGTGACTTGGTGTCAGTGTATGTCTTTTTTACTGGGTGTCAGTGTTTACATGTGTTACTTGGTGTCAGTGTCTGTCTTTGTTACTGTGTATCGGTGTTTCTCTGTTTTACTGGGTGTCAGTGTGTACATGTGTTTCTTGGTGTCAGTGTATGTCTTTGTTACTGTGTCTCAGTGTGTTTGTTTGTGTGACTGGGTTTCAGTGTGTGTCTGTGCACTTGGTGTAAGTGTCTGTCTTTGTTACTTGGTGAAAGTGTATATCTTTGTTTCTTGGTGTAAGTGTACGTCTTTGTGACTTGGTGTCAGTGTATGACTTTTTTACTGGGTGTAAGTGTGTGTCTGCGTTACTGGGTATCAGTGTGTGTCTTTGTTACTTGGTGTAAGTGTATGTCTTTGTTACTTGGTGTCAGTGTTTGTCTTTGTTACTTGGTGTCAGTGTGTGTCTGTGTTACTGGGTGTAAGCGTGTGTCTGCGTTACTGGGTATCAGTGTATGTCTTTGTTACTTGGTGTAGGTGTATGTCTTTGTTACTTGGTGTAATTGTCTGTCTTTGTTACTTGGTGTCAGTGTATGTCTTTGTTACTTGGTGTAAGTGTATGTCTTTGTGACTTGGTGTCAGTGTATGTCTTTTTTACTGGGTCTCAGTGTGTGTCTGTGTTACTTGGTGTCAGTGTATGTCTTTGTTACTGTGTCTCAGTGTGTTTGTTTGTGTTACTGGGTTTCAGTGTGTGTCTGTGCAGTTGGTGTAAGTGGCTGTCTTTGTTACTTGGTGAAAGTGTATATCTTTGTTTCTTGGTGTCAGTGTATGTCTTTGTGACCTGGTGTCAGTGTGTGTCTGTGTTACTGGGCGTCAGTGCATGTATTTGTGACTTGGTATCAGTGTATGTCTTTGTGACTTGGTGTCAGTGTATGTCTATGTTACTTGGTGTCAGTGTGTTTGTTTGTGTTACTGGGTGTCAGTGTGTGCCTGTGTTACATGGTGTAAGTGTATGTCTTTGTTACTTGGTGTCCGTGTGTGTCTGTGTTACTGGGTGTCAGTGTATGTCTTTGTTACTGGGTGTCAGTGTATGTCTTTGTTACTTGGTGTAAGTGCGTGTCTGTGTTACTGGGTATCAGTGTCTGTCTTTTTACTTGGTGTAAGTGTGTGTCTGTGTTACTGGTTATCAGTGTCTGTCTTGTTTACTTGGTGTAAGTGTGTGTCTGTGTTACTGGGTATCAGTGCATGTCTTTGTTACATGGTGTCAGTGTGTGTCTGTTACTTGATGTAAGTGTGTGTCTGTGTTACTGGGTATCAGTGTATGTCTTTGTTACTTGGTGTCAGTGTATGTCTTTGTTACTGGGTGTCAGTGTGTGTCTTTGTGACTTGGTGTCAGTGGAAGTCTTTGTTACTTGGTGTAAGTGTGTGTCTGTGTTACTGTGTATCAGTGTATGTCTTTGTTACTTGGTGGCAGTGTATGTCAAAATACTTGGTGTATGTGCATGTCTTTGTTACTTGGTGTAAGTGTGTGTCTTTGTTACTTGGTGTCAGTGTTTGTCCGTGTTCCTGGGAGTCAGTGTATGTCTTTGTTAATTGGTGTCAGTGGATTTCTATGTTACTGGGTGTCAGTGTATGTCTTTATTACTTGGTGTAAGTGTATGTCAAAATACTTGGTGGAAGTGTATGTCTGTGTTACTTGGTGTAAGTGTATGTCTTTGTTACTAGGTGTAACTGTGCGTCTAGTTACTTGGTGTCAGTGTATGTCTTTGTTCCTTGGTGCAAGTGTGCGTCTGTGTTACTGGGTATCAGAGTATGTCTTTGTTACTTGGTGTCAGTGTATGTCTTTGTTACTTGGTGTAAGTGTGTGTCTGTGTTACTGGGGTTCAGTGTGTGTCTGTGTTACTGGGGGTCATTGTGTGTTTCTAACTGGGTGTCAGTGTGTGTTTGTGTTACTGGCTATCAATGTGTGTCTTTGTTACTGGGTGTAAGAGTATGTCTTTGATACTTGTTGTCAGTGTATGTGTTTGTGACTTGGTATCATTGCATGTCTTAGTTACTGGTTGTCAGTGTATGTTTTTGTTACTTGGTGCAAGTGTATGTCAAAATACTTGGTGTAAGTGTATGTCTTTGTTACTTGGTGTAATTGTCTGTCTTTGTTACTTGGTGTAAGTGGATGTCTTTGTTACTTGGTGTCAGTGTATGTCTCTGTTACTTGGTGTAAGTATGTGTCTTTGTTACTTGGTGTAAGTGTGCTTCTGTGTTACTGGGTATCAGTGTATGTCTTTGTTACTGGGTGTCAGTGTGTGTCTTTGTGACTTGGTGTCAGTGTATGTCTTTGTTACTTGGTATAAGTGTGTGTCTGTGTTACTGGTTATCAGTGTATGTCTTTGTTACTTGGTGTCAGTGTATGTCTTTGTTACGAGGTGTCATTGTGTGTCTTTGTGACTTGGTGTCAGTGTAAGTCTTTGTTACTTGGTGTAAGTGTGTGTCTGTGTTACTGTGTATCAGTGTATGTCTTTGTTACTTGGTGGCAGTGTATGTCAAAATACTTGGTGTATGTGCATGTCTTTGTTACTTGGTGTAAGTGTGTGTCTTTGTTACTTGGTGTCAGTGTTTGTCCGTGTTGCTGGGTGTCAGTGTATGTCTTTGTTAATTGGTGTCAGTGGATTTCTATGTTATTGGGTGTCAGTGTATGTCTTTATTACTTGGTGTAAGTGTATGTCAAAATACTTGGTGTAAGTGTATGTCTGTGTTACTTGGTGTCAGTGTGTGTCTGTGTTACTGGGTGTCAGTGTATGTCTTTGTTACTTGGTGTAAGTGTATGTCAAAATACTTGGTGTAGGTGTATGTCTTTGTTACTTGGTGTAATTGTCTGTCTTTGTTACTTGGTGTCAGTGTATGTCTGAGTTACTTGGTGTAAGTGTGTGTCTTTGTTACTTGGTGTAAGTGTATGTCTTTGTTACCTGGTGTCATTGTATGTGTTTGTGACTTGTTGTCAGTGAATGTCTTTGTTACTGGGTGTCAGTGTATGTCTTTGTAACTTGGTGTAAGTGTATGTCAAAATACTTGTGTAAGTGTATGTCTGTGTTAATTGGTGTAAGTGTATGTCTTTGTTACTTGGTGTAAGTGTGCGTCTGTGTTACTGGGTATCAGTGTATGACTTTGTTACTGAGTATCAGTGTATGTCTTTTTGACTTGGTGTCAGTGTATGTCTTTGTTACTGGGTGTCAGTGTGTGTTTTTGTGACTTGGTGTCAGTGTATGTCTTTGTTACTTGGTGTCAGTGCATGTCTTTGTTACTGGGTGTCAGTGTGTGTCTTTGTAACTTGGCGCCAATGTACGTCTTTGTTACCTGGTGTAAGTGTGTGTCTGTGTTACTGGGTATCAGTGTATGTCTTTGATACTTGGTGTCAGTGCATGTCTTTGTTACTGGGTGTCAGTGTGTGTCTTTGTAACTTGGCGCCAATGTACGTCTTTGTTACCTGGTGTAAGTGTGTGTCTGTGTTTCTGGGTATCAGTGTATGTCTTTGTTACTTGGTGTCAGTGTATATCAAAATACTTGGTGTAAGTGTATGTCTTTGTTACTTGGAGAAATTGTCTGTCTTTGTTACTTGGTGTCAGTGTATGTCTGTGTTACTTGGTGTAAGTGTGTGTCTTTGTTATTTCTTGTCAGTGTATGTCTTTGTTACTTGGTGTAAGTGTATGTCTTTGTTACTTGGTGTCAGTGTGTGTCTGTGTTCCTGGGTATCAGTGTATGTCTTTGTTACTTGGTGTCAGTGTATATCAAAATACTTGGTGTAAGTGTATGTCTTTGTTACTTGGAGTAATTGTCTGTCTTTGTTACTTGGTGTCAGTGTATGTCTGTGTTACTTGGTGTAAGTGTGTGTCTTTGTTATTTCTTGTCAGTGTATGTCTTTGTTACTTGGTGTAAGTGTATGTCTTTGTTACTTGGTGTCAGTGTGTGTCTGTGTTCCTGGGTGTCAGTGTATGTCTTTGTTACTTGGTGTAAGTGTTTGTCTTTGTTACTTGGTGTCAGTGTATGTGTTTGTGACTTGTTGTCAGTGGATTTCTTTGTTACTGGGTGTCAGTGTATGTCTTTGTTACTTGGTGTAAGTGTTTGTCTTTGTTACTTGGTGTCAGTGTATGTGTTTGTGACTTGTTGTCAGTGGATTTCTTTGTTACTGGGTGTCAGTGTACGTCTTTGTTACTTGGTGTAAGTGTATGTCAAAATACTTGGTGTAAGTGTATGTCTGCGTTACTTGGTGTAACTGTATGTCTTTGTTACTAGGTGTAAGTGTGCGTCTGTGTTACTTGGTGTCAGTGTATGTCTTTGTTCCTTGGTGTAAGTGTGCGTCTGTGTTACTGGGTATCAGAGTATGTCTTTGTTACTTGGTGTCAGTGTATGTCTTTGTTACTTGGTGTAAGTGTGTGTCTGTGTTACTGGGGTTAAGTGTGTGTCTGTGTTACTGGGGGTCATTGTGTGTTTCTAACTGGGTGTCAGTGTGTGTTTGTGTTACTGGCTATCAATGTGTGTCTTTGTTACTGGGTGTAAGAGTATGTCTTTGTTACTTGTTGTCAGTGTATGTGTTTGTGACTTGGTATCATTGCATGTCTTAGTTACTGGTTGTCAGTGTATGTTTTTGTTACTTGGTGCAAGTGTATGTCAAATTACTTGGTGTAAGTGTATGTCTTTGTTACTTGGTGTAATTGTCTGTCTTTGTTACTTGGTGTAAGTGGATGTCTTTGTTACTTGGTGTCAGTGTATGTCTCTGTTACTTGGTGTAAGTATGTGTCTTTGTTACTTGGTGTAAGTGTGCTTCTGTGTTACTGGGTATCAGTGTATGTCTTTGTTACTGGGTGTCAGTGTGTGTCTTTGTGACTTGGTGTCAGTGTATGTCTTTGTTACTTGGTGGCAGTGTATGTCAAAATACTTGGTGTATGTGCATGTCTTTGTTACTTGGTGTAAGTGTGTGTCTTTGTTACTTGGTGTCAGTGTTTGTCCGTGTTCCTGGGAGTCAGTGTATGTCTTTGTTAATTGGTGTCAGTGGATTTCTATGTTACTGGGTGTCAGTGTATGTCTTTATTACTTGGTGTAAGTGTATGTCAAAATACTTCGTGGAAGTGTATGTCTGTGTTACTTGGTGTAAGTGTATGTCTTTGTTACTAGGTGTAAGTGTGCGTCTGTGTTACTTGGTGTCAGTGTATGTCTTTGTTCCTTGGTGTAAGTGTGCTTCTGTGTTACTGGGTATCAGTGTATGTCTTTGTTACTGGGTGTCAGTGTGTGTCTTTGTGACTTGGTGTCAGTGTATGTCTTTGTTACTTGGTGTAAGTGTCTGTCTGTGTTACTGGGTATCAGTGTATGTCTTTGTTACTTGGTGTCAGTGTATGTCTTTGTTACTGGGTGTCAGTGTGTGTCTTTGTGACTTGGTGTCAGTGGAAGTCTTTGTTACTTGGTGTAAGTGTGTGTCTGTGTTACTGTGTATCAGTGTATGTCTTTGTTACTTGGTGACAGTGTATGTCAAAATACTTGGTGTATGTGCATGTCTTTGTTACTTGGTGTAAGTGTGTATCTTTGTTACTTGGTGTCAGTGTTTGTCCGTGTTCCTGGGAGTCAGTGTATGTCTTTGTTAATTGGTGTCAGTGGATTTCTATGTTACTGGGTGTCAGTGTATGTCTTTATTACTTGGTGTAAGTGTATGTCAAAATACTTGGTGGAAGTGTATGTCTGTGTTACTTGGTGTAAGTGTATGTCTTTGTTACTAGGTGTAAGTGTGCGTCTAGTTACTTGGTGTCAGTGTATGTCTTTGTTCCTTGGTGCAAGTGTGCGTCTGTGTTACTGGGTATCAGAGTATGTCTTTGTTACTTGGTGTCAGTGTATGTCTTTGTTACTTGGTGTAAGTGTGTGTCTGTGTTACTGGGGTTAAGTGTGTGTCTGTGTTACTGGGGGTCATTGTGTGTTTCTAACTGGGTGTCAGTGTGTGTTTGTGTTACTGGCTATCAATGTGTGTCTTTGTTACTGGGTGTAAGAGTATGTCTTTGATACTTGTTGTCAGTGTATGTGTTTGTGACTTGGTATCATTGCATGTCTTAGTTACTGGTTGTCAGTGTATGTTTTTGTTACTTGGTGCAAGTGTATGTCAAAATACTTGGTGTAAGTGTATGTCTTTGTTACTTGGTGTAATTGTCTGTCTTTGTTACTTGGTGTAAGTGGATGTCTTTGTTACTTGGTGTCAGTGTATGTCTCTGTTACTTGGTGTAAGTATGTGTCTTTGTTACTTGGTGTAAGTGTGCTTCTGTGTTACTGGGTATCAGTGTATGTCTTTGTTACTGGGTGTCAGTGTGTGTCTTTGTGACTTGGTGTCAGTGTATGTCTTTGTTACTTGGTATAAGTGTGTGTCTGTGTTACTGGTTATCAGTGTATGTCTTTGTTACTTGGTGTCAGTGTATGTCTTTGTTACGAGGTGTCATTGTGTGTCTTTGTGACTTGGTGTCAGTGTAAGTCTTTGTTACTTGGTGTAAGTGTGTGTCTGTGTTACTGTGTATCAGTGTATGTCTTTGTTACTTGGTGGCAGTGTATGTCAAAATACTTGGTGTATGTGCATGTCTTTGTTACTTGGTGTAAGTGTGTGTCTTTGTTACTTGGTGTCAGTGTTTGTCCGTGTTCCTGGGTGTCAGTGTATGTCTTTGTTAATTGGTGTCAGTGGATTTCTATGTTATTGGGTGTCAGTGTATGTCTTTATTACTTGGTGTAAGTGTATGTCAAAATACTTGGTGTAAGTGTATGTCTGTGTTACTTGGTGTCAGTGTATGTCTTTGTTACTAGGTGTAAGTGTGCGACTGTGTTACTGGGTATCAGTGTATGTCTTTGTGACTTGGTGTCATTGTATGTCTTTGTTACTTGGTGTAGGTGTGCGTCTGAGTTACTGGGTATCAGTGTATGTCTCTGTTACTTCGTGTCAGTGTATGTCTTTGTTACTTGGTGTAAGTGTGTGTCTGTGTTACTGGGGGTCAGTGTGTGTCTGTGTTCCTGGGGGTCATTGTGTGTTTCTAACTGGGTGTCAGTGTGTGTCTTTGTTACTGGGTATCAATGTATGTCTTTGTTACTTGGTGTAAGTGTATGTCTTTGTTACTTGGTGTCAGTGTATGTGTTTGTGACTTGGTGTCATTGTATGTCTTAGTTACTGGGTGCAAGTGTATGTCAAAATACTTGGTGTAAGTGTATGTCTTTGTTACTTGGTGTAATTGTGTGTCTTTGTTACACGGTGTAAGTGTATGTCTTTGTTAGTTGGTGTCAGTGTATGTCTGTGTTTCTTGGTGAGGGTATGTGTCTTTGTTACTTGGTGTAAGTGTATGTCTGTGTTACTGGGTATCAGTGCATGTCTTTGTTACTGGGTATCAATGTATGTCTTTGTTACTTGGTGTAAGTGTATGTCTTTGTTACTTGGTGTCAGTGTATGTGTTTGTGACTTGGTGTCATTGTATGTCTTTGTTACTTGGTGCAAGTGTATGTCAAAATACTTGGTGTAAGTGTATGTCTTTGTTACTTGGTGTAATTGTGTGTATTTGTTACACGGTGTAAGTGTATGTCTTTGTTAGTTGGTGTCAGTGTATGTCTGTGTTTCTTGGTGTAGGTATATGTCTTTGTTACTTGGTGTAAGTGTATGTCTGTGTTACTGGGTATCAGTGTATGTCTTTGTTACTGGGTGTCAGTGTGTGTCTTTGTGACTTTGTGTCAGTGTGTGTCTTTGTTACCTGGTGTAAGTGTGTGTCTGTGTTACTGTGTATCAGTGTATGTCTTTGTTACTTGGTGGCATTGTATGTCAAAATACTTGGTGTAAGTGTATGTCTTTGTTACTTGGTGTCCGTGTGTGTCTGTATTACTGGGTGTCAGTGTATTTCTTTGTTACTTGGTGTAAGTGTGCGTCTGTGTTACTGGGTATCAGTGTATGCCTTTGTTACTGGGTATCAGTGTATGTCTTTGTGACTTGGTGTCAGTGTATGTCTTTGTTACTGGGTGTCAGTGTGTGTCTTTGTGACCTGGTGTCAGTGTATGTCTTTGTTACTTGGTGTAAGTGTGTGTCTTTGTTACTTGGTGTCCGTGTGTGTCTGTGTTACTGGGTGTCAGTGTATGTCTTTGTTACTGGGTGTCAGTGTATGTCTTTGTTACTTGGTGTAAGTGTGTGTCTGTGTTACTTGGTGTAAGTTTATGTATTTGTTACTTGGTGTAAGTGTGCGTCTGTGTTACTGGGTATCAGTGTATGTCTTTGTTACTTGGTGTCAGTGTATGTCTTTATTACTTGGTGTAAGTGTGCGTCTGTGTTACTGGGTATCAGTGTATGTCTTTGTTACCTGGTGTCAGTGTGTGTCTGTGTTTCTGGGTGTCAGTGTGTTTGTTTGTGTTACTGGGTGTCAGTGTGTGTCTTTGTTACTTGGTGTCCGTGTGTGTCTGTGTTACTGGGTGTCAGTGTATGTCTTTGTTACTGGGTGTCAGTGTATGTCTTTGTTACTTGTTGCAAGTGTGTGTCTGTGTTACTGGGTGTCAGTGTGTGTCTTTGTTACTTGGTGTAATTGTGTGTCTGTGTTACTGGGTATCAGTGTATGTCTTTGTTACTGGGTATCAGTGATTGTCTTTGTGACTTGGTGTCAGTGTATGTCTTTGTTACTGGGTGTCAGTGTGTGTCTTTGTGACTTGGTGTCAGTGTATGTCTTTGTTACTTGGTGTAAATGTTTGTCTGTGTTACTGGTTATCAGTGTATGTCTTTGTTACTTGGTGTCAGCGTATGTCTTTGTTACTGGGTGTCAGTGTGTGTCTTTGTGACTTGGTGTCAGTGTATGTCTTTGTTACTTGGTGTAAGTGTGTGTCTGTGTTACTGGGTATCAGTGGATGTCTTTGTTACTTGGTGTAAGTGTATGTGAAAATACTTGGTGTAGGTGTATGTCTTTGTTACTTGGTGTAATTGTCTGTCTTTGTTACTTGGTGTCAGTGTATGTCTGTGTTACTTGGTGTAAGTGTGTGTCTTTGTTACTTGTTGTCAGTGTATGAAAGAGTGAAAATAGATAAGTCCCCTGGGCCAGATGGGATTTATCCTAGGATTCTCTGGGAAGCCAGGGAGGAGATTGCAGAGCCGTTGTTGTTGATCTTTAAGTCGTCATTGTCGACAGGAGTAGTGCCGGAGGACTGGAGGATAGCAAATGTTGTCCCCTTGTTCAAGAAGGGGAGTAGAGACAGCCCTGGTAATTATAGACCTGTGAGCCTTACTTCGGTTGTGGGTAAAATGTTGGAAAAGGTTATAAGAGACAGGATTTATAATCATCTTGAAAAGAGTAAGTTCATTTGCGATAGTCAGCACGGTTTTGTGAAAGGTAGGTCGTGCCTCACAAACCTTATTGAGTTTTTCGAGAAGGTGACCAAACAGGTGGATGAGGGTAAAGCCGTGGATGTGGTGTATATGGATTTCAGTAAGGCGTTTGATAAGGTTCCCCACGGTAGGCTATTGCAGAAAATACGGAAGTATGGGGTTGAAGGTGATTTAGAGCTTTGGATCAGAAATTGGCTAGCTGAAAGAAGACAGAGGGTGGTGGTTGATGGCAAATGTTCATCCTGGAGTTTAGTTACTAGTGGTGTACCGCAAGTTTCTGTTTTGGGGCCACTGCTGTTTGTCATTTTTATAAACGACCTGGATGAGGGTGTAGAAGGGTGGGTTAGTAAATTTGCGGATGACACGAAGGTCGGTGGAGTTGTGGATAGTGTCGAAGGGTGTTGTGGGGTACAGAGGGACATAGATAGGCTGCAGAGCTGGGCTGAGAGATGGCAAATGGAGTTTAATGCGGAGAAGTGTGAGGTGATTCACTTTGGAAGGAGTAACAGCAATGCAGAGTACTGGGCTAATGGGAAGATTCTTGGTAGTGTAGATGAGCAGAGAGATCTTGGTATCCAGGTACATAAATCCCTGAAAGTTGCTACCCAGGTTAATAGGGCTGTTAAGAAGGCATATGGTGTGTTAGCCTTTATTAGTAGGGGGATCGAGTTTCGGAGCCACGGGGTCATGATGCAGCTGTACAAAACTCTGGTGAGGCCGCACCTGGAGTATTGCGTGCAATTCTGGTCACCGCATTATAGGAAGGTTGTCGAAGCTTTGGAAAGGGTGCAGAGGAGGTTTACTAGGATGTTGCCTGGTATGGAAGGAAGGTCTTACGAGGAAAGGCTGAGGGACTTGGGGTTGTTTTCGTTAGAAAGAAGGAGGAGGAGAGGTGACTTAATAGAGACATACAAGATAATCAGAGGGTTAGATAGGGTGGATAGTGAGAGTCTTTTTCCTCGGATGAGGATGGCAAACACGAGGGGACACAGCTTTAAGTTGAGGGGTGAAAGATATAGGACAGATGTCAGAGGTAGTTTCTTTACGCAGAGAGTAGTAGGGGCGTGGAACGCCCTGCCTGCAACAGTAGTAGACTCGACAACTTTAAGGGCATTTAAGTGGTCATTGGATAGACATATGGATGTAAATGGAATAGTGTAGGTCAGATGATCGGCGCAACATCGAGGGCCGAAGGGCCTGTACTGCGCTGTAATATTCTAATTCTAATTCAAATTCTAATTCTAATTCTTTGTTACTTGGTGTAAGTGTGTGTCTGTGTTACTGGGTATCAGTGTATGTCTTTGATACTTGGTGTCAGTGCATGTCTTTGTTACTGGGTGTCAGTGTGTGTCTTTGTGACTTGGTGCCAGTGTACGTCTTTGTTACATGGTGTAAGTGTGTGTCTGTGTTTCTGGGTATCAGTGTATGTCTTTGTTACTTGGTGTCAGTGTATGTCAAAATACTTGGTGTAAGTGTATGTCTTTGTTACTTGGTGTAATTGTCTGTCTTTGTTACTTGGTGTCAGTGTATGTCTGTGTTACTTGGTGTAAGTGTGTGTCTTTGTTATTTCTTGTCAGTGTATGTCTTTGTTACTTGGTGTAAGTGTGTGTCTTTGTTACTTGGTGTCAGTGTGTGTCTGCGTTCCTGGGTGTCAGTGTGTGTCTTTGTGACTAGGTGTCAGTGTATGTCTTTGTTACTTGGTGTCAGTGTATGTGTTTGTGACTTCTTGTCAGTGGATTTCTTTGTTACTGGGTGTCAGTGTATGTCTTTGTTACTTGGTGTAATTGTATGTCAAAATACTTGGTGTAAGTGTATGTCTGCGTTACTTGGTGTAAGTGTATGTCTTTGTTACTTGGTGTCAGTGTGCGTCTGTGTTACTGGGTATCGGTGTATGTCTTTGTTACTTGGTGTCAGTGTATGTCTTTGTTCCTTGGTGTAAGTGTGCCTCTGTGTTACTGGGTATCAGAGTATGTCTTTGTTACTTGCTGTCAGTGTATGTCTTTGTTACTTGGTGTAAGTGTGTGTCTGTGTTACTGGGGGTCAGTGTGTGTCTGTGTTACTGGGTATCAATGTATGTCTTTGTTACTTGGTGTCAGTGTATGTGTTTGTGACTTGGTGTCATTGTATGTCTTAGTTACTGGGTGTCAGTGTATGTCGTTGTTACTTGGTGCAAGTGTATGTCAAAATACTTGGTGTAAGTGTATGTCTTTGTTACTTGGTGCAATTGTCTGTCTTTGTTACATGGTGTAAGTGTATGTCTTTGTTACTTGGTGTCAGTGTATGTCTGCGTTACTTGGTGTAAGTATGTGTGTTTGTTACTTGGTGTAAGTGTATGTCTTTGTTACTGGGTATCAGTGTATGTCTTTGTGACTTGGTGTCAGTGTATGTCTTTGTTACTGGGTGTCAGTGTGTGTCTTTGTTACTTGGTGTAAGTGTGTGTCTGTGTTACTGGGTATCAGTGGATGTCTTTGTTACTTGGTGTAAGTGTATGTGAAAATACTTGGTGTAGGTGTATGTCTTTGTTACTTGGTGTAATTGTCTGTCTTTGTTACTTGGTGTCAGTGTATGTCTGTGTTACTTGGTGTAAGTGTGTGTCTTTGTTACTTGTTGTCAGTGTATGTCTTTGTTACTTGGTGTAAGTGTGTGTCTTTGTTACTTGGTGTAAGTGTGTGTCTTTGTTACTTGGTGTCAGTGTATGTCTTTGTTACTTGGTGCAAGTGTATGTCAAAATACTTCGTGTCAGTGAATGTCTCTGTTAATAGGTGTAAGTGTATGTCTTTGTTACTAGGTGTAAGTGTTGCGTCTTTGTTACTGGATATCAGTGTGTGTCTTTGTGACTTGGTGTCAGTGTATGTCTTTGTTACTGGGTGTCAGTGTGTGTCTTTGTGAATTGGTGTCAGTGTATGTCTTTGTTACTTGGTGTAAGTGTGTGTCTGTGTTACTGGGTATCAGTGTATGTCTTTGATACATGGTGTCAGTGCATGTCTTTGTTACTGGGTGTCAGTGTGTGTCTTTGTGACTTGGTGCCAGTGTACGTTTTTGTTACATGGTGTAAGTGTGTGTCTGTGTTTCTGGGTATCAGTGTATGTCTTTGTTACTTGGTGTCAGTGTATGTCAAAATACTTGGTGTAAGTGTATGTCTTTGTTACTTGGTGTAATTGTCTGTCTTTGTTACTTGGTGTCAGTGTATGTCTGTGTTACTTGGTGTAAGTGTGTGTCTTTGTTATTTCTTGTCAGTGTATGTCTTTGTTACTTGGTGTAAGTGTGTGTCTTTGTTACTTGGTGTCAGTGTGTTTCTGTGATCCTGGGTGTCAGTGTATGTCTTTGTTACTGTGAGTAAGTGTTTGTCTTTGTTACTTGGTGTCAGTGTATGTGTTTGTGACTTGTTGTCAGTGGATTTCTTTGTTACAGGGTGTCAGTGTATGTCTTTGTTACTTGGTGTAAGTGTATGTCAAAATACTTGGTGTAAGTGTATGTCTGCGTTACTTGGTGTAAGTGTATGTCTTTGTTACTTGGTGTCAGTGTGCGTCTGTGTTACTGGGTATCAGTGTATGTCTTTGTTACTTGGTGTCAGTGTATGTCTTTGTTACTTGGTGTAAGTGTGTGTCTGTGTTACTGGGGGTCAGTGTGTGTCTGTGTTACTGGGTATCTATGTATGTCTTTGTTACTTGGTGTCAGTGTATGTGTTTGTGACTTGGTGTCATTGTATGTCTTAGATACTGGGTGTCAGTGTATGTCGTTGTTACTTGGTGCAAGTGTATATCAAAATACTTGGTGTAAGTGTATGTCTTTGTTACTTGGTGCAATTGTCTGTCTTTGTTACATGGTGTAAGTGTATGTCTTTGTTACTTGGTGTCAGTGTATGTCTGCGTTACCTGGTGTAAGTATGTGTGTTTGTTACTTGGTGTAAGTGTATGTCTTTGTTACTGGGTATCAGTGTATGTCTTTGTTACTGGCTGTCAGTGTGTGTCTTTGTGACTTGGTGTCAGTGTGTGTCTTTGTTTCCTGGTGTAAGTGTGTGTCTGTGTTACTGTGTATCAGTGTATGTCTTTGTTACTTGGTGGCAGTGTATGTCAAAATACTTGGTGTAAGTGTATGTCTTTGTTACTTGGTGTCCGTGTGTGTCTGTGTTACTGGGTGTCAGTGCATGTCTTTGTGACTTGGTGTCAGTGTATGTCTTTTTTACTTGGTTTAAGTGTGTGTCTGTGTTACTGGGTATCAATGTATGTCTTTGTTACATGGTGTCAGTTTATGTCAAAATAACTGGTGTAAGTGTATGTCTTTGTTACTTGGTGTAATTGTCTGTCTTTGTTACTTGGTGTAAGTATATGTCTTTGTTACTTGATGTTAGTGTATGTCTTTGTTCCTTGGTGTTAGTGTGTGGCTGTGTATTAGTGTATGTCTTTGTGACTTGGTGTCAGTGTATGTCTTTGTTACTGGGTGTCAGTGTGTGTCTTTGTTACTTGGTGTAAGTGTGTGTCTGTGTTACTGGGTATCAGTGTATGTCTTTGATACTTGGTGTCAGTGCATGTCTTTGTTACCTGGTGTAAGTGTGTGTCTGTGTTACTGGGTTTCAGTGTGTGTCTTTTTCACTGGGTGTCAGTGTGTGCCTGTGTTACTGGGTATCAGTGTATGTCTTTGTGACTTGGTATCAGTGTATGTCTTTGTTACTGGGTGTCAGTGTGTGTCTGTGTTCCTGGGTATCAGTGTATGTCTTTGTGACTTGATGTCAGTGTATGTCTTTGTTACTGGGTGTCAGTGTGTGTCTTTGTGACTTGGTGTCAGTGTATGTCTTTGTGTCTTGGTGTAAGTGTGTCTCTGTGATACTGGGTATCAGTGTATATCTTTGTTACTTGATGTCAGTGTATGTCTGTGTTACTTGGTGTAAGTGTGTGTCTGTGTATAGGGGTATGTCTTTGTGACTTGGTGTCAGTGTATGTCTTTATTACTGGGTCTCAGTGTGTGCCTTTGTGACTTGGTGTCAGTGTATCTCTGTGTTACTGGGTGTCAAAGTGTGTCTGTGTTACTGGGTCAGTGTGTGTTTCTAACTGGGTGTCAGTGTGTGTCTGTGTTACTGGGTGTCAGTGTATGTCTTTGTTACTTGGTGTAAGTGTATGTCAAAATACTTGGTGTAAGTGTATGTCTGTGTTACTTGGTGTAAGTGTATGTCTTAGTTACTTGGTGTAAGTGTGTGTCTGTGTTACTGGGTATCAGTGTCCTTCTTTGTAACTTGGTGTAAGTGTGTGTCTGTGTTACTGGGTATCAGTGTATGTGTTTGTTACTTGGTGTCAATGTATGTGTTTGTTATTTGATGTAATTGTCTGTCTTTGTTACTTGGTGTCAGTGTCTGTCTTTGTTCCTTGGTGTAATTTTATGCCTTTGTTACTTGGTGTAAGTGTCTGTCTCTGTTACTTGGAGTAAGTGTGTGTCTGTGTTACTGGGTATCAGTGTATGTCTTTGTGACTTGGTATCAGTGCATGTCTTTGTCACTGGGTGTCAGTGTGTGTCTGTGTTACTGGGTATCAGTGTATGTCTTTGTGACTTGGTATAAATGTATGTCTTTGTTACTGGGTGTCAGTGTGTGTCTGTGTTCCTGGGTATCAGTGTATGCCTTTGTGACTTGATGTCAGTGTATGTCTTTGTTACTGGGAGTCAGTGTGTGTCTTTGTGACTTGGTGTCAGTGTATGTCTTTGTTACTTGGTGCAAGTGTGTCTCTGTGATACTGGGTATCAGTGTATGTCTTTGTTACTTGAAGTCAGTGTATGTCTGTGTTACTTGGTGGAAGTGTTTGTCTGTGTATTAGTGTATGTCTTTGTGACTTGGTGTCAGTGTATGTCTTTGTGACTTGGTGTCAGTGTATGTCTGTGTTACTTGGTGTAAGTGTATGTCTTTGTTACTTGGTGTAAGTGTGTGTCTGTGTTACTGGGTATCAGTGTATGTGTTTGTTACTTGATGTAATTGTCTGTCTTTGTTACTTGGTATAAGTGTCTGTCTTTGTTCCTTGGTGTCAGTGTATGCCTTTGTTACTTGGTGTAAGTGTGTGTCTGTGTTACTGGGTATCAGTGTATGTCTGTGTTACTTGGTCTAAGTGTATGTCTTTGTGACTTGGTGTCAGTGTATGTCTTTGTTACTTGGTGTAAGTGTGTCTCTGTGATACTGGGTATCAGTGTATATCTTTATTACTTGATGTCAGTGTATGTCTGTGTTACTTGGTGTAAGTGTGTGTCTGTGTATTAGTGTATGTCTTTGTGACTTGGTGTCAGTGTATCTCTTTGTTACTGGGTGTCAGTGTGTGCCTTTGTGACTTGGTGTCAGTGTATGTCAAAATACTTGTTGTAAGTGTATGTCTGTGTTACTTGGTGTAAGTGTATGTCTTTGTTACTTGGTGTAAGTGTATGTCAAAATACTTGTTGTAAGTGTATGTCTGTGTTACTTGGTGTAAGTGTATGTCTTTGTTACTTGGTGTAAGTGTGTGTCTGTGTTACTGGGTATCAGTGTCTGTCTTTGTAACTTGGTGTAAGTGTGTGTCTGTGTTACTGGGTATCAGTGTATGTGTTTGTTACTTGGTGTCAGTGTATGTGTTTGTTACTTGATGTAATTGTCTGTCTTTTTTACTTGGTATAAGTTTCTGTCTTTGTTCCTTGGTGTCAGTGTATGCCTTTGTTACTTGGTGTAAGTGTCTGTCTCTGTTACTTGGTGTAAGTGTGTGTCTGTGTTACTGGGTATCAGTGTATGTCTGTGTTACTTGGTCTAAGTGTATGTCTTTGTTACTTGGTGTAAGTGTGTGTCTGTGTTACTGGGTATCAGTGTCTGTCTTTGTTACTTGGTGTAAGTGTGTGTCTGTGTTACTGGGTATCAGTGGGTGTGTTTGTTACTTGGTGTCAGTGTATATCTTTGTTGCTTGGTGTAAGTGTCTGTCTTTGTTACTTGGTGTAAGTGTGTGTCTGTGTTACTGGGTATCAGTGTATGTCATTGTTAATTGGTGTCAGTGCATGTCTTTGTTACTGGGTGTCAGTGCGTGTCTGTGTTACTTGGTGCCAGTGTATGTCTTTGTTACTGTGTATCAGTGGTTCTCTGTGTTACTTGGTGTCAGTGTATGTCAAAATACTTGGTGTAAGTTTATGTCTTTGTTAGTTGGTGTAATTGTCTGTCTTTGTTCCTTGGTGTAAGTGTGTGTCTTTTTTACTTGGTGTAAGTGTATGTCAAGTTACTTGGTGTCAGTGTATGTCTTTGTTACTTGGTGTCAGTGTATGTCTTTGTTACTCGGTGTCAGTGTGTGTCTGTGTTACTGGGTATCAGTGTATGTCTTTGTGACTTGGTATCAGTGTATGTCTTTGTTACTGGGTGTCAGTGTGTGTCTGTGATACTGGGTATCAGTCTATGTCTTTGTGACTTGGTATCAGTGTATGTCTTTGTTACTGGGTGTCAGTGTGTGTCTGTGTTCCTGGGTATCAGTGTATGTCTTTGTGACTTGGTGTCAGTGTATGTCTTTGTTACTGTGCGTCAGTGTGTGACTTTGTGACTTGGTGTCAGTGTATGTCTTTGTTACTTGTTGTATGTGTTTGTCTGTGATACTGGGTATCAGTGTATGTCTTTGTTACTTGGTGTCAGTGTATGTCTGTGTTACTTGGTGTAAGTGTGTGTCTGTGTATCAGTGTATGTCTTTGTAACTTGGTGTCATTGTATGTCTTTGTTACTGGGTGTCAGTGTGTGTCTTTGTGAGTTGGTGTCAGTGTATGTCTGTGTTACTGGGGGTCAGTGTGTGTCTGTGTTACTGGGGGTCAGTGTGTGGTTCTAACTGGATGTCAGTGTGTGTCTGTGTTACTGTGTATCAGTGTATGTCTTTGTTACTTGGTGTAAGCTTATGTCGTTGTTAGGTGGTGTCAGTGTATGTGTTTGTGACTTGGTGTCAGTGTATGTCTTTGTTACTGGGTGTTAGTGTATGTCTTTGTTACTTGGTGTAAATGTAAGTCAAAATACTTGGTGTATGTGTATGTCTGTGTTAATTGGTGTAAGTGTATGTCTTTGTTACTTGGTTTCAGTGTGTGTCTGTGTTTCTGGGTATCAGTGTCTGTCTTTGTTACTTGGGGTAAATGTGTGTCTGTGCTACTGGGGATCAGTGTATGTCTTTGTTACTTAGTGTCAGTGTATGTCTGTTTATTTGGTGTAAGTGTGTGTCTTTGTTACTTGGTGTAAGTGTCTGTCTTTGTTACTTGGTGTCAGTGTATGTCTCTGTTACTTGGTGTCAGTGTATGTCTTTGTTACTGGGTGTCAGTGTGTGTCTGTGATACTTGCTGTCAGTGGATGTCTTTGTTACTGTGCATCAGTGGTTCTCTGTGTTGCTGGGTGTCAGTGTGTGTTTGTTTTTGTTACTGGGTGTCAGTGTGTGTCTGTGACACAAGGTGCCAGTATTTAGTTTAGTTTCGAGATACAGCACTTAAACAGGCCCGCCGGCCCACCGAGTCTGTGCCGACCATCAACCACGCATTAATACTAATCCTACACTAATCCCGTATTCCTATCACATCCCCACCTGTCCCTATATATTTCCCTACCACCTGCCTATATTAGGGGCAATTTATGATGGCCAATTATCCTATCAACCTGCAAGTCTGTGGCATTTGGGAGGAAACAGGAGCACCCGGAGGAAACTCACGCAGACACAGGGAGAACTTGCAAACTCCGCACAGGCAGTACCCAGAATCGAACCCGGGGCCCTGGAGCTGTGAGGCTGCGGTGCTAACCACTACGCCAATGTGCCTCCCGCCACACCCCCCCCCCACCCACCCAGTGTGTGCCTGTGTTACTGGGTATCAGTGTATGTCTTTGTTACTTGGTGTCAGTGTATGTCATTGTTACTGGGTGTCAGTGTATGACTTTGTTACTTGGTGTCAGTGTATGTCTGTGTTACTTGGTGTAACTGTGTGTCTGTGTATCAGTGTATGTTTTTGTGACTTGGTTTCAGTGTATGTCTTTGTTACTGGGTGTCAGTGTGTGTCTTTGTGACTTGGTGTAAGTGTGTGTCTGGGTTACTGGGTATCAGTGTCTGTCTTTGTTACTTGGTGTCAGTGTATGTCTGTGTTACTTGTTGTAACTGTGTGTCTGTGTATCAGTGTATGTCTTTGTGACTTGGTTTCAGTGTATGTCTTTGTTACTGGGTGTCAGTGTGTGTCTTTGTGACTTGGTGTCAGTGTATGTCTGTGTTACTGTGGGTCAGTGTGTTTCTGTGTTACTGGGGGTCAGTGTGTGTTTCTAACTCGGTGTCAGTGTGTGTCTGTGTTGCTGGGTATCAGTGTCTATCTTTGTTACTTGGTGTAAGTGTATGTCTTTGTTACTTGGTGTCAGTGTATGTGTTTGTCACTTGGTGTCAGTGTATGTCTTTGTTACTGGGTGTCTGTGTATGTATTTGTTACTTGGTGTAATTGTAAGTCAAAATACTTGGTGTAAGTGTATGTCTGTGTTACTTGGTGTAAGTGTATGTCTTTGTTACTTGGTGTAAGTGTGTGTCTGTGTTTCTGGGTATCAGTGTCTGTCTTTGTTACTTGGTGTAAATGTGTGTCTGTGCTACTGGGGATCAGTGTATGACTTTGTTACTTAGTGTCAGTGTATGTGCTTGTTACTTGGTGTAAGTGTGTGTCTGTGTCACTGGGTATCAGTGTGTGTCTTTGTTAGATGGTGTAATTGTCTGTCTTTGTTACTTGGTGTAAGTGTAAGTCTTTGTTACTTGGTGTAAGTGTCTGTCTTTGTTACTTTGTGTCAGTGTATGTCTTTGTTACTTGGTGTCAGTGTATGTCTTTGTGACTTGGTGACAGAGTATCTATTTGTTACTGGGTGTCAGTGTGTGTCTTTGTGACTTGGTGTCAGTGTATGTCTGTGTTACTGGGGGTCAGTGTGTGTCTGTGTTAGTGGGTGTCAGTGTATGTCTTTGTTACTTGGTGTCAGTGTATGTCTTTGTTACTGGGTGTCAGTGTATGTCTTTGTTACTTGGTGTAAGTGAAAGTCACAATACTTGGTGTAAGTGTATGTCTGTGTTACTTGGTGCAAGTGTATGTCTTTGTTACTTGGTGTAAGTGTATGTCTGTGTTACTGGGTATCAGTGTCCATCTTTGTTACTTGGTGTAAGTGTGTGTCTGTGTTACTTAGTGTCAGTGTATGTGCTTGTTACTTGGTGTAAGTGTGTGTCTGTGTCACTGGCATTCAGTGTGTGTCTTTGTTAGATGGTGTAATTGTCTGTCTTTGTTACTTGGTGTAAGTGTAAGTCTTTGTTACTTGGTGTAAGTGTCTGTCTTTGTTACTTTGTGTCAGTGTATGTCTTTGTTACTTGGTGTCAGTGTATGTCTTTGTGACTTGGTGACAGTGTATCTATTTGTTACTGGGTGTCAGTGTGTGTCTTTGTGACTTGGTGTCAGTGTATGTCTGTGTTACTGGGGGTCAGTGTGTGTCTGTGTTAGTGGGTGTCAGTGTATGTCTTTGTTACTTGGTGTCAGTGTATGTCTTTGTTACTGGGTGTCAGTGTATGTCTTTGTTACTTGGTGTAAGTGAAAGTCACAATACTTGGTGTAAGTGTATGTCTGTGTTACTTGGTGCAAGTGTATGTCTTTGTTACTTGGTGTAAGTGTATGTCTGTGTTACTGGGTATCAGTGTCCATCTTTGTTACTTGGTGTAAGTGTGTGTCTGTGTTACTGGGTATCAGTGTATGTCTTTGTTACTTGGTGTAAGTGTGTGTCTGTGTTACTGGGTATCAGTGTATGTCATTGCTACTTGGTGTCAGTGTATTTCAAAATACTTGGTGTAAGTTTATGTCTTTGTTAGCTGGTGTAATTGTCTGTCTTGTTACTTGGTGTAAGTGTATGTCTTTGTTACTTGGTGTCAGTGTATGTCTGTGCTCCTTGGTGTAAGTGTGTGTCTTTTTTACTTGGTGTAAGTGTATGTCATGTTACTTGGTGTCAGTGTATGTCTTTGTAACTTGGTGTCAGTGTATGTCTTTGTTACTCGGTGTCAGTGTGTGTCTGTGTTACTGGGTATCAGTGTATGTCTTTGTGACTTGGTATCAGTGTATGTCTTTGTTACTGGATGTCAGTGTGTGTCTGTGATACTGGGTATCAGTGTATGTCTTTGTGACTTGGTATCAGTGTATGTCTTTGTTACTGGGTGTCAGTGTGTGTCTGTGTTCCTGGGTATCAGTGTATGTCTTTGTGACTTGGTGTCAGCGTATGTCTTTGTTACTGGGTGTCAGTGTGTGTCTTTGTGACTTGGTGTCAGTGTATGTCTTTGTTACTTGTTGTATGTGTTTGTCTGTGATACTGGGTTTCAGTGTATGTCTTTGTTACTTGGTGTCAGTGTATGTCTGTGTTACTGGGGGTCAGTGTGTGTCTGTGTTACTGGGGGTCAGTGTGTGGTTCTAACTGGATGTCAGTGTGTGTCTGTGTTACTGTGTATCAGTGCATGTCTTTGTTACTTGGTGTCAGTTTATGTCGTTGTTAGTTGGTGTCAGTGTATGTGTTTGTGACTTGGTGTCAGTGTATGTCTTTGTTACTGGGTGATAGTGTATGTCTTTGTTACTTGGTGTAAATGTAAGTCAAAATACTTGGTGTATGTGTATGTCTGTGTTAATTGGTGTAAGTGTATGTCATTGTTACTTGGTGTAAGTGTGTGTCTGTGTTACTTGGTGTAAGTGTGTGTCTGTGTATCAGTGTATGTCTTTGTGACTTGGTGTCAGTGTATGTCTTTGTTACTGGGTGTCAGTGTGTGTCTTTGTGACTTGGGTCAGAGTATGTCTGTGTTACTGTGGGTCAATGTGTTTCTGTGTTACTGGGGGTCAGTGTGTGTTTCTAACTCGGTGTCAGTGTGTGTCTGTGTTGCTGGGGATCAGTGTATGTCTTTGTTACTTGGTGTAAGTGTATGTCTTTGTTACTTGGTGTCAGTGTATGTGTTTGTGACTTGGTGTCAGTGTATGTCTTTGTTACTGGGTGTCAGTGTATGTCTTTGTTACTTGGTGTAAGTGTAAGTCAAAATACTTGGTGTAAGTGTATGTCTGTGTTACTTGGTGTACGTGTATGTCTTTGTTACTTGGTGTCAGTGTGTGTCTGTGTTTCTGGGGATCAGTGTATGTCTTTGTTACTTAGTGTCAGTGTATGTCTGTTTACTTGGTTTAAGTGTGTGTCTTTGTTACTTGGTGTAAGTGTCTGTCTTTGTTACTTGGTGTCAGTGTATGTCTCTGTTACTTGGTGTCAGTGCATGTCTTTGTGACTTGGTGTCAGTGTATGTCTTTGTTACTGGGTGTCAGTGTGTGTCTGTGATACTTGCTGTCAGTGTGCGTCTGTGTTACTGGGTATCAGTGCATGTCTTTGTGACTTGGTGTCAGTGTATGTCATTGTTACTGGGTGTCAGTGTATGACTTTGTTACTTGTTGTCAGTGTGCGTCTGTGTTACTGGGTATCAGTGTATGTCTTTGTGACTTGGTGTCAGTGTATGTCTTTGTTATTGGGTGTCAGTGTGTGTCTGTGTTACTGGGTATCAGTGTATGTCTTTGTGACTTTGTATCAGTGTCTGTGTTTGTTACTGGGTGTCAGTGTGTGTCTGTGTTACTGGGTATCAGTGTATGTCTTTGTGACTTGGTATCAGTGTCTGTCTTTGTTATTGTGTGTCAGTGTGTGTCTGTGTTCCTGGGTATCAGTGTGTGTCTTTGTGACTTGGTGTCAGTGTATGTCTGTGTTACTGGGTGTCAGTGTGTGCCTGTGTTACTGGCTATCAGTGTATGTCTTTGTTACCTGGTGTAAGTATGTTTCTGTGTTACTGGGTATCAGTGTATGTCTTTGTTACTTGGTGTCAGTGTATGTCAAAATACTTGGTGTAAGTGTATGTCTTTGTTAATTGGTGTAATTGTCTGTCTTTGTGACTTGGTGTCAGTGTATGTCTTTGTTACTGGGTGTCAGTGTGTGTCTTTGAGACTTGGTGTCAGTGTATGTCTTTGTTACTTGGTGTAAGTGAGAGTCTGTGATACTGGGTATCAGTGTATGTCTTTGTTAGTTGGTGTCAGTGTATGTCTTTGTGACTTGGTGACAGTGTATCTATTTGTTACTGGGTGTCAGTGTGTGTCTTTGTGACTTGGTGTCAGTGTATGTCTGTGTTACTGGGGGTCAGTGTGTGTCTGTGTTACTGGGGGTCAGTGTGTGTTTCTAACTGGGTGTCAGTGTGTGTCTGTGTTACTGGGTATCAGTGTATGTCTTTGTTACTTGGTGTAAGTGTATGTCTTTGTTACTTGGTGTCAGTGTATGTGCTTGTGACTTGGTGTCAGTGTATGTCTTTGTTTCTGGGTGTCAGTGTATGTCTTTGTTACTTGGTGTCAGTGTATGTCATTGTTACTGGGTGTCAGTGTATGACTTTGTTACTTGTTGTCAGTGTGCGTCTGTGTTACTGGGTATCAGTGTATGTCTTTGTGACTTGGTGTCAGTGTATGTCTTTGTTATTGGGTGTCAGTGTGTGTCTGTGTTACTGGGTATCAGTGTATGTCTTTGTGACTTTGTATCAGTGTCTGTGTTTGTTACTGGGTGTCAGTGTGTGTCTGTGTTACTGGGTATCAGTGTATGTCTTTGTGACTTGGTATCAGTGTATGTCTTTGTTATTGTGTGTCAGTGTGTGTCTGCGTTCCTGGGTATCAGTGTGTGTCTTTGTGACTTGGTGTCAGTGTATGTCTGTGTTACTGGGTGTCAGTGTGTGCCTGTGTTACTGGGTATCAGTGTATGTCTTTGTTACTTGGTGTATGTGTGTTTCTGTGTTACTGGGTATCAGTGTATGTCTTTGTTACTTGGTGTCAGTGTATGTCAAAATACTTGGTGTAAGTGTATGTCTTTGTTAATTGGTGTAATTGTCTGTCTTTGTGACTTGGTGTCAGTGTATGTCTTTGTTACTGGGTGTCAGTGTGTGTCTTTGTGACTTGGTGTCAGTGTATGTCTTTGTTACTTGGTGTAAGTGAGAGTCTGTGATACTGGGTATCAGTGTATGTGTTTGTTACTTGGTGTCAGTGTATGTCTTTGTGACTTGGTGACATTGTATCTATTTGTTACTGGGTGTCAGTGTGTGTCTTTGTGACTTGGTGTCAGTGTATGTCTGTGTTACTGGGGGTCAGTGTGTGTCTGTGTTACTGGGGGTCAGTGTGTGTTTCTAACTGGGTGTCAGTGTGTGTCTGTGTTACTGGGTATCAGTGTATGTCTTTGTTACTTGGTGTAAGTGTATGTCTTTGTTACTTGGTGTCAGTGTATGTGCTTGTGACTTGGTGTCAGTGTATGTCTTTGTTTCTGGGTGTCAGTGTATGTCTTTGTTACTTGGTGTAAGTGTATGTCTTTGTTACTTGGTGTCAGTGTATGTGTTTGTGACTTGGTGTCAGTGTATGTCTTTGTTTCTGGGTGTCAGTGTATGTCTTTGTTACTTGGTGTAAGTGTAAGTCAAAATACTTGGTGTAAGTGTATGTCTGTGTTACTTGGTGTAAGTGTATGTCTTTGTTACTTGGAGTAAGTGTGTGTCTGTGTTACTGGGTATCAGTGTCTGTCTTTGTTACTTGGTGTAAGTGTGTGCCTGTGTTACTGGGTATCAGTGTATGTCTTTGTTACTTGGTGCAAGTGTGTGTCTTTGTTACTGGGAATCAGTGTATGTCAAAATACTTGGTGTAAGTTTATGTCTTTGTTAGTTGGAGTAATTGTCTGTCTTTGTTACTTGGTGTAAGTGTATGTCTTTGTTACTTGGTGTCAGTGTATGTCTGTGTTCCTTGCTGTAAGTGTGTGTCTTTTTTACTTGGTGTAAGTGTATGTCATGTTACTTGGTGTCAGTGTAAGTCTTTGTTACTTGGTGTCAGTGTATGTCTTTGTTACTGGGTGTCAGTGTATGTGTTTGTTACTTGGTGTCAATGTATGTGTTTGTTACTTGGTGTAATTGTCTGTCTTTGTTACTTGGTGTAAGTGTATGTATTTGTTACTTGGTGTCGGTGTATGTCTTTGTTACTTGGTGAAAGAGTCTGTCTTTGTTACTTGGTGTAAGTGTGTGTCTGTGTTACTTGGTGTCAGTGTATGTGTTTGTTACTTGGTGTAATTGTCTGTCTTTGTTACTTGGTGTAAGTGTATGTATTTGTTACTTGGTGTCGGTGTATGTCTTTGTTGCTTGGTGTCAGTGTATGTCTTTGTTACTTGGTGTCAGTGTATGTCTTTGTTACTTGGTGTAAGTGTAAGTCAAAATACTTGGTGTAAGTGTATGTCTGTGTTACTTGGTGTACGTGTATGTCTTTGTTACTTGGTGTCAGTGTGTGTCTGTGTTTCTGGGGATCAGTGTATGTCTTTGTTACTTAGTGTCAGTGTATGTCTGTTTACTTGGTGTAAGTGTGTGTCTTTGTTACTTGGTGTAAGTGTCTGTCTTTGTTACTTGGTGTCAGTGTATGTCTCTGTTACTTGGTGTCAGTGCATGTCTTTGTGACTTGGTGTCAGTGTATGTCTTTGTTACTGGGTGTCAGTGTGTGTCTGTGATACTTGCTGTCAGTGTGCGTCTGTGTTACTGGGTATCAGTGCATGTCTTTGTGACTTGGTGTCAGTGTATGTCATTGTTACTGGGTGTCAGTGTATGACTTTGTTACTTGTTGTCAGTGTGCGTCTGTGTTACTGGGTATCAGTGTATGTCTTTGTGACTTGGTGTCAGTGTATGTCTTTGTTTCTGGGTGTCAGTGTATGTCTTTGTTACTTGGTGTAAGTGTAAGTCAAAATACTTGGTGTAAGTGTATGTCTGTGTTACTTGGTGTAAGTGTATGTCTTTGTTACTTGGAGTAAGTGTGTGTCTGTTTTACTGGGTATCAGTGTCTGTCTTTGTTACTTGGTGTAAGTGTGTGTCTGTGTTACTGGGTATCAGTGTATGTCTTTGTTACTTGGTGCAAGTGTGTGTCTTTGTTACTGGGAATCAGTGTATGTCAAAATACTTGGTGTAAGTTTATGTCTTTGTTAGTTGGAGTAATTGTCTGTCTTTGTTACTTGGTGTAAGTGTATGTCTTTGTTACTTGGTGTCAGTGTATGTCTGTGTTCCTTGGTGTAAGTGTGTGTCTTTTTTACTTGGTGTAAGGGTATGTCATGTTACTTGGTGTCAGTGTATGTCTTTGTTACTTGGTGTCAGTGTATGTCTTTGTTACTGGGTGTCAGTGTATGTGTTTGTTACTTGGTGTCAGTGTATGTGTTTGTTACTTGGTGTAATTGTCTGTCTTTGTTACTTGGTGTAAGTGTATGTATTTGCTACTTGGTGTCGGTGTATGTCTTTGTTACTTGGTGAAAGAGTCTGTCTTTGTTACTTGGTGTAAGTGTGTGTCTGTGTTACTTGGTGTCGGTGTATGTCTTTGTTGCTTGGTGTCAGTGTATGTCTTTGTTACTTGGTGTCAGTGTATGTCTTTGAGACTTGGTGTCAGTGTATGTCTTTGTTACTGGGTGTCACTGTGTGGCTGTGTTACTTGGTGTCAGTGTATGTCTTTGTTACTGCGTATCAGTGGTTCTCTGTGTTTCTGGGTGTCAGTGTGTGTTTGTTTGTGTGACTGGGTGTCAGTGTGTGTCTGTGACAGTAGGTGTCAGTATTTAGTTTAGTTCGAAAAGCAGCACTTAAACAGGCCCTTCGGCCCACCGAGTCTGTGCCGACCATCAACAACCCATTTATACTAATCCTACACTAATCCCGTATTCCTATCACATCCCCACCTCTTCCTATATATTTCCCTACCACCTATCTATACTCGAGGCAATTTATGATGGCCAATTAACCTATCAACCTGCAAGTCTTTGGCATGTGGGAGGAAACCGGAGCAACCGGAGGAAACCCACGGAGACACAGGGAGGACTTGCAAACTCCGCACAGGCAGTACCCAGAATCGTTCCCTGTTCCATGGAGCTGTGACGCTGCGGTGCTAACCACTGCGCCAATGTGCCCCCCACCCATCCTCCAGTGTGTGCCTGTGTTACTGGGTATCAGTGTATGTCTTTATTACTTGGTGTCAGTGTATGTCTGTGTTACTTGGTGTCAGTGTGTGTCTGTGTTACTTGGTGTAAGTTTGTGTCTTTGTTACTTGGTGTCAGTGTATGTCTTTGTTACTTGGTGTGAGTGTGTGTCTGTGTTACTGGGTGTCTGTGTATGTCTTTGTGTCTTGGTGTCACTGTATGTCTTTGTTACTGGGTGTCAGTGTGTGTCTTTGTGACTTGGTGTCAGTGTATGTCTTTGTTACTTGGTGTAAGTGTGTGTCTGTGTTACTGGGTATCAGTGTATGTCTTTGTTACTTGGTGTCAGTGTATGTCAAAATACTTGGTGTAAGTGTATGTCTTTGTTACTTGGTGTAATTGTCTGTCTTTGTTACTTGGTGTCAGTGTATGTCTTTGTTACTTGGAGTCAGTGTGTGTCTGTGTTACTGGGTATCAGTGTATGTCTTTGTGACTTGGTATCACTGTATGTCTTTGTGACTTGGTGTCAGTGTATGTCTTTTTTACTGGGTGTCAGTGTGTGTCTGTGTTACTTGGTGTCAGTGTATGTCATTGTTACTGTGCATCAGTGTTTTTCTGTGTTACTGGGTGTCAGTGTGTGTTTGTTTGTGTTACTGGGTATCAGTGTATGTCTTTGTGACTTGGTATCAGCGTATGTCTTTGTTACTGGGTGTCAGTGTGTGTCTGTGTTACTGGGTGTCATTGTATCAGTGTTTCTCTGTGTGACTGGGTGTCAGTGTGTGTTTGTTTGTGTTACTGGGTGACAGTGACACTAGGTGTCAGTATTTAGTTTAGTTTAGAGATACAGCACTTAAACAGGCCCTTCGGTCCACCGAGTCTGTGCCGACCATCAACCACCAATTTATAATAATCCTCCACTAATCCCGTATTCCTATCACATCCCCACCTGTCCCTATATATTTCCCTACCACCTACCTATACTAGGGGCAATTTATAATGGCCAATTAACCTATCAACCTGCAAGTCTTTGGCATGTGGGAGGAACCCGGAACACCCGGAGGAAACCCACGCAGACACAGGGAGAACTTGCAAACTCAGCACAGGCTGTACCCAGAATCGAGCCCGGGTCCCTGGAGCTGTGAGGCTGCTAACCACTGTGCCAATGTGCCGCCCAGTGTGTATCTGTGTTTCTGGGTATCAGTGTATGTCTTTGTTACTTGGTGTCAGTGTATGTCTGTGTTACTTGGTGTAAGTGTGTGTCTTTGTTTCTTGATATCAGTGTATGTCTTTGCTACTTGGTGTAAGTGTGTGTCTGTGTTACTGGGTAACAGTCTATGTCTTTGTTACTTGCTGTCAGTGTATGTTTGTGTTACTTGGTGCAAGTGTGTGTCATTGTTACTTGGTGTAATTGTATGTCTTTGTTACTTGGTGTCATTGTATATCTTTGTTACTGGGTGTCAGTGTCTGTCTTCGTTACTTGGTGTCAGTGTTGTCTTTGTTACTGTGTGTCAGTGTCTGTCTTTGTGACTTGGTGTCAGTGTATGCCTTTGTTACTTGGTTTCAGTGTATGTCTTTGTTACTTGGTGTAAGTGTGTGTCTGTGTTACTGGGTATCAGTGTATATCTTTGTTACTTGGTGTAAGTGTGTGTCTGTGTTACTGGGTATCAGTGAATGTCTTTGCTACATGGTGACAGTGTATGTCTGTGTTACTTGGTATAACTGTGTGTCTTTGTTCCTTGGTGTAATTGTATGTCTTTGTTACTTGGTGTCAGTCTATGTCTGTGTTACTTGGTGTCAGTGTATGTCTTTGCTCGAGTCGCTCTGAACAGGCTCCTGAAGCTGGCCGAGCGCGTCTACCCTGAGGCACAGTGTGGCTTTCGTGCAGAGAAATCGACTATTGACATGCTGTTCTCCCTTCGTCAGATACAGGAGAAATGCCGCGAACAGCAGATGCCCCTCTACATTGCTTTCATTGATCTCACCAAAGCCTTTGACCTCGTCAGCAGACGTGGTCTCTTCAGACTACTAGAAAAGATCGGATGTCCACCAAAGCTACTAAGTATCATCACCTCATTCCATGACAATATGAAAGGCACAATTCAACATGGTGGCTCCTCATCAGAGCCCTTTCCTATCCTGAGTGGTGTGAAACAGGGCTGTGTTCTCGCACCCACACTTTTTGGGATTTTCTTCTCCCTGCTGCTTTCACATGCGTTCAAATCCTCTGAAGAAGGAATTTTCCTCCACACAAGATCAGGGGGCAGGTTGTTCAACCTTGCCTGTCTAAGAGCGAAGTCCAAAGTACGGAAAGTCCTCATCAGAGAACTCCTCTTTGCTGACGATGCTGCTTTAACATCTCACACTGAAGAATGCCTGCAGAGTCTCATCGACAGGTTTGCGTCTGCCTGCAATGAATTTGGCCTAACCATCAGCCTCAAGAAAACGAACATCATGGGGCAGGATGCCAGAAATGCTCCATCCATCAATATTGGCGACCACGCTCTGGAAGTGGTTCAAGAGTTCACATACCTAGGCTCAACTATCACCAGTAACCTGTCTCTAGATGCAGAAATCAACAAGCGTATGGGTAAGGCTTCCACTGCTATGTTCAGACTGGCCAAGAGAGTGTGGGAAAATGGCGCACTGACACGGAACACAAAAGTCCGAGTGTATCAGGCCTGTGTCCTCAGTACCTTGCTGTACGGCAGCGAGGCCTGGACAACGTATGCCAGCCAAGAGCGACGTCTCAATTCATTCCATCTTCGCTGCCTTCGGAGAATACTTGGCATCAGGTGGCAGGACTATATCTCCAACACAGAAGTCCTTGAAGCGGCCAACATCCCCAGCTTATACACACTACTGAGTCAGCGGCGCTTGAGATGGCTTGGCCATGTGAGCCGCATGGAAGATGGCAGGATCCCCAAAGACACATTGTACAGCGAGCTCGCCACTGGTATCAGACCCACCGGCCGTCCATGTCTCCGTTATAAAGACGTCTGCAAACGCGACATGAAATCGTGTGACATTGATCACAAGTCGTGGGAGTCAGTTGCCAGCATTCGCCAGAGCTGGCGGGCAGCCATAAAGACAGGGCTAAATTGTGGCGAGTCGAAGAGACTTAGTAGTTGGCAGGAAAAAAGACAGAGGCGCAAGGGGAGAGCCAACTGTCCAACAGCCCCAACAAACAAATTTCTCTGCAGCACCTGTGGAAGAGCCTGTTACTCCAGAATTGGCCTTTATAGCCACTCCAGGCGCTGCTTCACAAACCACTGACCACCTCCAGGCGCGTATCCATTGTCTCTCGAGATAAGGAGGCCCAACAGAGAAGAAAGAAAAATATGTCTTTGTTACTTGGTGTAAGTGTGTGTCTGTGTTACTTGGTGTCATTGTATGTCTTTGTTACTTGGTGTAAGTGTGTGTCTTTGTTACTTGGTGTAAGTGTGTGTCTGTGTTACTGGGTATCAGTGTATGTCTTTGTGACTTGGTGTAAGTGTGTGTCTGTGTTACTGGGTATCAGTGCATGTCTTTGTTACTTGGTGTCAGTGTATGTCTGTGTTACTTGGTGTCAGTTTATGTCAAAATACTTGGTGTAAATGCATGTCTGTGTTACTTGGTGTAAGTGTGTGTCTGTGTTACTGGGTATCAGTGTATGTCTTTGTTACTTGGTGTAAGTGTGTGTCTATGTTACTGGGTATCAGTGTATGTCTTTGTTACTTGGTGTCAGTTTATGTCAAAATACTTGGTGTAAGTGCATTTCTGTGTTACTTGGTGTAAGTGTGTGTCTTTGTTACTTGGTGTAAGTGTATGTCTTTGTTACTTGGTGTCAGTGTATGTCTATTTTAATGGGTGTCAGTGTGTGTCTGTGTTACTTGGTGTCAGTGTATGTCTTTGTTACTGTGTATCAGTGTTTCTCTGTGCTACTGGGTGTCAGTGTGTGTTTGTTTGTGTTACTGGGTGTCAGTGTGTGTCTGTGCTACTTGGTGTAAGTGTGTGTCTTTGTTACTTGGTGTCCGTGTGTGTCTGTGTTATTGGGTAGCAGTGTATGTCTTTGTTACTTGGTGTCCGTGTGTGTCTGTGTTACTGGGCAGCAGTGTCTGTCTTTGTTACTTGGTGTCTGTGTGTTTGTTTGTGTTACTGGGTGTCAGTGTGTGTCTGTGTTACTTGGTGTAAGTTTGTGTCTTTGTTACTGGGCATCAGTGTATGCCTTTTTGACTTGGTGTCAGTGTATGTCTTTGTGACTTGGTGTCAGTGTATGTCTATTTTAATGGGTGTCAATGGGTGTCTGTGTTACTTGGTGTCAGTGTATGTCTTTTTTACTGTGTATCAGTGTTTCTCTGTGTTACTGGGTGTCAGTGTGTGTTTGTTTGTGTTACTTCGTGTCAGTGTGTGTCAGTGTTACTTGGTGGAAGTGTGTGTCTTTGTTACTTGGTGTCCGTGTGTGTCTGTGTTACTGGGTAGCAGTGTCTGTCTTTGTTACTTGGTGTCAGTGTATGTCTTTGTTACTCAGTGTAAGTGTGTGTCTGTGTTACTGGGTATCAGTGTATGTCTTTGTTACTTGGTGTAAGTGTGTATCTGTGTTACTGGGTATCAGTGTATGTCTTTGTTACTTGGTGTCAGTGTATGTCTTTGTTACTCAGTGTAAGTGTGTGTCTGTGTTACTGGGTATCAGTGTATGTCTTTGTTACTTGGTGTAATTGTCTGTCTTTGTTACTTGGTGTCAGTGTATGTCTTTGTTACTGTGTATCAGTGTTTAGCTGTGTTACTGGGTGTCAGTGTGTGTTTGTTTGTGTTACTGGGTGTCAGTGTGTGTCTGTGCTACTTGATGTAAGTGTATGTCTTTGTGACTTGGTGTAATTGTCTGTCTTTGTTACTTGGTGCAAGTGTGTGTCTTTGTTACTTCCTGTCAGTGTATGTCTTTGTTACTTGGAGTAAGTGTATGTCTTTGTTACTTGGTTTAATTGTCTGTCTTTGTTACTTGGTGTCAGTGTATGTCTGTGTTACTTGGTGTAAGTGTGTGTCTTTGTTGGTGTAAGTGTATGTCTTTGTTACTTGGTGTCAGTGTGTGTCTGTGTTACTGGGCATCAGTGTATGTCTTTTTGACTTGGTGTCAGTGTATGTCTTTGTGACTTGGTGTCAGTGTATGTCTTTTTTACTGGGTTTCTGTGTGTGTCTGTGTACTTGGTGTCAGTGTATGTCTTTGTTACTGTGTATCAGTGTTTCTCTGTGTTACTGGGTGTCAGTGTGTTTTTGTTTGTGTTACTGGGTGTCAGTGTGTGTCTGTGACACTAGGTGTCAGTATTTAGTTTAGTTCGAGAAGCAGCACTGAAACAGGCCCTTCGGCGCACCGAGTCTGTGCCGACCATCAACAACCCATTTATACTAATCCTACACTAATCCCGTATTCCTATCACATCCCCACCTATCCCTATATATTTCCCTACCACCTACCCATACTATGGGCAATTTATGATGGCCAATTAACCTATCAACCTGCAAGTCTTTGGCATGTGGGAGGAAACCGGAGCACCGGGAGGTAACCCACGCAGACACAAGGAGAACTTGCAAACTCCGCACAGGCAGTACCCAGAATCGTTCCCTGTTCCATGGAGCTGTGAGGCTGCGGTGCTAACCACTGCGCCAATGTTCCCCCCCCCCGCCCCCCCCCCCCAGTGTGTGCCTGTGTTACTGGGTATCAGTGCATGTCTTTATTACTTGGTGTCAGTGTATGTCTGTGTTACTTGGTGACAGTGTGTTTGTTTGTGTTACTGGGTGTCAGTGTGTGGCTGTGTTACTTGGTATAAGTTTGTGTCTTTGTTACTTGGTGTCAGTGTATGTCTTTGTTACTTAGTGTAAGTGTGTGTCTGTGTTACTGGGTGTCTGTGTATGTCTTTGTGACTTGGTGTCAGTGTATGTCTTTGTTACTGGGTGTCAGTGCGTGTCTTTGTGACTTGGTGTCAGAGTATGTCTTTGTTACTTGGTGTAAGTGTGTGTCTTTGTTACTGGGTATCAGTGCATGTCTTTGTTACTTGGTGTCAGTGTATGTCAAAATCATTCGTGTAAGTTTATGTCTTTGTTACTTGGTGTAATTGTCTGTCTTTGTTACTTGGTGTCAGTGTATGTCTTTGTTACTTGGTGTCAGTGTATGTCTTTGTTACTCGGTGTCAGTGTGTGTCTGTGTTACTGGGTATCCGTGTATGTCTTTGTGACTTGGTATCAGTGTATGTCATTGTGACCTGGTGCCAGTGTATGTCTTTTTTACTGGGTGTCAGTGTGTGTCTGTGTTACTTGGTGTCAGTGTATGTCTTTGTTACTGTTTATCAGTGTTTCTCTGTGCTACTGGGTGTCAGTGTGTGTTTGTTTGTGTTACTGGGTATCAGTGTATGTCCTTGTGACTTGGTATCAGTGTATGTCTTTGTTACTGGGTGTCAGTGTGTGTCTGTGTTACTTGGTGTCAGTGTATCAGTGTTTCTCTGTGTGACTGGGTGTCAGTGTGTGTTTGTTTGTGTTACTGGGAGTCAGTGACACGAGGTGACAGTATTTAGTTTAGTTTAGAGATACAGCACTTAAACAGGCCCTTCGGCCCACCGAGTCTGTGCCGACCATCAACCACCCATTTATACTCATCCTACACTAATCCCGTATTCCTATCACATCCCCACCTATCCCTATATATTTCCCTACCACCTACCTATACGAGGGACAATTTATGATGGCCAATTAACCTATTAGCCTGCAAGTCTTTGGCATGTGGGAGGAAACCGGAGCACCCAGAGGAAACCCACGCAGACACAGGGAGAACTTACAACCTCCGCACAGGCAGTACCCAGAGTCGAATCCGGGTCCCTGGAGCTGTGAGGCTGCGGTGCCAACCACTGCGCCAATGTGCCCCCCTCATTGTGTGCCTGTGTTACTGGGTATCAGTGTATGTCTTTGTAACTTGGTGTCATTGGATGACAAAATACTTGGTGTATGTGTATGTCTTTGTTACTTGGTGTCAGTGTATGTCTGTGTTACTTGGTCTAAGTGTGTGTCTTTGTTACTAGGTGTCAGTGTGTGTCTGTGTTACTTGGGGTAAGTGTGTGTCTTTGTTACTTGGTGTCCGTGTGTGTCTGTGTTACTGGGTGTCAGTGTATGTCTTTGTTACTGGGTGTCAGTGTATGTCTTTGTTACTTGGTGGAAATGTGTGTCTGCGTTACTGGGTGTCAGTGTTTGACTGTGTTACTTAGTGTAAGTGTGTGTCTGTGTTACTGGGTATCAGTTTATGTCTTTGTGACTTGGTGTCAGTGTATGTCTTTGTTACTTGGTGTAAGTGTGTGTCTGTGTTACTGGGTATCAGTGTATGTCTTTGTTACTTGGTGTCAGTGTATGTCAAAATACTTGATGTAAGTGTATGTCTTTGTGACTTGGTGTAATTGTCTGTCTTTGTTACTTGGTGCAAGTTTGTGTCTTTGTTACTTGGTGTCAGTGTATGTCTTTGTGACTTGGTATCAGTGTACGTCTTTGTGACTTGGTGACAGTGTATGTCTTTGTTACTGTTTATCAGTCTTTCTCTGTGTTACTGGTTGTCAGTGTGTGTTTGTTTGTGTTACTGGGTGTCAGTGTGCATCTGTGACACTAGGTGTCAGTATATAGTTTAGTTTAGAGATACAGCACTTTCACAGGCCCTTCGGCCCACCGAGTCTGTGCCGACCATCAACCACCCATTTATACTAATCCTACACTAATCCCGTATTCCTATCACATCCCCACCTGTCCCTATATATTTCCCGACCACCTGCCTATACTAGGGGCAATTTATGATGGCCAATTATTCTATCAACCTGCAAGTCTTTGGCATGTGGTAGGAACCCGGAGCACCCAGTGGAAACCCACGCAGACACAGGGAGAACTTGCAAACTCCGCACAGGCTGTACCCAGAATCGAGCCCGGGTCCCTGGAGCTGTGAGGCTGCTAACCACTGTGCCAATGTGCCACCCAGTGTGTATCTGTGTTACTGGGTATCAGTGTATGTCTTTGTTACTTGCTTTCAGAGTATGTCTGTGTTACTTGGTGTAAGTGTGTGTCTTTGTTTCTTGGTATCAGTGTATGTCTTTGTTACTTGGTGTAAGTGTGTGTCTGTGTTACTGGGTTACAGTGTATGTCTTTGTTACTTGCTGTCAGTGCATGTTTGTGTTACTTGTGCAAGTGTGTGTCTTTGTTACTTTGTGTAATTGTATGTCTTTGTTACTTGGTGTCATTGTATGTCTTTGTTACTGGGTGTCAGTGTGTGTCTTCGTTACTTGGTGTCAGTGTTTGTCTTTGTTACTGTGTGTCAGTGTCTGTCTTTGTGACTTGGTGTCAGTGTATGCCTTTGTTACTTGGTTTCGGTGTATGTCTTTGTTACTTGGTGTAAGTGTGTGTCTGTGTTACTGGGTATCAGTGTATATCTTTGTTACTTGGTGTATGTGTGTGTCTGTGTTACTGGGTATCAGTGAATGTCTTTGCTACATGGTGACAGTGTATGTCTGTGTTACTTGGTGGAAGTGTGTGTCTTTGTTCCTTGGTGTAATTGTATGTCTTTGTTACTGGGTGCCAGTGTATGTCTGTGTTACTTGGTGTAAGTGAATGTCTTTGCTACATGGTGACAGTGTATATCTGTGTTACTTGGTGTAAGTGTGTGTCTTTGTTCCTTGGTGTAATTGTATGTCTTTGTTACTTGGTGTCAGTGTATTTCTTTGTTACTTGGTGTAAGTGTGTGTCTTTGTTAATTGGTGTAATTGTATGTCTTTGTTACTTGGTGTCAGTGTATGTCTTTGTTACTGGGTGTCAGTGTGTGTCTTCGTTACTTGGTGTCAGTGTTTGTCTTTGTTACTGTGTGTCAGTGTCTGTCTTTGTGACTTGGTGTCAGTGTATGCCTTTGTTACTTGGTTTCGGTGTAAGTCTTTGTTACTTGGTGTAAGTGTGTGTCTGTGTTACTGGGTATCAGTGTATATCTTTGTTACTTGGTGTATGTGTGTGTCTGTGTTACTGGGTATCAGTGAATGTCTTTGCTACATGGTGACAGTGTATCTCTGTGTTACTTGGTGGAAGTGTGTGTCTTTGTTCCTTGGTGTAATTGTATGTCTTTGTTACTTGGTGCCAGTGTATGTCTGTGTTACTTGGTGTAAGTGAATGTCTTTGCTACATGGTGACAGTGTATATCTGTGTTACTTGGTGTAAGTGTGTATCTTTGTTCCTTGGTGTAATTGTATGTCTTTGTTACTTGGTGTCAGTGTATTTCTTTGTTACTTGGTGTAAGTGTGTGTCTTTGTTAATTGGTGTAATTGTATGTCTTTGTTACTTGGTGTCAGTGTATGTCTTTGTTATTTGGTGTAAGTGAGTGTTTGTGTTACTTGGTGTAATTGTGTGTCTGTGTTACTCGGTAACAATGCATGTCTTTGTTACTTGGTGTAAGTGTGTATCTGTGTTACGGGGTAACAGTGTATGTCTTTGTTACTTGGTGTCAGTTTATGTCTGTGTTACTTGGTTCAAGTGTGTGTCTTTGTTAATTGGTGTAATTGTATGTCTTTGTTACTTGGTGTCAGTGTATGTCTGTGTTACTTGGTGTAAGTGTATGTCTTTGTTACTTGGTGTCAATGTATGTCTTTGTTACTTGGTATAGGTGTGTGTCTGTGTGACTGGGTATCAGTGTATGTCTTTGTTACTTGGTGTCAGTGTACGTCTTTGTGACTTGGTGTCAGTGTATGTCTTTGTTACTGGGTGTCACTGTACGTCTTTGTGACTTTGTGTCAGTGTATGTCTTTGTTACTGGGTGTCAGTTTATGTCTTTGTTACTTGGTGGCAGTATTTGTCTGCGTTACTTGGTGTCAGTGTGTGACGTTGTTACTTGGTGCAAGTGTGTGCCTGTGTTATTTGGTATCAGTGTATGTTTTTGTTACATGGTGTAATTGTGTGTCTGTGTTACTGGGTAAAAGTCTATGTCTTTGTTACTTGGTGTCAGTGTATGTCTGTGTTACTTGGTGTAAGTGTGTGTCTTTGTTACTTGGTGTAATTGTATGTCTTTGTTACTTGGTGTCATTGTATGTCTGAGTTACTTGGTGTAAGTGTATGTCTTTGTTACTTGGTGTCAGTGTATGTCTTTGTGACTTGGTGTCAGTGTCTGGCTTTGTTACTGGGTGTCAGTGTCTGTCTTCGTTACTTGGTGTCAGTGTTTGTCTTTGTTACCGTGTGTCAGTGTCTGTCTTTGTGACTTGGTGTCAGTGTATGTCTTTGTTACTTGGTGTCAGTGTAAGTCTTTGTACTTGGTGTAAGTGTGTGTCTGTGTTACTCTGTATCAGTGTATATCTTTGTTACTTGGTGTAAGTGTGTGTCTGTGTTACTGGGTATCAGTGAATGTCTTTGCTACATGGTGACAGTGTATGTCTGTGTTACTTGGTGTAAGTGTGTGTCTTTGTTACTTGGTGTAAGTGTATGTCTTTGTTACTTGGTATCAGTGTATGTCTTTGTTACTGGGTGACACTGTATGTCTTTGTGAATTTATGTCAGTGTATGTCTTTGTTTCTGGGTGTCAGTTTATGTCTTTGTTACTTGGTGTCAGTGTATGTCTTGGTTACTTGGTGTTAGTGTATGTCTGTGTTACTTGGTGCAAGTGTGTGTCTTTGTTACTTGGTGTTAGTGTGTGTCTGTGTTACTGGGTATCAGTGTATGTCTTTGTTACTTGGTGTCAGTGTATGTCGTCGTTACTTGGTGTATGTGTATGTCTGTGTTACTGGGTGTCAGGGTGTGTCTTTGTTACTTGGTGTAAGTTTATGTCTTTGTTACTTGGTGTCAGTGTTTGTCTTTGTTACTTTGTGGAAGTGTGTGTCTGTGTTACTGGGTATCAGTGTATGTCTTTGTGACTTGGTGTCAGTGCATGTCTTTGTTACTGGGTGTCAGTCTATGTCTTTGTGACTTGTTGTCAGTGTGTGTCTCTGTTAGTCTTTGTTACTTGGTGTCAGTGTCTGTCTTTGTATGTCTTTGTTCCTGTGTGTCAGTGTTTCTCTATGTTACTGGGTGTCAGTGTGTGTTTGTTTGTGTTACTGGGAGTCAGTGTGTGTCTGTGTTACTTGGTGTAAGTGTATGTCTTTGTTTCTTGATTTCAGTGGATGTCTTTGTCACTTGGTGTAAGTGTGTGTCTGTGTTACTGGGTATCAGTGTATGTCTTTGTGACTTGGTGTCAGTGTATGTCTTTGTTAATGGGTGTCAGTGTATGTCTTTGATACTTGGTGTAAGTGTGTGTCTGTGTTACTGGGTATCAGTGTATTTCTTTGTTTCTTGGTGTCAGTGTATGTCTTTGTTATTTGGTGTCAGTGTATGTCTGTGTTACTGGGTATCAGTGTCTGTCTTTGTTACATGGTGTCAGTGTATGTCTGTGTTACTTGGTGTAAGTGTGTGACTTTGTTACTTGGAGTAATTGTATGTCTTTGTTACTTGGTGTCAGTGTATGTCTGTGTTACGTGGTGTAAGTGTATGTCTTTGTTACTTGGTGTCAGTGTATGTGTTTGTTACTTGGTGTAAGTGTCCGTCTGTGTTACTGGGTATCAGTGTATGTCTTTGTCACTTGGTGTCAGTGTATGTCATTGTGACTTGTTGTCAGTGTATGTCTTTGTTACTGAGTGTCACTGTATGTCTTTGTTACTTGGTGTCAGTTTATGTCTGTGTTACTTGGTGTAAGTGTGTGTCTTTGTTACTTGGTGTAATTGTATGTCTTTGTTACTTGGTGTCAGTATATGTCTTTGTTACTTGTTTTAAGTGAGTGTTTGTGTTACTTGGTGTAAGTGTGTGTCTGTGTTACTTGGTATCAGTGTATGTCTTTGTTACTAGGTGTAAGTGTCTGTCTGTGTTACTGAGTAACAGTGTATGTCTTTGTTACTTGGTGTCAGTGTATGTCTGTGTTACTTGGTGTAAGTGTGTGTCTTTGTTACTTGGTGTAATTGTATGTCTTTGTTACTTGGTGTCAGTGTATGTCTGTGTTACTTGGTGTAAGTGTATGTCTTTGTTACTTGGTGTCAGTGTATGTCTTTGTTACTTGGTGTAAGTGTGTGTCTGTGTTACTGGGTATCAGTGTATGTCTTTGTTACTTGGTGTCAGTGCATGTCTTTGTTACTGGGTGTCACTCAATGTCTTTGTGAATTTGTGTCAGTGTATGTCTTTGTTACTGGGTGTCAATTTATGTCTTTGTTACTTGGTGTCAGTGTATGTCTTTGTTACTTGGTGTCAGTGTATGTCTGTGTTACTTGGTGTAAGTGTGTGTCTTTGTTACTGGTGTAAGTGTGTGTCTGTGTTACTGGGTATCAGTGTATGTCTTTGTTACTTGGTGTCAGTGTATGTCGTCGTTACTTGGTGTATGTGTATGTCTGTGTTACTGGGTGTCAGTGTATGTCTTTGTTACTTGGTGTCAGTGTATGTCTGTGTTGCTTGGTGTAAGTGTGTGTCTTTGTGACTTGGTGTAAGTTTATGTCTTTGTTACTTGGTGTCAGTGTATGTCAAATACTTGGTGTAAGTGTATGTCTTTGTTACTTGGTGTAATTGTCTGTCTTTGTTACTTGGTGTAATTGTCTGTCCGGGTTACTTGGTGTAAGTGTGTCTCTTTGGTACTTGATGTAAGAGTATGACTTTATTACTTGGTGTCAGTGTATGTCTTTGTTACTTGGTGTCAGAGTATGTCTGTGTTACTTGGTGTATGTGTGTGCCTGTGTTACTGGGTATCAATGTATGTCTGTGTTACTTGGTGTCAGTGTATGTCTTTGTTACTTGGTGTAAGTGTGTGTCTGTGTTACTGGGTGTCAGTGTGTGTCTGTGTTACTTGGTGTAAGTGTGTGTCTTTGTTACTTGGTGTCCGTGTGTATCTGTGTTACTGGGTGTCAGTGTATGACTTTGTTACTGGGTGTCAATGTATGTCTTTGTTACTTGGTGTAAGTGTGTGTCTGTGTTACTGGGTATCAGTGTCTGTCTTTGTTACTTGGTGTAAGCGTGTGTCTGTGTTACTGGGTATCAGTGTATGTCTTTGTTACTTGGTGTCAGTGCATGTCTGTGTTGCTTGGTGTAAGTGTATGTCTTTCTTACTTGGTGTCAGTCTATGTCTGTGTTACTTGGTGTAAGTGTGTGTCTTTGTTACTTGCTGTCAGTGTATGTCTTTGTTACTTGGTGTAAGTGTGTGTTTGTGTTACTTGCTGTATGTGTGTGTCTGTCTTACTTGGTGTCAGTGTATGTCTTTGTTACTTGGTGAAAGTGTATGTCTGTGTCAATTGGTGTCAGTGCGTTTGTCTGTGTTACTGGGTATCAGTGTCTGCCTTTGTTACTTGGTGTAAGTGTGTGTCTGTGTTACTGGGTATCAGTGTATGTCTTTGTTACTTGGTGTCTGTGTATGTCTGTGTTACTTTGGGTAAGTGGGTGTCCGTGTTACTGGGTATCAGTGTATGTCTTTGTGACTTGGTTTCAGTGTATGTCTTTGTTACTGGGAGTCAGATTGTTTCTTTGTGACTTGGTGTCAGTGCATGACTTTGTTACTTGGTGTAAGTGTGTGTCTGTGCTACTGGGCATCAGTGTATGTCTTTTTTACTTGGTGTCAGTGTATGTCAAAATACTTGGTGTAAGTGTATGTCTTTGTTACTTGGAGCAATTGTCTGTCTTTGTTAGTTGGTTTCAGTGTATGTCTGGGTTACTTGGTGTAAGTGTGTGTCTTTGTTACTTGGTGTAAGTGTATGTCTTTGTTACTTGGTGTCAATGTATGTCTTTGATTCTTGGTGTCAGTGTATGTCTGTGGTACTTGGTGTAAGTGTGTGACTTTGTTACTGGGTATCAGAGTATGTCTTTGTCACTTGGTGTCAGTGTATGTCTGTGTTAGTTGGTGCAAGTGTGTGTCTGTGTTACTGGGTGTCAGTGTGTTTCTGTGTTACTTGGTGTAAGTGTGTGTCTTTGTTACTTGGAGTCCGTGTGTGTCTGTGTTACTGGGTGTCAGTGTATGTCTTTGTTACTTGGTGTAAGTGTGTGTCTGTGTTACTCTGTATCAGTGTATGTCTTTGTTACTTAGTGTCAGTGTATGTCTTTGTTATTGGGTGTCATTGTGTGTCTTTGTGACTTGATGTCAGTGTATGTCTTTGTTACTTGGTGTAAGTGTGTGTCTGTGTTACTGGGTATCAGTGTATGTCTTCGTTCCTTGGTGTCAGTGTATGTCAAAATACTTGGTGTAAGTGTCTGTCTTTGTTACTTGGTGTCAGTGTATGCCTTTGTTCCTTGGTGTCAGCGTATGTCTTTGTTCCTGTGTATCAGTGGTTCTCTGTGTTACGGGGTGTCAGTGTGTGTTTGTTTGTGTTAATGGGTGTCAGTGTGTATCTGTGACACTAGGTGTCAGAATTTAGTTTAGTTTAGAGATACTGCCCTTAAACAGTCCCTTCGGCCCACCGAGACTGTGCCGAACATCAACCTCCCATTTCAGCTAATCCTACACTAATCCCGTATTCCTGTCGCATCCCCACCTGTCCCTATATATTTCCCTACCACCTACCTATACTAGGGGCAATTTATGATGGCCAATTAACCTATCAACCTGCAAGTCTTTGGCATGTGGGAGGAGACCGGAGCACCCGGAGGAATCTCACGCAGACACAGGGAGAACTTGCAAACTCCGCACAGGCAGTACACAGAATCGAACCCGGGACCCTGGAGCAGTGAGGCTGCGGTGCTAACCACTGCGCCAATGTGCCCCACTCCCCACAGTGTGTGCCTGTGTTACTGGGTATCAGTGTATGTCTTTGTTACTTGGTGTCAGTGTATGTCTGTGTTACTTGCTTTCAGTGTGTTTGTTTGTGTTACAGGGTGTCAGTGTGTGTCTGTGTTAATTGGTGTATGTGTGTGTCTTTGTTACTTGGTGTCCGTGTGTGTCTGCATTACTGGGTGTCAGTGCATGTCTTTGTTATTGGGTGTCAATGTATGTCTTTGTTACTTGGTGTAAGTGTGTGTCTGTGTGACTGGGTATCAGTGTCTGTCTTTGTTACTTGGTGTCAGTGTATGTCTATGTTACTTGGTGTAAGTGTGTGTCTGTTTTACTGGGTGTCAGTGTGTGTCTATGTTACTTGGTGTAAGTGTGTGCTTTTGTTACTTGGTGTCCGTGTGTGTCTGTGTTACTGGGTGTCAGTGTATGACTTTGTTACTGGGTGTCAGGGTATGTCTTTGTTACTTGGTGTAAGTGTGTGTCTGTGTTACTGGGTATCAGAGTCTGTCTTTGTTACTGGTGTAAGCGTGTGTCTGTGTTACTGGGTATCAGTGTATGTCTTTGTTACTTGGTGTCAGTGTATGTCTGTGTTACTTGGTGTCAGTGTCTGTCTTTGTTATTTGGTGTCAGTCTATGTCTGTGTTACTTGGTGTAAGTGTGCGTCTGTGTTACTGGGTATCAGTGTATGTCTTAGTGACTTGGTTTCAGTGTATGTCTTTGTTACTATGTGTCAGTGTGTGTCTTTGTGACTTGGTGTCAGTGTATGCCTTGTTACTTTGTGTAAGTGTGTGTCTGTGTTACTGGGTATCAGTGTATGTCTTTGTTACTTGGTGTCAGTGTATGTCAAAATACTTGGTGTAAGTGTATGTCTTTGTTACTTGGTGTAATTGCCTGTCTTTGCTACTTGGTGTCACTGTATGTCTGTGTTACTTGGTGTAAGTGCGTGCCTGTGTTTCTGGGTATCAATGTATGTCCTTGTTACTTGGTGTCAGTGAATGTCTTTGTTACTTGGTGTAAGTGTGTGTCTGCGTTACTGGGTGTCAGTGTGTGTCTGTGTTACTTGGTGTAAGTGTGTGTCTTTGTTACTTGGTTTCAGTGTATGTCTTTGTTACTTGGTGTAATTGTGTGTCTGTGTTACTGGGTATCAGTGTATGTATTTGTTACTTGGTGTCAGTGTGTGTCTTTGTTACTGGGTGTCAGTGTATGTCTTTGTTACTGGGTGTCAGTGTGTGTCTTTGTGACTTGGTGTAAGAGTGTGTCTGTGTTACTGGGTATCAGTGTATGTCTTTGTTACTTGGTGTCAGTGTGTGTCTTTGTTACTGGGTGTCAGTGTATGTCTTTGTTACTGGGTTTCAGTGTGTGTCATTGTGACTTGGTGTAAGTGTGTGTCTGTGTTACTGGATGTCAGTGTCTTTCTTTGTTACTTGGTGTAAGTGCGTGTCTGTGTTACTGGGTATCAGTGTCTGTCTTTGTTACTGGGTGTCAGTGTGTGTCTTTGTGACGTGGTGTAAGTGTTGTCTGTATTACTGGGTGTCAGTGTCTGTCTTTGTTACTTGGTGTCAGTGTGTGTCTGTGTTACTGGGTATCAGTGTATGTCTTTGTTACTTGGTGTCAGTGTATGTCCGTGTTACTTGGTGGAAGTGTGTGTCTTTGTTACTTGGTGTCAGTGTATGTCTTTGTTACTTGTTGTAAGTGTATGCCTTTGTTACTTGGTGTCAGTGTCTGTCTTTTTTACTTGGTGTCATTGTATGTCTTTGTTACTTTGTGTAAGTGTCTGTCTTTGTTACTGGGTGTCAGTGTGTGTCTTTGTGACTTGGTGTAAGTGTGTGTCTGTATTACTGGGTGTCAGTGTCTGTCTTTGTTACTTGGTGTAAGTGTGTGTCAGAGTTAGTCTGTATCAGTGTATGTCTTTGTGACTTGGTGTCAGTGTATGTCTTTGTGACTAGGTATCAGAGTGTGTCTTTGTGACTTGTTGTCAGTGTATGTCATTGTTACTGGGTGTAAGTGTGTGTCTGTGTTACTGGGTATCAGTGTATGTCTTTGTTCCTTGGTGTCAGTGTATGTCAAAATACTTGGTGTAAGTGTCTGTCTTTGTTACTTTGTGTCAGTGTATGCCTTTGTGACTTGGTGTCAGTGTATGTCTTTGTTACTTGGTGTCAGTGTGTGTCTGTGTTACTGGGTATCAGTGTATGTCTTTGTGACTTGGTATTAGTGTATGTCTCTGTGACCTGTTGTCAGTGTATGTCATTGTTACTGGGTGTCAGTGTGTGTTTGTGTTACTTGGTGTCAGTGTATGTCTTTGTTCCTTTGTATCAGTGGTTCTCTGTGTTACGGGGTGTCAGTGTGTGTCTGTGTTACTTGGTGTAAGTGTGTGTCTTTGTTACTTGGTGTCCGTGTGTGTCTGTTTTACTGGGTGTCAATGTATGTCTTTGTTACTGTGTGTCAGTGTATGTCTTTGTTACTTAGTGTAAGTGTGTGTCTGTGTTACAGGGTGTCAGTGTATGTCTGTGTTACATGGAGTAACTGTGTGTCTGTGTTACTGGGTATCAGTGTATGTCTTTGTGACTTGATGTCAGTGTATGTCTTTGTTACTGGGTGTCCGTGTGTGTCTTTGTGACTTGATGTCAGTGCATGTCGTTGTTACTTGGCGTAAGTGTGTGTCATTGTTACTGGGTATCAGTGCATGTCTTTGTTACTTGGTGTCAGTGTGTGTCAAAATACTTGGTGTAAGTCTATGTCTTTGTTACTTGGTGTAATTGTCTGTCTGTGTTACTTGGTGTAAGTGTGTGTCTTTGTTACTTGGTGTCAGTGCATGTCTTTGTTACTTGGTGTCAGTGTGTGTCTGCGTTACTGGGTATCAGTGTATTTCTTTGTGACTTGGTATCAGTGTACGTCTTTGTGCCTTTGTTTCAGTGTATTTCTTTGTTACTGGGTGTCAGTGTGTGTCTTTGTGACTTTGTGTCAGTGTATGTCTTTGTTACTTGGTGCAAGTGTGTGTCTGTGTTACTGGGTATCAGTGTATGTCTTTGTTACTTGGTGTCAGTGTATGTCAAAATACTTGGTGTAAGTGTATGTATTTGTTACTTGGTGTAAGTGTGCGTCTGTGTTACTGGGTATCAGTGTATGTCTTTGTTACTGGGAATCAGTGTATGTCTTTGTGACTTGGTGTCAGTGTATGTCTTTGTTACTGGGTGTCAGTGTGTGTCTTTGTGAATTGGTGTCAGTGTATGTCTTTGTTACTTGGTGTAAGAGTGTGTCTGTGTTACTGGGTATCTGTGCATTTCTTTGTTACTTGGTGTCAGTGTATGTCTTTGTTACTGGGTGTCAGTGTATGTCTTTGTTACTTGGTGTAAGTGTGCGTCTGTGTTACTGCGGGTCAGTGTGTGTCTGTTTACTGGGGGGCATTGTGTGTTTCTAACTGGGTGTCAGTGTGTGTCTGTGTTACCGGGTATCAATGGATGTCTTTGTTACTGGGGATCAGTATATGTCTTTGTGACTTGGTTTCATTGTATTTCTTTGTTACTTGGTGTAAGTGTGCGTCCGTGTTACTGGGTTTCAGTGTATGTCTTTGTGACTTGGTGTCATTGTATGTCTTAGTTACTGGGTGTCAGTTTTTGTCTTTGTTACTTGGTGTAATTGTCTGTCTTTGTTACTTGGTGCAAGTGTGTGTTTTTGTTACTTGGTGTCAGTGTATGTCTGTGTTACTTGGTGTAAGTATGTGTCTTTGTTACTTGTTGTAAGTGTATGTCTTTGTTACTTGGTGTAAGTGTGCGTCTGTGTTACTGGGTATCAGTGTCTGTCTTTGTTACTGGGTATCAGTGTATGTCTTTGTGACTTGGTGTCAGTGTATGTCTTTGTTACTTGGTGGAAGTGTGCGTCTGTGTTACTGGGTATCAGTGTATGTCTTTGTTACTTGGTGTCAGTGTATGTCTTGTTACTGGGTGTCAGTGTGTGTCTTTGTGACTTGGTGTCAGTGTATGTCAAAGTACTTGGTGTAAGTGTATGTCCTGCTACTTGGTGTAATTGTCTGTCTTTGTTACTTGGTGTCAGTGTATGTCTGTGTTACTTGGTGTAAGAATGTATCTGTGTTACTGGGTATCAGTGCATGTCTTTGTTACTTGGTGTCAGTGTATGTCTTTGTTACTGGGAATCAGTGTATGTCTTTGTGACTTGGTGTCAGTGTATGTCTTTGTTACTGGGTGTCAGTGTGTGTATTTGTGAATTGGTGTAAGATTGTGTCTGTGTTACTGGGTATCAGTGCATGTCTTTGTTACTTGGTGTCAGTGTATGTCTTTGTTACTGGGTGTCAGTGTGTGTCTTTGTTACTGGGTGTCAGTGTATGTCTTTGTTACTTGGTGCAAGTGTGCGTCTGTGTTACTGGGGGTCAGTGTGTGTCTGTTTACTGGGGGGCATTGTGTGTTTCTAACTGGGTGTCAGTGTGTGTCTGTGTTACCGGGTATCAATGGATGTCTTTGTTACTGGGTATCAGTGTATGTCTTTGTGACTTGGTGTCATTGTATGTCTTTGTTACTTGGTGAAAGTGTGCGTCTGTGTTACTCTGTTTCAGTGTATGTCTTTGTGACTTGGTGTCATTGTATGTCTTAGTAACTGGGTGTCAGTGTTTGTCTTTGTTACTTGGTGCAATAGTATGTCAAAATACTTGGTGTAAGTCTATGTCTTTGTTACTTCGTGTAATTGTCTGTCTGTGTTACTTGGTGTAAGTATGTGACTTTGTTACTTGTTGTAAGTGTATGTCTTTGTTACTTGGTGTCAGTGTGTGTCTGTGTTACTGGGTATCAGTGCATGTCTGTGTTACTGTGTATCAGTGCGTGTTACTGGGTGTCAGTGTGTATCTGTGACACTAGGTGTCAGTATTTAGTTTAGTTTCGAGATGCAGCACTGAAACAGGCCCTTCGGCCCACCGAGTCTGTGCCGACCATCAACCAACAATTTATACTAATCCTACACGAATCCCATATTCCAATAACATCCCCACAGGTCCCTATATATTTCCCAACCACATACCTATACTAGGGGAAATTTATAATGGCCAATTAACCTACCAACCTGCAAGTCTTTGGCATGTGGTAGGAAACCGGAGCACCCGGAGGAAACCCACGCAGACACAGGGAGAACTTGCAAACTCCGCACAGGCAGTACCCAGAATCGAACCCGGGTCCCTGGAGCTGTGAGGCTGCAGTGCTAACCACTGCGCCACTGTGCCGCCCAGTGTGTATCTGTGATACTGGGTGTCAGTGCATGTCTTTGTTACTTGGTGTCAGTGTGTGTCTGTGTTACTGGGTGTCAGTTTGTTTGTTTGTCTTACTGGGTGTCAGTGTGTGTCTGTGTTACTTGGTGTAAGTGTCTGTCTTTGTTACTTGGTGTCCGTGTGTGTCTGTGTTACTGGGTGTCAGCGCATGTCTTTGTTACTGGGTGTCAGAGTATGTCTTTGTTACTTTGTGTAAGTGTGTGTCTGTGTTACTGGGTATCTGCGTGTGTCTTTGTTACTTGGAGTAAGTGTAGGTCTGTGTTACTGGGTATCAGTGTATGTCTTTGTTACTGGGTATCAGTGTATGTCTTTGTTATTGGGTGTCAGTGTGTGTCTTTGTGACTTGGTGTCAGAGTATGTCTTTGTTACTTGGTGTCAGAGTGTGTCTGTGTTACTGGGTATCAGTGTATTTCTATGTTACTTGGTGTCAGTTTATGTCTTTGTGACTTGTTGTCAGTGGATGTCTTTGTTCCTGGGTGCCAGTGTATGTCTTTGTTACTTGGTGTAAGTGCATGTCTTTGTTACTTGGTGTAAGTTTGTCTCTGTGTTACTGGGTATCAGAGTCTGTCTTTGTTACTGGGTATCAGGATATGTCTTTGTGACTTGGTGTCAGTGTATGTCGTTGTTACTGGGTGTCAGTGTGTGTCTTTGTGACTTGGTGCCAGTGTACGTCTTTGTTACTTGGTGTATGTGTGTGTCTGTGTTATTGGGTATCAGTGTATGTCTTTGTTACTTGGTGTCAGTGTCTGTCAAAGTACTTGGTGTAAGTGTGCGTCTGTGTTACTGGGTATCAGTGTATGTCTTTGTTACTTGGTGTCAGTGTATGTCGTTGTTACTGGGTGTCAGTGTGTGTCTTTGTGACTTGATGCCAGTGTACGTCTTTGTTACTTGGTGTATGTGTGTGTCTGTGTTATTGGGTATCAGTGTATCTCTTTGTTACTTGGTGTCAGTGTCTGTCAAAGTACTTGGTGTAAGTGTATGTCTTTGCTACTTGGTGTAATTGTCTGTCTTTGTTACTTGGTGTCAGTGTATGTCTGTGTTACTTGGTGTAAGAGTGTATCTGTGTTACTGGGTATCAGTGCACGTCTTTGTTCCTTGGTGTCAGTGTATGTCTTTGTTACTGGGAATCAGTGTATGTCTTTGTGACTTGGTGTCAGTGTATGTCTTTGTTACTTGGTGTAAGAGTGTGTCTGTGTTACTGGGTATCAGTGCATGTTTTTGTTACTTGGTGTCAGTGTATGTCTTTGTTACTTGGTGAAAGTGTATGTCTGTGTTACTGTGTATCAGTGTATGTCTTTGTTACTTGGTGTCAGTGGATTTCTTTGTTACTGGGTATCAGTGTATGTCTTTGTTACTTGGTGTAAGTGTGCGTCTGTGTTACTGGGTATCAGTGTATGTCTTTGTTCCTTGGTGCAAGATTATGTCACAATACTTGGTTTAAGTGTATGTCTTTGTTACTTGGTGTAATTGTCTGTCTTTGTTACTTGGTGTAATTGTATGTCTGTGTTACTTGGTGTAAGTGTATGTCTGTGTTACTTGGTGTAAGTGTATGTCTGTGTTACTGGGTATCAGTGTATGTCTTTGTTACTGGGTATCAGTGTATGTCTTTGTTACTGGGTGTCAGTGTGTGTCTTTGTGACTTGTTGTCAGTGTATGTCTTTGTTACTTGGTGTCAGTTTATGTCTTTGTGACTTGTTGTCAGTGGATGTCTTTGTTACTGGGTGCCAGTGTATGTCTCTGTTACTTGGTGTAAGTGTATGTCTTTGTTACTTGGTGTCAGTGTATGTCTTTGTTACTGGGTATCAGTGTATGTCTTTGTTACTTGGTGTCAGTGTATGTCTTTGTTACTGGGTATCAGTGTATGTCTTTGTTACTGGGTGTCAGTGTGTGTCTTTGTGACTTGGTGTCAGTTTATGTCTTTGTGACTTGTTGTCAGTGGATGTCTTTGTTACTGGGTGCCAGTGTATGTCTTTTTTACTTGGTGTAAGTGTATGTCTTTGTTACTTGGTGTAAGTGTGCCTCTGTGTTAATGGGTATCAGTGTCTGTCTTTGTTACTGGGTATCAGTGTATGTTTTTGTGACTTGGTGTCAGTGTATGTCTTCGTTACTTTGTGTAAGTGTGCGTCTGTGTTACTGGATATCAGTGTATGTCTTTGTTACTTGGTGTCAGTGTATGTCGTTGTTACTGGGTGTCAGTGTGTATCTTTGTGACTTGGTGCCAGTGTACGTCTTTGTTACTTGGTGTATGTGTGTGTCTGTGTTATTGGGTATCAGTGTATGTCTTTGTTACTTGGTGTCAGTGTCTGTCAAAGTACTTGGTGTAAGTGTATGTCTTTGCTACTTGGTGTAATTGTCTGTCTTTGTTACTTGGTGTCAGTGTATGTCTGTGTTACTTGGTGTAAGAGTGTATCTGTGTTACTGGGTATCAGTGCATTTCTTTGTTACTTGGTGTCAGTGTATGTCTTTGTTACTGGGTGTCAGTGTGTGTCTTTGTGACTTGGTGTAAGTGTATGTCTCTTTTACTTGGTGTAAGTGTATGTCTGTGTTACTGTTTATCAGTGTATATCTTTGTTACTTGGTGTCAGTGGATTTCTTTGTAACTGGGTGTCAGTGTATGTCTTTGTTACTTGGTGTAAGTGTGTGTCAAAATAATTGGTGTAAGTGTACGTCTGTGTTACTTGGTGTAAGTGTAAGTCTTTGTTACTTGGTGTACGTGTGCGTCTGTGTTACTGGGGGTCAGTGTGTGTCTGTTTACTGGGGGTCATTGTGAGTTTCTAACTGGGTGTCAGTGTGTGTCTGTGTTACCGGGTATCAATGTATGTCTTTGTTACTGGGTATCAGTGTATGTCTTTGTGGCTTGGTGTCATTGTATGTCTTTGTTACTTGGTGTAACTGTGCGTCTATGTTACTGGGTATCAGTGTATGTCTTTGTTACTGGGTATCAGTGTATGTCTTTGTGACTTGGTGTCATTGCATGTCTTAGTTACTGGGTGTCAGTGTATGTCTTGGTTACTTGGTGCAAGAGTATGTCAAAATACTTGGTGCAAGTGGATGTCTTTGTTACTTGGTGTAATTGTCTGTCTTTGTTACTTGGTGTAAGTGTATGTCTTTGTTACTTGGTGTCAGTGTATGTCTGTGACACTAGGTGTCAGTATTTAGTTTAGTTTAGAGAGACAGCACTTTAACAGGCCCTTCGGCCCACCGAGTCAGTGCCGACAATCAACCACCCATTTATACTAATCCTACACTAATTCCGCATTCCTATCACATCCCCACCTGTCCCTATATATTTCCCTACCACCTACCTATACTCGGGGCAATTTATGATGGCCAGTTAACCTATCAACCTGCAAGTCTTTGGCATGTGGGAGGAAACCGGAGCACCCGGAGGAAACCCACGCAGACACAGGGAGAACTTGCAAACTCCGCACAGGCAGTACCCAGAATCGAACCCCGGTCCCTGGAGCTGTGAGGCTGCGGTGCTAACCATTGCGCCAATGTGCACACCCCCACCACCCCCAGTGTGTGCCTGTGTTACTGGGTATCAGTGTATGTCTTTGTTACTTGGTGACAGTGTACGTCTGTGTTACTTGGTATCAGTGTATGTCTTTGTGACTTGGTGTCAGTGTGTTTGTTTGTGTAACTGGGTATCAGTGTGTGACTGTGTTACTTGGTGTCAGTGTGTGTCTTTGTTACTTGGTGTCCGTGTATGTCTGTGTTACTTGGTGTCAGTGTGTTTGTTTGTGTTACTGGGTGTTAGTGTGTGTCTCTGTTACTTGGTGTAAGTGTGTGTCTTTGTTACTTGGTGTCCGTGTGTGTCTGTGTTACTGGGTGTCAGTGTATGTCTTTGTTACTGGGTGTCAGTGTATGTCTTTGTTACTTGGTGTCAGTGTATGTCTTTGTTACTGGGTATCAGTGTATGTCTTTGTTACTGGGTGTCAGTGTGTGTCTTTGTGACTTGGTGTCAGTTGATGTCTTTGTGACTTGTTGTCAGTGGATGTCTTTGTTACTGGGTGCCAGTGTATGTCTTTTTTACTTGGTGTAAGTGTATGTCTTTGTTACTTGGTGTAAGTGTGCCTCTGTGTTACTGGGTATCAGTGTCTGTCTTTGTTACTGGGTATCAGTGTATGTCTTTGTGACTTGGTGTCAGTGTATGTCTTTGTTACTTGGTGTAAGTGTGCGTCTGTGTTACTGGATATCAGTGTATGTCTTTGTTACTTGGTGTCAGTGTATGTCGTTGTTACTGGGTGTCAGTGTGTGTCTTTGTGACTTGGTGCCAGTGGACGTCTTTGTTACTTGGTGTATGTGTGTGTCTGTGTTATTGGGTATCAGTGTATGTCTTTGTTACTTGGTGTCAGTGTCTGTCAAAGTACTTGGTGTAAGTGTATGTCTTTGCTACTTTGTGTAATTGTCTGTCTTTGTTACTTGGTGTCAGTGTATGTCTGTGTTACTTGGTGTAAGAGTGTATCTGTGTTGCTGGGTATCAGTGCATGTCTTTGTTACTTGGTGTCAGTGTATGTCTTTGTTACTGGGTGTCAGTGTGTGTCTTTGTGACTTGATGTAAGTGTATGTCTCTGTTACTTGGTGTAAGTGTATGTCTGTGTTACTGTTTATCAGTGTATATCTTTGTTACTTGGTGTCAGTGGATTTCTTTGTAACTGGGTGTCAGTGTATGTCTTTGTTACTTGGTGTAAGTGTGTGTCAAAATAATTGGTGTAAGTGTATGTCTGTGTTACTTGGTGTAAGTGTATGTCTTTGTTACTTGGTGTAAGTGTGCGTCTGTGTTACTGGGTGTCAGTGTGTGTCTGTGTTACCGGGTATCAATGTATGTCTTTGTTACTGGGTATCAGTGTATGTCTTTGTGACTTGGTGTCATTGTATGTCTTTGTTACTTGGTGTAACTGTGCGTCTATGTTACTGGGTGTCAGTGTATGTCTTTGTTGCTGGGTAACAGTGTATGTCTTTGTGATTTGGTGTCATTGCATGTCTTAGTTACTGGGTGTCAGTGTATGTCTTTGTTACTTGGTGCAAGAGTATGTCAAAATACTTGGTGCAAGTGTATGTCTTTGTTACTTGGTGTAATTGTCTGTCTTTGTTACTTGGTGTAAGTGTATGTCTTTGTTACTTGGTGTCAGTGTGTGTCTTTGTTTCTTGGTGTCAGTGTATGTCTTTGTTACTTGGTGTCAGTGTGTGTCTTTGTTACTGGGTGTCAGTGTATGTCTTTGTGACTTGTTATCAGTGTGTGTCTGTGTGACTTGGTGTCAGTGTATGTCTTTGTTACTTCGTGTAAGTGTGTCTCTGTGTTACTGGGTATCAGTGCATGTCTTTGATACTTGGTGTCAGTGTATGTCTGTGTTACTTGATGTATGTGTGTGTCTGTGTTACTGGGTATCAGTGTATGTCTTTGTGACTTGGTGTCAGTGTATGTCTTTGTTAGTGGGTGTCAGTGTGTGTCTTTGTGACTTGGTGTCAGTGTCTGTCTTTCTTACTGGGTGTCAGTGTATGTCTTTGTGACTTGGTATCAGTGTATTTCTTTGTGACTTGGTGTCAGTGTATGTCTTTGTTACTTGGTGTAAGTGTGTGTCTGTGTTACTGGGTATCAGTGCATGTCTTTGTGACTTGGTGTCAGTTTATGTCTTTGTTACTGGGTATCAGTGTGTGTCTTTGTGACTTGGTGTCAGTGCATGTCTTTGTTACTTGGTGTCAGTGTGTGTCTGTGTTACTGGGTATCAGTGTATGTCTTCGTTACTTGGTGTCAGTGTATGTCAAATTACTTGGTGTAAGTGTATGTCTTTGTTACTTGGTGTAATTGTCTGTCTTTGTTACTTGGTGTAAGTGTATGTCTTTGTTACTTGGTGTCAGTGTATGTCTTTGTGATTGGTGTCAGTGTGTGTCTGTGTTACTGGGCATCAGTGGATGTCTTTGTTACTTGGTGTCAGTGTATGTCTTTGTTACTGGGTGTAAGTGTGTGTCTGTGTTACTTGGTGTCAGTATATGTCTTTGTTGCTGTTTATTAGTGTTTGTCTGTGTTACTGGTTGTCAGTGTGTGTTTGTTTGTGTTACTGGGTGTCAGTGTAAGTCTTTGTTACTTGGTGTCAGTGTGTGTCTTTGTTACTGCGTGTCAGTGTATGTCTTTCTGACTTGGTATCAGTGTGTGTCTGTGTGACATGGTGTCAGTGTATGTCTTTGTTACCTGGTGTACGTGTGTGTCTGTGTTACTGGGTATCAGTGCATGTCTTTGTTACTTGGTGTCAGTGTATGTCTGTGTTAATTGGTGTAAGTGTGTGTCTGTGTTACTGGATATCAGTGTATGTCTTTGTGACTTTTTGTCAGTGTATGCCTTTGTTACTTGGTGTCAGTGTGTGTCTGTGTTACTGGGTATCAGTGTATGTCTTCGTTACTTGGTGTCAGTGTATGTCAAAATACTTGGTGTAAGTGTATGTCTTTGTTACTTGGTGTAATTGTCTGTCTTTGTTACTTGGTGTAAGGGTATGTCTTTGTTACTTGGTGTCAGTGTATGTCTTTGTAATTGGTGTCAGTGTGTGTCTGTGTTACTGGGCATCAGTGGATGTCTTTGTTACTTGGTGTCAGTGTATGTCTTTGTTACTGGGTGTAAGTGTGTGTCTGTGTTACTTGGTGTCAGTATATGTCTTCGTTGCTGTTTATTAGTGTTTGTCTGTGTTACTGGTTGTCAGTGTGTGTTTGTTTGTGTTACTGGGTGTCAGTGTATGTCTTTGTTACTTGGTGTCAGTGTGTGTCTTTGCTACTGCGTGTCAGTGTATGTCTTTCTGACTTGGTATCAGTGTGTGTCTGTGTGACATGGTGTCAGTGTATGTCTTTGTTACTTGGTGTACGTGTGTGTCTGTGTTACTGGGTATCAGTGCATGTCTTTGTTACTTGGTGTCAGTGTATGTCTGTGTTACTTGGTGTAAGTGTGTGTCTGTGTTACTGGGTATCAGTGTATGTCTTTGTGAATTGGTGTCAGTGCATGTCTTTGTTACTGGGTGTCAGTTTGTGTCTTTGTGACTTGGTGTCAGTGTATGTCAAAATACTTGGTGTAAGTGTATGTCTTTGTTATTTGGTGTAATTGTCTTTCTTTGTTACTTGGTGTCAGTGTATGTCTGTGTTACTTGGTGTAAGTGTGTGTCTTTGTTACTTGGTGTCAGTGTATGTCTTTTTACTTGGTGTCAGTGTGTGTCTGTGTTACTGGGCATCAGTGTATGTCTTTGTGACTTGGTATCAGTGTATGTCTTTTTGACTTGGTGTCAGTGTATGTCTTTGTTACTTGGTGTAAGTGTGTGTCTTTGTTACTGGGTTTCAGTGTATGTCTGTGTTACTTGGTGTAAGTGTGTGTCTATGTTACTGGGTATCAGTGTATGTCTTTGTGACTTGGTGTCAGTTTATGTCTTTGTTCCTGGGTGTCAGTGTGTGTCTTTGTGACTTGGTGTCAGTGTATGTCTTTGTTACTTGGTGTCAATGTGTGTCTGTGTTACTGGGTATCAGTGTATGTCTTTGTTACTTGGTGTCAGTGTATGTCAAAATACTTGGTGTAAGTGTATGTCTTTGTTACTTGGTGTAATTGTCTGTCTTTGTGACTTGGTGTAAGTGTATGTCTTTGTTACTTGGTGTCAGTGTATGTCTTTGTTAATTGGTGTCAGTGTGTGTCTGTATTTTGGGTATCAGTGTATGTCTTTGTGACTGGTATCAGTGTAGGTCTTTGTGATTTGGTGTCAGTGTATGTCTTTGTTACTGGGTGTAAGTGTGTGTCTGTGTTACTTGGTGTCAGTGTATGTCTTTGTTACTGTTTATTAGTGTTTATCTGTGTTACTGGGTGTCAGTGTGTGTTTGTTTGTGTTACTGGGTGTCAGTGTATGTCTTTGTTACTTGGTGCAAGTTTGTGTCTGTATTACTGGGGATCAGTGTCTGTCTTTGTTACTTGGTGTAAGTGTGTGTCTTTGTTACTTTGTGTCAGTGTATGTCTGTGTTAATTGGTGTAAGTGTATGTCTTTGTTACTTGGTGTAAGTGTGTGTCTGTGTTAATTGGTGTAAGTGTGTGTCTGTGTTCCTGGGTATCGGTGTATGTCTTTGTTACTTGGTGTCAGTGTATGTCTTTGTTACTTGGTGTAAGTGTGTGTCTGTGTTACTGGGTATCAGTGTATGTCTTTGTTACTTGGTGTCAGTGTATGTCTGTGTTACTTGGTGTAAGTTTGTGTCTGTGTTACCTGGTGTCAGTGTGTGTCTGTGTTACTTGGTGTAAGTGTATGACTTTGATACTTGGTGTAATTGTCTGTCTTTGTGACTTGGTGTAAGTGTATGTCTTTGTTACTTGGTGTCAGTGTATGTCTTTGTTAATTGGTGTCAGTGTGTGTCTGTATTTTGGGTATCAGTGTATGTCTTTGTGACTTGGTATCAGTGTAGGTCTTTGTGATTTGGTGTCAGTGTATGTCTGTGTTACTTGGTGTAAGTTTTTGTCTGTGTTACCTGGTGTCAGTGTGTGTCTGTGTTACTTGGTGTATGTGTGTGTCTTTGTTACTTGGTGTCCATGTGTGTCTGTGTTACTGGGTGTCAGTGCATGTCTTTGTTACTTGGTGTCAGTGTATATCTGTGTTACTTGGTGTAAGTGATTGTCTTTGTTACTTGGTTTAATTGTATGTCTTTGTTACTTGGTGTCAGTGTTAGTCTGTGTTACTTGGTGTAAGTGTATGTCTTTGTTACTTGGTGTAAGTGTGTGTCTGTGTTACTTGGTCTAAGTGTGTGTCTGTGTTCCTGGGTATCAGTGTATGTCTTTGTTACTTGGTGTCAGTGTATGTCTGTGTTACTTGGTGTAAGTGTGTGTCTGTGTTACTGGGTATCAGTGTATGTCTTTGTTACTTGGTTTCAGTGTATGTCTGTGTTACTTGGTGTAAGTGTCTGTCTGTGTTACTGGGTGTCAGTGTGTGTCTGTGTTACTTGATGTAAGTGTGTGTCTGTGTTACTGGGTGTCAGTGTATGTCTGTGTTACTTGGTGTAAGTGTGTGTCTGTGTTACTGGGTATCAGTGTAAGTCTTTGTGACTTGGTGTCAGTTTCTGTCTTTGTTACTGGGTATCAGTGTATGTCTTTGTTACTTGGTGTCAGTGTATGTCTTTGTTACTTGGTCAGTGTGTGTCTTTGTTACTGGGTGTCAGTGTATGTCTTTCTTACTTGCTGTGGGTGTGTGTCTGTGTTACTGGGTATCAGTTTCTGTCTTTGTTACTTGGTGTAAGTTTTAGTCTTTGTTACTGGGTATCAATGTATGTCTTGGTGACTTGTTGTCAGTGTATGTCTTTGTTACTGGGTGTCAGTGTGTGTCTTTGTGACTTGGTGTCAGTGTATGTCAAAATACTTGGTGTCAGTGTATGTCAAAATGCTTGGTGTAAGTGTATGTCTTTGTTACTTGGTGTAATTGTCTCTCTGTGTTACTTGGTGTAAGTGTATGACTTTGTTACTTGGTATCAGTGTATGTCTTTGTTACTTGGTGTCAGTGTATGTCTGTGTTTCTTGATGTAAGTGTGTGTCAGTGTTACTGGGTGTCAGTGTATGTCTGTGTTACTTGGTGTCAGTGTATGTCTTTGTTACTGTTTATTAGTGTTTATCTGTGTTACTGGGTGTCAGTGTGTGTTTGTTTGTGTTACTGGGTGTCAGTGTATGTCTTTGTTACTTGGTGCAAGTTTGTGTCTGTATTACTGGGGATCAGTGTCTGTCTTTGTTACTTGGTGTAATTGTGTGTCTTTGTTACTTTGTGTCAGTGTATGTCTGTGTTAATTGGTGTAAGTGTATGTCTTTGTTACTTGGTGTAAGTGTGTGTCTGTGTTAATTGGTGTAAGTGTGCGTCTGTGTTCCTGGGTATCGGTGTATGTCTTTGTTACTTGGTGTCAGTGTATGTCTTTGTTACTTGGTGTAAGTGTGTGCCTGTGTTACTGGGTATCAGTGTATGTCTTTGTTACTTGGTGTCAGTGTATGTCTGTGTTACTTGGTGTAAGTTTGTGTCTGTGTTACCTGGTGTCAGTGTATGTCTGTGTTACTTGGTGTAAGTGTATGTCTTTGTTACTTGGTGTAATTGTCTGTCTTTGTGACTTGGTGTAAGTGTATGTCTTTGTTACTTGGTGTCAGTGTATGTCTTTGTTAATTGGTGTCAGTGTGTGTCTGTATTTTGGGTATCAGTGTATGTCTTTGTGACTTGGTATCAGTGTAGGTCTTTGTGATTTGGTGTCAGTGTATGTCTGTGTTACTTGGTGTAAGTTTTTGTCTGTGTTACCTGGTGTCAGTGTGTGTCTGTGTTACTTGGTGTATGTGTGTGTCTTTGTTACTTGGTGTCCATGTGTGTCTGAGTTACTGGGTGTCAGTGCATGTCTTTGTTACTTGGTGTCAGTGTATATCTGTGTTACTTGGTGTAAGTGATTGTCTTTGTTACTTGGTTTAATTGTATGTCTTTGTTACTTGGTGTCAGTGTTAGTCTGTGTTACTTGGTGTAAGTGTATGTCTTTGTTACTTGGTGTAAGTGTGTGTCTGTGTTACTTGGTCTGTGTGTTTCTGTGTTCCTGGGTATCAGTGTATGTCTTTGTTACTTGGTGTCAGTGTATGTCTGTGTTACTTGGTGTAAGTGTGTGTCTGTGTTACTGGGTATCAGTATATGTCTTTGTTACTTGGTTTCAGTGTATGTCTGTGTTACTTGGTGTAAGTGTCTGTCTGTGTTACTGGGTGTCAGTGTGTGTCTGTGTTACTTGATGTAAGTGTGTGTCTGTGTTACTGGGTGTCAGTGTATGTCTGTGTTACTTGGTGTAAGTGTGTGTCTGTGTTACTGGGTATCAGTGTAAGTCTTTGTGACTTGGTGTCAGTTTCTGTCTTTGTTACTGGGTATCAGTGTATGTCTTTGTTACTTGGTGTCAGTGTATGTCTTTGTTACTTGGTCAGTGTGTGTCTTTGTTACTGGGTGTCAGTGTATGTCTTTCTTACTTGCTGTGGGTGTGTGTCTGTGTTACTGGGTATCAGTGTCTGTCTTTGTTACTTGGTGTAAGTTTGTGTCTGTGTTACTGGGTATCAATGTATGTCTTGGTGACTTGTTGTCAGTGTATGTCTTTGTTACTGGGTGTCAGTGTGTGTCTTTGTGACTTGGTGTCAGTGTATGTCTTTGTTACTTGGTGTAAGTGTGTGTCTGTGTTACTGGGTATCAGTGTATGTCTTTGTTACTTGGTGTCAGTGTATGTCAAAATACTTGGTGTCAGTGTATGTCAAAATGCTTGGTGTAAGTGTATGTCTTTGTTACTTGGTGTAATTGTCTCTCTGTGTTACTTGGTGTAAGTGTATGTCTTTGTTACTTGGTATCAGTGTATGTCTGTGTTTCTTGGTGTAAGTGTGTGTCTGTGTTACTGGGTGTTTGTGTGTGTCTGTGTTACTTGATGTAAGTGTGTGTCAGTGTTACTGGGTGTCAGTGTATGTCTGTGTTACTTGGTGTAAGTGTGTGTCTTTGTTACTTGGTGTACGTTTGTGTCTGTGTTCCTGGGTGTCAGTGTGTGTCTGTGTTACTGGGTATCAATGTAAGTCTTTGTGACTTGGTGTCAGTTTCTGTCTTTGTTACTGTGTATCAGTGTATGTCTTTGTTACTTGGTGTCAGTGTATGTCTTTGTTACTTGTTCAGTGTGTGTCTTTGTTACTGGGTGTCAGTGTATGTCTTTCCTACTTGCTGTGGGTGTGTGTCTGTGTTACTGGGTATCAGTGTCTGTCTTTGTTACTTGGTGTAAGTTTGTGTCTGTGTTACTGGGTATCAATGTATGTCTTGGTGACTTGTTGTCAGTGTATGTCTTTGTTACTGGGTGTCAGTGTGTGTCTTTGTGACTTGGTGTCAGTGTATGTCTTTGTTACTTGGTGTAAGTGTGTGTCTGTGTTACTGGGTATCAGTGTATGTCTTTGTTACTTGGTGTCAGTGTATGTCAAAATACTTGGTGTCAGTGTATGTCAAAATGCTTGGTGTAAGTGTATGTCTTTGTTACTTGGTGTAATTGTCTCTCTGTGTTACTTGGTGTAAGTGTATGTCTTTGTTACTTGGTATCAGTGTATGTCTGTGTTTCTTGGTGTAAGTGTGTGTCTGTGTTACTGGGTGTCTGTGTGTGTCTGTGTTCGTAGATGTAAGTGTGTGTCAGTGTTACTGGGTGTCAGTGTATGTCTGTGTTACTTGGTGTAAGTGTGTGTCTTTGTTACTTGGTGTAAGTTTGTGTCTGTGTTCCTGGGTGTCAGTGTATGTCTGTGTTACTTGGTGTAAGTGTGTGTCTGTGTTTCTTGGTATCAGTGTATGTCTTTGTGACTTGGTATCAATGTATGTCTTTGTTACTGGGTGTCAGTGTGTTTGTTTGTGTTACTGGGTATCAGTGTATGTCTTTGTGACTAGGTATCAGTGTATGTCTTTGTTACTGTGTGTCAGTGTGTGCCTGTGTTACTTGGTATCAGTGTATGTCTTTGTTACTGGGTATCAGTGTGTGTCTGTGTTACTGGGCATCAGTGTATGTCTTTGTGACTTGGTATCAGTGTATGTCTTTTTGACTTGGTGTCAGTGTATGTCTTTGTTACTTGGTGTAAGTGTGTGTCTTTGTTACTGGGTTTCAGTGTATGTCTGTGTTACTTGGTGTAAGTGTGTGTATGTGTTACTGGGTATCAATGTATGTCTTTGTGACTTGGTGTCAGTTTATGTCTTTGTTCCTGGGTGTCAGTGTGTGTCTTTGTGACTTGGTGTCAGTGTATGTCTTTGTTACTTGGTGTCAATGTGTGTCTGTGTTACTGGGTATCAGTGTATGTCTTTGTTACTTGGTGTCAGTGTATGTCAAAATACTTGGTGTAAGTGTATGTCTTTGTTACTTGGTGTAATTGTCTGTCTTTGTGACTTGGTGTAAGTGTATGTCTTTGTTACTTGGTGTCAGTGTATGTCTTTGTTAATTGGTGTCAGTGTGTGTCTGCATTTTGGGTATCAGTGTATGTCTTTGTGACTGGTATCAGTGTAGGTCTTTGTGATTTGGTGTCAGTGTATGTCCTTGTTACTGGGTGTAAGTGTGTGTCTGTGTTATTTGGTGTCAGTGTATGTCTTTGTTACTGTTTATTAGTGTTTATCTGTGTTACTGGGTGTCAGTGTGTGTTTGTTTGTGTTACTGGGTGTCAGTGTATGTCTTTGTTACTTGGTGCAATTGTGTGTCTGTATTACTGGGGATCAGTGTCTGTCTTTGTTACTTGGTGTAAGTGTGTGTCTTTGTTACTTTGTGTCAGTGTATGTCTGTGTTAATTGGTGTAAGTGTATGTCTTTGTTACTTGGTGTAAGTGTGTGTCTGTGTTAATTGGTGTAAGTGTGTGTCTGTGTTCCTGGGTATCGGTGTATGTCTTTGTTACTTGGTGTCAGTGTATGTCTTTGTTACTTGGTGTAAGTGTGTGTCTGTGATACTGGGTATCAGTGTATGTCTTTGTTACTTGGTGTCAGTGTATGTCTGTGTTACTTGGTGTAAGTTTTTGTCTGTGTTACCTGGTGTCCGTGTGTGTCTGTGTTACTTGGTGTATGTGTGTGTCTTTGTTACTTGGTGTCCATGTGTGTCTGTTTACTGGGTGTCAGTGCATGTCTGTGTTACTGGGTGTCAGTGTGTGTCTGTGTTACTTGATGTAAGTGTGTGTCTGTGTTACTGGGTGTCAGTGTATGTCTGTGTTACTTGGTGTAAGTGTGTGTCTTTGTTACTTGGTGTAAGTTTGTGTCTGTGTTATTGGGTGTCAGTGTATGTCTGTGTTACTTGGTGTAAGTGTGTGTCTGTGTTTCTGGGTATCAGTGTATGTCTTTGTGACTTGGTATCAATGTATGTCTTTGTTACTGGGTGTCAGTGTGTTTGTTTGTGTTACTGGGTATCAGTGTATGTCTTTGTGACTAGGTATCAGTGTATGTCTTTGTTACTGTGTGTCAGTGTGTGCCTGTGTTACTTGGTATCAGTGTATGTCTTTGTTACTTGGTGTCAGTGTATGTCTGTGTTACATGGTGTCAGTGTGTCTGTTTGTGTTACTGGGTGTCAGTGTGTGTCTGTGTTACTTGGTGTAATTGTGTGTCTTTGTTACTTGCTGTCCGTGTGTGTCTGTGTTAATGGGTGTAAGAGTGTGTCTGTGTTACTGGGTGTCGGTGTGTGTCTGTGTTACTTGGTGTAAGTCTCTGTCTTTGTTACCTGGTGTCCGTGTGTGTCTGTGTTACCTGGTGTCAGTGTATGTCTTTGTTACTGGGTGTCAGTGTATGTCTTTGTTACTTGGTGCAAGTGTGTGTCGGTGTTACTGGTTATCAGTGTATGTCTTTGTTACTTGGTGTCATTGTATGTCTGTGTTACCCGGTGTAAGTGTGTGTCTGTGTTACTGGGTATCAGTGTATGTCTTTGTTACTTCGTGTCAGTGTATGTCTGTGTTACTTGGTGTAAGTGTATGTCAGTGTTACTGGGTGTCAGTGTGTGTATGTGTTACTTGGTGTAAGTGTTTGTCTGTCTTACTGGGTGTCAGTGCATGTCTTTGTTACTTGTTGTCAGTGTATATCTCTGTTACTTGGTGTAAGTGTGTGTCTTTGTTACTTGGTGTAATTGTATGTCTTTGTTACTTGGTGTCAGTGTATGTCTGTGTTACTTGGTGTCAGTGTATGTCATTGTTACTTGGTGTAAGTGTGTGTCTGTGCTCCAGGGTATCAGTGTATGTCTTTGTTACTTGGTGTCAGTGCATGTCTGTGTTACTTGGTGTAAGTCTGTGTCTTTGTTACTTGGTGTCCGTGTGTGTCTGTGTTACTGGGTATCAGTGTCTGTCTTTGTTACTTGGTGTAAGTGTGTTTCTGTGTTACTGGGCGTCAGTGTATGTCTTTGTTACATGGTGTAAGTCTATGTCTGTGTTACTTGGTGTATGTGTGTGTCTATGTTACTTGGTGACCGTGTGTGTCTGTGTTACTTGGTGTCAGTGTATGTCTTTGTTACTGGGTGTCAGTGTATGTCTTTGTTACTTGGTGTAAGTGTATGTCTGTGTTACTGGGTATCAGTGTCTGTCCTTGTTACTTGGTGTAAGTGTGTGTCTGTGTTACTGGGTATCAGTGCATGTATTTGTTACTTGGTGTCAGTGTATGTCTGTGTTACTTGGTGTAAGTGTGTGTCTGTGTTACTGGGTATCAGTGTATGTCTTTGAGAATTGGTGTAAGTGTATGTCTTTGTTACTGGGTGTCAGTGTGTGTCTTTGTGACTTGGTGTCAGTGTATGCCAAAATACTTGGTGTAAGTGAAAGTCTTTGTTACTTGGTGTAATTGTCTGTCTTTGTTACTTGGTGTCAGTGTATGTCTGTCTTACTTGGTGTATGTGTGTGTCTTTGTTACTTGGTGTAAGTGTATGTCTCTGTTACTTGGTGATAGTGTATGTCTTTGTTACTTGGTGTCAGTGTGTGTCTGTGTTACTTCGTGTAAGTGTATGTCTTTGTTACTTGGTGTAAGTGTCTGTCTGTGTTACTGGGTATCAGTGTCTGTCTTTGTTACTTGGTATAAGTGTGTGTCTGTGTTACTGGGCATCAGTGTATGTCTTTGTTACTTGGTTTCATGTATGTCTGTGTTACTTGGTGTAAGTGTGTGTCTTTGTAACTTGGTGACCGTGTGTGTCTGTGTTACTGGGTGTCAGTGTATGTCTTTGTTACTGGGTGTCAGTGTATGTCTTTGTTACTTTGTGTAAGTGTATGTCTGTGTTACTGGGTGTCTGTGTCTGTCTTTGTTACTTGCGTAAGTGGGTGTCTGTGTTACTGGGTATCAGTGCATGTCTTTGTTACTTGGTGTCAGTGTATGCCAAAATACTTGGTGTAAGTGAAAGACTTTGTTACTTGGTGTAATTGTCTGTCTTTGTTACTTGGTGTCAGTGTATGTCTGTGTTACTTGGTGTAAGTGTGTGACTTTGTTACTGGGTGTCAGTGTATGTCTTTGTGACTTGTTGTCAGTGTATGTCTTTGTTACTTGGTGTAAGTGTGTGTCAGTGTTACTGGGTATCAGTGCATGTCTTTGTTACTTGGTGTCAGTGTATGTCAAAATACTTGGTGTAGGTGTATGTCTTTGTTACTTGGTGTAATTGCCTGTCTTTGTTACTTGGTGCAAGTGTATGTCTTTGTTACTTGGTGTCAGTGTATGTCTTTGTGACTTGGTATCAGTGTATGTCTTTGTGACTTGGTGTCAGTGTATGTCTTTGTTACTGTTTATTAGTGTTTCTCTGTGTTACTGGGTGTCAGTGTGCGTTTGTTTCTGTTACTTGGTGTCAGTGTATGTCTTTGTTACTTGTTGTAAGTGTGTGTCTGTGTTACTGGGTATCAGTGTCTGTCTTTGTTACTTGGTGTAAGTGTGTGTCTTTGTTACTTGGTGTAAGTGTATGTCTTTGTTACTTGGTGTAAGTGTCTGTCTGTGTTACTGGGTATCATTGTCTGTCTTTGTTACTTGGTGTAAGTGTGTGTCTGTGTTACTGGGCATCAGTGTATGTCTTTGTGACTTGGTTTCATGTATGTCTGTGTTACTTGGTGTAAGTGTGTGTCTTTGTAACTTGGTGACCGTGTGTGTCTGTGTTACTCGGTGTCAGTGTATGTCTTTGTTACTGGGTGTCAGTGTATGTCTTTGTTACTTGGTGTAAGTGTATGTCTGTGTTACTGGGTATCTGTGTCTGTCTTTGTTACTCGTGTAAGTGTGTGTCTGTGTTACTGGGTATCAGTGCATGTCTTTGTTACTTGGTGTCAGTGTATGTCTGTGTTACTAGGTGTCAGTGTGTGTCTTTGTGACTCGGTGTCAGTGTATGTCTGTGTTACTTGGTGTAAGTGTGTGACTTTGTTACTTGGTGTAAGTGTATGTCTTTGTTACTTGGTGTCAGTGTATGTCTTTGTTACTTGGTGTCAGTGTGTGTCTGTGTTACTGGGCATCAGTGTATGTCTTTGTTACTGTTTATTAGTGTTTCTCTGTGTTACTGGGTGTCAGTGTGCGTTTGTTTCTGTTACTTGGTGTCAGTTTATGTCTTTGTTACTTGGTGTAAGTGTGTGTCTGTGTTACTGGGTATCAGTGTCTGTCTTTGTTACTTGGTGTAAGTGTATGTCAAAATACTTGGTGTAGGTGTATGTCTTTGTTAATTGGTGTAAGTGTGTGTCTGTGTTACTGGGTATCAGTGTCTGTCTTTGTTACTTGGTGTAAGTGTATGTCAAAATACTTGGTGTAGGTGTATGTCTTTGTTAATTGGTGTAATTGCCTGTCTTTGTTACTTGGTGTAAGTGTATGTCTTTGTTACTTGGTGTCAGTGTATGTCTTTGTTACTTGGTGTCAGTGTATGTCTTTGTGACTTGGTATCAGTGTATGTCTTTGTGACTTGATGACAGTGTATGTCTTTGTTACTGGGTGTCAGTGTTTGTCTTTGTGACTTGTTGTCAGTGTATGTCTTTGTTACTTGGTGTCAATGTATGTCAAAATACTTGGTGTAGGTGTATGTCTTTGTTAATTGGTGTAATTGCCTGTCTTTGTTACTTGGTGTAAGTGTATGTCTTTGTTACTTGGTGTCAGTGTATGTCTTTGTTACTTGGTGTCAGTGTATGTCTTTGTGACTTGGTATCAGTGTATGTCTTTGTGACTTGGTGTCAGTGTATGTCTTTGTTACTGTTTATTAGTGTTTCTCTGTGTTACTGGGTGTCAGTGTGCGTTTGTTTCTGTTACTTGGTGTCAGTTTATGTCTTTGTTACTTGGTGTAAGTGTGTGTCTGTGTTACTGGGTATCAGTGTCTGTCTTTGTTACTTGGTGTAAGTGTGTGTCTTTGTTACTTGGTGTAATTGTATGTCTTTGTTACTTGGTGTCAGTGTATGTCTGTGTTACTTGGTGTTAGTGTGTGTCTGTCTTACTTGGTGTAAGTGTGCGTCTGTGTTCCTGGGTATCAGTGTATGTCTTTGTTACTTGCTGTCAGTGTAAATCTGTGTTACCTTGTGTAAGTGTGTGTCTGTGCTACTGGGTGTCAGTGTGTGTATGTGTTACTTGGTGTAAGTGTGTGCCTTTGTTACTTGGTGTCCGTGTGTGTCTGTGTTACTGGGTGTCAGTGCATGTCTTTGTTACTTGGTGTAATTGTATGTCTTTGTTACTTGGTGTCAGTGTATGTCTTTGTTACTTGGTGTATGTATGTGTCTGTGTTACTGGGTATCAGTGTCTGTCTTTGTTACTTGGTGTAAGTGTGTGTCTTTGTTCCTTGGTGCAATTGTATGTCTTTGTTACTTGGTGTCAGTGTATGTCTGTGTTACTTGGTGTTAATGTATGTCTGTGTTACTTGGTGTAAGTGTGCTTCTGTGTTGCTGGGTATCAGTGTATGTCTTTGTTACTTGGTGTCATTGTATGTCTGTGTTACCCGGTGTAAGTGTGTGTCTGTGTTACAAGGTATCAGTGTATGTCTTTGTTACTTCGTGTCAGTGTATGTCTGTGTTACTTGGTGTAAGTGTGTGTCTGTGTTACTGGGTGTCAGTGTGTGTATGTGTTACTTGTTGTAAGTGTGTGTCTGTCTTACTGGGTTTCAGTGCATGTCTTTGTTACTTGTTGTCAGTGTATATCTTTGTTACTTGGTGTAAGTGTGTGTCTTTGTTACTTGGTATCAGTGTATGTCTGTGTTACTTGGTGTATGTGTGTGTCTATGTTACTTGGTGACCGTGTGTGTCTTTGTTACTGGGTGTCAGTGTATGTCTTTGTTACTGGGTGTCAGTGTATGTCTTAGTTACTTGGTGTAAGTGTATGTCTGTGTTACTGGGTATCAGTGTCTGTCATTGTTACTTGGTGTAAGTGTGTGTCTGTGTTACTGGGTATCAGTGCATGTCTTTGTTACTTGGTGTCAGTGTATGTCTGTGTTACTTGGTGTAAGTGTGTGTCTGTGTTACTCGATATCAGTGTATGTCTTTGAGAATTGGTGTCAGTGTATGTCTTTGTTACTGGGTGTCAGTGTGTGTCTTTGTGACTTGGTGTAAGTGCTTGTCTTTGTTAATTGGTGTAAGTGTATGTCTTTGTTACTTGGTGTCAGTGTGTGTCTGTGTTCCTCTAGCATCAGTGTATGTCTTTGTGACTTGGTATCAGTGCATGTCTTTGTTACTGGGTGTTAGTGTGTGTCTGCGTTACTGGGTATCAGTGTATGTCTTTGTTACTTGGTGTCAGTGTATGTCAAAATACTTGGTGTAAGTGTATGTCTTTGTTACTTGGTGTCAGTGTATGTCTTTGTTACTTGGTGTCAGTGTGTGTCTGTGTTACTGGGTATCAGTGCTTGTCTTCGTGACTTGGTATCAATGTATGTCTTTGTTACTTGTTATCAGTGTATGTCTTTGTTACTGGGTGTCAGTGTGTGTCTGTGTTACTTGGTGTCAGTGTGTGTCTTTGTTACTTGTTGTCCGTGTGTGTCTGTGTTACTGGGTGTCAGTTTATGTCTTTGTTACTTGGTGTCAGTGTATGTCTTTGTTACTTGGTGTAAGTGTGTGTGTGTGTGTTACTGGGTATTAGTCTCTGTCTTTGTTACTTGGTGTCAGTGTGTGTCTGTGTTACTGGGTATCAGTTTATGTCTTTGTTACTTGGTGTCAGTGTATGTCAAAATACTTGGTGTAGGTGTATGTCTTTGTTAATTGGTGTAATTGCCTGTCTTTGTTACTTGGTGTAAGTGTATGTCTTTGTTACTTGGTGTCAGTGTATGTCTTTGTTACTTGGTGTCAGTGTATGTCTTTGTGACTTGGTGTCAGTGTATGTCTTTGTGACTTGATGTCAGTGTATGTCTTTGTTACTGGGTGTCAGTGTTTGTCTTTGTGACTTGTTGTCAGTGTATGTCTTTGTTACTTGGTGTCAGTGTATGTCAAAATACTTGGTGTAGGTGTATGTCTTTGTTAATTGGTGTAATTGCCTGTCTTTGTTACTTGGTGTAAGTGTATGTCTTTGTTACTTGGTGTCAGTGTATGTCTTTGTTACTTGGTGTCAGTGTATGTCTTTGTGACTTGGTATCAGTGTATGTCTTTGTGACTTGGTGTCAGTGTATGTCTTTGTTACTGTTTATTAGTGTTTCTCTGTGTTACTGGGTGTCAGTGTGCGTTTGTTTCTGTTACTTGGTGTCAGTTTATGTCTTTGTTACTTGGTGTAAGTGTGTGTCTGTGTTACTGGGTATCAGTGTCTGTCTTTGTTACTTGGTGTAAGTGTGTGTCTTTGTTACTTGGTGTAATTGTATGTCTTTGTTACTTGGTGTCAGTGTATGTCTGTGTTACTTGGTGTTAGTGTGTGTCTGTGTTACTTGGTGTAAGTGTGCGTCTGTGTTCCTGGGTATCAGTGTATGTCTTTGTTACTTGCTGTCAGTGTAAATCTGTGTTACCTTGTGTAAGTGTGTGTCTGTGCTACTGGGTGTCAGTGTGTGTATGTGTTGCTTGGTGTAAGTGTGTGCCTTTGTTACTTGGTGTCCGTGTGTGTCTGTGTTACTGGCTGACAGTGCATGTCTTTGTTACTTGGTGTAATTGTATGTCTTTGTTACTTGGGGTCAGTGTATGTCTTTGTTACTTGGTGTATGTATGTGTCTGTGTTACTGGGTATCAGTGTCTGTCTTTGTTACTTGGTGTAAGTGTGTGTCTTTGTTCCTTGGTGCAATTGTATGTCTTTGTTACTTGGTGTCAGTGTATGTCTGTGTTACTTGGTGTTAATGTATGTCTGTGTTACTTGGTGTAAGTGTGTGTCTGTGTTCCTGGGTATCAGTGTATGTCTTTGTTACTTGGTGTCAGTGTATGTCTGTGTTACCCGGTGTAAGTGTGTGTCTGTGTTACAAGGTATCAGTGTATGTCTTTGTTACTTCGTGTCAGTGTATGTCTGTGTTACTTGGTGTAAGTGTGTGTCTGTGTTACTGGGTGTCAGTGTGTGTCTTTGTTACTTGTTGTCAGTGTATATCTTTGTTACTTGGTGTAAGTGTGTGTCTTTGTTACTTGGTATCAGTGTATGTCTGTGTTACTTGGTGTATGTGTGTGTCTATGTTACTTGGTGACCGTGTGTGTCTTTGTTACTGGGTGTCAGTGTATGTCTTTGTTACTGGGTGTCAGTGTATGTCTTAGTTACTTGGTGTAAGTGTATGTCTGTGTTACTGGGTATCAGTGTCTGTCTTTGTTACTTGGTGTAAGTGTGTGTCTGTGTTACTGGGTATCAGTGCATGTCTTTGTTACTTGGTGTCAGTGTATGTCTGTGTTACTTGGTGTAAGTGTGTGTCTGTGTTACTCGATATCAGTGTATGTCTTTGAGAATTGGTGTCAGTGTATGTCTTTGTTACTGGGTGTCAGTGTGTGTCTTTGTGACTTGGTGTAAGTGCTTGTCTTTGTTAATTGGTGTAAGTGTATGTCTTTGTTACTTGGTGTCAGTGTGTGTCTGTGTTCCTCTAGCATCAGTGTATGTCTTTGTGACTTGGTATCAGTGCATGTCTTTGTTACTGGGTGTTAGTGTGTGTCTGCGTTACTGGGTATCAGTGTATGTCTTTGTTACTTGGTGTCAGTGTATGTCAAAATACTTGGTGTAAGTGTATGTCTTTGTTACTTGGTGTCAGTGTATGTCTTTGTTACTTGGTGTCAGTGTGTGTCTGTGTTACTGGGTATCAGTGCTTGTCTTCGTGACTTGGTATCAATGTATGTCTTTGTTACTTGTTATCAGTGTATGTCTTTGTTACTTGTTGTCAGTGTGTGTCTGTGTTACTTGGTGTCAGTGTGTGTCTTTGTTACTTGTTGTCCGTGTGTGTCTGTGTTACTGGGTGTCAGTTTATGTCTTTGTTACTTGGTGTCAGTGTATGTCTTTGTTACTTGGTGTAAGTGTGTGTGTGTGTGTTACTGGGTATTAGTCTCTGTCTTTGTTACTTGGTGTCAGTGTGTGTCTGTGTTACTGGGTATCAGTTTATGTCTTTGTTACTTGGTGTCAGTGTATGTCTGTGTTACTTGGTGCAAGTGTGTGTCTGTGTTATTGGGTATCAGTGTATGTCTTTGTGACATTGTGTCAGTGTATGTCTTTGTTACTGGGTGTCAGTGTATGTCTTTGTGACTTGGTGTCAGTGCATGTCTTTGTTACTTGGTGTAAGTGTGTGTCTGTGTTACTGCGTATCAGTGTATGTCTTTGTTACTTGGTGTCAGTGTATGTCTGTGTTACTTGGTGTAAGTGTGTGTCTGTGTTACTGGTTATCAGTGTGTGTCTGTGTTACTTGGTGAAATTCTGTGTCTTTGTTACTTTGTGTCCATGTGTGTCTGTGTTCCCTGGTATCAGTGTATGTCTTTGTTACTTGGTGTCAGTGGATGTCAAAATACTTGGTGTAAGTGTGTGTCTTTGTTACTTGGTGTAAGTGCTTGTCTTTGTTACTTGGTGTAAGTGTATGTCTTTGTTACTTGGTGTCAGTGTGTGTCTGTGTTCCTCTAGCATCAGTGTATCTCTTTGTGACTTGGTATCATTGCATGTCTTTGTTACTTGGTGTAAGTGTGTGTGTGTGTTACTGGGTATCAGTCTCTGTCTTTGTTACTTGGTGTAAGTGTGTGTCTGTGTTACTGGGTATCAGTTTATGTCTTTGTTACTTGGTGTCAGAAGATGTCTGTGTTACTTGGTGTAAGTGTGTGTCTGTGTTTCTGGGTATCAGTGTATGTCTTTGTGACTTGATGTAAGTGTGTGTCTGTGTTCCTGGGTATCAGTGTATTTCATTGTAACTTGGTGTCAGTGGATGTCAACATACTTGGTGTCAGTGCATGGCTTTGTTACTGTTTGTCAGTGTGTGTCTTTGTGACTTGGTGTCAGTGTATGTCTTTGTTACTTGGTGTCAGTGTATGTCTTTGTGACTTGGTATCAGTGTATGTCTTTGTGACTTGGTGTCAGTGTATGTCTTTGTTACTGTTTATTAGTGTTTCTCTGTGTTACTGGGTGTCAGTGTGCGTTTGTTTCTGTTACTTGGTGTCAGTTTATGTCTTTGTTACTTGGTGTAAGTGTGTGTCTGTGTTACTGGGTATCAGTGTCTGTCTTTGTTACTTGGTGTAAGTGTGTGTCTTTGTTACTTGGTGTAATTGTATGTCTTTGTTACTTGGTGTCAGTGTATGTCTGTGTTACTTGGTGTTAGTGTGTGTCTGTCTTACTTGGTGTAAGTGTGCGTCTGTGTTCCTGGGTATCAGTGTATGTCTTTGTTACTTGCTGTCAGTGTAAATCTGTGTTACCTTGTGTCAGTGTGTGTCTGTGCTACTGGGTGTCAGTGTGTGTATGTGTTGCTTGGTGTAAGTGTGTGCCTTTGTTACTTGGTGTCCGTGTGTGTCTGTGTTACTGGGTGTCAGTGCATGTCTTTGTTACTTGGTGTAATTGTATGTCTTAGTTACTTGGTGTCAGTGTATGTCTTTGTTACTTGGTGTATGTATGTGTCTGTGTTACTGGGTATCAGTGTCTGTCTTTGTTACTTGGTGTAAGTGTGTGTCTTTGTTCCTTTGTGCAATTGTATGTCTTTGTTACTTGGTGTCAGTGTATGTCTGTGTTACTTGGTGTTAATGTATGTCTGTGTTACTTGGTGTAAGTGTGTGTCTGTGTTCCTGGGTATCAGTGTATGTCTTTGTTACTTGGTGTCAGTGTATGTCTGTGTTACCCGGTGTAAGTGTGTGTCTGTGTTACAAGGTATCAGTGTATGTCTTTGTTACTTCGTGTCAGTGTATGTCTGTGTTACTTGGTGTAAGTGTGTGTCTGTGTTACTGGGTGTCAGTGTGTGTCTTTGTTACTTGTTGTCAGTGTATATCTTTGTTACTTGGTGTAAGTGTGTGTCTTTGTTACTTGGTATCAGTGTATGTCTGTGAAACTTGGTGTATGTGTGTGTCTATGTTACTTGGTGACCGTGTGTGTCTTTGTTACTGGGTGTCAGTGTATGTCTTTGTTACTGGGTGTCAGTGTATGTCTTAGTTACTTGGTGTAAGTGTATGTCTGTGTTACTGGGTATCAGTGTCTGTCTTTGTTACTTGGTGTAAGTGTGTGTCTGTGTTACTGGGTATCAGTGCATGTCTTTGTTACTTGGTGTCAGTGTATGTCTGTGTTACTTGGTGTAAGTGTGTGTCTGTGTTACTCGATATCAGTGTATGTCTTTGAGAATTGGTGTCAGTGTATGTCTTTGTTACTGGGTGTCAGTGTGTGTCTTTGTGACTTGGTGTAAGTGCTTGTCTTTGTTAATTGGTGTAAGTGTATGTCTTTGTTACTTGGTGTCAGTGTGTGTCTGTGTTCCTCTAGCATCAGTGTATGTCTTTGTGACTTGGTATCAGTGCATGTCTTTGTTACTGGGTGTTAGTGTGTGTCTGCGTTACTGGGTATCAGTGTATGTCTTTGTTACTTGGTGTCAGTGTATGTCAAAATACTTGGTGTAAGTGTATGTCTTTGTTACTTGGTGTCAGTGTATGTCTTTGTTACTTGGTGTCAGTGTGTGTCTGTGTTACTGGGTATCAGTGCTTGTCTTCGTGACTTGGTATCAATGTATGTCTTTGTTACTTGTTATCAGTGTATGTCTTTGTTACAGGGTGTCAGTGTGTGTCTGTGTTACTTGGTGTCAGTGTGTGTCTTTGTTACTTGTTGTCCGTGTGTGTCTGTGTTACTGGGTGTCAGTTTATGTCTTTGTTACTTGGTGTCAGTGTATGTCTTTGTTACTTGGTGTAAGTGTGTGTGTGTGTGTTACTGGGTATTAGTCTCTGTCTTTGTTACTTGGTGTCAGTGTGTGTCGGTGTTACTGGGTATCAGTTTATGTCTTTGTTACTTGGTGTCAGTGTATGTCTGTGTTACTTGGTGCAAGTGTGTGTCTGTGTTATTGGGTATCAGTGTATGTCTTTGTGACATTGTGTCAGTGTATGTCTTTGTTACTGGGTGTCAGTGTATGTCTTTGTGACTTGGTGTCAGTGCATGTCTTTGTTACTTGGTGTAAGTGTGTGTCTGTGTTACTGGGTATCAGTGTATGTCTTTGTTACTTGGTGTCAGTGTATGTCTGTGTTACTTGGTGTAAGTGTGTGTCTGTGTTACTGGTTATCAGTGTGTGTCTGTGTTACTTGGTGAAATTCTGTGTCTTTGTTACTTTGTGTCCATGTGTGTCTGTGTTCCCTGGTATCAGTGTATGTCTTTGTTACTTGGTGTCAGTGGATGTCAAAATACTTGGTGTAAGTGTGTGTCTTTGTTACTTGGTGTAAGTGCTTGTCTTTGTTACTTGGTGTAAGTGTATGTCTTTGTTACTTGGTGTCAGTGCGTGTCTGTGTTCCTCTAGCATCAGTGTATGTCTTTGTGACTTGGTATCATTGCATGTCTTTGTTACTTGGTGTAAGTGTGTGTGTGTGTTACTGGGTATCAGTCTCTGTCTTTGTTACTTGGTGTAAGTGTGTGTCTGTGTTACTGGGTATCAGTTTATGTCTTTGTTACTTGGTGTCAGAAGATGTCTGTGTTACTTGGTGTAAGTGTGTGTCTGTGTTTCTGGGTATCAGTGTATGTCTTTGTGACTTGATGTAAGTGTGTGTCTGTGTTCCTGGGTATCAGTGTATTTCATTGTAACTTGGTGTCAGTGGATGTCAACATACTTGGTGTCAGTGCATGGCTTTGTTACTGTTTGTCAGTGTGTGTCTTTGTGACTTGGTGTCAGTGTATGTCTTTGTTACTTGGTGTCAGTGTATGTCTTTGTGACTTGGTATCAGTGTATGTCTTTGTGACTTGGTGTCAGTGTATGTCTTTGTTACTGTTTATTAGTGTTTCTCTGTGTTACTGGGTGTCAGTGTGCGTTTGTTTCTGTTACTTGGTGTCAGTTTATGTCTTTGTTACTTGGTGTAAGTGTGTGTCTGTGTTACTGGGTATCAGTGTCTGTCATTGTTACTTGGTGTAAGTGTGTGTCTTTGTTACTTGGTGTAATTGTATGTCTTTGTTACTTGGTGTCAGTGTATGTCTGTGTTACTTGGTGTTAGTGTGTGTCTGTCTTACTTGGTGTAAGTGTGCGTCTGTGTTCCTGGGTATCAGTGTATGTCTTTGTTACTTGCTGTCAGTGTAAATCTGTGTTACCTTGTGTCAGTGTGTGTCTGTGCTACTGGGTGTCAGTGTGTGTATGTGTTGCTTGGTGTAAGTGTGTGCCTTTGTTACTTGGTGTCCGTGTGTGTCTGTGTTACTGGGTGTCAGTGCATGTCTTTGTTACTTGGTGTAATTGTATGTCTTTGTTACTTGGTGTCAGTGTATGTCTTTGTTACTTGGTGTATGTATGTGTCTGTGTTACTGGGTATCAGTGTCTGTCTTTGTTACTTGGTGTAAGTGTGTGTCTTTGTTCCTTGGTGCAATTGTATGTCTTTGTTACTTGGTGTCAGTGTATGTCTGTGTTACTTGGTGTTAATGTATGTCTGTGTTACTTGGTGTAAGTGTGTGTCTGTGTTCCTGGGTATCAGTGTATGTCTTTGTTACTTGGTGTCAGTGTATGTCTGTGTTACCCGGTGTAAGTGTGTGTCTGTGTTACAAGGTATCAGTGTATGTCTTTGTTACTTCGTGTCAGTGTATGTCTGTGTTACTTGGTGTAAGTGTGTGTCTGTGTTACTGGGTGTCAGTGTGTGTCTTTGTTACTTGTTGTCAGTGTATATCTTTGTTACTTGGTGTAAGTGTGTGTCTTTGTTACTTGGTATCAGTGTATGTCTGTGTTACTTGGTGTATGTGTGTGTCTATGTTACTTGGTGACCGTGTGTGTCTTTGTTACTGGGTGTCAGTGTATGTCTTTGTTACTGGGTGTCAGTGTATGTCTTAGTTACTTGGTGTAAGTGTATGTCTGTGTTACTGGGTATCAGTGTCTGTCTTTGTTACTTGGTGTAAGTGTGTGTCTGTGTTACTGGGTATCAGTGCATGTCTTTGTTACTTGGTGTCAGTGTATGTCTGTGTTACTTGGTGTAAGTGTGTGTCTGTGTTACTCGATATCAGTGTATGTCTTTGAGAATTGGTGTCAGTGTATGTCTTTGTTACTGGGTGTCAGTGTGTGTCTTTGTGACTTGGTGTAAGTGCTTGTCTTTGTTAATTGGTGTAAGTGTATGTCTTTGTTACTTGGTGTCAGTGTGTGTCTGTGTTCCTCTAGCATCAGTGTATGTCTTTGTGACTTGGTATCAGTGCATGTCTTTGTTACTGGGTGTTAGTGTGTGTCTGCGTTACTGGGTATCAGTGTATGTCTTTGTTACTTGGTGTCAGTGTATGTCAAAATACTTGGTGTAAGTGTATGTCTTTGTTACTTGGTGTCAGTGTATGTCTTTGTTACTTGGTGTCAGTGTGTGTCTGTGTTACTGGGTATCAGTGCTTGTCTTCGTGACTTGGTATCAATGTATGTCTTTGTTACTTGTTATCAGTGTATGTCTTTGTTACAGGGTGTCAGTGTGTGTCTGTGTTACTTGGTGTCAGTGTGTGTCTTTGTTACTTGTTGTCCGTGTGTGTCTGTGTTACTGGGTGTCAGTTTATGTCTTTGTTACTTGGTGTCAGTGTATGTCTTTGTTACTTGGTGTAAGTGTGTGTGTGTGTGTTACTGGGTATTAGTCTCTGTCTTTGTTACTTGGTGTCAGTGTGTGTCGGTGTTACTGGGTATCAGTTTATGTCTTTGTTACTTGGTGTCAGTGTATGTCTGTGTTACTTGGTGCAAGTGTGTGTCTGTGTTATTGGGTATCAGTGTATGTCTTTGTGACATTGTGTCAGTGTATGTCTTTGTTACTGGGTGTCAGTGTATGTCTTTGTGACTTGGTGTCAGTGCATGTCTTTGTTACTTGGTGTAAGTGTGTGTCTGTGTTACTGGGTATCAGTGTATGTCTTTGTTACTTGGTGTCAGTGTATGTCTGTGTTACTTGGTGTAAGTGTGTGTCTGTGTTACTGGTTATCAGTGTGTGTCTGTGTTACTTGGTGAAATTCTGTGTCTTTGTTACTTTGTGTCCATGTGTGTCTGTGTTCCCTGGTATCAGTGTATGTCTTTGTTACTTGGTGTCAGTGGATGTCAAAATACTTGGTGTAAGTGTGTGTCTTTGTTACTTGGTGTAAGTGCTTGTCTTTGTTACTTGGTGTAAGTGTATGTCTTTGTTACTTGGTGTCAGTGCGTGTCTGTGTTCCTCTAGCATCAGTGTATGTCTTTGTGACTTGGTATCATTGCATGTCTTTGTTACTTGGTGTAAGTGTGTGTGTGTGTTACTGGGTATCAATCTCTGTCTTTGTTACTTGGTGTAAGTGTGTGTCTGTGTTACTGGGTATCAGTTTATGTCTTTGTTACTTGGTGTCAGAAGATGTCTGTGTTACTTGGTGTAAGTGTGTGTCTGTGTTTCTGGGTATCAGTGTATGTCTTTGTGACTTGATGTAAGTGTGTGTCTGTGTTCCTGGGTATCAGTGTATTTCATTGTAACTTGGTGTCAGTGGATGTCAACATACTTGGTGTCAGTGCATGGCTTTGTTACTGTTTGTCAGTGTGTGTCTTTGTGACTTGGTGTCAGTGTATGTCTTTGTTACTTGGTGTAAGTGTGTGTCTGTGTTACTGGGTATCAGTGTATGTCTTTGTTACTTGGTGTCAGTGATTGACTGTGTTAATTGGTGTAAGTGTGTGTCTGTATTACTGGGTATCAGTGTATGTCTTTGTGACTTGGTGTCGATGTATGTCTTTGTTACATGGTGTAAGTGCGTGTCTGTGTTACTGGGTATCTATGTATGTCTTTGTTATTTGGTGTCAGTGTACGTCTTTGCTACATGGTGTACGTTTATGTCTTTGTTACTTGGTGTCAGTGTATGTCTACGTTACTTGGTGTAAGTGTGTGTCTGTGTTACTGGGTGTATGTGTGCGTCTGTGTTACTGGGGATCAGTGTATGTCTTTGTTACTTGGTGTCAGTGTATGTCAAAATACTTGGTGTAAGTGTATGTCTTTGTTACTTGGTGTAATTGTCTGTCTTTGTTACTTGGTGTCAGTGTATGTCTTTGTTACTCGGTGTAAGTGTATGCCTTTGTTACTTGGTGTCAGTGTGTGTCTGTGTTACTTTGTATCAGTGTATGTCTTTGTGACTTTGTGTCAGTGTATGTCTTTGTTACTGGGTGTCAGTGTGTGTCTGTGTTACTGTGTGTCAGTTTATGTCTTTGTTACTTGGTGTCAGTGTCTGTCTTTGTTACTTGGTGTAAGTGTGTATCTGTGTTACTGGGTATCCGTCTCTGTCTTTGTTACTTGGTGTAAGTGTGTGTCTGTGTTACTTGGTAACAGTTTATGTCTTTGTTACTTGGTGTCAGTGTATGTCTGTGTTACTTGGTGTAAGTGTGTGTCTGTGTTACTGGATATCAGTGTATGTCTTTGTGACTTTTTGTCAGTGTATGCCTTTGTTACTGGGTGTCAGTGTGTGTCTTTGTGACTTGGTGTCAGTGCATGTCTTTGTTACTGGGTGTATGTGTGTGTCTGTGTTACTGGGGATCAGTGTATGTCTTTGTTACTTGGTGTCAGTGTATGTCAAAATACTTGGTGTAAGTGTATGTCTTTGTTACTTGGTGTAATTGTCTGTCTTTGTTACTTGGTGTCAGTGTATGTCTTTGTTACTTGGTGTAAGTGTATGCCTTTGTTACTTGGTGTCAGTGTGTGTCTGTGTTACTTTGTATCAGTGTATGTCTTTGTGACTTGGTGTCAGTGTATGTCTTTGTTAATGGGTGTCAGTGTGTGTCTGTGTTACTTGGTGTCAGTGTCTGTCTTTGTTACTTGGTGTCCGTGTGTGTCTGTGTTACTGGGTGTCAGTTTATGTCTTTGTTACTTGGTGTCAGTGTCTGTCTTTGTTACTTGGTGTAAGTGTGTATCTGTGTTAATGGGTTTCCGTCTCTGTCTTTGTTACTTGGTGTAAGTGTGTGTCTGTGTTACTTGGTATCAGTTTATGTCTTTGTTACTTGGTGTCAGTGTATGTCTGTGTTACTTGGTGTAAGTGTGTGTCTGTGTTACAGGGTATCAGTGCATGTCTTTGTGACTTTTTGTCAGTTTATGCCTTTGTTACTGGGTGTCAGTGTGTGTCTTTGTGATTTGGTGCCAGTGCATGTCTTTGTTACTTGGTGTACGTGTGTGTCTGTGTTACTGGGTATCAGTGTATGTCATTGTAACTTGGTAACTGTGGATGTCAAAATACTTGGTGTCAGTGTATGAATTTGTTACTGTTTGTCAGTGTGTGTCTTTGTGACTTGGTGTCAGTGTATGTCTTTGTTACTTGGTGTAAGTGTGCGTCTGTGTTACTGGGTATCAGTGTATGTCTTTGTTACTTGGTGTCAGTGTATGACTGTGTTACTTGGTGTAAGTGTGTGTCTGTGTTACTTGGTATCAGTGTATGTCTGTGTTACTTGGTGTAAGTGTGTGTCTGTATTACTGGGTATCAGTGTATGTCTTTGTGACTTGGTGTCAGTGTAAGTCTTTGTTACTGGTGTCAGTGGGTGTCTGTGTTACTTGGTGTCAGTGTGTGTCTTTGTTACTTGGTGTCCTTGTGTGTCTGTGTTACTGGGTGTCAGTATATGTCTTTGTAACTTGGTGTCAGTGTCTGTCTTTGTTACTTGGTGCAAGTGTGTATCTGTGTTACTGGATATCAGTCTCTGTCTTTGTTACTTGGTGTAAGTGTGTATCTGTGTTACTGGATATCAGTCTCTGTCTTTGTTACTTGGTGTAAGTGTGTGTGTGTGTTACTAGGTATCAGTTTATGTCTTTGTTACTTGGTGTCAGTGTATGTCTGTGTTACTTGGTGTAAGTGTGTGCCTGTGTTACTGGGTATCAGTGTGTGTCTTTGTGACTTGGTGTCAGTGCATGTCTTTGTTACTTGGTGTAAGTGTGTGTCTGTGTTACTGGGTATCAGTGTATGTCATTGTAACTTGGTATCAGTGTATGTCAAAATACTTGGTATCAGTGTATGAATTTGTTAATGTTTGTCAGTGTGTGTCTTTGTGACTTGGTGTCAGTGTATGTCTTTGTTACTTGGTGTAAGTGTGCGTCTGTGTTACTGGGTATCAGTGTATGTCTTTGTTACTTGGTGTCAGTATATGACTGTGTTACTTGGTGTAAGTGTGTGTCTGTATTACTGGGTATCAGTGTATGTCTTTGTGACTTGGTGTCAATGTATGTCTTTGTTACATGGTGTAAGTGCGTGTCTGTTTTACTGGGTATCTATGTATGTCTTTGTTACTTGGTGTCAGTGTACGTCTTTGCTACATGGTGTACGTTTATGTCTTTGTTACTTGGTGTCAGTGTATGTCTACGTTACTTGGTGTCAGTGTATGACTGTGTTAATTGGTGTAAGTGTGTGTCTGTATTACTGGGTATCAGTGTATGTCTTTGTGACTTGGTGTCAATGTATGTCTCTGTTACATGGTGTAAGTGCGTGTCTGTGTTACTGGGTATCTATGTATGTCTTTGTTACTTGGTGTCAGTGTACGTCTTTGCTACATGGTGTACGTTTATGTCTTTGTTACTTGGTGTCAGTGTATGTCTACGTTACTTGGTGTAAGTGTGTGTCAGTGTTACTGGGTGTATGTGTGCGTCTGTGTTACTGGGGATCAGTGTATGTCTTTGTTACTTGGTGTCAGTGTATGTCAAAATACTTGGTGTAAGTGTATGTCTTTGTTACTTGGTGTAATTGTCTGTCTTTGTTACTTGGTGTCAGTGTATGTCTTTGTTACTCGGTGTAAGTGTATGCCTTTGTTACTTGGTGTCAGTGTGTGTCTGTGTTACTTTGTATCAGTGTATGTCTTTGTGACTTGGTGTCAGTGTATGTCTTTGTTACTGGGTGTCAGTGTGTGTCTGTGTTACTTGGTGTCAGTGTGTGTCTTTGTTACTTGGTGTCCGTGTGTGTCTGTGTTACTGGGTGTCAGTTTATGTCTTTGTTACTTGGTGTCAGTGTCTGTCTTTGTTACTTGGTGTAAGTGTGTATCTGTGTTACTGGGTATCCGTCTCTGTCTTTGTTACTTGGTGTAAGTGTGTGTCTGTGTTACTTGGTATCAGTTTATGTCTTTGTTACTTGGTGTCAGTGTATATCTGTGTTACTTGGTGTAAGTGTGTGTCTGTGTTACTGGATATCAGTGTATGTCTTTGTGACTTTTTGTCTGTGTATGCCTTTGTTACTGGGTGTCAGTGTGTGTCTTTGTGACTTGGTGTCAGTGCATGTCTTTGTTACTGGGTGTATGTGTGTGTCTGTGTTACTGGGGATCAGTGTATGTCTTTGTTACTTGGTGTCAGTGTATGTCAAAATACTTGGTGTAAGTGTATGTCTTTGTTACTTGGTGTAATTGTCTGTCTTTGTTACTTGGTGTCAGTGTATGTCTTTGTTACTTGGTGTAAGTGTATGCCTTTGTTACTTGGTGTCAGTGTGTGTCTGTGTTACTTTGTATCAGTGTATGTCTTTGTGACATGGTGTCAGTGTATGTCTTTGTTAATGGGTGTCAGTGTGTTTCTGTGTTACTTGGTGTCAGTGTGTGTCTTTGTTACTTGGTGTCCGTGTGCGTCTGTGTTACTGGGTGTCAGTTTATGTCTTTGTTACTTGGTGTCAGTGTCTGTCTTTGTTACTTGGTGTAAGTGTATATCTGTGTTACTGGGTTTCCGTCTATGTCTTTGTTACTTGGTGTAAGTGTGTGTCTGTGTTACTTGGTATCAGTTTATGTCTTTGTTACTTGGTGTCAGTGTATGTCTGTGTTACTTGGTGTAAGTGTGTGTCTGTGTTACAGGGTATCAGTGCATGTCTTTGTGACTTTTTGTCAGTTTATGCCTTTGTTACTGGGTGTCAGTGTGTGTCTATGTGACTTGGTGCCAGTGCATGTCTTTGTTACTTGGTGTACGTGTGTGTCTGTGTTGCTGGGTATCAGTGTATGTCATTGTAACTTGGTAACTGTGTATGTCTGTGTTACTTGGTGTAAGTGTGTGTCTGTGTTACTTGGTATCAGTGTATGTCTGTGTTACTTGGTGTAAGTGTGTGTCTGTATTACTGGGTATCAGTGCATGTCTTTGTGACTTGGTGTCAGTGTATGTCTTTGTTACTGGTGTCAGTGGGTGTCTGTGTTACTTGGTTTCAGTGTGTGTCTTTGTTACTTGGTGTCCTTGTGTGTCTGTGTTACTGGGTGTCAGTATATGTCTTTGTAACTTGGTGTCAATGTCTGTCTTTGTTACTTGGTGTAAGTGTGTATCTGTGTTACTGGATATCAGTCTCTGTCTTTGTTACTTGGTGTCAGTGTATGTCTGTGTTACTAGGTATCAGTTTATGTCTTTGTTACTTGGTGTCAGTGTATGTCTGTGTTACTTGGTGTAAGTGTGTGCCTGTGTTACTGGGTATCAGTGTGTGTCTTTGTGACTTGGTGTCAGTGCATGTCTTTGTTACTTGGTGTAAGTGTGTGTCTGTGTTACTGGGTATCAGTGTATGTCATTGTAACTTGGTATCAGTGGATGTCAAAATACTTGGTATCAGTGTATGAATTTGTTAATGTTTGTCAGTGTGTGTCTTTGTGACTTGGTGTCAGTGTATGTCTTTGTTACTTGGTGTAAGTGTGCGTCTGTGTTACTGGGTATCAGTGTATGTCTTTGTTACTTGGTGTCAGTGTATGACTGTGTTACTTGGTGTAAGTGTGTGTCTGTATTACTGGGTATCAGTGTATGTCTTTGTGACTTGGTGTCAATGTATGTCTTTGTTACATGGTGTAAGTGCGTGTCTGTGTTACTGGGTATCTATGTATGTCTTTGTTACTTGGTGTCAGTGTACGTCTTTGCTACATGGTGTACGTTTATGTCTTTGTTACTTGGTGTCAGTGTATGTCTACGTTACTTGGTGTAAGTGTGTGTCTGTTTTACTGGCTGTATGTGTGCGTCTGTGTTACTGGGGATCAGTGTATGTCTTTGTTACTTGGTGTCAGTGTATGTCAAAATACTTGGTGTAAGTGTATGTCTTTGTTACTTGGTGTAATTGTCTGTGTTGTTACTTGGTGTCAGTGTATGTCTTTGTTACTCGGTGTAAGTGTATGCCTTTGTTACTTGGTGTCAGTGTGTGTCTGTGTTACTTTGTATCAGTGTATGTCTTTGTGACTTGGTGTCAGTGTATGTCTTTGTTACTGGGTGTCAGTGTGTGTCTGTGTTACTTGGTGTCAGTGTGTGTCTTTGTTACTTGGTGTCCGTGTGTGTCTGTGTTACTGGGTGTCAGTTTATGTCTTTGTTACTTGGTGTCAGTGTCTGTCTTTGTTACTTGGTGTAAGTGTGTATCTGTGTTACTGGGTATCCGTCTCTGTCTTTGTTACTTGGTGTAAGTGTGCGTCTGTGTTACTTGGTATCAGTTTATGTCTTTGTTACTTGGTGTCAGTGTATGTCTGTGTTACTTGGTGTAAGTTTGTGTCTGTGTTACTGGGTATCAGTGTATGTCTTTGTGACTTTTTGTCAGTGTATGCCTTTGTTACTGGGTGTCAGTGTGTGTCTTTGTGACTTGGTGTCAGTGCATGTCTTTGTTACTGGGTGTATGAGTGTGTCTGTGTAACTGGGGATCAGTGTATGTCTTTGTTACTTGGTGTCAGTGTATGTCAAAATACTTGGTGTAAGTGTATGTCTTTGTTACTTGGTGTAATTGTCTGTCTTTGTTACTTGGTGTCAGTGCATGTCTTTGTTACTTGGTGTAAGTGTATGCCTTTGTTACTTGGTGTCAGTGTGTGTCTGTGTTACTTTGTATCAGTGTATGTCTTTGTGACTTGGTATCAGTGTATGTCTTTGTTAATGGGTGTCAGTGTGTGTCTGTGTTACTTGGTGTCAGTATGTGTCTTTGTTACTTGGTGTCGTGTGTGTCTGTGTTACTGGGTGTCAGTTTATGTCTTTGTTACTTGGTGTCAGTGTCTGTCTTTGTTACTTGGTGTAAGTGTGTATCTGTGTTACTGGGTTTCCGTCTCTGTCTTTGTTAATTGATGTCAGTGTATGTCTGTGTTACTTGGTGTAAGTGCTTGTCTTTGTTACTTGGTGTAATTGTATGTCTTTGTTACTTGGTGTAAGTGTGTGTCTGTGTTACTGTGTATCAGTGTATGTCTTTGTGACTTGATGTCAGTGTATGTCTTTGTTACTGTGTGTAAGTTTATATCTTTGTTACTTGGTGTCAGTGCATGTCTTTGTTACTTGTTGTCAGTGTATGTCTGTGTTACTTGGTTTATTGTGTGTCTTTGTTACTTGATGTAAGTGTGTTTCTGTGTTACTGGGTATCAGTGTATGTCTTTGTTACTTGGTGTTAGTGTGCGTCTGTGTTACTGGGTATCAGTGTCTGTCTTTGTTACTTGATGTCAGTGTATGTCTCTGTTACTTGGTGTAAGTGCGAGTCTTTGTTACTTGTTGTAATTGTATGTCTTTGTTACTTGGTGTCAGTGTATGTCTGTGTTACTTGGTGTAAGTGTATGTCTTTGTTACTTGGTGTAAGTGTGTGTCTGTGTTACTGGGTATCAGTGTATGTCTTTGTTACTTGGTGTCAGTGTATGTCTTTGCGACTTGGTGTCAGTGTATGTCTTTGTTACTTGGTGTAAGTGTGTGTCTGTGTTACTGGGTATCAGTGTATGTCTTTGTGACTTGGTGTCAGTGTATGCCTTTATTACTGTGTGTCAGTTTATATCTTTGTTACTTGGTGTCAGTGCATGTCTTTGTTACTTGTTGTCAGTGTATGTCTGTGTTACTTGGTTTATTGTGTGTCTTTGTTACTTGTTGTAAGTGTGTGTCTGTGTTTCTGGGTATCAGGGTATGTCTTTGTTACTTGGTGTCAGTGTATGTCTTTGTTACTTGATGTAAGTGTGTGTCTGTGTTACTGGGTATCAGTGTATGTCTTTGTTACTTGGTGTCAGTGTATGTCTGTGTTACTTGGTGTAAGTGTGTGTCTTTGTTACTTGGTGTCAGTGTATGTCTTTGTTACTTGATGTAAGTGTGTGTCTGTGTTACTGGGTATCAGTGTATGTCTTTGTTACTTGGTGTCAGTGTATGTCTGTGTTACTTGGTGTATGTGTATGTCTTTGTTACTTGGTGTAAGTGTGTGTCTGTGTTACTGGGTATCAGTGTATGTCTTTGTTACTTGGTGTCAGTGTATGTCTGTGTTACTTGGTGTAAGTGTGTGCCTGTGTTACTGGGTATCAGTGTGTGTCTTTGTGACTTGGTGTCAGTGCATGTCTTTGTTACTTGGTGTAAGTGTGTGTCTGTGTTACTGGGTATCAGTGTATGTCATTGTAACTTGGTATCAGTGGATGTCAAAATACTTGGTATCAGTGTATGAATTTGTTAATGTTTGTCAGTGTGTGTCTTTGTGACTTGGTGTCAGTGTATGTCTTTGTTACTTGGTGTAAGTGTGCGTCTGTGTTACTGGGTATCAGTGTATGTCTTTGTTACTTGGTGTCAGTGTATGACTGTGTTACTTGGTGTAAGTGTGTGTCTGTATTACTGGGTATCAGTGTATGTCTTTGTGACTTGGTGTCAATGTATGTCTTTGTTACATGGTGTAAGTGCGTGTCTGTGTTACTGGGTATCTATGTATGTCTTTGTTACTTGGTGTCAGTGTACGTCTTTGCTACATGGTGTACGTTTATGTCTTTGTTACTTGGTGTCAGTGTATGTCTACGTTACTTGGTGTAAGTGTGTGTCTGTTTTACTGGGTGTATGTGTGCGTCTGTGTTGCTGGGGATCAGTGTATGTCTTTGTTACTTGATGTCAGTGTATGTCAAAATACTTGGTGTAAGTGTATGTCTTTGTTACTTGGTGTAATTGTCTGTGTTGTTACTTGGTGTCAGTGTATGTCTTTGTTACTCGGTGTAAGTGTATGCCTTTGTTACTTGGTGTCAGTGTGTGTCTGTGTTACTTTGTATCAGTGTATGTCTTTGTGACTTGGTGTCAGTGTATGTCTTTGTTACTGGGTGTCAGTGTGTGTCTGTGTTACTTGGTGTCAGTGTGTGTCTTTGTTACTTGGTGTCCGTGTGTGTCTGTGTTACTGGGTGTCAGTTTATGTCTTTGTTACTTGGTGTCAGTGTCTGTCTTTGTTACTTGGTGTAAGTGTGTATCTGTGTTACTGGGTATCCGTCTCTGTCTTTGTTACTTGGTGTAAGTGTGCGTCTGTGTTACTTGGTATCAGTTTATGTCTTTGTTACTTGGTGTCAGTGTATGTCTGTGTTACTTGGTGTAAGTTTGTGTCTGTGTTACTGGATATCAGTGTATGTCTTTGTGACTTTTTGTCAGTGTATGCCTTTGTTACTGGGTGTCAGTGTGTGTCTTTGTGACTTGGTGTCAGTGCATGTCTTTGTTACTGGGTGTATGAGTGTGTCTGTGTAACTGGGGATCAGTGTATGTCTTTGTTACTTGGTGTCAGTTTATGTCAAAATACTTGGTGTAAGTGTATGTCTTTGTTACTTGGTGTAATTGTCTGTCTTTGTTACTTGGTGTCAGTGCATGTCTTTGTTACTTGGTGTAAGTGTATGCCTTTGTTACTTGGTGTCAGTGTGTGTCTGTGTTACTTTGTATCAGTGTATGTCTTTGTGACTTGGTATCAGTGTATGTCTTTGTTAATGGGTGTCAGTGTGTGTCTGTGTTACTTGGTGTCAGTATGTGTCTTTGTTACTTGGTGTCGTGTGTGTCTGTGTTACTGGGTGTCAGTTTATGTCTTTGTTACTTGGTGTCAGTGTCTGTCTTTGTTACTTGGTGTAAGTGTGTATCTGTGTTACTGGGTTTCCGTCTCTGTCTTTGTTAATTGATGTCAGTGTATGTCTGTGTTACTTGGTGTAAGTGCTTGTCTTTGTTACTTGGTGTAATTGTATGTCTTTGTTACTTGGTGTAAGTGTGTGTCTGTGTTACTGTGTATCAGTGTATGTCTTTGTGACTTGGTGTCAGTGTATGTCTTTGTTACTGTGTGTAAGTTTATATCTTTGTTACTTGGTGTCAGTGCATGTCTTTGTTACTTGTTGTCAGTGTATGTCTGTGTCACTTGGTTTATTGTGTGTCTTTGTTACTTGATGTAAGTGTGTTTCTGTGTTACTGGGTATCAGTGTATGTCTTTGTTACTTGGTGTTAGTGTGCGTCTGTGTTACTGGGTATCAGTGTCTGTCTTTGTTACTTGATGTCAGTGTATGTCTCTGTTACTTGGTGTAAGTGCGAGTCTTTGTTACTTGTTGTAATTGTATGTCTTTGTTACTTGGTGTCAGTGTATGTCTGTGTTACTTGGTGTAAGTGTATGTCTTTGTTACTTGGTGTAAGTGTGTGTCTGTGTTACTGGGTATCAGTGTATGTCTTTGTTACTTGGTGTCAGTGTATGTCTTTGCGACTTGGTGTCAGTGTATGTCTTTGTTACTTGGTGTAAGTGTGTGTCTGTGTTACTGGGTATCAGTGTATGTCTTTGTGACTTGGTGTCAGTGTATGCCTTTATTACTGTGTGTCAGTTTATATCTTTGTTACTTGGTGTCAGTGCATGTCTTTGTTACTTGTTGTCAGTGTATGTCTGTGTTACTTGGTTTATTGTGTGTCTTTGTTACTTGTTGTAAGTGTGTGTCTGTGTTTCTGGGTATCAGGGTATGTCTTTGTTACTTGGTGTCAGTGTATGTCTTTGTTACTTGATGTAAGTGTGTGTCTGTGTTACTGGGTATCAGTGTATGTCTTTGTTACTTGGTGTCAGTGTATGTCTGTGTTACTTGGTGTAAGTGTGTGTCTTTGTTACTTGGTGTCAGTGTATGTCTTTGTTACTTGATGTAAGTGTGTGTCTGTGTTACTGGGTATCAGTGTATGTCTTTGTTACTTGGTGTCAGTGTATGTCTGTGTTACTTGGTGTATGTGTATGTCTTTGTTACTTGGTGTAAGTGTGTGTCTGTGTTACTGGGTATCAGTGTATGTCTTTGTTACTTGGTGTCAGTGTATGTCTGTGTTACTTGGTGTAAGTGTGTGTCTTTGATACTTGGTGTCAGTGTATGTCTTTGTTACTTGGTGTCAGTGTATTTCTGTGTTACATGGTGTCAGTGTGTGTCTTTGTTACTGGGTGTCATTGTATGTCTTTGTTACTTGGTGTAAGTGTGTGTCTGTGTTACTGGGTATCAGTGTATGTCTTTGTTACTTGGTGTCAGTGTATGTCTGTGTTACTTGGTGTAAGTGTGTGTCTTTGTGACTTGATGTAAGTGTATGTCTTTGTTACTTGGTGTCAGTGTATGTCTGTATTACTTGGTGTAAGTGTATGTCTTTGTTACTTGGTGTCAGTGTTTGTCTTTTATTACTTGGTGGAAGTGTGTGTCTGTGTTACTGGGTATCAGTGTATGTCTTTGTGACTTGGTGTCAGTGTATGTCTTTGTTACTGGGTGTCAGTGCATGTCTTTGTTACTTGGTGACAGTGTGTGTCTGTGTTAGTCTTTGTTACTTGGTGTCAGTGTCTGTCCGTGTATGTCTTTGTTACTGTGTGTCAGTGTTTCTCTATGTTACTGGGTGTCAGTGTGTGTTTGTTTGTGTTACTGGGTGTCAGTGTGTGTCTGTGTTACTTGGTGTAAATGTATGTCTTTGTTTCTTGTTGTCAGTGTATGTCTTTGATTCTTGGTGTCAGTGTATGTCTTTGTTACTTGGCGTTAGGGTATGTCTGTGTTCCTGGGGATCAGTGCATGTCTTTGTTACATGGTGTCAGTGTATGTCTGTGTTACTTGGTGTAAGTGTATGGCTTTGTTACTTGTTGTCAGTGTATGTCTTTGTTACATGGTGTCAGTGTATGTCTGTGTTACTTGGTGTAAGTGTATGTCTTTGATTCTTGGTGTCAGTGTATGTCTTTGTTACTTGGTGTCAGTGTGTGTCTGTGTTACTTGGTGTAATTGTATGTCTTTGTTACTTGGTGTCAGTGTATGTCTGTGTTACTTGGTGTAAGTGTATGTCTGTGTTACTGGGTATCTATGTATGTCTTTGTGACTTGGTGTCAATGTATGTCTTTGTTACATGGTGTAAGTGCGTGTCTGTGTTACTGGGTAACTATGTATGTCTTTGTTACTTGGTGTCAGTGTACGTCTTTGCTACATGGTGTACGTTTATGTCTTTGTTACTTGGTGTCAGTGTATGTCTACGTTACTTGGTGTAAGTGTGTGTCTGTTTTACTGGGTGTATGTGTGCGTCTGTGTTACTGTGGATCAGTGTATGTCTATGTTACTTGGTGTCAGTGTATGTCAAAATACTTGGTGTAAGTGTATGTCTTTGTTACTTGGTGTAATTGTCTGTCTTTGTTACTTGGTGTCAGTGTATGTCTTTGTTACTCGGTGTAAGTGTGTGCCTTTGTTACTTGGTGTCAGTGTGTGTCTGTGTTACTTTGTATCAGTGTATGTCTTTGTGACTTGGTGTCAGTGTATGTCTTTGTTACTGGGTGTCAGTGTGTGTCTGTGTTACTTGGTGTCAGTGTGTGTCTTTGTTACTTGGTGTCCGTGTGTGTCTGTGTTACTGGGTGTCAGTTTATGTCTTTGTTACTTGGTGTCAGTGTCTGTCTTTGTTACTTGGTGTAAGTGTGTATCTGTGTTACTGGGTATCCGTCTCTGTCTTTGTTACTTGGTGTAAGTGTGCGTCTGTGTTACTTGGTATCAGTTTATGTCTTTGTTACTTGGTGTCAGTGTATGTCTGTGTTACTTGGTGTAAGTGTGTGTCTGTGTTACTGGATATCAGTGTATGTCTTTGTGACTTTTTGTCAGTGTATGCCTTTGTTACTGGGTGTCAGTGTGTGTCTTTGTGACTTGGTGTCAGTGCATGTCTTTGTTACTGGGTGTATGAGTGTGTCTGTGTTTCTGGGTATCAGGGTATGTCTTTGTTACTTGGTGTCAGTGTATGTCTTTGTTACTTGATGTAAGTGTGTGTCTGTGTTACTGGGTATCAGTGTATGTCTTTGTTACTTGGTGTCAGTGTATGTCTGTGTTACTTGGTGTAAGTGTGTGTCTTTGTTACTTGGTGTCAGTGTATGTCTTTGTTACTTGATGTAAGTGTGTGTCTGTGTTACTGGGTATCAGTGTATGTCTTTGTTACTTGGTGTCAGTGTATGTCTGTGTTACTTGGTGTATGTGTATGTCTTTGTTACTTGGTGTAAGTGTGTGTCTGTGTTACTGGGTATCAGTGTATGTCTTTGTTACTTGGTGTCAGTGTATGTCTGTGTTACTTGGTGTAAGTGTGTGCCTGTGTTACTGGGTATCAGTGTGTGTCTTTGTGACTTGGTGTCAGTGCATGTCTTTGTTACTTGGTGTAAGTGTGTGTCTGTGTTACTGGGTATCAGTGTATGTCATTGTAACTTGGTATCAGTGGATGTCAAAATACTTGGTATCAGTGTATGAATTTGTTAATGTTTGTCAGTGTGTGTCTTTGTGACTTGGTGTCAGTGTATGTCTTTGTTACTTGGTGTAAGTGTGCGTCTGTGTTACTGGGTATCAGTGTATGTCTTTGTTACTTGGTGTCAGTGTATGACTGTGTTACTTGGTGTAAGTGTGTGTCTGTATTACTGGGTATCAGTGTATGTCTTTGTGACTTGGTGTCAATGTATGTCTTTGTTACATGGTGTAAGTGCGTGTCTGTGTTACTGGGTATCTATGTATGTCTTTGTTACTTGGTGTCAGTGTACGTCTTTGCTACATGGTGTACGTTTATGTCTTTGTTACTTGGTGTCAGTGTATGTCTACGTTACTTGGTGTAAGTGTGTGTCTGTTTTACTGGGTGTATGTGTGCGTCTGTGTTACTGGGGATCAGTGTATGTCTTTGTTACTTGATGTCAGTGTATGTCAAAATACTTGGTGTAAGTGTATGTCTTTGTTACTTGGTGTAATTGTCTGTGTTGTTACTTGGTGTCAGTGTATGTCTTTGTTACTCGGTGTAAGTGTATGCCTTTGTTACTTGGTGTCAGTGTGTGTCTGTGTTACTTTGTATCAGTGTATGTCTTTGTGACTTGGTGTCAGTGTATGTCTTTGTTACTGGGTGTCAGTGTGTGTCTGTGTTACTTGGTGTCAGTGTGTGTCTTTGTTACTTGGTGTCCGTGTGTGTCTGTGTTACTGGGTGTCAGTTTATGTCTTTGTTACTTGGTGTCAGTGTCTGTCTTTGTTACTTGGTGTAAGTGTGTATCTGTGTTACTGGGTATCCGTCTCTGTCTTTGTTACTTGGTGTAAGTGTGCGTCTGTGTTACTTGGTATCAGTTTATGTCTTTGTTACTTGGTGTCAGTGTATGTCTGTGTTACTTGGTGTAAGTTTGTGTCTGTGTTACTGGATATCAGTGTATGTCTTTGTGACTTTTTGTCAGTGTATGCCTTTGTTACTGGGTGTCAGTGTGTGTCTTTGTGACTTGCAGTCAGTGCATGTCTTTGTTACTGGGTGTATGAGTGTGTCTGTGTAACTGGGGATCAGTGTATGTCTTTGTTACTTGGTGTCAGTTTATGTCAAAATACTTGGTGTAAGTGTATGTCTTTGTTACTTGGTGTAATTGTCTGTCTTTGTTACTTGGTGTCAGTGCATGTCTTTGTTACTTGGTGTAAGTGTATGCCTTTGTTACTTGGTGTCAGTGTGTGTCTGTGTTACTTTGTATCAGTGTATGTCTTTGTGACTTGGTATCAGTGTATGTCTTTGTTAATGGGTGTCAGTGTGTGTCTGTGTTACTTGGTGTCAGTATGTGTCTTTGTTACTTGGTGTCGTGTGTGTCTGTGTTACTGGGTGTCAGTTTATGTCTTTGTTACTTGGTGTCAGTGTCTGTCTTTGTTACTTGGTGTAAGTGTGTATCTGTGTTACTGGGTTTCCGTCTCTGTCTTTGTTAATTGATGTCAGTGTATGTCTGTGTTACTTGGTGTAAGTGCTTGTCTTTGTTACTTGGTGTAATTGTATGTCTTTGTTACTTGGTGTAAGTGTGTGTCTGTGTTACTGTGTATCAGTGTATGTCTTTGTGACTTGGTGTCAGTGTATGTCTTTGTTACTGTGTGTAAGTTTATATCTTTGTTACTTGGTGTCAGTGCATGTCTTTGTTACTTGTTGTCAGTGTATGTCTGTGTCACTTGGTTTATTGTGTGTCTTTGTTACTTGATGTAAGTGTGTTTCTGTGTTACTGGGTATCAGTGTATGTCTTTGTTACTTGGTGTTAGTGTGCGTCTGTGTTACTGGGTATCAGTGTCTGTCTTTGTTACTTGATGTCAGTGTATGTCTCTGTTACTTGGTGTAAGTGCGAGTCTTTGTTACTTGTTGTAATTGTATGTCTTTGTTACTTGGTGTCAGTGTATGTCTGTGTTACTTGGTGTAAGTGTATGTCTTTGTTACTTGGTGTAAGTGTGTGTCTGTGTTACTGGGTATCAGTGTATGTCTTTGTTACTTGGTGTCAGTGTATGTCTTTGCGACTTGGTGTCAGTGTATGTCTTTGTTACTTGGTGTAAGTGTGTGTCTGTGTTACTGGGTATCAGTGTATGTCTTTGTGACTTGGTGTCAGTGTATGCCTTTATTACTGTGTGTCAGTTTATATCTTTGTTACTTGGTGTCAGTGCATGTCTTTGTTACTTGTTGTCAGTGTATGTCTGTGTTACTTGGTTTATTGTGTGTCTTTGTTACTTGTTGTAAGTGTGTGTCTTTGTTTCTGGGTATCAGGGTATGTCTTTGTTACTTGGTGTCAGTGTATGTCTTTGTTACTTGATGTAAGTGTGTGTCTGTGTTACTGGGTATCAGTGTATGTCTTTGTTACTTGGTGTCAGTGTATGTCTGTGTTACTTGGTGTAAGTGTGTGTCTTTGTTACTTGGTGTCAGTGTATGTCTTTGTTACTTGATGTAAGTGTGTGTCTGTGTTACTGGGTATCAGTGTATGTCTTTGTTACTTGGTGTCAGTGTATGTCTGTGTTACTTGGTGTATGTGTATGTCTTTGTTACTTGGTGTAAGTGTGTGTCTGTGTTACTGGGTATCAGTGTATGTCTTTGTTACTTGGTGTCAGTGTATGTCTGTGTTACTTGGTGTAAGTGTGTGTCTTTGATACTTGGTGTCAGTGTATGTCTTTGTTACTTGGTGTCAGTGTATTTCTGTGTTACATGGTGTCAGTGTGTGTCTTTGTTACTGGGTGTCATTGTATGTCTTTGTTACTTGGTGTAAGTGTGTGTCTGTGTTACTGGGTATCAGTGTATGTCTTTGTTACTTGGTGTCAGTGTATGTCTGTGTTACTTGGTGTAAGTGTGTGTCTTTGTGACTTGATGTAAGTGTATGTCTTTGTTACTTGGTGTCAGTGTATGTCTGTATTACTTGGTGTAAGTGTATGTCTTTGTTACTTGGTGTCAGTGTTTGTCTTTTATTACTTGGTGGAAGTGTGTGTCTGTGTTACTGGGTATCAGTGTATGTCTTTGTGACTTGGTGTCAGTGTATGTCTTTGTTACTGGGTGTCAGTGCATGTCTTTGTTACTTGGTGACAGTGTGTGTCTGTGTTAGTCTTTGTTACTTGGTGTCAGTGTCTGTCCGTGTATGTCTTTGTTACTGTGTGTCAGTGTTTCTCTATGTTACTGGGTGTCAGTGTGTGTTTGTTTGTGTTACTGGGTGTCAGTGTGTGTCTGTGTTACTTGGTGTAAATGTATGTCTTTGTTTCTTGTTGTCAGTGTATGTCTTTGATTCTTGGTGTCAGTGTATGTCTTTGTTACTTGGCGTTAGGGTATGTCTGTGTTCCTGGGGATCAGTGCATGTCTTTGTTACATGGTGTCAGTGTATGTCTGTGTTACTTGGTGTAAGTGTATGGCTTTGTTACTTGTTGTCAGTGTATGTCTTTGTTACATGGTGTCAGTGTATGTCTGTGTTACTTGGTGTAAGTGTATGTCTTTGATTCTTGGTGTCAGTGTATGTCTTTGTTACTTGGTGTCAGTGTGTGTCTGTGTTACTTGGTGTAATTGTATGTCTTTGTTACTTGGTGTCAGTGTATGTCTGTGTTACTTGGTGTAAGTGTATGTCTGTGTTACTGGGTATCTATGCATGTCTTTGTGACTTGGTGTCAATGTATGTCTTTGTTACATGGTGTAAGTGCGTGTCTGTGTTACTGGGTATCTATGTATGTCTTTGTTACTTGGTGTCAGTGTACGTCTTTGCTACATGGTGTACGTTTATGTCTTTGTTACTTGGTGTCAGTGTATGTCTACGTTACTTGGTGTAAGTGTGTGTCTGTTTTACTGGGTGTATGTGTGCGTCTGTGTTACTGTGGATCAGTGTATGTCTATGTTACTTGGTGTCAGTGTATGTCAAAATACTTGGTGTAAGTGTATGTCTTTGTTACTTGGTGTAATTGTCTGTCTTTGTTACTTGGTGTCAGTGTATGTCTTTGTTACTCGGTGTAAGTGTATGCCTTTGTTACTTGGTGTCAGTGTGTGTCTGTGTTACTTTGTATCAGTGTATGTCTTTGTGACTTGGTGTCAGTGTATGTCTTTGTTACTGGGTGTCAGTGTGTGTCTGTGTTACTTGGTGTCAGTGTGTGTCTTTGTTACTTGGTGTCCGTGTGTGTCTGTGTTACTGGGTGTCAGTTTATGTCTTTGTTACTTGGTGTCAGTGTCTGTCTTTGTTACTTGGTGTAAGTGTGTATCTGTGTTACTGGGTATCCGTCTCTGTCTTTGTTACTTGGTGTAAGTGTGCGTCTGTGTTACTTGGTATCAGTTTATGTCTTTGTTACTTGGTGTCAGTGTATGTCTGTGTTACTTGGTGTAAGTGTGTGTCTGTGTTACTGGATATCAGTGTATGTCTTTGTGACTTTTTGTCAGTGTATGCCTTTGTTACTGGGTGTCAGTGTGTGTCTTTGTGACTTGGTGTCAGTGCATGTCTTTGTTACTGGGTGTATGAGTGTGTCTGTGTAACTGGGGATCAGTGTATGTCTTTGTTACTTGGTGTCAGTGTATGTCAAAATACTTGGTGTAAGTGTATGTCTTTGTTACTTGGTGTAATTGTCTGTCTTTGTTACTTGTTGTCATTGTATGTCTTTGTTACTTGGTGTAAGTGTATGCCTTTGTTACTTGGTGTCAGTGTGTGTCTGTGTTACTTTGTATCAGTGTATGTCTTTGTGACTTGGTATCAGTGTATGTCTTTGTTAATGGGTGTCAGTGTGTGTCTGTGTTACTTGGTGTCAGTATGTGTCTTTGTTACTTGGTGTCGTGTGTGTCTGTGTTACTGGGTGTCAGTTTATGTCTTTGTTACTTGGTGTCAGTGTCTGTCTTTGTTACTTGGTGTAAGTGTGTATCTGTGTTACTGGGTTTCCGTCTCTGTCTTTGTTAATTGATGTCAGTGTATGTCTGTGTTACTTGGTGTAAGTGCTTGTCTTTGTTACTTGGTGTAATTGTATGTCTTTGTTACTTGGTGTAAGTGTGTGTCTGTGTTACTGTGTATCAGTGTATGTCTTTGTGACTTGGTGTCAGTGTATGTCTTTGTTACTGTGTGTAAGTTTATATCTTTGTTACTTGGTGTCAGTGCATGTCTTTGTTACTTGTTGTCAGTGTATGTCTGTGTTACTTGGTTTATTGTGTGTCTTTGTTACTTGATGTAAGTGTGTTTCTGTGTTACTGGGTATCAGTGTATGTCTTTGTTACTTGGTGTTAGTGTGCGTCTGTGTTACTGGGTATCAGTGTCTGTCTTTGTTACTTGATGTCAGTGTATGTCTCTGTTACTTGGTGTAAGTGCGTGTCAATGTTACTTGTTGTAATTGTATGTCTTTGTTACTTGGTGTCAGTGTATGTCTGTGTTACTTGGTGTAAGTGTATGTCTTTGTTACTTGGTGTAAGTGTGTGTCTGTGTTACTGGGTATGAGTGTATGTCTTTGTTACTTGGTGTCAGTGTATGTCTTTGCGACTTGGTGTCAGTGTATGTCTTTGTTACTTGGTGTAAGTGTGTGTCTGTGTTACTGGGTATCAGTGTATGTCTTTGTGACTTGGTGTCAGTGTATGACTTAATTACTGTGTGTCAGTTTATATCTTTGTTACTTGGTGTCAGTGCATGTCTTTGTTACTTGTTGTCAGTGTATGTCTGTGTTACTTGGTTTATTGTGTGTCTTTGTTACTTGTTGTAAGTGTGTGTCTGTGTTTCTGGGTATCAGGGTATGTCTTTGTTACTTGGTGTCAGTGTATGTCTTTGTTACTTGATGTAAGTGTGTGTCTGTGTTACTGGGTATCAGTGTATGTCTTTGTTACTTGGTGTCAGTGTATGTCTGTGTTACTTGGTGTAAGTGTGTGTCTTTGTTACTTGGTGTCAGTGTATGTCTTTGTTACTTGATGTAAGTGTGTGTCTGTGTTACTGGGTATCAGTGTATGTCTTTGTTACTTGGTGTCAGTGTATGTCTGTGTTACTTGGTGTATGTGTATGTCTTTGTTACTTGGTGTAAGTGTGTGTCTGTGTTACTGGGTATCAGTGTATGTCTTTGTTACTTGGTGTCAGTGTATGTCTGTGTTACTTGGTGTAAGTGTGTGTCTTTGTTACTTGGTGTCAGTGTATGTCTTTGTTACTTGGTGTCAGTGTATTTCTGTGTTACATGGTGTCAGTGTGTGTCTTTGTTACTGGGTGTCATTGTATGTCTTTGTTACTTGGTGTAAGTGTGTGTCTGTGTTACTGGGTATCAGTGTATGTCTTTGTTACTTGGTGTCAGTGTATGTCTGTGTTACTTGGTGTAAGTGTGTGTCTTTGTGACTTGATGTAAGTGTATGTCTTTGTTACTTGGTGTCAGTGTATGTCTGTATTACTTGGTGTAAGTGTATGTCTTTGTTACTTGGTGTCAGTGTTTGTCTTTTATTACTTGGTGGAAGTGTGTGTCTGTGTTACTGGGTATCAGTGTATGTCTTTGTGACTTGGTGTCAGTGTATGTCTTTGTTACTGGGTGTCAGTGCATGTCTTTGTTACTTGGTGACAGTGTGTGTCTGTGTTAGTCTTTGTTACTTGGTGTCAGTGTGTGTCCGTGTATGTCTTTGTTACTGTGTGTCAGTGTTTCTCTATGTTACTGGGTGTCAGTGTGTGTTTGTTTGTGTTACTGGGTGTCAGTGTGTGTCTGTGTTACTTGGTGTAAATGTATGTCTTTGTTTCTTGTTGTCAGTGTATGTCTTTGATTCTTGGTGTCAGTGTATGTCTTTGTTACTTGGCGTTAGGGTATGTCTGTGTTCCTGGGGATCAGTGCATGTCTTTGTTACATGGTGTCAGTGTATGTCTGTGTTACTTGGTGTAAGTGTATGGCTTTGTTACTTGTTGTCAGTGTATGTCTTTGTTACATGGTGTCAGTGTATGTCTGTGTTACTTGGTGTAAGTGTATGTCTTTGATTCTTGGTGTCAGTGTATGTCTTTGTTACTTGGTGTCAGTGTGTGTCTGTGTTACTTGGTGTAATTGTATGTCTTTGTTACTTGGTGTCAGTGTATGTCTGTGTTACTTGGTGTAAGTGTATGTCTTTGTTACTTGTTGTCAGTGCATGTCTTTGTTACATGGTGTAAGTGTGTGTATGTGTGACTTGGTGTAAGTGTGTGTCTGTGTTACTTGGTATCAGTGTATGTCTTTGTTACTTGGTGTAAGTGTGTTTCTGTGTTACTGGGTAACAGTGTATGTCTTTGTTACTTGGTGTCAGTGTATGTCTCTGTTTCTTGGTATCAGTGTATGTCTTTGTGACTTGGTGTCAGTGTATGTCTTTGTTACTGGGTGTCAGTGTGTGTCTTTGTGACTTGGTGTCAGTGTGTGTCTGTGTTACTGGGTGTCAGTGTGTTTGTTTGTGTTACTGGGTGTCAGTGTGTGTCTGTGTTACTTGGTGTAATTGTCTGTCTTTGTTACTTGGTGTCAGTGTGTGTCTGTGTTACTTGGTGTAATTGTCTGTCTGTGTTACTTGGTGTCAGTGTATGTCTGTGTTACTTGGTGTCAGTTCATGTCTTTATTACTTGGTGACAGTGTGTGTCTGTGTTAGTCTTTGTTACTTGGTGTCAGTGTGTGTCCGTGTATGTCTTTGTTACTGTGTGTCAGTGTTTCTCTATGTTACTGGGTGTCAGTGTGTTTTTGTTTGTGTTACTGGGTGTCAGTGTGTGCCTGTGTTACTTGGTGTACATGTATGTCTTTGTTTCTTGTTGTCAGTGTATGTCTTTGTTACTTGGTGTCAGTGTTTGTCTTTGTTACTTGGTGTAAGTGTGTGTCTGTGTTACTGGCTATCAGTGTACGTCTTTGTGACTTGGTGTCAGTGTATGTCTTTGTTACTGGGTGTCAGTGCATGTCTTTGTTACTTGTTGTAGGTGTGTGTCTGTGTTACTGGGTATCAGTGTATGTCTTTGATTCTTGGTGTCAGTGTATGTCTTTGTTACTTGGCGTTAGTGTATGTCTGTGTTCCTGGGTTTCAGTGCATGTCTTTGTTACATGGTGTCAGTGTATGTCTGTGTTACTTGGTGTAAGTGTATGTCTTTGTTACTTGTTGTCAGTGTATGTCTTTGTTACATGGTGTAAGTGTGTGTATGTGTGACTTGGTGTCAGTGTGTGTCTGTGTTACTTGGTATCAGTGTATGTCTTTGTTACTTGGTGTAAGTGTGTTTCTGTGTTACTGGGTAACAGTGTATGTCTTTGTTACTTGGTGTCAGTGTATGTCTGTGTTACTTGGTATCAGTGTATGTCTTTGTGACTTGGTGTCAGTGTATGTCTTTGTTACTGGGTGTCAGTGTGTGTCTTTGTGACTTTGTGTCAGTGTGTGTCTGTATCACTGGGTGTCAGTGTGTTTGTTTGTGTTACTGGGTGTCAGTGTGTGTCTGTGTTACTTGGTGTAATTGTCTGTCTTTGTTACTTGGTGTCAGTGTATGTCTGTGTTACTTGGTGTCAGTGCATGTCTTTGTTACTTGGTTACAGTGTGTGACTGTGTTAGTCTTTGTTACTTGGTGTCAGTGTGTGTCCGTGTATGTCTTTGTTACTGTGTGTCAGTGTTTCTCTATGTTACTGGGTGTCGGTGTGTTTTTGTTTTTGTTACTGGGTGTCAGTGTGTGTCTGTGTTACTTGGTGTAAATGTATGTCTTTGTTTCTTGTTGTCAGTGTATGTCTTTGTTACTTGGTGTCAGTGTTTGTCTTTGTTACTTGGTGTAAGTGTGTGTCTGTGTTACTGGGTATCAGTGTACGTCTTTGTGACTTGGTGTCAGTGTATGTCTTTGTTACTGGGTGTCAGTGCATGTCTTTGTTACTTGTTGTAGGTGTGTGTCTGTGTTACTGGGTATCAGTGTATGTCTTTGATTCTTGGTGTCAGTGTATGTCTTTGTTACTTGGCGCTAGTGCATGTCTGTGTTCCTGGGTATCAGTGCATGTCTTTGTTACATGGTGTCAGTGTATGTCTGTGTTACTTGGTGTAAGTGTATGTCTTTGATTCTTGGTGTCAGTGTATGTCTTTGTTACTTGGTGTCAGTGTATGTCTGTGTTACTTGGTGTAAGTGTTTGTCTTTGTGACTTGATGTAAGTGTATGTCTTTGTTACTTGGTGTCAGTGTATGTCTGTATTACTTGCTGTCAGTGTATGTCTTTGTTCCATGGTGTCATTGTATGTCTTTGTTACTTGGTGTAAGTGTGTGTCTGTGTTACTGGGTATCAGTGTATGTCTTTGTTACTTGGTGTCAGTGTATGTCTGTGTTACTTGGTGTAAGTGTGTGTCTTTGTGACTTGATGTAAGTGTATGTCTTTGTTACTTGGTGTCAGTGTATGTCTGTATTACTTGGTGTAAGTGTATGTCTTTGTTACTTGGTGTCAGTGTTTGTCTTTTATTACTTGGTGGAAGTGTGTGTCTGTGTTACTGGGTATCAGTGTATGTCTTTGTGACTTGGTGTCAGTGTATGTCTTTGTTACGGGGTGTCAGTGCATGTCTTTGTTACTTGGTGACAGTGTGTGTCTGTGTTAGTCTTTGTTACTTGGTGTCAGTGTGTGTCCGTGTATGTCTTTGTTACTGTGTGTCAGTGTTTCTCTATGTTACTGGGTGTCAGTGTGTGTTTGTGTTACTGGGTGTCAGTGTGTGTCTGTGTTACTTGGTGTAAATGTATGTCTTTGTTTCTTGTTGTCAGTGTATGTCTTTGTTACTTGGTGTCAGTGTTTGTCTTTGTTACTTGGTGTAAGTGTGTGTCTGTGTTACTGGGTATCAGTGTACGTCTTTGTGACTTGGTGTCAGTGTATGTCTTTGTTACTGGGTGTCAGTGCATGTCTTTGTTACTTGTTGTAGGTGTGTGTCTGTGTTACTGGGTATCAGTGTATGTCTTTGATTCTTGGTGTCAGTGTATGTCTTTGTTACTTGGCGTTAGGGTATGTCTGTGTTCCTGGGGATCAGTGCATGTCTTTGTTACATGGTGTCAGTGTATGTCTGTGTTACTTGGTGTAAGTGTATGGCTTTGTTACTTGTTGTCAGTGTATGTCTTTGTTACATGGTGTCAGTGCATGTCTGTGTTACTTGGTGTAAGTGTATGTCTTTGATTCTTGGTGTCAGTGTATGTCTTTGTTACTTGGTGTCAGTGTGTGTCTGTGTTACTTGGTGTAATTGTATGTCTTTGTTACTTGGTGTCAGTGTATGTCTGTGTTACTTGGTGTCAGTGTATGTCTTTGTTATTTGTTGTCAGTGTATGTCTTTGTTACATGGTGTAAGTGTGTGTATGTGTGACTTGGTGTAAGTGTGTGTCTGTGTTACTTGGTATCAGTGTATGTCTTTGTTACTTGGTGTAAGTGTGTTTCTGTGTTACTGGGTAACAGTGTATGTCTTTGTTACTTGGTGTCAGTGTATGTCTCTGTTTCTTGGTATCAGTGTATGTCTTTGTGACTTGGTGTCAGTGTATGTCTTTGTTACTGGGTGTCAGTGTGTGTCTTTGTGACTTGGTGTCAGTGTGTGTCTGTGTTACTGGGTGTCAGTGTGTTTGTTTGTGTTACTGGGTGTCAGTGTGTGTCTGTGTTACTTGGTGTAATTGTCTGTCTTTGTTACTTGGTGTCAGTGTGTGTCTGTGTTACTTGGTGTAATTGTCTGTCTTTGTTACTTGGTGTCAGTGTATGTCTGTGTTACTTGGTGTCAGTGCATGTCTTTGTTACTTGGTGACAGTGTGTGTCTGTGTTAGTCTTTGTTACTTGGTGTCAGTGTGTGTCCGTGTATGTCTTTGTTACTGTGTGTCAGTGTTTCTCTATGTTACTGGGTGTCAGTGTGTTTTTGTTTGTGTTACTGGGTATCAGTGTGTGCCTGTGTTACTTGGTGTACATGTATGTCTTTGTTTCTTGTTGTCAGTTTCTGTCTTTGTTACTTGGTGTCAGTGTTTGTCTTTGTTACTTGGTGTCAGTGTGTGTCTGTGTTACTGGGTATCAGTGTAAGTCTTTGTGACTTGGTGTCAGTGTATGTCTTTGTTACTGGGTGTCAGTGCATGTCTTTGTTACTTGTTGTAGGTGTGTGTCTGTGTTACTGGGTATCAGTGTATGTCTTTGATTCTTGGTGTCAGTGTATGTCTTTGTTACTTGGCGTTAGTGTATGTCTGTGTTCCTGGGTTTCAGTGCATGTCTTTGTTACATGGTGTCAGTGTATGTCTGTGTTACTTGGTGTAAGTGTATGTCTTTGTTACTTGTTGTCAGTGTATGTCTTTGTTACATGGTGTAAGTGTGTGTATGTGTGACTTGGTGTCAGTGTGTGTCTGTGTTACTTGGTATCAGTGTATGTCTTTGTTACTTGGTGTAAGTGTGTTTCTGTGTTACTGGGTAACAGTGTATGTCTTTGTTACTTGGTGTCAGTGTATGTCTGTGTTACTTGGTATCAGTGTATGTCTTTGTGACTTGGTGTCAGTGTATGTCTTTGTTACTGGGTGTCAGTGTGTGTCTTTGAGACTTGGTGTCAGTGTGTGTCTGTGTTACTGGGTGTCAGTGTGTTTGTTTGTGTTACTGGGTGTCAGTGTGTGTCTGTGTTACTTGGTGTAATTGTCTGTCTTTGTTACTTGGTGTCAGTGTGTGTCTGTGTTACTTGGTGTAATTGTCTGTCTTTGTTACTTGGTGTCAGTGTATGTCTGTGTTACTTGGTGTCAGTGCATGTCTTTGTTACTTGGTTACAGTGTGTGTCTGTGTTCGTCTTTGTTACTTGGTGTCAGTGTGTGTCCGTGTATGTCTTTGTTACTGTGTGTCAGTGTTTCTCTATGTTACTGGGTGTCAGTGTGTTTGTGTTTTTGTTACTGGGTGTCAGTGTGTGTCTGTGTTACTTGGTGTAAATGTATGTCTTTGTTTCTTGTTGTCAGTGTATGTCTTTGTTACTTGGTGTCAGTGTTTGTCTTTGTTACTTGGTGTAAGTGTGTGTCTGTGTTACTGGGTATCAGTGTAGCTCTTTGTGACTTGGTGTCAGTGTATGTCTTTGTTACTGGGTGTCAGTGCATGTCTTTGTTACTTGTTGTAGGTGTATGTCTGTGTTACTGGGTATCAGTGTATGTCTTTGATTCTTGGTGTCAGTGTATGTCTTTGTTACTTGGCGCTAGTGCATGTCTGTGTTCCTGGGTATCAGTGCATGTCTTTGTTACATGGTGTCAGTGTATGTCTGTATTACTTGGTGTAAGTGTATGTCTTTGTTACTTGCTGTCAGTGTAAGTCTTTGTTCCATGGTGTCAGTGTAAGTCTGTGTTACTTGGTGTAAGTGTATGTCTTTGATTCTTGGTGTCAGTGTATGTCTTTGTTACTTGGTGTCAGTGTGTGTCTGTGTTACTTGGTGTAATTGTATGTCTTTGTTACTTGGTGTCAGTGTATGTCTGTGTTACTTGGTGTAAGTGTATGTCTTTGTTTCTTGTTGTCAGTGTATGTCTTTGTTACATGGTGTATGTGTGTGTATGTGTGACTTGGTGTAAGTGTGTGTCTGTGTTACTTGGTATCAGTGTATGTCTTTGTTACTTGGTGTAAGTGTGATTCTGTGTTACTGGGTAACAGTGTATGTCTTTGTTACTTGGTGTCAGTGTATGTCTGTGTTACTTATTATCAGTGTATGTCTTTGTGACTTGGTGTCAGTGTATGTCTTTGTTACTGGGTGTCAGTGTGTGTCTTTGTGACTTGGTGTCAGTGTGTGTCTGTGTTACTGGGTGTCCGTGTGTTTGTTTGTGTTTCTGGGTGCCAGTGTGTGTCTGTGTTGCTTGGTGTAATTGTCTGTCTTTGTGACTTGGTGTCATTGGATGACTGTGTTACTTGGTGTAAGTGTATGTCTTTGTTACTTGGCGTCAGTCTATGTCGGTGTTACTTGGTGTCAGTGTGTGTCTGTGTTACTTGGTGTAATTGTCTGTCTTTGTTACTTGGTGTCAGTGTATGTCTGTGTTACTTGGTGTCAGTGCATGTCTTTGTTACTTGGTGACAGTGTGTGTCTGTGTTAGTCTTTGTTACTTGGTGTCAGTGTGTGTCCGTGTATGTCTTTGTTACTGTGTGTCAGTGTTTCTCTATGTTACTGGGTGTCAGTGTGTTTTTGTTTGTGTTACTGGGTGTCAGTGTGTGCCTGTGTTACTTGGTGTACATGTATGTCTTTGTTTCTTGTTGTCAGTGTATGTCTTTGTTACTTGGTGTCAGTGTTTGTCTTTGTTACTTGGTGTAAGTGTGTGTCTGTGTTACTGGGTATCAGTGTACGTCTTTGTGACTTGGTGTCAGTGTATGTCTTTGTTACTGGGTGTCAGTGCATGTCTTTGTTACTTGTTGTAGGTGTGTGTCTGTGGTACTGGGTATCAGTGTATGTCTTTGATTCTTGGTGTCAGTGTATGTCTTTGTTACTTGGCGTTAGTGTATGTCTGTGTTCCTGGGTTTCAGTGCATGTCTTTGTTACATGGTGTCAGTGTATGTCTGTGTTACTTGGTGTAAGTGTGTGTCTTTGTTACTTGTTGTCTGTGTATGACAGCATTACCCCTGAAATAATCAAGAGTGCCAAGCCTGCTATACTCTCAGCACTACATGAACTGCTATGCCTGTGCTGGGACGAGGGAGCAGTACCCCAGGACATGCGCGATGCCAACATCATCACCCTCTATAAAAACAAAGGTGACCGCGGTGACTGCAACAACTACCGTGGAATCTCCCTGCTCAGCATAGTGGGGAAAGTCTTTGCTCGAGTCGCTCTGAACAGGCTCCAGAAGCTGGCCGAGCGCGTCTACCCTGAGGCACAGTGTGGCTTTCGTGCAGAGAGATCGACTATTGACATGCTGTTCTCCCTTCGTCAGATACAGGAGAAATGCCGTGAACAACAGATGCCCCTCTACATTGCTTTCATTGATCTCACCAAAGCCTTTGACCTCGTCAGCAGACGTGGTCTCTTCAGACTACTAGAAAAGATCGGATGTCCACCAAAGCTACTAAGTATCATCACCTCATTCCATGACAATATGAAAGGCACAATTCAACATGGTGGCTCCTCATCAGAGCCCTTTCCTATCCTGAGTGGTGTGAAACAGGGCTGTGTTCTCGCACCCACACTTTTTGGGATTTTCTTCTCCCTGCTGCTTTCACATGCGTTCAAATCCTCTGAAGAAGGAATTTTCCTCCACACAAGATCAGGGGGCAGGTTGTTCAACCTTGCCCGTCTAAGAGCGAAGTCCAAAGTACGGAAAGTCCTCATCAGAGAACTCCTCTTTGCTGACGATGCTGCTTTAACATCTCACACTGAAGAATGCCTGCAGAGTCTCATCGACAGGTTTGCGTCTGCCTGCAATGAATTTGGCCTAACCATCAGCCTCAAGAAAACGAACATCATGGGGCAGGATGTCAGAAATGCTCCATCCATCAATATTGGCGACCACGCTCTGGAAGTGGTTCAAGAGTTCACCTACCTAGGCTCAACTATCACCAGTAACCTGTCCCTAGATGCAGAAATCAACAAGCGCATGGGTAAGGCTTCCACTGCTATGTTCAGACTGGCCAAGAGAGTGTGGGAAAATGGCGCACTGACACGGAACACAAAAGTCCGAGTGTATCAGGCCTGTGTCCTCAGTACCTTGCTCTACGGCAGCGAGGCCTGGACAACGTATGCCAGCCAAGAGCGACGTCTCAATTCATTCCATCTTCGCTGCCTTCGGAGAATACTTGGCATCAGGTGGCAGGACTATATCTCCAACACAGAAGTCCTTGAAGCGGCCAACATCCCCAGCTTATACACACTACTGAGTCAGCGGCGCTTGAGATGGCTTGGCCATGTGAGCCGCATGGAAGATGGCAGGATCCCCAAAGACACATTGTACAGCGAGCTCGCCACTGGTATCAGACCCACCGGCCGTCCATGTCTCCGTTATAAAGACGTCTGCAAACGCGACATGAAATCGTGTGACATTGATCACAAGTCGTGGGAGTCAGTTGCCAGCATTCGCCAGAGCTGGCGGGCAGCCATAAAGACAGGGCTAAATTGTGGCGAGTCGAAGAGACTTAGTAGTTGGCAGGAAAAAAGACAGAGGCGCAAGGGGAGAGCCAACTGTCCAACAGCCCCAACAAACAAATTTCTCTGCAGCACCTGTGGAAGAGCCTGTCACTCCAGAATTGGCCTTTATAGCCACTCCAGGCGCTGCTTCACAAACCACTGACCACCTCCAGGCGCGTATCCATTGTCTCTCGAGATAAGGAGGCCCAAAAGAATGTCTTTGTTACATGGTGTAAGTGTGTGTATGTGTGACTTGGTGTCAGTGTGTGTCTGTGTTACTTGGTTTCAGTGTATGTCTTTGTTACTTGGTGTAAGTGTGTTTCTGTGTTACTGGGTAACAGTGTATGTCTTTGTTACTTGGTGTCAGTGTATGTCTGTGTTACTTGGTATCAGTGTATGTCTTTGTGACTTGGTGTCAGTGTATGTCTTTGTTACTGGGTGTCAGTGTGTGTCTTTGTGACTTGGTGTCAGTGTGTGTCTGTGTTACTGGGTGTCAGTGTGTTTGTTTGTGTTACTGGGTGTCAGTGTGTGTCTGTGTTACTTGGTGTAATTGTCTGTCTTTGTTACTTGGTGTCAGTGTGTGTCTGTGTTACTTGGTGTAATTGTCTGTCTTTGTTACTTGGTGTCAGTGTATGTCTGTGTTACTTGGTGTCAGTGCATGTCTTTGTTACTTGGTTACAGTGTGTGTCTGTGTTAGTCTTTGTTACTTGGTGTCAGTGTGTGTCCGTGTATGTCTTTGTTACTGTGTGTCAGTGTTTCTCTATGTTACTGGGCGTCAGTGTGTTTTTGTTTTTGTTACTGGGTGTCAGTGTGTGTCTGTGTTACTTGGTGTAAATGTATGTCTTTGTTTCTTGTTGTCAGTGTATGTCTTTGTTACTTGGAGTCAGTGTTTGTCTTTGTTACTTGGTGTAAGTGTGTGTCTGTGTTACTGGGTATCAGTGTACGTCTTTGTGACTTGGTGTCAGTGTATGTCTTTGTTACTGGGTGTCAGTGCATGTCTTTGTTACTTGTTGTAGGTGTGTGTCTGTGTTACTGGGTATCAGTGTATGTCTTTGATTCTTGGTGTCAGTGTATGTCTTTGTTACTTGGCGCTAGTGCATGTCTGTGTTCCTGGGTATCAGTGCATGTCTTTGTTACATGGTGTCAGTGTATGTCTGTATTACTTGGTGTAAGTGTATGTCTTTGTTACTTGCTGTCAGTGTATGTCTTTGTTCCATGGTGTCAGTGTATGTCTGTGTTACTTGGTGTAAGTGTATGTCTTTGATTCTTGGTGTCAGTGTATGTCTTTGTTACTTGGTGTCAGTGTGTGTCTGTGTTACTTGGTGTAATTGTATGTCTTTGTTACTTGGTGTCAGTGTATGTCTGTGTTACTTGGTGTAAGTGTATGTCTTTGTTTCTTGTTGTCAGTGTATGTCTTTGTTACATGGTGTAAGTGTGTGTCTGTGTTACTTGGTATCAGTGTATGTCTTTGTTACTTGGTGTAAGTGTGATTCTGTGTTACTGGGTAACAGTGTATGTCTTTGTTACTTGGTGTCAGTGTATGTCTGTGTTACTTATTATCAGTGTATGTCTTTGTGACTTGGTGTCAGTGCATGTCTTTGTTACTGGGTGTCAGTGTGTGTCTTTGTGACTTGGTGTCAGTGTGTGTCTGTGTTACTGGGTGTCAGTGTGTTTGTTTGTGTTTCTGGGTGCCAGTGTGTGTCTGTGTTGCTTGGTGTAATTGTCTGTCTTTGTGACTTGGTGTCATTGGATGACTGTGTTACTTGGTGTAAGTGTATGTCTTTGTTACTTGGCGTCAGTCTATGTCGGTGTTACTTGGTGTAAGTGTGTGTCTTTGTTACTTGGTGTCAGTGTATGTCTTTGTTACTTGGTGTAAGTGTATGTCTTTGTAACTTGGTGTCAGTGTAAGTGTTTGTGACTTGGTGTCAGTGTATGTCTTTGTTACTGGGTGTCAGTGTATGTCTTTGTTACTTGGTGTAAGAGTGTGTTTGTGTTACTTGGTGTCAGTGTATGTCTTTGTTACTTGGTGTCAGTGGATGTCTGTGTTACTTGGTGTAAGTGTATGTCTTTGTTACTTGGCGTCAGTCTATGTCGGTATTACTTGGTGTAAGTGTATGTCTTTGTTACTTGGTGTAAGTGTGTGTCTGTGTTACTGGGTATCCCTGTATGTCTTTGCTACTTGGTGTCAGTGGATGTCTGTGTTACTTGGTGTAAGTGTGAGTCTTTGTAACTTGGTGTAAGTGTATGTCTTTGTTACTTGGTGTCAGTGTATGTCTTTGTTAATTGGTGTCAGTGTATGTCTTTGTTACTTGGTGTAAGTGTGTGTCTGTGTTACTTGGTGCAAGTGTGTGTCTGTGTTCCTGGGTATCAGTGTATGTCTGTGTTACTTGGTGTCAGTGTATGTCTTTGTTACTTGGTGTAAGTGTGTGTCTGTGTTACTGGGTATCAGTGTATGTCTGTGTTACTTGGTGCAAGTGTGTGTCTTTGTGACTTGGTGTAGGTGTGTGTCTGTGTTCCTGGGTATCAGTGTATGTCTGTGTTACTGGGGGTCAGTGTGTGTCTGTGTTACTGGGGGCCAGTGTGTGTTTCTAACTGGGTGTCAGTGTGTGTGTTGCTGGGTGTAAGTGTGTGTCTGTGTTCATGGGATTCAGAGTATGTCTCTGTTACTTGGTGTAAGTGTATGTCTTTGTAACTTGGTGTCAGTGTAAGTGTTTGTGACTTGGTGTCAGTGTATGTCTTTGTTACTGGGTGTCAGTGTATGTCTTTGTTACTTGGTGTAAGTGTGTGTGTCTTTGTTACTTGGTGTCAGTGTATGTCTTTGTTACTTGGTGTAAGTGTGTGTCTTTGTTACTTTGTGTCAGTGTGTGTCTGTGTTCCTGGGTGTCAGTGTCTGTCTTTGTTGCTGTGCATCAGTGTGTGTTACTGGGTGTCAGTGTGTGTCTGTGACACTAGGTGTCAGTATTTAGATTACTTTGGAGATACAGCAATGAAACTGGCCCTTCGGCCGACCGAGTCTGTGCCGTCCATCAACCACCCATTTATACTAATCCTACACGAATCCCATATTCCAATATCATCCCCACCGGTCCCTATATATTTCTTTAACAAAAACCTATACTAGGGGTAATTTATGATGGCCAATTAACCTATCAACCTGCAAGTCTTTGGCATGTGGGAGGAAACCGGAGCACCCGGTGGAAACCCACGCAGACACAGGGTGAACTTGCAAACTCCGCACAGGCAGTACCCAGAATCGAACCCGGGTCCCTGGAGCTGTGAGGCTGCTGTGCCAGCCACTGCGCCAAATTGCCCCCACCCCCACCGCCCCGTGTGTGCCTGTGTTACTGGGTATCAGTTTATGTCTTTGTGACTTGGTGTCAGTGTATGTCTGCGTTAATTGGTGTAAGTGTTTGTCTGTATTACTGGGTGTCAGTGTGTGTCTGTGTTACTTGGTTTAAGTGTGTGTCTTTGTTACTTGGTGTCCGTGTGTGTCTGTGTTACTGGGCATCAGTGTCTGTCTTTGTTACTTGGTGTAAGTCTGTGTCTGTGTTACTGGGTACCAGTGTATGTCTTTGTTACTTGGTGTCAGTGTATGTCTGTGTTACTTGGTGCAAGTGTGTGTCTGTGTGACTGGGTAACAGTGTATGTCTTTGTGACTTGGTGTCAGTGTATGTCTTTGTTACTGGGTATCAATGTCTGTCTGTGTTACTGGGGGTCAGTGTGTGTCTGTGTTACTGGGGGTCAGTGAGTGTTTCTAACTGGGTGTCAGTGTGTGTGTTACTGGGTGTAAGTGTGTGTCTGTGTTACTGGGTATCAGTGTATGTCTTGGCTACTTGGTGTCAGTGTATGTCTGTGTTACTTGGTGTAAGTCTGTGTCTTTGGTACTTTGTGTCAGTGTATGTCTTTGTTACATGGTGTCAGTGTATGTCTGTGTTACTTGGTGTAAGTGTATGTCTTTGATTCTTGGTGTCAGTGTATGTCTTTGTTACTTGGTGTCAGTGTGTGTCTGTGTTACTTGGTGTAATTGTATGTCTTTGTTACTTGGTGTCAGTGTATTTCTGTGTTACTTGGTGTAAGTGTATGTCTGTGTTACCTGTTGTCAGTGTATGTCTTTGTTACATGGTGTAAGTGTGTGTATGTGTGACTTGGTGTATGTGTGTGTCTGTGTTACTTGGTATCAGTGTATGTCTTTGTTACTTGGTGTCAGTGTATGTCTCTGTTACTTGGTATCAGTGTATGTCTTTGTGACTTGGTGTCAGTGTATGTCTTTGTTACTGGGTGTCAGTGTGTGTCTTTGTGACTTGGTGTCAGTGTGTGTCTGTGTTACTGGGTGTCAGTGTGTTTGTTTGTGTTACTGGGTGTCAGTGTGTGTCTGTGTTACTTGGTGTAATTGTCTGTCTTTGTTACTTGGTGTCAGTGTGTGTCTGTGTTACTTGGTGTAATTGTCTGTCTTTGTTACTTGGTGTCAGTGTATGTCTGTGTTACTTGGTGTCAGTGCATGTCTTTGTTACTTGGTGACAGTGTGTGTCTGTGTTAGTCTTTGTTACTTGGTGTCAGTGTGTGTCCGTGTATGTCTTTGTTACTGTGTGTCAGTGTTTCTCTATGTTACTGGGTGTCAGCGTGTTTTTGTTTGTGTTACTGGGTGTCAGTGTGTGCCTGTGTTAAATGGTGTACATGTATGTCTTTGTTTCTTGTTGTCAGTGTATGTCTTTGTTACTTGGTGTCAGTGTTTGTCTTTGTTACTTGGTGTAAGTGTGTGTCTGTGTTACTGGGTATCAGTGTACGTCTTTGTGACTTGGTGTCAGTGTATGTCTTTGTTACTGGGTGTCAGTGCATGTCTTTGTTACTTGTTGTAGGTGTGTGTCTGTGTTACTGGGTATCAGTGTATGTCTTTGATTCTTGGTGTCAGTGTTTGTCTTTGTTACTTGGCGTTAGTGTATGTCTGTGTTCCTGGGTATCAGTGCATGTCTTTGTTACATGGTGTCTGTGTATGCCTGTGTTACTTGGTGTAAGTGTATGTCTTTGTTACTTGTTGTCAGTGTATGTCTTTGTTACATGGTGTAAGTGTGTGTATGTGTGACTTGGTGTCAGTGTGTGTCTGTGTTACTTGGTATCAGTGTATGTCTTTGTTACTTGGTGTAAGTGTGTTTCTGTGTTCCTGGGTAACAGTGTATGTCTTTGTTACTTGGTGTCAGTGTATATCTGTGTTACTTGGTATCAGTGTATGTCTTTGTGACTTGGTGTCAGTGTATGTCTGTGTTACTTGGTGTAAGTGTATGTCTTTGATTCTTGGTGTCAGTGTATGTCTTTGTTACTTGGTGTCAGTGTGTGTCTGTGTTACTTGGTGTAATTGTATGTCTTTGTTACTTGGTGTCAGTGTATTTCTGTGTTACTTGGTGTAAGTGTATGTCTTTGTTACTTGTTGTCAGTGTATGTCTTTGTTACATGGTGTAAGTGTGTGTATGTGTGACTTGGTGTCAGTGTGTGTCTGTGTTACTTGGTATCAGTGTATGTCTTTGTTACTTGGTGTAAGTGTGTTTCTGTGTTCCTGGGTAACAGTGTATGTCTTTGTTACTTGGTGTCAGTGTATATCTGTGTTACTTGGTATCAGTGTATGTCTTTGTGACTTGGTGTCAGTGTATGTCTGTGTTACTTGGTGTAAGTGTATGTCTTTGATTCTTGGTGTCAGTGTATGTCTTTGTTACTTGGTGTCAGTGTGTGTCTGTGTTACTTGGTGTAATTGTATGTCTTTGTTACTTGGTGTCAGTGTATTTCTGTGTTACTTGGTGTAAGTGTATGTCTTTGTTACTTGTTGTCAGTGTATGTCTTTGTTACATGGTGTAAGTGTGTGTATGTGTGACTTGGTGTAAGTGTGTGTCTATGTTACTTGGTATCAGTGTATGTCTTTGTTACTTGGTGTCAGTGTATGTCTCTGTTACTTGGTATCAGTGTATGTCTTTGTGACTTGGTGTCAGTGTATGTCTTTGTTACTGGGTGTCAGTGTGTGTCTTTGTGACTTGGTGTCAGTGTGTGTCTGTGTTACTGGGTGTCAGTGTGTTTGTTTGTGTTACTGGGTGTCAGTGTGTGTCTGTGTTACTTGGTGTAATTGTCTGTCTTTGTTACTTGGTGTCAGTGTGTGTCTGTGTTACTTGTTGTCAGTGTATGTCTTTGTTACATGGTGTAAGTGTGTGTATGTGTGACTTGGTGTCAGTGTGTGTCTGTGTTACTTGGTGTAAGTGTATGTCTTTGTTACTTGTTGTCAGTGTATGCCTTTGTTACATGGTGTAAGTGTGTGTATGTGTGACTTGGTGTCAGTGTGTGTCTGTGTTACTTGGTATCAGTGTATGTCTTTGTTAATTGGTGTAAGTGTGTTTCTGTGTTCCTGGGTAACAGTGTATGTCTTTGTTACTTGGTGTCAGTGTATGTCTGTGTTACTTGGTATCAGTGTATGTCTTTGTGACTTGGTGTCAGTGTATGTCTTTGTTACTGGGTGTCAGTGTGTGTCTTTGTGACTTGGTGTCAGTGTGTGTCTCTGTTACTGGGTGTCAGTGTGTTTGTTTGTGTTACTGGGTGTCAGTGTGTGTCTGTGTTACTTGGTGTAATTGTCTGTCTTTGTTACTTGGTGTCAGTGTGTGTCTGTGTTACTTGGTGTAATTGTCTGTCTTTGTTACTTGGTGTCAGTATATGTCTGTGTTACTTGGTGTCAGTGCATGTCTTTGTTACTTGGTTACAGTGTGTGTCTGTGTTAGTCTTTGTTACTTGGTGTCAGTGTGTGTCCGTGTATGTCTTTGTTACTGTGTGTCAGTGTTTCTCTATGTTACTGGGTGTCAGTGTGTTTTTGTTTTTGTTACTGGGTGTCAGTGTGTGTCTGTGTTACTTGGTGTAAATGTATCTCTTTGTTTCTTGGTGTCAGTGTATGTCTTTGTGACTTGGTGTCAGTGTATGTCTTTGTTACTGGGTGTCAGTGTGTGTCTTTGTGACTTGGTGTCAGTGTGTGTCTGTGTTACTGGGTGTCAGTGTGTTTGTTTGTGTTACTGGGTGTCAGTGTGTGTCTGTGTTACTTGGTGTAATTGTCTGTCTTTGTTACTTGGTGTCAGTGTGTGTCTGTGTTACTTGGTGTAATTGTCTGTCTTTGTTACTTGGTGTCAGTGTATGTCTGTGTTACTTGGTGTCAGTGCATGTCTTTGTTACTTGGTGACAGTGTGTGTCTGTGTTAGTCTTTGTTACTTGGTGTCAGTGTGTGTCCGTGTATGTCTTTGTTACTGTGTGTCAGTGTTTCTCTATGTTACTGGGTGTCAGCGTGTTTTTGTTTGTGTTACTGGGTGTCAGTGTGTGCCTGTGTTAAATGGTGTACATGTATGTCTTTGTTTCTTGTTGTCAGTGTATGTCTTTGTTACTTGGTGTCAGTGTTTGTCTTTGTTACTTGGTGTAAGTGTGTGTCTGTGTTACTGGGTATCAGTGTACGTCTTTGTGACTTGGTGTCAGTGTATGTCTTTGTTACTGGGTGTCAGTGCATGTCTTTGTTACTTGTTGTAGGTGTGTGTCTGTGTTACTGGGTATCAGTGTATGTCTTTGATTCTTGGTGTCAGTGTTTGTCTTTGTTACTTGGCGTTAGTGTATGTCTGTGTTCCTGGGTATCAGTGCATGTCTTTGTTACATGGTGTCTGTGTATGCCTGTGTTACTTGGTGTAAGTGTATGTCTTTGTTACTTGTTGTCAGTGTATGTCTTTGTTACATGGTGTAAGTGTGTGTATGTGTGACTTGGTGTCAGTGTGTGTCTGTGTTACTTGGTATCAGTGTATGTCTTTGTTACTTGGTGTAAGTGTGTTTCTGTGTTCCTGGGTAACAGTGTATGTCTTTGTTACTTGGTGTCAGTGTATATCTGTGTTACTTGGTATCAGTGTATGTCTTTGTGACTTGGTGTCAGTGTATGTCTGTGTTACTTGGTGTAAGTGTATGTCTTTGATTCTTGGTGTCAGTGTATGTCTTTGTTACTTGGTGTCAGTGTGTGTCTGTGTTACTTGGTGTAATTGTATGTCTTTGTTACTTGGTGTCAGTGTATTTCTGTGTTACTTGGTGTAAGTGTATGTCTTTGTTACTTGTTGTCAGTGTATGTCTTTGTTACATGGTGTAAGTGTGTGTATGTGTGACTTGGTGTCAGTGTGTGTCTGTGTTACTTGGTATCAGTGTATGTCTTTGTTACTTGGTGTAAGTGTGTTTCTGTGTTCCTGGGTAACAGTGTATGTCTTTGTTACTTGGTGTCAGTGTATATCTGTGTTACTTGGTATCAGTGTATGTCTTTGTGACTTGGTGTCAGTGTATGTCTGTGTTACTTGGTGTAAGTGTATGTCTTTGATTCTTGGTGTCAGTGTATGTCTTTGTTACTTGGTGTCAGTGTGTGTCTGTGTTACTTGGTGTAATTGTATGTCTTTGTTACTTGGTGTCAGTGTATTTCTGTGTTACTTGGTGTAAGTGTATGTCTTTGTTACTTGTTGTCAGTGTATGTCTTTGTTACATGGTGTAAGTGTGTGTATGTGTGACTTGGTGTAAGTGTGTGTCTATGTTACTTGGTATCAGTGTATGTCTTTGTTACTTGGTGTCAGTGTATGTCTCTGTTACTTGGTATCAGTGTATGTCTTTGTGACTTGGTGTCAGTGTATGTCTTTGTTACTGGGTGTCAGTGTGTGTCTTTGTGACTTGGTGTCAGTGTGTGTCTGTGTTACTGGATGTCAGTGTGTTTGTTTGTGTTACTGGGTGTCAGTGTCTGTCTGTGTTACTTGGTGTAATTGTCTGTCTTTGTTACTTGGTGTCAGTGTGTGTCTGTGTTACTTGTTGTCAGTGTATGTCTTTGTTACATGGTGTAAGTGTGTGTATGTGTGACTTGGTGTCAGTGTGTGTCTGTGTTACTTGGTGTAAGTGTATGTCTTTGTTACTTGTTGTCAGTGTATGCCTTTGTTACATGGTGTAAGTGTGTGTATGTGTGACTTGGTGTCAGTGTGTGTCTGTGTTACTTGGTATCAGTGTATGTCTTTGTTAATTGGTGTAAGTGTGTTTCTGTGTTCCTGGGTAACAGTGTATGTCTTTGTTACTTGGTGTCAGTGTATGTCTGTGTTACTTGGTATCAGTGTATGTCTTTGTGACTTGGTGTCAGTGTATGTCTTTGTTACTGGGTGTCAGTGTGTGTCTTTGTGACTTGGTGTCAGTGTGTGTCTCTGTTACTGGGTGTCAGTGTGTTTGTTTGTGTTACTGGGTGTCAGTGTGTGTCTGTGTTACTTGGTGTAATTGTCTGTCTTTGTTACTTGGTGTCAGTGTGTGTCTGTGTTACTTGGTGTAATTGTCTGTCTTTGTTACTTGGTGTCAGTATATGTCTGTGTTACTTGGTGTCAGTGCATGTCTTTGTTACTTGGTTACAGTGTGTGTCTGTGTTAGTCTTTGTTACTTGGTGTCAGTGTGTGTCCGTGTATGTCTTTGTTACTGTGTGTCAGTGTTTCTCTATGTTACTGGGTGTCAGTGTGTTTTTGTTTTTGTTACTGGGTGTCAGTGTGTGTCTGTGTTACTTGGTGTAAATGTATCTCTTTGTTTCTTGGTGTCAGTGTATGTCTTTGTGACTTGGTGTCAGTGTATGTCTTTGTTACTGGGTGTCAGTGTGTGTCTTTGTGACTTGGTGTCAGTGTGTGTCTGTGTTACTGGGTGTCAGTGTGTTTGTTTGTGTTACTGGGTGTCAGTGTGTGTCTGTGTTACTTGGTGTAATTGTCTGTCTTTGTTACTTGGTGTCAGTGTGTGTCTGTGTTACTTGGTGTAATTGTCTGTCTTTGTTACTTGGTGTCAGTGTATGTCTGTGTTACTTGGTGTCAGTGCATGTCTTTGTTACTTGGTGACAGTGTGTGTCTGTGTTACTTGGTGTAAATGTATCTCTTTGTTTCTTGGTGTCAGTGTATGTCTTTGTTACTTGGTGTCAGTGTTTGTCTTTGTTACTTGGTGTAAGTGTGTGTCTGTGTTACTGGGTATCAGTGTACGTCTTTGTGACTTGCTGTCAGTGTATGTCTTTGTTACTGGGTGTCAGTGCATGTCTTTGTTACTTGTTGTAGGTGTGTGTCTGTGTTACTGGGTATCAGTGTATGTCTTTGATTCTTGGTGTCAGTGTATGTCTTTGTTACTTGGCGCTAGTGCATGTCTGTGTTCCTGGGTATCAGTGCATGTCTTTGTTACATGGTGTCAGTGTATGTCTGTATTACTTGGTGTAAGTGTATGTCTTTGTTACTTGCTGGCAGTGCATGTCTTTGCTCCATGGTGTCAGTGTATGTCTGTGTCACTTGGTGTTAGTGTATGTCTTTGATTCTTGGTGTCAGTGTATGTCTTTGTTACTTGGTGTCAGTGTGTGTCTGCGTTACTTGGTGTAATTGTATGTCTTTGTTACTTGGTGTCAGTGTATGTCTTTGTTACTTGGTGTCAGTGTGTGTCTGTGTTACTTGGTGTAATTGTATGTCTTTGTTTCTTGTTGTCAGTGTATGTCTTTGTTACATGGTGTAAGTGTGTGTATGTGTGACTTGGTGTAAGTGCGTGTCTGTGTTACTTGGTATCAGTGTATGTCTTTGTTACTTGGTGTAAGTGTGATTCTGTGTTACTGGGTAACAGTGTATGTCTTTGTTACTTGGTGTCAGTGTATGTCTGTGTTACTTATTATCAGTGTATGTCTTTGTGACTTGGTGTCAGTGTATGTCTTTGTTACTGGGTGTCAGTGTGTGTCTTTGTGAATTGGTGTCAGTGTGTGTCTGTGTTACTGGGTGTCAGTGTGTTTGTTTGTGTTTCTGGGTGCCAGTGTGTGTCTGTGTTACTTGGTGTAATTGTCTGTCTTTGTGACTTGGTGTCAGTGGATGTCTGTGTTACTTGGTGTAAGTGTATGTCTTTGTTACTTGGCGTCAGTCTATGTCGGTGTTACTTGGTGTAAGTGTGTGTCTTTGTTACTTGGTGTCAGTGTATGTCTTTGTTACTTGGTGTAAGTGTGTGTCTGTGTTACTGGGTATCCCTGTATGTCTTTGCTACTTGATGTCAGTGGATGTCTGTGTTACTTGGTGTAAGTGTGAGTCTTGGTTACTTGGTGTAAGTGTATGTCTTTGTTACTTGGTGTAGGTGTGTGTCTGTGTTCCTGGGTATCAGTGTATGTCTGTGTTACTGGGGGCCAGTATGTGTTTCTAACTGGGTGTCAGTGTGTGTGTTACTGGGTGTAAGTGTGTGTCTGTGTTCCTGGGTATCAGAGTATGTCTCTGTTACTTGGTGTAAGTGTATGTCTTTGTAACTTGGTGTCAGTGTAAGTGTTTGTGACTTGGTGTCATTGTATGTCTTTGTTACTGGGTGTCAGTGTATGTCTTTGTTACTTGGTGTAAGTGTGTGTTTGTGTTACTTGGTGTCAGTGGATGTCTTTGTTACTTGGTGTCAGTGTATGTCTTTGTTACTTGGTGTAAGTGTGTGTCTTTGTTACTTGGTGTCAGTGTGTGTCTGTGTTCCTGGGTGTCAGTGTCTGTCTTTGTTGCTGTGCATCAGTGTGTGTTACTGGGTGTCAGTGTGTGTCTGTGACACTAGGTGTCAGTATTTAGTTTACTTTGGAGATACAGCAATGAAACTGGCCCTTCGGCCGACCGAGTCTGTGCCGTCCATCAACCACCCATTTATACTAATCCTACACGAATCCCATATTCCAACATCATCCCCACCGGTCCCTATATATTTCTTTAACAAAAACCTATACTAGGGGTAATTTATGATGGCCAATTAACCTATCAACCTGCAAGTCTTTGGCAATTGGGAGGAAACCGGAGCACCCGGTGGAAACCCACGCAGACACAGGGTGAACTTGCAAACTCCGCACAGGCAGTACCCAGAATCGAACCCGGGTCCCTGGAGCTGTGAGGCTGCTGTGCCAGCCACTGCGCCAAATTGCCCCCACCCCCACTCTCCAGTGTGTGCCTGTGTTACTGGGTATCAGTTTATGTCTTTGTGACTTGGTGTCAGTGTATGTCTGCGTTAATTGGTGTAAGTGTTTGTCTGTATTACTGGGTGTCAGTGTGTGTCTGTGTTACTTGGTTTAAGTGTGTGTCTTTGTTACTTGGTGTCCGTGTGTGTCTGTGTTACTTGGCATCAGTGCCTGTCTTTGTTACTTGGTGTAAGTCTGTGTCTGTGTTACTGGGTACCAGTGTATGTCTTTGTTACTTGGTGTCAGTGTATGTCTGTGTTACTTGGTGCAAGTGTGTGTCTGTGTGACTGGGTAATAGTGTATGTCTTTGTGACTTGGTGTCAGTGTATGTCTTTGTTACTGGGTATCAATGTCTGTCTGTGTTACTGGGGGTCAGTGTGTGTCTGTGTTACTGGGGGTCAGTGTGAGTTTCTAACTGGGTGTCAGTGTGTGTGTTACTGGGTGTAAGTGTGTGTCTGTGTTACTGGGTATCAGTGTATGTCTTGGCTACTTGGTGTCAGTGTATGTGTTTGTTACTTGGTGTAAGTGTGTGTCTTTGTTACTTTGTGTTAGTGTATGTCTTTGTTACATGGTGTCAGTGTATGTCTGTGTTACTTGGTGTAAGTGTATGTCTTTGATTCTTGGTGTCAGTGTATGTCTTTGTTACTTGGTGTCAGTGTGTGTCCGTGTTACTTGGTGTAATTGTATGTCTTTGTTACTTGGTGTCAGTGTATGTCTGTGTTACTTGGTGTAAGTGTATGTCTTTGTTAATTGTTGTCAGTGTATGTCTTTGTTACATGGTGTAAGTGTGTGTATGTGTGACTTGGTGAAAGTGTGTGTCTGTGTTACTTGGTATCAGTGTATGTCTTTGTTACTTGGTGTAAGTGTGATTCTGTGTTACTGGGTAACAGTGTATGTCTTTGTTACTTCGTGTCAGTGTATGTCTGTGTTACTTGGTATCAGTGTATGTCTTTGTGACTTGATGTCAGTGTATGTCTTTGTTACTGGGTGTCAGTGTGTGTCTTTGTGACTTGGTGTCTGTGTGTGTCTGTGTTACTGGGTGTCAGTGTGTTTGTTTGTGTTACTGGGTGTCAGTGTGTGTCTGTGTTACTTGGTGTAATTGTCTGTCTTTGTTACTTGGTGTCAGTGTATGTCTGTGTTACTTGGTGTAAGTGTATGTCTTTGTTACTTGGCGTCATTCTATATCGGTGTTAGTTGGTGTAAGTGTGTGTCTGTGTTACTGGGTATCCCTGTATGTCTTTTTTACTTGGTGACAGTGGATGTCTGTGTTACTTGGTGTAAGTGTGAGTCTTTGTTACTTGGTGTCAATTTATGTTTTTGTTACTTGGTGTAGGTGTGTGTCTGTGTTCCTGGGTATCAGTGTATGTCTGTGTTACTGGGGGTCAGTGTGTGTCTGTGTTACTGGGGGCCAGTGTGTGTTTCTAACTGGGTGTCGGTGTGTGTGTTACTGGCTATCAGTGTATGTCTCTGTTACTTGGTGTAAGTGTATGTCTTTGTTACTTGGTGTCAGTGTATGTGTTTGTGACTTGGTGTCAGTGTATGTCTTTGTTACTGGGTGTCAGTGTATGTCTTTGTTACTTGGTGTAAGTGTGTGTTTGTGTTACTTGGTGTCAGTGGATGTCTTTGTTACTTGGTGTCAGTGTATGTCTTTGTTACTTGGTGTAAGTGTATGTCTTTGTTACTTGGTGTAAGTGTGTGTCTTTGTTACTTGGTGTCAGTGTATGTCTTTGTTACTTGGTGTAAGTGTGTGTCTTTGTTACTTGGTGTCAGTGTTCCTGGGTGTCAGTGTATGTCTTTGTTACTGTGTGTCAGTGTGTGTTACTTGGTGTCAGTGTGTATCTGTGACAGTAGGTGTCAGTATTTAGTTTAGTTTGGAGATACAGCTCTCAAACAGGCCCTTCGGCCCACCGAGTCTGGACCGACCATCAACCACCCATTTATACTAATCCTACACGAATCCCATATTCCAATAACATCCCCACCGGTCCCTATATATTTCCCTACCACCTACCTATACTAGGGGAAATTTATAATGGCCGATTAACCTATCAACCTGCAAGTCTTTGGCATTTGGGAGAAAACCGGAGCACCCGGAGGAAAAACACGCAGACACAGGGAGAACTTGCAAACTCCGCACTGGAAGTACCCAGAATCGAACCCGGGTCACTGGAGCTGTGAGGCTGCGGTGCTAACCACTGCGCCAATGTGCACCCCGCACCCCCCTCCCCCGCTCTGTGTGTGCCTGTGTTACTGGGTATCAATGTCTGTCTGTGTTACTGGGGGTCAGTGTGTGTCTGTGTTACTGGGGGTCAGTGTGTGTTTCTAACTGGGTGTCAGTGTGTGTGTTACTGGGTGTAAGTGTGTGTCTGTGTTACTGGGTATCAGTGTATGTCTTGGCTACTTGGTGTCAGTGTATGTGTTTGTTACTTGGTGTCAGTGTGTGTCTTTGTTACTTTGTGTCAGTGTATGTCTTTGTTACATGGTGTCAGTGTATGTCTGTGTTACTTGGTGTAAGTGTATGTCTTTGATTCTTGGTGTCAGTGTATGCCTTTGTTACTTGGTGTCAGTGTGTGTCTGTGTTACTTGGTGTAATTGTATGTCTTTGTTACTTGGTGTCAGTGTATGGCTGTGTTACCTGGTGTAAGTGTATGTCTTTGTTACTTGTTGTCAGTGTATGTCTTTGTTACATGGTGTAAGTGTGTGTATGTGTGACTTGGTGTAAGTGTGTGTCTGTGTTACTTGGTATCAGTGTATGTCTTTGTTACTTGCTGTAAGTGTGATTCTGTGTTACTGGGTAACAGTGTATGTCTTTGTTACTTGGTGTCAGTCATTGTCTGTGTTACTTGGTATCAGTGTATGTCTTTGTGACTTGATGTCAGTGTATGTATTTGTTACTGGGTGTCAGTGTGTGTCTTTGTGACTTGGTGTCAGTGTGTGTCTGTGTTCCTGGGTGTCAGTGTGTTTGTTTGTGTTACTGGGTGTCAGTGTGTGTCTGTGTTACTTGGTGTAATTGTCTGTCTTTGTTACTTGGTGTCAGTGTATGTCTGTGTTACTTGGTGTAAGTGTATGTCTTTGTTACTTGGCGTCAGTCTATGTCGGTGTTACTTGGTGTAAGTGTGTGTCTTTGTTACTTGGTGTCAGTGTATGTCTTTGTTACTTGGTGTAAGTGTGTGTCTGTGTTACTGGGTATCCCTGTATGTCTTTTTTACTTGGTGTCAGTGGATGTCTGTGTTACTTGGTGTAAGTGTGAGTCTTTGTTACTTGGTGTAAGTGTATTTCTCTGTTACTTGGTGTAAGTGCATGTCTTTGTTACTTGGTGTCAGTGTATGTGTTTGTGACTTGGTGTCAGTGTATGTCTTTGTTACTGGGTGTCAGTGTATGTCTTTGTTACTTGGTGTAAGTGTGTGTTTGTGTTACTTGGTGTCAGTGGATGTCTTTGTTACTTGGTGTCAGTGTATGTCTTTGTTACTTGGTGTAAGTGTATGCCTTTGTTACTTGGTGTAAGTGTGTGTCTTTGTTACTTGGTGTCAGTGTATGTCTTTGTTACTTGGTGTAAGTGTGTGTCTGTGTTACTGGGTATCCCTGTATGTCTTTGCTACTTGGTGTCAGTGGATGTCTGTGTTACTTGGTGTAAGTGTGAGTCTTTGTTACTTGGTGTAAGTGTATGTCTTTGTTACTTGGTGTCAGTGTATGTCTTTGTTACTTGGTGTAGGTGTGTGTCTGTGTTCCTGGGTATCAGTGTATGTCTGTGTTACTGGGGGCCAGTGTGTGTTTCTAACTGGGTGTCAGTGTGTGTGTTACTGGGTGTAAGTGTGTGTCTGTGTTACTGGGTATCAGAGTATGTCTCTGTTACTTGGTGTAAGTGTATGTCTTTGTTACTTGGTGTCAGTGTATGTGTTTGTGACTTGGTGTCAGTGTATGTCTTTGTTACTGGGTGTCAGTGTATGTCTTTGTTACTTGGTGTAAGTGTGTGTTTGTGTTACTTGGTGTCAGTGGATGTCTTTGTTACTTGGTGTCAGTGTATGTCTTTGTTACTTGGTGTAAGTGTATGTCTTTGTTACTTGGTGTAAGTGTGTGTCTTTGTTACTTGGTGTCAGTGTATGTCTCTGTTACTTGGTGTAAGTGTGTGTCATTGTTACTTGGTGTCAGTGTGTGTCGGTGTTCCTGGGTGTCAGTGTATGTCTTTGTTGCTGTGCATCAGTGTGTGTTACTGGGTGTCAGTGTGTGTCTGTGACACTAGATGTCAGTATTTAGTTTACTTTGGAGATGCAGCAATGAAACTGGCCCTTCGGCCTACCGAGTCTGCGCCGTCCATCAACCACCCATTTATACTAATCCTACACGAATCCCATATTCCAATATCATCCCCAACGGTCCCTATATATTTCTTTACCAAAAATCTATACTAGGGGTAATTTATGATGGCCAATTAACCTATCAACCTGCAAGTCTTTGGCATGTGGGAGGAAACCGGAGCACCCGGTGGAAACCCACGCAGACACAGGGTGAACTTGCAAACTCCGCACAGGCAGTACCCAGAATCGAACCCGGGTCCCTGGAGCTGTGAGGCTGCTGTGCCAGCCACTGCGCCAAATTGCCCCCCCACCCCCCAGTGTGTGCCTGTGTTACTGGGTATCAGTTTATGTCATTGTGACTTGGTGTCAGTGTATGTCTGCTTTAATTTGTGTAAGAGTTTGTCTGTGTTACTGGTTGTCAGTGTGTGTCTGTGTTACTTGGTTTAAGTGTGTGTCTTTGTTACTTGGTGTCCGTGTGTGTCTGTGTTCCTGGGCATCAGTGTCTGTCTTTGTTACTTGGTGTAAGTCTGTGTCTGTGTTACTGGGTACCAGTGTATGTCTTTGTTACTTGGTGTCAGTGTATGTCTGTGTTACTTGGTGCAAGTGTGTGTCTGTGTGACTGGGTAACAGTGTATGTCTTTGTGACTTAGTGTCAGTGTATGTCTTTGTTACTGGGGATCAATGTCTGTCTGTGTTACTGGGGGTCAGTGTGTGTCTGTGTTACTGGGGGTCAGTGTGTGTTTCTAACTGGGTGTCAGTGTGTGTGTTACTGGGTGTAAGTGTGTGTCTGTGTTACTGGGTATCAGTGTATGTCTTGGCTACTTGGTGTCAGTGTATGTGTTTGTTACTTGGTGTAAGTGTGTGTCTTTGTTACTTTGTGTCAGTGTATGTCTGTGTTACTTGGTGTAAGTGTATGTCTTTGTTACTTGGTGTCAGTTTATGGCTGTGTTACCTGGTGTAAGTGGATGTCTTTGTTACTTGTTGTCAGTGTATGTCTTTGTTACATGGTGTAAGTGTGTGTATGTGTGACTTGGTGTAAGTGTGTGTCTGTGTGACTTGGTATCAGTGTATGTCTTTGTTACTTGGTGTAAGTGTGATTCTGTGTTACTGGGTAACAGTGTATGTCTTTGTTACTTGGTGTCAGTCATTGTCTGTGTTACTTGGTATCAGTGAATGTCTTTGTGACTTGATGTCAGTGTATGTCTTTGTTACTGGGTGTCAGTGTGTGTCTTTGTGACTTGGTGTCAGTGTGTGTCTGTGTTCCTGGGTGTCATGGTGTTTGTTTGTGTTACTGGGTGAAAGTGTGTGCCTGTGTTACTTGGTGTAATTGTCTGTCTTTGTCACTTGGTGTCAGTGTATGTCTGTGTTACTTGGTGTAAGTGTATGTCTTTGTTACTTGGCGTCAGTCTATGGCGGTGTTACTTGGTGTAAGTGTGTGTCTTTGTTACTTGGTGTCAGTGTATGTCTTTGTTACTTGGTGTAAGTGTGTGTCTGTGTTACTGGGTATCCCTGTATGTCTTTTTTACTTGGTGTCAGTGGATGTCTGTGTTACTTGGTGTAAGTGTGAGTCTTTGTTACTTGGTGTAAGTGTATGTCTCTGTTACTTGGTGTAAGTGTATGTCTTTGTTACTTGGTGTCAGTGTATGTGTTTGTGAATTGGTGTCAGTGTATGTCTTTGTTACTGGGTGTCAGTGTATGTCTTTGTTACTTGGTGTAAGTGTGTGTTTGTGTTACTTGGTGTCAGTGGATGTTTTTGTTACTTGGTGTCTGTGTATGTCTTTGTTACTTGGTGTAAGTGTATGTCTTTGTTACTTGGTGTAAGTGTGTGTCTTTGTTACTTGGTGTCAGTGTATGTCTTTGTTACTTGGTGTAAGTGTGTGTCTTTGTTACCTGGTGTCAGTGTTCCTGGGTGTCAGTGTATGTCTTTGTTACTGTGTGTCAGTGTGTGTTACTGGGTGTCAGTGTGTATCTGTGACAGTAGGTGTCAGTATTTAGTTTAGTTTGGAGATACAGCACTGAAACAGGCCCTTCGGCCCACCGAGTCTGGACCGACCATCAACCACCCATTTATACTAATCCTACACGAATCCCAAATTCCAATAACATCCCCACCGGTCCCTATATATTTCCCTACCACCTACCTATACTAGGGGAAATTTATAATGGCCGATAAACCTATCAACCTGCAAGTCTTTGGCATTTGGGAGAAAACCGGAGCACCCGGAGGAAAAACACGCAGACACAGGGAGAACTTGCAAACTCCGCACTGGAAGTACCCAGAATCGAACCCGGATCCCTGGAGCTGTGAGGCTGCGGTGCTAACCACTGCGCCAATGTGCACCCCGCACCCCCCTCCCCCGCTCTGTGTGTGCCTGTGTTACTGGGTATCAGTGTATGTCTTTGTTACTTGGTGTCAGTGTATGTCTGTGTTACTTGGTGTAAATGTTTGTCTGTGTTACTGGATGTCAGTGTGTGTCTGTGTTACTTGGTGTAAGTGTGTGTCTTTGTTACTTGGTGTCCGTGTGTGTCTGTGTTACTGGGTGTCTGTGTATGTCTTTGTTACTGGGTGTCAGTGTATGTCTTTGTTACTGGGTATCAGTGTATTGCTTTGTTACTTGGTGTCATTGTATGTCTGTGTTACTTGGTGTAAGTGTGTGTCTGAGTTACTGGGTATCAGTGTATGTCTTTGCTACTTGGTGTAAGTGTGTGTCTGTGTTACAGGGTATCAGTGTTTGTCTTTGTTTCTTGGTGGAAGTGTGTGTCTGTGTTACTGGGATCAGTGTATGTATTTGTGACTTGGTGTCAGTGTATGACTTTGTTACTGGGTGTCAGTGTGTGTATGTGTTAGACTTTGTTACTTGATGTCAGTGTGTGTCAGTGGAACTGGGTATCAGTGTATGTCTTTGTTACTTGGTGTAAGTGTGTGTCTGTGTTACTGGGTATCAGTATTTGTCTTTGTTACTTGGTGGAAGTGTGTGTCTGTGTTACTGGGTATCAGTGTATGTCTTTGTGACTTGGTGTCAGTGTATGTTTTTGTTACTGGGTGTCAGTGTATGTCTTTGTTACTTGGTGACAGTGTGTGTCTGTGTTAGTCTTTGTTACTTGGTGTCAGTGTGTGTCCGTGTATGTCTTTGTTACTGTGTGTCAGTGTTTCTCTATGTTACTGGGTGTCAGTGTGTGTTTGTTTGTGTTACTGGGTGTCAGTGTGTGTCTGTGTTACTTGGTGCAAATGTATGTCTTTGATTCTTGTTGTCAGTGTATGTCTTTGTTACTTGGTGTCAGTGTTTGTCTTTGTTACTTGGTGTAAGTGTGTGTCTGTGCTACTGGGTATCAGTGTACGTCTTTGTGACTTGGTGTCAGTGTATGTCTTTGTTACTGGGTGTCAGTGTATGTCTTTGTTACTTGTTGTAAGTGTGTGTCTGTGTTACTGGGTATCAGTGTATGTCTTTGATTCTTGGTGTCAATGTATGTCTTTGTTACTTGGCGTTAGTGTATGTCTGTGTTACTGGGTATCAGTGCATGTCTTTGTTACATGGTGTCAGTGTATGTCTGTGTTACTTGGTGTAAGTGTGTGTCTTTGTTACTTGGTGTAATTGTATGTCTTTGTTACTTGGTGTCAGTGTATGTCTGTGTTACTTGGTGTAAGTGTATGTCTTTGTTACTTGTTTTCAGTGTATGTCTTTGTTACTTGGTGCAAGTGTGTGTATGTGTGACTTGGTGTAAGTGTGTGTCTGTGTTACTTGGTATCAGTGTATGTCTTTGTTACTTGGTGTAAGTGTGTTTCTGTGTTACTGGGCATCAGTGTACGTCTTTGTGACTTGGTGTCAGTGTATGTCTTTGTTACTGGGTGTCAGTGTATGTCTTTGTTACTGGGGGTCAGTGTGTGTCTGTGTTGCTGGGGGCCAGTGTGTGTTTCTAACTTTGTGTCAGTGTGTGTGTTACTGAGTGTAAGTGTGTGTCCGTGTTACTGGGTATCAGTGTATGTCTTTGTTACTTGGTGTAAGTGTATGTGTTTGTGACTTGTTGTCAGTGTATGTCTTTGTTACTGGGTGTCAGTGCATGTCTTTGTTACTTGGTGCCATTGTATATCTGTGTTACTTGGTGTAAGTTTGTGTCTTTGTTACTGGGTATCAGTGTATGTCTTTGTTACTGGTGTCAGTGTATGTCTGTGTTACTTCGTGTAAATGTGTGTCTGTGTTACTGGGTGTCAGTGTATGTCTTTGTCTCTGGGTGTCAGTGTATGTCTTTGTTACTTGGTGTAAGTGTGTGTCTATGTTACTGGGTATCAGTGTCTGTCTTTGTTACTTGGTGTCAGTGTGTGTCTGTGTTACTTGGTGTAGGTGTGTGTCTTTCTTACTTGGTGTCCGTGTATGTCTGTGTTACTGGGTGTCGGTGTATGTCTTTGTTACTTGGTGTAAGTGTGTGTCTGTGTTACTGGGTATCAGTGTCTGTCTTTGTTACTTGGTGTCAGTGTGTGTCTGTGTTACTTGGTGCAGGTTTGTGTCTTCGTTACTTGGAGTCCGTGTGTGTCTGTGTTACTGGGTGTCAGTGCATGTCTTTGTTACTTGGTGCCAATGTATATCTGTGTTACGTGGTGTAAGTGTGTGTCTTTTTTACTTGGTGGAATTGTATGTCTTTGTTACTTGGTGTCAGTGTATGTCTGTGTTACTTGGTGTAAGTGTATGTCTTTGTTACTTGGTGTAAGTGTGTGTCTGTGTTACTTGGTGTAAGTGTGTGTCTGTGTTCCTGGGTCTCAGTATATGTCTTTGTTACTTGGTGTCAGTGTATGTCTGTGTTACTTGGTGTAAGTGTGAGTCTGTGTTACTGGGTATCAGTGTCTGTCTTTGTTACTTGGTGTCTGTGTAGCTCTGTGTTACTTGGTGTAAGTGTGTGTCTGTGTTACTGGGTGTCAGTGTGTGTCTGTGTTACTTGGTGTAAGTGTGTGTCTTTGTTACTTGGTGTCCGTGTGTGTCTTTGTTACTGGGTGTGAGTGTGTTTCTGTGTTACTGGGTGTCAGTGTATGTCTTTGTTACTTGGTGTAAGTGTGTGTCTGTGTTACTGGGTATCAGTGTGTGTCTTTGTTACTTGGTGTAAGTGTGTGTCTGTGTTACTTGGTGGAAGTGTGTGTCTTTGTTACTTGGTGTCCGTGTGTGTCTGTGTTACTGGGTGTCATTGCATGTCTTTGTTACTTGGTGCCAGTGTATATCTGTGTTAGTTGCTGTAAGTGTGTGTCTTTGTTACTTGGTGTAATTGTATGTCTTTGTTACTTGGTGTCAGTGTATGTCTGTGTTACTTGCTGTAAGTGTGTGTCTTCGTTACTGGGTGTCAGTGTGTGTCTTTGTGACTTGGTGTCAGTGTATGTCTGTCTTACTGCGGGTCAGTGTGTGTCTGTGTTACTGGGGGTCAGTGTGTGTTTCTAACTGGGTGTCAGTGTGTGTCTGTGTTACTGGGTATCTGTGTTTGTCTTTGTTACTTGGTGTCAGAGTATGTCTGTGTTACTTGGTGTAAGTGTATGTCTTTGTTACTTGGTGCAAGGGAGTTTCTGTGTTACTTGGTGTAAGTGTGTGTCTGTGTTCCTGGGTATCATTGTATGTCTTTGTTACTTGGTGTCAGTGTATGTCTGTGTTACTTGGTGTAAGTGTGTGTCTGTGTTACTGGGTGTCAGTATGAGTCTGTGTTGCTTGGTGTAAGTGTGTGTCTTTGTTACTTGGTGTCCTAGTGTGTCTTTGTTACTGGGTGTCAGTGCATGTCTTTGTTACTTGGTGCCATTGTATATCTTTGTTACTTGGTGTAAGTGTGTCTCTTTGTTACTTGGTGTAATTGTATGTCTTTGTTACTTGGTGTCAGTGTATGTCTGTGTTACTTGGTGTAAGTGTGTGTCTGTGTTACTTGGTGTAAGTGTGTGTCTGTGTTCCTGGGTCTCAGTGTATGTCTTTGTTACTTGGTGGAAGTGTGTGTCTGTGTTACTGGGTATCAGTGTATGTCTTTGTGACTTGGTGTCAGTGTATGTTTTTGTTACTGGGTGTCAGTGTATGTCTTTGTTACTTGGTGACAGTGTGTGTCTGTGTTAGTCTTTGTTACTTGGTGTCAGTGTGTGTCCGTGTATGTCTTTGTTACTGTGTGTCAGTGTTTCTCTATGTTACTGGGTGTCAGTGTGTGTTTGTTTGTGTTACTGGGTGTCAGTGTGTGTCTGTGTTACTCGGTGCAAATGTATGTCTTTGATTCTTGTTGTCAGTGTATGTCTTTGTTACTTGGTGTCAGTGTTTGTCTTTGTTACTTGTTGTAAGTGTGTGTCTGTGCTACTGGGTATCAGTGTACGTCTTTGTGACTTGGTGTCAGTGTATGTCTTTGTTACTGGGTGTCAGTGTATGTCTTTGTTACTTGTTGTAAGTGTGTGTCTGTGTTACTGGGTATCAGTGTATGTCTTTGATTCTTGGTGTCAATGTATGTCTTTGTTACTTGGCGTTAGTGTATGTCTGCGTTACTGGGTATCAGTGCATGTCTTTGTTACATGGTGTCAGTGTATGTCTTTGTTACTTGGTGTAAGTGTGTGTCTTTGTTACTTGGTGTAATTGTATGTCTTTGTTACTTGGTGTCAGTGTATGTCTGTGTTACTTGGTGTAAGTGTATGTCTTTGTTACTTGTTTTCAGTGTATGTCTTTGTTACTTGGTGCAAGTGTGTGTATGTGTGACTTGGTGTAAGTGTGTGTCTGTGTTACTTGGTATCAGTGTATGTCTTTGTTACTTGGTGTAAGTGTGTTTCTGTGTTACTGGGCATCAGTGTACGTCTTTGTGACTTGGTGTCAGTGTATGTCTTTGTTACTGGGTGTCAATGTATGTCTTTGTTACTGGGGGTCAGTGTGTGTCTGTGTTACTGGGGGCCAGTGTGTGTTTCTAACTGGGTGTCAGTGTGTGTGTTACTGGGTGTAAGTGTACGTCTTTGTGACTTGGTGTCAGTGTATGTCTTTGTTACTTGGTGTAAGTGTATGTGTTTGTGACTTGTTGTCAGTGTATGTCTTTGTTACTGGGTGTCAGTGCATGTCTTTGTTACTGGTGTCAGTGTATGTCTGTGTTACTTGGTGTAAATGTGTGTCTGTGTTACTGGGTGTCAGTGAGTGTCTGTGTTACTTGGTGTAAGTGTGTGTCTTTGTTACTTGGTGTCCGTGTGTGTCTGTGTTACTGGGTGTCAGTGTATGTCTTTGTTACTTGGTGTAAGTGTGTGTCTATGTTACTGGGTATCAGTGTCTGTCTTTGTTACTTGGTGTCAGTGTGTGTCTGTGTTACTTGGTGTAGGTGTGTGTCTTTGTTACTTGGTGTCCGTGTATGTCTGTGTTACTGGGTGTCAGTGTATGTCTTTGTTACTTGGTGCAAGTGTGTGTCTGTGTTACTGGGTATCAGTGTCTGTCTTTGTTACTTGGTGTCAGTGTGTGTCTGTGTTACTTGGTGCAGGTTTGTGTCTTCGTTACTTGGTGTACGTGTGTGTCTGTGTTACTGGGTGTCAGTGCATGTCTTTGTTACTTGGTGCCAATGTATATCTGTGTTACTTGGTGTAAGTGTGTGTCTTTTTTACTTGGTGTAATTGTATGTCTTTGTTACTTGGTGTCAGTGTATGTCTGTGTTACTTGGTGTAAGTGTATGTCTTTGTTACTTGGTGTAAGTGTGTGTCTGTGTTACTTGGTGTAAGTGTGAGTCTGTGTTACTGGGTATCAGTGTATGTCTTTGTTACTTGGTGACTGTGTAGCTCTGTGTTACTTGGTGTAAGTGTGTGTCTGTGTTACTGGGTGTCAGTGTGTGTCTGTGTTACTTGGTGTAAGTGTGTGTCTTTGTTACTTGGTGTCCGTGTGTGTCTTTGTTACTGGGTGTGAGTGTGTTTCTGTGTTACTTGGTGTCAGTGTTTGTCTTTGTTACTTGGTGTAAGTGTGTGTCTGTATTACTGGGTATCAGTGTGTGTCTTTGTTACTTGGTGTAAGTGTGTGTCTGTGTTACTTGGTGGAAGTGTGTGTCTTTGTTACTTGGTGTCCGTGTGTGTCTGTGTTACTGGGTGTCATTGCATGTCTTTGTTACTTGGTGCCAGTGTATATCTGTGTTAGTTGCTGTAAGTGTGTGTCTTTGTTACTTGGTGTAATTGTATGTCTTTGTTACTTGGTGTCAGTGTATGTCTGTGTTACTTGCTGTAAGTGTGTGTCTTTGTTACTGGGTGTCAGTGTGTGTCTTTGTGACTTGGTGTCAGTGTATGTCTGTGTTACTGCGGGTCAGTGTGTGTCTGTGTTACTGGGGGTCAGTGTGTGTTTCTAACTGGGTGTCAGTGTGTGTCTGTGTTACTGGGTATCTGTGTATGTCTTTGTTACTTGGTGTCAGAGTATGTCTGTGTTACTTGGTGTAAGTGTATGTCTGTGTTACTGGGTGTCAGTATGAGTCTGTGTTGCTTGGTGTAAGTGTGTGTCTTTGTTACTTGGTGTCCTAGTGTGTCTGTGTTACTGGGTGTCAGTGCATGTCTTTGTTACTTGGTGCCATTGTATATCTTTGTTACTTGGTGTAAGTGTGTGTCTTTGTTACTTGGTGTAATTGTATGTCTTTGTTACTTGGTGTCAGTGTATGTCTGTGTTACTTGGTGTAAGTGTGTGTCTGTGTTACTTGGTGTAAGTGTGTGTCTGTGTTCCTGGGTCTCAGTGTATGTCTTTGTTACTTGGTGTCAGTGTATGTCTGTGTTACTTGGTGTAAGTGTGTGTCTGTGTTACTGGGTCTCAGTGTATGTCTTTGTTACTTGGTGTCAGTGTATGTCTGTGTTACTTGGTGTAAGTGTGTGTCTGTGTTACTGGGTGTCAGTGTGTGTCTTTGTAACTTGGTGTAAGTGTGTGTCTTTGTTACTTGGTGTAATTGTATGTCTTTGTTACTTGGTGTCAGTGTATGTCTGTGTTACTTGCTGTAAGTGTGTGTCTTTGTTACTGGGTGTCAGTGTGTGTCTTTGTGACTTGGTGTCAGTGTATGTCTGTGTTACTGCGGGTCAGTGTGTGTCTGTGTTACTGGTGGTCAGTGTGTGTTTCTAACTGTGTGTCAGCGTGTTTCTGTGTTACTGGGTATCAGTGTATGTCTTTGTTACTTGGTGTCAGAGTATGTCTGTGTTACTTGGTGTAAGTGTATGTCTTTGTTACTTGGTGTAAGGGAGTGTCTGTGTTACATGGTGTAAGTGTGTGTCTGTGTTCCTGGGTATCATTGTATGTCTTTGTTACTTGGTGTCAGTGTATGTCTGTGTTACTTGGTGTAAGTGTGTGTCTGTGTTACTGGGTATCAGTGTAAGTCTTTGTTACTTGGTGTCAGTGTATGTCTGTGTTACTTGGTGTAAGTGTGTGTCTGTGTTACTGGGTGTCAGTATGAGTCTGTGTTACTTGGTGTAAGTGTGTGTCTGTGTTACTTGGTGTAAGTGTGTGTCTGTGTTCCTGGGTATCAGTATATGTCTTTGTTACTTGGTGTCAGTGTATGTCTTTGTTACTTGGTGTAAGTGTGTGTCTGTGTTACTGGGTATCAGTATATGTCTTTGTTACTTGGTGGAAGTGTGTGTCTTTGTTACTTGGTGTCCGTGTGTGTCTGTGTTACTGGGTGTCATTGCATGTCTTTGTTACTTGGTGCCAGTGTATATCTGTGTTAGTTGCTGTAAGTGTGTGTCTTTGTTACTTGGTGTAATTGTATGTCTTTGTTACTTGGTGTCAGTGTATGTCTGTGTTACTTGCTGTAAGTGTGTGTCTTTGTTACTGGGTGTCAGTGTGTGTCTTTGTGACTTGGTGTCAGTGTATGTCTGTGTTACTGCGGGTCAGTGTGTGTCTGTGTTACTGGGGGTCAGTGTGTGTTTCTAACTGGGTGTCAGTGTGTGTCTGTGTTACTGGGTATCTGTGTATGTCTTTGTTACTTGGTGTCAGAGTATGTCTGTGTTACTTGGTGTAAGTGTATGTCTGTGTTACTGGGTGTCAGTATGAGTCTGTGTTGCTTGGTGTAAGTGTGTGTCTTTGTTACTTGGTGTCCTAGTGTGTCTGTGTTACTGGGTGTCAGTGCATGTCTTTGTTACTTGGTGCCATTGTATATCTTTGTTACTTGGTGTAAGTGTGTGTCTTTGTTACTTGGTGTAATTGTATGTCTTTGTTACTTGGTGTCAGTGTATGTCTGTGTTACTTGGTGTAAGTGTGTGTCTGTGTTACTTGGTGTAAGTGTGTGTCTGTGTTCCTGGGTCTCAGTGTATGTCTGTGTTACTTGGTGTAAGTGTGTGTCTGTGTTACTTGGTGTAAGTGTGTGTCTGTGTTCCTGGGTCTCAGTGTATGTCTTTGTTACTTGGTGTCAGTGTATGTCTGTGTTACTTGGTGTAAGTGTGTGTCTGTGTTACTGGGTGTCAGTGTGTGTCTTTGTAACTTGGTGTAAGTGTGTGTCTTTGTTACTTGGTGTAATTGTATGTCTTTGTTACTTGGTGTCAGTGTATGTCTGTGTTACTTGCTGTAAGTGTGTGTCTTTGTTACTGGGTGTCAGTGTGTGTCTTTGTGACTTGGTGTCAGTGTATGTCTGTGTTACTGCGGGTCAGTGTGTGTCTGTGTTACTGGTGGTCAGTGTGTGTTTCTAACTGTGTGTCAGCGTGTTTCTGTGTTACTGGGTATCAGTGTATGTCTTTGTTACTTGGTGTCAGAGTATGTCTGTGTTACTTGGTGTAAGTGTATGTCTTTGTTACTTGGTGTAAGGGAGTGTCTGTGTTACATGGTGTAAGTGTGTGTCTGTGTTCCTGGGTATCATTGTATGTCTTTGTTACTTGGTGTCAGTGTATGTCTGTGTTACTTGGTGTAAGTGTGTGTCTGTGTTACTGGGTATCAGTGTAAGTCTTTGTTACTTGGTGTCAGTGTATGTCTGTGTTACTTGGTGTAAGTGTGTGTCTGTGTTACTGTGTGTCAGTATGAGTCTGTGTTACTTGGTGTAAGTGTGTGTCTGTGTTACTTGGTGTAAGTGTGTGTCTGTGTTCCTGGGTATCAGTATATGTCTTTGTTACTTGGTGTCAGTGTATGTCTTTGTTACTTGGTGTAAGTGTGTGTCTGTGTTACTGGGTATCAGTGTATGTCTTTGTTACTTGGTGTCAGTGTATGTCTGTGTTACTTGGTGTAAGTGTGTGTCTGTGTTACTGGGTGTCAGTGTGTGTCTTTGTTACTTGGTGTAAGTGTGTGTCTTTGTTAATTGGTGTCCGTCTGTGTCTGTGTTACTGGGTGTCAGTGTATGTCTTTGTCACTGGGTGTCAGTGTATGTCTTTGTTACTTGGTGTAAGTGTGTGTCTGTGTTACTGGGTATCAGTGTCTGTCTTTGTTACTTGGTGTCCGTGTATGTCTGTGTTACTGGGTGTCAGTGTATGTCTTTGTTACTTGGTGTAAATGTGTGTCTGTGTTACTGGGTATCAGTGTCTGTCTTTGTTACTTGGTGTCAGTGTGTGTCTGTGTTACTTGGTGTAGGTGTGTGTCTTTGTTACGTGGTGTAATTGTATGTCTTTGTTACTTGGTGTCAGTGTATGGCTGTGTTACATGGTGTAGGTGTATGTCTTTGTTACTTGGTGTAAGTGTGTGTCTGTGTTCCTGGGTATCAGTTTATGTCTTAGTTACTTGGTGTCAGTGTATGTCTGTGTTACTTGCTGTAAGTGTGTGTCTTTGTTACTGGGTGTCAGTGTGTGTCTTTGTGACTTGGTGTCAGTGTATGTCTGTGTTACTGCGGGTCAGTGTGTGTCTGTGTTACTGGTGGTCAGTGTGTGTTTCTAACTGGGTGTCAGTGTGTGTCTGTGTTACTGGGTATCAGTGTATGTCTTTGTTACTTGGTGTCAGATTATGTCTGTGTTACTTGGTGTAAGTGTATGTCTTTGTTACTTGGTGTAAGGGAGTGTCTGTGTTACTTGGTGTAAGTGTGTGTCTGTGTTACTGGGTATCAGTGTATGTCTTTGTTACTTGGTGTCAGTGTATGTCTGTGTTACTTGGTGTAAGTGTGTGTCTGTGTTACTGGGTATCAGTGTATGTCTTTGTTACTTGGTGTCAGTGTATGTCTGTGTTACTTGGTGTAAGTGTGTGTCTGAGTTACTGGGTGTCAGTATGAGTCTGTTTTACTTGGTGTAAGTGTGTGTCTTTGTTACTTGGTGTCCTAGTGTGTCTGTGTTACTGGGTGTCAGTGCATGTCTTTGTTACTTGGTGCCATTGTATATCTTTGTTACTTGGTGTAAGTGTGTGTCTTTGTTACTTGGTGTAATTGTATGTCTTTGTTACTTGGTGTAAGGGAGTGTCTGTGTTACTTGGTGTAAGTGTGTGTCTGTGTTCCTGGGTATCATTGTATGTCTTTGTTACTTGGTGTCAGTGTATGTCTGTGTTACTTGGTGTAAGTGTGTGTCTGTGTTACTGGGTATCAGTGTATGTCTTTGTTACTTGGTGTCACTGTATGTCTGTGTTACTTGGTGTAAGTGTGTGTCTGTGTTACTGGGTGTCAGTATGAGTCTGTTTTACTTGGTGTAAGTGTGTGTCTTTGTTACTTGGTGTCCTAGTGTGTCTGTGTTACTGGGTGTCAGTGCATGTCTTTGTTACTTGGTGCCATTGTATATCTTTGTTACTTGGTGTAAGTGTGTGTCTTTGTTACTTGGTGTAATTGTATGTCTTTGTTACTTGGTGTCAGTGTATGTCTGTGTTACTTGGTGTAAGTGTGTGTCTGTGTTACTTGGTGTAAGTGTGTGTCTGTGTTCCTGGGTATCAGTGTATGTCTTTGTTAATTGGTGTCAGTGTATGTCTGTGTTACTTGGTGTAAGTGTGTGTCTGTGTTACTGGGTATCAGTGTATGTCTTTGTTACTTGGTGTCAGTGTATGTCTGTGTTCCTTGGTGTAAGTGTGTGTCTGTGTTACTGGGTGTCAGTGTGTGTCTGTGTTACTTGGTGTAAGTGTGTGTCTTTGTTACTTGGTGTCCGTGTGTGTCTTTGTTACTGGGTGTGAGTGTGTTTCTGTGTTACTTGGTGTCAGTGTTTGTCTTTGTTACTTGGTGTAAGTGTGTGTCTGTATTACTGGGTATCAGTGTGTGTCTTTGTTACTTGTTGTAAGTGTGTGTCTGTGTTACTTGGTGGAAGTATGTGTCTTTGTTACTTGGTGTCCGTGTGTGTCTGTGTTACTGGGTGTCATTGCATGTCTTTGTTACTTGGTGCCAGTGTATATCTGTGTTAGTTGCTGTAAGTGTGTGTCTTTGTTACTTGGTGTAATTGTATGTCTTTGTTACTTGGTGTCAGTGTATGTCTGTGTTACTTGCTGTAAGTGTGTGTCTTTGTTACTGGGTGTCAGTGTGTGTCTTTGTGACTTGGTGTCAGTGTATGTCTGTGTTACTGCGGGTCAGTGTGTGTCTGTGTTACTGGGGGTCAGTGTGTGTTTCTAACTGGGTGTCAGTGTGTGTCTGTGTTACTGGGTATCTGTGTATGTCTTTGTTACTTGGTGTCAGAGTATGTCTGTGTTACTTGGTGTAAGTGTATGTCTGTGTTACTGGGTGTCAGTATGAGTCTGTGTTGCTTGGTGTAAGTGTGTGTCTTTGTTACTTGGTGTCCTAGTGTGTCTGTGTTACTGGGTGTCAGTGCATGTCTTTGTTACTTGGTGCCATTGTATATCTTTGTTACTTGGTGTAAGTGTGTGTCTTTGTTACTTGGTGTAATTGTATGTCTTTGTTACTTGGTGTCAGTGTATGTCTGTGTTACTTGGTGTAAGTGTGTGTCTGTGTTACTTGGTGTAAGTGTGTGTCTGTGTTCCTGGGTCTCAGTGTATGTCTTTGTTACTTGGTGTCAGTGTATGTCTGTGTTACTTGGTGTAAGTGTGTGTCTGTGTTACTGGGTATCAGTGTATGTCTTTGTTACTTGGTTTCAGTGTATGTCTGTGTTACTTGGTGTAAGTGTGTGTCTGTGTTACTGGGTGTCAGTGTGTGTCTTTGTAACTTGGTGTAAGTGTGTGTCTTTGTTACTTGGTGTAATTGTATGTCTTTGTTACTTGGTGTCAGTGTATGTCTGTGTTACTTGCTGTAAGTGTGTGTCTTTGTTACTGGGTGTCAGTGTGTGTCTTTGTGACTTGGTGTCAGTGTATGTCTGTGTTACTGCGGGTCAGTGTGTGTCTGTGTTACTGGTGGTCAGTGTGTGTTTCTAACTGTGTGTCAGCGTGTTTCTGTGTTACTGGGTATCAGTGTATGTCTTTGTTACTTGGTGTCAGAGTATGTCTGTGTTACTTGGTGTAAGTGTATGTCTTTGTTACTTGGTGTAAGGGAGTGTCTGTGTTACATGGTGTAAGTGTGTGTCTGTGTTCCTGGGTATCATTGTATGTCTTTGTTACTTGGTGTCAGTGTATGTCTGTGTTACTTGGTGTAAGTGTGTGTCTGTGTTACTGGGTATCAGTGTAAGTCTTTGTTACTTGGTGTCAGTGTATGTCTGTGTTACTTGGTGTAAGTGTGTGTCTGTGTTACTGGGTGTCAGTATGAGTCTGTGTTACTTGGTGTAAGTGTGTGTCTGTGTTACTTGGTGTAAGTGTGTGTCTGTGTTCCTGGGTATCAGTATATGTCTTTGTTACTTGGTGTCAGTGTATGTCTTTGTTACTTGGTGTAAGTGTGTGTCTGTGTTACTGGGTATCAGTGTATGTCTTTGTTACTTGGTGTCAGTGTATGTCTGTGTTACTTGGTGTAAGTGTGTGTCTGTGTTACTGGGTGTCAGTGTGTGTCTTTGTTACTTGGTGTAAGTGTGTGTCTTTGTTACTTGGTGTCCGTCTGTGTCTGTGTTACTGGGTGTCAGTGTATGTCTTTGTCACTGGGTGTCAGTGTATGTCTTTGTTACTTGTTGTAAGTGTGTGTCTGTGTTACTGGGTATCAGTGTCTGTCTTTGTTACTTGGTGTCCGTGTATGTCTGTGTTACTGGGTGTCAGTGTATGTCTTTGTTACTTGGTGTAAATGTGTGTCTGTGTTACTGGGTATCAGTGTCTGTCTTTGTTACTTGGTGTCAGTGTGTGTCTGTGTTACTTGGTGTAGGTGTGTGTCTTTGTTACGTGGTGTAATTGTATGTCTTTGTTACTTGGTGTCAGTGTATGGCTGTGTTACATGGTGTAGGTGTATGTCTTTGTTACTTGGTGTAAGTGTGTGTCTGTGTTCCTGGGTATCAGTTTATGTCTTTGTTACTTGGTGTCAGTGTATGTCTGTGTTACTTGCTGTAAGTGTGTGCCTTTGTTACTGGGTGTCAGTGTGTGTCTTTGTGACTTGGTGTCAGTGTATGTCTGTGTTACTGCGGGTCAGTGTGTGTCTGTGTTACTGGTGGTCAGTGTGTGTTTCTAACTGGGTGTCAGTGTGTGTCTGTGTTACTGGGTATCAGTGTATGTCTTTGTTACTTGGTGTCAGATTATGTCTGTGTTACTTGGTGTAAGTGTATGTCTTTGTTACTTGGTGTAAGGGAGTGTCTGTGTTACTTGGTGTAAGTGTGTGTCTGTGTTACTGGGTATCAGTGTATGTCTTTGTTACTTGGTGTCAGTGTATGTCTGTGTTACTTGGTGTAAGTGTGTGTCTGTGTTACTGGGTATCAGTGTATGTCTTTGTTACTTGGTGTCAGTGTATGTCTGTGTTACTTGGTGTAAGTGTGTGTCTGAGTTACTGGGTGTCAGTATGAGTCTGTTTTACTTGGTGTAAGTGTGTGTCTTTGTTACTTGGTGTCCTAGTGTGTCTGTGTTACTGGGTGTCAGTGCATGTCTTTGTTACTTGGTGCCATTGTATATCTTTGTTACTTGGTGTAAGTGTGTGTCTTTGTTACTTGGTGTAATTGTATGTCTTTGTTACTTGGTGTAAGGGAGTGTCTGTGTTACTTGGTGTAAGTGTGTGTCTGTGTTCCTGGGTATCATTGTATGTCTTTGTTACTTGGTGTCAGTGTATGTCTGTGTTACTTGGTGTAAGTGTGTGTCTGTGTTACTGGGTATCAGTGTATGTCTTTGTTACTTGGTGTCAGTGTATGTCTGTGTTACTTGGTGTAAGTGTGTGTCTGTGTTACTGGGTGTCAGTATGAGTCTGTTTTACTTGGTGTAAGTGTGTGTCTTTGTTACTTGGTGTCCTAGTGTGTCTGTGTTACTGGGTGTCAGTGCATGTCTTTGTTACTTGGTGCCATTGTATATCTTTGTTACTTGGTGTAAGTGTGTGTCTTTGTTACTTGGTGTAATTGTATGTCTTTGTTACTTGGTGTCAGTGTATGTCTGTGTTACTTGGTGTAAGTGTGTGTCTGTGTTACTTGGTGTAAGTGTGTGTCTGTGTTCCTGGGTATCAGTGTATGTCTTTGTTAATTGGTGTCAGTGTATGTCTGTGTTACTTGGTGTAAGTGTGTGTCTGTGTTACTGGGTATCAGTGTATGTCTTTGTTACTTGGTGTCAGTGTATGTCTGTGTTCCTTGGTGTAAGTGTGTGTCTGTGTTACTGGGTGTCAGTGTGTGTCTTTGTTACTTGGTGTAAGTGTGTGTCTTTGTTACTTGGTGTCCGTCTGTGTCTGTGTTACTGGGTGTCAGTGTATGTCTTTGTCACTGGGTGTCAGTGTATGTCTTTGTTACTTGGTGTAAGTGTGTGTCTGTGTTACTGGGTATCAGTGTCTGTCTTTGTTACTTGGTGTCAGTGTGTGTCTGTGTTACTTGGTGTAGGTGTGTGTCTTTGTTACTTGGTGTCCGTGTATGTCTGTGTTACTGGGTGTCAGTGTATGTCTTTGTTACTTGGTGTAAATGTGCGTCTGTGTTACTGGGTATCAGTGTCTGTCTTTGTTACTTGGTGTCAGTGTGTGTCTGTGTTACTTGGTGTAGGTGTGTGTCTTTGTTACTTGGTGTAATTGTATGTCTTTGTTACTTGGTGTCAGTGTATGTCTGTGTTACATGGTGGAGATGTATGTCTTTGTTACTTGGTGTAAGTGTGTGTCTGTGTTACTTGGTGTAAGTGTGTGTCTGTGTTCCTGGGTATCAGTTTATGTCTTTGTTACTTGGTGTCAGTGTATGTCTGTGTTACTTGGTGTAAGTGTGAGTCTGTGTTACTGGGTATCAGTTTATGTCTCTGTTACTTGGTGTCAGTGTATGTCTGTGTTACTTGGTGTAAGTGTGAGTCTGTGTTACTTGGTATCAGTTTATGTCTTTGTTACTTGGTGTCATTGTATGTCTGTGTTACTGGGTGTCAGTGTGTGTCTGTGTTACTTGGTGTAAGTGTGTGTCTTTGTTACTTGGTGTCCGTGTGTGTCTGTGTTACTGGGTGTCATTGTATGTCTTTGTGACTTGGTGTCACTGTATGTCTTTGTTACTGGGTGTCAGTGTGTGTCTGTATTACTTGGTGTCAGTTTATGTCTTTGTTACTGTTTATTAGTGTTTCTCTGTTTTACTGGGTGTCAGTGTGTGTTTGTTTGTGTTACTGGGTATCAGTGTGTGTCTTTGTTACTTGCTGTAAGTGTGTGTCTGTGTTACTTGGTGTAAGTGTGTGCCTTTGTTACTTGGTGTCCGTGTGTATCTGTGTTACTGGGTGTCTTTGCATGTCTTTGTTACTTGGAACCAGTGTATATCTGTGTTCGTTGCTGCAAGTGTGTGTCTTTGTTACTTGGTGTAATTGTATGTCTTTGTTACTTGCTGTAAGTGTATGTCTTTGTTACTTGGTGTAAGTGTGTGTCTGTGTTACTGGGTATCAGTGTATGTCTTTGTGACTTGGTATCAGTGTATGTCTTTGTTACTTGGTGTCAGTGTATGTCTTTGTTACTTGGTGTCGGTCTATGCCTGTGTTACTTGGTGTAACTGTGTGTCTTTGTTACTTGGTGTAAGTGTATGTCTTTGTTACTTGGTTGCAGTGTGTGTCTGTGTTACTGGGTATCAGTGTATGTCTTTGTGACTTGGTATCAGTGAATGTCTTTGTTACTTGGTGTCCGTGTGTGTCTTTGTCACTGGGTGTCAGTGTATGTCTTTGTTACTTGGTGTAAGTGTGTGTCTGTGTTAAAGGGTATCAGTGTCTGTCTTTGTTACTTGGTGTCAGTGTGTGTCTGTGTTACTTGGTGTAGGTGTGTGACTTTGTTACTTGGTGTCCGTGTATGTCTGTGTTACTGGGTGTCAGTGTATGTCTTTGTTAATTGGTGTAAGTGTGTGTCTGTGTTACTGGGTATCAGTGTCTGTCTTTGTTACTTGGTGTCAGTGTGTGTCTGTGTTACTTGGTGTAGGTGTGTGTCTTTGTTACTTGTTGTCCGTGTGTGTCTGTGTTACTGGGTGTCAGTGCATGTCTTTGTTTCTTGGTGCCAGTGTATATCTGTGTTACTTGGTGTAAGTGTGTATCTTTTTTACTTGGTGTAATTGTATGTCTTTGTTACTTGGTGTCAGTGTCTGTCTGTGTTACTTGGTGTAAGTGTATGCCTTTGTTACTTGGTGCAAGTGTGTGTCAATGTTACTTGGTGTAAGTGTGTGTCTGTGTTCCTGCGTATCAGTTTATGTCTTTGTTTCTTGGTGTCAGTGTATGTCTGTGTTACTTGGTGTAAGTGTGAGTCTGTGTTACTGGGTATCAGTGTATGTCTTTGTTACTTGGTGTCTGTCTATGTCTGTGTTACTTGATGTAAGTGTGTGTCTGTGTTACTGGGTGTCAGTGTGTGTCTGTGTTACTGGGTGTCAGTGTGTGTCCTTGGTACTTGGTGTCCGTGTGTGTCTGTGTTACTGGGTGTCATTGTATGTCTTTGTGACTTGGTGTCAGTGTATGTCTTTGCTACTGGGTGTCAGTGTGTGTCTGTGTTACTTGGTGTCAGTGTGTGTCTTTGTTACTTGGTATCCGGGTGTGTATGTGTTACTGGGTGTCAGTGCATGTCTTTGTTACTTGGTGCCAGTGTATATCTGAGTTAGTTGCTGTAAGTGTGTGTCTTTGTTACTTGGTGTAATTGTATGTCTTTGTTACTTGGTGTCAGTGTATGTCTATGTTACTTGCTGTCAGTGTATGACTTTGTTACTTGGTGTAAGTGTGTGTCTGTGTTACTGGGTATCAGTGTATGTCTTTGTGACTTGGTGTCAGTGTATGTCTTTGTTACTGGGTGTCAGTGTGTGTCTTTGTGACTTGGTGTCAGTGTATGTCTTTGTTATTGGTGTAAGTGTGTGTCTGTGTTACTGGGTATCAGTGTATGTCTTTGTTACTTGGTGTCAGTGCATGTCAAAATACTTGGTGTAAATGTATGTCTTTGTTACTTGGTGTAATTGTCTGTCTTTGTTAATTGGTGCAAGTTTATGTCTTTGTTACTTGGTGTCAGTGTATGTCTTTGTTACTTGGTGTCGATCTATGTCTGTGTTACTTGGTGTAACTGTGTGTCTTTGTTACTTGGTGTCATTGCATGTCTTTGTTACTTTGTGTCAGTGTGTGTCTGTGTTACTGTGTATCAGTGTATGTCCTTGTGACTTGGTATCAGTGAATGTCTTTGTTACTGGGTGTCAGTGTGTATCTGTGTTACTGGGTATCAGTGTATGTCTTTGTGACTTGGTATCAGTGTATGTCTTTGTTACTGGGTGTCAGTGTGTGTCTGTGTTCCTGGGTATCAGTGTATGTCTTTGTGACTTGGTGTCAGTGTATGTCTTTGTCACTGGGTTTCAGTGTGTGTCTTTGTGAATTGGTGTCAGTGTATGTCTTTGTTACTTGATGTATGTGTGTGTCTGTGATACTGGATATCAGTGTATGTCTTTGTTACTTGGTGTCAGTGTATGTCTGTGTTACTTGGTGTAATTGTGTGTCTGTGTATCAGTGTATGTCTTTGTGACTTGGTGTCAGTGTATGTCTTTGTTACTGGGTGTCTGTGTGTGTCTTTGTGACTCAGTGTCAGTGTATGTCTGTGTTACTGGGGGTCAGTGTGTGTCTGTGTTACTTGGTGTAAGTGTGTGTCTGTTTTCCTGGGTTTGATAGTATGTCTTTGTTACTTGGTGTCAGTGTATCTCTTTGTTACTTGGTGTAAGTGTGTGTCTGTGTTACTGGGTATCAGTGTATGTCTTTGTTACTTGGTGTCAGTGTATGTCTGCGTTACTTGGTGTATGTGTGTGTCTGTGTCACTGGGTGTCAGTGTGTATCTGTGTTACTTGGTGTAAGTGTGTGTCTTTGTTACGTGGTGTAATTGTATGTCTTTGTTACATGGTGTCAGTGTATGTCTGTGTTACTTGGTGTAAGTGTATGTCTTTGTTACTTGGTGTAAGTGTGTGTCTGTGTTACTTGGTGTAAGTGTGCGTCGGTGTTCCTGGGTATCAGTGTATGTCTTTATTACTTGGTGTCAGTGTATGTCTGTGTTACTTGGTGTAGGTGTGTGTCTGTGTTACTGGGTATCAGTGTATGTCTTTGTTACCTGGTGTCAGTGTATGTCTGTGTCACTTGGTGTAAGTGTGTGTTTGTGTTACTGGGTGTCAGTGTGTGTCTGTGTTACTTGGTGTATTTGTGTGTCTTTGTTACTTTGTGTCCGTGTGTGTCTGTGTTAATGGGTGTCAGTGCATGTCTTTGTTACTTGGTGTCAGTGTATGTCTGCGTTACTTGGTGTAAGTGTGTGTCTGTGTCACTGGTTGTCAGTGTGTATCTGTGTTACTTGGTGTAAGTGTGTGTCTTTGTTACGTGGTGTAAGTGTGTGTCTTTGTTACTTGGTGTAATTGTATGTCTTTGTTACATGGTGTCAGTGTATGTCTGTGTTACTTGGTGTAAGTGTATGTCTTTGTTACTTGGTGTAAGTGTGTGTCTGTGTTACTTGGTGCAAGTGTGCGTCTGTGTTCCTGGGTATCAGTGTATGTCTTTATTACTTGGTGTCAGTGTATGGCTGTGTTACTTGGTGTAAGTGTGTGTCTGTGTTACTGGGTATCAGTCTATGTCTTTGTTACCTGGTGTCAGTGTATGTCTGTGTCACTTGGTGTAAGTGTGTGTCTGTGTTACTGGGTGTCAGTGTGTGTCTGTGTTACTTGGTGTATTTGTGTGTCTTTGTTACTTGGTGTCCGTGTGTGTCTGTGTTAACGGGTTTCAGTGCATGTCTTTGTTACTTGGTGCCTGTGTATATCTGTGTTACGTGGTGTAAGTTTGTCTCTATGTTACTTGGTGTAATTGTCTGTCTTTGTTTCTTGGTGTAATTGTATGTCTTTGTTACTTGGTGTAAGTGTATGTCTTTGTTACTTGGTGTAAGTGTGTGTCTGTGTTACTTGGTGTAAGTGTGTGTCTGCGTTACTTGGTATCAGTGTATGTCTTTGTTACCTGGTGTCAGTGTATGTCTGTGTCACTTGGTGTAAGTGTGTGTCTGTGTTACTGGGTGTCAGTGTGTGTCTGTGTTACTTGGTGTATTTGTGTGTCTTTGTTACTTGGTGTCCGTGTGTGTCTGTGTTAATGGGTGTCAGTGCATGTCTTTGTTACTTGATGCCTGTGTATATCTGTGTTACGTGGTGTAAGTTTGTGTCTATGTTACTTGGTGTAATTGTCTGTCTTTGTTTCTTGGTGTAATTGTATGTCTTTGTTACTTGGTGTCAGTGTATGTCTGTGTTATTTGGTGTAAGTGTGTGTCTGTGTTAATTGGTGTAAGTGCATGTCTGTGCTACTTGGTGTAAGTGTGTGTCTGTGTTACTGGGTATCAGTGCATGTCTATGTTACTGGGTGTCAGTGTATGTCTGCGTTAGTTGGTGTAAGTGTGTGTCTGTGTTACTTGGTGTAAGTGCGTGACTTTGTTACTTGGTGCCCGTGTGTGTCTCTGTTACTGGGTGTCAGTGTATGTCTTTTTTGCTGCGTATCAGTGTATGTCTTTGTGACTTGGTTGCAGTGTGTGTATGTGTTTCTGGGTAAATGTGTATGTCTTTGTTACTTGGTGTCAGTGTATGTCAAAATACTTGGTATCAGTGTATGTCTTTGTGACTGGGTTTCAGTGTGTGTCTTTGTGAATTGGTGCCAGTGTATGTCTTTGTTACTTGATGTACGTGTGTGTCTGAGATACTGGGTGTCAGTGTGTGTCTGTGTTATTTATTGTAAGTGCGTGACTTTGTTACTTGGTGCCCGTGTGTGTCTCTGTTACTGAGTGTCAGTGTATGTCTTTTTTGCTGCGTATCAGTCTATGTCTTTGTGACTTTGTGTCAGTGTATGTCTGTGTTCCTGGGTGTCAGTGTGTGGCTTTGTGACTTGGTGTCAGTGTATGTCTTTGTTACTTGGTGTAATTGTCTGTCTTTGTTACTTGGTGTAAGTGTATGTCTGTGTTCCTGGGTATCAGTGTCTGTCTTTGTGACTTGGTATCTGTGTATGTCTTTGTGACTTGGTGTCAGTGTATGTCTTTGTTATTTGGTGTATGTGTGTGTCTGTGTTACTGGGTATCAGTGTGTGTCTTTGTTACTTGGTGTAAGTGTGTGTCTGTGCTACTTGGTGTAAGTGTGTGTCTTTGTTACTTGGTGTCCGTGTGTGTCTGTGTTACTGGGTATCAGTGCATGTCTTTGTTACTTGGTGCCAGTGTATATCTGTGTTAGTTGCTGTAAGTGTGTGTCTTTGTTACTTGCTGTAATTGTATGTCTTTGTTACTTGGTGTCAGTGTATGTCTGTGTTACTTGCTGTAAGTGTATGTCTTTCTTACTTGGTGTAAGTGTGTGTCTGTGTTACTGGGTATCAGTGTATGTCTTTGTGACTTGGTGTCAGTGTATGTCTTTGTTAATTGGTGCAAGTTTATGTCTTTGTTACTTGGTGTCAGTGTATGTCTTTGTTACTTGGTGTCGTTCTATGTCTGTGTTACTTGGTGTAACTGTGTGTTTTTGTTACTTGGTGTAAGTGTATGTCTTTGTTACTTGGTGTCATTGCATGTCTTTGTTACTTGGTGTCAGTGTGTGTCTGTGTTACTGGGTATCAGTGTATGTCTTAGTGAATTGGTATCAGTGAATGTCTTTGTTACTGGGTGTCAGTGTGTGTCTGTGTTACTGGGTATCAGTGTATGTCTTTGTGACTTGGTATCAGTGCATGTCTTTGTTACTGGGTGTCAGTGTGTATCTGTGTTACTGGGTATCAGTGTATGTCTTTGTGACTTGGTATCAGTGTCTGTCTTTGTTACTGGGTGTCAGTGTGTGTCTGTGTTCCTGGGTATCAGTGTATGTCTTTGTTAACTGGTGTCAGTGTATGTCTGTGTCACTTGGTGTAAGTGTGTGTCTGTGTTACTGGGTGTCAGTGTGTGTCTGTGTTACTTGGTGTATTTGTGTGTCTTTGTTACTTGGTGTCCGTGTGTGTCTGTGTTAATGGGTGTCAGTGCATGTCTTTGTTACTTGGTGTCAGTGTATGTCTGCGTTACTTGGTGTAAGTGTGTGTCTGTGACACTGGGTGTCAGTGTGTATCTGTGTTACTTGGTGTAAGTGTGTGTCTTTGTTACGTGGTGTTAGTGTGTGTCTTTGTTACTTGGTGTAATTGTATGTCTTTGTTACAGGGTGTCAGTGTATGTCTGTGTTACTTGGTGTAAGTGTATGTCTTTGTTACTTGGTGTAAGTGTGTGTCTGTGTTACTTGGTGCAAGTGTGCGTCTGTGTTCCTAGGTATCAGTGTATGTCTTTATTACTTGGTGTCAGTGTGTGTCTGTGTTACTTGGTGTAAGTGTGTGTCTATGTTACTGGGTATCAGTCTATGTCTTTGTTACCTGGTGTCAGTGTATGTCTGTGTCACTTGGTGTAAGTGTGTGTCTGTGTTACTGGGTGTCAGTGTGTGTCTGTGTTACTTGGTGTATTTGTGTGTCTTTGTTACTTGGTGTCCGTGTGTGTCTGTGTTAATGGGTGTCAGTGCATGTCTTTGTTACTTGGTGCCTGTGTATATCTGTGTTACGAGGTGTAAGTTTGTGTCTATGTTACTTGGTGTAATTGTCTGTCTTTGTTTCTTGGTGTAATTGTATGTCTTTGTTACTTGGTGTAAGTGTATGTCTTTGTTACTTGGTGTAAGTGTGTGTCTGTGTTACTTGGTGTAAGTGTGCGTCGGTGTTCCTGGGTATCAGTGTATGTCTTTATTACTTGGTGTCAGTGTATGTCTGTGTTACTTGGTGTAAGTGTGTGTCTGTGTTACTGGGTATCAGTGTATGTCTTTGTTACCTGGTGTCAGTGTATGTCTGTGTCACTTGGTGTCAGTGTGTGTCTGTGTTACTGGGTGTCAGCGTGTGTCTGTGTTACTTGGTGTATTTGTGTGTCTTTGTTACTTGGTGTCCGTGTGTGTCTGTGTTAATGGGTGTCAGTGCATGTCTTTGTTACTTGGTGCCTGTGTATATCTGTGTTACGTGGTGTAAGTTTGTGTCTATGTTACTTGGTGTAATTGTCTGTCTTTGTTTCTTGGTGTAATTGTATGTCTTTGTTACTTGGTGTCAGTGTATTTCTGTGTTATTTGGTGTAAGTGTGTGTCTGTGTTAATTGGTGTAAGTGTGTGTCTGTGTTCCTGGGTATCAGTGTATGTCTTTGTTACTTGGTGTCAGTGCATGTCTGCGTTACTTGGTGTAAGTGTGTGTCTGTGTTACTGGGTATCAGTGCATGTCTATGTTACTGGGTGTCAGTGTTTGTCTGCGTTAGTTGGTGTAAGTGTGTGTCTGTGTTACTTGGTGTAAGTGCGTGACTTTGTTACTTGGTGCCCGTGTGTGTCTCTGTTACTGGGTGTCAGTGTATGTCTTTTTTGCTGCGTATCAGTGTATGTCTTTGTGACTTGGTGTCAGTGTATGTCTGTGTTCCTGGGTGTCAGTGTATGTCTTTGTTACTTGGTGTAAGTGTGTGTATGTGTTTCTGGGTAAAAGTGTATGTCTTTGTTACTTGGTGTCAGTGTATGTCAAAATACTTGGTGTAAGTGTATGTCTTTGTTACTTGGTGTAATTGTCTTTCTGTGTTCCTGGGTGTCAGTGTGCGTCTTTGTGACTTGGTATCAGTGTATGTCTTTGTGACTGGGTTTCAGTGTGTGTCTTTGTGAATTGGTGTCAGTGTATGTCTTTGTTACTTGATGTACGTGTGTGTCTGAGATACTGGGTGTCAGTGTGTGTCTGTGTTATTTATTGTAAGTGCGTGACTTTGTTACTTGGTGCCCGTGTGTGTCTCTGTTACTGAGTGTCAGTGTATGTCTTTTTTGCTGAGTATCAGTGTATGTCTTTGTGACTTTGTGTCAGTGTATGTCTGTGTTCCTGGGTGTCAGTGTGTGGCTTTGTGACTTGGTGTCAGTGTATGTCTTTGTTACTTGGTGTAATTGTCTGTCTTTCTTACTTGGTGTAAGTGTATGTCTGTGTTCCTGGGTATCAGTGTCTGTCTTTGTGACTTGGTATCAGTGTATGTCTTTGTGACTTGGTGTCAGTGTATGTCTTTGTTATTTGGTGTATGTGTGTGTCTGTGTTACTGGGTATCAGTGTGTGTCTTTGTTACTTGGTTTAAGTGTGTGTCTGTGCTACTTGGTGTAAGTGTGTGTCTTTGTTACTTGGTGTCCGTGTGTGTCTGTGTTACTGGGTATCAGTGCATGTCTTTGTTACTTGGTGCCAGTGTATATCTGTGTTAGTTGCTGTAAGTGTGCGTCTTTGTTACTTGCTGTAATTGTATGTCTTTGTTACTTGGTGTCAGTGTATGTCTGTGTTACTTGCTGTAAGTGTATGTCTTTCTTACTTGGTGTAAGTGTGTGTCTGTGTTACTGGGTATCAGTGTATGTCTTTGTGACTTGGTGTCAGTGTATGTCTTTGTTACTGGGTGTCAGTGATTGTCTTTGTGACTTGGTGTCAGTGTATGTCTTTGTTACTTGGTGTAAGTGTGTGTCTGTGTTACTTGTTGTCAGTGCATGTCAAAATACTTGGTGTAAATGTATGTCTTTGTTACTTGGTGTAATTGTCTGTCTTTGTTAATTGGTGCAAGTTTATGTCTTTGTTACTTGGTGTCAGTGTATGTCTTTGTTACTTGGTGTCGTTCTATGTCTGTGTTACTTGGTGTAACTGTGTGTTTTTGTTACTTGGTGTAAGTGTATGTCTTTGTTAATTGGTGTCATTGCAAGTCTTTGTTACTTGGTGTCAGTGTGTGTCTGTGTTACTGGGTATCAGTGTATGTCTTAGTGAATTGGTATCAGTGAATGTCTTTGTTACTGGGTGTCAGTGTGTGTCTGTGTTACTGGGTATCAGTGTATGTCTTTGTGACTTGGTATCAGTGCATGTCTTTGTTACTGGGTGTCAGTGTGTATCTGTGTTACTGGGTATCAGTGTATGTCTTTGTGACTTGGTATCAGTGTCTGTCTTTGTTACTGGGTGTCAGTGTGTGTCTGTGTTCCTGGGTATCAGTGTATGTCTTTGTACCTGGTGTCAGTGTATGTCTGTGTCACTTGGTGTAAGTGTGTGTCTGTGTTACTGGGTGTCAGTGTGTGTCTGTGTTACTTGGTGTATTTGTGTGTCTTTGTTACTTGGTGTCCGTGTGTGTCTGTGTTAATGGGTGTCAGTGCATGTCTTTGTTACTTGGTGTCAGTGTATGTCTGCGTTACTTGGTGTAAGTGTGTGTCTGTGTCACTGGGTGTCAGTGTGTATCTGTGTTACTTGGTGTAAGTGAGTGTCTTTGTTACGTGGTGTAAGTGTGTGTCTTTGTTACTTGGTGTAATTGTATGTCTTTGTTACATGGTGTCAGTGTATGTCTGTGTTACTTGGTGTAAGTGTATGTCTTTGTTACTTGGTGTAAGTGTGTGTCTGTGTTACTTGGTGCAAGTGTGCGTCTGTGTTCCTGGGTATCAGTGTATGTCTTTATTACTTGGTGTCAGTGTATGTCTGTGTTACTTGGTGTAAGTGTGTGTCTGTGTTACTGGGTATCAGTCTATGTCTTTGTTACCTGGTGTCAGTGTATGTCTGTGTCACTTGGTGTAAGTGTGTGTCTGTGTTACTGGGTGTCAGTGTGTGTCTGTGTTACTTGGTGTATTTGTGTGTCTTTGTTACTTGGTGTCCGGTTGTGTCTGTGTTAATGGGTGTCAGTGCATGTCTTTGTTACTTGGTGCTTGTGTATATCTGTGTTACGTGTTGTAAGTTTGTGTCTTTGTTACTTGGTGTAATTGTCTGTCTTTGTTTCTTTGTGTAATTGTATGTGTTTGTTACTTGGTGTAAGTGTATGTCTTTGTTACTTGGTGTAAGTGTATGTCTTTGTTACTTGGTGTAAGTGTGTGTCTGTGTTACTTGGTGCCTGTGTATATCTGTGTTACGTGGTGTAAGTTTGTGTCTATGTTACTTGGTGTAATTGTCTGTCTTTGTTTCTTGGTGTAATTGTATGTCTTTGTTACTTGGTGTAAGTGTATGTCTTTGTTACTTGGTGTAAGTGTGTGTCTGTGTTACTTGGTGTAAGTGTGCGTCTGTGTTCCTGGGTATCAGTGTATGTCTTTATTACTTGGTGTCAGTGTATGTCTGTGTTACTTGGTGTAAGTGTGTGTCTGCGTTACTGGGTATCAGTGTATGTCTTTGTTACCTGGTGTCAGTGTATGTCTGTGTCACTTGGTGTAAGTGTGTGTCTGTGTTACTGGGTGTCAGTGTGTGTCTGTGTTACTTGGTGTATTTGTGTGTCTTTGTTACTTGGTGTCCGTGTGTGTCTGTGTTAATGGGTGTCAGTGCATGTCTTTGTTACTTGGTGCCTGTGTATATCTGTGTTACGTGGTGTAAGTTTGTGTCTATGTTACTTGGTGTAATTGTCTGTCTTTGTTTCTTGGTGTAATTGTATGTCTTTGTTACTTGGTGTCAGTGTATGTCTGTGTTATTTGGTGTAAGTGTGTGTCTGTGTTAATTGGTGTAAGTGTGTGTCTGTGTTCCTGCGTATCAGTGTATGTCTTTGTTACTTGGTGTCAGTGCATGTCTGCGTTACTTGGTGTAAGTGTGTGTCTGTGTTACTGGGTATCAGTGCATGTCTATGTTACTGGGTGTCAGTGTATGTCTGCGTTAGTTGGTGTAAGTGTGTGTCTGTGTTACTTGGTGAATGTGCGTGACTTTGTTACTTGGTGCCCGTGTGTGTCTCTGTTACTGTGTGTCAGTGTATGTCTTTTTTGCTGCGTATCAGTGTATGTCTTTGTGACTTGGTGTCAGTGTATGTCTGTGTTCCTGGGTGTCAGTGTATGTCTTTGTTACTTGGTTTAAGTGTGTGTATGTGTTTCTGGGTAAAAGTGTATGTCTTTGTTACTTGGTGTCAGTGTATGTCAAAATACTTGGTATAAGTGTATGTCTTTGTTACTTGGTGTAATTGTCTGTCTGTGTTCCTGGGTATCAGTGTCTGTCTTTGTGACTTGGTATCAGTGTATGTCTTTGTGACTGGGTTTCAGTGTGTGTCTTTGTGAATTGGTGTCAGTGTATGTCTTTGTTACTTGATGTACGTGTGTGTCTGAGATACTGGGTGTCAGTGTGTGTCTGTGTTATTTATTGTAAGTGCGTGACTTTGTTACTTGGTGCCCGTGTGTGTCTCTGTTACTGAGTGTCAGTGTATGTCTTTTTTGCTGGGTATCAGTGTATGTCTTTGTGACTTTGTGTCAGTGTATGTCTGTGTTCCTGGGTGTCAGTGTGTGGCTTTGTGACTTGGTGTCAGTGTATGTCTTTGTTACTTGGTGTAATTGTCTGTCTTTGTTACTTGGTGTAAGTGTATGTCTGTGTTCCTGGGTATCAGTGTCTGTCTTTGTGACTTGGTATCAGTGTATGTCTTTGTGATTTGGTGTCAGTGTATGGCTTTGTTATTTGGTGTCAGTGTATGTCTTTGTTACTGGGTGTCAGTGTGTGTCTTTGTTACTTGGTGTAAGTGTGTGTCTGTGCTACTTGGTGTAAGTGTGTGTCTTTGTTACTTGGTGTCCGTGTGTGTCTGTGTTACTGGGTATCAGTGCATGTCTTTGTTACTTGGTGCCAGTGTATATCTGTGTTAGTTGCTGTAAGTGTGTGTCTTTGTTACTTGCTGTAATTGTATGTCTTTGTTACTTGGTGTCAGTGTCTGTCTGCGTTACTTGCTGTAAGTGTATGTCTTTCTTACTTGGTGTAAGTGTGTGTCTGTGTTACTGGGTATCAGTGTATGTCTTTGTTACTGGGTGTCAGTGATTGTCTTTGTGACTTGGTGTCAGTGTATGTCTTTGTTACTTGGTGTAAGTGTGTGTCTGTGTTACTTGGTGTCAGTGCATGTCAAAATACTTGGTGTAAATGTATGTCTTTGTTACTTGGTGTAATTGTCTGTCTTTGTTAATTGGTGCAAGTTTATGTCTTTGTTACTTGGTGTCAGTGTATGTCTTTGTTACTTGGTGTCGTTCTATGTCTGTGTTACTTGGTGTAACTGTGTGATTTTGTTACTTGGTGTAAGTGTATGTGTTTGTTACTTGGTGTCATTGCATGTCTTTGTTACTTGGTGTCAGTGTGTGTCTGTGTTACTGGGTATCAGTGTATGTCTTAGTGAATTGGTATCAGTGAATGTCTTTGTTACTGGGTGTCAGTGTGTGTCTGTGTTACTGGGTATCAGTGTATGTCTTTGTGACTTGGTATCAGTGCATGTCTTTGTTACTGGGTGTCAGTGTGTATCTGTGTTACTGGGTATCAGTGTATGTCTTTGTGACTTGGTATCAGTGTCTGTCTTTGTTACTGGGTGTCAGTGTGTGTCTGTGTTCCTGGGTATCAGTGTATGTCTTTGTGACTTGGTGTCAGTGTATGTCTTTGTTACTTGGTGTCAGTGTGTGTCTTTGTGAATTGGTGTCGGTGTATGTCTTTGTTACTTGATGTAAGTGTGTGTCTGTGATACTGGGTATCAGTGTATGTCTTTGTTACTTGGTGTCAGTGTATGTCTGTGTTACTTGGTGTAAGTGTGTGTCTTTGTTACTTGGTGTCCGTGTGTGTCTGTGTTAATGGGTGTCAGTGCATGTCTTTGTCACTTGGTGCCAGTGTTTATCTGTGTTACGTGGTGTAAGTTTGTGTCTATGTTACTTGGTGTAATTGTATGTCTTTGTTTCTTGGTGTAATTGTATGTCTTTGTTACTTGGTGTCAGTGTATGTCTGTGTTATTTGGTGTAAGTGTGTGTCTGTGTTAATTGGTGTAAGTGTGTGTCTGTGTTCCTGGGTATCAGTGTATGTCTTTGTTACTTGGTGTCAGTGTATGTCTGTGTTACTTGGTGTAAGTGTGTTTCTGTGTTACTGGGTATCAGTGCATGTCTTTGTTACTTGGTGTCAGTGTATGTCTGCGTTACTTGTTGTAAGTGTGTGTCTGTGTTACTAGGTGTCAGTGTGTGTCTGTGTTACTTGGTGTAAGTGCGTGACTTTGTTACTTGGTGCCCGTGTGTGTCTCTGTTACTGGGTGTCAGTCTATGTCTTTTTTGCTGGGTATCAGTGTATGTCTATGTGACTTGGTGTCAGTGTATGTCTGTGTTCCTGGGTGTCAGTGTGTGGCTTTGTGACTTGGTGTCAGTGTATATCTTTGTTACTTGGTGTAAGTGTGTGTCTGTGTTTCTGGGTATCAGTGTATGTCTTTGTTACTTGGTGTCACTGTATGTCAAAATACTTGGTGTAAGTGTATGTCTTTGTTACTTGGTGTAATTGTCTGTCTTTGTTACTTGGTGTAAGTGTATGTCTGTGTTCCTGGGTATCAGTGTCTGACTTTGTGACTTGGTATCAGTGTATGTCTTTGTGACTTGGTGTCAGTGTATGTCTTTGTTACTTGGTGCAAGTGTGTGTCTGTGTTACTGGGTATCAGTGTGTGTCTTTGTTACTTGGTGTAAGTGTGTGTCTGTGTTACTTGGTGTAAGTGTGTGCCTTTGTTACTTGGTGTCCGTGTGTGTCTGTGTTACTGGGTGTCAGTGCATGTCTTTGTTACTTGGTGCCAGTGTATATCTGTGTTAGTTGCTGTAAGTGTGTGTCTTTGTTACTTGGTGTAATTGTATGTCTTTGTTACTTGGTGTCAGTGTATGTCTGTGTCACTTGGTGTAAGTGTGTGTCTGTGTTACTGGGTGTCAGTGTGTGTCTGTGTTACTTGGTGTATTTGTGTGTCTTTGTTACTTGGTGTCCGTGTGTGTCTGTGTTAATGGGTGTCAGTGCATGTCTTTGTTACTTGGTGCCTGTGTATATCTGTGTTACGTGCTGTAAGTTTGTGTCTATGTTACTTGGTGTAATTGTCTGTCTTTGTTTCTTGGTGTAATTGTATGTCTTTGTTACTTGGTGTCAGTGTATGTCTGTGTTATTTGGTGTAAGTGTGTGTCTGTGTTAATTGGTGTAAGTGTGTGTCTGTGTTCCTGGGTATCAGTGTATGTCTTTGTTACTTGGTGTCAGTGCATGTCTGCGTTACTTGGTGTAAGTGTGTGTCTGTGTTACTGGGTATCAGTGCATGTCTATGTTACTGGGTGTCAGTGTATGTCTGCGTTAGTTGGCGTAAGTGTGTGTCTGTGTTACTTGGTGTAAGTGCGTGACTTTGTTACTTGGTGCCCGTGTGTGTCTCTGTTACTGGGTGTCAGTGTATGTCTTTTTTGCTGCGTATCAGTGTATGTCTTTGTGACTTGGTGTCAGTGTATGTCTGTGTTCCTGGGTGTCAGTGTATGTCTTTGTTACTTGGTGTAAGTGTGTGTATGTGTTTCTGGGTAAAAGTGTATGTCTTTGTTACTTGGTGTCAGTGTATGTCAAAATACTTGGTATAAGTGTATGTCTTTGTTACTTGGTGTAATTGTCTGTCTGTGTTCCAGGGTATCAGTGTCTGTCTTTGTGACTTGGTATCAGTGTATGTCATTGTGACTGGGTTTCAGTGTGTGTCTTTGTGAATTGGTGTCAGTGTATGTCTTTGTTACTTGATGTACGTGTGTGTCTGAGATACTGGGTGTCAGTGTGTGTCTGTGTTATTTATTGTAAGTGCGTGACTTTGTTACTTGCTGCCCGTGTGTGTCTCTGTTACTGAGTGTCAGTGTATGTCTTTTTTGCTGGGTATCAGTGTATGTCTTTGTGACTTTGTGTCAGTGTATGTCTGTGTTCCTGGGTGTCAGTGTGTGGCTTTGTGACTTGGTGTCAGTGTATGTCTTTGTTACTTGGTGTAATTGTCTGTCTTTGCTACTTGGTGTAAGTGTATGTCTGTGTTCCTGGGTATCAGTGTCTGTCTTTGTGACTTGGTATCAGTGTATGTCTTTGTGACTTGGTGTCAGTGTATGTCTTTGTTATTTGGTGTCAGTGTATGTCTGTGTTCCTGGGTGTCAGTGTGTGTCTTTGTTACTTGGTGTAAGTGTGTGTCTGTGCTACTTGGTGTAAGTGTGTGTCTTTGTTACTTGGTGTCCGTGTGTGTCTGTGTTACTGGGTATCAGTGCATGTCTTTGTTACTTGGTGCCAGTGTATATCTGTGTTAGTTGCTGTAAGTGTGTGTCTTTGTTACTTGCTGTAATTGTATGTCTTTGTTACTTGGTGTCAGTGTCTGTCTGCGTTACTTGCTGTAAGTGTATGTCTTTCTTACTTGGTGTAAGTGTGTGTCTGTGTTCCTGGGTATCAGTGTATGTCTTTGTTACTTGGTGTCAGTGTATGTCTGTGTTACTTGTTGTAAGTGTGTGTCTGTGTTACTAGGTGTCAGTGTGTGTCTGTGTTACTTGGTGTAAGTGCGTGACTTTGTTACTTGGTGCCCGTGTGTGTCTCTGTTACTGGGTGTCAGTCTATGTCTTTTTTGCTGGGTATCAGTGTATGTCTTTGTGACTTGGTGTCAGTGCATGTCTGTGTTCCTGGGTGTCAGTGTGTGGCTTTGTGACTTGGTGTCAGTGTATATCTTTGTTACTTGGTGTAAGTGTGTGTCTGTGTTTCTGGGTATCAGTGTATGTCTTTGTTACTAGGTGTCACTGTATGTCAAAATACTTGGTGTAAGTGTATGTCTTTGTTACTTGGTGTAATTGTCTGTCTTTGTTACTTGGTGTAAGTGTATGTCTGTGTTCCTGGGTATCAGTGTCTGACTTTGTGACTTGGTATCAGTGTATGTCTTTGTGACTTGGTGTCAGTGTATGTCTTTGTTACTTGGTGCAAGTGTGTGTCTGTGTTACTGGGTATCAGTGTGTGTCTTTGTTACTTGGTGTAAGTGTGTGTCTGTGTTACTTGGTGTAAGTGTGTGCCTTTGTTACTTGGTGTCCGTGTGTGTCTGTGTTACTGGGTGTCAGTGCATGTCTTTGTTACTTGGTGCCAGTGTATATCTGTGTTAGTTGCTGTAAGTGTGTGTCTTTGTTACTTGGTGTAATTGTATGTCTTTGTTACTTGGTGTCAGTGTATGTCTGTGTTACTTGCTGTAAGTGTATGTCTTTGTTACTTGGTGTAAGTGTGTGTCTGTGTTACTGGGTATCAGTGTATGTCTTTGTGACTTGGTGTCAGTGTATGTCTTTGTTACTTGGTGTCAGTGTGTGTATTTGTTACTTGGTGTCAGTGTATGTCTTTGTTACTTGGTGGAAGTGTGCGTCTGTGTTACTGGGTATCAGTGTATGTCTTTGTTACTTGGTGTCAGTGCATGTCAAAATACTTGGAGTAAATGTATGTCTTCGTTACTTGGTGTAATTGTCTGTCTTTGTTAATTGGTGCAAGTTTATGAATTTGTTACTTGGTGTCAGTGTATGTCTTTGTTACTTGGTGTCGGTCTATGTCTGTGTTGCTTTGTGTAACTGTGCGTCTTTGTTACTTGGTGTAAGTGTATGTCTTTGTTACTTGGTGACATTGCATGTCTTTGTTACTTGGTGTCAGTGTGTGTCTGTGTTACTGGGTATCAGTGTATGTCTTTGTGACTTGGTATCAGTGAATGTCTTTGTTACTGGGTGTCAGTGTGTGTCTTTGGGAATTGGTGTCAGTGTATGTCTTTGTTACTTGATGTAAGTGTGTGTCTGTGATACTGGGTATCAGTGTATGTCTTTGTTACTTGGTGTCAGTGTATGTCTGTGTTACTTGGTGTAAGTGTGTGTCTTTGTTACTTGGTGTCCGTGTATGTCTGTGTTAATGGATGTCAGTGCATGTCTTTGTTACTTGGTGCCAGTGTATATCTGTGTTACGTGGTGTAAGTTTGTGTCTATGTTACTTGGTGTAATTGTATGTCTTTGTTTTTTGGTGTAATTGTATGTCTTTGTTACTTGGTCTCAGAGTATGTCTGTGTTATTTGGTGTAAGTGTGTGTCTGTGTTAATTGGTGTAAGTGTGTGTCTGTGTTACTGGGTATCAGTGTAGGTCTTTGTTACTTGGTGTCAGTGTATGTCTGTGTTACTTGGTGTAAGTGTGTGTCTTTGTTACTTGGTGTAAGTGTATATCTTTGTTACTTGGTGTCAGTGTATGTCTTTGTTACTTGGTGTCAGTGTGTGTCTGTGTTACTGGGTATCAGTGTGTGTCTGTGTTCCTGGGTATCAGTGTATGTCTTTGTTACTTGGTGTCAGTGTATGTCTGTGTTACTTGGTGTAAGTGTGTGTCTTTGTTACTTGGTGTAAGTGTATGTCTTTGTTACTTGGTGTCAGTGTATGTCTTTGTTACTTGGTGTCAGTGTGTGTCTGTGTTACTGGGTATCAGTGTGTGTCTGTGTTCCTGGGTATCAGTGTATGTCTTTGTTACTTGGTGTCAGTGTATGTCTGTATTACTTGGTGTAAGTGTGTGTCTGTGTTACTGGGTATCAGTGTATGTCTTTGTTACTTGGTGTCAGTGTATGTCTGTGTTACTTGGTGTAAGTGTGTGTCTGTGTCACTGGGTGTCAGTGTGTGTCTGTGTTACTTGGTGTAAGTGTGTGTCTTTGTTACTTGGTGTCCGTGTGTGTCTGTGTTACTGGGTGTCAGTGCATGTCTTTGTAACTTGGGGTCAGTGCATATCTGTGTTACTTGGTGTAAGTGTGTGTCTTTGTTACTTGGTGTAATTGTGTGTCTGTGTTACTTGGTGTAAGTGTGTGTCTGTGTTCCTGTGTATCAGTGTATGTCTGTGTTACTTGATGTCAGTGTACGTCTGTGTTACTGGGTGTCAGTGTGTGCCTGTGTTACAGGGTATCAGTGTATGTCTTTGTGACTTGGTGTCAGTGTATGTCTTTGTTACTGGGTGTCAGTGTGTGTCTTTGTGACTTGGTGTCAGTGTCTGTCTGTGTTACTGTTCATTAGTGGTACTCTGTGTTACTGGGTGTCAGTGTGTGTTTGCTTGTGTTACTGGGTGTCACTGTATGTCTTTGTTACTTGGTGTAATTGTCTGTCTTTGTTACTTGTTGTAAGTGTATGTCTTTGTTAGTTGGTATCAGTGTATGTCTGTGTTACTTGGTGTAAGTGTATGTCTTTGTTACTGGGTGTAAGTGTGTGTCTGTGTTACTTGGTGTAAGTGTGTGTCTTTGTTCCTGGGTATCAGTGTATGTCTGTGTTACTTGGTGTCAGTGTATGTCTATGTTACTTGGTGTGAGTGTGTGTCTGTGTTACTGAGTATCAGTGTATGACTTTGTTACTTGGTGTCAGTGTATGTCCGTGTTGCTTGGTGTAAGTGTGTGTCTGTGTTACTGGGTGTCAGTGTGTGTCTGTGTTACTTGGTGTAACTGTGGGTCTTTGTTACCTGGTGTCCGTGTGTGTCTGTGTTACTGGGTGTCAGTGTATGTCTTTGTTACTGGGTGTCAGTGTCTGTCTTTGTTACTTGGTGTAAGTGTGTGTCTGTGTTACTTGGTGTAATTGTATGTCTTTGTTACTTGGTGTCAGTGCATATCTGTGTTACTTGGTGTAAGTGTGTGTTTGTTTGTGTTACTGGGTGTAAGTGTATGTCTTTGTTACTTGGTGTAATTGTCTGTCTTTGTTACTTGGTTTAAGTGTATGTCTTTGTTACTTGGTGTCAGTGTATGTCTGTGTTACTTGGTGCAAGTGTATGTCTTTGTTACTGGGTGCAAGTGTGTGTCTGTGTTACTTGGTGTAAGTGTGTGTCTGTGTTCCTGGGTATCAGTGTATGTCTGTTTTACTTGGTGTCAGTGTATGTCTGTGTTACTTGGTGTAAGTGCGTGTCTGTGTTACTGGGTATCAGTGTATGACTTTGTTACTTGGTGTCAGTGTATGTCCGTGTTGCTTGGTGTAAGTGTGTGTCTGTGTTACTGGGTGTCAGTGTGTGTCTGTGTTACTTGGTGTAAGTGTGGGTCTTTGTTACTTGGTGTCCGTGTGTGTCTGTGTTACTGGGTGTCAGTGTATGTCTTTGTTATTGGGTGTCACTGTATGTCTTTGTTACTTGGTGTAAGTGTGTGTCTGTGTTACTTGGTGTAATTGTATGTCTTTGTTACTTGGTGTCAGTGTATGTCTGTGTTACTTGGTGTAAGTGTGTGTCTTTGTTACTTGGTGTCAGTGTATGTCTGTGTTACTTGGTGTCAGTGTATGTCTGTGTTACTTGGTGCAAGTGTGTGTCTGTGTCACTGGGTGTCAGTGTGTGTCTGTGTTACTTGGTGTAAGTGTGTGTCTGTGTCACTGGGTGTCAGTGCATGTCTTTGTTACTTGTGTTCAGTGCATATCTGTGTTACTTGGTGTAAGTGTGTGTCTTTGTTACTTGGTGTAATTGTATGTCTTTGTTACTTGGTGTCAGTGTATGTCAGTGTTACTTTTTGTAAGTGTATGTCTTTGTTACTGGGTGTAAGTGTGTGTCTGTGTTACTTGGTGTAAGTGTGTGTCTGTGTTCCTGGGTATCAGTGTATGTCTGTGTTACTTGGTGTCTGTGTATGTCTGTGTTACTTGGTGTAAGTGTGTGTCTGTGTCACTGGGTATCAGTGTATGACTTTGTTACTTGGTGTCAGTGTATGTCCGTGTTGCTTGGTGTAAGTGTGTGTCTGTGTTACTGGGTGTCAGTGTGTGTCTGTGTTACTTGGTGTAAGTGTGTGTCTTTGTTACTTGGTGACAGTGTATGTCTGTGTTACATGGTGTAAGTGTGTGTCTGTGTTACTTGGTATCAGTGTATGTCTTTGTGACTTGGTATCAGTGTACGTCTTTGTTACTGGGTGTCAGTGTGTGTCTTTGTGAAGTCCTATCAGTGTATGTCTTTGTTACTTGGTGTAAGTGTGTGTCTGTGTTACTGGGTATCAGTGTATGTCTTTGTTACATGGTGTCAGTGTATTTCAATATACTTGGTGTAAGTGTATGTCTTTGTTACTGGGTGTCAGTGTCTGTCTTTGTTATTTGGTGTAAGTGTGTGTCTTTGTTTCTTGGTGTCAGTGTATGTCTGTGTTACTTGGTGTAAGTGTGTGTCTTTGTTACTTGGTGTAAGTGTATGTCTTTGTTACTTGGTGTCAGTGTATGTCTTTGTTACTTGGTGTCAGTGTGTGTCTGTGTTACTGGGTATCAGTGTATGTCTTTGTGACTTCGTATCAGTGTATGTCTTTGTTAATGGGTGTCAGTGTGTGACTGTGTTACTGGGTATCAGTGTATGTCTTTGTGACTTGGTATCAGTGTATGTCTTTGTTACTGGGTGTCAGTGAGTGTCTGTGTTCCTGGGTATCAGTGTATGTCTTTGTGACTTGGTGTCAGTGTATGTCTTTGTTACTGGGTGTCAGTGTGTGTCTTTGTGACTTGGTGTCAGTGTATGTCTGTGTTACTGTTCATTAGTGTTTCTCTGTGTTACTGGGTGTCAGTGTGTGTTTGTTTGTGTTACTGGGTGTCAGTGTATGTCTTTGTTACTTGGTGTAATTGTCTGTCTTTGTTACTTGGTGTAAGTGTATGTCTTTGTTACTTGGTGTCAGTGTATGTCTGTGTTACTTGGTGCAAGTGTATGTCTTTGTTACTGGGTGTAAGTGTGTGTCTGTGTTACTTGGTGTAAGAGTGTGTCTGTGTTCCTGGGTATCAGTGTATGTCTGTGTTACTTGGTGTCAGTGTATGTCTGTGTTACTTGGTGTAAGTGTGTGTCTGTGTTACTGGGTATCAGTGTATGACTTTGTTACTTGGTGTAAGTGTGTGTCTTTGTTACTTGGTGTAATTGTGTGTCTGTGTTACTTGGTGTAAGTGTGTGTCTGTGTTCCTGGGTATCAGTGTATGTCTGTGTTACTTGGTGTCAGTGTACTTCTGTGTTACTGGGTGTCAGTGTGTGCCTGTGTTACTGGGTATCAGTGTATGTCTTTGTGACTTGGTGTCAGTGTATGTCTTTGTTACTGGGTGTCAGTGTGTGTCTTTGTGACTTGGTGTCAGTGTCTGTCTGTGTTACTGTTCATTAGTGGTTCTCTGTGTTACTGGGTGTCAGTGTGTGTTTGCTTGTGTTACTGGGTGTCACTGTATGTCTTTGTTACTTGGTGTAATTGTCTGTCTTTGTTACTTGGTGTAAGTGTATGTCTTTGTTAGTTGGTGTCAGTGTATGTCTGTGTTACTTGGTGTAAGTGTGTGTCTTTGTTCCTGGGTATCAGTGTATGTCTGTGTTACTTGGTGTCAGTGTATGTCTATGTTACTTGGTGTGAGTGTGTGTCTGTGTTACTGGGTATCAGTGTATGACTTTGTTACTTGGTGTCAGTGTATGTCCGTGTTGCTTGGTGTAAGTGTGTGTCTGTGTTACTGGGTGTAAGTGTGGGTCTTTGTTACCTGGTGTCCGTGTGTGTCTGTGTTACTGGGTGTCAGTGTATGTCTTTGTTACTGGGTGTCAGTGTCTGTCTTTGTTACTTGGTGTAAGAGTGTGTCTGTGTTACTTGGTGTAATTGTATGTCTTTGTTACTTGGTGTCAGTGTATGTCTGTGTTACTTGGTGTAAGTGTGTGTCTTTGTTACTTGGTGTCAGTGTATGTCTGTGTTACTTGGTGTAAGTGTATGTCTGTGTTACTTGGTGTAAGTGTGTGTCTGTGTCACTGGGTGTCAGTGTGTGTCTGTGTTACTTGGTGTATGTGTGTGTCTGTGTTACTGGGTGTCAGTGCATGTCTTTGTTACTTGTGTTCAGTGCATATCTGTGTTACTTGGTGTAATTGTATGTCCTTGTTACTTGGTGTCAGTGTATGTCAGTGTTACTTGGTGTAAGTGTATGTCTTTGTTACTGGGTGTAAGTGTGTGTCTGTGTTACTTGGTGTAAGTGTGTGTCTGTGTTCCTGGGTATCAGTGTATGTCTGTGTTACTTGGTGTCAGTGTATGTCTGTGTTACTTGGTGTAAGTGTGTGTCTGTGTCACTGGGTATCAGTGTATGACTTTGTTACTTGGTGTCAGTGTATGTCCGTGTTGCTTGGTGTAAGTGTGTGTCTGTGTTACTGGGTGTCAGTGTGTGTCTGTGTTACTTGGTGTAAGTGTGTGTCTTTGTTACTTGGTGTCCGTGTGTGTCTGTGTTACTGGGTGTCAGTGTATGTCTTTGTTACTTGGTGTCAGCGTATGTCTGTGTTACTTGGTGTAAGTGTGTGTCTGTGTTACTTGGTATCAGTGTATGTCTTTGTGACTTGGTATCAGTGTACGTCTTTGTTACTGGGTGTCAGTGTGTGTCTTTGTGAAGTCGTATCAGTGTATGTCTCTGTTACTTGGTGTAAGTGTGTGTCTATGTTACTGGGTATCAGTGTATGTCTTTGTTACTTGGTGTCAGTGTATTTCAATATACTTGGTGTAAGTGTATGCCTTTGTTACTTGGTGTAATTGTCGGTCTTTGTTATTTGGTGCACGTGTATGTCTTTGTTTCTTGGTGTCAGTGTATGTCTGTGTTACTTGGTGTAAGTGTGTGTCTTTGTTACTTGGTGTAAGTGTATGTCTTTGTTACTTGGTGTCAGTGTATGTCTTTGTTACTTGGTGTCAGTGTGTGTCTGTGTTACTGGGTATCAGTGTATGTCTTTGTGACTTCGTATCAGTGTATGTCTTTGTTACTGGGTGTCAGTGTGTGACTGTGTTACTGGGTATCAGTGTATGTCTTTGTGACTTGGTATCAGTGTATGTCTTTGTTACTGGGTGTCAGTGTGTGTCTGTGTTCCTGGGTATCAGTGTATGTCTTTGTGACTTGGTGTCAGTGTATGTCTTTGTTACTGGGTGTCAGTGTGTGTCTTTGTGACTTGGTGTCAGTGTATGTCTGTGTTACTGTTCATTAGTGTTTCTCTGTGTTACTGGGTGTCAGTGTGTGTTTGTTTGTGTTACTGGGTGTCAGTGTATGTCTTTGTTACTTGGTGTAATTGTCTGTCTTTGTTACTTGGTGTAAGTGTATGTCTTTGTTACTTGGTGTCAGTGTATGTCTGTGTTACTTGGTGCAAGTGTATGTCTTTGTTACTGGGTGTAAGTGTGTGGCTGTGTTACTTGGTGTAAGTGTGTGTCTGTGTTCCTGGGTATCAGTGTATGTCTGTGTTACTTGGTGTCAGTGTATGTCTGTGTTACTTGGTGTAAGTGTGTCTGTGTTACTGGGTATCAGTGTATGACTTTGTTACTTGGTGTCAGTGTATGTCCGTGTTGCTTGGTGTAAGTGTCTGTCTGTGTTACTGGGTGTCAGTGTGTGTCTGTGTTACTTGGTGTAAGTGTGGGTCTTTGTTACTTGGTTTCCGTGTGTGTCTGTGTTACTGGGAGTCAGTGTATGTCTTTGTTACTGGGTGTCAGTGTATGTCTTTGTTACTTGGTGCAAGTGTATGTCTTTGTTACTTGGTGTCAGTGTATGTCTGTGTTACTTGGTGCAAGTGTATGTCTTTGTTACTGGGTGTAAGTGTGTGTCTGTGTTACTTGGTGTAAGTGTGTGTCTGTGTTCCTGGGTATCAGTGTATGTCTGTGTTACTTGGTGTCAGTGTATGTCTGTGTTACTTGGTGTAAGTGTGTGTCTGTGTTACTTGGTGTAATTGTATGTCTTTGTTACTTGGTGTAAGTGTGTGTCTGTGTTACTGGGTGTCAGTGTGTGTCTGTGTTACTTGGTGTAAGTGTGTGTCTTTGTTACTTGGTGTCCGTGTGTGTCTGTGTTACTGGGTGTCAGTGTATGTCCTTGTTACTTGGTGTCAGCGTATGTCTGTGTTACTTGGTGTAAGTGTGTGTCTGTGTTACTTGGTATCAGTGTATGTCTTTGTGACTTGGTATCAGTGTACGTCTTTGTTCCTGGGTGTCAGTGTGTGTCTTTGTGAAGTCGTATCAGTGTATGTCTCTGTTACTTGGTGTAAGTGTGTGTCTATGTTACTGGGTATCAGTGTATGTCTTTGTTACTTGGTGTCAGTGTATTTCAATATACTTGGTGTAAGTGTATACCTTTGTTACTTGGTGTAATTGTCGGTCTTTGTTATTTGGTGCACGTGTATGTCTTTGTTTCTTGGTGTCAGTGTATGTCTGTGTTACTTGGTGTAAGTGTGTGTCTTTGTTACTTGGTGTAAGTGTATGTCTTTGTTACTTGGTGTCAGTGTATGTCTTTGTTACTTGGTGTCAGTGTGTGTCTGTGTTACTGGGTATCAGTGTATGTCTTTGTGACTTCGTATCAGTGTATGTCTTTGTTACTGGGTGTCAGTGTGTGACTGTGTTACTGGGTATCAGTGTATGTCTTTGTGACTTGGTATCAGTGTATGTCTTTGTTACTGGGTGTCAGTGTGTGTCTGTGTTCCTGGGTATCAGTGTATGTCTTTGTGACTTGGTGTCAGTGTATGTCTTTGTTACTGGGTGTCAGTGTGTGTCGTTGTGACTTGGTGTCAGTGTATGTCTGTGTTACTGTTCATTAGTGTTTCTCTGTGTTACTGGGTGTCAGTGTGTGTTTGTTTGTGTTACTGGGTGTCAGTGTATGTCTTTGTTACTTGGTGTAATTGTCTGTCTTTGTTACTTGGTGTAAGTGTATGTCTTTGTTACTTGGTGTCAGTGTATGTCTGTGTTACTTGGTGCAAGTGTATGTCTTTGTTACTGGGTGTAAGTGTGTGTCTGTGTTACTTGGTGTAAGTGTGTTTCTGTGTTCCTGGGTATCAGTGTATGTCTGTGTTACTTGGTGTCAGTGTATGTCTGTGTTACTTGGTGTAAGTGTGTGTCTGTGTTACTTGGTGTAATTGTATGTCTTTGTTACTTGGTGTAAGTGTGTGTCTTTGTTACTTGGTGTCAGTGTATGTCTGTGTTACTTGGTGTAAGTGTGTGTCTGTGTCACTGGGTGTAAGTGTGTGTCTGTGTTACTGGGTGTCAGTGCATGTCTTTGTTACTTGTGTTCAGTGCATATCTGTGTTACTTGGTGTAAGTGTGTGTCTTTGTTACTTGGTGTAATTGTATGTCTTTGTTACTTGTTGTCAGTGTATGTCAGTGTTACTTGTTGTAAGTGTATGTCTTTGTTACTGGGTGTAAGTGTGTGTCTGTGTTACTTGGTGTAAGTGTGTGTCTGTGTTCCTGGGTATCAGTGTATGTCTGTGTTACTTGGTGTCAGTGTATGTATGTGTTACTTGGTGTAAGTGTGTGTCTGTGTCACTGGGTATCAGTGTATGACTTTGTTACTTGGTGTCAGTGTATGTCAGTGTTGCTTGGTGTAAGTGTGTGTCTGTGTTACTGGGTGTCAGTGTGTGTCTGTGTTACTTGGTGTAAGTGTGTGTCTTTGTTACTTGGTGTCCGTGTGTGTCTGTGTTACTGGGTGTCAGTGTATGTCTTTGTTACTTGGTGTCAGTGTATGTCTGTGTTACTTGGTGTAAGTGTGTGTCTGTGATACGTGGTATCAGTGTATGTCTTTGTGACTTGGTATCAGTGTACGTCTTTGTTACTGGGTGTCAGTGTGTGTCTTTGTGAAGTCGTATCAGTGTATGTCTTTGTTACTTGGTGTAAGTGTGTGTCTGTGTTACTGGGTATCAGTGTATGTCTTTGTTACTTGGTGTCAGTGTATTTCAATATACTTGGTGTAAGTGTATGTCTTTGTTACTTGGTGTAATTGTCTGTCTTTGTTATTTGGTGTAAGTGTATGTCTTTGTTTCTTGGTGTCAGTGTATGTCTGTGTTACTTGGTGTAAGTGTGTGTCTTTGTTACTTGGTGTAAGTGTATGTCTTTGTTGCTTGGTGTCAGTGTATGTCTTTTTACTTGGTGTCAGTGTTTGTCTGTGTTACTGGGTATCAGTGTATGTCTTTGTGACTTCGTATCAGTGTATGTCTTTGTTGATGGGAGTCAGTGTGTGACTGTGTTACTGGGTATCAGTGTATGTCTTTGTTACTGGGTGTCAGTGTGTGTCTTTGTTACTGGGTGTCAGTGTATGTCTTTGTTACTTGGTGTAAGTGTGTGTCTGTGTTACTTGGTGTAATTGTATGTCTTTGTTACTTGGTGTAAGTGTGTGTCTTTGTTACTTGGTGTCAGTGTATGTCTGTGTTACTTGGTGTAAGTGTATGTCTGTGTTACTTGGTGTAAGTGTGTGTCTGTGTCACTGGGTGTAAGTGTGTGTCTGTGTTACTGGGTGTCAGTGCATGTCTTTGTGACTTGTGTTCAGTGCATATCTGTGTTACTTGGTGTAAGTGTGTGTCTTTGTTACTTGGTGTAATTGTATGTCTTTGTTACTTGGTGTCAGTGTATGTCAGTGTTACTTGTTGTAAGTGTATGTCTTTGTTACTGGGTGTAAGTGTGTGTCTGTGTTACTTGGTGTAAGTGTGTGTCTGTGTTCCTGGGTATCGGTGTATGTCTGTGTTACTTGGTGTCAGTGTATGTCTGTGTTACTTGGTGTAAGTGTGTGTCTGTGTCACTGGGTAACAGTGTATGACTTTGTTACTTGGTGTCAGTGTATGTCAGTGTTGCTTGATGTAACTGTGTGTCTGTGTTACTGGGTGTCAGTGTGTGTCTGTGTTACTTGGTGTAAGTGTGTGTCTTTGTTACTTGGTGTCCGTGTGTGTCTGTGTTACTGGGTGTCAGTGTATGTCTTTGTTACTTGGTGTCAGTGTATGTCTGTGTTACTTGGTGTAAGTGTGTGTCTGTGATACGTGGTATCAGTGTATGTCTTTGTGACTTGGTATCAGTGTACGTCTTTGTTACTGGGTGTCAGTGTGTGTCTTTGTGAAGTCGTATCAGTGTATGTCTTTGTTACTTGGTGTAAGTGTGTGTCTGTGTTACTGGGTATCAGTGTATGTCTTTGTTACTTGGTGTCAGTGTATTTCAATATACTTGGTGGAAGTGTATGTCTTTGTTACTTGGTGTAATTGTCTGTCTTTGTTATTTGGTGTAAGTGTATGTCTTTGTTTCTTGGTGTCAGTGTATGTCTGTGTTACTTGGTGTAAGTGTGTGTCTTTGTTACTTGGTGTAAGTGTATGTCTTTGTTGCTTGGTGTCAGTGTATGTCTTTTTACTTGGTGTCAGTGTTTGTCTGTGTTACTGGGTATCAGTGTATGTCTTTGTGACTTCGTATCAGTGTATGTCTTTGTTGATGGGTGTCAGTGTGTGACTGTGTTACTGGGTATCAGTGTATGTCTTTGTGACTTGGTATCAGTGTATGTCTTTGTTACTGGGTGTCAGTGTGTGTCTGTGTTCCTGGGTATCAGTGTATGTCTTTGTGACTTGGTGTCAGTGTATGTCTTTGTTACTGGGTGTCAGTGTGTGTCTTTGTGACTTGGTGTCAGTGTATGTCTGTGTCACTGTTCATTAGTGTTTCTCTGTGTTACTGGGTGTCAGTGTGTGTTTGTTTGTGTTACTGGGTGTCAGTGTATGTCTTTGTTACTTGGTGTAATTGTCTGTCTTTGTTACTTGGTGTAAGTGTATGTCTTTGTTACTTGGTGTCAGTGTATGTCTGTGTTACTTGGTGCACGTGTATGTCTTTGTTACTGGGTGTAAGTGTGTGTCTGTGTTACTTGGTGTAAGTGTGTGTCTGTGTTCCTGGGTATCAGTGTATGTCTGTGTTACTTGGTGTCAGTGTATGTCTGTGTTACTTGGTGTAAGTGTGTGTCTGTGTTACTGGGTATCAGTGTATGACTTTGTTACTTGGTGTCAGTCTATGTCCGTGTTGCTTGGTGTGTGTGTCTGTGTTACTGGGTGTCAGTTTGTGTCTGTGTTACTTGGTGTAAGTGTGTGTCTTTGTTACTTGGTGTCCGTGTGTGTCTGTGTTACTGGGTGTCAGTGTATGTCTTTGTTACTGGGTGTCAGTGTATGTCTTTGTTACTTGTTGTAAGTGTGTGTCTGTGTTACTGGGTATCAGTGTATGTCTTTGTTACTTGGTGTCAGTGTATGTCTGTGTTACTTGGTGTAAGTGTGTGTCTGTGTCACTGGGTGTCAGTGTGTGTCTGTGTTACTTGGTTTAAGTGTGTGTCTCTGTTACTTGTTGTAAGTGTGTGTCTGTGCTACTCGGTGTCAGTGCATGTCTTTGTTACTTGGGGTCAGTGTATATCTGTGTTACTTGGTGTAAGTGTGTGCCTTTGTTACTTGGTGTAATTGTATGTCTTTGTTACTTGGTATCAGTGTATGTCTGTGTTACATGGTGTAAGTGTATGTCTTTGTTACTGGGTGTAATTGTGTGTCTGTGTTACTTGGTGTAAGAGTGTGTCTGTGTTCCTGGGTATCAGTGCATGTCTGTTTTACTTGGTGTCAGTGTATGTCTGTGTTACTTGGTGTAAGTGTGTGTCTGTGTTACTGGGTATCAGTGTATGACTTTGTTACTTGGTGTCAGTGCATGTCCGTGTTGCTTGGTGTAAGTGTGTGTCTGTGTTACTGGGTGTCAGTGTGTGTCTGTGTTACTTGGTGAAGGTGTGTGTCTTTGTTACTTGGTGTCCGTGTGTGTCTGTGTTACTGGGTGTCAATGTATGTCTTTGTTACTGGGTGTCAGTGTATGTGTTTGTTACTTGGTGTAAGTGTGTGTCTGTGTTACTGGGTATCAGTGCCTGTCTTAGTTATTTGGTGTAAGTGTGTGACTGTGTTACTGGGTATCAGTGTATGTCTTTGTTACCAGGTGTCAGTGTATGTCTGTGTTACTTGGTGCAAGTGTGTGTCTGTGTTACTGGGTATCAGTGTATGTCTTTGTGACTTGGAATCAGCCTATGTCTTTGTTACTGGGTGTCAGTGCGTATCTTTGTGACTTGGTGTCATTGTATGTCTTTGCTGAATGTTGTAAGTGTGTGTCAGTGTTACTGGGTATCAGTGTATGTCTTTGTTACTTGGTGTCAGTGTATGTCAAAATACTTGGTGTATGTGTATGTCTTTGTTACTTTGTGTAATTGTCTGTCTTTGTTGCTTGGTGTAAGTGTATGTCTTTGTAACTTGGTGTCAGTGTGTGTCTTTGTTACTTGGTGCCAGTGTATGTCTGTGTTTCTTGGTGTAAGTGTGTGTCTTTGTTACTTGGTGTCTGTGTATGTCTTTGTGAAGTCGTATCAGTGTATGTCTTTGTTACTTGGTGTAAGTGTGTGTCTGTGTTACTGGGTATCAGTGTATGTCTTTGTTACTTGGTGTCAGTGTATTTCAATATACTTGGTGGAAGTGTATGTCTTTGTTACTTGGTGTAATTGTCTGTCTTTGTTATTTGGTGTAAGTGTATGTCTTTGTTTCTTGGTGTCAGTGTATGTCTGTGTTACTTGGTGTAAGTGTGTGTCTTTGTTACTTGGTGTAAGTGTATGTCTTTGTTGCTTGGTGTCAGTGTATGTCTTTTTACTTGGTGTCAGTGTTTGTCTGTGTTACTGGGTATCAGTGTATGTCTTTGTGACTTCGTATCAGTGTATGTCTTTGTTGATGGGTGTCAGTGTGTGACTGTGTTACTGGGTATCAGTGTATGTCTTTGTGACTTGGTATCAGTGTATGTCTTTGTTACTGGGTGTCAGTGTGTGTCTGTGTTCCTGGGTATCAGTGTATGTCTTTGTGACTTGGTGTCAGTGTATGTCTTTGTTACTGGGTGTCAGTGTGTGTCTTTGTGACTTGGTGTCAGTGTATGTCTGTGTCACTGTTCATTAGTGTTTCTCTGTGTTACTGGGTGTCAGTGTGTGTTTGTTTGTGTTACTGGGTGTCACTGTATGTCTTTGTTACTTGGTGTAATTGTCTGTCTTTGTTACTTGGTGTAAGTGTATGTCTTTGTTACTTGGTGTCAGTGTATGTCTGTGTTACTTGGTGCAAGTGTATGTCTTTGTTACTGGGTGTAAGTGTATGTCTGTGTCACTGTTCATTAGTGTTTCTCTGTGTTACTGGGTGTCAGTGTGTGTTTGTTTGTGTTACTGGGTGTCACTGTATGTCTTTGTTACATGGTGTAATTGTCTGTCTTTGTTACTTGGTGTAAGTGCATGTCTTTGTTACTTGTGTTCAGTGCATATCTGTGTTACTTCGTGTAATTGTATGTCCTTGTTACTTGGTGTCAGTGTATGTCAGTGTTACTTGGTGTAAGTGTATGTCTTTGTTACTGGGTGTAAGTGTGTGTCTGTGTTACTTGGTGTAAGTGTGTCTCTGTGTTCCTGGGTATCAGTGTATGTCTGTGTTACTTGGTGTCAGTGTATGTCTATGTTACTTGGTGTAAGTGTGTGTCTGTGTCACTGGGTATCAGTGTATGACTTTGTTACTTGGTGTCAGTGTATGTCCGTGTTGCTTGGTGTAAGTGTGTGTCTGTGTTACTGGGTGTCAGTGTGTGTCTGTGTTACTTGGTGTAAGTGTGTGTCTTTGTTACTTGGTGTCCGTGTGTGTCTGTGTTACTGGGTGTCAGTGTATGTCTTTGTTACTTGGTGTCAGCGTATGTCTGTGTTACTTGGTGTAAGTGTGTGTCTGTGTTACTTGGTATCAGTGTATGTCTTTGTGACTTGGTATCAGTGTACGTCTTTGTTACTGGGTGTCAGTGTGTGTCTTTGTGAAGTCGTATCAGTGTATGTCTCTGTTACTTGGTGTAAGTGTGTGTCTATGTTACTGGGTATCAGTGTATGTCTTTGTTACTTGGTGTCAGTGTATTTCAATATACTTGGTGTAAGTGTATGCCTTTGTTACTTGGTGTAATTGTCGGTCTTTGTTATTTGGTGCACGTGTATGTCTTTGTTTCTTGGTGTCAGTGTATGTCTGTGTTACTTGGTGTAAGTGTGTGTCTTATGTTACTTGGTGTAAGTGTATGTCTTTGTTACTGGGTGTAAGTGTGTGTCTGTGTTACTTGGTGTAAGTGTGTGTCTGTGTTCCTGGGTATCAGTGTATGTCTGTGTTACTTGGTGTCAGTGTATGTATGTGTTACTTGGTGTAAGTGTGTGTCTGTGTCACTGGGTATCAGTGTATGACTTTGTTACTTGGTGTCAGTGTATGTCAGTGTTGCTTGGTGTAAGTGTGTGTCTGTGTTACTGGGTGTCAGTGTGTGTCTGTGTTACTTGGTGTAAGTGTGTGTCTTTGTTACTTGGTGTCCGTGTGTGTCTGTGTTACTGGGTGTCAGTGTATGTCTTTGTTACTTGGTGTCAGTGTATGTCTGTGTTACTTGGTGTAAGTGTGTGTCTGTGATACGTGGTATCAGTGTATGTCTTTGTGACTTGGTATCAGTGTACGTCTTTGTTACTGGGTGTCAGTGTGTGTCTTTGTGAAGTCGTATCAGTGTATGTCTTTGTTACTTGGTGTAAGTGTGTGTCTGTGTTCCTGGGTATCAGTGTATGTCTGTGTTACTTGGTGTCAGTGTACTTCTGTGTTACTGGGTGTCAGTGTGTGTCTGTGTTACTGGGTATCAGTGTATGTCTTTGTGACTTGGTGTCAGTGTATGTCTTTGTTACTGGGTGTCAGTGTGTGTCTTTGTGACTTGGTGTCAGTGTCTGTCTGTGTTACTGTTCATTAGTGGTTCTCTGTGTTACTGGGTGTCAGTGTGTGTTTGCTTGTGTTACTGGGTGTCACTGTATGTCTTTGTTACTTGGTGTAATTGTCTGTCTTTGTTACTTGGTGTAAGTGTATGTCTTTGTTAGTTGGTGTCAGTGTATGTCTGTGTTACTTGGTGTAAGTGTGTGTCTTTGTTCCTGGGTATCAGTGTATGTCTGTGTTACTTGGTGTCAGTGTATGTCTATGTTACTTAGTGTGAGTGTGTGTTTGTGTTACTGGGTATCAGTGTATGACTTTGTTACTTGGTGTCAGTGTATGTCCGTGTTGCTTGGTGTAAGTGTGTGTCTGTGTTACTGGGTGTCAGTGTGTGTCTGTGTTACTTGGTGTAAGTGTGGGTCTTTGTTACCTGGTGTCCGTGTGTGTCTGTGTTACTGGGTGTCAGTGTATGTCTTTGTTACTGGGTGTCAGTGTCTGTCTTTGTTACTTGGTGTAAGAGTGTGTCTGTGTTACTTGGTGTAATTGTATGTCTTTGTTACTTGGTGTCAGTGTATGTCTGTGTTACTTGGTGTAAGTGTGTGTCTTTGTTACTTGGTGTCAGTGTATGTCTGTGTTACTTGGTGTAAGTGTATGTCTGTGTTACTTGGTGTAAGTGTGTGTCTGTGTCACTGGGTGTCAGTGTGTGTCTGTGTTACTTGGTGTATGTGTGTGTCTGTGTTACTGGGTGTCAGTGCATGTCTTTGTTACTTGTGTTCAGTGCATATCTGTGTTACTTGGTGTAATTGTATGTCCTTGTTACTTGGTGTCAGTGTATGTCAGTGTTACTTAGTGTAAGTGTATGTCTTTGTTACTGGGTGTAAGTGTGTGTCTGTGTTACTTGGTGTAAGTGTGTGTCTGTGTTCCTGGGTATCAGTGTATGTCTGTGTTACTTGGTGTCAGTGTATGTCTGTGTTACTTGGTGTAAGTGTGTGTCTGTGTCACTGGGTATCAGTGTATGACTTTGTTACTTGGTGTCAGTGTATGTCCGTGTTGCTTGGTGTAAGTGTGTGTCTGTGTTACTGGGTGTCAGTGTGTGTCTGTGTTACTTGGTGTAAGTGTGTGTCTGTGTTACTGGGTGTCAGTGTATGTCTTTGTTACTTGGTGTCAGCGTATGTCTGTGTTACTTGGTGTAAGTGTGTGTCTGTGTTACTTGGTATCAGTGTATGTCTTTGTGACTTGGTATCAGTGTATGTCTTTGTTACTTGGTGTCAGTGTATTTCAATATACTTGGTGTAAGTGTATGCCTTTGTTACTTGGTGTAATTGTCGGTCTTTGTTATTTGGTGCACGTGTATGTCTTTGTTTCTTGGTGTCAGTGTATGTCTGTGTTACTTGGTGTAAGTGTGTGTCTTTGTTACTTGGTGTAAGTGTATGTCTTTGTTACTTGGTGTCAGTGTATGTCTTTGTTACTTGGTGTCAGTGTGTGTCTGTGTTACTGGGTATCAGTGTATGTCTTTGTGACTTCGTATCAGTGTATGTCTTTGTTACTGGGTGTCAGTGTGTGACTGTGTTACTGGGTATCAGTGTATGTCTTTGTGACTTGGTATCAGTGTATGTCTTTGTTACTGGGTGTCAGTGTGTGTCTGTGTTCCTGGGTATCAGTGTATGTCTTTGTGACTTGGTGTCAGTGTATGTCTTTGTTACTGGGTGTCAGTGTGTGTCTTTGTGACTTGGTGTCAGTGTATGTCTGTGTTACTGTTCATTAGTGTTTCTCTGTGTTACTGGGTGTCAGTGTGTGTTTGTTTGTGTTACTGGGTGTCAGTGTATGTCTTTGTTACTTGGTGTAATTGTCTGTCTTTGTTACTTGGTGTAAGTGTATGTCTTTGTTACTTGGTGTCAGTGTATGTCTGTGTTACTTGGTGCAAGTGTATGTCTTTGTTACTGGGTGTAAGTGTGTGTCTGTGTTACTTGGTGTAAGTGTGTGTCTGTGTTCCTGGGTATCAGTGTATGTCTGTGTTACTTGGTGTCAGTGTATGTCTGTGTTACTTGGTGTAAGTGTGTGTCTGTGTTACTTGGTGCAATTGTATGTCTTTGTTACTTGGTGTAAGTGTGTGTCTTTGTTACTTGGTGTCAGTGTATGTCTGTGTTACTTGGTGTAAGTGTATGTCTGTGTTACTTGGTGTAAGTGTGTGTCTGTGTCACTGGGTGTAAGTGTGTGTCTGTGTTACTGGGTGTCAGTGCATGTCTTTGTTACTTGTGTTCAGTGCATATCTGTGTTACTTGGTGTAAGTGTGTGTCTTTGTTACTTGGTGTAATTGTATGTCTTTGTTACTTGGTGTCAGTGTATGTCAGTGTTACTTGTTGTAAGTGTATGTCTTTGTTACTGGGTGTAAGTGTGTGTCTGTGTTACTTGGTGTAAGTGTGTGTCTGTGTTCCTGGGTATCAGTGTATGTCTGTGTTACTTGGTGTCAGTGTATGTATGTGTTACTTGGTGTAAGTGTGTGTCTGTGTCACTGGGTATCAGTGTATGACTTTGTTACTTGGTGTCAGTGTATGTCAGTGTTGCTTGGTGTAAGTGTGTGTCTGTGTTACTGGGTGTCAGTGTGTGTCTGTGTTACTTGGTGTAAGTGTGTGTCTTTGTTACTTGGTGTCCGTGTGTGTCTGTGTTACTGGGTGTCAGTGTATGTCTTTGTTACTTGGTGTCAGTGTATGTCTGTGTTACTTGGTGTAAGTGTGTGTCTGTGATACGTGGTATCAGTGTATGTCTTTGTGACTTGGTATCAGTGTACGTCTTTGTTACTGGGTGTCAGTGTGTGTCTTTGTGAAGTCGTATCAGTGTATGTCTTTGTTACTTGGTGTAAGTGTGTGTCTGTGTTACTGGGTATCAGTGTATGTCTTTGTTACTTGGTGTCAGTGTATTTCAATATACTTGGTGCAAGTGTATGTCTTTGTCATTTGTGTAATTGTCTGTCTTTGTTATTTGGTGTAAGTGTATGTCTTTGTTTCTTGGTGTCAGTGTATGTCTGTGTTACTTGGTGTAAGTGTGTGTCTTTGTTACTTGGTGTAAGTGTATGTCTTTGTTGCTTGGTGTCAGTGTATGTCTTTTTACTTGGTGTCAGTGTTTGTCTGTGTTACTGGGTATCAGTGTATGTCTTTGTGACTTCGTATCAGTGTATGTCTTTGTTGATGGGTGTCAGTGTGTGACTGTGTTACTGGGTATCAGTGTATGTCTTTGTGACTTGGTATCAGTGTATGTCTTTGTTACTGGGTGTCAGTGTGCGTCTTTGTTACTGGGTGTCAGTGTATGTCTTTGTTACTTGGTGTAAGTGTGTGTCTGTGTTACTTGGTGTAATTGTATGTCTTTGTTACTTGGTGTAAGTGTGTGTCTTTGTTACTTGGTGTCAGTGTATGTCTGTGTTACTTGGTGTAAGTGTATGTCTGTGTTACTTGGTGTAAGTGTGTGTCTCTGTCACTGGGTGTAAGTGTGTGTCTGTGTTACTGGGTGTCAGTGCATGTCTTTGTTACTTGTGTTCAGTGCATATCTGTGTTACTTGGTGTAAGTGTGTGTCTTTGTTACTTGGTGTAATTGTATGTCTTTGTTAATTGGTGTCAGTGTATGTCAGTGTTACTTGTTGTAAGTGTATGTCTTTGTTACTGGGTGTAAGTGTGTGTCTGTGTTACTTGGTGTAAGTGTGTGTCTGTGTTCCTGGGTATCGGTGTATGTCTGTGTTACTTGGTGTCAGTGTATGTCTGTGTTACTTGGTGTAAGTGTGTGTCTGTGTCACTGGGTATCAGTGTATGACTTTGTTACTTGGTGTCAGTGTATGTCAGTGTTGCTTGATGTAAGTGTGTGTCTGTGTTACTGGGTGTCAGTGTGTGTCTGTGTTACTTGGTGTAAGTGTGTGTCTTTGTTACTTGGTGTCCGTGTGTGTCTGTGTTACTGGGTGTCAGTGTATGTCTTTGTTACTTGGTGTCAGTGTATGTCTGTGATACTTGGTGTAAGTGTGTGTCTGTGATACGTGGTATCAGTGTATGTCTTTGTGACTTGGTATCAGTGTACGTCTTTGTTACTGGGTGTCAGTGTGTGTCTTTGTGAAGTCGTATCAGTGTATGTCTTTGTTACTTGGTGTAAGTGTGTGTCTGTGTTACTGGGTATCAGTGTATGTCTTTGTTACTTGGTGTCAGTGTATTTCAATATACTTGGTGGAAGTGTATGTCTTTGTTACTTGGTGTAATTGTCTGTCTTTGTTATTTGGTGCAAGTGTATGTCTTTGTTTCTTGGTGTCAGTGTATGTCTGTGTTACTTGGTGTAAGTGTGTGTCTTTGTTACTTGGTGTAAGTGTATGTCTTTGTTGCTTGGTGTCAGTGTATGTCTTTTTACTTGGTGTCAGTGTTTGTCTGTGTTACTGGGTATCAGTGTATGTCATTGTGACTTCGTATCAGTGTATGTCTTTGTTGATGGGTGTCAGTGTGTGACTGTGTTACTGGGTATCAGTGTATGTCTTTGTGACTTGGTATCAGTGTATGTCTTTGTTACTGGGTGTCAGTGTGTGTCTGTGTTCCTGGGTATCAGTGTATGTCTTTGTGACTTGGTGTCAGTGTATGTCTTTGTTACTGGGTGTCAGTGTGTGTCTTTGTGACTTGGTGTCAGTGTATGTCTGTGTCACTGTTCATTAGTGTTTCTCTGTGTTACTGGGTGTCAGTGTGTGTTTGTTTGTGTTACTGGGTGTCAGTGTATGTCTTTGTTACTTGGTGTAATTGTCTGTCTTTGTTACTTGGTGTAAGTGTATGTCTTTGTTACTTGGTGTCAGTGTATGTCTGTGTTACTTGGTGCAAGTGTATGTCTTTGTTACTGGGTGTAAGTGTGTGTCTGTGTTACTTAGTGTAAGTGTGTGTCTGTGTTCCTGGGTATCAGTGTATGTCTGTGTTACTTGGTGTCAGTGTATGTCTGTGTTACTTGGTGTAAGTGTGTGTCTGTGTTACTGGGTATCAGTGTATGACTTTGTTACTTGGTGTCAGTCTATGTCCGTGTTGCTTGGTGTAAGTGTGTGTCTGTGTTACTGGGTGTCAGTTTGTGTCTGTGTTACTTGGTGTAAGTGTGTGTCTTTGTTACTTGGTGTCCGTGTGTGTCTGTGTTACTGGGTGTCAGTGTATGTCTTTCTTACTGGGTGTCAGTGTATGTCTTTGTTACTTGTTGTAAGTGTGTGTCTGTGTTACTGGGTATCAGTGTATGTCTTTGTTACTTGGTGTCAGTGTATGTCTGTGTTACTTGGTGTAAGTGTGTGTCTGTGTCACTGGGTGTCAGTGTGTGTCTGTGTTACTTGGTTTAAGTGTGTGTCTCTGTTACTTGTTGTAAGTGTGTGTCTGTGCTACTCGGTGTCAGTGCATGTCTTTGTTACTTGGGGTCAGTGTATATCTGTGTTACTTGGTGTAAGTGTGTGCCTTTGTTACTTGGTGTAATTGTATGTCTTTGTTACTTGGTATCAGTGTATGTCTGTGTTACATGGTGTAAGTGTATGTCTTTGTTACTGGGTGTAATTGTGTGTCTGTGTTACTTGGTGTAAGAGTGTGTCTGTGTTCCTGGGTATCAGTGCATGTCTGTTTTACTTGGTGTCAGTGTATGTCTGTGTTACTTGGTGTAAGTGTGTGTCTGTGTTACTGGGTATCAGTGTATGACTTTGTTACTTGGTGTCAGTGCATGTCCGTGTTGCTTGGTGTAAGTGTGTGTCTGTGTTACTGGGTGTCAGTGTGTGTCTGTTTTACTTGGTGAAGGTGTGTGTCTTTGTTACTTGGTGTCCGTGTGTGTCTGTGTTACTGGGTGTCAATGTATGTCTTTGTTACTGGGTGTCAGTGTATGTGTTTGTTACTTGGTGTAAGTGTGTGTCTGTGTTACTGGGTATCAGTGCCTGTCTTTGTTATTTGGTGTAAGTGTGTGTCTGTGTTACTGGGTATCAGTGTATGTCTTTGTTACCAGGTGTCAGTGTATGTCTGTGTTACTTGGTGCAAGTGTGTGTCTGTGTTACTGGGTATCAGTGTATGTCTTTGTGACTTGGAATCAGTCTATGTCTTTGTTACTGGGTGTCAGTGCGTATCTTTGTGACTTGGTGTCATTGTATGTCTTTGCTGAATGTTGTAAGTGTGTGTCAGTGTTACTGGGTATCAGTGTATGTCTTTGTTACTTGGTGTCAGTGTATGTCAAAATACTTGGTGTAAGTGTATGTCTTTGTTACTTTGTGTAATTGTCTGTCTTTGTTGCTTGGTGTAAGTGTATGTCTTTGTAACTTGGTGTCAGTGTGTGTCTTTGTTACTTGGTGCCAGTGTATGTCTGTGTTTCTTGGTGTAAGTGTGTGTCTTTGTTACTTGGTGTAAGTGTATGTCTTTGTTACTTGGTGTCTGTGTATGTCTTTGTGAAGTCGTATCAGTGTATGTCTTTGTTACTTGGTGTAAGTGTGTGTCTGTGTTACTGGGTATCAGTGTATGTCTTTGTTACTTGGTGTCAGTGTATTTCAATATACTTGGTGGAAGTGTATGTCTTTGTTACTTGGTGTAATTGTCTGTCTTTGTTATTTGGTGTAAGTGTATGTCTTTGTTTCTTGGTGTCAGTGTATGTCTGTGTTACTTGGTGTAAGTGTGTGTCTTTGTTACTTGGTGTAAGTGTATGTCTTTGTTGCTTGGTGTCAGTGTATGTCTTTTTACTTGGTGTCAGTGTTTGTCTGTGTTACTGGGTATCAGTGTATGTCTTTGTGACTTCGTATCAGTGTATGTCTTTGTTGATGGGTGTCAGTGTGTGACTGTGTTACTGGGTATCAGTGTATGTCTTTGTGACTTGGTATCAGTGTATGTCTTTGTTACTGGGTGTCAGTGTGTGTCTGTGTTCCTGGGTATCAGTGTATGTCTTTGTGACTTGGTGTCAGTGTATGTCTTTGTTACTGGGTGTCAGTGTGTGTCTTTGTGACTTGGTGTCAGTGTATGTCTGTGTCACTGTTCATTAGTGTTTCTCTGTGTTACTGGGTGTCAGTGTGTGTTTGTTTGTGTTACTGGGTGTCACTGTATGTCTTTGTTACTTGGTGTAATTGTCTGTCTTTGTTACTTGGTGTAAGTGTATGTCTTTGTTACTTGGTGTCAGTGTATGTCTGTGTTACTTGGTGCAAGTGTATGTCTTTGTTACTGGGTGTAAGTGTGTGTCTGTGTTACTTGGTGTAAGTGTGTGTCTGTGTTCCTGGGTATCAGTGTATGTCTGTGTTATTTGGTGTCAGTGTATGTCTGTGTTACTTGGTGTAAGTGTGTGTCTGTGTTACTGGGTATCAGTGTATGACTTTGTTACTTGGTGTCAGTCTATGTCCGTGTTGCTTGGTGTAAGTGTGTGTCTGTGTTACTGGGTGTCAGTTTGTGTCTGTGTTACTTGGTGTAAGTGTGTGTCTTTGTTACTTGGTGTCCGTGTGTGTCTGTGTTACTGGGTGTCAGTGTATGTCTTTGTTACTGGGTGTCAGTGTATGTCTTTGTTACTTGGTGTAAGTGTGTGTCTGTGTTACTGGGTATCAGTGTATGTCTTTGTTACTTGGTGTCAGTGTATGTCTGTGTTACTTGGTGTAAGTGTGTGTCTGTGTCACTGGGTGTCAGTGTGTGTCTGTGTTACTTGGTTTAAGTGTGTGTCTCTGTTACTTGTTGTAAGTGTGTGTCTGTGCTACTCGGTGTCAGTGCATGTCTTTGTTACTTGGGGTCAGTGTATATCTGTGTTACTTGGTGTAAGTGTGTGCCTTTGTTACTTGGTGTAATTGTATGTCTTTGTTACTTGGTATCAGTGTATGTCTGTGTTACATGGTGTAAGTGTATGTCTTTGTTACTGGGTGTAATTGTGTGTCTGTGTTACTTGGTGTAAGAGTGTGTCTGTGTTCCTGGGTATCAGTGCATGTCTGTTTTACTTGGTGTCAGTGTATGTCTGTGTTACTTGGTGTAAGTGTGTGTCTGTGTTACTGGGTATCAGTGTATGACTTTGTTACTTGGTGTCAGTGCATGTCCGTGTTGCTTGGTGTAAGTGTGTGTCTGTGTTACTGGGTGTCAGTGTGTGTCTGTGTTACTTGGTGAAGGTGTGTGTCTTTGTTATTTGGTGTAAGTGTGTGTCTGTGTTACTGGGTATCAGTGTATGTCTTTGTTACCAGGTGTCAGTGTATGTCTGTGTTACTTGGTGCAAGTCTGTGTCTGTGTTACTGGGTATCAGTGTATGTCTTTGTGACTTGGAATCAGTCTATGTCTTTGTTACTGGGTGTCAGTGCGTATCTTTGTGACTTGGTGTCATTGTATGTCTTTGCTGAATCTTGTAAGTGTGTGTCAGTGTTACTGGGTATCAGTGTATGTCTTTGTTACTTGGTGTCAGTGTATGTCAAAATACTTGGTGTAAGTGTATGTCTTTGTTACTTTGTGTAATTGTCTGTCTTTGTTGCTTGGTGTAAGTGTATGTCTTTGTAACTTGGTGTCAGTGTGTGTCTTTGTTACTTGGTGTCGGTGTGTGTATGTGTTACTGGGTATCAGTGTATGTCTTTGTGACTTGGTATCAGTGTATGTCTTTGTTCCTGGGTGTCAGTGTGTGTCTGTGTTACTGGGTATCAGTGTACGTCTTTGTGACTTGGTATCAGTGTATGTCATTGTGACATTGTATCAGTGTATATCTTTGTTACTGGGTGTCAGTGTGTGTCTGTGTTACTGGGTATCAGTGTATGTCTTTGTGACTTGGTATCAGTGTATGTCTTTGTTAATGGGTGTCAGTGTGTGTCTGTGTTACTGGGTATCCGTGTATGTCTTTGTTACTTTGTGTAATTGTCTGTCTTTGTTGCTTGGTGTAAGTGTATGTCTTTGTAACTTGGTGCCAGTGTATGTCTGTGTTTCTTGGTGTAAGTGTGTGTCTTTGTTACTTGGTGTAAGTGTATGTCTTTGTTACTTGGTGTCAGTGTGTGTCTGTGTTACTGGGTGTCAGTGTGTGTCTGTGTTACTGGGTATCAGTGTATGTCTTTGTGACTTGGTGTCAGTGTATGTCTTTGTTACTGGGTGTCAGTGTGTGTCTTTGTGACTTGGTGTCAGTGTATGTCTGTGTTACTGTTTATTAGTGTTTCTCTGTGTTACTGGGTGTCAGTGTGTGTTTGTTTGTATTACTGGGTGTCAGTGTATGTCTTTGTTACTTGGTGTAAGTGTGTGTCTGTGTTACTGGTTATCGGTGTCTGTCTTTGTTACTTGGTGTAAGTGTGTGTCTTTGTTACTTGTTGTAATTGTATGTCTTTGTTACTTGGTGTCAGTGTATGTCTGTGTTACTTGGTGTAAGTGTATGTCTTTGTTACTTGGTGTAAGTGTGTGTCTGTGTTACTTGGTATCAGTGTATGTCTGTGTTACTTGGTGTAAGTGTGGGTCTTTGTTACATGGTGTATGTGTATGTCTTTATTAGTTGGTGTCAGTGTATGTCTTTGTTACTTGGTGTCAGTGTGTGTCTGCGTTACTGGGTGTCAGTGTGTGTCTGTGTAACTGGGTATCAGTGTATGTCTTTGTGGCTTGGTATCAGTGTATGTCTTTGTTGCTGGGTGTCAGTGTGTGTCTGTGTTCCTGGGTATCAGTGTATGTCTTTGTGACTTGGTGTCAGTGTATGTCTTTATTACTGGGTGTCAGTGTGCGTCTTTGTGACTTGGTGTCAGTGTATGTCTGCGTTACTGTTTATTAGTGTTTCTCTGTGTTACTGGGTGTCAGTGAGTGTTTGTTTGTGTTACTGGGTGTCAGTGTATGCCTTTGTTACTTTGTGTAAGTGTGTGTCTGTGTTACATGGTGGAAGTGTGTGTCTTTGTTCCTTGGTATCAGTGTATGTCTTTGTTACTTGGTGTCAGTGTATGTCTGTGTTCGTTGGTGTAAGTGTGTGTCTGTGTTACTGGGTATCAGTGTATGTCTTTGTTACTTGGTGTCAGTGCATGTCTTTGTTACTTGGTGTAAGTGTGTGTCTGTGTTACTGGGTATCGGTGTATGTCTTTGTTACTTGGTGTCAGTGGATGTCAAAATACTTGGTGTAAGTGTATGTCTGTGTGCGTGGATATCAGTGTATGTCTTTGTTACTTGGTGTCATTGTATGACTGTGTTGCTTGGTATAAGTGTGTGTCTGTGTTAATGGGTGTCAGTGTGTGTCTGTGCTAATTGGTGTAAGTGTGTGTCTTTGTTACTTGGTGTCCGTGTGTGTCTCTGTTACTGGGTGTCAGTGTATGTCTTTGTTACTGGGTGTCAGTGTATGTCTTTGTTACTTGGTGTAATTGTGTCTCTGTGTGACTGGGTATCAGTGTCTGTCTTTGTTGCTTGGTGTAAGTGTGTGTCTGTGTTACTGGGAATGTGTGTGTCTTTGTTACTTGGTGTGAGTGTATGTCTGTGTTACCTGGTATTAGTGTATGTCTTTGTTACTGGGTGTCAGTGTGTCTTTGTGACTTAATGTCAGTGTATGTCTTTGTTACTTGGTGTAAGTGTGTGTCTGTGTTACTGGGTAGCAGTGTATGTCTTTTTTACTTGGTGTCAGTGTATGTCAAAATAATTGGTCTAACTGTATGTCTTTGTTACTTGGAGTAATTGTCTGTCTTTGTTGCTTGGTGTAAGTGCATGTCTTTGTAACTTGGTGTCAGTGTCTGTCTTTGTTACTTGGTGTCAGTGTATGTCTGTGTTGCTGGGTATCAGTGTATGTCTGTGTTACTTGGTGTCAGTGTATGTCTTTGTTACTTGGTGTAAGTGTGTGTCTGTGTTACTTGGTGTAAGTGTGTGTCTGTGTTCCTGGGTATCAGTGTATGTCTTTGTTACTTTGTGTCAGTGTATGTCTGTGTCACTTGGTGTAAGTGCGTGTCTGTGTTACTGGGTATCATTGTCTGTCTTTGTTACTGGGTGGCAGTGTGTGTCTTTGTGACTTGGTGTCAGTTTATGTCTGTGTTACTGGGTATCAGTGTATGTCTGTGTTACTTGGTGTCATTGTATGTCTTTGTTACTTGGTGTCAGTGTATGTCTGTGTTACTTGGTGTAAGTATGTGTCTATGTTACTGGGTATCAGTGTTTGTCTTTGTGACTTGGTATCAGTCTATGTCTTTGTTACTGGGTGTCAGTGTGTGTCTTTGTGACTTGGTGTCAGTGTATGTCTTTGTTACTTGGTGTAAGTGTGTGTCTGTGTTACTTGGTGTAAGTGTGTGTCTGTGTTCCTGGGTATCAGTGTATGTCTTTGTTACTTTGTGTCAGTGTATGTCTGTGTCACTTGGTGTAAGTGCGTGTCTGTGTTACTGGGTATCATTGTCTGTCTTTGTTACTGGGTGGCAGTGTGTGTCTTTGTGACTTGGTGTCAGTTTATGTCTGTGTTACTGGGTATCAGTGTATGTCTGTGTTACTTGGTGTCATTGTATGTCTTTGTTACTTGGTGTCAGTGTATGTCTGTGTTACTTGGTGTAAGTATGTGTCTATGTTACTGGGTATCAGTGTTTGTCTTTGTGACTTGGTATCAGTCTATGTCTTTGTTACTGGGTGTCAGTGTGTGTCTTTGTGACTTGGTGTCAGTGTATGTCTTTGTTACTTGGTGTAAGTGTGTGTCTGTGTTACTGGGTATCGGTGTATGTCTTTGTTACTTGGTGTCAGTGGATGTCAAAATACTTGGTATAAGTGTATGTCTGTGTGCCTGGATATCAGTGTATGTCTTTGTTACTTGGTGTCAGTGTGTGTCTGTGTTACTTGGTGTAAGTGTGTGTCTGTGTGCCTGGATATCAGTGTATGTCCTTTTTACTTGGTGTCAGTGTATGTCTGTGTTGCTTGGTGTAAGTGTGTGTCTGTGTTAATGGGTGTCAGTGTGTGTCTGTGTTAATTGGTGTAAGTGTGTGTCTTTGTTACTTGGTGTCTGTGTGTGTCTCTGTTACTGGGTGTCAGTGTATGTCTTTGTTACTGGGTGTCAGTGTATGTCTTTGTTACTTGGTGTAATTGTGTCTCTGTGTGACTTGGTATCAGTGTCTGTCTTTGTTACTTGGTGTAAGTGTGTGTCTGTGTTACTGGGTATGTGTGTGTCTTTGTTACTTGGTTTCAGTGTCTGTCTTTGTTACTTGGTGTAAGTGTGTGTCAGTGTTACTGAGTATGTGTGTGTCTTTGTTACTTGGTGTCAGTGTATGTCTGTGTTACTTGGTGTCAGTGTGTGTCTGTGTTAATGGGTATCAGTGTATGTCTTTGTTACTTGGTATTAGTGTATGTCTTTGTTACTGGGTGTCAGTGTGTCTTTGTGACTTAATGTCAGTGTATGTCTTTGTTACTTGGTGTAAGTGTGTGTCTGTGTTACTGGGTATCAGTGTATGTCTTTTTTACTTGGTGTCAGTGTATGTCAAAATAATTGGTCTAAGTGTATGTCTTTGTTACTTGGAGTAATTGTCTGTCTTTATTGCTTGGTGTAAGTGCATGTCTTTGTAACTTGGTGTCAGTGTCTGTCTTTGTTACTTGGTGTCAGTGTATGTCTGTGTTACTGGGTATCAGTGTATGTCTGTGTTACTTGAAGTCAGTGTATGTCTTTGTTACTTGGTGTAACTGTGTGTCTGTGTTACTGATTATCAGTGTCTGTCTTTGTTACTTGGTGTAAGTGTGTGTCTTTGTTACTTGGTTTCAGTGTCTGTCTTTGTTACTTGGTGTAAGTGTGTGTCTGTGTTACTGAGTATGTGTGTGTCTTTGTTACTTGGTGTCAGTGTATGTCTGTGTTACTTGGTGTAAGTGTGTGTCTGTGTTAATGGGTATCAGTGTATGTCTTTGTTACTTGGTATTAGTGTATGTCTTTGTTACTGGGTGTCAGTGTGTCTTTGTGACTTAATGTCAGTGTATGTCTTTGTTACTTGGTGTAAGTGTGTGTCTGTGTTACTGGGTATCAGTGTATGTCTTTTTTACTTGGTGTCAGTGTATGTCAAAATAATTGGTCTAAGTGTATGTCTTTGTTACTTGGAGTAATTGTCTGTCTTTATTGCTTGGTGTAAGTGCATGTCTTTGTAACTTGGTGTCAGTGTCTGTCTTTGTTACTTGGTGTCAGTGTATGTCTGTGTTACTGGGTATCAGTGTATGTCTGTGTTACTTGAAGTCAGTGTATGTCTTTGTTACTTGGTGTAACTGTGTGTCTGTGTTACTGATTATCAGTGTCTGTCTTTGTTACTTGGTGTAAGTGTGTGTCTTTGTTACTTGGTGCAATTGTATGTCTTTGTTACTTGGTGTCAGTGTATGTCTGTGTTACTTGGTGTAATTGTATGTCTTTGTTACTTGGTGTAAGTGTGTGTCTGTGTTACTTGGTGGAAGTGTGCGTCTTTGTTCCTTGGTATCAGTGTATGTCTTTGTTACTTGGTGTCAGTGTATGTCTGTGTTCGTTGGTGTAAGTGTGTGTCTGTGTTACTGGGTATCAGTGTATGTCTTTGTTACTTGATGTCAGTGTATGTCTGTGTTAATTGGTGTATGTGTGTTTCTGTGTTACTGGGTATCAGTGTATGTCTTTGTGACTTGGTGTAAGTGTGTGTCTGTGTTACTTGGTGTAAGTGTGTGTCTGTGTTCCTGGGTATCAGTGTATGTCTTTGTTACTTTGTGTCAGAGTATGTCTGTGTCACTTGGTGTAAGTGCGTGTCTGTGTTACTGGATATCATTGTCTGTCTTTGTTACTGGGTGGCAGTGTGTGTCTTTGTGACTTGGTGTAAGTATGTGTCTATGTTACTGGGTATCAGTGTTTGTCTTTGTGACTTGGTATCAGTCTATGTCTTTGTTACTGGGTGTCAGTGTGTGTCTTTGTGACTTGGTGTCAGTGTATGTCTTTGTTAATTGGTGTAAGTGTGTGTCTGTGTTACTGGGTATCGGTGTATGTCTTTGTTACTTGGTGTCAGTGGATGTCAAAATACTTGGTGTAAGTGTATGTCTGTGTGCCTGGGTATCAGTGTATGTCTGTGTTACTTGGTGTCATTGTATGTCTTTGTTACTTGGTGTCAGTGTATGTCTGTGTTACTTGGTGTAAGTATGTGTCTATGTTACTGGGTATCAGTGTTTGTCTTTGTGACTTGGTATCAGTCTATGTCTTTGTTACTGGGTGTCAGTGTGTGTCTTTGTGACTTGGTGTCAGTGTATGTCTGTGTTACTTGGTGTAAGTGTGTGTCTGTGTTACTGGGTATCGGTGTATCTCTTTGTTACTTGGTGTCAGTGGATGTCAAAATACTTGGTGTAAGTGTATGTCTGTGTGCCTGGATATCAGTGTATGTCTTTGTTACTTGGTGTCAGTGTATGTCTGTGTTAGTTGGTGTAAGTGTGTGTCTGTGTGCCTGGATATCAGTGTATGTCTTTGTTACTTGGTGTCAGTGTATGTCTGAGTTGCTTGGTGTAAGTGTCTGTCTGTGTTCATGGGTGTCAGTGTGTGTCTGTGTTAATTGGTGTAAGTGTGTGTCTTTGTTACTTGGTGTCTGTGTGTGTCTCTGTTACTGGGTGTCAGTGTATGTCTTTGTTACTGGGTGTCAGTGTATGTCTTTGTGACTTGGTGTAATTGTGTCTCTGTGTGACTGGGTATCAGTGTCTGTCTTTGTTACTTGGTGTAAGTGTGTGTCTGTGTTACTGGGTATGTGTGTGTCTTTGTTACTTGGTGTCAGTGTCTGTCTTTGTTACTTGGTGTAAGTGTGTGTCTGTGTTACTGGGTATGTGTGTGTCTTTGTTACTTGGTGTCAGTGTATGTCTGTGTTACTTGGTGTAAGTGTGTGTCTGTGTTAATGGGTATCAGTGTATGTCTTTGTTACTTGGTATTAATGTATGTCTTTGTTACTGGGTGTCAGTTTGTCTTTGTGACTTAATGTCAGTGTATGTCTTTGTTACTTGGTGTAAGTGTGTGTCTGTGCTACTGGGTATCAGTGTATGTCTTTTTTACTTGGTGTCAGTGTATGTGAAAATAATTGGTCTAAGTGTATGTCTTTGTTACTTGGAGTAATTGTCTGTCTTTGTTGCTTGGTGTAAGTGCATGTCTTTGTAACTTGGTGTCAGTGTCTGTCTTTGTTACTTGGTGTCAGTGTATGTCTGTTTTACTGGGTATCAGTGTATGTCTGTGTTACTTGGTGTCAGTGTATGTCTTTGTTACTTGGTGTAACTGTGTGTCTGTGTTAATGATTATCAGTGTCTGTCTTTGTTACTTGGTGTAAGTGTGTGTCTTTGTTACTTGGTGCAATTGTATGTCTTTGTTACTTGGTGTAAGTGTGTGTCTGTGTTACTTGGTGGAAGTGTGCGTCTTTGTTCCTTGGTATCAGTGTATGTCTTTGTTACTTGGTGTCAGTGTATGTCTGTGTTCGTTGGTGTAAGTGTGTGTCTGTGTTACTGGGTATCAGTGTATGTCTTTGTTACTTGATGTCAGTGTATGTCTGTGTTACTTGGTGTAGGTGTGTGTCTGTGTTACTGGGTATCAGTTTATGTCTTTGTGACTTGGTATCAGTCTATGTCTTTGTTACGGGGTGTCAGTGTGTGTCTATGTGACTTGGTGTCAGTGTATGTCTTTGTTACTTGGTGTAAGTGTGTGTCTGTGTTACTGGGTATCAGTGTATGTCTTTGTTACTTGGTGTAAGTGCGTGTCTTTGTTACTTGGTGTAATTGTATGTCTTTGTTACTTGGTGTCAGTGTATGTCTGTGTTACTTGGTGTTAGTGTATGTCTTTGTCACTTGGTGTAAGCGTGTGTCTGTGTTACATGGTGTCAGTGTATGTCTTTGTTACTGTTTATTAGTGTTTCTCTGTGTTCCTGGGTGTCTGTATGTGTTTGATTGTGTTGCTGGGTGACAGTGTATGTCTTTGTAAATTGGTGTAATTGTGTCTGTGTTACTGGGTATCAGTGTCTGTCTTTGTTACTTGGTGTAAGTGTGTGTCTTTGTTACTTTGTGTAATTGTCTGTCTTTGTTGCTTGGTGTAAGTGTATGTCTTTGTAACTTGGTGTCAGTGTGTGTCTTTGTTACTTGGTGCCAGTGTATGTCTGTGTTTCTTGGTGTAAGTGTGTGTCTTTGTTACTTGGTGTAAGTGTATGTCTTTGTTACTTGGTGTCTGTGTATGTCTTTGTTACTTGGTGTCGGTGTGTGTATGTGTTACTGGGTATCAGTGTATGTCTTTGTGACTTTGTATCAGTGTATGTCTTTGTTCCTGGGTGTCAGTGTGTGTCTGTGTTACTGGGTATCAGTGTACGTCTTTGTGACTTGGTATCAGTGTATGTCTTTGTGACATGGTATCAGTGTATATCTTTGTTACTGGGTGTCAGTGTGTGTCTGTGTTACTGGGTATCAGTGTATGTCTTTGTGACTTGGTATCAGTGTATGTCTTTGTTAATGGGTGTCAGTGTGGGTCTGTGTTACTGGGTATCCGTGTATGTCTTTGTTAATTGGTGTCAGTGTCTGTCAAAATACTTGGTGCAATTGTCTGTCTTTGTTACTTGGTGTAAGTGTATGTCTTTGTTACTTGGTGTCAGTGTATGTCTTTGTCACTTGGTGTCAGTGTGTGTCTGTGTTACTGGGTGTCAGTGTGTGTCTGTGTTACTGGGTATCAGTGTATGTCTTTGTGACTTGGTGTCAGTGTATGTCTTTGTTACTTGGTGTCAGTGTGTGTCTTTGTGACTTGGTGTCAGTGTATGTCTGTGTTACTGTTTATTAGTGTTTCTCTGTGTTACTGGGTGTCAGTGTGTGTTTGTTTGTATTACTGGGTGTCAGTGTATGTCTTTGTTACTTGGAGTAAGTGTGTGTCTGTGTTACTGGTTATCAGTGTCTGTCTTTGTTACTTGGTGTAAGTGTGTGTCTTTGTTACTTGGTGTAATTGTATGTCTTTGTTACTTGGTGTCAGTGTATGTCTGTGTTACTTGGTGTAAGTGTATGTCTTTGTTACTTGGTGTAAGTGTGTGTCTGTGTTACTTGGTATCAGTGTATGTCTGTGTTACTTGGTGTAAGTGTGGTTCTTTGTTACATGGTGTATGTGTATGTCTTTATTAGTTGGTGTCAGTGTATGTCTTTGTTACTTGGTGTCAGTGTGTGTCTGCGTTACTGGGTGTCAGTGTGTGTCTGTGTTACTGGGTATCAGTGTATGTCTTTGTGGCTTGGTATCAGTGTATGACTTTGTTGCTGGGTGTCAGTGTGTGTCTGTGTTCCTGGGTATCAGTGTATGTCTTTGTGACTTGGTGTCAGTGTATGTCTTTGTTACTGGGTGTCAGTATGCGTCTTTGTGACTTGGTGTCAGTGCATGTCTGCGTTACTGTTTATTAGTGTGTATCTGTGTTACTGGGTGTCAGTGAGTGTTTGTTTGTGTTACTGGGTGTCAGTGTATGTCTTTGTTACTTTGTGTAAGTGTGTGTCTGTGTTACTGGTTATCAGTGTCTGTCTTTGTTACATGGTGTAAGTGTGTGTCTTGGTTACTTGGTGTAATTGTATGTCTTTGTTACTTGGTGTCAGTGTATGTCTTTGTTACTTGGTGTAAGTGTGTGTCTGTGTTACATGGTGGAAGTGTGTGTCTTTGTTCCTTGGTATCAGTGTATGTCTTTGTTACTTGGTGTCAGTGTATGTCTGTGTTCGTTGGTGTAAGTGTGTGTCTGTGTTACTGGGTATCAGTGTATGTCTTTGTTACTTGGTGTCAATGCATGTCTGTGTTACTTGGTGTATGTGTGTGTCTGTGTTACTGGGTATCAGTGTATGTCTTTGTGACTTGGTATCAGTCTATGTCTTTGTTACTGGGTGTCAGTGTGTGTCTTTGTGACTTGGTGTCAGTGTATGTCTTTGTTACTTGGTGTAAGTGTGTGTCTGTGTTACTGGGTATCAGTGCATGTCTTTGTTACTTGGTGTCAGTGTATGTCAAAATACTTGGTGTAAGTGTATGCCTTTGTTACTTGGTGTAATTGTCTGTCTTTGTTACTTGTTGTAAGTGTATGTGTTTGTTACTTGGTGTCAGTGTATGTCTTTGTTACTTGGTGTCAGTGTGTGTCTTTGTTACTGTTTATTAGTGTTTCTCTGTGTTACTGGGTGTCTGTATGTGTTTGATTGTGTTACTGGGTGTCAGTGTATGTCTTTGTTAATTGGTGTAATTGTGTCTGTGTTACTGGGTATCAGTGTCAGTCTTTGTTACTTGGTGTAAGTGTGTGTCTTTGTTCCTTGGCGTAATTGTATGTCTTTGTTAATTGGTGTCAGTGTATGTCTGTGTTACTTGGTGTTAGTGTATTTCTTTGTTACTTGGTGTAAGTGTGTGTCTGTGTTACTTGGTGTAAGTGTGTGTCTGTGTTACTGGGTGTCAGTGCATGTCTTTGTTACTTGGGATCAGTGTATATCTGTGTGACTTGGTGTAAGTGTGTGTCTTTGTTACTTGGTGTAATTGTATGTCTTTGTTACTTGGTGTCAGTGTATGTCTGTGTTACTTGGTGTAAGTGTGTGTCTTTGTTACTGGGTGTCAGTGTGTGTCTTTGTGACTTGGTGTCAGTGTATATCTTTGTTACTTGGTGTAACTGTGTGTCTTTGTTACATGTTGTCCGTGTGTGTCTGTGTTACTGGGTGTCAATGTATGTATTTGTTACTTGGTGTCAGTGTATGTCTTTGTTACTTGGTGTCAGTGTGTGTCTGTGTTACTGGGTGTCAGTGTGTGTCTGTGTTACTGGGTATCAGTGTATGTCTTTGTGACTTGGTATCAGTGTATGTCTTTGTTACTGGGTGTCAGTGTGTGTCTTTCTGACTTGGTGTCAGTGTATGTCTTTGTTACTGGGTGTCAGTGTGTGTCTTCGTGACTTGGTGTCAGTGTATGTCTGTGTTACTGTTTATTCGTGTTTCTCTCTGTTACTGGGTGTCAGTGTGTGTTTGTTTGTGTTACTGGGTGTCAGTGTATGTCTTTGTTACTTGGTGTAACTGTGTGTCTGTGTTACTGGTTATCAGTGTCTGTCTTTGTTACTTGGTGTAAGTGTGTGTCTTTGTTACTTGGTGCAATTATATGTCTTTGTTACTTGGTGTCAGTGTATGTCTGTGTTACTTGGTGTAAGTGTATGTCTTTGTTACTTGGTGTAAGTGTGTGTCTGTGTTACTTGGTGGAAATGTGCGTCTTTGTTCCTTGGTATCAGTGTATGTCTTTGTTACTTTTTGTCAGTGTATGTCTGTGTTCGTTGGTGTAAGTGTGTGTCTGTGTTACTGGGTATCAGTGTATGTCTTTGTTACTTGGTGTCAGTGTATGTCTGTGTTACTTGGTGTAAGTGTGTCTCTGTGTTACTGGGTATCAGTTTATGTCTTTGTTCCTGGGTGTCAGTGTGTGTCTTTCTGACTTGGTGTCAGTGTATGTCTTTGTTAGTGGGTGTCAGTGTGTGTCTTTGTAACTTGGTGTCAGTGTATGTCTGTGTTACTGTTTATTCGTGTTTCTCTCTGTTACTTGGTGTAATTGTGTGTCTTTGTTACTTGGTGTAATTGTATGTCTTTGTTACTTGGTGTAAGTGTGTGTCTGTGTTCCTGGGTATCAGTGTGTGTCTTTGTTACTTGGTGTCAGTGTATGTCTGTGTTACTTGGTGTAAGTGTGTGTCTGTGTTACTGGGTATCAGTGTATGTCTTTGTTACTTGGTGTCAGTGTATGTCTGTGTAGCCTGGTGTAAGTGTGTGTCTGTGTTACTTGGTGTCAGTGTGTGTATGTGTTACTTGGTGTAAGTGTGTGTCTTTGTTACTTGGTGTCCGTGTGTGTCTGTGTTACTGGGTGTCATTGTATGTCTTTGTTACTGGGTGTCAGTGTATGTCTTTGTTACTTGGTGTCAGTGTGTGTCTGTGTTACTGGGTATCAGTGCCTGTCTTTGTTATTTGGTTTAAGTGTGTGTCTGTGTTGCTGGGTATCAGTGTATGTCTTTGTGACTTGGTATCAGTCTATGTCTTTGTTACTGGGTGTCAGTGTGTATCTTTGTGACTTGGTGTTGGTGTGTGTCCGTGTTACTGGGTATAAGTGTAAGTCTTTGTTACTTGGTGTCAGTGTATGTCAAAATAATTGGTGTAAATATATGTCTTTGTTACTTTGTGTAACTGTCTGTCTTTGTTACTTAGTGTCAGTATATGTCTTTGTAACTTGGTGTCAGTGTATGTCTTTCTGACTTGGTGTCAGTGTATGTCTTTGTTACTGTGTGTCAGTGTGTGTCTTTCTGTCTTGGTGTCAGTTTATGTCTTTGTTACTGGGTGTCAGTGTGTGTCTTTGTTCCTGGGTGTCAGTGTGTGTCTTTCTGACTTGGTGTCAGTGTATGTCTTTGTTACTGGGTGTCAGTGTGTGTCTTTGTAACTTGGTGTCAGTGTATGTCTGTGTTACTGTTTATTCGTGTTTCTCTCTGTTACTGGGTGTCAATGTGTGTCTGTGTTACTTGGTGTCAGTGTGTGTCTGTGTAACTGGGTATCAGTGTATGTCTTTGTGACTTGGTATCTGTGTGTGTCTTTGTTCCTGATTGTCAGTGTATGTCTTTGTTACTGGGTGTCAGTGTGTGTCTTTGTGACTTGGTGTCAGTGTATGTCTTTGTTGCTTGGTGTCAGTGTATGACTGTGTTACTTGGTGTAAGTGTGTGTCTGTGTTACTGGGTATCAGTGTATGTCTTTGTTACTTGGTGTCAGTGTATGTCAAAATACTTGGTGTATGTGTACGTCTTTGTTACTTGGTGTAATTGTCTGTCTTTGTTACTTGGTGTAAGTGTATGTCTTTGTTACTTGGTGTCATTGTATGTCTTTGTTACTTGGTGTCAGTGCATGTCCGTGTTAATTGGTGTAAGTGTGTGTCTTTGTTACTTGGTGGAAGTGTATGTCTTTGTTACTTGGTGTCAGTGCATGTATTTGTTACTTGGTGTCAGTGTGTATCTGTGTTACTGGGTATCAGTGTATGTCTTTGTGACTTGGTATCAGTGTATATCTTTGTTACTGGGTGTCAGTGTGTGTCGGTGTTTCTGGGTATCAGTGTATGTCTTTGTGACTTGGTATCAGTGTATGTCTTTGTTACTGGGTGTCAGTGTGTGTCTGTGTTCCTGGGTATCAGTGTATGTCTTTGTGACTTAGTATCAGTGTATGTCTTTGTTACTGGGTGTCAGTGTGTGTCTTTGTGACTTGGTGTCAGTGTATGTCAGTGTTACTGTTTATTAGTGTTTCTCTGTGTTACTGGGTGTCAGTGTGTGTTTGTTTGTGTTACTGGGTGTAAGTGTATGTCTTTGTTACTTGGTGTAAGTGTGTGTCTGTGTTACTGGTTATCAGTGTTTGTCTTTGTTACTTAGTGTAAGTGTGTGTGTTTGTTACTTGGTGTAATTGTATGTCTTTGTTACTTGGTGTAAGTGTGCGTCTGTGTTACTTGGTGTAAATGTGTGTCGTTGTTCCTTGGTATCAGTGTATGTCTTTGTTACTTGGTGTCAGTGTATGTCTGTGTTAGTTGGTGTAAGTGTGTGTCTGTGTTACTGGGTATCAGTGTATGTCTTTGTTACTTGGTGTCAGTGTATGTCTGTGTTACTTGGTGTAAGTGTGTGTCTGTGTTACTGGGTATCAGTGTTTGTCTTTGTGACTTGGTATCAGTCTATGTCTTTGTTACTGGGTGTCAGTGTGTGTCTTTGTGACTTGGTGTCAGTGTATGTCTTTGTTACTTGGTGTAAGTGTGTGTCTGTTTTACTGGGTATCGGTGTATGTCTTTGTTACTTGGTGTCAGTGGATGTCAAAATACTTGGTGTAAGTGTATGTCTGTGTGCCTGGATATCAATGTATGTCTTTGTTACTTGGTGTCAGTGTATGTCTGCGTTACTTGGTGTAAGTGTGTGTCTGTGTGCCTGGATATCAGTGTATGTCTTTGTTACTTGGTGTCAGTGTATGTCTGTGTTGCTTGGTGTAAGTGTGTGTCTGTGTTAATGGGTGTCAGTGTGTGTCTGTGTTAATTAGTGTAAGTGTGTGTCTTTGTTACTTGGTGTCCGTGTGTGTCTCTGTTACTGGGTGTCAGTGTATGTCTTTTTACTGGGTGTCAGTGTATGTCTTTGTTACTTGGTGTAATTGTGTCTCTGTGAGACTGGGTATCAGTGTCTGTCTTTGTTACTTGGTGTAAGTGTGTGTCTGTGTTACTGGGTATGTGTGTGTCTTTGTTACTTGGTGTCAGTGTATGTCTGTGTTACTTGGTGTAAGTGTGTGTCTGTGTTAATGGGTATCAGTGTATGTCTTTGTTACTTGCTATTAGTGTATGTCTTTGTTACCGGGTGTCAGTGTGTCTTTGTGACTTAATGTCAGTGTATGTCTTTGTTACTTGGTGTAAGTGTGTGTCTGTGTTACCGGGTATCAGTGTATGTATTTTTTACTTGGTGTCAGTGTATGCCAAAATAATTGGTCTAAGTGTATGTCTTTGTTACTTGGAGTAATTGTCTGTCTTTGTTTCTTGGTGTAAGTGCATGTCTTTGTAACTTGGTGTCAGTGTCTGTCTTTGTTACTTGGTGTCAGTGTATGTCTGTGTTACTGGGTATCAGTGTATGTCTGTGTTACTTGGTGTCAGTGTATGTCTTTGTTACTTGGTGTAAGTGTGTGTCTGTGTTACTTGGTGTAAGTGTGTGTCTGTGTTCCTGGGTATCAGTGTATGTCTTTGTTACTTTGTTTCAGAGAATGTCTGTGTTACTTGGTGTAAGTGCGTGTCTGTGTTACTGGGTATCATTGTCTGTCTTTGTTACTGGGTGGCAGTGTGTGTCTTTGTGACTTGGTGTCAGTGTATGTCTGTGTTACTGGGTATCATTGTATGTCTGTGTTACTTGGTGTCAGTGTATGTCTTTGTTACTTGGTGTCAGTGTATGTCTGTGTTACTTGGTGGAAGTGTATGTCTTTGTTACTTGGTGTCAGTGTGTGTCTGTGTTACTTGGTGTAAATGTGTGTCTTTGTTCCTTGGTATCAGTGTATGTCTTTGTTACTTGGTGTCAGTGTATGTCTGTGTTAGTTGGTGTAAGTGTGTGTCTGTCTTACTGGGTATCAGTGTATGTCTTTGTTACTTGGTGTCAGTGTATGTCTGCGTTACTTGGTGTAATTGTGTGTCTGTGTTACTGGGTATCAATGTTTGTCTTTGTGACTTGGTATCAGTCTATGTCTTTGTTACTGGGTGTCAGTGTGTGTCTTTGTGACTTGGTGTCAGTGTATGCCTTTGTTACTTGGTGTAGGTGTGTGTCTGTGTTACTGGGTATCGGTGTATGTCTTTGTTACTTGGTGTCAGTGGATGTCAAAATACTTGGTGTAAGTGTATGTCTGTGTGCCTGGATATCAGTGTATGTCTTTGTTACTTGGTGTCAGTGTATGTCTGTGTTACTTGGTGTAAGTGTGTGTCTATGTTACTGGGTATCAGTGTTTGTCTTTGTGACTTGGTATCAGTCTATGTCTTTGTTACTGGGTGTCAGTGTGTGTCTTTGTGACTTGGTGTCAGTGTATGTCTTTGTTACTTGGTGTAAGTGTGTGTCTGTGTTACTGGGTATCGGTGTATGTCTTTGTTACTTGGTGTCAGTGGATGTCAAAATACTTGGTGTAAGTGTATGTCTGTGTGCCTGGATATCAGTGTATGTCTTTGTTACTTGGTGTCAGTGTATGTCTGTGTTACTTGATGTAAGTGTGTGTCTGTGTGCCTGGATATCAGTGTATGTCTTTGTTACTTGGTGTCAGTGTGTGTCTGTGTTGCTTGGTGTAAGTGTGTGTCTGTGTTAATGGGTGTCAGTGTGTGTCTGTGTTAATTGGTGTAAGTGTGTGTCTTTGTTACTTGGTGTCTGTGTGTGTCTCTGTTACTGGGTGTCAGTGTATGTCTTTGTTACTGGGTGTCAGTGTATGTCTTTGTTACTTGGTGTAATTGTGTCTCTGTGTGACTGGGTATCAGTGTCTGTCATTGTTACTTGGTGTAAGTGTGTGTCTGTGTTACTGGGTATGTGTGTGTCTTTGTTACATGGTGTCAGTGTCTGTCTTTGTTACTTGGTGTCAGTGTGTGTCTGTGTTACTGGGTATGTGTGTGTCTTTGTTACTTGGTGTCAGTGTATGTCTGTGTTACTTGGTGTAAGTGTGTGTCTGTGTTAATGGGTATCAGTGTATGTCTTTGTTACTTGGTATTAGTGTATGTCTTTGTTACTGGGTGTCAGTGTGTCTTTGTGACTTAATGTCAGTGTATGTCTTTGTTACTTGGTGTAAGTGTGTGTCTGTGTTACTGGGTATCAGAGTATGTCTTTTTTACTTGGTTTCAGTGTATGTCAAAATAATTGGTCTAAGTGTATGTCTTTGTTACTTGGAGTAATTGTCTGTCTTTGTTGCTTGGTGTAAGTGCATGTCTTTGAAACTTGGTGTCAGTGTCTGTCTTTGTTACTTGGTGTCAGTGTATGTCTGTGTTACTGGGTATCAGTGTATGTCTGTGTTACTTGGTGTCAGTGTATGTCTTTGTTACTTGGTGTAACTGTGTGTCTGTGTTACTGGTTATCAGTGACTGTCTTTGTTACTTGGTGTAAGTGTGTGTCTTTGTTACTTGGTGCAATTGTATGTCTTTGTTACTTGGTGTCAGTGTATGTCTGTGTTACTTGGTGTAAGTGTATGTCTTTGTTACTTGGTGTAAGTGTGTGTCTGTGTTACTTGGTTGAAGTGTGCGTCTTTGTTCCTTGGCATCAGTGTATGTCTTTGTTACTTGATGTCAGTGTATGTCTGTGTTACTTGGTGTAAGTGTGTGTCTGTGTTACTGGGTATCAGTTTATGTCTTTGTGACTTGGTATCAGTCAATGTCTTTGTTACTGGGTGTCAGTGTGTGTCTTTGTGACTTGGTGTCAGTGTATGTCTTTGTTACTTGGTGTAAGTGTGTGTCTGTGTTACTGGGTATCAGTGTATGTCTTTGTTACTTGGTGTAAGTGTGTGTCTTTGTTACTTGGTGTAATTGTATGTCTTTGTTACTTGGTGTCAGTGTATGTCTGTGTTACTTGGTGTTAGTGTATGTCTTTGTTACTTGGTGTAAGTGTGTGTCTGTGTTACTTGGTGTCAGTGTATGTCTTTGTTACTGTTTATTAGTGTTTCTCTGTGTTACTGGGTGTCTGTATGTGTTTGATTGTGTTGCTGGGTGACAGTGTATGTCTTTGTTAATTGGTGTAATTGTGTCTGTGTTATTGGGTATCAGTGTCTGTCTTTGTTACTTGGTGTCAGTGTATGTCTGTGTTACTTGGTGTAAGTGTGTGTCTATGTTACTGGGTATCAGTGTTTGTCTTTGTGACTTGGTATCAGTGTATGTCTTTGTTACTGGGTGTCAGTGTGTGTCTTTGTGACTTGGTGTCAGTGTATGTCTTTGTTACTTGGTGTAAGTGTGTTTCTGTGTTACTGGGTATCGGTGTACGTCTTTGTTACTTGGTGTCAGTGGATGTCAAAATACTTGGTGTAAGTGTATGTCTGTGTGCCTGGATATCAGTGTATGTCTTTGTTACTTGGTGTCAGTGTATGTCTGTGTTACTTGGTGTAAGTGTGTGTCTGTGTGCCTGGATATCAGTGTATGTCTTTGTTACTTGGTGTCAGTGTATGTCTGTGTTGCTTGGTGTAAGTGTGTGTCTGTGTTAATGGGTGTCAGTGTGTGTCTGTGTTAATTGGTGTAAGTGTGTGTCTTTGTTACTTGGTGTCTGTGTGTGTCTCTGTTACTGGGTGTCAGTGTATGTCTTTGTTACTGGGTGTCAGTGTATGTCTTTGTTACTTGGTGTAATTGTGTGTCTGTGTTACTGGGTATGTGTGTGTCTTTGTTACATGGTGTCAGTGTATGTCTGTGTTACTTGGTGTAAGTGTGTGTCTGTGTTAATGGGTATCAGTGTATGTCTTTGTTACTTGGTGTTAGTGTCTGTCTTTGTTACTGGGTGTCAGTGTGTCTTTGTGACTTAATGTCAGTGTATGTCTTTGTTACTTGGTGTAAGTGTGTGTCTGTGTTACTTGGTGGAAGTGTGCGTCTTTGTTCCTTGGCATCAGTGTATGTCTTTGTTACTTGGTGTCAGTGTATGTCTGTGTTCGTTGGTGTAAGTGTGTGTCTGTGTTACTGGGTATCAGTGTATGTCTTTGTTACTTGATGTCAGTGTATGTCTGTGTTACTTGGTGTAAGTGTGTGTCTGTGTTACTGGGTATCAGTTTATGTCTTTGTGACTTGGTATCAGTCAATGTCTTTGTTACTGGGTGTCAGTGTGTGTCTTTGTGACTTGGTGTCAGTGTATGTCTTTGTTACTTGGTGTAAGTGTGTGTCTGTGTTACTGGGTATCAGTGTATGTCTTTGTTACTTGGTGTAAGTGTGTGTCTTTGTTACTTGGTGTAATTGTATGTCTTTGTTACTTGGTGTCAGTGTATGTCTGTGTTACTTGGTGTTAGTGTATGTCTTTGTTACTTGGTGTAAGTGTGTGTCTGTGTTACTTGGTGTCAGTGTATGTCTTTGTTACTGTTTATTAGTGTTTCTCTGTGTTACTGGGTGTCTGTATGTGTTTGATTGTGTTGCTGGGTGACAGTGTATGTCTTTGTTAATTGGTGTAATTGTGTCTGTGTTATTGGGTATCAGTGTCTGTCTTTGTTACTTGGTGTCAGTGTATGTCTGTGTTACTTGGTGTAAGTGTGTGTCTATGTTACTGGGATTCAGTGTTTGTCTTTGTGACTTGGTATCAGTGTATGTCTTTGTTACTGGGTGTCAGTGTGTGTCTTTGTGACTGGGTGTCAGTGTATGTCTTTGTTACTTGGTGTAAGTGTGTGTCTGTGTTACTGGGTATCGGTGTATGTCTTTGTTACTTGGTGTCAGTGGATGTCAAAATACTTGGTGTAAGTGTATGTCTGTGTGCCTGGATATCAGTGTATGTCTTTGTTACTTGGTGTCAGTGTATGTCTGTGTTACTTGGTGTAAGTGTGTGTCTGTGTGCCTGGATATCAGTGTATGTCTTTGTTACTTGGTGTCAGTGTATGTCTGTGTTGCTTGGTGTAAGTGTGTGTCTGTGTTAATGGGTGTAAGTGTGTGTCTGTGTTACTTGGTGGAAGTGTGCGTCTTTGTTCCTTGGCATCAGTGTATGTCTTTGTTACTTGGTGTCAGTGTATGTCTGTGTTCGTTGGTGTAAGTGTGTGTCTGTGTTACTGGGTATCAGTGTATGTCTTTGTTACTTGATGTCAGTGTATGTCTGTGTTACTTGGTGTAAGTGTGTGTCTGTGTTACTGGGTATCAGTTTATGTCTTTGTGACTTGGTATCAGTCAATGTCTTTGTTACTGGGTGTCAGTGTGTGTCTTTGTGACTTGGTGTCAGTGTATGTCTTTGTTACTTGGTGTAAGTGTGTGTCTGTGTTACTGGGTATCAGTGTATGTCTTTGTTACTTGGTGTAAGTGTGTGTCTTTGTTACTTGGTGTAATTGTATGTCTTTGTTACTTGGTGTCAGTGTATGTCTGTGTTACTTGGTGTTAGTGTATGTCTTTGTTACTTGGTGTAAGTGTGTGTCTGTGTTACTTGGTGTCAGTGTATGTCTTTGTTACTGTTTATTAGTGTTTCTCTGTGTTACTGGGTGTCTGTATGTGTTTGATTGTGTTGCTGGGTGAGAGTGTATGTCTTTGTTAATTGGTGTAATTGTGTCTGTGTTATTGGGTATCAGTGTCTGTCTTTGTTACTTGGTGTCAGTGTATGTCTGTGTTACTTGGTGTAAGTGTGTGTCTATGTTACTGGGAATCAGTGTTTGTCTTTGTGACTTGGTATCAGTGTATGTCTTTGTTACTGGGTGTCAGTGTGTGTCTTTGTGACTTGGTGTCAGTGTATGTCTTTGTTACTTGGTGTAAGTGTGTGTCTGTGTTACTGGGTATCGGTGTATGTCTTTGTTACTTGGTGTCAGTGGATGTCAAAATACTTGGTGTAAGTGTATGTCTGTGTGCCTGGATATCAGTGTATGTCTTTGTTACTTGGTGTCAGTGTATGTCTGTGTTACTTGGTGTAAGTGTGTGTCTGTGTGCCTGGATATCAGTGTATGTCTTTGTTACTTGGTGTCAGTGTATGTCTGTGTTGCTTGGTGTAAGTGTGTGCCTGTGTTAATGGGTGTAAGTGTGTGTCTGTGTTACTTGGTGGAAGTGTGCGTCTTTGTTCCTTGGCATCAGTGTATGTCTTTGTTACTTGGTGTCAGTGTATGTCTGTGTTCGTTGGTGTAAGTGTGTGTCTGTGTTACTGGGTATCAGTGTATGTCTTTGTTACTTGATGTCAGTGTATGTCTGTGTTACTTGGTGTAAGTGTGTGTCTGTGTCACTGGGTGTCAGTGTGTGTCTGTGTTACTTGGTGTAAGTGTGTGTCTGTGTGCCTGGATATCAGTGTATGTCTTTGTTACTTGGTGTCAGTGTATGTCTGTGTTGCTTGGTGTAAGTGTGTGTCTGTGTTAATGGGTGTCAGTGTGTGTCTGTGTTAATTGGTGTAAGTGTGTGTCTTTGTTACTTGGTGCCTGTGTGAGTCTCTGTTACTGGGTGTCAGTGTATGTCTTTGTTACTGGGTGTCAGTGTATGTCTTTGTTACTTGGTGTAATTGTGTCTCTGTGTGACTGGGTATCAGTGTCTGTCTTTGTTACTTGGTGTAAGTGTGTGTCTGTGTTACTGGGTATGTGTGTGTCTTTGTTACATGGTGTCAGTGTCTGTCTTTGTTACTTGGTGTAAGTGTGTGTCTGTGTTACTGGGTATGTGTGTGTCTTTGTTACTTGGAGTCAGTGTATGTCTGTGTTACTTGGTGTAAGTGTGTGTCTGTGTTAATGGGTATCAGTGTATGTCTTTGTTAGTTGGTGTTAGTGTATGTCTTTGTTACTGGGAGTCAGTGTGTCTTTGTGACTTAATGTCAGTGTATGTCTTTGTTACTTGGTGTAAGTGTGTGTCTGTGTTACTGGGTATCAGTGTATGTCTTTTTTACTTGGTGTCAGTGTATGTCAAAATAATTGGTCTAAGTGTATTTCTTTGTTACTTGGAGTAATTGTCTTTCTTTGTTGCTTGGTGTAAGTGCATGCTTTTGTAACTTGGTGTCAGTGTCTGTCTTTGCTACTTGGTGTCAGTGTATGTCTGTGTTACTGGGTATCAGTGTATGTCTGTGTTACTTGGTGTCAGTGTATGTCTTTGTTACTTGGTGTAACTGTGTGTCTGTGTTACTGGTTATCAGTGTCTGTCTTTGTTACTTGGTGTAAGTGTGTGTCTTTGTTACTTGGTGCAATTGTATGTCTTTGTTACTTGGTGTCAGTGTATGTCTGTGTTACTTGGTGCAATTGTATGTCTTTGTTACTTGGTGTCAGTGTATGTCTGTGTTACTTGGTGTAAGTGTATGTCTTTGTTACTTGGTGGAAGTGTGCGTCTTTGTTCCTTGGTATCAGTGTATGTCTTTGTTACTTGGTGTCTGTGTATGTCTGTGTTCGTTGGTGTAAGTGTGTGTCTGTGTTACTGGGTATCAGTGTATGTCTTTGTTACTTGATGTCAGTGTATGTCTGTGTTACTTTGTGTAAGTGTGTGTCTGTGTTACTGGGTATCAGTTTATGTCTTTGTGACTTGGTATCAGTCAATGTCTTTGTCACTGGGTGTCAGTGTGTGTCTTTGTGACTTGGTGTCAGTGTATGTCTTTGTTACTTGGTGTAAGTGTGTGTCTGTGTTACTGGGTATCAGTGTATGTCTTTGTTACTTGGTGTAAGTGTGTGTCTTTGTTACTTGGTGTAAGTGTATGTCTTTGTTACTTGGTGTCAGTGTATGTCTGTGTTACTTGGTGTTAGTGTATGTCTTTGTTACTTGGTGTAAGTGTGTGTCTGTGTTACTTGGTGTCAGTGTATGACTTTGTTACTGTTTATTTGTGTTTCTCTGTGTTACTGGGTGTCTGTATGTGTTTGATTGCGTTGCTGGGTGACAGTGTATGTCTTTGTTAATTGGTGTAATTGTGTCTGTGTTACTGGGTATCAGTGTCTGTCTTTGTTACTTGGTGTAAGTGTGTGTCTTTGTTACTTGGTGTAATTGTATATCTTTGTTACTTGGTGTCAGTGTATGTCTGTGTTACTTGGTGTTAGTGTATGTCTTTGTTACTTGGTGTAAGTGTGTGTCTGTGTTACTTGGTGTAAGTGTGTGTCTGTGTTACTGGGTGTCAGTGCACGTCTTTGTTACTTGGGGTCAGTGTATATCTGTGTTACTTGGTGTAAGTGTGTGTCTTTGTTACTTGGTGTAATTGTATGTCTTTGTTACTTGGTGTCAGTGTATGTCTGTGTTACATGGTGTAAGTGTATGTCTTTGTTACTGGGTGTAATTGTGTGTCTACGTTACTTGGTGTAAGTGTGTGTCTGTGTTCCTGGGTATCAGTGTATGTCCGTGTTACTTGGTGTCAGTTTATGTCCGTGTTGCTTGGTGTAAGTGTGTGTCTGTGTTACTGGGTGTCAGTGTGTGTCTGAGTTACTTGGTGTAAGTGTGTGTCTTTGTTCCTTGGAGTCCGTGTGTGTCTGTGTTACTGGGTGTCAATGTATGTCTTTGTTACTGGGTGTCAGTGAATGTATGTGTTACTTGGTGGAAGTGTGTTACTGTGTTACTTGGTATCTGTGTATGTCTTTGCGACTTTGTATCAGTGTATGTCTTTGAAACTGGGTGTCAGTGTGTGTCTTTGTGAAGTCGTGTCAGTGTATGTCTTTGTTACTTGGTGTAAGTGTGTGTCTGTGTTACTGGGGATCAGTGTATGTCTTTGTTACTTGGTGTCAGTGTCTGTCAAAATACTTGGTGTAACTGTATGTCTTTGTTACTTGGTGTAATTGTCTGTCTTTGTTACTTGGTGTAAGTGTATGTCTTTGTTACTTGGTGTAAGTGTGGGTCTTTGTTACTTGTTGTATGTGTATGTCTTTGTTACTTTGTGTCAGTGTATGTCTTTGTTACTTGCTGTCAGTGTGTGTCTGTGTTACTGGTTGTCAGTGTGTGTCTGTGTTACTGGGTATCAGTGTATGTCTTCGTGACTTGGTTTCAGTGTATGTCTTTTTTACTGGGTGTCACTGTGTGTCTGTGTTCCTGGGTATCAGTGTATGTCTTTGTGACTTGGTGTCAGTGTATGTCTTTGTTACTGGGTGTCAGTGTGTGTCTTTGTGACTTGGTGTCAGTGTATGACTGTGTTACTGTTTATTAGTGTTTCTCTATGTTACTGGGTGTCAGTGTGTGTTTGTTTGTGTTACTGGGTGTCAGTGTATGTCTTTGTTACTTGGTGTAAGTGTGTGTCTGTGTTACTGGTTATCAGTGTCTGTCTTTGTTACGTGGTGTAAGTGTGTGTCTTTGTTAATTGGTGTAATTGTATGTGTTTGTTACTTGGGGTCAGTGTATGTCTGTGTTACTTGGTGTAAGTGTGTGTCTGTGTTACTTGTTGTAAGTGTGTGTTTGTGTTCCTGGCTATCAGTGTATGTCTTTGTTAGTTGGTGTCAGTGTATGTCTGTGTTAGTTGGTGTAAGTGTGTGTCTGTTTTACTGGGTATCAGACTATGTCTTTGTTACTTGGTGTCAGTGGATGTCTGTGTTACTGGGTGTCAGTGTGTGTCTGTGTTACTTGGTGTAAGTGTGTGTCTTTGTTACTTGGTGTCCGTGTGTGTCTGTGTTACTGGGTGTCAGTGCATGTCTTTGTTACTTGGTGTCAGTGAATATCTGTGTTACTTGGTGTTACTGTTTGTCATTTTTATAAACGACCTGGATGAGGGTGTAGAAGGGTGGGTTAGTAAATTTGCGGATGACACGAAGGTCGGTGGAGTTGTGGATAGTGTCGAAGGGTGTTGTAGGGTACAGAGGGACATAGATAGGCTGCAGAGCTGGGCTGAGAGATGGCAAATGGAGTTTAATGCGGAGAAGTGTGAGGTGATTCACTTTGGAAGGAGTAACAGCAATGCAGAGTACTGGGCTAATGGGAAGATTCTTGGTAGTGTAGATGAGCAGAGAGATCTTGGTATCCAGGTACATAAATCCCTGAAAGTTGCTACCCAGGTTAATAGGGCTGTTAAGAAGGCATATGGTGTGTTAGCCTTTATTAGTAGGGGGATCGAGTTTCAGAGCCACGGGGTCATGATGCAGCTGTACAAAACTCTGGTGAGGCCGCACCTGGAGTATTGCGTGCAGTTCTGGTCACCGCATTATAGTAAGGATGTGGAAGCTTTGGAAAGGGTGCAGAGGAGATTTAGTAGGATGTTGCCTGGTATGGAAGGAAGGTCTTACGAGGAAAGGCTGAGGGACTTGGGGTTGTTTTTCGTTAGAGAGAAGGAGGAGGAGAGGTGACTTAATAGAGACATACAAGATAATCAGAGGGTTAGATAGGGTGGATAGTGAGAGTCTTTTTCCTCGGATGAGGATGGCAAACACGAGGGGACACAGCTTTAAGTTGAGGGGTGAAAGATATAGGACAGATGTCAGAGGTAGTTTCTTTACGCAGAGAGTAGTAGGGGCGTGGAACGCCCTGCCTGCAACAGTAGTAGACTCGCCAACTTTAAGGGCATTTAAGTGGTCATTGGATAGACATATGGATGTAAATGGAATAGTGTAGGTCAGATGATCGGCGCAACATCGAGGGCCGAAGGGCCTGTACTGCGCTGTAATATTCTAATTCTAATTCAAATTCTAATTCTAATTCTTTGTTACTTGGTGTAAGTGTGTGTCTGTGTTACTGGGTATCAGTGTATGTCTTTGTTACTTGGTGTCAGTGTATGTCTGTGTAGCTTGGTGTAAGTGTGTGTCTGTGTTACTGGGTGTCAGTGTGTGTCTGTGTTACTTGGTGTAAGTGTGTGTCTTTGTTACTTGGTGTCCGTGTGTGTCTGTGTTACTGGGTGTCATTGTATGTCTTTGTTACTGGGTGTCAGTGTATGTCTTTGTTACTTGGTGTCAGTGTGTGTCTGTGTTACTGGGTATCAGTGCCTGTCTTTGTTATTTGGTGTAAGTGTGTGTCTGTGTTGCTGGTATCAGTGTATGTCTTTGTGACTTGGTATCAGTCTATGTCTTTTTTACTGGGTGTCAGTGTGTATCTTTGTGACTTGGTGTTGGTGAGTGTCCGTGTTACTGGGTATCAGTGTAAGTCTTTGCTACTTGGTGTCAGTGCATGTCAAAATAATTGGTGCAAGTGTATGTCTTTGTTACTTTGTGTAATTGTCTGTCTTTGTTACTTAGTGGAAGTATATGTCTTTGTAACTTGGTGTCAGCGTATGTCTTTGTTACTTGGTGTCATTGTATGTTTGTGTTACTTGGTGTAAGTGTGTGTCGTTGTTACTTGGTGTAAGTGTATGTCTTTGTTACTTGGTGTCTGTGTATGTCTTTGTTACTTGGTGTCAGTGTGTGTCTGTGTTACTGGGTATCAGTGTATGTCTTTGTGACTTGGTATCTGTGTGTGTCTTTGTTCCTGGGTGTCAGTGTATGTCTTTGTTACTGGGTGTCAGTGTGTGTCTTTGTGACTTGGTGTCAGTGTATGTCTTTGTTGCTTGGTGTCAGTGTATGACTGTGTTACTTGGTGTAAGTGTGTGTCTGTGTTACTGGGTATCAGTGTATGTCTTTGTTACTTGGTGTCAGTGTATGTCAAAATACTTGGCGTAAGTGTACGTCTTTGTTACTTGGTGTAATTGTCTGTCTTTGTTACTTGGTGTAAGTGTATGTCTTTGTTACTTGGTGTCAGTGTATGTCTTTGTTACTTGGTGTCAGTGCATGTCTGTGTTAATTGGTGTAAGTGTGAGTCTTTGTTACTTGGTGGAAGTGTATGTCTTTGTTACTTGGTGTCAGTGCATGTATTTGTTACTTGGTGTCAGTGTGTGTCTGTGTTACTGGGTATCAGTGTATGTCTTTGTGACTTGGTATCAATGTATATCTTTGTTACTGGGTGTCAGTGTGTGTCGGTGTTTCTGGGTATCAGTGTATGTCTTTGTGACTTGGTATCAGTGTATGTCTTTGTTACTGGGTGTTAGTGTGTGTCTTTGTGACTTGGTGTCATTGTATGTCAGTGTTACTGTTTATTAGTGTTTCTCTGTGTTACTGGGTGTCAGTGTGTGTTTGTTTGTGTTACTGGGTGTCAGTGTATGTCTTTGTTACTTGGTGTAAGTGTGTGTCTGTGTTACTGGTTATCAGTGTTTGTCTTTGTTACTTAGTGTAAGTGTGTGTGTTTGTTACTTGGTGTAATTGTATGTCTTTGTTACTTGGTGTAAGTGTGCGTCTGTGTTACTTGGTGTAAATGTGTGTCTTTGTTCCTTGGTATCAGTGTATGTCTTTGTTACTTGGTGTCAGTGTATGTCTGTGTTAGTTGGTGTAAGTGTGTGTCTGTGTTACTGGGTATCAGTGTATGTCTTTGTTACTTGGTGTCAGTGTAGTCTGTGTTACTTGGTGTAAGTGTGTGTCTGTGTTACTGGGTATCAGTGTTTGTCTTTGTGACTTGGTATCAGTCTATGTCTTTGTTACTGGGTGTCAGTGTGTGTCTTTGTGACTTGGTGTCAGTGTATGTCTTTGTTACTTGGTGTAAGTGTGTGTCTGTGTTACTGGGTATCGGTGTATGTCTTTGTTACTTGGTGTCAGTGGATGTCAAAATACTTGGTGTAAGAGTATGTCTGTGTGCCTGGATATCAGTGTATGTCTTTGTTACTTGGTGTCAGTGTATGTCTGCGTTACTTGGTGTAAGTGTGTGTCTGTGTGCCTGGATATCAGTGTAAGTCTTTGTTACTTGGTGTCAGTGTAAGTCTGTGTTGCTTGGTGTAAGTGTTTGTCTGTGTTAATGGGTGTCAGTGTGTGTCTGTGTCAATTGTTGTAAGTGTGTGTCTTTGTTACTTGGTGTCCGTGTGTGTCTCTGTTACTGGGTGTCAGTGTATGTCTTTGTTACTGGGTGTCAGTGTATGTCTTTGTTACTTGGTGTAATTGTGTCTCTGTGTGACTGGGTATCAGTGTCTGTCTTTGTTACTTGGTGTAAGTGTGTGTCTGTGTTACTGGGTATGTGTGTGTCTTTGTTACTTGGTGTCAGTGTATGTCTGTGTTACTTGGTGTAAGTGTGTGTCTGTGTTAATGGGTATCAGTGTATGTCTTTGTTACTTGGTATTAGTGTATGTCTTTGTTACTGGGTGTCAGTGTGTCTTAGTGACTTAATGTCAGTGTATGTCTTTGTTACTTGGTGTAAGTGTGTGTCCGTGTTACCGGGTATCAGTGTATGTATTTTTTACTTGGTGTCAGTGTATGTCAAAATAATTGGTCTAAGTGTATGTCTCTGTTACTTGGAGTAATTGTCTGTCTTTGTTGCTTGGTGTAAGTGCATGTCTTTGTAACTTGGTGTCAGTGTCTGTCTTTGTTACTTGGTGTCAGTGTATGTCTGTGTTACTGGGTATCAGTGTATGTCTGTGTTACTTGGTGTCAGTGTATGTCTTTGTTACTTGGTGTAACTGTGTGTCTGTGTTACTTGGTGTAAGTGTGTGTCTGTGTTCCTGGGTATCAGTGTATGTCTTTGTTACTTTGTTTCAGAGTATGTCTGTGTTACTTGGTGTAAGTGCGTGTCTGTGTTACTGGGTATCATTGTCTGTCTTTTGTTACTGGGTGGCAGTGTGTGTCTTTGTGACTTGGTGTCAGTGTATGTCTGTGTTACTGGGTATCAGTGTATGTCTGTGTTACTTGGTGTCAGTGTATGTCTTTGTTACTTGGTGTCAGTGTATGTCTGCGTTACTTGGTGGAAGTGTATGTCTTTGTTACTTGGTGTAAGTGTGTGTCTGTGTTACTTGGTGTAAATGTGTGTATTTGTTCCTTGGTATCAGTGTATGTCTTTGTTACTTGGTGTCAGTGTATGTCTGTGTTAGTTGGTGTAAGTGTGTGTCTGTCTTACTGGATATCAGTGTATGTCTTTGTTACTTGGTGTCAGTGTATGTCTGCGTTACTTGGTGTAATTGTGTGTCTGTGTTACTGGGTATCAGTGTTTGTCTTTGTGACTTGGTATCAGTCTATGTCTTTGTTACTGGGTGTCAGTGTGTGTCTTTGTGACTTGGTGTCAGTGTATGTCTTTGTTACTTGGTGTAAGTGTGTGTCTGTGTTACTGGGTATCGGTGTATGTCTTTGTTACTTGGTGTCAGTGGATGTCAAAATACTTGGTGTAAGTGTTTGTCTGTGTGCCTGGATATCAGTGTATGTCTTTGTTACTTGGTGTCAGTGCATGTCTCTGTTACTTGGTGGAAGTGTGTGTCTGTGTGCCTGGATATCAGTGTATGTCTTTGTTACTTGGTGTCAGTGTATGTCTGTGTTGCTTGGTGTAAGTGTTTGTCTGTGTTAATGGGTGTCAGTGTGTGTCTGTGTTAATTGGTGTAAGTGTGTGTCTTTGTTACTTGGTGTCCGTGTGTGTCTCTGTTACTGGGTGTCAGTTTATGTCTTTGCTACTGGGTGTCAGTGTATGTCTTTGTGACTTAATGTCAGTGTATGTCTTTGTTACTTGGTGTAAGTGTGTGTCTGTGTTACTGGGTATCAGTGTATGACTTTTTTACTTGGTGTCAGTGTATGTCAAAATAATTGGTCTAAGTGTATGTCTTTGTTACTTGGAGTAATTGTTTGTCTTTGTTGCTTGGTGTAAGTGCATGTCTTTGTAACTTGCTGTCAGTGTCTGTCTTTGTTACTTGGTGTCAGTGTATGTCTGTGTTAAAGGGTATCAGTGTATGTCTGTGTTACTTGGTGTCAGTGTCTGTCTTTGTTACTTGGTGTCAGTGTATGTCTGTGTTACTGGGTATCAGTGTATGTCTGTGTTCCTGGGTATCAGTGTATGTCTTTGTTACTTTGTGTCAGAGTATGTCTGTGTCACTTGGTGTAAGTGCGTGTCTGTGTTACTGGGTATCATTGTCTGTCTTTGTTACTGGGTGGCAGTGTGTGTCTTTGTGACTTGGTGTCAGTGTATGTCTGTGTTACTGGGTATCAGCGTATGTCTGTGTTACTTGGTGTCAGTGTATGTCTTTGTTACTTGGTGTCAGTGTATGTCTGTGTTACTTGGTGTAAGTGTGTGTCTATGTTACTGGGTATCAGTGTTTGTCTTTGTGACTTGGTATCAGTCTATGTCTTTGTTACTGGGTGTCAGTGTGTGTCTTTATGACTTGGTGTCAGTGTATGTCTTTGTTACTTGGTGTAAGTGTGTGTCTGTGTTACTGGGTATCGGTGTATGTCTTTGTTACTTGGTGTCAGTGGAAGTCAAAATACTTGGTGTAAGTGTATGTCTGTGTGCCTGGATATCAGTGTATGTCTTTGTTACTTGGTGTCAGTGTATGTCTGTGTTACTTGGTGTAAGTGTGTGTCTGTGTGCCTTGATATCAGTGTATGTCTTTGTTACTTGGTGTCAGTGTATGTCTGTGTTGCTTGGTGTAAGTGTGTGTCTGTGTTAATGGGTGTCAGTGTGTGTCTGTGTTAATTGGTGTAAGTGTGTGTCTTTGTTACTTGGTGTCTGTGTGTGTCTCTGTTACTGGGTGTCAGTGTCTGTCTTTGTTACTGGGTGTCAGTGTATGTCTTTGTTACTTGGTGTAATTGTGTCTCTGTGTGACTGGGTATCAGTGTCTGTCTTTGTTACTTGGTGTAAGTGTGTGTCTGTGTTACTGGGTATGTGTGTGTCTTTGTTACTTGTTGTCAGTGTATGTCTGTGTTACTTGGTATAAGTGTGTGTCTGTTTTAATGGGTATCAGTGTATGTCTTTGTTACTTGGTATTAGTGTATGTCTTTGTTACTGGGTGTCAGTGTGTCTTTGTGACTTAATGTCAGTGTTTGTCTTTGTTACTTGGTGTAAGTGTGTGTCTGTGTTACTGGGTATCAGTGTATGTCTTTTTTACTTGGTGTCAGTGTATGTCAAAATAATTGGTCTAAGTGTATGTCTTTGTTACTTGGAGTAATTGTCTGTCTTTGTTGCTTGGTGTAAGTGCATGTCTTTGTAACTTGGTGTCAGTGTCTGTCTTTGTTACTTGGTGTCAGTGTATGTCTGTGTTAAAGGGTATCAGTGTATGTCTGTGTTACTTGGTGTCAGTGTATGTCTTTGTTACTTGGTGTAAGTGTGTGTCTGTGTGACTTGGTGTAAGTGTGTGCCTGTGTTCCTGGGTATCAGTGTATGTCTTTGTTACTTTGTGTCAGAGTATGTCTGTGTTACTTGGTGTAAGTGCGTGCCTGTGTTACTGGGTATCATTGTCTGTCTTTGTTACTGGGTGGCAGTGTGTGTCTTTGTGACTTGGTGTCAGTGTATGTCTGTGTTACTGGGTATCAGTGTATGTCTGTGTTACTTGGTGTCAGTGTATGTCTTTGTTACTTGGTGTCAGTGTATGTCTGTGTTAGTTGGTGTAAGTGTGTGTCTGTGTTACTGGGTATCAGTGTATGTCTTTGTTACTTGGTGTCAGTGTATGTCTGTGTTACTTGGTGTAGGTGTGTGTCTGTGTTGCTGGTTATCAGTGTTTGTCTTTGTGACTTGGTATCAGTCTATGTCTTTGTTACTGGGTGTCAGTGTGTGTCTTTGTGACTTGGTGTCAGTGTATGTCTTTGTTACTTGGTGTAAGTGTGTGTCTGTGTTACTGGGTATCAGTGTATGTCTTTTTTACTTGGTGTCAGTGGATGTCAAAATACTTGGTGTAAGTGTATGTCTGTGTGCCTGGATATCAGTGTATGTCTTTGTTACTTGGTGTCAGTGTATGTCTGTGTTACTTGGTGTAAGTGTGTTTCTGTGTGCCTGGATATCAGTCTATGTCTTTGTTACTTGGTGTCAGTGTATGTCTGTGTTGCTTGGTGTAAGTGTGTGTCTGTGTTAATGGGTGTCAGTGTGTGCCTGTGTTACTTGGTGTAAGTGTGTGTCTTTGTTACTTGGTGTCCGTGTGTGTCTGTGTTACTGGGTGTCAGTGTATGTCTTTGTTACTGGGTGTCAGTGTATGTCTTTGTTACTTGGTGTAATTGTGTCTCTGTGTGACTGGGTATCAGTGTCTGTCTTTGTTACTTGGTGTAAGTGTGTGTCTGTGTTCCTGGGTATGTGTGTGTCTTTGTTACTTGGTGTCAGTGTATGTCTGTGTTACTTGGTGTAAGTGTGTGTCTGTGTTAATGGGTATCAGTGTATGTCTTCGTTACTTGGTAGTAGAGTATGTCTTTGTTACTTGGAGTAATTGTCTGTCTTAGTTGCTTGGTGTAAGTGCATGTCTTTGTAACTTGGTGTCAGTGTCTGTCTTTGTTACTTGGTGTCAGTGTATGTCTGTGTTACTGGGTATCAGTGTATGTCTGTGTTACTTGGTGTCAGTGTATGTCTTTGTTACTTGGTGTAAGTGTGTGTCTGTGTTACTTGGTGTAAGTGTGTGTCTGTGTTCCTGGGTATCAGTCTATGTCTTTGTTACTTTGTGTCAGAGTATGTCTGTGTTACTTGGTGTACGTGCGTGTCTGTGTTACTGGGTATCAGTGTCTGTCTTTGTTACTGGGTGGCAGTGTGTGTCTTTGTGACTTGGTGTCAGTGTATGTCTTTGTTACTTGGTGTATGTTTGTGTCTGTGTTACTGGGTATCAGTGTATGTCTTTTTTACTTGGTGTCAGTGTATGCCAAAATACTTGGTGTAAGTGTATGTCTTTGTTACTTGGTGTAAGTGTATGTCTTTGCAACTTGGTGTCAGTGTATTTCTTTGTTACTTGGTGTCAGTGTATGTCTGTGTTACTTGGTGTAAGTGTGTGTCTTTGTTACTTGGTGTAAGTGTATGTCTTTGTTACTTTGTGTCTGTGTATGTCTTTGTTACTTGATGTTAGTGTGTGTCTGTATTACTGGGTATCAGTCTATGTCTTTGTTACTTGATGTCAGTGTATGGCTGTGTTACTTGGTGTAAGTGTGTGTCTTTGTTACTTGGTGTATTTGTATGTCTTTGTTACTTGGTGTCAGTGCATGTCTGTGTTACTTGGTGTCAGTGTATGTCTTTGTTACTTGGTGTAAGTGTGTGGCTGTGTTACTTGTTGTAAGAGTGTGTCTGTGTTCCTGGGTATCAGTGTATGTCTTTGTTACTTGGTGTAAGTGTGTGTCTGTGTGCCTGGATATCACTGTATGTCTTTGTTACTTGGTGTCAGTGTATGTCTGTGTTGCTTGGTGTAAGTGTGTGTCTGTGTTAATGGGTGTCAGTGTGTGTCTGTGTTACTTGGTGCAAGTGTGTGTCTTTGTTACTTGGTGTCCGTGTGTGTCTGTGTTACTGGGTGTCAGTGTATGTCTTTGTTACTGGGTGTCAGTGTATGTCTTTGTTACCTGGTGTAATTGTGTCTCTGTGTGACTGGGTATCAGTGTCTGTCTTTGTTGCTTGGTGTCAGTGTATGTCTGTGTTACTTGGTGTAAGTGTGTGTCTGTGTTAATGGGTATCAGTGTATGTCTTTGTTACTTGGTTTTAGTGTATGTCTTTGTTACTGGGTGTCAGTGTGTCTTTGTGACTTAATGTCAGTGTATGTCTTTGTTACTTGGTGTAAGTGTGTGTCTGTGTTACTGGGTATCAGTGTATGTCTTTTTTACTTGGTGTCAGTGTATGTCAAAATACTTGGTCTAAGTGTATGTCTTTGTTACTTGGAGTAATTGTCTGCCTTTGTTGCTTGGTGTAAGTGCATGTCTTTGTAACTTGGTGTCAGTGTCTGTCTTTGTCACTTGGTGTCAGAGTATGTCTGTCTTACTGGGTATCAGTGTATGTCTGTGTTACTTGGTGTCAGTGTATGTCTCTGTTACTTGGTGTAAGTGTGTGTCTTTGTTACTTGGTGTAAGTGTGTGTCTGTTATCCTGGGTATCAGTGTATGTCTTTGTTACTTTGTGTCAGAGTATGTCTGTGTTACTTGGCGTAAGTGCGTGTCTGTGTTACTGGGTATCAGTGTATGTCTTTGTTACTGTGTGGCAGTGTGTGTCTTTGTGACTTGGTGTCAGTGTATGTCTTTGTTACTTGGTGTATGTTTGTGTCTGTGTTACTGGGTATCAGTGTATGTCTTTTTTACTTGGTGTCAGTGTATGCCAAAATACTTGGTGTAAGTGTATGTCTTTGTTACTTGGTGTAATTTTCTGTCTTTGTTACTTGGTGTAAGTGTATGTCTTTGCAACTTGGTGTCAGTGTATTTCTTTGTTTCTTGGTGTCAGTGTATGTCTGTGTTACTTGTTGTAAGTGTGTGTCTTTGTTACTTGGTGTAAGTGTATGTCTTTGTTACTTTGTGTCTGTGTATGTCTTTGTTACTTGGTGTCAGTGTGTGTCTGTGTTACTGGGTATCAGTGTATGTCTTTGTTACTTGGTGTCAGTGTATGGCTGTGTTACTTGGTGTAAGTGTGTGTCTTTGTTACTTGGTGTCAGTGTATATCTGTGTTACTTGGTGTAACTGTGCGTCTTTGTTACTTGGTGTATTTGTATGTCTTTGTTACTTGGTGTCAGTGTATGTCTGTGTTACTTGGTGTCAGTGTATGTCTTTGTTGCTTGGTGTAAATGTGTGTCTTTGATACTTGGTGTAAGTGTATGTCTTTGTTACTTGGTGTCAGTGTATGTCTTTTTTACTTGGTGTCAGTGTATGTCTGTGTTGCTTGGCGTAAGTGTGTGTCTGTGTTAATGGGTGTCTGTGTGTGTCTGTATTACTTGGTGTAAGTGTGTGTCTTTGTTACTTGGTGTCCGTGTGTGTCTGTGTTACTGGGTGTCAGTGTATGTCTTTGTTTCTGGGTGTCAGTGTATGTCTTTGTTACTTGGTGTAAGTGTGTGTCTGTGTCACTGGGTATCAGTGTCTGTCTTTGTTACTTCGTGTAAGTGTGTGTCTGTGTTACTGGGTATCAGTCTATGTCTTTGTTACTTGGTGTCAGTGTATGTCTGTGTTACTTGGTGTAAGTGTGTGTCTCTGTCACTGGGTATCAGTGTATGTCTTTGTGACTTGGTATCAGTGTATGTCTTTGTTACTGGTTGTCAGTGTGTGTCTTTGTGACTTGGTGTCAGCGTACGTCTTTGTTACTTGGTGTAAGTGTTTGTCTGTGTTACTGTTGTATCAGTGTCTGTCTTTTTTACTTGGTGTCAGTGTATGTCAAAATACTTGGTGTGAGTGTATGTCTTTGTTACTTGCTGTAATTGTCTGTCTTTGTTACTTGGTGTAATTGCATGTCTTTGTAACTTGGTGTCAGTGTATGTCTTTGTTACTAGGTGTCAGTGTATGTCTGTGTGACTTGGTGAAAGTGTGTGTCTGTGTTACTGGGTATCAGTGTATGTCTTTGTGACTTGGTGTCAGTGTATGTCTTTGTTACTGGGTGTCAGTGTGTGTCTTTGTGACTTGGTGTCAGTGTATGTCTTTGTTGCTTGGTGTCAGTGTTTGACTGTGTTACTTGGTGTAAGTGTATGTCTTTGTTACTTGGTGTCAGTGTATGTTAAAATACTTGGTGTAAGTGTCCGTCTTTGTTACTTGGTGTAATTGTCTTTCTTTGTTACTTGGTGCAAGTGTATGTCTTTGTTACTTGGTGTCAGTGTATGTCTTTGTTTCTTGGTGTCAGTGTATGTCTGTGTTAATTGGTGTAAGTGTGTGTCTTTGTTACTTGGTGTAAGTGTATGTCTTTGTTACTTGGTGTCAGTGCATGTATTTGTTACTTGGTGTCAGTGTGTGTCTGTGTTACTGGGTATCAGTGTATGTCTTTGTGAGTTGGTATCAGTGTATGACTTTGTTACTGGGTGCCAGTGTGTGTCTGTCTTACTGGGTATCAGTGTATGTCTTTGTGACTTGGTATCAGTGTATGTCTTTGTTACTGGGTGTCAGTGTGTGTCTTTGTTACTGGGTATCAGTGTATGTCTTTGTGACTTGGTATCATTGTATGTCTTTGTTACTGGGTGTCAGTGTGTGTCTGTGTTCCTGGGTATCAGTTGTATGTCTTTGTGACTTGGTGTCAGTGTCTGTCTTTGTTACTGGGTGTCAGTTGTGTATTTGTGACTTGGTGTCAGTATATGTCTTTGTTACTTGGTGTAAGTGTGTGTATGTGATACTGGGTATCAGTGTATGTCTTTGTTACATGGTGTCAGTTTATGTCTGCGTTACCTGGTGTAATTGTGTGTCTGTGTATCAGTGTATGTCTTTGTGACAGTGTGTCAGTGTATGTCTTTGTGAATGGGTGTCAGTGTGTGTCTCTGTGACTTGGTGTCAGTGTATGTCTGTGTTACTGGGGGTCAGTGTGTGTCTCTGTTACTGGGGGTCAGTGTGTGTTTCTAACTGAGTGTCAGTGTATGTCTCTGTTACTGGGTATCAGTGTATGTCTTTGTTGCTTGGTGTAAATGTGTGTCTTTGATACTTGGTGTATGTGTATGTCTTTGTTACTTGGTGTCAGTGCATGTATTTGTTACTTGGTGTCAGTGTGTGTCTGTGTTACTGGATATCAGCGTATGTCTTTGTGAGTTGGTATCAGTGTATGACTTTGTTACTGGGTGCCAGTGTGTGTCTGTGTTACAGGGTATCAGTGTTTGTCTTTGTGACTTGGTATCAGTGTATGTCTTTGTTACTGGGTGTCAGTGTGTGTCTTTGTGACTTGGTGTCAGTGTATGTCTGTGTTACTTGGTGTAAGTGTGTGTCTGTGTTACTGGGTATCAGTGTATGTCTTGGTTACTTGGTGTCAGTGTATGTCTGTGTTACTTGGTGTAAGTGTGTGTCTGTGTTATTGGGTGTCAGTGTGTCTCTGTGTCACTTGGTGTAAGTCTGTGTCTTTGTTACTTGGTGTCCGTGTATGTCTGTGTTACTGGGTGTCAGTGTATGTCTTTGTTACTGGGTGTCAGTGTCTGTCTTTGTTACTTGGTGTAAGTGTTTGTCTGTGTTACTGAGTGTCAGTGTATGTCTGTGTTATTTGGTGTAAGTGTGTGTCTGTGTTACTGGGCATCAGTGTATGTCTTTGTGACTTGGTGTCAGTGTATGTCTTTGTTACTGGGTGTCAGTGTGTGTCTTTGTGACTTGGTGTCAGTGTATGTCTTTGTTACTTGGTGCAAGTGTGTGTCTGTGTTACTGGGTATCAGTGTATGTCTTTGTTACTTGGTGTCAGTGTATGTCAAAATACTTGGTGTAAGTGTATGTCTTTGTTTCTTGGTGTAATTGTCTCTCTTTGTTACTTGGTGTAAGTGTATGACTTTGTTACTTGGTGTCAGTGTATGTCTTTGTTACTTGGTGTCAGTGTGTGTCTGTTTTACTGGCTATCAGTGTATGTCTTTGTGAATTGGTATCAGTGTATGTCTTTGTGAATTGGTTTCAGTGTATGTCTTTGTTACTGGGTGTCAGTGTGTGTCTCTGTAACTTGGTGTCATTGAATGTCTTTGTTACTGTTGATTAGTGTTTCTCTGTGTTACTGGGTGTCAGTGTGTGTTTGTTTGTGTTACTGGGTGTCAGTGTATGTCTTTGTTGCTTGGTGTAAGTGTGTGTCTGTGTTACTGGGTATCAGTATATGTCTGTGTTACTTGGTGCAAGTGTGTGTCTGTGTTCCTGGGTATCATTGTACGTCTCTGTTACTTGGTGTCAGTGTATGTCTGTGTTACTTGGTGTAAGTGTGTGTCTGTGTCACTTGGTGTCAGTGTATGACTTTGTTACTTGGTGTAAGTGTGTGTCTGTGTTACTTGGTGTCAGTGTATGATTTTGTTACTTGGTGTAAGTGTATGTCTGTGTTAATTGGTGTAAGTGTGTGTCTTTGTTACTTGGTGTAAGTGTCTGTCTTTGTTACTTGGTGTCAGTGCATGTATTTGTTACTTGGTGTCAGTGTGTGTCTGTGTTACTGGGTATCAGTGTATGTCTTTGTGAGTTGGTATCAGTGTATGACTTTGTTACTGGGTGCCAGTGTGTGTCTGTCTTACTGGGTATCAGTGTATGTCTTTGTGACTTGGTATCAGTGTATGTATTTGTTACTGGGTGTCAGTGTGTGTCTTTGTTACTGGGTATCAGTGTATGTCTTTGTGACTTGGTATCATTGTATGTCTTTGTTACTGGGTGTCAGTGTGTGTCTGTGTTCCTGGGTATCAGTGTATGTCTTTGTGACTTGGTGTCAGTGTCTGTCTTTGTTACTGGGTGTCAGTTGTGTATTTGTGACTTGGTGTCAGTATATGTCTTTGTTACTTGGTGTAAGTGTGTGTCTGTCATACTGGGTATCAGTGTATGTCTGCGTTACCTGGTGTAATTGTGTGTCTGTGTATCAGTGTATGTCTTTGTGACAGTGTGTCATTGTATGTCTTCGTGACTGGGCGTCAGTGTGTGTCTCTGTGACTTGGTGTCAGTGTCTGTCTGTGTTACTGTGGGTCAGTGTGTGTCTCTGTTACTGCGGGTCAGTGTGTGTTTCTAACTGAGTGTCAGTGTATGTCTGTGTTACTGGGTATCAGTGTATGTCTTTGTTGCTTGGTGTAAATGTGTGTCTTTGATACTTGGTGTAAGTGTATGTCTTTGTTACTTGGTGTCAGTGCATGTATTTGTTACTTGGTGTCAGTGTGTGTCTGTGTTACTGGGTATCAGCGTATGTCTTTGTGAGTTGGTATCATTGTATGACTTTGTTACTGGGTGCCAGTGTGTGTCTGTGTTACTGGGTATCAGTGTTTGTCTTTGTGACTTGGTATCAGTGCATGTCTTTGTTACTGGGTGTCAGTGTGTGTCTTTGTGACTTGGTGTCAGTTTATGTCTGTGTTATTTGGTGTAAGTGTGTGTCTGTGTTACTGGGTATCAGTGTATGTATTTGTTACTTGGTGTAAGTCTGTGCCTTTGTTACTTGGTGTCCGTGTATGTCTGTGTTACTGGGTGTCAGTGCATGTCTTTGTTACTGGGTGTCAGTGTCTGTCTTTGTTACTTGGTGTAAGTGTTTGTCTGTGTTACTGAGTGTCAGTGTATTCTGTGTTACTTGGTGTAAGTGTGTGTCTGTGTTACTGGGTATCAGTGTCTGTCTTTGTGACTTGGTGTCAGTGTATGTCTTTGTTACTGGGTGTCAGTGTGTGTCTTTGTGACTTGGTGTCAGTGTATGTCTTTGTTACTTGGTGTAAGTGTGTGTCTGTGTTACTGGGTATCAGTGTATGTCTTTGTTACTTGGTGTCAGTGTATGTCAAAATACTTGGTATCAGTGTATGTCTTTGTTACTTGGTGTCAGTGTGTGTCTGTGTTACTGGCTATCAGTGTATGTCTTTGTGAATTGGTATCAGTGTATGTCTTTGTGAATTGGTTTCAGTGTATGTCTTTGTTACTGGATGTCAGTGTGTGTCTCTGTTACTTGGTGTCATTGAATGTCTTTGTTACTGTTGATTAGTGTTTCTCTGTTTTACTGGGTGTCAGTGTGTGTTTGTTTGTGATACTGGGTGTCAGTGTATGTCTTTGTTGCTTGGTGTAAGTGTGTGTCTGTGTTACTGGGTATCAGTATATGTCTGTGTTACTTGGTGTCAGTGTGTGTCTGTGTTCCTGGGTATCATTGTACGTCTCTGTTACTTGGTGTCAGTGTATGTCTGTGTTACTTGGTGTAAGTGTGTGTCTGTGTCACTTGGTGTCAGTGTATGACTTTGTTACTTGGTGTAAGTGTGTGTCTGTGTTACTTGGTGTCAGTGTATGATTTTGTTACTTGGTGTAAGTGTATGTCTTTGTTACTTGGTGTCAGTGTGTGTCTGTGTTCCTGGGTATCATTGTATGTCTTTGTTACTTGGTGTCAGTGTATGTCTGTGTTACTTGGTATCAGTGTATGTCTTTGCTACTTGGTGTCAGTGTATATCTGTGATACTTGGTGTAAGTGTGTGTCTTTGTTACTTGGTGTAATTGTATGTCTTTGTGACTTGGTGTCAGTATATGTCTTTGTTACTTGGTGTAAGTGTGTGTCTGTGATACTGGGTATCAGTGTATGTCTTTGTTACTTGGTGTCAGTGTATGTCTTTGTGACTGGGTGTCAGTGTGTGTCTCTGTGACTTGGTGTCAGTGTATGTCTGTGTTACTGGGGGTGAGTGTGTGTCTCTGCTACTGTGGGTCAGTGTGTGTTTCGAACTGAGTGTCAGTGTATGTCTTAGTTACTTGGTGAAAGTGTATGTCTTTGTTACTTGGTGTCAGTGCATGTATTTGTTACTTGGTGTCAGTGTGTGTCTGTGTTACTGGGTATCAGCGTATGTCTTTGTGAGTTGGTATCAGTGTATGACTTTGTTACAGGGTGCCAGTGTGTGTCTGTGTTCCTGGGTATCAGTGTATGTCTTTGTGACTTGGTATCAGTGTATTTCTTTGTTACTGGGTGTCAGTGTGTGTCTTTGTGACTTGGTGTCAGTGTATGTCTGTGTTGCTTGGTGTAAGTGTGTGTCTGTGTTACTGGGTATCAGTGTATGTCTGTGTTACTTGGTGTCAGTGTATGTCTGTGTTACTTGGTGTAAGTGTGTGTCTGTGTTACTGGGTGACAGTGTGTGTCTGTGTTACTTGGTGTAAGTCTGTGTCTTTGTTACTTGGTGTCCGTGCGTGTCTGTGTTACTGGGTGTCAATGTATGTCTTTGTTACTGGGTGTCAGTGTCTGTCTTTGTTACTTGGTGTAAGTGTTTGTCTGTGTTACTGAGTGTCAGTGTATGTCTGTGTTACTTGGTGTAAGTGTGTGTCTGTGTTACTGGGTATCAGTGTATGTCTTTGTGACTTGGTGTCAGTGTATGTCTTTGTTACTGGGTGTCAGTGTGTGTCTTTGTGACTTGGTGTCAGTGTATGTCTTTGTTACTTGGTGTAAGTGTGTGTCAAAATACTTGGTGTAAGTGTATGTCTTTGTTTCTTGGTGTAATTGTCTCTCTTTTTTACTTGGTGTCAGTGTCTGTCTTTGTTACTTGGTGTAAGTGTTTGTCTGTGTTACTGAGTGTCAGTGTATGTCTTTGTGACTTGGTGTCAGTGTATGTCTTTGTTACTTGGTGTAAGTGTGTGTCTGTGTTACTGGGTATCAGTGTATGTCTTTGTTACTTGGTGTCAGTGTATGTCAAAATACTTGGTGTAAGTGTATGTCTTTGTTTCTTGGTGTAATTGTCTCTCTTTGTTACTTGGTGTAAGTGTATGACTTTGTTACTTGGTGTCAGTGTATGTCTTTGTTACTTGGTGTCAGTGTATGTCTGTGTTACTGGCTATCAGTGTATGTCTTTGTGAATTGGTATCAGTGTATGTCTTTGTGAATTGGTTTCAGTGTATGTCTTTGTTACTGGATGTCAGTGTGTGTCTCTGTTACTTGGTGTCATTGCATGTCTTTGTTACTGTTGATTAGTGTTTCTCTGTGTTACTGGGTGTCAGTGTGTGTTTGTTTGTGTTACTGGGTGTCAGTGTATGTCTTTGTTGCTTGGTGTAAGTGTGTGTCTGTGTTACTGGGTATCAGTATATGTCTGTGTTACTTGGTGTCAGTGTGTGTCTGTGTTCCTGGGTATCATTGTACGTCTCTGTTACTTGCAGTCAGTGTATGTCTGTGTTACTTGGTGTAAGTGTGTGTCTGTGTCCCTTGGTGTCAGTGTATGACTTTGTTACTTGGTGTAAGTGTGTGTCTGTGTTACTTGGTGTCAGTGTATGATTTTGTTACTTGGTGTAAGTGTATGTCTTTGTTACTTGGTGTCAGTGTGTGTCTGTGTTACTTGGTGTCAGTGTGTGTCTGTGTTCCTGGGTATCATTGTATGTCTTTGTTACTTGGTGTCATTGCATGTCTTTGTTACTGTTGATTAGTGTTTCTCTGTGTTACTGGGTGTCAGTGTGTGTTTGTTTGTGTTACTGGGTGTCAGTGTATGTCTTTGTTGCTTGGTGTAAGTGTGTGTCTGTGTTACTGGGTATCAGTATATGTCTGTGTTACTTGGTGTCAGTGTGTGTCTGTGTTCCTGGGTATCATTGTACGTCTCTGTTACTTGCAGTCAGTGTATGTCTGTGTTACTTGGTGTAAGTGTGTGTCTGTGTCCCTTGGTGTCAGTGTATGACTTTGTTACTTGGTGTCAGTGTGTGTCTGTGTTACTTGGTGTCAGTGTGTGTCTGTGTTCCTGGGTATCATTGTATGTCTTTGTTACTTGGTGTCAGTGTATGTCTGTGTTACTTGGTATCAGTGTATGTCTTTGCTACTTGGTGTCAGTGTATATCTGTGATACTTGGTGTAAGTGTGTGTCTTTGTTACTTGGTGTAATTGTATGTCTTTGTGACTTGGTGTCAGTATATGTCTTTGTTACTTGGTGTAAGTGTGTGTCTGTGATACTGGGTATCAGTGTATGTCTTTGTTACTTGGTGTCAGTGTATGTCTGCGTTACTTGGTGTAATTGTGTGTCTGTGTATCAGTGTATGTCTTTGTGACAGTGTGTCAGTGTATGTCTTTGTGACTGGGTGTCAGTGTGTGTCTCTGTGACTTGGTGTCAGTGTATGTCTGTGTTACTGGGGGTGAGTGTGTGTCTCTGCTACTGGGGGACAGTGTGTGTTTCTAACTGAGTGTCAGTGTATGTCTTTGTTACTTGGTGAAAGTGTATGTCTTTGTTACTTGGTGTCAGTGCATGTATTTGTTACTTGGTGTCAGTGTGTGTCTGTGTTACTGGGTATCAGCGTATGTCTTTGTGAGTTGGTATCAGTGTATGACTTTGTTACTGGGTGCCAGTGTGTGTCTGAGTTCCTGGGTATCAGTGTATGTCTTTGTGACTTGGTATCAGTGTATGTCTTTGTTACTGGGTGTCAGTGTGTGTCTTTGTGACTTGGTGTCAGTGTATGTCTGTGTTGCTTGGTGTAAGTGTGTGTCTGTGTTACTGGGTATCAGTGTATGTCTGTGTTACATGGTGTCAGTGTATGTCTGTGTTACTTGGTGTAAGTGTGTGTCTGTGTTACTGGGTGACAGTGTGTGTCTGTGTTACTTGGTGTAAGTCTGTGTCTTTGTTACTTGGTGTCCGTGTGTGTCTGTGTTACTGGGTGTCAGTGTATGTCTTTGTTACTGGGTGTCAGTGTCTGTCTTTGTTACTTGGTGTAAGTGTTTGTCTGTGTTACTGAGTGTCAGTGTATGTCTGTGTTACTTGGTGTAAGTGTGTGTCTGTGTTACTGGGTATCAGTGTATGTCTTTGTGACTTGGTGTCAGTGTATGTCTTTGTTACTGGGTGTCAGTGTGTGTCTTTGTGACTTGGTGTCAGTGTATGTCTTTGTTACTTGGTGTAAGTGTGTGTCTGTGTTTCTGGGTATCAGTGTATGTCTTTGTTACTTGGTGTCAGTGTATGTCAAAATACTTGGTGTAAGTGTATGTCTTTGTTTCTTGGTGTAATTGTCTCTCTTTGTTACTTGGTGTAAGTGTAAGACTTTGTTACTTGGTGTCAGTGTATGTCTTTGTTACTTGGTGTCAGTGTGTGTCTGTGTTACTGGCTATCAGTGTATGTCTTTGTGAATTGGTATCAGTGTATGTCTTTGTGAATTGGTTTCAGTGTCTGTCTTTGTTACTGGGTGTCAGTGTCTGTCTCTGTTACTTGGTGTCATTGGATGTCTTTGTTACTGTTGAATAGTGTTTCTCTGTGTTACTGGGTGTCAGTGTGTGTTTGTGTGTGTTACTGGGTGTCAGTGTATGTCTTTGTTGCTTGGTGTAAGTGTGTGTCTGTGTTACTGGTTATCAGTATATGTCTGTGTTACTTGGTGTAAGTGTGTGTCTGTGTTCCTGGGTATCATTGTACGTCTCTGTTACTTGGTGTCAGTGTATGTCTGTGTTACTTGGTGTAAGTGTGTGTCTGTGTCACTTGGTGTCAGTGTATGACTTTGTTACTTGGTGTAAGTGTGTGTCTGTGTTACTTTGGGTCAGTGTATGATTTTGTTACTTGGTGTAAGTGTATGTCTGTGTTAATTGGTGTAAGTGTGTGTCTTTGTTACTTGGTGTAATTGTATGTCTTTGTTACTTGGTGTCAGTGTATGTCTGTGTTACTTGGTGTAGGTGTATGTCTTTGTATCTTGGTGTAAGAGTGTGTCTGTGTTACTTGGTGTAAGTGTGTGTCTGCGTTCCTGGGTATCAGTGTATGTCTTTGTTACTTGGTGTCAGTGTTTGTCTGTGTTACTTGGTGTAAGTGTGTGTCTTTGTTACTTGGTGTCTGTGTATGTCTTTGTTACTGGGTGTCAGTGTGTGTCTGTGTTACTGGGTATCTGTGTATGTCTTTGTGACTTGGTATCAGTGTATGTCTTTGTTACTGGGTGTCAGTGTGTGTCTGTGTTACTGGGTATCAGTGTATGTCTTTGTGACTTGGTATCAGTGTGCGTCTTTGTTACTGGGTGTCAGTGTGTGTCTGTGATACTGGGTATCAGTGTATGCCTTTGTGACTTGGTATCAGTGTATGCCTTTGTTACTGGGTGTCATTGTGTGTCTGTGTTCCTGGGTATCAGTGTAAGTCTTTGTGACTTTGTGTCAGTGTATGTCTTTGTTACTGGGTGTCAGTGTTTGTATTTGTGACTTGGTATCTGTGTATGTCTTTGTTACTTGGTGGAAGTGTGTGTCTGTGATACTGGGTATCAGTGTATGTCTTTGTTACTTGGTGTCAGTGTATGTCTGCGTTACTTGGTGTAAGTGTGTGTCTGTGTATCAGTGTATGTCTTTGTGACTTGGTGTCAGTGTACGTCTTTGTGACTTGGTGTCAGTGTGTGTCTTTTTGACTTGGTGTAAGTGTGTGTTTCTAACTGGGTGTCAGTGTGTGTCTGTGTCACTGGGTATCAGTGTATGTCTTTGTTATTTCTTGTTCGCGTATGTCTTTGTCACTTGGTGTCAGTGTGTGTGTTTGTGACTTGGTGTCAGTGTATGTCTTTGTTACTGGGTGTCAGTGTATGTCTTTGTTACTAGGTGTCAGTGTGTATCTGTGACACTAGGTGTCAGTATTTAGTTTAGTTTGGAGATACGGCACTTTGACAGGCCCTTCGGCCCACCGAGTCTGTGCCGACCATGAACCACCCATTGCCCCTAATCCTACACTAATCCCGTATTCCTATCACATCCCCACCTGTCCCTATATATTTCCCTACCACCTACCTATACTATGGGCAATTTATGATGGCCAATTAACCTATCAACCTGCAAGTCTTTGGCATGTGGGAGGAAACCGGAGCACCCGGAGGAAACCCACGCAGACACCGGGAGAACTTGCAAACTCCGCACAGGCAGTACCCAGAATCGAACCCGGGTCCCTTGAGCTGTGTGGCTGCGGTGCTAACCACTGCGCCAATGTGCCCCCCCTCCCCACCGCCCCAGTGTGTGTTTGTGTTACTGGGTATCAGTGTATGTCTTTGTTACTTGGTGTCAGTGTATGTCTGTGTTACTTGGTGTAAGTGTGTGTCTTTGTTACTTGGTGTCTGTGTATGTCTTTGTTACTTGGTGTCAGTGTGTGTCTGTGTTACTGGGTATCAGTGTATGTCTTTGTGACTTGGCATCAGTGTATGTCTTTGTTACTTGGTGTCAGTGTGTGTCTGTGTTACTGGGTATCAGTGTATGTCTTTGTGACTTGGTATCAGTGTATGTCTTTGTTACTGGGTGTCAGTGTGTGTCTGTGATACTGGGTATCAGTGTATGTCTTTGTGACTTGGTATCAGTGTATGTCTTTGTTACTGGGTGTAAGTGTGTGTCTGTGTATCAGTGTATGTCTTTGTGACTTGGTGTCAAGGTATGTCTATGTTACTTGGTGTAAGTCTTTGTCTTTGTTACTTGGTGTCCGTGTCTGTCTGTGTATTTGGGTATCAGTGGATGTCTTTGTTACTTGGTGTCAGTGTATGTCTGCGTTACTTGGTGTAAGTGTTTGTCTGTGTTACTGGGTGTCAGTGTATGTCTGTGTTACTTGGTGTAAGTGTGTGTCTGTGTTACTGGGTATCAGTGTATGTCTTTGATACTGGGTGTCAGTGTATGTCAAAATACTTGGTGTAAGTGTATGTCTTTGTTACTTGGTGTAATTGTCTGTCTTTGTTACTTGGTGTAAGTGTATGTCTTTGTGACTTGGTGTCAGTGTATGTCTGTGTTGCTGGGGGTCAGTGTGTGTCTGTGTTACTGGGGTTCAGTGTGTGTTTCTAACTGGGTGTCAGTGTGTGTCTGTGTTACTGGGTATCAGTGTATGTCTTTGTTACTTGTTGTAAGCGTATGTCTTTGTGACTTGGTGTCAGTGTATGTCTTTGTTACTGGGTGTCAGTGTGTGTCTGTGTTACTTGGTGTCATTGTATGACTTTGTTACTGTTTATTAGTGTTTCTCTGTGTTACTGGGTGTCAGTGTGTGTTTGTTTGTCTTACTGGGTGTCAGTGTGTGTCTTTGTTGTTGTTGTAAGTGTGTGTCTTTGTTACTGGGTATCAGTGTCTGTCTTTGTGACTTGGTGTAAGAGTGTGTCTTTGTTACTTTGTGTAATTATATGTCTGTGTTACTTGGTGTAAGTGTATGACTTTGTTACTCGGTGTAAGTGTGTGTCTGTGTTACTTGGTGTAAGTGTGTGTCTGTGTTCCTGGGTATCATTGTATGTCTTTTTCACTTGGTGTCAGTGTATGTCTGTGTTACTTGGTGTAAGTGTGTGTCTGTGTTACTGGGTATCAGTGTATGTCTTTGTGACTTGGTGTCAGTGTATGTCTTTGTTACTGGGTGTCAGTGTGTGTCTTTGTGACTTGGTGTCAGTGTATGTCTTTGTTACTTGGTGTAAGTGTGTGTCTGTGTTACTGGGTATCAGTGTATGTCTTTGTTACTTGGTGTCAGTGTATGTCAAAATACTTGGTGTAAGTGTATGTCTTTGTTTCTTGGTGTAATTGTCTCTCTTTGTTACTTGGTGTAAGTGTATGACTTTGTTACTTGGTGTCAGTGTATGTCTTTGTTACTTGGTGTCAGTGTGTGTCTGTGTTACTGGCTATCAGTGTATGTCTTTGTGAATTGGTATCAGTGTATGTCTTTGTGAATTGGTTTCAGTGTCTGTCTTTGTTACTGGGTGTCAGTGTCTGTCTCTGTTACTTGGTGTCATTGGATGTCTTTGTTACTGTTGAATAGTGTTTCTCTGTGTTACTGGGTGTCAGTGTGTGTTTGTTTGTGTTACTGGGTGTCAGTGTATGTCTTTGTTGCTTGGTGTAAGTGTGTGTCTGTGTTACTGGGTATCAGTATATGTCTGTGTTACTTGGTGTAAGTGTGTGTCTGTGTTCCTGGGTATCATTGTACGTCTCTGTTACTTGGTGTCAGTGTATGTCTGTGTTACTTGGTGTAAGTGTGTGTCTGTGTCACTTGGTGTCAGTGTATGACTTTGTTACTTGGTGTAAGTGTGTGTCTGTGTTACTGGGTATCAGTATATGTCTGTGTTACTTGGTGTAAGTGTGTGTCTGTGTTCCTGGGTATCATTGTACGTCTCTGTTACTTGGTGTCAGTGTATGTCTGTGTTACTTGGTGTAAGTGTGTGTCTGTGTCACTTGGTGTCAGTGTGTGCCTGTGTTACTAGGTGTAAGTGTGTGACTTTGTTACTTGGTGTCCGTGTGTGTCTGTGTTACTGGGTGTCAGTGCATGTCTTTGTTACTTGGTGTCATTGTATATCTGTGATACTTGGTGTAAGTGTGTGTCTTTGATACTTGGTGTAATTGTATGTCTTTGTTACTTGGTGTCAGTGTTTGTCTGTGTTCCTGGGTATCAGTGTATGTCTTTATGACTTGGTGTCAGTGTATGTCTTTGTTACTGCGTGTCAGTGTGTGTCTTTGTGACTTGGTGTCAGTGTATGTCTGTATTACTTGGTGTAAGTGTGTATCTGTGTTACTGGGTATCAGTGTATGTCTTTGTTACTTGGTGTCAGTGTATGTCTGTGTTACTTGGTGTAAGTGTGTGTCTGTGTTACTGGTTGTCAGTGTGTGTCTGTGTTACTTGGTGTAAGTCTGTGTCTTTGTTACTTGGTGTCCGTGTGTGTCTGTGTTACTGGGTTTCAGTGTATGTCTTTGTTACTGGGTGTCAGCGTATGTCTTTGTTACTTGGTGTAAGTGTGTGTCTGTGTTACTGGGTGTCAGTGTATGTCTGTGTTACTTGGTGTAAGTGTGAGTCTGTGTTATTGGGTATCAGTGTATGTCTTTGTTACTTGGTGTCAGTGTATGTCAAAATACTTGGTGTAAGTGTATGTCTTTGTTACTTGGTGTAATTGTCTTTGTTATTTGGTGTAAGTGTATGACTTTGTTACTTGTTGTCAGTGTATGTCTTTGTTACTTGGTGTCAGTGTATGTCTTTGTTACTGGGTGTCAGTGTGTGTCTTTGTGACTTGGTGTCAGTGTATGTCTTTGTTACTTGGTGTAAGTTTGTGTCTGTGTTACTGGGTATCAGTGTATGTCTTTGTTACTTGGTGTCAGTGTATGTCAAAATACTTGGTGTAAGTGTATGTCTTTGTTACTTGGTGTAATTGTCTGTCTTTGTTATTTGGTGTAAGTGTATGACTTTGTTACTTGGTGTCAGTGTATGTCTTTGTTACTTTGTGTCAGTGTGTGTCTGTCTTACTGGGTATCAGTGTATGTCTTTGTGACTTGGTATCAGTGTATGTCTTTGTGACTTGGTGTCAGTGTATGTCTTTGTTACTGGGTGTCAGTGTGTGTCTCAGTTACTTGGTGTCATTGTATGTCTTTGCTACTGTTTATTAGTGTTTATCTGTGTTACTGGGTGTCGGTGTGTGTTTGTTTGTGTTACTGGGTGTCAGTGTATGTCTGTGTTACTTGGTGTAAGTGTGTGTCTGTGTTCCTGGGTATCATTGTATGTCTTTGTTACTTGGTGTCAGTGTATGTCTGTGTTACTTGGTGTTAGTGTGTGTCTGTGTTACTTGGTATCAGTGTATGTCTTTGTTACTTGGTGTCAGTGTATGTCTGTGTTACTTGGTGTAAGTGTGTGTCTGTTTTACTGGATGTCAGTGTGTGTCTATGTTACTTGGTGCAAGTGTTTGTCTTTGACACTTGGTGTCCGTGTGTGTCTGTGTTACTGGGTGTCAGTGCATGTCTTTGTTACTTGGTGTCATTGTACATCTGTGATAGAGCCTCCCTCAAATGGCTCGGAACGCATACTGTCCATCCGACTGCTCACCACCTCTGGTCCAGTACACCTACTCAGCATCTATGCTCCAACACTCTGTTCCGCACCTGAAGCTAAAGACCAGTTCTATGAACAACTCCATAACATCATTAGCAGCATCCCCAACACCCAACACCTATTCCTGCTGGGGGACTTTAATGCCACGGTTGGGGACGACCATGACTCATGGCCCTCCTGCCTTGGGCGCTATGGCGTTGGAAGGATGAATGAGAACGGGCAGAGACTGCTTGAGTTGTGTACCTATCATAACCTCTGCATCACCAACTCGTTCTTTCACACTAAACCCTGTCACCAGGTTTCATGGAGGCACCCAAGATCACGTCGTTGGCACCAGCTAGACCTCATTGTCACAAGGCGAGCCGCCTTAAACAGTGTTCAAATCACACGCAGCTTCCACAGTGCGGACTGCGACACCGACCACTCCCTGGTGTGCAGCAAGGTTAGACTCAGACCAAAGAAGTTGCATCATTCCAAGCAGAAGGGCCACCCGCGCATCAACACGAGCAGAATTTCTCACCCACAGCTGTTACAAAAATTTCTAAATTCACTTGTAACAGCCCTTCAAAACACTCCCACAGGGGATGCTGAGACCAAGTGGGCCCACATCAGAGACGCCATCTATGAGTCAGCTTTGACCACCTACGGCAAAAGTGCGAAGAGAAATGCAGACTGGTTTCAATCTCATAATGAAGAGCTGGAACCTGTCATAGCCGCTAAGCGCATTGCACTTTTGAACTACAAGAAAGCCCCCAGCGATTTAACATCCGCAGCACTTAAAGCAGCCAGAAGTACTGCACAAAGAACAGCTAGGCGTTGCGCAAACGACTACTGGCAACACCTATGCAGTCATATTCAGCTGGCCTCAGACACCGGAAACATCAGAGGAATGTATGATGGCATGAAGAGAGCTCTTGGGCCAACCATCAAGAAGATCACCCCCCTCAAATCTAAATCGGGGGACATAATCACTGACCAACGCAAACAGATGGACCGCTGGGTTGAGCAATACCTAGAACTGTCCTCCAGGGAGAATGCTGTCACTGAGACTGCCCTCAATGCAGCCCAGCCTCTACCAGTCATGGATGAGCTGGACATACAGCCAACCAAATCGGAACTCAGTGATGCCATTGATTCCCTAGCCAGCGGAAAAGCCCCTGGGAAGGACAGCATTACCCCTGAAATAATCAAGAGTGCCAAGCCTGCTATACTCTCAGCACTACATGAACTGCTATGCCTGTGCTGGGACGAGGGAGCAGTACCCCAGGACATGCGCGATGCCAACATCATCACCCTCTATAAAAACAAAGGTGACCGCGGTGACTGCAACAACTACCGTGGAATCTCCCTGCTCAGCATAGTGGGGAAAGTCTTTGCTCGAGTCGCTCTGAACAGGCTCCAGAAGCTGGCCGAGCGCGTCTACCCTGAGGCACAGTGTGGCTTTCGTGCAGAGAGATCAACTATTGACATGCTGTTCTCCCTTCGTCAGATACAGGAGAAATGCCGTGAACAGCAGATGCCCCTCTACATTGCTTTCATTGATCTCACCAAAGCCTTTGACCTCGTCAGCAGACGTGGTCTCTTCAGACTACTAGAAAAGATCGGATGTCCACCAAAGCTACTAAGTATCATCACCTCATTCCATGACAATATGAAAGGCACAATTCAACATGGTGGCTCCTCATCAGAGCCCTTTCCTATCCTGAGTGGTGTGAAACAGGGCTGTGTTCTCGCACCCACACTTTTTGGGATTTTCTTCTCCCTGCTGCTTTCACATGCGTTCAAATCCTCTGAAGAAGGAATTTTCCTCCACACAAGATCAGGGGGCAGGTTGTTCAACCTTGCCCGTCTAAGAGCGAAGTCCAAAGTACGGAAAGTCCTCATCAGAGAACTCCTCTTTGCTGACGATGCTGCTTTAACATCTCACACTGAAGAATGCCTGCAGAGTCTCATCGACAGGTTTGCGTCTGCCTGCAATGAATTTGGCCTAACCATCAGCCTCAAGAAAACGAACATCATGGGGCAGGATGTCAGAAATGCTCCATCCATCAATATTGGCGACCACGCTCTGGAAGTGGTTCAAGAGTTCACCTACCTAGGCTCAACTATCACCAGTAACCTGTCTCTAGATGCAGAAATCAACAAGCGCATGGGTAAGGCTTCCACTGCTATGTTCAGACTGGCCAAGAGAGTGTGGCAAAATGGCGCACTGACACGGAACACAAAAGTCCGAGTGTATCAGGCCTGTGTCCTCAGTACCTTGCTCTACGGCAGCGAGGCCTGGACAACGTATGCCAGCCAAGAGCGACGTCTCAATTCATTCCATCTTCGCTGCCTTCGGAGAATACTTGGCATCAGGTGGCAGGACTATATCTCCAACACAGAAGCCCTTGAAGCGGCCAACATCCCCAGCTTATACACACTACTGAGTCAGCGGCGCTTGAGATGGCTTGGCCATGTGAGCCGCATGGAAGATGGCAGGATCCCCAAAGACACATTGTACAGCGAGCTCGCCACTGGTATCAGACCCACCGGCCGTCCATGTCTCCGTTATAAAGACGTCTGCAAACGCGACATGAAATCGTGTGACATTGATCACAAGTCGTGGGAGTCAGTTGCCAGCATTCGCCAGAGCTGGCGGGCAGCCATAAAGACAGGGCTAAATTGTGGCGAGTCGAAGAGACTTAGTAGTTGGCAGGAAAAAAGACAGAGGCGCAAGGGGAGAGCCAACTGTGCAACAGCCCCAACAAACAAATTTCTCTGCAGCACCTGTGGAAGAGCCTGTTACTCCAGAATTGGCCATTATAGCCACTCCAGGCGCTGCTTCACAAACCACTGACCACCTCCAGGCGCGTATCCATTGTCTCTCGAGATAAGGAGGCCCAAAAGAAAAAAAGAAAAGAAGATACTTGGTGTAAGTATGTGTCTTTGTTACTTGGTGTCTTTGTATGTCTTTGTTACTTGGTGTCATTGTTTGTCTGTGTTCCTGGGTATCAGTGTGTGTCTTTGTGACTTGGTGTCAGTGTATGTCTGTGTTACTTGGTGTAAGTGTGTGTCTGTGTTACTGGGTATCAGTGTATGTCTTTGTTACTTGGTGTCAGTGTATGTCTGTGTTACTTGGTGTAAGTGTGTGTCTGTGTTACTGGGTGTCAGTGTGTGTCTGTGTTACTTGGTGTAAGTCTGTGTCTTTGTTACTTGGTGTAGGTGTGTGTCTGTGTTACTGGGTGTCAGTGCATGTCTTTGTTACTTGGTGTCATTGTATATCTGTGATACTTGGTGTAAGTGTGTGTCTTTGTTATTTGGTGTAATTGTATGTCTTTGTTACTTGGTGTCAGTGTATGTCTTTGTTACTTGGTGTCAGTGTATGTATGTGTTACTTGGTGTAAGTGTGTGTCTGTGTTACTGGGTATCAGTGTATGTCTTTGTTACTTGGTGTCAGTGTCTGTCTGTGTTAAATGGCGTAAGTGTGTGTCTGTGTTACTGGGTGTCAGTGTGTGTCTGTGTTACTTGGTGTAAGTGTGTGTCTTTGTTTTTTGGTGTCCGTGTGTGTCTGTGTTACTGGGTGTCAGTGTATGTCTTTGTTACTGTGTGTCAGTGTATGTCTTTGTTACTTGGTGTAAGTGTGTGTCTGTGTTACTGGGTATCAGTGTATGCCTTTGTGACTTGGTGCCAGTGTATGTCTTTGTGATTGGTATCAGTGTATGTCAAAATACATGGTGCAAGTGTATGTCTTTGTTACTTGGTGTAATTGTCTGTCTTTGTTACTTGGTGTAAGTGTATTTCTTTGTTACTTGGTGTCAGTGTATGTCTTTGTTACTTGGTGTCAGTGTATGTCTGTGTTACTTGGTGTATGTGTGTGTCTTTGTTACTTGGTGTAAGTGTATGTCTTTGTTACTTGGTGTCAGTGCATGTCTTTGTTACTTGGTGTCAGTGTGTGTCTGTGTAACTGGGTATCAGTGAATATCTTTGTGATTGGTATCAGTGTATGTCTTTGTTACTGGGTGTAATTGTCTGTCTTTGTTACTTGGTGTAAGTGTATTTCTTTGTTACTTGGTGTCAGTGTATGTCTTTGTTACTTGGTGTCAGTGTATGTCTGTGTTACTTGGTGTATGTGTGTGTCTTTGTTACTTGGTGTAAGTGTATGTCTTTGTTACTTGGTGTCAGTGCATGTCTTTGTTACTTGGTGTCAGTGTGTGTCTGTGTAACTGGGTATCAGTGAATATCTTTGTGATTGGTATCAGTGTATGTCTTTGTTACTGGGTGTCAGTGTGTGTCTGTGTTACTGGGTATCTGTGTATGTCTTTGTGACTTGGTATCAGTGAATGTCTTAATTGCTGGGTGTCAGTGTATGTCTTTGTTACTGGGTGTCAGTGTGTGTCTTTGTGACTTGGTGTCAGTGTATGTCTTTGTTCCCTGGTGTAAGTGTGTGTCTGTGATACTGGGTATCAGTGTATGTCTTTGTTACTTGGTGTCAGTGTATGTCTGTGTTACTTGGTGTAAGTGTGTGTCTGTGTATCAGTGTATGTCTTTGAGACTTTGGTGTCAGTGTATGTCTTTGTTACTGGGTGTCATTGTGTGTCTTTGTGACTTGGTGTCAGTGTATGTCTGTGTTACTGGGTGTCAGTGTGTGTCTGTGTTACTGGGGTTCAGTGTGTGTTTCTAACTGGGTGTCAGCGTGTGTCTGTGTTCCTGGGTATCAGTGTATGTCTTTGTTACTTGGTGTCAGTGTATGTCTGTGTTACTTGGTGTAAGTGTGTGTCTGTGTTACTGGGTGTCAGTGTGTGTCTGTGTTACTTGGTGTAAGTGTGTGTCTTTGTTACTCTGTGTCTGTGTATGTCTTTGTTACTGTGTGTCAGTGTGTGTCTGTGTTACTGGGTTTCAGTGTATGTCTTTGTGACTTGGTATCAGTGTATGTCTTTGTTACTGGGTGTCAGTGTGTGTCTGTGTTCCTGGGTATCAGTGTATGTCTTTGTGACTTGGAGTCAGTGTATGTCTTTGTTACTGGGTGTCAGTGTGTGTCTTTGTTACTTGGTGTCATTGTATGTCTGTGTTACTTGGTGTAAGTGTGTGTCTGTGTTACTGGGTGTCAGTGTATGTCTTTGTTACTTGGTGTCATTGTATGTCTGTGTTACTTGGTTTAACTGTGTGTCTGTGTTACTGGGTGTCAGTGTATTTCTTTGTTACTTGGTGTCAGTGTATGTCTGTGTTACTTGGTGTAAGTGTGTGTCTGTGTCACTTGGTGTCAGTGTATGACTTTGATACTTGGTGTAAGTGTGTGTCTGTGTTACTTGGTGTCAATGTATGATTTTGTTACTTGGTGTAAGTGTATGTCTTTGTTACTTGGTGTCTGTGTGTGTCTGTGTTCCTTGTTGTCAGTGTGTGTCTGTGTTCCTGGGTATCATTGTATGTCTTTGCTACTTGGTGTCAGTGTATATCTGGGATACTTGGTGTAAGTGTGTATCTTTGTTACTTGGTGTAATTGTATGTCTTTGTTACTTTGTGTCAGTGTATGTCTGTGTTACTTGCTGTAAGTGTATGTCTTTGTTACTTGGTGTAAGAGTGTGTCTGTGTTACTTGGTGTAAGTGTGTGTCTGTGTTCCTGGGTATCAGGGTATGTCTTTGTTACTTGGTGTCAGTGTTTGTGTGTTCCTTGGTGTAAGTGTGTGTCTTTGTTACTTGGTGTCTGTGTATGTCTTTGTTACTGGGTGTCAGTGTGTGTCTGTGTTACTGGGTATCAGTGTATGTCTTTGTGACTTGGTAACAGTGTATGTCTTTGTTACTGGGTGTCGATGTGTGTCTGTGTTACTGGGTATCAGTGTATGTCTTTGTGACTTGGTATCAGTGTGCGTCTTTGTTACTGGGTGTCAGTGTGTGTCTGTGTTACTGGGTATCAGTGTATGCCTTAGTGACTTGGTATCAGTGTATGTCTTTGTTACTGGGTGTCATTGTTTGTCTGTGTTCCTGGGTATCAGTGTATGTCTTTTTTACTTGGTGTCAGTGTATGTCTGCATTACTTGGTGTAAGTGAGTGTCTTTGTTACTTGGTGTCTGTGTATGTCTTTGTTACTTGGTGTCACTGTGTGTCTGTGTTACTGGGTTTCAGTGTATGTCTTTGTGACTTGGCATCAGTGAGTGTCTTTGTTACTGGGTGTCAGTGTGTGTCTGTGTTACTGGGTATCAGTGTATGTCTTTGTGACTTGGTATCAGTGTATGTCTTTGTTACTGGGTGTAAGTGTGTGTCTGTGTATCAGTGTATGTCTTTGTGACTTGGTGTCAGTGTATGTCTATGTTACTTGGTGTAAGTCTTTGTCTTTGTTACTTGTTGTCCGTGTCTGTCTGTGTATTTGGGTAGCAGTGGATGTCTTTGTTTCTTGGTGTCAGTGTATGTCTGCGTTACTTGGTGTAAGTGTTTGTCTGTGTTACTGGGTGTCAGTGTATGTCTTTGTTACTTGGTGTAAGTGTGTGTCTGTTTTACTGGGTATCAGTGTATGTCTTTGATTCTTGGTGTCAGTGTATGTCAAAATACTTGGTGTAAGTGTATGTCTTTGTTACTTGGTGTAATTGTCTGTCTTTGTTACTTCGTGTAAGTGTATGTCTTTGTGACTTGGTGTCAGTGTATGTCTGTGTTGCTGGGGGTCAGTGTGTGTCTGTGTTACTGGGGGTCAGTGTGTGTTTCTAACTGGGTGTCAGTGTATGTCTTTGTTACTGGGTGTCTGTGTGTGTCTCTGTTACTTGGTGTCATTGTATGTCTTTGTTACTGTTTATTAGTGTTTATCTGTGTTACTGGGTGTCAGTGTGTGTCTGTGTTACTTGGTGTAAGTCTGTGTCTTTGTTACTTGGTGTCCGTGTGTGTCTGTGTTACTGGGTGTCAGTGCATGTCTTTGTTACTTGGTGTCATTGTATATCTGTGATACTTGGTGTAAGTGTGTGTCTTTGTTACTTGGTGTAATTGTATGTCTTTGTCACTTGGTGTCAGTGTATGTCTGTGTTACTTGGTGTAAGTGTATGTCTTTGTTACTTGGTGTAAGTGTATGTCTGTGTTACTTGGTGTAATTGTGTGTCTGTGTTACTGGGTGTCAGTGTGTGTCTGTGTTACTTGGTGTAAGTGTGTGTCTTTGTTTTTTGGTGTCCGTGTGTGTCTGTGTTACTGGGTGTCAGTGTATGTCTTTGTAACTGTGTGTCAGTGTATGTCTTTGTTACTTGGTGTAAGTGTGTGTCTGTGTTACTGGGTATCAGTGTCTGTCTTTGTTACTAGGTGTAATTGTGTGTCTGTGTTACTGGGTATCAGTGGATGCATTTGTGACTTGGTGCCAGTGTATGTCTTTGTTACTGTGTGTCAGTGAATGTCTTTGTGATTGGTATCAGTGTATGTCAAAATACATGGTGCAAGTGTATGTCTTTGTTACTTGGTGTAATTGTCTGTCTTTGTTACTTGGTGTAAGTGTATGTCTTTGTTACTTGGTGTCAGTGTATGTCTTTGTTACTTGGTGTCAGTGTATGTCTGTGTTACTTGGTGTAAGTGTGTGTCTTTGTTACTTGGTGTAAGTGTATGTCTTTGTTACTTTGTGTCTGTGTATGTCTTTGTTACTTGATGTTAGTGTGTGTCTGTATTACTGGGTATCAGTCTATGTCTTTGTTACTTGGTGTCAGTGTATGGCTGTGTTACTTGGTGTAAGTGTGTGTCTTTGTTACTTGGTGTATTTGTATGTCTTTGTTACTTGGTGTCAGTGCATGTCTGTGTTACTTGGTGTAAGTGTGTGTCTGTGTTACTGGGTGTCAGTGCATGTCTTTGTTACTTGGTGTCAGTGTATGTCTGTGTTACTTGGTGAAAGTGTGTGTCTGTGTCACTTGGTGTCAGTGTATGACTTTGTTGCTTGGTGTAAGTGTGTGTCTGTGTTACTTGGTGTCAGTGTATGATTTTGTTACTTGGTGTAAGTGTATGTCTTTGTTACTTGGTGTCAGTGTGTGTCTGTGTTACTTGGTGTCAGTGTGTGTCTGTGTTCCTGGGTATCATTGTATGTCTTTGTTACTTGGTGTCAGTGTTTGTCTGTGTTACTTGTTGTAAGTGTGTGTCTGTTTTACTGGGTATCAGTGTATGTCTTTGCTACTTGGTGTCAGTGTATATCTGTGATACTTGGTGTAAGTGTGTATCTTTGTTACTTGGTGTAATTGTATGTCTTTGTTACTTGGTGTCAGTGTATGTCTGTGTTACTTGGTGTAAGTGTATGTCTTTGTTACTTGGTGTAAGAGTGTGTCTGTGTTACTTGGTGTAAGTGTGTGTCTGTGTTCCTGGGTATCAGTGTATGTCTTTGTTACTTGGTGTCAGTGTTTGTCTGTGTTACTTGGTGTAAGTGTGTGTCTATGTTACTTGGTGTCAGTGTGTGTCTGTGTTACAGGGTGTCAGTGTGTGTCTGTGTTACTGGGTGTCAGTGTATGACTTTGTGACTTTGTGTCAGTGCATGTCTTTGTTACTGGGTGTCAGTGTTTGTATTTGTGATTTGGTGTCTGTGTATGTCTTTGTTACTTGGTGTAAGTGTGTGTCTGTGATACTGGGTATCAGTGTATGTCTTTGTTACTTGGTGTCAGTGTATGTCTGCGTTACTTGGTGTAAGTGTGTGTCTGTGTATCAGTGTATGTCTTTGTGACTTGGTGTCAGTGTACGTCTTTGTGACTTGGTGTCAGTGTGTGTCTTTGTGACTTGTTGTAAGTGTGTGTTTCTAACTGGGTGTCAGTGTGTGTCTGTGTTACTGGGTATCAGTGTATTTCTTTGTTCTTTCGTGTTCGCGTATGTCTTTGTCACTTGGTGTCAGTGTGTGTGTTTGTGACTTGGTGTCAGTGTATGTCTTTGTTGCTGGGTATCAGTGCATGTCTTTGTTACTAGGTGTCAGTGTGTATCTTTGACACAAGGTGTCAGTATTTAGTTTAGTTTGGAGATACGGCACTTTGACAGGCCCTTCGGCCCACCGTGTCTGTGCCGACCATCAACCACCCATTTATACTAATCCGACACTAATCCCGTATTCCTATCACATCCCCACCTGTCCCTATATATTTCCCTACCACCTACCTATACTAGGGGCAATTTATGATGGCCAATTAACCTATCAACCTGCAAGTCTTTGGCATGTGGGAGGAAACCGGAGAACCCGGAGGAAACACACGCAGACACCGGGAGAACTTGCAAACTCCGCACAGGCAGTCCCCAGAATCGAACCCGGGTCCCTGGAGCTGTGTGGCTGCGGTGCTAACCACTGCGCCAATGTGCCCCCCCTCCCCACCGCCCCAGTGTGTGTTTGTGTTACTGGGTATCAGTGTATGTCTTTGTTACTTGGTGTCAGTGTATGTCTGTGTTACTTGGTGTAAGTGTGTGTCTTAGTTACTTGGTGTCTGTGTATGTCTTTGTTACTTGGTGTCAGTGTGTGTCTGTGTTACTGGGTATCAGTGTATGTCTTTGTGACTTGGCATCAGTGTATGTCTTTGTTACTTGGTGTCAGTGTATGTCTGTGTTACTTGGTGTAAGTGTGTGTCTGTGTTACTGGGTGTCAGTGTGTGTCTGTGTTACTTGGTGTAAATGTGTGTCTTTGTTACTCTGTGTCTGTGTATGTCTTTGTTACTTGGTGTCAGTGTGTGGCTGTGTTACTGGGTATAAGTGTATGCCTTTGTGACTTGGTATCAGTGTATGTCTGTGTTACTTGGTGTCAGTGTGTGTCTGTGTTCCTGGGTATCATTGTATGTCTTTGTTACTTGGTGTCAGTGTATGTCTGTGTTACTTGGTGTAAGTGTGTGTCTTTGTTACTTGGTATCAGTGTGCGTCTTTGTTACTGGGTGTCAGTGTGTGTCTGTGTTACTGGGTATCAGTGTATGACTTTGTGACTTTGTGTCAGTGCATGTCTTTGTTACTGGGTGTCAGTGTTTGTATTTGTGATTTGGTGTCTGTGTATGTCTTTGTTACTTGGTGTAAGTGTGTGTCTGTGATACTGGGTATCAGTGTATGTCTTTGTTACTTGGTGTCAGTGTGTGTCTGTGTTACTGGGTTTCAGTGTAAGTCTTTGTGACTTGCTATCAGTGTATGTCTTTGTTACTGGGTGTCAGTGTGTGTCTGTGTTCCTGGGTATCAGTGTATGTCTTTGTGACTTGGAGTCAGTGTATGTCTTTGTTACTGGGTGTCAGTGTGTGTCTTTGTTACTTGGTGTCATTGTATGCCTGTGTTACTTGGTGTACGTGTCTGTCTGTGTTACTGGGTGTCAGTGTATGTCTTTGTTACTTGGTGTCATTGTATGTCTGTGTTACTTGGTGTAAGTGTGTGTCTGTGTTACTGGGTGTCAGTGTATGTCTTTGTTACTTGGTGTCAGTGTATGTCTGTGTTACTTGGTGTAAGTGTGTGTCTGTGTCACTTGGTGTCAGTGTATGACTTTGTTACTTGGTGTAAGTGTGTGTCTGTGTTACTTGGTGTCAGTGTATGATTTTGTTACTTGGTGTAAGTGTATGTCTTTGTTACTTGGTGTCAGTGTGTGTCTGTGTTACTTGGTGTCAGTGTGTGTCTGTGTTCCTGGGTATCATTGTATGTCTTTGTTACTTGGTGTCAGTGTATCTCTTTGTTACTTGGTGCCAGTGTTTGTCTGTGTTACTTGGTGTATGTGTGTGTCTTTGTTACTTGGTGTAAGTGTATGTCTTTGTTACTTGGTGTCAGTGTATGTCTGTGTAACTGGGTATCAGTGAATATCTTTGTGATTGGTATCAGTGTATGTCTTTGTTACTGGGTGTCAGTGTGTGTCTGTGTTACTGGGTATCAGTGTATGTCTTTCTGACTTGGTATCAGTGTATGTCTTTGTTACTGGGTGTCAGTGTGTGTCTGTGTTACTGGGTATCTGTGTATGTCTTTGTGACTTGGTATCAGTGAATGTCTTTGTTGCTGGGTGTCAGTGTATGTCTTTGTTACTGGGTGTCAGTGTGTGTCTTTGTGACTTGGTGTCAGTGTATGTCTTTGTTACCTGGTGTAAGTGTGTGTCTGTGATACTGGGTATCAGTGTATGTCTTTGTTACTTGGTGTCAGTGTATGTCTGTGTTACTTGGTGTAAGTGTGTGTCTGTGTATCAGTGTATGTCTTTGAGACTTTGGTGTCAGTGTATGTCTTTGTTACTGGGTGTCATTGTGTGTCTTTGTGACTTGGTGTCCGTGTATGTCTGTGTTACTGGGTGTCAGTGTGTGTCTGTGTTACTGGGGTTCAGTGTGTGTTTCTAACTGGGTGTCAGTGTGTGTCTGTGTTACTGGGTATCATTGTATGTCTTTGTTACTTGGTGTCAGTGTATGTCTGTGTTACTTGGTGTAAGTGTGTGTCTTTGTTACTTGGTATCAGTGTGCGTCTTTGTTACTGGGTGTCAGTGTGTGTCTGTGTTACTGGGTATCAGTGTATGACTTTGTGACTTTGTGTCAGTGCATGTCTTTGTTACTGGGTGTCAGTGTTTGTATTTGTGATTTGGTGTCTGTGTATGTCTTTGTTACTTGGTGTAAGTGTGTGTCTGTGATACTGGGTATCAGTGTATGTCTTTGTTACTTGGTGTCAGTGTATGTCTTTGTGACTTGGTGTCAGTGTACGTCTTTGTGTCTTGGTGTCAGTGTGTGTCTTTGTGACTTGGTGTAAGTGTGTGTTTCTAACTGGGTGTCAGTGTGTGTCTGTGTTACTGGGTATCAGTGTATGTCTTTGTTCTTTCGTGTTCGCGTATGTCTTTGTCACTTGGTGTCAGTGTGTGTGTTTGTGACTTGGTGTCAGTGTATGTCTTTGTTGCTGGGTGTCAGTTCATGTCTTTGTTACTAGGTGTCAGTGTGTATCTTTGACACAAGGTGTCAGTATTTGGTTTAGTTTGGAGATACGGCACTTTGACAGGCCCTTCGGCCCACCGAGTATGTGCCGACCATCAACCACCCATTTATACTAATCCGACACTAATCCCGTATTCCTATCACATCCCCACCTGTCCCTATATATTTCCCTACCACCTACCTATACTAGGGGCAATTTATGATGGCCTATTAACCTATCAACCTGCAAGTCTTTGGCATGTGGGAGGAAACCGGAGAACCCGGAGGAAACCCACGCAGACACCGGGAGAACTTGCAAACTCCGCACAGGCAGTACCCAGAATCGAACCCGGGTCCATGGAGCTGTGTGGCGGCGGTGTTAACCACTGCGCCAATGTGCCCCCCCCCCTCCCCACCGCCTCAGTGTGTGTTTGTGTTACTGGGTATCAGTGTATGTCTTTGTTACTTGGTGTCAGTGTATGTCTGTGTTACTTGGTGTAAGTGTGTGTCTTAGTTACCTGGTGTCTGTGTATGTCTTTGTTACTTGGTGTCAGTGTGTGTCTGTGTTACTGGGTATCAGTGTATGTCTTTGTGACTTGGCATCAGTGTATGTCTTTGTTACTTGGTGACAGTGTATGTCTGTGTTACTTGGTGTAAGTGTGTGTCTGTGTTACTCTGTGTCTGTGTATGTCTTTGTTACTTGGTGTCAGTGTGTGTCTGTGTTACTGGGTTTCAGTGTAAGTCTTTGTGACTTGCTATCAGTGTATGTCTTTGTTACTGGGTGTCAGTGTGTGTCTGTGTTCCTGGGTATCAGTGTATGTCTTTGTGACTTGGAGTCAGTGTATGTCTTTGTTACTGGGTGTCAGTGTGTGTCTTTGTTACTTGGTGTCATTGTATGCCTGTGTTACTTGGTGTACGTGTCTGTCTGTGTTACTGGGTGTCAGTGTATGTCTTTGTTACTTGGTGTCATTGTATGTCTGTGTTACTTGGTGTAAGTGTGTGTCTGTGTTACTGGGTGTCAGTGTATGTCTTTGTTACTTGGTGTCAGTGTATGTCTGTGTTACTTGGTGTAAGTGTGTGTCTGTGTCACTTGGTGTCAGTGTATGACTTTGTTACTTGGTGTAAGTGTGTGTCTGTGTTACTTGGTGTCAGTGTATGATTTTGTTACTTGGTGTAAGTGTATGTCTTTGTTACTTGGTGTCAGTGTGTGTCTGTGTTACTTGGTGTCAGTGTGTGTCTGTGTTCCTGGGTATCATTGTATGTCTTTGTTCCTTGGTGTCAGTGTATCTCTTTGTTACTTGGTGCCAGTGTTTGTCTGTGTTAATTGGTGTATGTGTGTGTCTTTGTTACTTGGTGTAAGTGTATGTCTTTGTTACTTGGTGTCAGTGTATGTCTGTGTAACTGGGTATCAGTGAATATCTTTGTGATTGGTATCAGTGTATGTCTTTGTTACTGGGTGTCAGTGTGTGTCTGTGTTACTGGGTATCAGTGTATGTCTTTCTGACTTGGTATCAGTGTATGTCTTTGTTACTGGGTGTCAGTGTGTGTCTGTGTTACTGGGTATCTGTGTATGTCTTTGTGACTTGGTATCAGTGAATGTCTTTGTTGCTGGGTGTCAGTGTATGTCTTTGTTACTGGGTGTCAGAGTGTGTCTTTGTGACTTGGTGTCAGTGTATGTCTTTGTTACCTGGTGTAAGTGTGTGTCTGTGATACTGGGTATCAGTGTATGTCTTTGTTACTTGGTGTCAGTGTATGTCTGTGTTACTTGGTGTAAGTGTGTGTCTGTGTATCAGTGTATGTCTTTGAGACTTTGGTGTCAGTGTATGTCTTTGTTACTGGGTGTCATTGTGTGTCTTTGTGACTTGGTGTCCGTGTATGTCTGTGTTACTGGGTGTCAGTGTGTGTCTGTGTTACTGGGGTTCAGTGTGTGTTTCTAACTGGGTGTCAGTGTGTGTCTGTGTTACTGGGTATCAGTGTATGTCTTTGTTACTTGGTGTCAGTGTATGTCTGTGTTACTTGGTGTAAGTGTGTGTCTGTGTTACTGGGTGTCAGTGTGTGTCTGTGTTACTTGGTGTAAGTGTGTGTCTTTGTTACTCTGTGTCTGTGTATGTCTTTGTTACTGGGTGTCAGTGTGTGTCTGTGTTACTGGGTTTCAGTGTATGTCTTTGTGACTTGGTATCAGTGTATGTCTTTGTTACTGGGTGTCAGTGTGTGTCTGTATTCCTGGGTATCAGTGTATGTCTTTGTGACTTGGAGTCAGTGTTTGTCTTTGTTACTGGGTGTCAGTGTGTGTCTTTGTTATTTGGTGTCATTGTGTGCCTGTGTTACTTGGTGTAAGTGTCTGTCTGTGTTACTGGGTGTCAGTGTATGTCTTTGTTACTTGGTGACATTGTATGTCTGTGTTACTTGGTGTAAGTGTGTGTCTGTGTTACTGGGTGTCAGTGCATGTCTTTGTTACTTGGTGTCAGTGTATGTCTGTGTTACTTGGTGAAAGTGTGTGTCTGTGTCACTTGGTGTCAGTGTATGACGTTGTTGCTTGGTGTAAGTGTGTGTCTGTGTTACTTGGTGTCAGTGTATGATTTTGTTACTTGGTGTAAGTGTATGTCTTTGTTACTTGGTGTCAGTGTGTGTCTGTGTTACTTGGTGTCAGTGTGTGTCTGTGTTCCTGGGTATCATTGTATGTCTTTGTTACTTGGTGTCAGTGTATGTCTGTGTTACTTGTTGTAAGTGTGTGTCTATTTTACTGGGTATCAGTGTATGTCTTTGCTACTTGGTGGCAGTGTATATCTGTGATACTTGGTGTAAGTGTGTATCTTTGTTACTTGGTGTAATTGTATGTCTTTGTTACTTGGTGTCAGTGTATGTCTGTGTTACTTGGTGTAAGTGTATGTCTTTGTTACTTGGTGTAAGAGTGTGTCTGTGTTACTTGGTGTAAGTGTGTGTCTGTGTTCCTGGGTATCAGTGTATGTCTTTGTTACTTGGTGTCAGTGTTTGTCTGTGTTACTTGGTGTAAGTGTGTGTCTTTGTTACTTGGTATCAGTGTGCGTCTTTGTTACTGGGTGTCAGTGTGTGTCTGTGTTACTGGGTGTCAGTGTATGACTTTGTGACTTTGTGTCAGTGCATGTCTTTGTTACTGGGTGTCAGTGTTTGTATTTGTGATTTGGTGTCTGTGTATGTCTTTGTTACTTGGTGCAAGTGTGTGTCTGTGATACTGGGTATCAGTGTATGTCTTTGTTACTTGGTGTCAGTGTATGTCTGCGTTACTTGGTGTAAGTGTGTGTCTGTGTATCAGTGTATGTCTTTGTGACTTGGTGTCAGTGTACGTCTTTGTGACTTGGTGTCAGTGTGTGTCTTTGTGACTTGGTGTAAGTGTGTGTTTCTAACTGGGTGTCAGTGTGTGTCTGTGTTACTGGGTATCAGTGTATTTCTTTGTTCTTTCGTGTTCGCGTATGTCTTTGTCACTTGATGTCAGTGTGTGTGTTTGTGACTTGGTGTCAGTGTATGTCTTTGTTGCTGGGTGTCAGTGCATGTCTTTGTTACTAGGTGTCAGTGTGTATCTTTGACACAAGGTGTCAGTATTTAGTTTAGTTTGGAGATACGGCACTTTGACAGGCCCTTCGGCCCACCGAGTCTGTGCCGACCATCAACCACCCATTTATACTAATCCGACACTAATCCCGTATTCCTATCACATCCCCACCTGTCCCTATATATTTCCCTACCACATACCTATACTAGGGGCAATTTATGATGGCCAATTAACCTATCAACCTGCAAGTCTTTGGCATGTGGGAGGAAACCGGAGAACCCGGAGGAAACCCACGCAGACACCGGGAGAACTTGCAAACTCCGCACAGGCAGTCCCCAGAATCGAACCCGGGTCCCTGGAGCTGTGTGGCTGCGGTGCTAACCACTGCGCCAATGTGCCCCCCCTCCCCACCGCCCCAGTGTGTGTTTGTGTTACTGGGTATCAGTGTATGTCTTTGTTACTTGGTGTCAGTGTATGTCTGTGTTACTTGGTGTAAGTGTATGTCTGTGTTACTTGGTGTAAGTGTGTGTCTTAGTTACTTGGTGTCTGTGTATGTCTTTGTTACTTGGTGTCAGTGTGTGTCTGTGTTACTGGGTATCAGTGTATGTCTTTGTGACTTGGCATCAGTGTATGTCTTTGTTACTTGGTGTCAGTGTGTGTCTGTGTTACTGGGTATCAGTGTATGTCTTTATTACTTGGTGTCAGTGTATGTCTGTGTTACTTGGTGTAAGTGCGTGTCTGTGTTACTGGGTGTCAGTGTGTGTCTGTGTTACTTGGTGTAAGTGTGTGTCTTTGTTACTCTGTGTCTGTGTATGTCTTTGTTACTTGGTGTCAGTGTGTGGCTGTGTTACTGGGTATAAGTGTATGCCTTTGTGACTTGGTATCAGTGTATGTCTTTGTTACTGGGTGTCAGTGTGTGTCTGTGTGACTGGGTTTCAGTGTATGTCTTTGTGACTTGGTATCAGTGTATGTCTTTGTTACTGGGTGTCAGTGTGCGTCTGTGTTCCTGGGTATCAGTGTATGTCTTTGTGACTTGGAGTCAGTGTATATCTTTGTTACTGGGTGTCAGTGTGTGTCTTTGTTACTTGGTGTCATTGTATGCCTGTGTTACTTGGTGTAAGTGTCTGTCTACGTTACTGGGTGTCAGTGTATGTCTTTGTTACTTGGTGTCATTGTATGTCTGTGTTACTTGGTGTAAGTGTGTGTCTGTGTTACTGGGTGTCAGTGTATGTCTTTGTTACTTGGTGTCAGTGTATGTCTGTGTTACTTGGTGTAAGTGTGTGTCTGTGTCACTTGGTGTCAGTGTATGACTTTGTTACTTGGTGTAAGTGTGTGTCTGTGTTACTTGGTGTCAGTGTATGATTTTGTTACTTGGTGTAAGTGTATGTCTTTGTTGCTTGGTGTCAGTGTGTGTCTGTGTTACTTGGTGTCAGTGTGTGTCTGTGTTCCTGGGTATCATTGTATGTCTTTGTTACTTGGTGTCAGTGTATGTCTGTGTTACTTGGTGTAAGTGTGTGTCTTTGTTACTTGGTATCAGTGTGCGTCTTTGTTACTGGGTGTCAGTGTGTGTCTGTGTTACTGGGTATCAGTGTATGACTTTGTGACTTTGTGTCAGTGCATGTCTTTGTTACTGGGTGTCAGTGTTTGTATTTGTGATTTGGTGTCTGTGTATGTCTTTGTTACTTGGTGTAAGTGTGTGTCTGTGATACTGGGTATCAGTGTATGTCTTTGTTACTTGGTGTCAGTGTATGTCTTTGTGACTTGGTGTCAGTGTACGTCTTTGTGACTTGGTGTCAGTGTGTGTCTTTGTGACTTGGTGTAAGTGTGTGTTTCTAACTGGGTGTCAGTGTGTGTCTGTGTTACTGGGTATCAGTGTATGTCTTTGTTCTTTCGTGTTCGCGTATGTCTTTGTCACTTGGTGTCAGTGTGTGTGTTTGTGACTTGGTGTCAGTGTAGTCTTTGTTGCTGGGTGTCAGTTCATGTCTTTGTTACTAGGTGTCAGTGTGTATCTTTGACACAAGGTGTCAGTATTTGGTTTAGTTTGGAGATACGGCACTTTGACAGGCCCTTCGGCCCACCGAGTCTGTGCCGACCATCAACCACCCATTTATACTAATCCGACACTAATCCCGTATTCCTATCACATCCCCACCTGTCCCTATATATTTCCCTACCACCTACCTATACTAGGGGCAATTTATGATGGCCAATTAACCTATCAACCTGCAAGTCTTTGGCATGTGGGAGGAAACCGGAGAACCCGGAGGAAACCCACGCAGACACCGGGAGAACTTGCAAACTCCGCACAGGCAGTACCCAGAATCGAACCCGGGTCCATGGAGCTGTGTGGCTGCGGTGTTAACCACTGCGCCAATGTGCCCCCCCCTCCCCACCGCCCCAGTGTGTGTTTGTGTTACTGGGTATCAGTGTATGTCTTTGTTACTTGGTGTCAGTGTATGTCTGTGTTACTTGGTGTAAGTGTGTGTCTTAGTTACTTGGTGTCTGTGTATGTCTTTGTTACTTGGTGTCAGTGTGTGTCTGTGTTACTGGGTATCAGTGTATGTCTTTGTGACTTGGCATCAGTGTATGTCTTTGTTACTTGGTGTCAGTGTGTGTCTGTGTTACTGGGTATCAGTGTATGTCTTTGCTACTTGGTGTCAGTGTATGTCTGTGTTACTTGGTGTAAGTGTGTGTCTGTGTTACTGGGTGTCAGTGTGTGTCTGTGTTACTTGGTGTAAGTGTGTGTCTTTGTTACTCTGTGTCTGTGTATGTCTTTGTTACTTGGTGTCAGTGTGTGTCTGTGTTACTGGGTATAAGTGTATGCCTTTGTGACTTGGTATCAGTGTATGTCTTTGTTACTGGGTGTCAGTGTGTGTCTGTGTTACTGGGTTTCAGTGTAAGTCTTTGTCACTTGGTATCAGTGTATGTCTTTGTTACTGGGTGTCAGTGTGTGTCTGTGTTCCTGGGTATCAGTGCATGTCTTTGTGACTTGGAGTCAGTGTATGTCTTTCTTACTGGGTGTCAGTGTGTGTCTTTGTTACTTGGTGTCATTCTATGCCTGTGTTACTTGGTGTACGTGTCTGTCTGTGTTACTGGGTGTCAGTGTATGTCTTTGTTACTTGGTGTCATTGTATGTCTGTGTTACTTGGTGTAAGTGTGTGTCTGTGTTACTGGGTGTCAGTGTATGTCTTTGTTACTTGGTGTCAGTGTATGTCTGTGTTACTTGGTGTAAGTGTGTGTCTGTGTCACTTGGTGTCAGTGTATGTCTGTGTTACTTGGTGTAAGTGTATGTCTGTGTTACTTGGTGTAAGTGTGTGTCTTAGTTACTTGGTGTCTGTGTATGTCTTTGTTACTTGGTGTCAGTGTGTGTCTGTGTTACTGGGTATCAGTGTATGTCTTTGTGACTTGGCATCAGTGTATGTCTTTGTTACTTGGTGTCAGTGTGTGTCTGTGTTACTGGGTATCAGTGTATGTCTTTATTACTTGGTGTCAGTGTATGTCTGTGTTACTTGGTGTATGTGCGTGTCTGTGTTACTGGGTGTCAGTGTGTGTCTGTGTTACTTGGTGTAAGTGTGTGTCTTTGTTAATCTGTGTCTGTGTATGTCTTTGTTACTTGGTGTAAGTGTATGACTTTGTGACTTGGTATCAGTGTATGTCTTTGTTACTGGGTGTCAGTGTGTGTCTGTGTTACTGGGTTTCAGTGTATGTCTTTGTGACTTGGTATCAGTGTATGTCTTTGTTACTGGGTGTCAGTGTGCGTCTGTGTTCCTGGGTATCAGTGTATGTCTTTGTGACTTGGAGTCAGTGTATGTCTTTGTTACTGGGTGTCAGTGTGTGTCTTTGTTACTTGGTGTCATTGTATGCCTGTGTTACTTGATGTAAGTGTCTGTCTATGTTACTGGGTGTCAGTGTATGTCTTTGTTACTTGGTGTCATTGTATGTCTGTGTTACTTGGTGTAAGTGTGTGTCTGTGTTACTGGGTGTCAGTGTATGTCTTTGTTACTTGGTGTCAGTGTATGTCTGTGTTACTTGGTGTAAGTGTGTGTCTGTGTCACTTGGTGTCAGTGTATGACTTTGTTACTTGGTGTAAGTGTGTGTCTGTGTTACTTGGTGTCAGTGTATGATTTTGTTACTTGGTGTAAGTGTATGTCTTTGTTACTTGGTGTCAGTGTGTGTCTGTGTTACTTGGTGTCAGTGTGTGTCTGTGTTCCTGGGTATCATTGTATGTCTTTGTTACTTGGTGTCAGTGTATGTCTGTGTTACTTGGTGTAAGTGTGTGTCTTTGTTACTTGGTATCAGTGTGCGTCTTTGTTACTGGGTGTCAGTGTGTGTCTGTGTTACTGGGTATGAGTGTATGACTTTGTGACTTTGTGTCAGTGCATGTCTTTGTTACTGGGTGTCAGTGTTTGTATTTGTGATTTGGTGTCTGTGTATGTCTTTGTTAATTGGTGTAAGTGTGTGTCTGTGATACTGGGTATCAGTGTATGTCTTTGTTACTTGGTGTCAGTGTATGTCTTTGTGACTTGGTGTCAGTGTACTTCTTTGTGACTTGGTGTCAGTGTGTGTCTTTGTGACTTGGTGTAAGTGTGTGTTTCTAACTGGGTGTCAGTGTGTGTCTGTGTTACTGGGTATCAGTGTATGTCTTTGTTCTTTCGTGTTCGCGTATGTCTTTGTCACTTGGTGTCAGTGTGTGTGTTTGTGACTTGGTGTCATTGTATGTCTTTGTTGCTGGGTGTCAGTTCATGTCTTTGTTACTAGGTGTCAGTGTGTATCTTTGACACAAGGTGTCAGTATTTGGTTTAGTTTGGAGATACGGCACTTTGACAGGCCCTTCGGCCCACCGAGTCTGTGCCGACCATCAACCACCCATTTATACTAATCCGACACTAATCCCGTATTCCTATCACATCCCCACCTGTCCCTATATATTTCCCTACCACCTACCTATACTAGGGGCAATTTATGATGGCCAATTAACCTATCAACCTGCAAGTCTTTGGCATGTGGGAGGAAACCGGAGAACCCGGAGGAAACCCACGCAGACACCGGGAGAACTTGCAAACTCCGCACAGGCAGTACCCAGAATCGAACCCGGGTCCATGGAGCTGTGTGGCTGCGGTGTTAACCACTGCGCCAATGTGCCCCCCCCCCTCCCCACCGCCCCAGTGTGTGTTTGTGTTACTGGGTATCAGTGTATGTCTTTGTTACTTGGTGTCAGTGTATGTCTGTGTTACTTGGTGTAAGTGTGTGTCTTAGTTACTTGGTGTCTGTGTATGTCTTTGTTACTTGGTGTCAGTGTGTGTCTGTGTTACTGGGTATCAGTGTATGTCTTTGTTACTTGGTGTCAGTGTGTGTCTGTGTTACTGGGTATCAGTGTATGTCTTTGTTACTTGGTGTCAGTGTATGTCTGTGTTACTTGGTGTAAGTGTGTGTCTGTGTTACTGGGTGTCAGTGTGTGTCTGTGTTACTTGGTGTAAGTGTGTGTCTTTGTTACTCTGTGTCTGTGTATGTCTTTGTTACTTGGTGTCAGTGTGTGTCTGTGTTACTGGGTATAAGTGAATGCCTTTGTGACTTGGTATCAGTGTATGTCTTTGTTACTGGGTGTCAGTGTGTGTCTGTGTTACTGGGTTTCAGTGTAAGTCTTTGCGACTTGGTATCAGTGTATGTCTGTGTTACTGGGTGTCAGTGTATGTCTTTGTTACTTGGTGTCAGTGTATGTCTGTGTTACTTGGTGTAAGTGTGTGTCTGTGTCACTTGGTGTCAGTGTATGACTTTGTTACTTGGTGTAAGTGTGTTTCTGTGTTACCTGGTGTCAGTGTATGATTTTGTTACTTGGTGTAAGTGTATGTCTTTGTTACTTGGTGTCAGTGTGTGTCTGTGTTACTTGGTGTCAGTGTGTGTCTGTGTTCCTGGGTATCATTGTATGTCTTTGTTACTTGGTGTCAGTGTATGTCTTTGTTACTTGGTGCCAGTGTTTGTCTGTGTTACTTGGTGTAAGTGTGTGTCTTTGTTACTTGGTGTCTGTGTATGTCTTTGTTACTGGGTGTCAGTGTGTGTCTGTGTTACTGGGTATCAGTGTATGTCTTTGTGACTTGGTATCAGTGTATGTCTTTGTTACTGGGTGTCAGTGTGTGTCTGTGTTACTGGGTATCAGTGTATGTCTTTGTGACTTGGTATCAGTGTATGTCTTTGTTACTGGGTGTCATTGTGTGTCTGTGTTCCTGGGTATCAGTGTATGTCTTTGTGACTTTGTGTCAGTGTATGTCTTTGTTACTGGGTGTAAGTGTTTGTATTTGTGATTTGGTGTCTGTGTATGTCTTTGTTACTTGGTGTAAGTGTGTGTCTGTGATACTGGGTATCAGTGTATGTCTTTGTTACTTGGTGTCAGTGTATTTCTGCGTTAATTGGTGTAAGTGTGTGTCTGTGTATCAGTGTATGTCTTTGTGACTTGGTGTCAGTGTACGTCTTTGTGACTTGGTGTCAGTGTGTGTCTTTGTCACTTGGTGTAAGTGTGTGTTTCTAACTGGGTATCAGTGTATGTCTTTGTTATTTCGTGTTCGCGTATGTCTTTGTCACTTGGTGTCAGTGTGTGTGTTTGTGACTTGGTGTCAGTGTATGTCTTTGTTACTGGGTGTCAGTGCATGCCTTTGTTACTAGGTGTCAGTGTGTATCTTTGACACTAGGTGTCAGTGTGTGTCTGTGTTACTGGGGTTCAGTGTGTGTTTCTAACTGCGTGTCAGTGTGTGTCTGTGTTACTGGGTATCAGTGTATGTCTTTGTTACTTGGTGTCAGTGTATGTCTGTGTTACTTGGTGTAAGTGTGTGTCTGTGTTACTGGGTGTCAGTGTGTGTCTGTGTTACTTGGTGTAAGTGTGTGTCTTTGTTACTCTGTGTCTGTGTATGTCTTTGTTACTTGGTGTCAGTGTGTGTCTGTGTTACTGGGTATCAGTGTATGCCTTTGTGACTTGGTATCAGTCTATGTCTTTGTTACTGGGTGTCAGTGTGTGTCTGTGTTCCTGGGTATCAGTGTATGTCTTTGTGACTTGGAGTCAGTGTATGTCTTTGTTACTGGGTGTCAGTGTGTGTCTTTGTTACTTGGTGTCATTGTATGTCTGTGTTACTTGGTGTAAGTGTGTGTCTGTGTTGCTGTGTGTCAGTGTATGTCTTTGTTACTTGGTGTCAGTGTATGTCTGTTTTACTGGATGTCAGTGTGTGTCTGTGTTACTGGGTGTCAGTGTATGTCTTTGTTACTGGGTGTCAGTGTGTGTCTTTGTGACTATGTGTCAGTGTATGTCTTTGTTACTTGGTGTAAGTGTGTGTCTTTGTTACTGGGTGTCAGTGTGTGTCTTTGTGACTTGGTGTCAGTGTATGTCTTTGTTACTTGGTGTAAGTGTTTGTCTGTGTTACTGGGTATCAGTGTATGTCTTTGTGACTTGGTGTCAGTGTATGACTTTGTGACTTGGTGTAATTGTCTGTCTTTGTTACTTGGTGTAAGTGCATGTCTTTGTTACTTGGTTTCAGTGTGTGTCTGTCTTACTGGGCATCAGTGTATGTCTTTGTGACTTGGTATCAGTTTATGTCTTTGTGACTTGGTGTCAGTGTATGTCTTTGTGACTGAGTTTCAGTGTGTGTCTCTGTTACTTGGTGTCATTGTATGTCTTTGTTACTGTTTATTAGTGTTTCTCTGTGTTACTGGGTGTCAGTGTGTGTTTGTTTGTGTTACTGGGTGTCAGTGTATGTCTTTGTTGCTTGGTGTAAGTGTGTGTCTGTGTTACTGGGTATCAGTGTCTGTCTTTGTTACTTGGTGTAAGAGTGTGTCTTTGTTACTTGGTGTAAGTGTATGTCTTTGTTACTTGGTGTAAGTGTATGACTTTGTTACTTGGTGTAAGTGTGTGTCTGTGTTACTTGGTGTAAGTGTGTGTCTGTGTTCCTGGGTATCATTGTATGTCTTTGTTACTTGGTGTCAGTGTATGTCTGTGTTACTTGGTGTAAGTGTGTGTCTGTGTTACTGGGTATCAGTGTATGTCTTTGTTACTTGGTATCAGTGTATGTCTGTTTTACTTGGTGTAAATGTGTGTCTGTTTTACTGGATGTCAGTGTGTGTCTGTGTGACTTGGTGTAAGTGTTTGTCTTTGTTACTTGGTGTCCGTGTGTGTCTGTGTTACTGGGTGTCAGTGCATGTCTTTGTTACTTGGTGTCATTGTATATCTGTGATACTTGGTGTAAGTGTGTGTCTTTGTTACTTGGTGTAATTGTATGTCTTTGTTACTTGGTGTCAGTGTTTGTCTGTGTTCCTGGGTATCAGTGTGTGTCTTTGTGACTTGGTGTCAGTGTACGTCTGTGTTACTTGGTGTAAGTGTGTGTCTGTGTTACTGGGTATCAGTGTATGTCTTTGTTACTTGGTGTCAGTGTATGTCTGTGTTACTTGGTGTAAGTGTGTGTCTGTGTTACTGGGTGTCAGTGTGTGTCTGTGTTACTTGGTGTAAGTGTATGTCTTTGTTAGTTGGTGTAAGTGTGTGTCTGTGTTACTGGGTATCAGTGTCTGTCTTTGTTACTTGGTGTAATTGTGTGTCCGTGTGTTACTGGGTATCAGTGTATGCTTTTGTGACTTGGTGTCAGTGTATGTCTTTGTTACTGGGTGTCAGTGAATGTCTTTGTGACTGGTATCAGTGTATGTCAAAATACATGGTGTAAGTGTATGTCTTTGTTACTTGGTGTAATTGTCTGTCTTTGTTACTTGGTGTAAGTGTATGTCTTTGTTACTTGGTGCCAGTGTATGTCTTTGTTACTTGGTGTCACTGTATGTCTGTGTTACTTGGTGTATGTGTGTGTCTTTGTTACTTGGTGTAAGTGTATGTCTTTGTTACTTGATGTCAGTGCATGTCTTTGATACTCGGTGTCAGTGTGTGTCTGTGTAACTGGGTATCAGTGAATGTCTTTGTGATTGGTATCAGTGTATGTCTTTGTTACTCTGTGTCAGTGTGTGTCTGTGTTACTGGGTATCAGTTTATGTCTTTCTGACATGGTATCAGTGTATGTCTTTGTTACTGGGTGTCAGTGTGTGTCTGTGTTACTGGGTATCTGTGCATGTCTTTGTGACTTGGTATCAGTGAATGTCTTTGTTGCTGGGTGTCAGTGTATGTCTTTGTTACTGGGTGTCAGTGTGTGTCATTGTGACTTGGTGTCAGTGTATGTCTTTGTTACCTGGTGTAAGTGTATGTCTGTGATACTGGGTATCAGTGTATGTCTTCGTTACTTGGTGTCAGTGTATGTCTGTGTTACTTGGTGTAAGTGTGTGTCTGTGTATCAGTGTATGTCTTTGAGACTTTGGTGTCAGTGTATGTCTTTGTTACTGGGTGTCATTGTGTGTCTTTGTGACTTGGTGTCAATGTATGTCTGTGTTACTGGGTGTCAGTGTGTGTCTGTGTTACTGGGGCTCAGTGTGTGTTTCTAACTGGGTGTCAGTGTGTGTCGGTGTTACTGGGTATCAGTGTACGTCTTTGTTACTTGGTGTCAGTGCATGTCTGTGTTACTTGGTGTAAGTGTGTGTCTGTGTTACTGGGTGTCAGTGTGTGTCTGTGTCACTTGGTGTAAGTTTGTGTCTTTGTTACTCTGTGTCTGTGTATGTCTTTGTTACTTGGTGTCAGTGTGTGTCTGTGTTACTGGGTATCAGTGTATGCCTTTGTGACTTGGTATCAGTGTATGTCTTTGTTAGTTGGTGTCAGTGTGTGTCTGTGTTACTGGGTATCAGGGTATGTCTTTGTGACTTGGTATCAGTGTATGTCTTTGTTACTGGGTGTAAGTGTGTGCCTGTGTTCCTGGGTATCAGTGCATGTCTTTGTGACTTGGAGTCAGTGTATGTCTTTGTTACTGGGTGTCAGTGTGTGTCTCTGTTACTTGGCGTCATTGTATGTCTTTGTTACTGCTTATTAGTGTTTCTCTGTGTTACTGGTTGTCAGTGTGTGTTTGTTTGTGTTACTGGGTGTCAGTGTATGTCTTTGTTACTTGGTGTAAGTGTGTGTCAGTGTTACTGGGTATCAGTGTCTGTCTTTGTTACTTGGTGTAAGTGTGTGTCTGTGTTACTTGGTGTAAGTGTATTTCTTTGTTACTTGGTGTTAGTGTGTGCCTGTGTTACTTGGTGTAAGTGTGTGTCTGTGTTCCAGGGTATCATTGTATGTCTTTGTTACTTGGTGTCAGTGTATGTCTGTGTTACTTGGTGGAAGTGTGTGTCTGTTTTACTGGGTGTCAGTGTGTGTCTGTTTTACTTGGTGCAAGTGTGTGTCTTTGTTAATTGGTGTCCGTGTGTGTCTGTCTTACTGGGTGTCAGTGCATGTCTTTGTTACTTGGTGTAATTGTATGTCTTTGTTACTTGGTGTCAGTGTATGTCTGTGTTACTTGGTGTAAGTGTATGTCTTTGTTACTTGGTGTAAGTGTGTGTCTTTGTTAATTGGTGTAATTGTATGTCTTTGTTACTTGGTGTCAGTGTATGTCTTTGTTACGAGGTGTAAGTGTATGCCTTTGTTACTTGGTGTCAGTGTATCACTTTGTTACTTGGTGTCAGTGTATGAATTTGTTACTTGGTGTAATTGTCTGTCTTTGTTACTTGGTGTAAGTGTATGTCTTTGTTACTTGGTGCCAGTGTATGTCTTTGCTACTTGGTGCCAGTGTATGTCTTTGTTACTTGGTGTCAGTGTATGTCTGTGTTACTTGGTTTATGTGTGTGTCTTTGTTACTTGGTGTAAGTGTATGTCTTTGTTAATTGGTGTCAGTGCATTTCTTTGTTACTTGGTGTCAGTGTATTTCTTTGTGACTTGGTATCAGTGTATGTCTTTGTTACTGGGTGTCAGTGTGTGTCTGTGTTCCTGGGTATCAGTGTCTGTCTTTGTGACTTGGTGTCAGTGTATGTCTTTGTTACTGGGTGTCAGTGTGTTTCTGTGTTACTGGGTATCAGTGTATTTCTTTGTGACTTGGTATCAGTGTATGTCTTTGTTACTGGGTGTCAGTGTGTGTCTGTGTTCCTGGGTATCAGTGTCTGTCTTTGTGACTTGGTGTCAGTGTATGTCTTTGTTACTGGGTGTCAGTGTGTGTCTTTGATACTGGGTATCAGTGTATGTCTTTGTTACTTGGTGTCAGTGTATGTCTGTGTTACTTGGTGTAAGTGTGTGTCTGTCTATCATTGTATGTCTTTGTGACTTTGGTGTCAGTGTATGTCTTTGTTACTGGGTGTCATTGTGTGTCTTTGTTACTGGGTATCAGTGTATGTCTTTGTTACTTGGTGTAAGCGCATGTCTTTGTTACTTGGTGTCAGTGTATGTGTTTGTGACTTGGTGTCAGTGTATGTCTTTGTTACTGGGTGTCAGTGTGTGTCTGTGTTACTGGGTATCAGTGCATGTCTTTGTTCCTGTTTATTAGTGTTTCTCTGTGTTGCTGGGTGTCAGTGTGTGTTTGTTTGTGTTACTGGGTGTCAGTGTGCATCTGTGACACTAGGTGTCAGTATTTAGATTAGTTGAGAGACACAGCACTTTGACAGGCCCTTCGGCCCACCGAGTCTGTGCCGACCATCAACCACCCATTTATACTAATCCTACACTAACCCTGTATTCCCATCACATCCCCACCTATCACTATACATTTCCCGACCACCTACCTATACTAGGGGCAATTTATGATGGCCAATTAACCTATCAACCTGCAAGTCTTTGGCATGTGGGAGGAAACCGGAGCACCCGGAGGAAACCCACGCAGACACAGGGAGAACTTGCAAACTCCGCACAGGCAGTACCCAGAATCGAACCCGGGTCCCTGGAGCTGTGAGGCTGCGGTGCCAGCCACTGCGCCAATCTGCCCCCCGCCCCCCCCCAAGTGTGTGCCTGTGTTACTGGGTATCAGTGTATGTCTTTGTTACTTGGTGTCAGTGTATGTCTGTGTTACTTGGTGTAAGTGTGTGTCTGTGTTACTGGGTGTCAGTGTGTGTCTGTGTTACTTGGTGTAAGTGAGTGTCTTTGTTACTTGCTGTCTGTGTATGTCTTTGTTACTTGGTGTCAGTGTGTGTCTGTGTTACTGGGTATCAGTGTATGCCTTTGTGACTTGGTATCAGTGTATGTCTTTGTTACTGGGTGTCAGTGTGTGTCTGTGTTACTGGGTATCAGTGTATGTCTTTGTGACTTGGTATCAGTGTATGTCTTTGTTACTGGGTGTCAGTGTGTGTCTGTGTTCCTGGGTATCAGTGTATGTATTTGTGACTTGGAGTCAGTGTATGTCTTTGTTACTGGGTGTCAGTGTGTGCTTTGTGACTTGGTGTCAGTGTATGTCTGTGTTACTTGGTGTAATTGTGTGTCTGTGTTACTGGGTGTCAGTGTATGTCTTTGTTACTTGGTGTCAGTCTATGTCTCTGTTACTTGGTGTAAGTGTGTGCCTGTGTTACTGGGTGTCAGTGTGTGTCTGTGTTACTTGGTGTAAGTCTGTGTCTTTGTTACTTGGTGTCCGTGTGTGTCTGTGTTACTGGGTGTAAGTGTATGTCTTTGTTACTGGGTGTCAGTGTATGTCTTTGTTACTTGGTGTAAGTGTGTGTCTGTGTTACTGGGTAGCAGTGTATGTCTTTGTGACTTGGTGTCAGTGTATGTCTTTGTTACTGGGTGTCAGTGTGTGTCTCTGTTACTTGGTGTCATTGTATGTCTTTGTTACAGTTTATTAGTGTTTCTCTGTGTTACTGGGTGTCAGTGTGTGTCTTTCTTACTTGGTGTAAGTGTGTGTCTGTGTTACTGTTTATCAGTGCCTGTCTTTGTTACTTGGTGTAAGTGTGTGTCTTTGTTACTTGGTGTAATTGTATGTCTTTGTTACTTGGTGTCAGTGTATGTCTGTGTTACTTGGTGTAAGTGTATGTCTTTGTTACTTGGTGTCGGTGTGTGTCTGTGTTACTTGGTGTATGTGTGTGTCTGTGTTCCTGGGTATCATTGTATGTCTTTGTTTCTTGGTGTCAGTGTATGTCTGAGTTACTTGGTGTCAGTGTGTGTCTCTGTTACTTGGTGTCATTGTATGTCTTTGTTACTGCTTAATAGTGTTTCTCTGTGTTACTGGTGGTCAGTGTGTGTTTGTTTGTGTTACTGGGTGTCAGTGTATGTCTTTGTTACTTGGTGTAAGTGTGTGTCTGTGTTACTGGGTATCAGTGTCTGTCTTTGTTACTTGGTGTAAGTGTGTGTCTTTGCTACTTGGTGTCAGTGTCTGTCTTTGTTACTTGGTGTAAGTGTATGTCTTTGTTACTTGGTGTTAGTGTGTGTCTGTGTTACTTGGTGTAAGTGTGTGTCTGTGTTCCTCTGTATCATTGTATGTATTTTTTACTTGGTGTCAGTGTATGTCTGTGTTACTTGGTGGAAGTGTGTGTCTGTTTTACTGGGTGTCAGTGTGTGTCTGTGTTACTTGGTGTAAGTGTGTGTCTTTGTTACTTGGTGTCCTTGTGTGTCTGTGTTACTGGGTGTAAGTGTATGTCTTTGTTACTTGGTGTAAGTGTGTGTCTGTGTTACTTGGTGTAAGTGTGTGTCTGTGTTACGGGGTCTCAGTGTGTGTCTGTGTGACTTGGTGTAAGTGTGTGTCTTTGTTACTTGGTGTCCGTGTGTGTCTGTGTTACTGGGTGTCAGTGTATGTCTTTGATACTGTGTGTCAGTGTATGTCTTTGTTACTTGGTGTAACTGTGTGTCTGTGTTTCTGGGTATCAGTGTATGTCTTTGTGACTTGGTGTCAGTGTATGTCTTTGTTACTGGGTATCAGTGAATGTCTTTGTGATTTGTATCAGTGTATGTCAAAATACTTTGTGTAATTGTCTGTCTTTGTTACTAGGTGTCAGTGTGTGTCTGTGTTACTTGGTGTACAGTGTATGTCTTTGTTACTTGGTGTCTGTGTATGTCTGTGTTACTTGGTGTCAGTGTGTGTCTGTGTTACTTGGTGTAAGTGTATGTCTTTGTGACTTGGTATCAGTGTATGTCTTTGTTACTGGGTGTCAGTGTGTGTCTGTGTTACTGGGTATCAGTGTATGTCTTTGTGACTTGTTATCAGTGTATGTCTTTGTTACTGGCTGTCAGTTTGTGTCTGTGTTCCTGGGTATCAGTGTATGTCTTTGTGACTTGTAGTAAGTGTATGTCTTTATTACTGGGTGTCAGTGTGTGTCTTTGTGACTTGGTGTCAGTGTATGTCTGTGTTACTTGGTGTAAGTTTGTGTCGGTGTTACTGAGTTTCAGTGTGTGTCTGTGTGACTTGGTGTAAGTATGTGTCTTTGTTACTTGGTGTCCGTGTGTGTCTGTGTTACTGGGTGACAGTGTATGTCTTCATTACTTGGTGTAAGTGCGTGTCTGTGTTACCGGGTGTCAGTGTATGTCTGTGTTACTTGGTGTAAGTGTGTGTCTGTGTTACTGGGTATCAGTGTATGTCTTTGTGACTTGGTGTCAGTGTATGTCTTTGTCACTGGTGTCAGTGTGTGTCTTTGTGACTTGGTGTCAGTGTATGTCTTTGTTACTTTGTGTAAGTGTGTGTCTGTGTTACTGGATATCAGTGTATGTCTTTGTTACTTGGTGTCAGTGTATGTCAAAATAATTGGTGTAAGTGTATGTCTTTGTTACTTTGTGTCATTGTCTGTCTTTGTTACTTGGTGTAAGTGTATGACTTTGTTACTTGGTGTCAGTGTATGTCTTTGTTACTTGGTGTCAGTGTGTGTCTGTGTTACTGGGTATCAGTGTATGTCTTTGTGACTTTGTATCAGTGTATGTCTTTGTGACTTGGTGTCAATGTATGTCTTTGTTACTGGGTGTCAGTGTGTGTCTCTGTTGCTTGGTGTCATTGTATGCCTTTGTTACTGTTTATTCGTGTTTCTCTGTGTTAAGGGGTGTCAGTGTGTGTTTGTTTGTGTTACTGGGTGCCAGTGTATGTCTTTGTTACTTGGTGTAAGTGTGTGTCTGTGTTACTGGGTATCAGTGTCTGTCTTTGTTACTTGGTGTAAGTGTGTGTCTTTGTTACTTGGTGTAATTGTATGTTTTTGTTACTTGGTGTCAGTGTATGTCTGTGTTCCTTGGTGTAAGTGAATGTCTTTGTTGCTTGGTGTAAGTGTGTGTCTGTGTTACTTGGTGTAAGAGTGTGTCTGTGTTCCTGGGTATCATTGTATGTCTTTGTTACTTGGTGTCAGTGTATTTCTGTGTTACTTGGTGTAAGTGTGTGTCTGTGTTACTTGGTGTAAGGCTGTGTCTTCGTTACTTGGTGTCCGTGTGTGTCTGTGTTACTGGGTGTCAGTGTGTGTCTGTGTTACTGGGTATCAGTGTATGTCTTTGTGACTGGGTAACAGTGTGTGTCTTTGTGACTTGGTGTCAGAGTATGTATGTGTTACTTGTTGTAAGTGTGTGTCTGTGTTACTGGGTATCAGTGTATGTCTTTTTTACTTGGTGTCAGTGTATGTCAAAATACTTGGTGTATGTGTATGTCTTTGTTACTTGGTGTAATTGTCTGTCTTTGTTACTTGGTGTAGGTGTATGACTTTGTTACTTGGTGTCAGTGTATGCCTTTGTTACTTGGTGTCAGTGTGTGTCTGTGGTATGGGTGTCAGTGTATGTCTTTGTGACTTTGTATCAGTGTCTGTCTTTGTTACTTGATGGCAGTGTATGTCTTTGTTACTCGGTGTCAGTGTGTGTCTTTGTGACTTGGTGTCAGTGTATGTCTTTGTTACTTTGTGTAAGTGTTTGTCTGTGTTACTGGGTATCAGTGTATGTCTTTGTTACTTTGTGTCAGTGTACGTCAAAATACTTGGTGTAAGTGTATGTCTTTGTTACTTGGTGTAATTGTCTGCCTTTGTTACTTGGTGTAAGTGTATGACTTTGTTACTTGGTGTCAGTGTATGTCTTTGTAACTTGGTGTCAGTGTGTGTCTGTGTGACAGGGTATCAGTGTATGTCTTTGTGACTTTGTATCAGTGTATGTCTTTGTGACTTGGTGTCAGTGTATGTCTTTGTTACTGGGTGTCAGTGTGTGTCTCTGTTACTTGGTGTCATTGTATGCCTTTGTTACAGTTTATTAGTGCTTCTCTGTGTTAAGGGGTGTCAGTGTGTGTTTGTTTGTGTTACTGGGTGCCAGTGTATGTCTTTGTTACTTGGTGTAAGTGTGTGTCTGTTTTACTGGGTATCAGTGTCAGTCTTTGTTACTTGGTGTAAGTGTGTGTCTTTGTTACTTGGTGTAATTGTATGTTTTTGTTACTTGGTGTCATTGTATGTCTGTGTTACTTGGTGTAAGTGAATGTCTTTGTTACTTGGTGTAAGTGTGTGTCTGTTACTTCGTGTAAGAGTGTGTCTGTGTTCCTGGGAATCATTGTATGTCTTTGTTACTTGGTGTCAGTGTATTTCTGTGTTACTTTGTGTAAGTGTGTGTCTGTGTTACTTGGTGTAAGGCTGTGTCTTCGTTACTTGGTGTCCGTGTGTGTCTGTGTTACTGGGTGTCAGTGTATGTCTTTGTTACTTGGTGTAACTGTGTGTCTGTGTTACTGGGTATCTGTGTATGTCTTTGTGACTTGGTGTAAGTGTATGTCTTTGTTACTGGGTATCAGTGAATGTCTTTGTGATTTGTATCAGTGTATGTCAAAATACTTGGTGTAATTGTCTGTCTTTGTTACTAGGTGTCAGTGTGTGTCTGTGTTACTTGGTGTACAGTGTATGTCTTTGTTACTTGGTGTCTGTGTATGTCTGTGTTACTTGGTGTCAGTGTGTGTCTGTGTTACTTGGTGTAAGTGTTTGTCTTGTGACTTGGTATCAGTGTATGTCTTTGTTACTGGGTGTCAGTGTGTGTCTGTGTTACTGGGTATCAGTGTAAGTCTTTGTGACTTGTTATCAGTGTATGTCTTTGTTACTGGCTGTCAGTTTGTGTCTGTGTTACTGGGTATCAGTGTATGTCTTTCTGACTTGGTATCAGTGTATGTCTTTGTTACTGGGTGTCAGTGTGTTTCTGTGTTCCTGGGTATCAGTGTATGTCTTTGTGACTTGGAGTCAGTGTATGTCTTTATTACTGGGTGTCAATGTGTGTCTTTGTGACTTTTTGTCAGTGTATGTCTGTGTTACTTGGTGTAAGTGTATGTCGGTGTAACTGAGTTTCAGTGTGTGTCTGTGTTACTGGGTGTCAGTGTATGTCTTTGTTACTTGGTGTAACTGTGTGTCTGTGTTACTGGGTATCTGTGTATGTCTTTGTGACTTGGTGTCAGTGTATGTCTTTGTTACTGGGTATCAGTGAATGTCTTTGTGATTTGTATCAGTGTATGTCAAAATACTTGGTGTAATTGTCTGTCTTTGTTACTAGGTGTCAGTGTGTGTCTGTGTTACTTGGTGTACAGTGTATGTCTTTGTTACTTGGTGTCTGTGTATGTCTGTGTTACTTGGTGTCAGTGTGTGTCTGTGTTACTTGGTGTAAGTGTATGTCTTGTGACTTGGTATCAGTGTATGTCTTTGTTACTGGGTGTCAGTGTGTGTCTGTGTTACTGGGTATCAGTGTAAGTCTTTGTGACTTGTTATCAGTGTATGTCTTTGTTACTGGTGTCAGTTTGTGTCTGTGTTACTGGGTATCACTGTATGTCTTTCTGACTTGGTATCAGTGTATGTCTTTGTTACTGGGTGTCAGTGTGTTTCTGTGTTCCTGGGTATCAGTGTATGTCTTTGTGACTTGGAGTCAGTGTATGTCTTTATTACTGGGTGTCAATGTGTGTCTTTGTGACTTTTTGTCAGTGTATGTCTGTGTTACTTGGTGTAAGTGTGTGTCGGTGTAACTGAGTTTCAGTGTGTGTCTGTGTTACTGGGTGTCAGTGTATGTCTTCATTACTTGGTGTAAGTGTGTGTCAGTGTTACCGGGTGTCAGTGTATGACTGTGTTACTTGGTGTAAGTGTGTGTCTGTGTTACTGGGTATCAGTGTATGTCTTTGTGACTTGGTGTCAGTGTATGTCTTTGTCACTGGGTGTCAGTGTGTGTCTTTGTGACTTGGTGTCAGTGTATGTCTTTGTTACTTTGTGTCAGTGTATGTCAAAATACTTGGTGTAAGTGTATGTCTTTGTTACTTGGTGTAAGTGTATGACTTTGTTACTTGGTGTCAGTGTATATCTTTGTTACTTGGTGTCAGTGTGTGTTTGTGTGACTGGGTATCAGTGTATGTCTTTGTGACTTTGTATCAGTGTATGTCTTTGTGACTTGGTGTCAGTGTATGTCTTTGTTACTGGGTGTCAGTGTGTGTCTCTGTTACTTGGTGTCATTGTATGCCTTTGTTACTGTTTATTAGTGTATCTCTGTGTTAAGGGGTGTCAGTGTGCGTTTGTTTGTGTTACTGGGTGCCAGTGTATGTCTTTGTTACTTGGTGTAAGTGTGTGTCTGTGTTACTGGGTATCAGTGTCTGTCTTTGTTACTTGGTGTAAGTGTGTGTCTTTGTTACTTGGTGTAATTGTATGTTTTTGTTACTTGGTGTCAGTGTCTGTCTTTGTTACTTGGTGTAAGTGTGTGTCTTTGTTACTTGGTGTCATTCTATGTCTTTGTGACTTGGTGTCAGTGTATGTATTTGTTACTTGTTGTAAGTGTGTGTCTGTGTTACTGGGTATCAGTGTATGTCTTTTTTACTTGGTGTCAGTGTATGTCAAATTACTTGGTGTATGTGTATGTCTTTGTTACTTGGTGTAATTGTCTGTCTTTGTTACTTGGTGTAGGTGTATGACTTTGTTACTTGGTGTCAGTGTATGTCTTTGTTACTTGGTGTCAGTGTGTGTCTGTGGTACTGGGTGTCAGTGTATGTCTTTGTGAATTGGTATCAGTGTCTGTCTTTGTGACTTGGTGGCCGTGTATGTCTTTGCTACTGGGTGTCAGTGTGTGTCTCTGTTACTTGGTGTAATTGTATGTCTTTGTTACTGATTATTTGCGTTTCTCTGTGTTACTGGGTGTCAGCGTGTGTTTGTTTGTGTTACCGGGTGTCAGTGTATGTCTTGGTTACTTGGTGTAATTGTGTGTCTGTGTTACTGGGGATCAGTGTCTGTCTTTGTTACTTGGTGCAAGTGTGTGTCTTTGTTACTTGGTGTAATTGTATGTCTTTGTTACTTGGTGTCAGTGTATGTCTGTGTTACTTGGTGTAAGTGTGTGTCTGTGTTACTTGGTGTAAGTGTATGTCTTTGTTACTTGGTGTAAGTGTGTGTCTGTGTTACTTGGTGTAAGTGTGTGTCTGTGTTCCTGGGTATCATTGTATGTCTTTGTTACTTGGTGTCAGTGTATGTCTGTGTTACTTTGTGTAAGTGTGTGTCTGTGTTACTGGGTGTCAGTGTGTGTCTGTGTTTCTTGGTGTACGTCTGTGTCTTTGTTACTTGGTGTCCGTGTGTGTCTGTGTTACTGGTTGTCATTGTATGTCTTTGTTACTGGGTGTCAGTGTATGTCTTTGTTACTTGGTGTAAGTGTGTGTCTGTGTTACTGGGTGTCAGTGTATGTCTGTGTTACTTGGTGTAAGTGTGTGTCTGTGTTACTGGGTATCAGTGTATTTCTTTGTGACTTGGTGTCAGTGTGTGGCTTTGTTACTGGGTGTCAGTGTGTGTCTTTGTGACTTGGTGTCAGTGTATGTCTTTGTTACTTGGTGTAAGTGTGTGTCTGTGTTACTGGGTATCAGTGTATGTCTTTGCTACTTGGTGCCAGTGTATGTCATAATACTTGGTGTCAGTGTATGTCTGTGTTACTTGGTGTAATTGTCTGTCTTTGTTACTTGGTGTAAGTGTATGACTTTGTTACTTCGTGTCAGTGTATGTCTTTGTTACTTGGTGTCAGTGTGAGTCTGTGTTACTGGGTATCAGTGTATGTCTTTGTGACTTGGTATCAGTGTATGTCATTGTGACTTGGTGTCAGTGTATGTCTTAGTTACTGGGTGTCAGTGTGTGTCTTTGTTACCTGGTGTCATTGTATGTCTTTGTTACTGATTATTAGTGTTTCACTGTGTTACTGGGTGTCTGTGTGTGTTTTTTTGTGTTACTGGGTGTCAGTGTATGTCTTTGTTACTTGGTGTAAGTGTGTGTCTGTGTTACTGGGTATCAGTGTCTGTCTTTGTTACTTGGTGTAAGTATGTGCCTTTGTTACTTGGTGTAATTGTATGTCTTTGTCACTTGGTGTCAGTGTTTGTCTGTGTTACTTGGTGTATGTGTATGTCTTTGTTACTTGGTGTAAGTGTGTATCTGTGTTCCTGGGTATCACTGTATGTCTTTGTTACTTGCTGTAAGTGTGTGTCTGTGTTACTGGGTATCAGTGTATGTCTTTGTTACTTGGTGTCAGTGTATGTCCGTGTTACTTGGTGTAAGTGTGTGTCTGTTTTACTGGGTGTCAATGTGTGACTGTGTTACTTGGTGTCAGTGTGTGTCTTTGTTTCTTGGTGTCCGTGTGTGTCTGTGTTACTGGGTGTCAGTGCATGTCTTTGTTACTTGGTGTCAGTGTATATCTGTGATACTTGTTGTAAGTGTGTGTCTTTGTTACTTGGTGTAATTGTATGTCTTTGTTACTTGGTGTCAGTGTATGTCTGTGTTACTTGGTGTATGTGTATATCGTTGTTACTTGGTGTAAGTGTGTGTCTGTGTTACTTGGTGTAAGTGTGTATCTGTCTTCCTGGGTATCATTGTATGTCTTTGTTACTTGGTGTCAGTGAGTGTGTTACTTGGTGTAAGTGTGTATCTGTGTTCCTGGGTTTAAGTGTATGTCTTTCTGACTTGGTATCAGTGTATGTCTTTGTTACTGGGTGTCAGTGTGTGTCTGTGTTACTGGGTATCAGTGTATGTCTTTGTGACTTGGTATCTGTGTATGTATTTGTTACTGGGTGTCAGTGTGTGTCTGTGTTCCTGGGTATCAGTGTATGTCTTTGTGACTTGGTGTCAGTGTATGTCTTTGTTACTGGGTGTCATTGTGTGTCTTTGTGACTTGGTGTCAGTGTATGTCTTTGTTACCTTGTGTAAGTGTGTGTCTGTGATACTGGGTATCAGTGTATGTCTTTGTTACTTGGTGTCAGTGTATGTCTGCGTTACTTGGTGTAAGTGTGTGTCTGTGTATCAGTGTATGTCTTTGTGACTTTGGTGTCAGTGCATGTCTTATTTACTGGGTGTCATTGTGTGTCTTTGTGACTTGGTGTCAGTGTATGTCTGTGTTACTGTGGGTCAGTGTGTGTCTGTGTTACTGGGGTTCAGTGCGTGTTTCTAACTGGGTGTCAGTGTGTGTCTGTGTTACTTGGTGTAAGTCTGTGTCTTTGTTAATTGGTGTCCGTGTGTGTCTGTGTTACTGGGTGTCAGTGTATGTCTTTGTTACTTGGTGTAAATGTGTGTATGTGTTACTGGGTGTCAGTGTATGGCTTTGTTACTTAGTGTAAGTGTGTGTCTGTGTTACTGGGTATCAGTGTATGTCTTTGTTACTTGGTGTCAGTGTATGTCAAAATACTTAGTGTATGTGTATGTCTTTGTTACTTGGTGCAATTGTCTGTCTTTGTTACTTGGTGTAAGTGTATGACTTTGTTACTTGGTGTCAGTGTATGTCTTTGTTACTTGGTGTCACTGTGAGTCTGTGTTCCTGGGTATCAGTGTATGTCTTTGTGACTTGGTATCAGTGTATATCTTTGTGACTTGGTGTCAGTGTATGTCTTTGTTAATGGGAGTCAGTGTGTGTCTCTGTTACTTGGTTTAAGTGTGTGTCTTTGTTACTTGGTGTAATTGTATGTCTGTGTTACTTGGTGTCAGTGTATGTCTTTGTTACTTGGTGTATGTGTATGTCTTTGTTACTTGGTGTAAGTGTATGTCTGTGTTACTTGGTGTAAGTGTGTTTCTGTGATACTGGGTATCAGTGTATGTCTTTGTTACTTGGTGTCAGTGTATGTCTGTGTTACTTGGTGTAAGTGTGTGTCTGTTTTACTGGGTGTCAGTGTGTGTCTCTGTTACTTGGTGTAAGTGTGTGTCTTTGTTACTTGGTGTCCGTGTGTGTCTGTGTTACTGGGTGTCAGTGCATGTCTTTGTTACTTGGTGTCAGAGTATATCTGTGATACTTGGTGTAAGTGTGTGTCTTTGTTACTTGGTGTAATTGTATGTCTTTATTACTTGGTGTCAGTGTAAGTCTGTGTTACTTGGTGTAAGTGTATGTCTTTGTTACTTGGTGTAAGTGTGTGTCTGTGTTACTTGGTGTAAGTGTGTGTCTGTGTTACTGGGTATCAGTGTATGACTTTGTGACTTGGTGTCAGTGTATGTCTTTGTTACTGGGTATCAGTGAATGTCTTTGTGATTGGTATCAGTGTATGTCAAAATACTTGGTTTAAGTATTTGTCTTTGTTACTTGGTGTAATTGTCTGTCTTTGTTACTTGGTGTAAGTGTATTTCTTTGTTACTTGGTGTCAGTGTATGTCATTGTTACTTGGTGTCAGTGTATGTCTGTGTCACTTGGTGTAAGTGTGTGTCTTTGTTACTTGGTGTAAGTGTATGTCTTTGTTACTAGGTGTCAGTGCATGTCTTTGTGACTTGGTGTCAGTGTGTGTCTGTGTTACTGGGTATCAGTGTCTGTCTTTCTGACTTGGTATCAGTGTATGTCTTTGTTACTGGATGTCAGTGTGTGTCTGTGTTAGTGGGTATCAGTGTATGTCTTTGTGACTTCGTATCAGTGTATGTCTTTGTTACTGGGTGTCAGTGTGTGTCAGTTTTCCTGGGTATCAGTGTATGTCTTTGTGACTTGGTGTCAGTGTATGTCTTTGTTACTGGGTGTCATTGTGTGTCTTTGTGACTTGGTGTCAGTGTTTGTCTTTGTTACCTGGTGTAACTGTGTGTCTGTGATACTGGGTATCAGTGTATGCCTTTGTTACATGGTGTCAGTGTATGTCTGTATTACTTGGTGTCAGTGTATGTCTTTGTGACTTAGTATCTTTGCATGTCTTTGTTACAGGGTGTCAGTGTGTGTCTGTGCTACTGGGTATCAGTGTATATCTTTGTGACTTGGTGTCAGTGTATGTCTTTGTTACTGGGTGTCAGTGTGTGTCTTTGTGACCTTGTCTAAGTGCGTGTCTTTGTATCAGTGTATGTCTTTGTGACTGTGCTGTCAGTGTATGTCTTTGTTACTGGGTGTCATTGTGTGTCTTTGTGACTTGGTGTCAGTGTATGTCTGTGTTACTGTGGGTCAGTGTGTATCTGTGTTACTGGGGTTCAGTGTGTGTTTCTAACAGGGTGTCAGTGTGTGTCTGTGTTACTGGGTGTAAGCGTATGTCTTTGTTACTTGGTGTCAGTGTATGTGTTTGTGACTTGGTGTCAGTGTGTGTCTGTGTTACTGGGTATCAGGGTATGTCTTTGTTACTGTTTATTAGTGTTTCTCTGTGTTACTGGGTGTCAGTGTGTTTTTGTTTGCGTTACTGGGTGTCAGTTTGTCTCTGTGAAACTAGGTGTCAGTATTTAGTTTAGATTAGAGATACGGCACTTTAACAGGCCCTTCGGCCCACCGAGTCTGTGCCGGCCATCAACCACCCATTTGGCATGTGGGAGGAAACCGGAGCACCCGGAGGAAACCAACGCAGACACAGGGAGAACTTGAAAACTCCGCACAGGCAGTACCCAGAATCGAACCCGGGTCCCTGGTGCTGTGAGGCTGCGCTGCTAACCACTGCGACAATGTGCCCCCCCCCCCAATGTGTGCCTGTGTTACTGGGTATCAGTGTCTGTCTTTGTTACTTGGTGTCAGTGTATGTCTGTGTTACTTGGTGTAAGTGTGTGTCTGTGTTACTGGGTGTCAGTGTGTGTCTGTGTTTCTTGGTATCAGTGTATGTCTTTGTTAATTGGTGTAAGTGTGTTTCTGTGTTCCTGGGTAACAGTGTATGTCTTTGTTACTTGGTGTCAGTGTGTGTCTGTGTTACTGGGTATCAGTGTATGTCTTTGTGACTTGGTATCAGTTTATGTCTTTGTTACTGGGTGTCAGTGTGTGTCTGTGTTACTGGGTATCAGTGTATGTCTTTGTGACTTGGTATCACTGTATGTCTTTGTTACTGGGTGTCAGTGTGTTTCTATGTTCCTGGGTATCAGTGTATGTCTTTGTTACTTGGTGTCAGTGTATGTCTGTGTTACGTGGTGTAAGTTTGTGTCTGTTTTACGGGGTGTCAGTGTTTGTCTGTGTTACTTGGTGTACGTGTGTGTCTATGTTACTTGGTGTCCGTGTGTGTCTGTGGTAGTGGGTGTCAGTGCATGTCTTTGTTACTGGGTGTCAGTGTGTGTCTTTGTGACCTGGTGTCAGTGTATGTCTTTGTTACTTGGTGTAAGTGTGTGTCTGTGTTACTGGGTATCAGTGTATGTCTTTGTTACTTGGTGTGAGTGTATGTCAAAATACTTGGTGTAAGTGTATGTCTTTGTTACTTGGTGTAATTGTCTGTCTTTGTTACTTGGTGTAAGTGTATGTCTGTGTTATTTGGTGTAAGTGTGTGTCTTTGTTACTAGGTGTAATTGTATGTCTTTTTTACTTGGTGTCAGTGTATGTCTGTGTTACTTGGTGTCAATGTTTGGCTTTGTTACTTGGTGTCAGTGTATGTCTTTGTGACTTAGTATCTTTGCATGTCTTTGTTACAGGGTGTCAGTGTGTGTCTGTGCTACTGGGTATCAGTGTATATCTTTGTGACTTGGTGTCAGTGTATGTCTTTGTTACTGGGTGTCAGTGTGTGTCTTTGTGACCTGGTGTAAGTGCGTGTCTTTGATACTGGGTATCAGTGTGTGTCTTTGTTACTTGGTGTCAGTGTATGTCTGTGTTACTTGGTGTAAGTATGTGTCTGTGTATCAGTGTATGTCTTTGTGACTTTGTTGTCAGTGTATGTCTTCGTTACTGGGCGTCATTGTGTGTCTTTGTGACTTGTTATCAGTGTATGTCTGTGTTACTGGGGGTCAGTGTGTGTCTGTGTTACTGGGTATCAGTTTATGTCTTTGTTACTTGGTGTCAGTGTATGTCTGTGTTACTTGGTGTAAGTGTGTGTCTTTGTTACTGGGTGTCAGTGTGTGTCTGTGTTACTTGGTGTAAGTGTGTGTCTTTGTTACTTGGTGTCTGTGTATGTCTTTGTTACTGGGAGTCAGTGTGTGTCTGTGTTACTGGGTATCAGTGTATGTCTTTGTGACTTGGAGTCAGTGTATGTCTTTGTTACTGCGTGTCAGTGTGTGTCTTTGTGACTTGGTGTCAGTGTATGTCTGTGTTACTTGGTGTAATTGTCTGTCTTTGTTACTTGGTGTAAGTGTATGTCTTTGTTACTTGGTGGCTGTGTATGTCTTTGTTACTTTGTGTCAGTGTATGTCTGTGTTACTTGGTGTAAGTGTGTGTCTTTGTTACTTGGTGTAAGTGTATGTCTTTGTTACTTGGTGTCAGTGCATGTCTTTGTTACTTGGTGTCAGTGTGTGTCTGTGTTACTGGGTATCAGTGAATGTCTTTGTGATTGGTATCAGTGTATGTCTTTGTTACTGGGTGTCATTGTGTGTCTTTGTGAATTGTTGTCAGTGTATGTCTGTGCTACAGGGGGTCAGTGTGTGTCTGTGTTACTGGGGTTCAGTGTTTGTTTCCAACTGGGTGTCAGTGTGTGTCTGTGTTACTGGGTGTCAGTGTCTGTCTTTGTTACTTGGTGTAAGCGTATGTCTTTGTTACTTGGTGTCAGTGCATTTGTTTGTGACTTGGTGTCAGTGTATGTCTTTGTTACTGGGTGTCAGTGTGTGTGTGTTTGTGTTACTGGGTGTCAGTGTGTATCTGTGACACTAGGTGTCAATATTTAGTTTAGTTTCGAGATACAGCAATTTAACAGGCCCTTCGGCCCACCGAGTCTGTGCCGACCATCAACCACCCATTTATACTAATCCTACACGAATCCCGTTTTCCTATCACATCCCTACCTGTCCCGATTTATTTCCCTCCCACCTACCTACACTCGGGTCAATTTATGATGGCCAATTAACCTGTCAACCTGCAAGTCTTTGGCATGTGGGAGGAAACCGGAGCACCGGGAGGAAACCCACGCAGAGACAGGGAGAACATGCAAACTCCGCGCAGGCAGTACCCAGAATCGAAGCCGGGTCCCTGGAGCTGTGAGGCTGCGGTGCTAACCACTGCGTAAATGTGCCCCCCCCCCCACCCCCCAGTGTGTGCCTGTGTTGCTGGGTATCAGTGTATGTCTTTGTTACTTGGTGTCAGTGTATGTCTGTGTTACTTGGTGTAAGTGTGTGTCTTTGTTACTTGGTGTCTGTGAATGTCTTTGTTACTTGGTGTCAGTGTGTGTCTGTGTTACTGGGTATCAGTGTATGTCTTTGTGACTTGGTATCATTGTATGTGTTTGTTATTGGGTGTCAGTGTGTGTCTGTGTTACAGGGTATCAGTGTATGTCTTTGTGACTTGGTATCAGTTTATGTCTTTGTTACTGGGTGTCAGTGTGTTTCTGTGTTCCTGGGTATCAGTGTATGTCTTTGTGACTTGGAGTCAGTGTATGTCTTTGTTACTGGGTGTCAGTGTGTCTTTGTGACTTGGCGTCAGTGTATGTCTGTGTTTCTTGGTGTAAGTGTGTGTCTGTGTTACTGGGTATCAGTGTATGTCTTTGTTACTTGGTGTCAGTGTATGTCTGTGTTACTTGGGGTAAGTGTGCGTCTGTGTTACTGGGTGTCAGTGTATGTCTTTGTTACTTGGTGTAAGTGCGTGTCTGTGTTACTTGGTGTAAGTGTGTGTCTGTGTTCTAGGGTATCTTTGTATGTCTTTGTTACTTGGTGTCAGTGTATGTCTGTGTTACTTGGTGTAAGTGTGTGTCTGTGCTACTGGGTATCAGTGTATGTCTTTGTTACTTGGTGTCAGTGTATGTCTGTGTTTCTTGGTGTAAGTGTGTGTCTGTTTTACTGGGTGTCAGTGTGTGTCTGTGTTACTTGGTGTAAGTGTGTGTCTTTGTTACTTGGTGTCCGTGTGTGTCTGTGTTACTGGGTGTCAGTGCATGTCTTTGTTACTTGGTGTCAGTGTATATCTGTGTTACTTGGTGTAAGTGTGTGTCTTTGTTACTCGGTGTAATTGTATGTCTTGTTACTTGGTGTCAGTGTATGTCTGTGTTATTTGGTGTAAGTGTATGTCTTTGTTACTTGGTGTCAGTGTATGTATTTGTGACTTGGTATCATTGTATGTCTTTGTTACTGGGTGTCAGTGTGTGTCTGTGTTACTGGGTATCAGTGTATGTCTTTGTGACTTGGTGTCAGTGCCTGTCTTTGTTACTGGGTGTCAGTGTGTGTCTGTGTTACTGGGTATCAGTGTCTGTCTTTGTGACATGGTATCAGTGAATGTCTTTGTGACTTGGTGTCAGTGTATGTCTTTGTTACTGGGTATCAGTGAATGTCTTTGTGTTTGGTATCAGTGTATGTCAAAATACTTGGTGTAAGTGTATGTCTTTGTTACTTGGTGTAATTGTCTGTCTTTGTCACTTGGTGTAAGTGTATGTCTTGGTTACTTTGTGTCAGTGTATGTCTTTGTTACTTTGTGTCAGTTTATGTCTGTTTTACTGGGTATCAATGAATGTCTTTGTGATTGGTATCAGTGTATGTCTTTGCTACTGGGTGTCATTGTGTGTCTTTGTGACTTGTTGTCAGTGTACGTCTGTGTTACTGGGTGTCAGTGTGTGTCTGTGTTACTGGGGTTCAGTGTGTGTTTCTAACTGGGTGTCAGTGTGTGTCTGTGTTACTGGGTATCAGTGTGTGTCTTTGTTACATGGTGTAAGCGTATGTCTTTGTTACTTGGTGTCAGTGTATGTGTTTGTGACTTGGTGTCAGTGTATGTGTTTGTTACTGGGTGCCAGTGTGTGTCTGTGTTACTGGGTATCAGTGTATGTCTTTGTGACTTCGAATTAGTGTTTCTCTTTGTTACTGGGTGTCAGTGTGTGTTTGTTTGTGTTACAGGGTGTCAGTGTGTATCTGTGACACTAGGTGTAAGGATTTAGTTTAGTTTAGAGATGCAGCACTTTAACAGGCCCTTCGGCCCACCGAGTCTGTGCCGACCATCAACCACTCATTTATACTAATCCTGCACTCATCCCGTATTCCTATCACATCCCCACCTGTCCCTATATATTTCCCTCCCACCTACCTATACTAGGGGCAATTTATGATGGCCAATTAACCTATCAACCTGCAAGTCTTTGGCATGTGGGAGGAAACCGGAGCACCCGGAGGAAACCCACGCAGACACAGGGAGAACTTGCAAACTCCGCACAGGCAGTACCCAGAATCGAACCCGGGTCCCTGGAGCTGTGAGGCTGCTGTGCTAACCACTGCGGCAATTGTGCCCCCCCCACCCCCCCCCCCCCCCTCCCCCCCCCGCAGTGCGTGCCTGTGTTACTGGGTATCAGTGTATGTCTTTGTTACTTGGTGTCAGTGTATGTCTGTGTTACATGGTGTAAGTGTGTTTCTGTGTTACTGGGTGTCACTGTGTGTCTGTGTTACTGGGTATCAGTGTATGTCTTTGTGACTTGTTGTCAGTGTATGTCTGTGTTAATTGGTGTAAGTGTGTGTCTGTGTTACTGGGTATCAGTGTATGTCTGTGTTACTTGGTGTAAGTGTGTGTCTGTGTTATTGGGTGTCAGTGTATGTCTTTGTTACTTGGTGTAAGTGTTTGTCTGTGTTACTTGGTGTAAGTGTGTGTCTGTGTTACTGGGTATCAGTGTATGTCTTTGTTACTTGGTGTCAGTGTATGTCTGTGTTACTTGGTGTAAGTGTGTGTCTGCTTTACTGGGTGTCAGTGTGTGTCTTTGTGACTTGGTGTCAGTGCATGTCTGTGTTACTTGGTGTCAGTGTATATCTGTGTTACTTGGTGTAAGTGTTTGTCTTTGTTGCTCGGTGTAATTGTATATCTTTGTTACTTGGTGTCAGTGTATGTCTGTGTTATTTGGTGTAAGTGTATGTCTTTGTTACTTGGTGTCAGTGTATGTATTTGTGACTTGGTATCATTGTATGTCTTTGTTACTGGGTGTCAGTGTGTGTCTGTGTTACTGGGTATCAGTGTATGTCTTTGTGACTTGGTGTCAGTGTCTGACTTTGTTACTGGGTGTCAGTGTGTGTCTGTGTTAATGGGTATCAGTGTCTGTCTTTGTGACTTGGTATCAGTGCATGTCTTTGTTACTTGGTGTCAGTGTATATCTGTGTTACTTGGTGTAAGTGTTTGTCTTTGTTACTCGGTGTAATTGTATATCTTTGTTACTTGGTGTCAGTGTATGTCTGTGTTATTTGGTGTAAGTGTATGTCTTTGTTACTTGGTGTCAGTGTATGTATTTGTGACTTGGTATCATTGTATGTCTTTGTTACTGGGTGTCAGTGTGTGTCTGTGTTACTGGGCATCAGTGTATGTCTTTGTGACTTGGTGTCAGTGTCTGACTTTGTTACTGGGTGTCAGTGTATGTCTTTGTTACTGGGTATCAGTGAATGTCTTTGTGTTTGGTATCAGTGCATGTCAAAATACTTGGTGTAAGTGTATGTCTTTGTTACTTGGTGTAATTGTCTGTCTTTGTCACTTGGTGTAAGTGTATGTCTTGGTTACTTGGTGTCAGTGTATGTCTTTGTTTCTTTGTGTCAGTTTATGTCTGTGTTACTGGGTATCAGTGTATGTCTTTGTTACTTGGTGTCAGTGTATGTCTGTGTTACTTGGTGTAAGTGTGTGTCTGTGTTACTGGGTGTCAGTGTTTGTCTGTGTTACTGGGTATCAGTGTATGTCTTTGTGACTTGGTGTCAGTGTATGTCTGTGTTACTTGGTGTAAGTGTGTGTCTGTGTTACTGGGTATCAGTGTATGTCTGTGTTACTTGGTGTAAGTGTGTGTCTGTGTTATTGGGTGTCAGTGTATGTCTTTGTTACTTGGTGTAAGTGTTTGTCTGTGTTACTTTGTGTAAGTGTGTATCTGTGTTCCTGGGTATCATTGAAGGTCTTTGTTACTTGGTGTCAGTGTATGTCTGTGTAACTTGGTGTAAGTGTGTGTCTGTGTTACTGGGTATCAGTGTATGTCTTTGTTACTTTGTGTCAGTTTATGTCTGTGTTACTGGGTATCAATGAATGTCTTTGTGATTGGTAGCAGTGTATGTCTTTGTTACTGGGTGTCATTGTGTGTCTTTGTGACTTGTTGTCAGTGTACGTCTGTGTTACTGGGTGTCAGTGTGTGTCTGTGTTCCTGGGGTTCAGTGTGTGTTTGTAACTGGGTGTCAGTGTGTGTCAGTGTTACTGGGTATCAGTGTGTGTCTTTGTTACATGGTGTAAGCGTATGTCTTTGTAACTTGGTGTCAGTGTATGTGTTTGTGACTTGGTGTCAGTGTATGTGTTTGTTACTGGGTGTCAGTGTGTGTCTGTGTTACTGGGTATCAGTGTATGTCTTTGTGACTTCGAATTAGTCTTTCTCTGTGTTACTGGGTGTCAGTGTGTGTTTGTTTGTGTGACTGGGTGTCAGTGTGTATCTGTGACACTAGGTGTCAGTATTTAGTTTAGTTTAGAGATACAGCACTTCAACAGGCCCTTCGGCCCACCGAGTCTGTGCCGACCATCAACCACCCATTTATACCAATCCTGCACTCATACCGTATTCCTATCACATCCCAACCTGTCCCTATATATTTCCCTCCCACCTACCTATACTAGGGGCAATTTATGATGGCCAATTAACCTATCAACCTGCAAGTCTTTGGCATGTGGGAGGAAACCGGAGCACCCGGAGGAAACCCACGCAGACACAGGGAGAACTTGCAAACTCCGCACAGGCAGTACCCAGAATCGAACCCGGGTCCCTGGAGCTGTGAACTGCGGTGCTAACCACTGCGGCAATTGTGCCCCCCCCACCACCCCCCCCCCCCCGCCCCCCGCAGTGCGTGCCTGTGTTACTGGGTATCAGTGTATGTCTCTGTTACTTGGTGTCAGTGTATGTCTGTGTTACTTGGTGTAAGTGTGTGTCTGTGTTACTTGGTGTCAGTGTGTGTCTGTGTTACTGGGTATCAGTGTATGTCTTTGTGACTTGGTGTCAGTGTCTGTCTGTGTTACTTGGTGTAAGTGTGTGTCTGTGTTACAGGGTATCAGTGTATGTCTGTGTTACTTGGTGTAAGTGTGTGTCTGTGTGATTGGGTGTCAGTGTATGTCTTTGTTACTTGGTGTAAGTGTTTGTCTGTGTTACTTGGTGTAAGTGTGTATCTGTGTTCCTGGGTATCATTGAAGGTCTTTGTTACTTGGTGTCAGTGTATGTCTGTGTTACTTGGTGTAAGTGTGTGTCTGCTTTACTGGGTGTCAGTGTGTGTCTGTGTGACTTGGTGTCAGTGTATGTCTGTGTTACTTGGTGTAAGTGTGTGTCTGTGTTACTGGGTGTCAGTGTATGTCTTTGTTGCTTGGTGTCAGTGTATGTCTGTGTTAATTGGTGCAAGTGTGTGTCTATGTTACTGGATGTCAGCGTACATCTTTGTTACTTGGTGTAAGTGTGTGTCTGTGTTACTTGGTGTAAGTGTGTGTCTGTTTTACTGGGTGTCAGTGTGTGTCTGTGTTACTTGGTGTAAGTGTGTGTCTTTGTTACTTGGTGTCCGTGTGTTTCTGTGTTACTGTGTGTCAGTGCATGTCCTTGTTACTTGGTGACAGTGTATATCTGTGTTACTTGGTGTAAGTGTATGTCTTTGTTACTTGGTGTCAGTGTATGTCTTTGTGACTTGGTATCGTTGTATGTCTTTGTTACTGGGTGTCAGTGTGTGTCTGTGTTACTGGGTATCAGTGTATGTTTTTGTGACTTGGTGTTAGTGTATGTCTTTGTTACTGGGTGTCAGTGTGTGTCTGTGTTACTGGGTATCAGTGTATGTCTTTGTGACTTGGTGTCAGTGCATGTCTTTGTGACTTGGTGTCGTTGTATGTCTTTGTTACTGGGTGTCAGTGTGTGTCTGTGTTACTGGGTATCAGTGTATGTTTTTGTGACTTGGTGTTAGTGTATGTCTTTGTTACTGGGTGTCAGTGTGTGTCTGTGTTACTGGGTGTCAGTGTATGTCTTTGTGACTTGGTATCGTTGAATGTCTTTGTTACTGGGTGTCAGTGTGTGTCTGTGTTACTGGGTATCAGTGTATATCTTTGTTACTTGGTGTAAGTGTGTGTCTGTGTTACTTGGTGTAAGTGTGTGTCTGTTTTACTGGGTGTCAGTGTGTGTCTGTGTTACTTGGTGTAAGTGTGTGTCTTTGTTACTTGGTGTCCGTGTGTTTCTGTGTTACTGTGTGTCAGTGCATGTCCTTGTTACTTGGTGTCGGTGTATATCTGTGTTACTTGGTGTAAGTGTGTGTCTTTTTTACTTGGTGTAATTGTATGTCTTTGTTACTTGGTGTCAGTGTATGTCTGTGTTACTTGATGTAAGTGTACGTCTTTGTTACTTGGTTTCAGTGTATGTCTTTGTGACTTGGTATCGTTGTATGTCTTTGTTACTGGGTGTCAGTGTGTGTCTGTGTTACTGGGTATCAGTGTATGTTTTTGTGACTTGGTGTCAGTGTATGTCTTTGTTACTGGGTGTCAGTGTGTCTGTGTTACTTTGTATCAGTGCATGTCTTTGTGACTTCGTATCTGTGAATGTCTTTGTGACTTGGTGTCAGTTTATGTGTTGTTACTGGATATCAGTGAATGTCATTGTGATTGGTATCAGTGTATGTCAAAACACTTGGTGTAAGTGTGTGTCTTTGTTACTTGGTGTCAGTGTATGTCTTTGTTACTTGGTGTAATTGTCTGTCTTTGTTACTTGGTCTAAGTGTATGTCTTTGTTACTTGGTGTCAGTGTATGTCTTTGTTGCTTGGTGTCAATGTATGTCTGTGTTACTTGGTGCAAGTGTTTGTCTTTGTTACTTGGTGTCAGTGTATGTCGTTGTTACTTGGTTTCACTGCATGTCTTTGTTACTTGGTGTCAGTGTGTATCTGTGTTACTGGGTATCAGTGAATGTCTTTGTGATTTGTATCAGTGTATGTCTTTGTTACTGGGTGTCATTGTGTGTCTTTGTGACTTGGTGTCAGTCTAAGTCTTTGTTACTTGGTGTAAGTGTGTGTCTGTGTTACTGGGTATCAGTGTATGTCTTTGTTACTTGGTGTCAGTGTATGTCTGTGTTACTTGGTGTAAGTGCGTGTCTGTGTTACTGGGTATCAGTGTATGTCTTTGTTACTTGGTGTCAGTGTATGTCTGTATTACTTGGTGTAAGTGTGTGTCTGTTTTACTGAGTGTCAGTGTGTGTCTGTGTTACTTGGTGTAAGTGTGTGTCTTTGTTACTTGGTGTCCGTGTGTTTCTGTGTTACTGTGTGTCAGTGCATGTCCTTGTTACTTGGTGACAGTGTATATCTGCGTTACTTGGTGTAAGTGTGTGCCTTTGTTACTTGGTGTAATTGTATGTCTTTGTTACTTGGTGTCAGTGTATGTCTGTGTTACTTGGTGTAAGTGTATGTCTTTGTTACTTGGTGTCAGTGTATGTCTTTGTGACTTGGTATCGTTGAATGTCTTTGTTACTAGGTGTCAGTGTGTGTCTGTGTTACTGGGTATCAGTGTATGTCTTTGTGACTTGGTATCAGTGTATGTCTTTGTGACTTGGTGTCAGTGTATGTCTTTGTTACTGGGTATCAGTGAATGTCATTGTGATTGGTATCAGTGTATGTCAAAACACTTGGTGTAAGTGTGTGTCTTTGTTACTTGGTGTAAGTGTATGTCTTTGTTACTTGGTGTCAGTGTATGTCTTTGTTGCTTGGTGTCAGTGTATGTCTGTGTTACTTGGTGTAAGTGTGTGTCTTTGTTACTTCCTGTAAGTGTATGTCTTTGTTACTTGGTGTCAGTGCATGTCTTTGTTACTTGGTGTCAGTGTGTATCTGTGTTACTGGGTATCAGTGAATGTCTTTGTGATTGGTATCAGTGTATGTCTTTGTTACTGGGTGTCATTGTGTGTCTTTGTGACTTGTTGTCAGTGTGTGTCTGTGTTACTGGGGGTCAGTGTGTGTCTGTGCTACTGGGGTTCAGTGTGTGTTTCTAACTGGGTGTCAGTGTGTGTCTGTGTTACTGGGTATCAGTGTATGTCTTTGATACTTGGTGTAAGCGTATGTCTTTGTTACTTGGTGTCAGTGTATGTGTTTGTGACTTGGTGTCAGTGTATGTCTTTGTTACTAGGTGTCAGTGTGTGTCTGTGTTACTGGGTATCAGTGTATGTCTTTGTTACTTGGTGTAAGTGTGTGTCTTTGTTACTTGGTGTAAGTGTATGTCTTTGTTACTTGGTGTCAGTGTATGTCTTTGTGACTTGGTGTCAGTGTATGTCTTTGTTACTGGGTGTCAGTGTATGTCTGTGTTACTTGGTGTCAGTGTCTGTCTTTGTTACTTGGTGTAAGTGTGTGTCTTTGTTACTTGGTGCAATTGTATGTATTTGTTACTTGGTGTCAGTGTATGTCTGTGTTACTTGGTGTAAGTGTATGACTTTGTTACTTGGTTTAAGTGTGTGTCTGTGTTACTGGGTATCAGTGCATGTCTTTGTTACCTGGTGTCGGTGCATGTCGAAATACTTGGTGTAAGTGTATGTCATTGTTACTGTTTATTAGTGTTCCTCTGTGTTACTGGGTGTCTGTGCATGTTTGTTTGTGTTACTGGGAGTCAGTGTATGTCTTTGTTACTTGGTGTAAGTGTGTGTCTGTGTTACTGGGTATCAGTGTCTGTCTTTGTTACTTGGTGTAAGTGTGTGTCTTTGTTACTTGGTGTAATTGTCTGTATTTGTTACTTGGTGTCAGTGTATGACTGTGTTACTTGGTGTAAGTGTATGTCTTTGTTACTTGGTGTAAGTGTGAGTCTGTGTTACTTGGTGTAAGTGTGTGTCTGTGTTCCTGGGTATCATTGCATGTCTTTGTTCCTTGGTGTCAGTGTTTGTCTGTGTCACTTGGTGTAAGTGTGTGTCTTTGTTACTTGTTGTAAGTGTATGTCTTTGTTACTTGCTGTCAGTGCATGTCTTTGTTACTTGTTGTAAGTGTGTGTCTGTGTTACTGGGTATCAGTGCATGTCTTTGTTACTTCGTGTCAGTGCATGTCTGTGTTACTTGCTCTAAGTGTGTGTCTGTTTTACTGGGTGTCATTGTGTGTCTGTGTTACTTGATGTAAGTGTGTGTCTTTGTTTTTTGGTGTCCGTGTGTGTCTGTGTTACTGGGTGTCAGTGCATGTCTTTGTTACTTGGTGTCAGTGTATATCTGTGTTACCTGGTGTAAGTGTGTGTCTTTGTTACTTGGTGTAAGTGTGTGTCTTTGTTACTTGGTGTCAGTGTGTATCTGTGTTACTTGGTGTAAGTGTGTGTCTTTGTTACTTGGTGTAATTGTATGTCTTTGTTACTTGGTGTCAGTGTATGTCTGTGTTACTTGGTGTAAGCGTATGTCTTTGTTACTTGGTGTAAGTGTGTGTCTGTGTTACCTGGTGTAAGTGTGTGTCTGTGTTCCTGGGCATCAGTGTCTGTCTTTGTTACTTGGTGTCAGTGTATGTCTGTGTTACTTGGTGTAAGTGTGTCTGTGTTACTGGGTATCAGTGTATGTCTTTGTTACTTGGTGTCAATGTATGTCAGTGTTACTTGGTGTAAGTGTGTGTCTATGTTACTGGGTATCAGTGTGTGTCTTTGTTACTGGGTGTCAGTGTGTGTCTTTGTTACTTGATGTCCGTGTTTGTCTGTGTTACTGCGTGTCAGTGTATGTCTTTGTTACTGGGTGTCAGTGTATGTCTTTGTTACTTGGTGTAAGTGTGTGTCTGTGTTACTGGGTATCAGTGTCTGTCTTTGTTATTTGGTGTAAGTGTGTGTCTGTGTTACTGGGTATCCGTGTATGTCTTTGCTACTGGGTGTCAGTGTATGTCTGTGTTACTTGGTGTAAGTGTGTGTCTGTGTTACTGGGTATCAGTGTATGTCTTTGTGACTTGGTATCAGTGTATGTCTTTGTTACTGGGTGTCAGTGTGTGTCTTTGTGACTTGGTGTCAGTCTAAGTCTTTGTTACTTGGTGTAAGTGTGTGTCTGTGTTACTGGGTATCAGTGTATGTCTTTGTTAATTGGTGTCAGTGTACGTCTGTGTTACTTGGTGTAAGTGTGTGTCTGTGTTACTGGGTATCAGTGTATGTCTTTGTTACTTGGTGTCAGTGTATGTCTGTATTACTTGGTGTAAGTGTGTGTCTGTTTTACTGAGTGTCAGTGTCTGTCTGTGTTACTTGGTGTAAGTCTGTGTCTTTGTTAATTGGTGTCCGTGTGTTTCTGTGTTACTGTGTGTCAGTGCATGTCCTTGTTACTTGGTGTCAGTGTATATCTGTGTTACTTGGTGTAAGTGTGTGCCTTTGTTACTTGGTGTAATTGTATGTCTTTGTTACTTGGTGTCAGTGTATGTCTGTGTTACTTGGAGTAAGTGTATGTCTTTGTTACTTGGTGTCAGTGTATGTCTTTGTGACTTGGTATCGTTGTATGTCTTTGTTACTGGGTGTCAGTGTGTGTCTGTGTTACTGGGTATCAGTGTATGTCTTTGTGACTTGGTATCAGTGTATGTCTTTGTGACTTGGTGTCAGTGTATGTCTTTGTTACTGGGTATCAGTGAATGTCATTGTGATTGGTATCAGTGTATGTCAAAACACTTGGTGTAAGTGTGTGTCTTTGTTACTTGGTGTAAGTGTATGTCTTTGTTACTTGGTGTAATTGTCTGTCTTTGTTACTTGGTGTAAGTGTATGTCTTTGTTACTTGGAGTCAGTGTATGTCTTTGTTGCTTGGTGTCAGTGTATGTCTGTGTTACTTGGTGTAAGTGTGTGTCTTTGTTACTTGGTGTAAGTGTATGTCTTTGTTACTTGGTGTCAGTGCATGTCTTTGTTACTTGGTCTCAGTGTGTATCTGTGTTACTGGGTATCAGTGAATGTCTTTGTGATTGGTATCAGTGTATGACTTTGTTACTGGGTGTCATTGTGTGTCTTTGTGACTTGTTGTCAGTGTGTGTCTGTGCTACTGGGGTTCAGTGTGTGTTTCTAACTGGGTGTCAGTGTATGTCTGTGTCACTTGGTGTAATTGTGTGTCTGTTTTACTGCGTGTCAGTGTGTGTCTGTGTTACTTGGTGTAAGTGTGTGTCTTTGTTACTTGGTGTCCGTGTGTGTCTGTGTTACTGGGTGTCAGTGCATGTCTTTGTTACTGGGTGTCAGTGTGTGTCTTTGTGACTTGGTGTCAGTGTATGTCTTTGTTACTTGGTGTCAGTGTATGTCTGTGTTACTTGGTGTAAGTGTATGTCTTTGTGACTTGGTATCAGTGTTTGTCTTTGTGACTTGGTGTCAGTGTATGTCTTTGTGACTTGGTGTCAGTGTATGTCTGTGTTACTTGGTGTAAGTGTGTGTCTGTGTTACTGGGTATCAGTGTATGTCTTTGTGACTTGGTGTCAGTGTATGTATTTGTTACTTGGTGTAAGTGTGTGTCTGTGTTACTGGGTGTCAGTGTGTGTCTGTGTTACTTGGTGTAAGTCTGTGTCTTTGTTACTTGGTGTCCGTGTGTGTCTGTGTTACTGGGTGTCACTGTATTTCTTTGTTACTGGGTCTCAGTGTATGTCTTTGTTACTTGGTGTAAGTGTGTGTCTGTGTTACTGAGTGTCAGTGTATGTCTGTGTTACTTGGTGTAAGTGTGTGTCTGTGTTACTGGGTATCATTGTATGTCTTTGTGAATTGGTGTCAGTGTATGTCTTTGTTACTGGGTGTCAGAGTGTGTCTTTGTGACTTGGTGTCAGTGTATGGCTGTGTTACTTGGTGTAAGTGTATGGCTGTGTTACTTGGTGTAAGTGTGTGTCTGTGTTACTGGGTATCAGTGTATGTCTTTGTGACTTGTTGTCGGTGTATGTCTTTGTTACTGGGTGTCAGTGTATGTCTTTGTTACTTGGTGTCAGTGTATGGCTGTGTTACTTGGTGTAAGTGTATGTCTTTGTTACTGGGTATCAGTGTATGTCTTTGTTACTGGATGTCAGCGTGTGTCTGTGTTACTGGGTATCAGTGTATGTCTTTGTGACTTGGTATCAGTGTATGTCTTTGCTACTGGGTGTCAGTGTATGTCTGTGTTCCTGGGTATCAGTGTATGTCTTTGTGACTTTGTTTCAGTGTATGTCTTTGTTACTGGGTGTCAGTGTGTGTCTTTGTGTCTTGGTGTCAGTGTATGTCTGTGTTACTTGGTGTAAGTGTGTGTCTGTGTTACTGGGTATCCGTGTATGTCTTTGTTACTTGGCGTCAGTGTATGTCTGTGTTACTTGGTGTAAGTGTGTGTCTGTGTTACTGGGTGTCAGTGTGTGTCTGTGTTACTGGGTATCAGTGTATGTCTTTGTGACTTGGTGTCAGTGTATGTCTGTGTTACTTGGTGTAAGTGTGTGTCTGTGTTACTGGGTATCAGTGTATGTCTGTGTTACTTGGTGGAAGTGTGTGTCTGTGTTATTGGGTGTCAGTCATGTCTTTGTTACTTTGTGTAGGTGTTTGTCTGTGTTACTTGGTGTAAGTGTGTGTCTGTGTTCCTGGGGATCATTGAATGTCTTTGTTACTTGGTGGAAGTGTATGTCTGTGTTACTTGGTGTCGGTGTGTGTCTGTGTTACTGGGTATCAGTGTATGTCTTTGTTACTTGGTGTCAGGGTATGTCTGTGTTACTTGGTGGAAGTGTGTGTCTGCTTTACTGGGTGTCAGTGTGTGTCTTTGTGACTTGGTGTCAGTGTATGTCTTTGTTACTTGGTGTAAGTGTGTGTCTGTGTTACTGGGTATCAGTGTATGTCTTTGTTACTTGGTGTCAGTGTATGTCTGTGTTAATTGGTGCAAGTGTGTGTCTTTGTTACTGGGTGTCAGCGTATATCTTTGTTACTTGGTGTAAGTGTCTGTCTGTGTTACTTGGTGTACGTGTGTGTCTGTGTTCCTGGGTATCATTGCATGTCTTTGTTACTGGGTGCCAGTGTATATCTGTATTACTTGGTGTAAGTGTGTGTCTGTTTTACTGGGTGTCAGTGTGTGTCTGTGTTACTTGGTGTAAGTGTGTGTCTTTGTTACTTGGTGTCCGTGTGTTTCTGTGTTACTGTGTGTCAGTGCATGTTCTTGTTACTTGGTGTCAGTGTATATCTGTGTTACCTGGTGTAAATGTGTGTCTTTTTTACTTGGTGTAATTGTACGTCTTTGTGACTTGGTATCGTTGTATGTCTTTGTTACTGGGTGTCAGTGTGTGTCTGTGTTACTGGGTATCAGTGTATGTTTTTGTGACTTGGTGTCAGTGTATGTCTCTGTTACTGGGTGTCAGTGTGCGTCTTTGGGACTTGGTGTCAGTGTATGTCTTTGTTACTTGGTGTAAGTGTGCGTCTGTGTTACTGGGTATGAGTGTAAGTCTTTGTTACTTGGTGTCAGTGTATGTCAAAATACTTGGTGTAAGTGTATGTCTTTGTTACTTGGTGTAATTGTCTGTCTTTGTTACTTGGTGTAAGTGTGTGTCTTTGTTACTTGATGTCAGTGGATGTCTGTGTTACTTGGTGTAAGTGTGTGTCTTTGCTACTTGGTGTAAGTGTATGTCTTTGATACTTGGTGTCAGTGTATGTCTTTTTTACTTGGTGTCAGTGTGTGTCTGTGTTACTGGGCATCAGTGTATGTCTTTGTGACTTGGTATCAGTGTATGTCTTTCTTACTTGGTGTCAGTGTATGTCTTTGTTACTTGGTGTAAGTGTGCGTCTGTGTTATTGGGTATCAGTGTATGTCTTAGTTACTTGGTGTCAGTGTATGTCAAAATACTTGGTGTAAGTGTATGTCTTTGTTACTTGGTGTAAGTGTGTGCCTTTGTTACTTGATGTCAGTGTATGTCTGTGTTCCTTGGTGTAAGTGTGTGTCTTTGTTACTTGGTGTCAGTGTATGTCTGTTGTACTGGGCGTCAGTGTATGTCTTTGTGACTTGGTATCAGTGCATGTCTTTGTTACTTGGAGTCAGTGTAAGTCTTTGTTACTGGGTGTCAGTGTGTGTCTTTGTGACTTGGTGTCAGTGTATGCTTTTGTTACTTGGTGTAAGTGTGTGTCATAATACTTGGTGTCAGTGTATGTCTTTGATACTTGGTGTAATTGTCTGTCTTTGTTACTTGGTGTAAGTGTGTGTCTGTGTTCCTTGGTGTAAGTGTATGTCTTTGTTACTTGGTGTAAGTGTATTTCTTTGTTCCTTGGTGTCAGTGAATGTCTTTGTTACTTGGTGTCAGTGTATGTGTTTGTGACTTGGTGCAAGTGTGTGTCAAAATACTTGTTGGAAGTGTATGTCTTCGTTACTTGGTGTAATTGTCTGTCTTTGTTTCTTGGTTGAAGTATGTGTCTTTGTTACTTGTTGTCAGTTTGTGTCTGTCTTACTGGGGATCAGTGTATGTCTGTGTTACTGTGTATCATTGCGTGTTACTGGGGGTCAGTGTGTGTCTGTGACTCCAGGTGTCAGTATTTAGTTTAGTTTCAAGATACAGCACTGAAACAGGCCCTTCGGCCCACCGAGACTGTGCCGACCATCAACCAACCATTTATACTAATCCTACACGAATCCCATATTCCAATAACATCCCCACCAGTCCCGATAGTTTTCCCTACCACCTACCTATACTGGGGGCAATTTATAATGGCCAATTAACCTACCAACCCGCAGGTCTTTGGCATGTGGGAGGAAACCGGAGCACCCGGAGGAAACCCACGCAGACACAGGGAGAACTTGCAAACTCCTCACAGGCAGTACCCAGAATCGAAACAGGGTCCCTGGAGCTGTGAGGCTGCAGTGCTAACCACTGCACCACTGTGCCGCCCAGTGTGTATCTGCGTTACTTGTTGTCAGTGTGTGTCTCTGCTACTGGGTGTCAGTGTGTTTGTTTGTCTTACTGGCTGTCAGTGTGTGTCTCTGTTACTTGGTGTAAGTGTGTGTCTTTGTTACTTGGTGTCCGTGTGTGTCTGTGTTACTGGGTGTCAGTGCATGTCATTGTTACTTGGTGTAAGTGTGTGTCTGTGTTACTGGGACTTAGTGTGTGTCTTTGTTACTTGGTGGAAGTGTGTGTCTGTGTTACTGGGTATCAGTGTATTTCCTTGTTACTGGGTATCAGTGTATGTCTTTGTGACTTGGTGTCAGTGTATGTCTTTGTTACTGGGTGTCAGTGTGTGTCTTTGTGACTTGGTGTCAGTGAATGTCTTTGTTACTGGGTGTCATTGTGCGCCTTTGTGACTTGGTGTCAGTGTATGTCTTTGTTACTTGGTGTAAGTGTGCGTCTGTGTTACTGGGTATCAGTGTATGTCTTTGTTACTTGGTGTCAGTGTATGTCAAAATACTTGGTGTAAGTGTATGTCTTTGTTACTTGGTGTAATTTTCTGTCTTTGTTACTTGGTGTAAGTGTGTGTCTTTGTTACTTGATGTCAGTGTATGTCTGTGTTCCTTGGTGTAAGTGTGTGTCTTTGTTACTTGGTGTAAGTGTATGTCTTTGTTACTTGGTGTCAGTGTGTGTCTTTTTTACTTGGTGTCAGTGTGTGTCTGTGTTACTGGGCATCAGTGTATGTCTTTGTTACTTGGTATCAGTGTATGTCTTTGTTACGTGGTGTCAGTGTATGTCTGTGTTCCTTGATGTAAGTGTGTGTCTTTGTTACTTGGTGTAAGTGTATGTCTTTGTTACTTGGTGTCAGTGTATGTCTTTGTTACTTGGTGTAAGTGTGTGTCTGTGTTACTGGGTATCAGTGTATGTCTTTGTTACTTGGTGTCAGTGTGTGTCATAATACTTGGTGTCAGTGTATGTCTTTGATACTTGGTGTAATTGTCTGTCTTTCTTACTTGGTGTAAGTGTGTGTCTGTGTTCCTTGGTGAAAGTGTATGTCTTTGTTACTTGGTGTAAGTGTATGTCTTTGTTACTTGTTGTCAGAGTGTGTCTGTGTTCCTGGGTATCAGTGTATGTCTTTGTGACTTGGTGTCAGTGTATGTCTTTGTTACTGGGTGTCATTGTGTGTCTTTGTGACTTGGTGTAAGTGTGTGTATGTGATACTGGGTATCAGTGTATGTCTTTGTTACTTGGTGTCAGTGTATGTGTTTGTGACTTGTTGTCAGTGGATGTCTTTGTTACTGGGTGGTCAGTGTTTGTCTTTGTTACTTGGTGTAAGTGTATGTCAAAATACTTGGTGTAAGTGTATGTCTGTGTTACTTGGTATAAGTGTATGTCTTTGTTACTTGGTGTAAGTGTGCGTCTGTGTTACTGGGTATCAGTGTATGTCTTTGTTACTGGGTATCAGTGTATGTCTTTGTGACTTGGTGTCAGTGTATGTCTTTGTTACTGTGTGTAAGTGTGTGTCTTTGTGACTTGGTGTCAGTGTATGTCTTTGTTACTTGGTGTCAGTGTGTGTCTGTGATACTGGGTATCAGTGTATGACTTTGTTACTTGGTGTCAGTGTATGTCTGTGTTACTTGGTGAAAGTGTATGTCTTTGTTACTTGGTGACAGTGTATTTGTTTGTGACTTGTTGTCAGTGGATGTCTTTGTTACTGGTTGTCAGTGTATGTCTTTGTTACTTGGTGTATGTGTATGCCAAAATACTTGGTGTAAGTGTATGTCTTTGTTACTTGGTGTAAGTGTGCGTCTGTGTTACTGGGTATCAGTTTATGTCTTTGTTACTGGCTATCAGTGTATGTCTTTGTGACTTGGTGTCAGTGTATGTCTTTGTTACTTGTTGTAATTGTGTGTCTGTGATAATGGGTATCAGTGTATGTCTTTGTTACTTGGTGTCAGTGTATGTCTGTGTTACTCGGTGTAAGTGTATGTTTTTGTTACTTGGTGTAAGTGTGTGTCTGTGTTGCTTGGTGTCAGTGTATGCCTGTGTTACTTGGTGTAAGTATCTGTCTTTGTTACTTGGTGTAAGTGTATGTCTTTGTTACTTGGTGTCAGTGTGTGTCTGCGTTACTGGGTGTCAGTGTGTTTGTTTGCCTTACTGGCTGTCAGTGTGTGTCTGTGTTACTTGGTGTAAGTGTGTGTCTTTGTTACTTGGTGTCCGTGTGTGTCTGTGTTACTGGCTGTCAGTGCATGTCTTTGTTACTGGGTGTCAATGTATGTCTTTGTTACTTGGTGTAAGTATGTGTCTGTGTTACTGGGTATCAGTGTTTGTCTTTGTTACTTGGTGTAAGCCTGTGTCTGTGTTACTGGGTATCAGTGTTTGTCTTTGTTACTGGGTGTCAATGTATGTCTTTGTGACTTGGTGTCAGTGTATGTCTTTGTTACTTGGTGTAAGTGTGTGTCTGTGTTACTGGGTATCAGTGTATGTCTTTGTTACTTGGTGTCAGTGTAATTCTTTGTTACTGGGTGTCAGTGTGTGTCTTTGTGACTTGGTGTCACTGTATTTCTTTGTTACTTGGTGTAAGTGTGTGTCTGTGTTACTGGGTATCAGTGTATGTCTTTGTTACTTGGTGTCAGTGTATGTCAAAATACTTGGTGTAAGTGTATGTCTTTGTTAATTGGTGTACGTGTATGTCATTGTTACTTGGTGTCAGTGTGTGTCTCTGTTACTGAGTATCAGTGTGTGTCTTTGTTACTTGGTGTCCTTGTGTGTCTGTGTTACTGGGTGTCAGTGTATGTCTTTGTTATTTGGTGTAAGTGTGTGTCTATGTTACTGGGTATCATTGTATGTCTTTGTTACTTGGTGTCAGTGCATGTCTGTGTTACTTGGTGCAAGTGTGTGTCTGTGTTACTGGGTATCAGTGCATGTCTTTGTTACTTGGTGTCAGTGTATGTCTGTGTTACCTGGTGTAAGTGTGTGTCTGTGTTACTGGGTATCATTGTATGTCTTTGTTACTTGGTGTAAGTGTGTGTCTATGTTACTGTGTACCAGTGTATATCTTTGTTACTTGGTGTCAGTGTATGTCTTCATTACTTGGTGTCAGTGTACGTCTGTGTTACTTGGTGTAAGTGTGTGTCTGTTTAACAGTGTATGTCTTTGTGACTAGGTGTCAGTGTATGTCTTTGTTACTGGGGGTCAGTGTGTGTCTGTTTTACTGGGAGTCAGTGTATGTCTGTGTTACTTGGTGTAAGTGTGTGTCTTTGTTACTTGGTGTCCGTGTGTGTCTTTGTTACTGGGTTTCAGTGCATGTCTTTGTTACTTGGTGTCATTGTATATCTGTGTTACTTGGTGTAAGTGTGTGTCTTTGTTACTTGCTGCAATTGTATGTCTTTGTTACTTGGTGTCAGTGTATGTCTGTGTTACTTGGTGTAATTGTATGTCTTTGTTACTTGGTGTAAGTGTGTGTCTGTGTTACTTGGTGTAAATGTTTGTCTGATTTCCTGGGTATCAGTGTCTGTCTTTGTTACTTGGTGTCAGTGTATGTCTGTGTTACTTGGTGTAAGTGATTGTCTGTGTTACTGGGTATCAGTGTATGTCTTTGTTACTTGGTGTCAGTGTATGTCTGTGTTACTTGGTGTAAGTGTGTGTCTGTGTTACTTGGTGTCAGAGTGTTTCTGTGTTACTTGGTTTAAGTGTGTGTCTTTGTTACTTGGTGTCCGTGTGTGTCTGTGATACTGGGTGTCAGTGTATGTCTTTGTTACTGGGTGTCAGTGTGTGTCTTTGGGACTTGGTGTCAGTGTATGTCTTTGTTACTTGGTGTAAGTGTGTGTCTGTGTTACTAGGTATCAGTGTATGTCTTTGTTACTTGGTGTCAGTGTAAGTCTTTATTACTGGGTGTCAGTGTGCGTCTTTGTGACTTGGTGTCAGTGTATGTCTTTTTTACTTGGTTTAAGTGTGTGTCTGTGTTACTGGGTATCAGTGTATGTCTTTGTTACTTGGTGTCAGTGTATGTCAGAATACTTGGTGTAAGTGTATGTCTTTGTTACTTGGTGTAATTGTCTGTCTTTGTTACTTGGTGTAAGTGTATGTCTTTGATACTTGGTGTCAGTGTATGTCTTTGTTACTTGGTGTCAGTGTGTGTCTGTGTTACTGGGTATCAGTATATGTCTTTGTTACTTGGTGTCCTTGTGTGCCTGTGTTACTGGGTGTCAGTTTATGTCTTTGTTACTTGGTGTCAGTGTATGTATTTGTTATTTGGTGTAAGTGTGTGTCTGTGTTACTGGGTATCAGTGTCTGTCTTTGTTACTTGGTGTAAGTGTGTGTCTGTGTTACTTGGTGTAATTGTATGTCAAAATACTTGGTGCAAGTGTATGTCTTTGTTACTTGGTGTAAGTGTATGCCTTTGTTACTGGGTGTCAGTGTGTGTCTTTGTTACTTGGTGTAAGTGTATGTCTTTGTTACTTGGTGTCAGTGTGTGTCTGTGTACTGGGTATCAGGGAATGTCTTTGTTACTTGGTGTCAGTGTACGCCTGTGTTACTGGGTGTCAGTGTGTGTCTTTGTGACTTGATGTCAGTGTATGTCTTTGTTACTTGGTGTAAGTGTATGTCAAAATATTTGTGTAAGTGTCTGTCTGTGTTACTCGGTGTAAGTGTATGTTTTTGTTACTTGGTGTAAGTGTGTGTCTGTGTTACTTGGTGTCAGTGTACGCCTTTGTTACTGGGTGTCAGTGTGTGTCTTTGTGACTTGCTGTCAGTGTATGTCTTTGTTACTTGGTGTAAGTGTATGTCAAAATATTTGTGTAAGTGTCTGTCTGTGTTACTCGGTGTAAGTGTATGGTTTTGTTACTTGGTGTAAGTGTATGTCTTTGTTACTTGGTGTCAGTGTGTGTCTGCGTTACTGGGTGTCAGTGTGTTTGTTTGCCTTACTGGCTGTCAGTGTGTTTCTGTGTTACTTGGTGTAAGTGTGTGTCTTTGTTACTTGGTGTCCATGTGTGTCTGTGTTACTAGGTATCAGTGTATGTCTTTGTTACTTGGTGTCAGTGTAAGTCTTTATTACTGGGTGTCAGTGTGCGTCTTTGTGACTTGGTGTCAGTGTATGTCTTTTTTACTTGGTTTAAGTGTGTGTCTGTGTTACTGGGTATCAGTGTATGTCTTTGTTACTTGGTGTCAGTGTATGTCAGAATACTTGGTGTAAGTGTATGTCTTTGTTACTTGGTGTAATTGTCTGTCTTTGTTACTTGGTGTAAGTGTATGTCTTTGTTACTTGGTGTCAGTGTATGTCTTTGTTACTTGGTGTCAGTGTGTGTCTGTGTTACTGGGTATCATTGTATGTCTTTGTTATTTGGTGTCCTTGGGTGCCTGTGTTACTGGGTGTCAGTTTATGTCTTTGTTACTTGGTGTCAGTGTATGTATTTGTTATTTGGTGTAAGTGTGTGTCTGTGTTACTGGGTATCAGTGTCTGTCTTTGTTACTTGGTGTAAGTGTGTGTCTGTGTTACTTGGTGTAAGTGTATGTCTTTGTTACTTGGTGCCAGTGTATGTCTTTGTTACTTGGTGTAAGTGTGTGTCTTTGTTACAGGGTATCAGTGTATGTCTTTGTTACTTGGTGTCAGTGTATGTCTGTGTTACTTGGTGTAAGTGTGTGTCTGTGTATCAGTGTATGTCTTTGTGACTAGGTGTCAGTGTATGTCTTTGTTACTGGGTGTCATTGCGTGTCTTTGTGACTTGGTGTCAGTGTATGTCTGTGTTACTGGGGGTCAGTGTGTGTCTGTGTTACTGGGGTTCAGTGTGTGTTTCTCACTGGGTGTCAGTGTGTTTCTGTGTTTCTGGGTATCACAGTCTGCCTTTGTTACTTGGTGTAAGTGTGTGTCTTTGTTACTTGGTGCAATTGTATGTCTTTGTTACTTGATGTCAGTGTATGTCCGTGTTACTTGGTGTCAGTGTATGTCGTTGTTACTTGGTGTATGTGTGTGTCTGTGTTACTTGGTGTAAGTGTGTGTCTGTGTGCCTGGGTATCATTGTGTGTCTTTGCTACTTGGTGTCAGTGTATTTCTGTGTTCTTTGGTGTAAGTGTGTGTCTGTTTTACTGGGAGTCAGTGTGTGTCAGTGTGACTTGGTGTAAGTGTGTGTCTTTGTTACTTGGTGTCCGTGTGTGTCTTTGTTACTGGGTGTCAGTGCATGTCTTTGTTACTTGGTGTCAGTGTATATCTGTGTTACTTGGTGTAAGTGTGTGTCTTTGTTACTTGGTGAAATTGTATGTCTTTGTTACTTGGTGTCAGTGTATGTCTGTGTTGCTTGGTGTAAGTGTATGTCTTTGTTACTTGGTGTAAGTGTGTGTCTGTGTTACTTGGTGTAAGTGTTTGTCTGTTTTCCTGGGTATCAGTGTCTGTCTTTGTTACTTGGTGTCGGTGTATGCCTGTGTTACTTGGTGTAAGTGTGTGTCTGTGTCACTGGGTGTCAGTGTATGTCTTTGTTACTTGGTGTCAGTGTATGTCTTTGTTACTTGGTGTAAGTGTGTGTCTGTGTTACTGGGTATCAGTGTCTGTCTTTGTTACTTGGTGTCAGTGTATGACAAAATACTTGGTGTAATTGTATGTCTCTGTTACTTGGTGTAATTGTCTGTCTTTGTTACTTGTTGTAAGTGTATGTCTTTGTTACTTGTTGTCCTTGTGTGTCTGTGTTACTGGGTGTCAGTTTATGTCTTTGTTACTTGGTGCAAGTGTATGTCTTTGTTACTTGGTATCAGTGTCTGTCTTTGTTACTTGGTGTAAGTGTGTGTCTGTGTTAATTGGTGTAAGTGTATGTCTTTGTTAAATGGTGCAAGTGTATGTCAAAATACTTGGTGCAAGTGTATGTCTTTGTTACTTGGTGTCAGTGTATGTCTGTGTTACTTGGTTTAAGTATGTGTCTTTGTTACTTGGTGTAAGTGTATGTCTTTGTTACTTGGTGCCAGTGTGTGTCTGTGTTACTGGGTATCAGTGTATGTCTTTGTTACTGGGTATCAATGTATGTCTTTGTGACGTGGTGTAAGTGTATGCCTTTGTTACTGGGTGTCAGTGTGTGTCTTTGTGACTTGGTGTAAGTGTATGTCTTTGTTACTTGGTGTCAGTGTGTGTCTGTATTACTGGGTATCAGGGAATGTCTTTGTTACTTGGTGTCAGTGTACGCCTTTGTTACTGGGTGTCAGTGTGTGTCTTTGTGACTTGCTGTCAGTGTATGTCTTTGTTACTTGGTGTAAGTGTATGTCAAAATATTTGTGTAAGTGTCTGTCTGTGTTACTCGGTGTAAGTGTATGTTTTTGTTACTTGGTGTAAGTGTGTGCCTGTGTTACTTGGTGTCAGTGTACGCCTTTGTTACTGGGTGTCAGTGTGTGTCTTTGTGACTTGCTGTCAGTGTATGTCTTTGTTACTTGGTGTAAGTGTATGTCAAAATATTTGTGTAAGTGTCTGTCTGTGTTACTCGGTGTAAGTGTATGTTTTTGTTACTTGGTGTAAGTGTATGTCTTTGTTACTTGGTGTCAGTGTGTGTCTGCGTTACTGGGTGTCAGTGTGTTTGTTTGCCTTACTGGCTGTCAGTGTGTGTCTGTGTTACTTGGTGTAAGTGTGTGTCTTTGTTACTTGGTGTCCGTGTGTGTCTGTGTTACTGGCTGTCAGTGCATGTCTTTGTTACTGGGTGTCAGTGTATGTCTTTGTTACTTGGTGTAAGTATGTGTCTGTGTTGCTGGGTATCAGTGTGTGTCTTTGTTATTTGGTGTAAGCGTGTGTCTGTGTTACTGGGTATCAGTGTATGTCTTTGTTACTGGGTGTGAATGTATTACTTTGTGACTTGGTGTCAGTGTATGTCTTTGTTACTTGGTGTAAGTGTGTGTCTGTGTTACTGGGTATCAGTGTATGTCTTTGTTACTTGCTGTCAGTGTAAGTCTTTGTTACTGGGTGTCAGTGTGTGTCTTTGTGACTTGGTGTCAGTGTATTTCGTTGTTACTTGGTCTAATTGTGTGTCTTTGTTACTTGGTGTCCGTGTGTGTCTTTGTTACTGGGTTTCAGTGCATGTCTTTGTTACTTGGTGTCATTGTATATCTGTGTTACTTGGTGTAAGTGTGTGTCTTTGTTACTTGCTGCAATTGTATGTCTTTGTTACTTGGTGTCAGTGTATGTCTGTGTTACTTGGTGTAATTGTATGCCTTTGTTACTTGGTGTAAGTGTGTGTCTGTGTTACTTGGTGTAAGTGTTTGTCTGTTTTCCTGGGTATCAGTGTCTGTCTTTGTTACTTGGTGTCAGTGTATGTCTGTGTTACTTGGTGTAAGTGAGTGTCTGTGTTACTGGCTATCAGTGTATGTCTTTGTTACTTGGTGTCAGTGTATGTCTGTGTTACTTGGTGTAAGTGTGTGTCTGTGTTACTGGGTGTCAGAGTGTTTCTGTGTTACTTGGTTTAAGAGTGTGTCTTTGTTAATTGGTGTCCGTGTGTGTCCGTGATACTGGGTGTCAGTGTATGTCTTTGTTACTGGGTGTCAGTGTGTGTCTTTGTGACCTGGTGTCAGTGTATGTCTTTGTTACTTGGTGTAAGTGTGTGTCTGTGTTACTAGGTATCAGTGTATGTCTTTGTTACTTGGTGTCAGTGTAAGTCTTTATTACTGGGTGTCAGTGTGCGTCTTTGTGACTTGGTGTCAGTGTATGTCTTTTTTACTTGGTTTAAGTGTGTGTCTGTGTTACTGGGTATCAGTGTATGTCTTTGTTACTTGGTGTCAGTGTATGTCAGAATACTTGGTGTAAGTGTATGTCTTTGTTACTTGGTGTAATTGTCTGTCTTTGTTACTTGGTGTAAGTGTATGTCTTTGTTACTTGGTGTCAGTGTATGTCTTTGTTACTTGGTGTCAGTGTGTGTCTGTGTTACTGGGTATCTGTGTATGTCTTTGTTACTTGGTGTCCTTTTGTGCCTTTGTTACTGGGTGTCAGTTTATGTCTTTGTTACTTGGTGTCAGTGTATGTATTTGTTATTTGGTGTAAGTGTGTGTCTGTGTTACTGGGTATCAGTGTCTGTCTTTTTTACTTGGTGTAAGTGTGTGTCTGTGTTACTTGGTGTAAGTGTATGTCTTTGTTACTTGGTGTCAGTGTATGTCTTTGTTACTTGGTGTAAGTGTGTGTCTGTGTATCAGTGTATGTCTTTGTGACTAGGTGTCAGTGTATGTCTTTGTTACTGGGTGTCATTGCGTGTCTTTGTGACTTGGTGTCAGTGTATGTCTGTGTTACTTGGGGTCAGTGTGTGTCTGTGTTACTGGGGTTCAGTGTGTGTTTCTCACTGGGTGTCTGTGTGTGTCTGTGTTTCTGGGTATCAGAGTCTGCCTTTGTGACTTGGTGTAAGTGTGTGTCTTTGTTACTTGGTGTCAGTGTATTTCTGTGTTCTTTGGTGTAAGTGTGTGTCTTTGTTACTTGGTGTCCGTGTGTGTCTTTGTTACTGGGTGTCAGTGCATGTCTTTGTTACTTGTTGTCAGTGTATATCTGTGTTACTTGGTGTAAGTGTGTGTCTTTGTTACTTGGTGCAATTGTATGTCTTTGTTACTTGGTGTCAGTGTATGTCTGTGTTGCTTGTTGTAAGTGTATGTCTTTGTTACTTGGTGTAAGTGTGTGTCTGTGTTACTTGGTGTAAGTGTTTGTCTGTTTTCCTGGGTATCAGTGTCTGTCTTTGTTACTTGGTGTCAGTGTATGCCTGTGTTACTTGGTGTAAGTGTGTGTCTGTGTCACTGGGTGTCAGTGTATGTCTTTGTTACTTGGTGTCAGTGTATGTCTTTGTTACTTGGTGTAAGTGTGTGTCTGTGTTACTGGGTATCAGTGTATGTCTTTGTTACTTGGTGTCAGTGTATGACAAAATACTTGGTGTAATTGAATGTCTTTGTTACTTTTTGTAATTGTCTGTCTTTGTTACTAGTTGTAAGTGTATGTCTTTGTTACTTGGTGTCCTTGTGTGTCTGTGTTACTGGGTGTCAGTTTATGTCTTTGTTACTTGGCGCAAGTGTATGTCTTTGTTACTTGGTATCAGCGTCTGTCTTTGTTACTTGGTGTAAGTGTGTGTCTGTGTTATTTGGTGTAAGTGTATGTCTTTGTTAAATGGTGCAAGTGTATGTCAAAATACTTGGTGCAAGTGTATGTCTTTGTTACTTGGTGCCAGTGTGTGTCTGTGTTACTGGGTATCAGTGTATGTCTTTGTTACTGGGTATCAATGTATGTCTTTGTGACGTGGTGTAAGTGTATGCCTTTGTTACTGGGTGTCAGTGTGTGTCTTTGTTACTTGGTGTAAGTGTATGTCTTTGTTACTTGGTGTCAGTGTGTGTCTGTATTACTGGGTATCAGGGAATGTCTTTGTTACTTGGTGTCAGTGTACGCCTTTGTTACTGGGTGTCAGTGTGTGTCTTTGTGACTTGCTGTCAGTGTATGTCTTTGTTACTTGGTGTAAGTGTATGTCAAAATATTTGTGTAAGTGTCTGTCTGTGTTACTCGGTGTAAGTGTATGTTTTTGTTACTTGGTGTAAGTGTGTGCCTGTGTTACTTGGTGTCAGTGTACGCCTTTGTTACTGGGTGTCAGTGTGTGTCTTTGTGACTTGCTGTCAGTGTATGTCTTTGTTACTTGGTGTAAGTGTATGTCAAAATATTTGTGTAAGTGTCTGTCTGTGTTACTCGGTGTAAGTGTATGTTTTTGTTACTTGGTGTAAGTGTATGTCTTTGTTACTTGGTGTCAGTGTGTGTCTGCGTTACTGGGTGTCAGTGTGTTTGTTTGCCTTACTGGCTGTCAGTGTGTGTCTGTGTTACTTGGTGTAAGTGTGTGTCTTTGTTACTTGGTGTCCGTGTGTGTCTGTGTTACTGGCTGTCAGTGCATGTCTTTGTTACTGGGTGTCAGTGTATGTCTTTGTTACTTGGTGTAAGTATGTGTCTGTGTTACTGGGTATCAGTGTGTGTCTTTGTTATTTGGTGTAAGCGTGTGTCTGTGTTACTGGGTATCAGTGTATGTCTTTGTTACTGGGTGTGAATGTATTACTTTGTGACTTGGTGTCAGTGTATGTCTTTGTTACTTGGTGTAAGTGTGTGTCTGTGTTACTGGGTATCAGTGTATGTCTTTGTTACTTGGTGTCAGTGTAAGTCTTTGTTACTGGGTGTCAGTGTGTGTCTTTGTGACTTGGTGTCAGTGTATTTCGTTGTTACTTGGTCTAATTGTGTGTCTTTGTTACTTGGTGTCCGTGTGTGTCTTTGTTACTGGGTTTCAGTGCATGTCTTTGTTACTTGGTGTCATTGTATATCTGTGTTACTTGGTGTAAGTGTGTGTCTTTGTTACTTGCTGCAATTGTATGTCTTTGTTACTTGGTGTCAGTGTATGTCTGTGTTACTTGGTGTAATTGTATGCCTTTGTTACTTGGTGTAAGTGTGTGTCTGTGTTACTTGGTGTAAGTGTTTGTCTGTTTTCCTGGGTATCAGTGTCTGTCTTTGTTACTTGGTGTCAGTGTATGTCTGTGTTACTTGGTGTAAGTGAGTGTCTGTGTTACTGGCTATCAGTGTATGTCTTTGTTACTTGGTGTCAGTGTATGTCTGTGTTACTTGGTGTAAGTGTGTGTCTGTGTTACTGGGTGTCAGAGTGTTTCTGTGTTACTTGGTTTAAGAGTGTGTCTTTGTTAATTGGTGTCCGTGTGTGTCTGTGATACTGGGTGTCAGTGTATGTCTTTGTTACTGGGTGTCAGTGTGTGTCTTTGTGACTTGGTGTCAGTGTATGTCTTTGTTACTTGGTGTAAGTGTGTGCCTGTGTTACTAGGTATCAGTGTATGTCTTTGTTACTTGGTGTCAGTGTAAGTCTTTATTACTGGGTGTCAGTGTGCGTCTTTGTGACTTGGTGTCAGTGTATGTCTTTTTTACTTGGTTTAAGTGTGTGTCTGTGTTACTGGGTATCAGTGTATGTCTTTGTTACTTGGTGTCAGTGTATGTCAGAATACTTGGTGTAAGTGTATGTCTTTGTTACTTGGTGTAATTGTCTGTCTTTGTTACTTGGTGTCAGTGTATGTCTTTGTTACTTGGTGTCAGTGTGTGTCTGTGTTACTGGGTATCTGTGTATGTCTTTGTTACTTGGTGTCCTTTTGTGCCTTTGTTACTGGGTGTCAGTTTATGTCTTTGTTACTTGGTGTCAGTGTATGTATTTGTTATTTGGTGTAAGTGTGTGTCTGTGTTACTGGGTATCAGTGTCTGTCTTTTTTACTTGGTGTAAGTGTGTGTCTGTGTTACTTGGTGTAAGTGTATGTCTTTGTTACTTGGTGTCAGTGTATGTCTTTGTTACTTGGTGTAAGTGTGTGTCTGTGTATCAGTGTATGTCTTTGTGACTAGGTGTCAGTGTATGTCTTTGTTACTGGGTGTCATTGCGTGTCTTTGTGACTTGGTGTCAGTGTATGTCTGTGTTACTTGGGGTCAGTGTGTGTCTGTGTTACTGGGGTTCAGTGTGTGTTTCTCACTGGGTGTCTGTGTGTGTCTGTGTTTCTGGGTATCAGAGTCTGCCTTTGTGACTTGGTGTAAGTGTGTGTCTTTGTTACTTGGTGTCAGTGTATTTCTGTGTTCTTTGGTGTAAGTGTGTGTCTTTGTTACTTGGTGTCCGTGTGTGTCTTTGTTACTGGGTGTCAGTGCATGTCTTTGTTACTTGGTGTCAGTGTATATCTGTGTTACTTGGTGTAAGTGTGTGTCTTTGTTACTTGGTGCAATTGTATGTCTTTGTTACTTGGTGTCAGTGTATGTCTGTGTTGCTTGTTGTAAGTGTATGTCTTTGTTACTTGGTGTAAGTGTGTGTCTGTGTTACTTGGTGTAAGTGTTTGTCTGTTTTCCTGGGTATCAGTGTCTGTCTTTGTTACTTGGTGTCAGTGTATGCCTGTGTTACTTGGTGTAAGTGTGTGTCTGTGTCACTGGGTGTCAGTGTATGTCTTTGTTACTTGGTGTCAGTGTATGTCTTTGTTACTTGGTGTAAGTGTGTGTCTGTGTTACTGGGTATCAGTGTATGTCTTTGTTACTTGGTGTCAGTGTATGACAAAATACTTGGTGTAATTGAATGTCTTTGTTACTTTTTGTAATTGTCTGTCTTTGTTACTAGTTGTAAGTGTATGTCTTTGTTACTTGGTGTCCTTGTGTGTCTGTGTTACTGGGTGTCAGTTTATGTCTTTGTTACTTGGCGCAAGTGTATGTCTTTGTTACTTGGTATCAGCGTCTGTCTTTGTTACTTGGTGTAAGTGTGTGTCTGTGTTATTTGGTGTAAGTGTATGTCTTTGTTAAATGGTGCAAGTGTATGTCAAAATACTTGGTGCAAGTGTATGTCTTTGTTACTTGGTGTCAGTGTATGTCTGTGTTACTTGGTTTAAGTATGTGTCTTTGTTACTTGGTGTAAGTGTATGTCTTTGTTACTTGGTGTCAGTGTGTGTCTGTGTTACTGGGTATCAGTGTATGTCTTTGTTACTGGGTATCAATGTATGTCTTTGCGACGTGGTGTAAGTGTATGCCTTTGTTACTGGGTGTCAGTGTGTGTCTTTGTGACTTGGTGTAAGTGTATGTCTTTGTTACTTGGTGTAAGGGTGTGTCTGTGTTACTGGGTATCAGGGTATGTCTTTGTTACTTGGTGTCAGTGTACGCCTTTGTTACTGGGTGTCAGTGTGTGTCTTTGTGACTTGCTGTCAGTGTATGTCTTTGTTACTTGGTGTAAGTGTATGTCAAAATATTTGTGTAAGTGTATGTCTGTGTTACTCGGTGTAAGTGTATGTTTTTGTTACTTGGTGTAAGTGTGTGTCTGTGTTACTTCGTGTCAGTGTATGCCTGTGTTACTTGGTGTAAGTATCTGTCTTTGTTACTTGGTGTAAGTGTATGTCTTCGTTACTTGGTGTCTGTGTGTCTCTGCGTTACTGGGTGTCAGTGTGTTTGTTTGCCTTACTGGCTGTCAGTGTGTGTCTGTGTTACTTGGTGTAAGTGTGTGTCTTTGTTACTTGGTGTCCGTGTGTGTCTGTGTTACTGGCTGTCAGTGCATGTCTATGTTACTGGGTGTCAGTGTATGTCTTTGTTACTTGGTGTAAGTATGTGTCTGTGTTACTGGGTATCAGTGTGTGTCTTTGTTACTTGGTGTAAGCGTGTGTCTGTGTTACTGGGTATCAGTGTATGTCTTTGTTACTGGGTGTGAATGTATTTCTTTGTGACTTGGTGTCAGTGTATGTCTTTGTTACTTGGTGTAAGTGTGTGTCTGTGTTACTGGGTATCAGTGTATGTCTTTGTTACTTGGTGTCAGTGTAAGTCTTTGTTACTGGGTGTCAGTGTGTGTCTTTGTGACTTGGTGTCAGTGTATTTCTTTGTTACTTGGTGTAAGTGTGTGTCTGTGTTACTGGGTATCAGTGTCTGTCTTTGTGACTTGGTGTCAGTGTATGTCAAAATACATGGTGTCAGTGTATGTCTTTGTTACTTGGTGTACGTGTGTGTCATTGTTACTTGGTGTCAGTGTGTGTCTCTGTTACTGAGTATCAGTGTGTGTCTTTGTTACTTGTTGTCCTTGTGTGTCTGTGTTACTGGGTGTCAGTTTATGTCTTTGTTACTTGGTGTCAGTGTTTGTCTTTGTCATTTGGTGTAAGTGTGTGTCTGTGTTACTGGGTATCAGTGTCTGTCTTTGTTACTTGGTGTAAGTGTGTGTCTGTGTTACTGGGTATCAGTGCATGTCTTTGTTACTTGGTTTCAGTGTATGTCTGTGTTACCTAGTGTAAGTGTGTGTCTGTGTTAATGTGTATCAGTGTATGTCTTTGTTACTTGGTGTCAGTGTATGTCTTCGTTACTTGGTGTCAGTGTACGTCTGTGTTACTTGGTGTAAGTATCTGTCTTTGTTACTTGGTGTAAGTGTATGTCTTCGTTACTTGGTGTCTGTGTGTCTCTGCGTTACTGGGTGTCAGTGTGTTTGTTTGCCTTACTGGCTGTCAGTGTGTGTCTGTGTTACTTGGTGTAAGTGTGTGTCTTTGTTACTTGGTGTCCGTGTGTGTCTGTGTTACTGGCTGTCAGTGCATGTCTATGTTACTGGGTGTCAGTGTATGTCTTTGTTACTTGGTGTAAGTATGTGTCTGTGTTACTGGGTATCAGTGTGTGTCTTTGTTACTTGGTGTAAGCATGTGTCTGTGTTACTGGGTATCAGTGTATGTCTTTGTTACTGGGTGTGAATGTATTTCTTTGTGACTTGGTGTCAGTGTATGTCTTTGTTACTTGGTGTAAGTGTGTGTCTGTGTTACTGGGTATCAGTGTATGTCTTTGTTAATTGGTATCAGTGTAAGTCTTTGTTACTGGGTGTCAGTGTGTGTCTTTGTGACTTGGTGTCAGTGTATTTCTTTGTTACTTGGTGTAAGTGTGTGTCTGTGTTACTGGGTATCAGTGTCTGTCTTTGTGACTTGGTGTCAGTGTATATCTGTGTTACTTGGTGTAAGTGTGTGTCTTTGTTACTTGGTGCAATTGTATGTCTTTGTTACTTGGTGTCAGTGTATGTCTGTGTTGCTTGTTGTAAGTGTATGTCTTTGTTACTTGGTGTAAGTGTGTGTCTGTGTTACTTGGTGTAAGTGTTTGTCTGTTTTCCTGGGTATCAGTGTCTGTCTTTGTTACTTGGTGTCAGTGTATGCCTGTGTTACTTGGTGTAAGTGTGTGTCTGTGTCACTGGGTGTCAGTGTATGTCTTTGTTACTTGGTGTCAGTGTATGTCTTTGTTACTTGGTGTAAGTGTGTGTCTGTGTTACTGGGTATCAGTGTATGTCTTTGTTACTTGGTGTCAGTGTATGACAAAATACTTGGTGTAATTGAATGTCTTTGTTACTTTTTGTAATTGTCTGTCTTTGTTACTAGTTGTAAGTGTATGTCTTTGTTACTTGGTGTCCTTGTGTGTCTGTGTTACTGGGTGTCAGTTTATGTCTTTGTTACTTGGCGCAAGTGTATGTCTTTGTTACTTGGTATCAGCGTCTGTCTTTGTTACTTGGTGTAAGTGTGTGTCTGTGTTATTTGGTGTAAGTGTATGTCTTTGTTAAATGGTGCAAGTGTATGTCAAAATACTTGGTGCAAGTGTATGTCTTTGTTACTTGGTGTCAGTGTATGTCTGTGTTACTTGGTTTAAGTATGTGTCTTTGTTACTTGGTGTAAGTGTATGTCTTTGTTACTTGGTGTCAGTGTGTGTCTGTGTTACTGGGTATCAGTGTATGTCTTTGTTACTGGGTATCAATGTATGTCTTTGCGACGTGGTGTAAGTGTATGCCTTTGTTACTGGGTGTCAGTGTGTGTCTTTGTGACTTGGTGTAAGTGTATGTCTTTGTTACTTGGTGTAAGGGTGTGTCTGTGTTACTGGGTATCAGGGTATGTCTTTGTTACTTGGTGTCAGTGTACGCCTTTGTTACTGGGTGTCAGTGCGTGTCTTTGTGACTTGCTGTCAGTGTATGTCTTTGTTACTTGGTGTAAGTGTATGTCAAAATATTTGTGTAAGTGTATGTCTGTGTTACTCGGTGTAAGTGTATGTTTTTGTTACTTGGTGTAAGTGTGTGTCTGTGTTACTTCGTGTCAGTGTATGCCTGTGTTACTTGGTGTAAGTATCTGTCTTTGTTACTTGGTGTAAGTGTATGTCTTCGTTACTTGGTGTCTGTGTGTCTCTGCGTTACTGGGTGTCAGTGTGTTTGTTTGCCTTACTGGCTGTCAGTGTGTGTCTGTGTTACTTGGTGTAAGTGTGTGTCTTTGTTACTTGGTGTCCGTGTGTGTCTGTGTTACTGGCTGTCAGTGCATGTCTATGTTACTGGGTGTCAGTGTATGTCTTTGTTACTTGGTGTAAGTATGTGTCTGTGTTACTGGGTATCAGTGTGTGTCTTTGTTACTTGGTGTAAGCGTGTGTCTGTGTTACTGGGTATCAGTGTATGTCTTTGTTACTGGGTGTGAATGTATTTCTTTGTGACTTGGTGTCAGTGTATGTCTTTGTTACTTGGTGTAAGTGTGTGTCTGTGTTACTGGGTATCAGTGTATGTCTTTGTTACTTGGTGTCAGTGTAAGTCTTTGTTACTGGGTGTCAGTGTGTGTCTTTGTGACTTGGTGTCAGTGTATTTCTTTGTTACTTGGTGTAAGTGTGTGTCTGTGTTACTGGGTATCAGTGTCTGTCTTTGTGACTTGGTGTCAGTGTATGTCAAAATACATGGTGTCAGTGTATGTCTTTGTTACTTGGTGTACGTGTGTGTCATTGTTACTTGGTGTCAGTGTGTGTCTCTGTTACTGAGTATCAGTGTGTGTCTTTGTTACTTGTTGTCCTTGTGTGTCTGTGTTACTGGGTGTCAGTTTATGTCTTTGTTACTTGGTGTCAGTGTTTGTCTTTGTCATTTGGTGTAAGTGTGTGTCTGTGTTACTGGGTATCAGTGTCTGTCTTTGTTACTTGGTGTAAGTGTGTGTCTGTGTTACTGGGTATCAGTGCATGTCTTTGTTACTTGGTTTCAGTGTATGTCTGTGTTACCTAGTGTAAGTGTGTGTCTGTGTTAATGTGTATCAGTGTATGTCTTTGTTACTTGGTGTCAGTGTATGTCTTCGTTACTTGGTGTCAGTGTACGTCTGTGTTACTTGGTGTAAGTATCTGTCTTTGTTACTTGGTGTAAGTGTATGTCTTCGTTACTTGGTGTCTGTGTGTCTCTGCGTTACTGGGTGTCAGTGTGTTTGTTTGCCTTACTGGCTGTCAGTGTGTGTCTGTGTTACTTGGTGTAAGTGTGTGTCTTTGTTACTTGGTGTCCGTGTGTGTCTGTGTTACTGGCTGTCAGTGCATGTCTATGTTACTGGGTGTGAATGTATTTCTTTGTGACTTGGTGTCAGTGTATGTCTTTGTTACTTGGTGTAAGTGTGTGTCTGTGTTACTGGGTATCAGTGTATGTCTTTGTTAATTGGTGTCAGTGTAAGTCTTTGTTACTGGGTGTCAGTGTGTGTCTTTGTGACTTGGTGTCAGTGTATTTCTTTGTTACTTGGTGTAAGTGTGTGTCTGTGTTACTGGGTATCAGTGTCTGTCTTTGTGACTTGGTGTCAGTGTATGTCAAAATACATGGTGTCAGTGTATGTCTTTGTTACTTGGTGTACGTGTGTGTCATTGTTACTTGGTGTCAGTGTGTGTCTCTGTTACTGAGTATCAGTGTGTGTCTTTGTTACTTGTTGTCCTTGTGCGTCTGTGTTACTGGGTGTCAGTTTATGTCTTTGTTACTTGGTGTCAGTGTTTGTCTTTGTCATTTGGTGTAAGTGTGTGTCTGTGTTACTGGGTATCAGTGTCTGTCTTTGTTACTTGGTGTAAGTGTGTGTCTGTGTTACTGGGTATCAGTGCATGTCTTTGTTACTTGGTTTCAGTGTATGTCTGTGTTACCTAGTGTAAGTGTGTGTCTGTGTTAATGTGTATCAGTGTATGTCTTTGTTACTTGGTGTCAGTGTATGTCTTCGTTACTTGGTGTCAGTGTACGTCTGTGTTACTTGGTGTAAGTGTGTGTCTGTGTATCAGTGTATGTCTTTGTGACTAGGTGTCAGTGTATGTCTTTGTTACTGGGGGTCAGTGTGTGTCTGTTTTACTGGGAGTCAGTGTATGTCTGTGTTACTTGGTGTAAGTGTGTGTCTTTGTTACTTGGTGGCCGTGTGTGTCTTTGTTACTGGGTTTCAGTGCATGTCTTTGTTACTTGGTGTCATTGTATATCTGTGTTACTTGGTGTAAGTGTGTGTCTTTGTTACTTGCTGCAATTGTATGTCTTTGTTACTTGGTGTCAGTATATGTCTGTGTTACTTGGTGTAAGTGTATGTCTTTGTTACTTGGTGTAAGTGTGTGTCTGTGTTACTTGGTGTAAGTGTTTGTCTTATTTCCTGGGTATCAGTGTCTGTCTTTGTTTCTTGGTGTCAGTGTATGTCTGTGTTACTTGGTGTAAGGGTGTGTCTGTGTTACTGGGTATCAGTGTATGTCTTTGTTAACTGGTGTCAGTGTATGTCTGTGTTACTTGGTGTAAGTGTGTGTCTGTGTTAATTGGTGTAAGTGTATGTCTTTATTAAATGGTGCAAGTGTATGTCAAAATACTTGGTGCAAGTGTATGTCTTTGTTTCTTGGTGTCAGTGTATGTCTGTGTTACTTGGTTTAAGTATGTGTCTTTGTTACTTGGTGTAAGTGTATGTCTTTGTTAATTGGTGTCAGTGTGTGTCTGTGTTACTGGGTATCAGTGTGTGTCTTTGTTACTTGGTTTAAGCGTGTGTCTGTGTTACTGGGTATCAGTGTATGTCTTTGTTACTGGGTATCAATGTATGTCTTTGTGACTTGGTGTAAGTGTATGTCTTTGTTACTGGGTGTCAGTGTTTGACTTTGTGACTTGGTGTCAGTGTGTGTCTTTGTGACTTGCTGTCAGTGTATGTCTTTGTTACATGGTGTAAGTGTGTGTCTGTGTTACTGGGTATCAGAGTATGTCTTTGTTACTTGGTGTCAGTGTAAGTCTTTGTTACTGGGTGTCAGTGTGTGTCTTTGTGACATGCTGTCAGTGTATGTCTTTGTTACATGGTGTAAATGTGTGTCTGTGTTACTGGGTATCAGTGTATGTCTTTGTTACTTGGTGTCAGTGTATGTCTTTATTACTGGGTGTCAGTGTGCGTCTTTGTGACTTGGTGTCAGTGTATGTCTTTGTTACTTGGTGTAAGTGTGTGTCTGTGTGACTGGGTATCAGTGTATGTCTTTGTTACTTGGTGTCAGTGTATGTCCTCGTTACTTGGTGTAAGTGTGTGTCTGTGTTACTGGGTATCAGTGTATGTCTTTGTTACTTGGTGTCAGTGTATGTCTGTGTTACTTGGTGTAATTGTGTGTCTGTGTATCAGTGTATGTCTTTGTGACTAGGTGTCAGTGTATGTCTTTGTTACTGGGTGCCATTGTGTGTCTCTGTGACTTGGTATCAGTGTATGTCTGTGTTACTGGGGGTCAGTGTGTGTCTGTGTTACTGGGGTTCAGTGTGTGTTTCTCACTGGGTGTCAGTGTGTGTCTGTGTTTCTGGGTATCAGAGACTGTCTTTGTTACTTCGTGTAAGTGTGTGTCTTTGTTACTCGGTGTAATTGTATGTCTTTGTTACTTGGTATCAGTGTATGTCTGTGTTACTTGGTGTCAGCGTATGTCGTTGCTACTTGTTGTATGTGTGTGTCTGTGTTACTTGTTGTAAGTGTCTGTCTGTGTGCCTGGGTATCATTGTGTGTCTGTGTTACTTGGTGTCAGTGTATGTCTGTGTTCTTTGGTGTAAGTGTGTGTCTGTTTTACTGGGAGTCAGTGTGTGTCAGTGTTACTTGGTGTAAGTGTGTGTCTTTGTTACTTGGTGTCCGTGTGTGTCTTTGTTACTGGGTGTCAGTGCATGTCTTTGTTACTTGGTGTCAGTGTATATCTGTGTTACTTGGTGTAAGTGTGTGTCTTTGTTACTTGGTGCAATTGTATGTCTTTGTTACTGGGTGTCAGTGTATGTCTGTGTTGCTTGGTGTAAGTGTATGTCTTTGTTACTTGATGTAAGTGTGTGTCTGTGTTACTTGGTGCAAGTGTTTGTCTGTTTTCCTGGGTATCAGTGTCTGTCTGTGTCACTGGGTGTCAGTGTATGTCTTTGTTACTTGTTGTCAGTGTTTGTCTTTGTTACTTGGTGTAAGTGTGTGTCTGTGATACTGGGTATCAGTGTATGTCTTTGTTATTTGGTGTCAGTGTATGACAAAATACTTGGTGTAATTGTATGTCTTTGTTACCTGGTGTAATTGTCTGTCTTTGTTACTAGTTGTAAGTGTATGTCTTTGTTACTTGGCGTCAGTGTGTGCCTGTGTTACTTGATGTAAGTGTGTGTCTTTGTTACTTGGTGCAAGTGTATGTCTTTGTTACTTGGTATCAGTGTCTGTCTTTGTTACTTGGTGTAAGTGTGTGTCTGCGTTAATTGGTGTAAGTGTATGTCAAAATACTTGGTGCAAGTGTATGTCTTTGTTACTTGGTGCCAGTGTATGTCTGTGTTACTTGGTTTAAGCATGTGTCTTTGTTACTTGGTGTAAATGTATGTCTTTGTTACTTGGTGTCAGTGTGTGTCTGTGTTACTGGGTATCAGTGTGTGTCTTTGTTACTTGGTGTAAGCGTGTGTCTGTGTTACTGGGTATCAGTGTATGTCTTTGTTACTGGGTATCAATGTATGTCTTTGTGACTTGGTGTAAGTGTATGTCTTTGTTACTGGGTGTCAGTGTGTGTCTTTGTGACTTGGTGTCAGTGTATGTCTTTGTTACATGGTGTAAGTGTGTGTCTGTGTTACTGGGTATCAGGGTATGTCTTTGTTACTTGGTGTCAGTGTAAGTCTTTGTTACTGGTTGTCAGTGTGTGTCTTTGTGACTTGCTGTCAGTGTATGTCTTTGTTACATGGTGTAAGTGTGTGTCTGTGTTACTGGGTATCAGTGTATGTCTTTGTTACTTGGTGTCAGTGTATGTCTGTGTTACTTGGTGTCAGTGTATGTCGTTGTTACTTGGTGTATGTGTGTGTCTGTGTTACTTGGTGTAAGTGTGTGTCTGTGTGCCTGGGTATCATTGTGTGTCTTTGTTACTTGGTGTAAGTGTATGTCTGTGTTCTTTGGTGTAAGTGTGTGTCTGTTTTACTGGGAGTCAGTGTGTGTCAGTGTTACTTGGTGTAAGTGTGTGTCTTTGTTACTTGGTGTCCGTGTGTGTCTTTGTTACTGGGTGTCAGTGCATGTCTTTGTTACTTGGTGTCAGTGTATATCTGTGTTACTTGGTGTAAGTGTGTGTCTTTGTTACTTGGCGTCAGTGTATGTCAGTGTTGCTTGGTTTCAGTATGTGTCTTTGTTACTTCGTGTAAATGTATGTCTTTGATACTTGGTGTCAGTGTATGTCTGTGTTGCTTGGTGTAAGTGTATGTCTTTGTTACTTGGTGTAAGTGTGTGTCTGTTTTACTTGGTGTAAGTGTGTGTCTGTTTTCCTGGGTATCAGTGTCTGTCTTTGTTACTTGGTGTCAGTGTATGCCTGTGTTACTTGGTGTAAGTGTGTGTCTGTGTCACTGGGTGTCAGTGTATGTCTTTGTTACTTGGTGTCAGTGTTTGTCTTTGTTACTTGCTGTAAGTGTGTGTCTGTGTTACTGGGTATCAGTGTATGTCTTTGTTACTTGGTGTCAGTGTATGACAAAATACTTGGTGTAATTGTATGTCTTTGTTACTTGGTGTAATTGTCTGTCTTTGTTACTAGTTGTAAGTGTATGTCTTTGTTACTTGGTGTCCTTGTGTGTCTGTGTTACTGTGTGTCAGTTTATGTCTTTGTTACTTGGTGTCAGTGTATGTCTTTGTTACTTGGCGTCAGTGTATGCCTGTGTAAGTTGATGTAAGTGTGTGTCTTTGTTACTTGGTGCAAGTGTATGTCTTTGTTACTTGGTATCAGTGTCTGTCTTTGTTCCTTGGTGTAAGTGTGTGTCTGCGTTAATTGGTGTAAGTGTATGTCTTTGTTAAATGGTGCAGGTGTATGTCAAAATACTTGGTGCAAGTGTATGTCTTTGTTACTTGGTGTAAGTGTATGTCTTTGTTACTTGGTGTCAGTGTGTGTCTGTGTTACTGGGTATGAGTGTGTGTCTTTGTTACTTGGTGTAAGCGTGTGTCTGTGTTACTGGGTATCAGTGTATGTCTTTGTTACTGGGTATCAATGTATGTCTTTGTGACTTGGTGTAAGTGTATGTCTTTGTTACTGGGTGTCAGTGTGTGTCTTTGTGACTTGGTGTCAGTGTGTGTCTTTGTGACTGGGTGTCAGTGTGTGTCTTTGTGACTTGCTGTCAGTGTATGTCTTTGTTACATGGTGTATGTGTGTGTCTGTGTGACTGGGTATCACTGTATGTCTTTGTTACTTGGTGTCAGTGTATGTCTTTGTTACTGGGTGTCAGTCTGCGTCTTTGTGACTGGGTATCAGTGTATGTCTTTGTTACTTGGTGTCAGTGTATGTCAAAATACTTGGTGTCAGTGTATGTCTGTGTTCCTTGGTATAAATGTGTGTCTTTGTTACTTGGTGTAAGTGTATGTCTTTGTTGCTGGGTGTCAGTGTGTGTCTGTGTTACTGGGTATCAGTGTATGTCTTTGTTACTGGGTGTCAGTGTGTGTCTGTGTTTCTGGGTATCAGTGTATGTCTTTGTGACTTGGTATCAGTGTGTGTCTGTGTTCCTGGGTATCAGTGTATGTCTTTGTTACTGGGTGTCAGTGTGTGTCTGTGTTACTTGGTGTCAGTGTATGTCTTTGTTACTTGGTGTCATTGTGTGTCTGTGATACTGGGTATCAGTGTATGCCTTTGTTACTTGGTGTCAGTGTATGTCTGTGTTACTTGGTGTCAGTGTGTGTCTTTGTGACTTGGTGTCAGTGTCTGTCTGTGTTACGGTGGGTCAGTGTGTGTCTGTGTTACTGGGGGTCAGTGTGTGTTTCCATCTCGTTGTCAGTGTGTGTCTGTGTGACTGGGTATCAGTGTCTGTCTTTGAAATTGGTGTAATTGTGTCTCTGTGACACTAGGTGTCAGTATTTAGTTTAGTTCAGAGATACAGCACTGAAACATGCCCTTCGGCCCACCGAGTCTGAGCCGACCATCAACCAACCATTTATACTAATCCTACACGAATCCCATATTCCAATAACATCCCCACCGGTCCCTATATATTTCCCTACCACCTACCTATACTAGGGGCAATTTATAATGGCCAATTAACCTGCCAACCTGCAAGTCTTTGGCATGTGGGAGGATACCGGAGCACCCGGAGGAAACCCACGCAGACACTGGGAGAACTTGCAAACTCCGCACAGGCAGTACCCAGAATCGAACCCGGGTCCCTGGAGCTGTGAGGCTGCAGTGCTAACCACTACGCCACTGTGCCGCCCAGTGTGTATCTGTGTCACTTGTTGTCAGTGTGTATCTCTGCTACAGGGTGTCAGTGTGTTTGTTTGTCTTACTGGCTGTCAGTGCATGTCATTGTTACTTGGTGTAAGTGTGTGTCTGTGTTACTGGGTATCAGTATATTTCTTTGTTACTGGGTATCAGTGTATGTCTTTGTGGCTTGGTGTCAGTGTATGTCTTTGTTACTGGGTGTCAGTGTGTGTCTTTGTGACTTGGTGTCAGTGTATGTCTTTGTTACTTGGTGCAAGTGTATGTCAAAATAGTTGGAGTAAGTGTATGTCTTTGTTGCTTGGTGCAATTGTCTGTCTTTGTTTCTTGGTTTAAGTATGTGTCTTTGTTACTTGGTGTAAGTGTATGTCAAAATACTTGGAGTAAGTGCATGTCTGTGTTACTTGGTGTAAGTGTATGTCTTTGTTACTTGGTGTAAGTGTGCGTCTGTGTTACTGGGTATCAGTGTATGTCTTTGTTACTGGGTATCAGTGTGTGTCTTTGTGACTTGGTGTCTGTGTATGTCTTTGTTACTTGGTGTAAGTGTGTGTCTGTGTTACTGGGTATCAGTGTATGTCTTTGTTACTTGGTGTCAGTGTGTGTCTGTGTTACTGGGAATCAGTGTATGTCAGTGTTACTGTGTATCAGTGCGTGTTACTGGGGATCAGTGTATGTCTGTGTTACTGTGTATCAGTGCGTGTTACTGGGCATCAGTGTACGTCTTTGTGACTTGGTATCAGTGTATGTCTTTGTTACTTGGAGTCAGTGTAAGTCTTTGTTACTGGGTGTCAGTGTGTGTCTTTGTGACTTGGTGTCAGTGTATGTCTTTGTTACTTGGTGTAAGTGTGTGTCTGTGTTACTGGGTATCAGTGTATGTCTTTGTTACTTGGTGTCAGTGTATGTCTTTGATACTTGGTGTAATTGTCTGTCTTTGTTACTTGGTGTAAGTATGTGTCTGTGTTACTTGGTGTAAGTGTTTGTCTGTTTTCCTGGGTGTCAGTGTCTGTCTTTGTTACTTGGTGTCAGTGTATGTCTGTGTTACTTGGTGTAAGTGTGTGTCTGTGTAACTTGGTGCAAGTGTATGTCTGTGTTACTGTGTATCAGTGCGTGTTACTGGGTGTCATTGTATGTCTGTGACTCCAGTTGTCAGTATTTAGTTTAGTTTCGAGATACAGCACTGAAACAGGCCCTTCGGCCCACCGAGTCTGTGCCGACCATCAACCAACCATTTATACTAATCCTACACGAATCCCATATTCCAATAACATCCCCACCGGTCCCGATATTTTTCCCTGCCACCTACCTATACTGGGGGCAATTTATAATGGCCAATTAACCTACCAACCTGCAAGTCTTTGGCATGTGGGAGGAAACCGGAGCACCCGGAGGAAACCCACGCAGACACAGGGAGAACTTGCAAACTCCGCACAGGCAGTACCCAGAATCGAACCCGGATCCCTGGAGCTGTGAAGCTGCAGTGCTAACCACTGTGCCACTGTGCCGCCCAGTGTGTATCTGCGTTACTTGTTGTCAGTGTGTGTCTCTGCTACTGGGTGTCAGTGTGTTTCTTTGTTACTGGGTATCAGTGTATGTCAAAATACTTGGTGTAAGTGTATGTCTTTGTGACTTGGTGTAATTGTCTGTCTTTGTTACTTGGTGTAAGTGTGTGTCTTTGTTGCTGGATGTCAGTGTATGTCTGTGTTCCTTGGTGTAAGTGTGTGTCTTTGTTACTTGGTGTAAGTGTATGTCTTTGTTACTTGGTGTCAGTGTATGTCTTTTTTACTTGGTGTCGGTGTGTGTCTGTGTTACTGGGCATCAGTGTACGTCTTTGTGACTTGGTATCAGTGTATGTCTTTGTTACTTGGTGTAAGTGTGCGTCTGTGTTACTGGGTATCAGTGTATGTCTTTGTTACTTGGTGTCCGTGTATGTCAAAATACGTGGTGTAAGTGTATGTCTTTGTTACTTGGTGTAATTGTCTGTCTTTGTTCCTTTGTGTCAGTGTGCGTCTTTGTTACTTGGTGTCAGTGTATCTCAAAATACGTGGTGTAAGTGTTTGTCTTTGTGACTTGGTATCAGTGTATGTCTTTGTTACTTGGAGTTAGTGTAAGTCTTTGTTACTGGGTGTCAGTGTGTTTCTTTGTGACTTGGTGTCAGTGTATGTCTTTGTTACTTGGTGTCAGTGTATGTCATAATACTTGGTGTCAGTGTATGTCTTTGATACTTGGTGTAATTGTCTGTCTTTGTTACTTGGTGTAAGTGTGTGTCTGTGTTACTGGGTATCAGTGTATTTCTTTGTTACTAGGTATCAGTGTATGTCTTTGTGACTTGGTGTCAGTGTATGTCTTTGATACTTGGTGTAATTGTCTGTCTTTGTTACTTGATGTAAGTGTATGTCTTTGTTACTTGGTGTCAGTGCATGTGTTTGTGACTTGGTGTCATTGTATGTCTTAGTTACTGGGTGTCAGTGCATGTCTTTGTTACTTGGTGCAAGTGTATGTCAAAATACTTGGTGGAAGTGTATGTCTTAGTTACTGGGTGTCAGTGAATGTCTTTGTTACTTGGTGCAAGTGTATGTCTTTGTTACTTGTTGTCAGTTTATGTCTGTCTCACTGGGGATCAGTGTATGTCTGTGTTACTGTGTATCAGTGCGTGTTACTGGGTGTCAGTGTGAGTCTGTGACTCCAGGTGTCAGTATTTAGTTTAGTTTCGAGATACAGCACTGAAACAGTCCCTTCGGCCCACCGAGTCTGTGCCGACCATCAACCAACCATTTATACTAATCCTACACGAATCCCATATTCCAATGACATCCCCACCGGTCCCGATATTTTTCCCTACCACCTACCTATACTGGGGGCAATTTAAAATGGCCAATTAACCTACCAACCTGCAAGTCTTTGGCATGTGGGAGGAAACCGGAGCACCCGGAGGAAACCCACGCAGACACAGGGAGAACTTGCAAACTCCGCACAGGCAGTACCCAGAATCGAACCCGAATCCCTGGCGCTGTGAGGCTGCAGTGCTAACCACTGCGCCACTGTGCCGCCCACTGTGTATCTGTGTCACTTGTTGTCAGTGTGTGTCTCTGCTACTGGGTGTCAGTGTGTTTGTTTGTCTTACTGGCTGTCAGTGCATGTCATTGTTACTTGGTGTAAGTGTGTGTCTGTGTTACTGGGTATCAGTATATTTCTTTGTTACTGGGTATCAGTGTATGTCTTTGTGGCTTGGTGTCAGTGTATGTCTTTGTTACTGGGTGTCAGTGTGTGTCTTTGTGACTTGGTGTCAGTGTATGTCTTTGTTACTTGGTGCAAGTGTATGTCAAAATAGTTGGAGTAAGTGTATGTCTTTGTTGCTTGGTGCAATTGTCTGTCTTTGTTTCTTGGTTTAAGTATGTGTCTTTGTTACTTGGTGTAAGTGTATGTCAAAATACTTGGAGTAAGTGCATGTCTGTGTTACTTGGTGTAAGTGTATGTCTTTGTTACTTGGTGTAAGTGTGCGTCTGTGTTACTGGGTATCAGTGTATGTCTTTGTTACTGGGTATCAGTGTGTGTCTTTGTGACTTGGTGTCTGTGTATGTCTTTGTTACTTGGTGTAAGTGTGTGTCTGTGTTACTGGGTATCAGTGTATGTCTTTGTTACTTGGTGTCAGTGTGTGTCTGTGTTACTGGGAATCAGTGTATGTCAGTGTTACTGTGTATCAGTGCGTGTTACTGGGGATCAGTGTATGTCTGTGTTACTGTGTATCAGTGCGTGTTACTGGGCATCAGTGTACGTCTTTGTGACTTGGTATCAGTGTATGTCTTTGTTACTTGGAGTCAGTGTAAGTCTTTGTTACTGGGTGTCAGTGTGTGTCTTTGTGACTTGGTGTCAGTGTATGTCTTTGTTACTTGGTGTAAGTGTGTGTCTGTGTTACTGGGTATCAGTGTATGTCTTTGTTACTTGGTGTCAGTGTATGTCTTTGATACTTGGTGTAATTGTCTGTCTTTGTTACTTGGTGTAAGTATGTGTCTGTGTTACTTGGTGTAAGTGTTTGTCTGTTTTCCTGGGTGTCAGTGTCTGTCTTTGTTACTTGGTGTCAGTGTATGTCTGTGTTACTTGGTGTAAGTGTGTGTCTGTGTAACTTGGTGCAAGTGTATGTCTGTGTTACTGTGTATCAGTGCGTGTTACTGGGTGTCATTGTATGTCTGTGACTCCAGTTGTCAGTATTTAGTTTAGTTTCGAGATACAGCACTGAAACAGGCCCTTCGGCCCACCGAGTCTGTGCCGACCATCAACCAACCATTTATACTAATCCTACACGAATCCCATATTCCAATAACATCCCCACCGGTCCCGATATTTTTCCCTGCCACCTACCTATACTGGGGGCAATTTATAATGGCCAATTAACCTACCAACCTGCAAGTCTTTGGCATGTGGGAGGAAACCGGAGCACCCGGAGGAAACCCACGCAGACACAGGGAGAACTTGCAAACTCCGCACAGGCAGTACCCAGAATCGAACCCGGATCCCTGGAGCTGTGAAGCTGCAGTGCTAACCACTGTGCCACTGTGCCGCCCAGTGTGTATCTGCGTTACTTGTTGTCAGTGTGTGTCTCTGCTACTGGGTGTCAGTGTGTTTCTTTGTTACTGGGTATCAGTGTATGTCAAAATACTTGGTGTAAGTGTATGTCTTTGTGACTTGGTGTAATTGTCTGTCTTTGTTACTTGGTGTAAGTGTGTGTCTTTGTTGCTGGATGTCAGTGTATGTCTGTGTTCCTTGGTGTAAGTGTGTGTCTTTGTTACTTGGTGTAAGTGTATGTCTTTGTTACTTGGTGTCAGTGTATGTCTTTTTTACTTGGTGTCGGTGTGTGTCTGTGTTACTGGGCATCAGTGTACGTCTTTGTGACTTGGTATCAGTGTATGTCTTTGTTACTTGGTGTAAGTGTGCGTCTGTGTTACTGGGTATCAGTGTATGTCTTTGTTACTTGGTGTCCGTGTATGTCAAAATACGTGGTGTAAGTGTATGTCTTTGTTACTTGGTGTAATTGTCTGTCTTTGTTCCTTTGTGTCAGTGTGCGTCTTTGTTACTTGGTGTCAGTGTATCTCAAAATACGTGGTGTAAGTGTTTGTCTTTGTGACTTGGTATCAGTGTATGTCTTTGTTACTTGGAGTTAGTGTAAGTCTTTGTTACTGGGTGTCAGTGTGTTTCTTTGTGACTTGGTGTCAGTGTATGTCTTTGTTACTTGGTGTCAGTGTATGTCATAATACTTGGTGTCAGTGTATGTCTTTGATACTTGGTGTAATTGTCTGTCTTTGTTACTTGGTGTAAGTGTGTGTCTGTGTTACTGGGTATCAGTGTATTTCTTTGTTACTAGGTATCAGTGTATGTCTTTGTGACTTGGTGTCAGTGTATGTCTTTGATACTTGGTGTAATTGTCTGTCTTTGTTACTTGATGTAAGTGTATGTCTTTGTTACTTGGTGTCAGTGCATGTGTTTGTGACTTGGTGTCATTGTATGTCTTAGTTACTGGGTGTCAGTGCATGTCTTTGTTACTTGGTGCAAGTGTATGTCAAAATACTTGGTGGAAGTGTATGTCTTAGTTACTGGGTGTCAGTGAATGTCTTTGTTACTTGGTGCAAGTGTATGTCTTTGTTACTTGTTGTCAGTTTATGTCTGTCTCACTGGGGATCAGTGTATGTCTGTGTTACTGTGTATCAGTGCGTGTTACTGGGTGTCAGTGTGAGTCTGTGACTCCAGGTGTCAGTATTTAGTTTAGTTTCGAGATACAGCACTGAAACAGTCCCTTCGGCCCACCGAGTCTGTGCCGACCATCAACCAACCATTTATACTAATCCTACACGAATCCCATATTCCAATGACATCCCCACCGGTCCCGATATTTTTCCCTACCACCTACCTATACTGGGGGCAATTTAAAATGGCCAATTAACCTACCAACCTGCAAGTCTTTGGCATGTGGGAGGAAACCGGAGCACCCGGAGGAAACCCACGCAGACACAGGGAGAACTTGCAAACTCCGCACAGGCAGTACCCAGAATCGAACCCGAATCCCTGGCGCTGTGAGGCTGCAGTGCTAACCACTGCGCCACTGTGCCGCCCACTGTGTATCTGTGTCACTTGTTGTCAGTGTGTGTCTCTGCTACTGGGTGTCAGTGTGTTTGTTTGTCTTACTGGCTGTCAGTGTGTGTCTGTGTTACTTGGTGTAAGTGTGTGTCTTTGTTACATGGTGTCCGTGTGTGTCTGTGTTACTGGGTGTCAGTGCATGTCATTGTTACTTGGTGTAAGTGTGTGTCTGTGTTACTGGGTATCAGTGTATTTCTTTGTTACTAGGTATCAGTGTATGTCTTTGTGACTTGGTGTCAGTGTATGTCTTTGTTACTGGGTGTCAGTGTGTGTCTTTGTGACTTGGTGTCAGTGCATGTCTCTGTTACTTGGTGTAAGTGTGTGTCTGTGTTACTGGGTATCAGTGTATTTCTTTGTTACTTGGTGTCAGTGTATGTCTCTGTTACTGGGTGTCAGTGTGCGTCTTTGTGACTTGGTGTCAGTGTATGTCTTTGTTACTTGGTGTAAGTGTGCGTCTGTGTTACTGGGTATCAGTGTATGTCTTTGTTACTTGGTGTCAGTGTATGTCAAAATAATTAGTGTAAGTGTATGTCTTTGTTACTTGGTGTAATTGTGTGTCTTTGTTACTTGATGTCAGTGTATGTCTGTGTTCCTTGGTGTAATTGTGTGTCTTTGTTACTTGGTGTAAGTGTATGTCTTTGTTACTTGGTGTCAGTGTACGTCTTTCTTACTTGTTGTCAGTGTGTGTCTGTGTTACTGGGCATCAGTGCATGTCTTTGTGACTTGGTATCAGTGTATGTCTTTGTTACCTGGTGTCAGTGTATGTCTGTGTTCCTTGGTGAAAGTGTGTGTCTTTGTTACTTTGTGTAAGTGTATGTCTTTGTTACTTGGTGTAAGTGTGTGTCTGTGTTACTGGGTATCAGTGTATGTCTTTGTTACTTGGTGTCAGTGTGTGTCATAATACTCGGTGTCTTTGTATGTCTTTGATACTTGGTGTAATTGTCTGTCTTTGTTACTTGGTGTAAGTGTGTGGCTGTGTTCCTTGGTGTAAGTGTATGTCTTTGTTACTTGGTGTCATAGTGTGTCTGTGTTCCTGGGTATCAGTGTATGTCTTTGTGACTTGCTGTCAGTGTATGTCTTCGTTACTGGGTGTCAGTGTGTGTCTTTGTGACTTGGTGTCAGTGTGTGTATGTGATACTGGGTATCAGTGTATGTCTTTCTTACTTGGTGTCAGTGTATGTGTTTGTGACTTGTTGTCAGTGGATGTCTTTGTTACTGGGTGTCAGTGTTTGTCTTTGTTACTTGGTGTAAGTGTATGTCAAAATACTTGGTGTAAGTGTATGTCTGTGTTACTTGGTGTAAGTGTATGTCTTTGTTACTTGGTGTAAGTGTGCGTCTGTGTTACTGGGAATCAGTGTATGTCTTTGTAACTGGGTATCAGTGTATGTCTTTGTGACTTGGTGTCAGTGTATGTCTTTGTTACTTGGTGTCAGTGTGTGTCTGTGATACTGGGTATCAGTGTATGACTTTGTTACTTGGTGTCAGTGTATGTCTGTGTTACTTGGTGTAAGTGTATGTCTTTGTTACTTGGTGTCACTGTATGTGTTTGTGACTTGTTGTCAGTGGATGTCTTTGTTACTGGTTGTCAGTGTATGTCTTTGTTACTCGGTGTCAGTGTATGTCAAAATACTTAGTGTAAGTGTATGTCTTTGTTACTTGGTGTAATTGTGTGTCTTTGTTACTTGATGTCAGTGTATGTCTGTGTTCCTTGGTGTAATTGTGTGTCTGTGTTACTTGGTGTAAGTGTATGTCTTTGTTACTTGGTGTCAGTGTACGTCTTTCTAACTTGGTGTCAGTGTGTGTCTGTGTTACTGGGCATCAGTGCAGGTCTTTGTGACTTGGTATCAGTGTATGTCTTTGTTACCTGGTGTCAGTGTATGTCTGTGTTCCTTGGTGAAAGTGTGTGTCTTTGTTACTTTGTGTAAGTGTGCGTCTGTGTTACTGGGAATCAGTGTATGTCTTTGTAACTGGGTATCAGTGTATGTCTTTGTGACTTGGTGTCAGTGTATGTCTTTGTTACTTGGTGTCAGTGTGTGTCTGTGATACTGGGTATCAGTGTATGACTTTGTTACTTGGTGTCAGTGTATGTCTGTGTTACTTGGTGTAGGTGTATGTCTTTGTTACTTGGTGTCAGTGTATGTGTTTGTGACTTGTTGTCATTGGATGTCTTTGTTACTGGTTGTCAGTGTATGTCTTTGTTACTCGGTGTAAGTGTATGCCAAAATACTTGGTGTAAGTGTATGTCTGTGTTACTTGGTGTAAGTGTATGTCTCTGTTACTTGGTGTAAGTGTGCGTCTGTGTTACTGGGTATCAGTGTATGTCTTTGTTACTGGCTATCAGTGTATGTCTTTGTGACTTGGTGTCAGTGTATGTCTTTGTTACTGGGTGTCAGTGTGTGTCTTTGTGACTTGGTGTCAGTGTGTGTCTGTGTTACTGGGTATCAGTGTATGTCTTTGTTACTTGGTGTACGTGTATGTCTTTGTTACTTGGTGTCAGTGTATGTGTTTGTTACTTGGTGTCAGTGTATGTCTTTTTTACTTGGTGTCATGTGTGTCTGTGTTACTGGGCATCAGTGTACGTCTTTGTGACTTGGTATCAGTGTATGTCTTTGTTACTTGGTGTCAGTGTATGTCTTTGTTACTTGGTGTAATTGTCTGTCTTTGTTCCTTGGTGTCAGTGTGCGTCTTTGTTACTTGGTGTCAGTGTATCTCAAAATACTTGGTGTAAGTGTATGTCTTTGTGACTTGGTATCAGTGTATGTCTTTGTTACTTGGAGTCAGTGTAAGTCTTTGTTACTGGGTGTCAGTGTGTGTCTTTGTGACTTGGTGTCAGTGTATGTCTTTGTTACTTGTTGTCAGTGTATGTCATAATACTTGGTGTCAGTGTATGTCTTTGATACTTGGTGTAATTGTCTGTCTTTGTTACTTGGTGTAAGTGTATGTCTTTGTTACTTGGTGTCAGTGCATGTGTTTGTGACTTGGTGTCATTGTATGTCTTAGTTACTGGGTGTCAGTGCATGTCTTTGTTACTTGGTGCAAGTGTATGTCAAAATACTTGGTGTAAGTGTATGTCTTTGTTACTGGGTATCAGTGTATGTCTTTGTTACCTGGTGTCAGTGTATGTCAAAATACTTAGTGTAAGTGTATGTCTTTGTTACTTGGTGTAATTGTGTGTCTTTGTTACTTGATGTCAGTGTATGTCTGTGTTCCTTGGTGTAATTGTGTGTCTTTGTTACTTGGTGTAAGTGTATGTCTTTGTTACTTGGTGTCAGTGTACGTCTTTCTTACTTGGTGTCAGTGTGTGTCTGTGTTACTGGGCATCAGTGCATGTCTTTGTGACTTGGTATCAGTGTATGTCTTTGTTACCTGGTGTCAGTGTATGTCTGTGTTCCTTGGTGAAAGTGTGTGTCTTTGTTACTTTGTGTAAGTGTATGTCTTTGTTACTTGGTGTCAGTGTATGTCTTTGTTACTTGGTGTAAGTGTGTGTCTGTGTTACTGGGTATCAGTGTATGTCTTTGTTACTTGGTGTCAGTGTGTGTCATAATACTCGGTGTCAGTGTATGTCTTTGATACTTGGTGTAATTGTCTGTCTTTGTTACTTGGTGTAAGTGTGTGGCTGTGTTCCTTGGTGTAAGTGTATGTCTTTGTTACTTGGTGTCAGAGTGTGTCTGTGTTCCAGGGTATCAGTGTATGTCTTTGTGACTTGGTGTCAGTGTATGTCTTTGTTACTGGGTGTCAGTGTGTGTCTTTGTGACTTGGAGTCAGTGTGTGTATGTGATACTGGGTATCAGTGTATGTCTTTCTTACTTGGTGTCAGTGTATGTGTTTGTGACTTGTTGTCAGTGGATGTCTTTGTTACTGGGTGTCAGTGTTTATCTTTGTTACTTGATGTAAGTGTATGTCAAAATACTTGGTGTAAGTGTATGTCTGTGTTACTTGGTGTAACTGTATGTCTTTGTTACTTGGTGTCAGTGTGTGTCTGTGATACTGGGTATCAGTGTATGACTTTGTTACTTGGTGTCAGTGTATGTCTGTGTTACTTGGTGTAACTGTATGTCTTTGTTACTTGGTGTCAGTGTATGTGTTTGTGACTTGTTGTCAGTGGATGTCTTTGTTACTGGTTGTCAGTGTATGTCTTTGTTACTCGGTGTAAGTGTATGCCAAAATACTTGGTGTAAGTGTATGTCTGTGTTACTTGGTGTAAGTGTATGTCTCTGTTACTTGGTGTAAGTGTGCGTCTGTGTTACTGGGTATCAGTGTATGTCTTTGTTACTGGCTATCAGTGTATGTCTTTGTGACTTGGTGTCAGTGTATGTCTTTGTTACTGGGTGTCAGTGTGTGTCTTTGTGACTTGGTGTCAGTGTGTGTCTGTGTTACTGGGTATCAGTGTATGTCTTTGTTACTTGGTGTACGTGTATGTCTTTGTTACTTGGTGTCAGTGTATGTGTTTGTTACTTGGTGTCAGTGTATGTCTTTTTTACTTGGTGTCAGTGTGTGTCTGTGTTACTGGGCATCAGTGTACGTCTTTGTGACTTGGTATCAGTGTATGTCTTTGTTACTTGGTGTCAGTGTATGTCTTTGTTACTTGGTGTAAGTGTGCGTCTGTGTTACTGGGTATCAGCGTATGTCTTTGTTACTTGGTGTAATTGTCTGTCTTTGTTCCTTGGTGTCAGTGTGCGTCTTTGTTACTTGGTGTCAGTGTATCTCAAAATACTTGGTGTAAGTGTATGTCTTTGTGACTTGGTATCAGTGTATGTCTTTGTTACTTGGAGTCAGTGTAAGTCTTTGTTACTGGGTGTCAGTGTGTGTCTTTGTGACTTAGTGTCAGTGTATGTCTTTGTTACTTGTTGTCAGTGTATGTCATAATACTTGGTGTCAGTGTATGTCTTTGATACTTGGTGTAATTGTCTGTCTTTGTTACTTGGTGTAAGTGTATATCTTTGTTACTTGGTGTCAGTGCATGTGTTTGTGACTTGGTGTCATTGTATGTCTTAGTTACTGGGTGTCAGTGCATGTCTTTGTTACTTGGTGCAAGTGTATGTCAAAATACTTAGTGTAAGTGTATGTCTTTGTTACTTGGTGTAATTGTGTGTCTTTGTTACTTGATGTCAGTGTATGTCTGTGTTCCTTGGTGTAATTGTGTGTCTTTGTTACTTGGTGTAAGTGTGTGACTTTGTTACTTGGTGTCAGTGTACGTCTTTCTTACTTGGTGTCAGTGTGTGTCTGTGTTACTGGGCATCAGTGCATGTCTTTGTGACTTGGTATCAGTGTATGTCTTTGTTACCTGGTGTCAGTGTATGTCTGTGTTCCTTGGTGAAAGTGTGTGTCTTTGTTACTTTGTGTAAGTGTATGTCTTTGTTACTTGGTGTCAGTGTATGTCTTTGTTACTTGGTGTAAGTGTGTGTCTGTGTTACTGGGTATCAGTGTATGTCTTTGTTACTTGGTGTCAGTGTGTGTCATAATACTCGGTGTCAGTGTATGTCTTTGATACTTGGTGTAATTGTCTGTCTTTGTTACTTGGTGTAAGTGTGTGGCTGTGTTCCTTGGTGTAAGTGTATGTCTTTGTTACTTGGTGTCAGAGTGTGTCTGTGTTCCTGGGTATCAGTGTATGTCTTTGTGACTTGGTGTCAGTGTATGTCTTTGTTACTGGGTGTCAGTGTGTGTCTTTGTGACTTGGTGTCAGTGTGTGTATGTGATACTGGGTATCAGTGTATGTCTTTCTTACTTGGTGTCAGTGTATGTGTTTGTGACTTGTTGTCAGTGGATGTCTTTGTTACTGGGTGTCAGTGTTTATCTTTGTTACTTGATGTAAGTGTATGTCAAAATACTTGGTGTAAGTGTATGTCTGTGTTACTTGGTGTAAGTGTATGTCTTTGTTACTTGGTGTAAGAGTGCGTCTGTGTTACTGGGAATCAGTGTATGTCTTTGTAACTGGGTATCAGTGTATGTCTTTGTGACTTGGTGTCAGTGTATGTCTTTGTTACTTGGTGTCAGTGTGTGTCTGTGATACTGGGTATCAGTGTATGACTTTGTTACTTGGTGTCAATGTATGTCTGTGTTACTTGGTGTAAGTGTATGTCTTTGTTACTTGGTGTCAGTGTATGTGTTTGTGACTTGTTGTCAGTGGATGTCTTTGTTACTGGTTGTCAGTGTATGTCTTTGTTACTCGGTGTAAGTGTATGCCAAAATACTTGGTGTAAGTGTATGTCTGTGTTACTTGGTGTAAGTGTATGTCTCTGTTACTTGGTGTAAGTGTGCGTCTGTGTTACTGGGTATCAGTGTATGTCTTTGTTACTGGCTATCAGTGTATGTCTTTGTGACTTGGTGTCAGTGTATGTCTTTGTTACTGGGTGTCAGTGTGTGTCTTTGTGACTTGGTGTCAGTGTGTGTCTGTGTTACTGGGTATCAGTGTATGTCTTTGTTACTTGGTGTACGTGTATGTCTTTGTTACTTGCTGTCAGTGTATGTGTTTGTTACTTGGTGTCAGTGTATGTCTTTTTTACTTGGTGTCAGTGTGTGTCTGTGTTACTGGGCATCAGTGTACGTCTTTGTGACTTGGTATCAGTGTATGTCTTTGTTACTTGGTGTCAGTGTATGTCTTTGTTACTTGGTGTAAGTGTGCGTCTGTGTTACTGGGTATCACTGTATGTCTTTGTTACTTGGTGCCCGTGTATGTCAAAATACGTGGTGTAAGTGTATGTCTTTGTTACTTGGTGTAATTGTCTGTCTTTGTTCCTTGGTGTCAGTGTGCGTCTTTGTTACTTGGTGTCAGTGTATCTCAAAATACTAGGTGTAAGTGTATGTCTTTGTGACTTGGTATCAGTGTATGTCTTTGTTACTAGGAGTCAGTGTAAGTCTTTGTTACTGGGTGTCAGTGTGTGTCTTTGTGACTTGGTGTCAGTGTATGTCTTTGTTACTTGGTGTCAGTGTATGTCATAATATTTGGTGTCAGTGTATGTCTTTGATACTTGGTGTAATTGTCTGTCTTTGTTACTTGGTGTAAGTGTATGTCTTTGTTACTTGGTGTCAGTGCATGTGTTTGTGACTTGGTGTCATTGTATGTCTTAGTTACTGGGTGTCAGTGCATGTCTTTGTTACTTGGTGCAAGTGTAAGTCAAAATACTTGGTGTAAGTGTATGTCTTTGTTACTGGGTGTAAGTGTGTGTCTGTGTTACTGGGTATCAGTGTATGTCTTTGTTAATTGGTGTCAGTGTATGTCAAAATACTTGGTGTAAGTGTATGTCTTTGTTACTTGGTGTCCGTGTATGTCATTGTTACTTGGTGTCAGTGTGTGTCTCTGTTACTGAGTATCAGTGTGTGTCTTTGTGACTTGGTGTAAGTGTGTGTATGTGATACTGGGTATCAGTGTATGTCTTTGTTACTTGGTGTCAGTGTATGCCTGTGTTACTTGGTGCAAGTGTGTGTCTGTGTTACTGGGTATCAGTGCATGTCTTTGTTACTTGGTGTCATTGTATGTCTGCGTTACCTGGTGTAAGTGTGTGTCTGTGTTACTGGGTATCAGTGTGTGTCTTTGTGACTTGGTGTAAGTGTGTGTATGTGATACTGGGTATCAGTGTATGTCTTTGTGACTTGGTGTCAGTGTATGTCTGTGTTACTTGGTGCAAGTGTGTGTCTGTGTTACTGGGTATCAGTGTATGTCTGTGTTACTTGGTGTAAGTGTGTGTCTTTGTCACTTGGTGTCCGTGTGTGTCTTTGTTACTGGGTTTCAGTGCAAGTCTTTGTTACTTGGTGTCATTGTATATCTGTGTTACTTGGTGTAAGTGTGTGTCTTTGTTACTTGCTGCAATTGTATGTCTTTGTTACTGGGTATCAGTGTATGTCTTTGTTACTTGGTGTCAGTGTATGTCAAAATACTTAGTGTCAGTGTATGTCTTTGCTACTTGCTGTCAGTGTATGTCTGTGTTCCTTGGTGTAAGTGTGTGTCTTTGTTACTTGATGTAAGTGTATTTGTTTGTTGCTTGGTGTCAGTGTATGTCTTTGTTGCTGGGTGTCGGTGTGTGTCTGTGTTACTGGGTATCAGTGTATGTCTTTGTGACTTTGTATCAGTGCATGCCTTTGTTACTGGGTGTCAGTGTGTGTCTTTGTTACTTGATGTCCGTGTGTGTCTGTGTTACTGGGTGTCAGTGCATGTCATTGTTACTTGGTGTAAGTGTGTGTCTGTGTTACTGGGAATTAGTGTGTGTCTTTGTTACTTGGTGTAAGTGTGTGTCTGTGTTACTGGGTATCAGTGTATTTCTTTGTTACTGGGTATCAGTGTATGTCTTTGTGACTTGGTGTCAGTGTATGTCTTTGTCACTGGGTGTCAGTGTGTGTCTTTGTGACTTGGTGTCAGTGTATGTCTTTGGTACTTGGTGTAAGTGTGTGTCTGTGTTACTGGGTATCAGTGTATTTCTTTGTTACTTGGTGTCAGTGTATGTCTCTGTTATTGGGTGTCAGTGTGCGTCTTTGTGACTTGGTGTCAGTGTATGTCTTTGTTACTTGGTGTAAGTGTGCGTCTGTGTTACGGGGTATCAGTGTATGTCTTTGTTACTTGGTGTCAGTGTATGTCAAAATACTTGGTGTAAGTGTATGTCTTTGTTACTTGGTGTAATTGTCTGACTTTGTTACTTGGTGTCAGTGTGTGTCTTTGTTACTTGATGTCAGTGTATGTCTGTGTTCCTTGGTGTAAGTGTGAGTCTTTGTCACTTGGTGTAAGTGTATGTCTTTGTTACTTGGTGTCAGTGTATGTCTTTTTTACTTGGTGTCAGTGTGTGTCTGTGTTACTGGGCATCAGTGTATGTCTTTGTGACTTGGTATCAGTGTATGTCTTTGTTACTTGGAATCAGTGTAAGTCTTTGTTACTGGGTGTCAGTGTGTGTCTTTGTGACTTGGTGTCAGTGTATGTCTTTGTTACTTGGTGTAAGTGTGTGTCTGTGTTACTGGGTGTCTGTGTGTGTCTGTGTTACTTGGTGTAAGTGTGTGTCTTTGTTACTTGGTGTCTGTGTATGTCTTTGTTACTTGGTGTCAGTGTATGTCTGTGTTACTTGGTGTAAGTGTGTGTCTGTGTTACTGGGTGTCAGTGTGTGTCTGTGTGACTGGGTATCAGTGTATGTCTTTGTGACTTGGTATCAGTGTATGTATTTGTTACTGGGTGTCAGTGTGTGTCTGTGTTACTGGGTATCAGTGTATGTCTTTGTGACTTGTTATCAATGTATGTCTTTGTTACTGGCTGCCAGTTTGTGTCTGTGTTACTGGGTATCAGTGTATGTCTTTCTGACTTGGTATCAGTGTATGTCTTTGTTACTGGGTGTCAGTGTGTTTCTGTGTTCCTGGGTATCAGTGTATGTCTTTGTGACTTGGAGTCAGTGTATGTCTTTATTACTGGGTGTCAGTGTGTGTCTTTGTGACTTGGTGTCAGTGTATGTCTGTGTTACTTGGTGTAAGTGTGTGTCGGTGTTACTGAGTTTCAGTGTGTGTCTGTGTTACTTGGTGTAAGTATGTGTCTTTGTTACTTGGTGTCCGTGTGTGTCTGTGTTACTGGGTGTCAGTGTATGTCTTCATTACTTGGTGTAAGTGTGTGTCTGTGTTACCGGGTGTCAGTGTATGTCTGTGTTACTTGGTGTAAGTGTATGTCTTTGTCACTGGGTGTCAGTGTGTGTCTTTGTGACTTGGTGTCAGTGTATGTCTTTGTTACTTTGTGTAAGTCTGTGTCTGTGTTACTGGGTATCAGTGTATGTCTTTGTTCCTTGGTGTCAGTGTATGTCAAAATACTTGGTGTAAGTGTATGTCTTTGTTACTTGGTGTAATTGTCTGTCTTTATTACTTGGTGTAAGTGTATGACTTTGTTACTTGGTGTCAGTGTATGTCTTTGTTACTTGGTGTCAGTGTGTGTCTGTGTTACTGGGCATCAGTGTATGTCTTTGTGATTTGGTATCAGTGTATGTATTTGTTACTTGGAGTCAGTGTATGTCTGTGTTCCTTGGTGTAAGTGTATGATGTCATTGTGACTTGGTGTCAGTGTATGTCTTTGTTACTTGGTGTCAGTGTGTGTCTGCGTTACTGGGTATCAGTGTATGTCTTTGTTACTTGGTGTCAGTGTAAGTTTGTTACCGGGTGTCAGTGAGTGTCTTTGTGACTTGGTGTCAGTGTATGTCTTTGTTACTTGGTGTAAATGTGTGTCTGTGTTACTGGGTATCAGTGTATGTCTTTGTTACTTGGTGTCAGTGTATGTCAAAATACATGGTGCAAGTGTATGTCTTTGTTACTTGGTGTAATTGTCTGTCTTTGTTACTTGGTGTAATTGTGTGTCTTTGTTACTTGGTGTCAGTGTATGTCTGTGTTCCTTGGTGTAAGTGTGTGTCTTTGTTACTATGTGTAAGTGTATGTCTTTGTTACTTGGTGTCAGTGTATGTCTTTGTTACTTGGTGTCAGTGTGTGTCTGTGTTACTGGGTATCAGTGTATGTGTTTGTGACTTGGTATCAGTGTATGTCTTTGTTACTTGGTGTCAGTGTAAGTCTTTGTAACTGGGTGTCAGTGTGTGTCTTTGTGACTTGGTGTCAGTGTATGTCTTTGTTACTTGGTGTAAGTGTGTGTCTTTGTTACTTGCTGTAAGTGTGTGTCTTTTTTACTTGATGTCCGTGTGTGTCTGTGTTACTGGGTGTCAGTGCATGTCATTGTTACTTGATGTAAGTGTGTGTCTGTGTTACTGGGAATTAGTGTGTGTCTTTGTTACTTGGTGAAAGTGTGTGTCTGTGTTACTGGGTATCAGTGTATTTCTTTGTTACTGGGTATCAGTGTATGTCTTTGTGACTTGGTGTCAGTGTATGTCTTTGTTACTTGGTGTCAGTGTAAGTCTTTGTAACTGGGTGTCAGTGTGTGTCTTTGTGACTTGGTGTCAGTGTATGTCTTTGTTACTTGGTGTAAGTGTGTGTCTGTGTTACTGGGTATCAGTGTATGTCTTTGTTTCTTGGTGTCAGTGTGTGTCTGTGTTCCTGGGTGTCAGTGTGTTTGTTTGTCTGACTGGCTGTCAGTGTGTGTCTGTGTTACTTGGTCTAAGTGTGTGTCTTTGTTACTTGGTGGAAGTGTGTGTCTGTGTTACTGGGTATCAGTGTATGTCTTAGTTACTTGGTGTCAGTGTCTGTCAAAATACTTGGTGTAATTGTCTGTCTTTCTTACTTGGTGTTAGTGTGTGTCTTTGTAACTTGGTGTCAGTGTATGTCTGTGTTCCTTGGTGTAAGTGTGTGTCTTTGTTTCTTGGTCTAAGTGTATGTCTTTGTTACTTGGTGTCAGTGCGTGTCTTTGTTACTTGGTGTCAGTGTGTGTCTGTGATACTGGATATCAGTGTATGTCTTTGTTACTTGGTGACAGTGTATGTCTTTCTTACAGGGTGTCAGTGTGTGTCTTTGTGAATTGGTGTCAGTGTATGTGTTTGTGACTTGTTGTCAGTGGATCTCTTTGTTACTCGGTGTCAGTGTATGTCTTTGTTACTTGGTGTCAGTGTATGTCAAAATACTCGGTGTAATTGTCTGTCTTTGTTACCTGGTGACAGTGCATATCTTTGATACTTGGTGCTAGTGTCTGTCTGTGTTTCTGGGTATCAGTGTATGTCTGTGTTCCTGGGGGTCAGTGTATGTCTGTGTTACTTGGTGACAGTGCATGTCTTTGTGACTTGGTGTCAGTGTATGTCTTTGTCACTGGGTGTCAGTGCGTGTCTTTGCGACTTGGTGTCAGTGTATGTCTTTGGTACTTGGTGTAAGTGTGTGTCTGTGTTACTGGGTATCAGTGTATTTCTTTGTTACTTGGTGTCAGTGTATGTCTCTGTTACTGGGTGTCAGTGTGCGTCTTTGTGACTTGGTGTCAGTGTATGTCTTTGTTACTTGGTGTAAGTGTGCGTCTGTGTTACTGGGTATCAGTGTATGTCTTTGTTACTTGGTGTCAGTGTATGTCAAAATGCATGGTGCAAGTGTATGTCTTTGTTACTTGGTGTAATTGTCTGTCTTTGTTACTTGGTGTAATTGTGTGTCTTTGTTACTTGGTGTCAGTGTATGTCTGTGTTCCTTGGTGTCAGTGTGTGTCTGTGTTACTGGGTATCAGTGTATGTCTTTGTGACTTGGTATCAGTGTATGTCTTTTTTACTTGGTGTCAGTGTAAGTCTTTGTAACTGGGTGTCAGTGTGTGTCTTTGTGACTTTGTGTAAGTGTATGTCTTTGTTACTTGGTGTCAGTGTATGTCTTTGTTACTTGGAGTCAGTGTGTGTCTGTGTTACTGGGTATCAGTGTATGTGTTTGTGACTTGGTATCAGTGTATGTCTTTGTCACTTGGTGTCAGTGTAAGTCTTTGTAACTGGGTGTCAGTGTGTGTCTTTGTGACTTTGTGTCAGTGTATGTCTTTGTTACTTGGTGTAAGTGTGTGTCTGTGTTACTTGGTGTAAGTGTGTGTCTTTGTTACTTGATGTCCGTGTGTGTCTGTGTTACTGGGTGTCAGTGCATGTCATTGTTACTTGATGTAAGTGTGTGTCTGTGTTACTGGGTATCAGTGTATTTGTTTGTTACTGGGTATCAGTGTATTTCTTTGTTACTTGGTGTCAGTGTATGTCTCTGTTACTGGGTGTCAGTGTGCGTCTTTGTGACTTGGTGTCAGTGTATGTCTTTGTTATTTGGTGTAAGTGTGTGTCTGTGTTACTGGGTATCAGTGTATGTCTTTGTTTCTTGGTGTCAGTGTGTGTCTGTGTTCCTGGGTGTCAGTGTGTTTGTTTGTCTGACTGGCTGTCAGTGTGTGTCTGTGTTACTTGGTGTAAGTGTGTGTCTTTGTTACTTGGTGGAAGTGTGTGTCTGTGTTACTGGGTATCAGTGTATGTCTTTGTTACTTGGTGTCAGTGTCTGTCAAAATACTTGGTGTAATTGTCTGTCTTTGTTACTTGGTGTTAGTGTGTGTCTTTGTAACTTGGTGTCAGTGTATGTCTGTGTTCCTTGGTGTAAGTGTGTGTCTTTGTTTCTTGGTCTCAGTGTATGTCTTTGTTACTTGGTGTCAGTGCATGTCTTTGTTACTTGGTGTCAGTGTGTGTCTGTGATACTGGATATCAGTGTATGTCTTTGTTACTTGGTGACAGTGTATGTCTTTCTTACAGGGTGTCAGTGTGTGTCTTTGTGAATTGGTGTCAGTGTATGTGTTTGTGACTTGTTGTCAGTGGATGTCTTTGTTACTCGGTGTCAGTGTATGTCTTTGTTACTTGGTGTCAGTGTATGTCAAAATACTCGGTGTAATTGTCTGTCTTTGTTACCTGGTGACAGTGCATATCTTTGATACTTGGTGCTAGTGTCTGTCTGTGTTACTGGGTATCAGTGTATGTCTGTGTTCCTGGGGGTCAGTGTATGTCTGTGTTACTTGGTGTCAGTGCATGTCTTTGTGACTTGGTGTCAGTGTATGTCTTTGTCACTGGGTGTCAGTGTGTGTCTTTGCGACTTGGTGTCAGTGTATGTCTTTGGTACTTGGTGTAAGTGTGTGTCTGTGTTACTGGGTATCAGTGTATTTCTTTGTTACTTGGTGTCAGTGTATGTCTCTGTTACTGGGTGTCAGTGTGCGTCTTTGTGACTTGGTGTCAGTGTATGTCTTTGTTACTTGGTGTAAGTGTGCGTCTGTGTTACTGGGTATCAGTGTATGTCTTTGTTACTTGGTGTCAGTGTATGTCAAAATGCATGGTGCAAGTGTATGTCTCTGTTACTTGGTGTAATTGTCTGTCTTTGTTACTTGGTGTAATTGTGTGTCTTTGTTACTTGGTGTCAGTGTATGTCTGTGTTCCTTGGTGTCAGTGTGTGTCTGTGTTACTGGGTATCAGTGTATGTGTTTGTGACTTGGTATCAGTGTATGTCTTTTTTACTTGGTGTCAGTGTAAGTCTTTGTAACTGGGTGTCAGTGTGTGTCTTTGTGACTTTGTGTAAGTGTATGTCTTTGTTACTTGGTGTCAGTGTATGTCTTTGTTACTTGGTGTCAGTGTGTGTCTGTGTTACTGGGTATCAGTGTATGTGTTTGTGACTTGGTATCAGTGTATGTCTTTGTTACTTGGTGTCAGTGTAAGTCTTTGTAACTGGGTGTCAGTGTGTGTCTTTGTGACTTTGTGTCAGTGTATGTCTTTGTTACTTGGTGTAAGTGTGTGTCTGTGTTACTTGGTGTAAGTGTGTGTCTTTGTTACTTGATGTCCGTGTGTGTCTGTGTTACTGGGTGTCAGTGCATGTCATTGTTACTTGATGTAAGTGTGTGTCTGTGTTACTGGGTATCAGTGTATTTCTTTGTTACTGGGTATCAGTGTATTTCTTTGTTACTTGGTGTCAGTGTATGTCTCTGTTACTGGGTGTCAGTGTGCGTCTTTGTGACTTGGTGTCAGTGTATGTCTTTGTTACTTGGTGTAAGTGTGCGTCTGTGTTACTGGGTATCAGTGTATGTCTTTGTTACTTGGTGTCAGTGTATGTCAAAATACTTGGTGTAAGTGTATGTCTTTGTTACTTGATGTAATTGTCTGTCTTTGTTACTTGGTGTAAGTGTGTGTCTTTGTTACTTGATGTCAGTGTATGTCTGTGTTCCTTGGAGTAAGTGTGTGTCTTTGTTACTTGGTGTAAGTGTATGTCTTTGTTACTTGGTGTCAGTGTATGTCTTTTTTACTTCGTGTCAGTGTGTGTCTGTGTTACTGGGCATCAGTGTATGTCTTTATGACTTGGTATCAGTGTATGTCTTTGTTACTTGGTGTCAGTGTATGTCTGTGTTCCTTGGTGTAAGTGTGTCTCTTTGTTACTTGGTGTAAGTGTATGTCTTTGTTACTTGGTGTCAGTGTATGTCTTTGTTACTTGGTGTCAGTGTATGTCTTTGTTACTTGGTGTAAGTGTGTGTCTTTGTTACTTGATGTCAGTGTATGTCTTTGTTACTTGGTGTCAGTGTATGTTTTTGTTACCTGGTGTAAGTGTGTGTCTGTGTTACTGGGTGTCAGTGCATGTCATTGTTACTTGGTGTAAGTGTGTGTCTGTGTTACTGGGAATTAGTGTGTGTCTTTGTTACTTGGTGTAAGTGTGTTTCTGTGTTACTGGGTATCAGTGTATTTCTATGTTACTGGGTATCAGTGTATGTCTTTGTGACTTGGTGTCAGTGTATGTCCTTGTCACTGGGTGTCAGTGTGTGTCTTTGTGACTTGGTGTCAGTGTATGTGTTTGGTGCTTGGTGTAAGTGTGTGTCTGTGTTACTGGGTATCAGTGTATTTGTTTGTTACTTGGTGTCAGTGTATGTCTCTGTTACTGGGTGTCAGTGTGCGTCTTTGTGACTTGGTGTCAGTGTATGTCTTTGTTACTTGGTGTAAGTGTGCGTCTGTGTTACTGGGTATCAGTGTATGTCTTTGTTACTTGGTGTCAGTGTATGTCAAAATACTTGGTGTAAGTGTATGTCTTTGTTACTTGGTGTAATTGTCTGTCTTTGTTACTTGGTGTAAGTGTGTGTCTTTGTTACTTGATGTCAGTGTATGTCTGTGTTCCTTGGTGTAAGTGTGTGTCTTTGTCACTTGGTGTAAGTGTATGTCTTTGTTACTTGGTGTCAGTGTATGTCTTTTTTACTTGGTGTCAGTGTGTGTCTGTGTTACTGGGCATCAGTGTATGTCTTTGTGACTTTGTATCAGTGTATGTCTTTGTTACTTGGAATCAGTGTAAGTCTTTGTTACTGGGTGTCAGTGTGTGTCTTTGTGACTTGGTGTCAGTGTATGTCTGTGTTACTTGGTGTAAGTGTGTGTCGGTGTTACTGAGTTTCAGTGTGTGTCTGTGTTACTTGGTGTAAGTATGTGTCTTTGTCACTTGGTGTCCGTGTGTGTCTGTGTTACTGGGTGTCAGTGTATGTCTTCATTACTTGGTGAAAGTGTGTGTCTGTGTTACCGGGTGTCAGTGTATGTCTGTGTTACTTGGTGTAAGTGTGTGTCTGTGTTACTGGGTATCAGTGTATGTCTTTGTGACTTGGTGTCAGTGTATGTCTTTGTCACTGGGTTTCAGTGTGTGTCTTTGTGACTTGGTGTCAGTGTATGTCTTTGTTACTTTGTGTAAGTGTGTGTCTGTGTTACTGGGTATCAGTGTATGTCTTTGTTACTTGGTGTCAGTGCATGTCAAAATACTTGGTGTAAGTGTATGTCTTTGTTACTTGGTGTAATTGTCTGTCTTTATTACTTGGTGTAAGTGTATGACTTTGTTACTTGGTGTCAGTGTATGTCTTTGTTACTTGGTGTCAGTGTGTGTCTGTGTTACTGGGCATCAGTGTATGTCTTTGTGATTTGGTATCAGTGTATGTCTTTGTTACTTGGAGTCAGTGTATGTCTGTGTTCCTTAGTGTAAGTGTATGATGTCATTGTGACTTGGTGTCAGTGTATGTCTTTGTTACTTGGTGTCAGTGTGTGTCTGTGTTACTGGGTATCAGTGTATGTCTTTGTTACTTGGTGTCAGTGTAGGTTTGTTACTGGGTGTCAGTGTGTGTCTTTGTGACTTGGTGTCAGTGTTTGTCTTTGTTACTTGGTGTCAGTGTATGTCAAAATACATGGTGCAAGTGTATGTCTTTGTTACTTGGTGTAATTGTCTGTCTTTGTTACTTGGTGTAATTGTGTGTCTTTGTAACTTGGTGTCAGTGTATGTCTGTGTTCCTTGGTGTAAGTGTGTGTCTTTGTTACTTTGTGTAAGTGTATGTCTTTGTTACTTGGTGTCAGTGTATGTCTTTGTTACTTGGTGTCAGTGTGTGTCTGTGTTCCTGGGGGTCAGTGTATGTCTGTGTTACTTGGTGTCAGTGTATGTCTTTGTGACATGGTGTCAGTGTATGTCTTTGTCACTGGGTGTCAGTGTGTGTCTTTGCGACTTGGTGTCAGTGTCTGTCTTTGGTACTTGGTGTAAGTGTGTGTCTGTGTTACTGGGTATCAGTGTATTTCTTTGTTACTTGGTGTCAGTGTATGTCTCTGTTACTGGGTGTCAGTGTGCGTCTTTGTGACTTGGTGTCAGTGTATGTCTTTGTTACTTGGTGTAAGTGTGCGTCTGTGTTACTGGGTATCAGTGTATGTCTTTGTTACTTGGTGTCAGTGTATGTCAAAATACATGGTGCAAGTGTATGTCTTTGTTACTTGGTGTAATTGTATGTCTTTGTTACTTGGTGTAATTGTGTGTCTTTGTTACTTGGTGTCAGTGTATGTCTGTGTTCCTTGGTGTCAGTGTGTGTCTGTGTTACTGGGTATCAGTGTATGTGTTTGTGACTTGGTATCAGTGTATGTCTTTGTTACTTGGTGTCAGTGTAAGTCCTTGTAACTGGGTGTCAGTGTGTGTCTTTGTGACTTTGTGTAAGTGTATGTCTTTGTTACTTGGTGTCAGTGTATGTCTTTGTTACTTGGTGTCAGTGTGTGTCTTTGTTACTTGATGTCCGTGTGTGTCTGTGTTACTGGGTGTCAGTGCATGTCATTGTTACTTGATGTAAGTGTGTGTCTGTGTTCCTGGGTATCAGTGTATTTCTTTGTTACTGGGTATCAGTGTATTTCTTTGTTACTTGGTGTCAGTGTATGTCTCTGTTACTGGGTGTCAGTGTGCGTCTTTGTGACTTGGTGTCAGTGTATGTCTTTGTTACTTGGTGTAAGTGTGCGTCTGTGTTACTGGGTATCAGTGTATGTCTTTGTTACTTGGTGTCAGTGTATGTCAAAATACTTGGTGTAAGTGTATGTCTTTGTTACTTGGTGTAATTGTCTGTCTTTGTTACTTGGTGTAAGTGTGTGTCTTTGTTACTTGATGTCAGTGTATGTCTGTGTTCCTTGGTGTAAGTGTGTGTCTTTGTTACTTGGTGTAAGTGTATGTCTTTGTTACTTGGTGTCAGTGTATGTCTTTTTTACTTCGTGTCAGTGTGTGTCTTTGTGACTTGGTATCAGTGTATGTCTTTGTTACTTGGTGTCAGTGTATGTCTGTGTTCCTTGGTGTAAGTGTGTCTCTTTGTTACTTGGTGTAAGTGTATGTCTTTGTTACTTGGTGTCAGTGTATGTCTTTGTTACTTGGTGTCAGTGTATGTCTTTGTTACTTGGTGTAAGTGTGTGTCTTTGTTACTTGATGTCCGTGTGTGTCTGTGTTACTGGGTGTCAGTGCATGTCATTGTTACTTGGTGTAAGTGTGTGTCTGTGTTACTGGGAATTAGTGTGTGTCTTTGTTACTTGGTGTAAGTGTGTTTCTGTGTTACTGGGTATCAGTGTATTTCTTTGTTACTGGGTATCAGTGTATGTCTTTATGACTTGGTATCAGTGTATGTCTTTGTTACTTGGTGTCAGTGTATGTCTGTGTTCCTTGGTGTAAGTGTGTCTCTTTGTTACTTGGTGTAAGTGTATGTCTTTGTTACTTGGTGTCAGTGTATGTCTTTGTTACTTGGTGTCAGTGTATGTCTTTGTTACTTGGTGTAAGTGTGTGTCTTTGTTACTTGATGTCAGTGTATGTCTTTGTTACTTGGTGTCAGTGTATGTCTTTGTTACCTGGTGTAAGTGTGTGTCTGTGTTACTGGGTGTCAGTGCATGTCATTGTTACTTGGTGTAAGTGTGTGTCTGTGTTACTGGGAATTAGTGTGTGTCTTTGTTACTTGGTGTAAGTGTGTTTCTGTGTTACTGGGTATCAGTGTATTTCTTTGTTACTGGGTATCAGTGTATGTCTTTGTGACTTGGTGTCAGTGTATGTCCTTGTCACTGGGTGTCAGTGTGTGTCTTTGTGACTTGGTGTCAGTGTATGTGTTTGGTGCTTGGTGTAAGTGTGTGTCTGTGTTACTGGGTATCAGTGTATTTGTTTGTTACTTGGTGTCAGTGTATGTCTCTGTTACTGGGTGTCAGTGTGCGTCTTTGTGACTTGGTGTCAGTGTATGTCTTTGTTACTTGGTGTAAGTGTGCGTCTGTGTTACTGGGTATCAGTGTATGTCTTTGTTACTTGGTGTCAGTGTATGTCAAAATACTTGGTGTAAGTGTATGTCTTTGTTACTTGATGTCAGTGTATGTCTGTGTTCCTTGGTGTAAGTGTGTGTCTTTGTCACTTGGTGTAAATGTATGTCTTTGTTACTTGGTGTCAGTGTATGTCTTTTTTACTTGGTGTCAGTGTGTGTCTGTGTTACTGGGCATCAGTGTATGTCTTTGTGACTTGGTATCAGTGTATGTCTTTGTTACTTGGAATCAGTGTAAGTCTTTGTTACTGGGTGTCAGTGTGTGTCTTTGTGACTTGGTGTCAGTGTATGTCTTTGTTACTTGGTGTAATTGTGTGTCTGTGTTACTGGTTTTCAGTGTGTGTCTGTGTTACTTGGTGTAAGTGTGTGTCTTTGTTACTTGGTGTCTGTGTATGTCTTTGTTACTTGGTGTCAGTGTATGTCTGTGTTACTTGGTGTAAGTGCGTGTCTGTGTTACTGGTTTTCAGTTTGTGTCTGTGTTACTGGGTATCAGTGTATGTCTTTCTGACTTGGTATCAGTGTATGTCTTTGTTACTGGGTGACAGTGTGTTTCTGTGTTCCTGGGTATCAGTGTATGTCTTTGTGACTTGGAGTCAGTGTATGTCTTTATTACTGGGTGTCAGTGTGTGTCTTTGTGACTTGGTGTCAGTGTATGTCTGTGTTACTTGGTGTAAGTGTGTGTCGGTGTTACTGAGTTTCAGTGTGTGTCTGTGTTACTTGGTGTAAGTATGTGTCTTTGTTACTTGGTGTCCGTGTGTGTCTGTGTTACTGGGTGTCAGTGTATGTCTTCATTACTTGGTGAAAGTGTGTGTCTGTGTTACCGGGTGTCAGTGTATGTCTGTGTTACTTGGTGTAAGTGTGTGTCTGTGTTACTGGGTATCAGTGTATGTCTTTGTGACTTGGTGTCAGTGTATGTCTTTGTCACTGGGTTTCAGTGTGTGTCTTTGTGACTTGGTGTCAGTGTATGTCTTTGTTACTTTGTGTAAGTGTGTGTCTGTGTTACTGGGTATCAGTGTATGTCTTTGTTACTTGGTGTCAGTGCATGTCAAAATACTTGGTGTAAGTGTATGTCTTTGTTACTTGGTGTAATTGTCTGTCTTTATTACTTGGTGTAAGTGTATGACTTTGTTACTTGGTGTCAGTGTATGTCTTTGTTACTTGGTGTCAGTGTGTGTCTGTGTTACTGGGCATCAGTGTATGTCTTTGTGATTTGGTATCAGTGTATGTCTTTGTTACTTGGAGTCAGTGTATGTCTGTGTTCCTTAGTGTAAGTGTATGATGTCATTGTGACTTGGTGTCAGTGTATGTCTTTGTTACTTGGTGTCAGTGTGTGTCTGTGTTACTGGGTATCAGTGTATGTCTTTGTTACTTGGTGTCAGTGTAGGTTTGTTACTGGGTGTCAGTGTGTGTCTTTGTGACTTGGTGTCAGTGTTTGTCTTTGTTACTTGGTGTCAGTGTATGTCAAAATACATGGTGCAAGTGTATGTCTTTGTTACTTGGTGTAATTGTCTGTCTTTGTTACTTGGTGTAATTGTGTGTCTTTGTAACTTGGTGTCAGTGTATGTCTGTGTTCCTTGGTGTAAGTGTGTGTCTTTGTTACTTTGTGTAAGTGTATGTCTTTGTTACTTGGTGTCAGTGTATGTCTTTGTTACTTGGTGTCAGTGTGTGTCTGTGTTCCTGGGGGTCAGTGTATGTCTGTGTTACTTGGTGTCAGTGTATGTCTTTGTGACATGGTGTCAGTGTATGTCTTTCTCACTGGGTGTCAGTGTGTGTCTTTGCGACTTGGTGTCAGTGTCTGTCTTTGGTACTTGGTGTAAGTGTGTTTCTGTGTTACTGGGTATCAGTGTATTTCTTTGTTACTTGGTGTCAGTGTATGTCTCTGTTACTGGGTGTCAGTGTGCGTCTTTGTGACTTGGTGTCAGTGTATGTCTTTGTTACTCGGTGTAAGTGTGCGTCTGTGTTACTGGGTATCAGTGTATGTCTTTGTTACTTGGTGTCAGTGTATGTCAAAATACATGGTGCAAGTGTATGTCTTTGTTACTTGGTGTAATTGTATGTCTTTGTTACTTGGTGTAATTGTGTGTCTTTGTTACTTGGTGTCAGTGTATGTCTGTGTTCCTTGGTGTCAGTGTGTGTCTGTGTTACTGGGTATCAGTGTATGTGTTTGTGACTTGGTATCAGTGTATGTCTTTGTTACTTGGTGTCAGTGTAAGTCTTTGTAACTGGGTGTCAGTGTGTGTCTTTGTGACTTTGTGTAAGTGTATATCTTTGTTACTTGGTGTCAGTGTATGTCTTTGTTACTTGGTGTCAGTGTGTGTCTTTGTTACTTGATGTCCGTGTGTGTCTGTGTTACTGGGTGTCAGTGCATGTCATTGTTACTTGATGTAAGTGTGTGTCTGTGTTCCTGGGTATCAGTGTATTTCTTTGTTACTGGGTATCAGTGTATTTCTTTGTTACTTGGTGTCAGTGTATGTCTCTGTTACTGGGTGTCAGTGTGCGTCTTTGTGACTTGGTGTCAGTGTATGTCTTTGTTACTTGGTGTAAGTGTGCGTCTGTGTTACTGGGTATCAGTTTATGTCTTTGTTACTTGGTGTCAGTGTATGTCAAAATACTTGGTGTAAGTGTGCGTCTTTGTGACTTGGTGTCAGTGTATGTCTTTGTTACTTGGTGTAAGTGTGCGTCTGTGTTACTGGGTATCAGTGTATGTCTTTGTTACTTGGTGTCAGTGTATGTCAAAATACTTGGTGTAAGTGTATGTCTTTGTTACTTGGTGTAATTGTCTGTCTTTGTCACTTGGTGTAAGTGTGTGTCTTTGTTACTTGATGTCAGTGTATGTCTGTGTTCCTTGGTGTAAGTGTGTGTCTTTGTCACTTGGTGTAAGTGTATGTCTTACTTACTTGGTGTCAGTGTATGTCTTTTTTACTTGGTGTCAGTGTGTGTCTGTGTTACTGGGCATCAGTGTATGTCTTTGTGACTTGGTATCATTGTATGTCTTTGTTACTTGGAATCAGTGTAAGTCTTTGTTACTGGGTGTCAGTGTGTGTCTTTGTGACTTGGTGTCAGTGTATGTCTTTGTTACTTGGTGTAAGTGTGTGTCTGTGTTACTGGGTGTCAGTGTGTGTCTGTGTTACTTGGTGTAAGTGTGTGTCTTTGTTACTTGGTGTCTGTGTATGTCTTTGTTACTTGGTGTCAGTGTATGTCTGTGTTACTTGGTGTAAGGGCGTGTCTGTGTTACTGGGTGTCAGTGTGTGTCTGTGTTACTGGGTGTCAGTGTATGTCTTTGTGACTTGTTATCAGTGTATGTCTGTGTTCCTTGGTGTAAGTGTGTGTCTTTGTTACTTTGTGTAAGTCTATGTCTTTGTTACTTGGTGTCAGTGTATGTCTTTGTTACTTGGTGTCAGTGTGTGTCTGTGTTACTGGGTGTCAGTGTGTGTCTTTGTGACTTGGTGTCAGTGTATGTCTTTGTTACTTGGTGTAAGTGTGTGTCTGTGTTACTTGGTGTAAGTGTGTGTCTTTGTTACTTGAAGTCCGTGTGTGTCTGTGTTACTGGGTGTCAGTGCATGTCATTGTTACTTGATGTAAGTGTGTGTCTGTGTTACTGGGAATTAGTGTGTGTCTTTGTTACTTGGTGTAAGTGTGTGTCTGTGTTACTGGGTATCAGTGTATTTCTTTGTTACTGGGTGTCAGTGTGTGTCTTTGTGACTTGGTGTCAGTGTATGTCTTTGTTACTTGGTGTAAGTGTGTGTCTGTGTTACTGGGTGTCAGTGTGTGTCTGTGTTACTTGGTGTAAGTGTGTGTCTTTGTTACTTGGTGTCTGTGTATGTCTTTGTTACTTGGTGTCAGTGTATGTCTGTGTTACATGGTGTAAGTGTGTGTCTGTGTTACTGGGTGTCAGTGTGTGCCTGTGTTACTGGGTACTAGTGTATGTCTTTGTGACTTGGTATCAGTGTATGTCTTTGTTACTGGGTGTCAGTGTGTGTCTGTGTTACTGGTTATCAGTGTATGTCTTTGTGACTTGTTATCAGTGTATGTCTTTGTTGCTGGCTGTCAGTTTGTGTCTGTGTTACTGGGTATCAGTGTATGTCTTTCTGACTTGGTATCAGTGTATGTCTTTGTTACTTGGAGTCAGTGTATGTCTGTGTTCCTTGGTGTAAATGTATGATGTCATTGTGACTTGGTGTCAGTGTATGTCTTTGACACTGGGTGTCAGTGTGTGTCTGTGTTACTGGGTATCAGTGTATGTCTTTGTTACTTGGTGTCAGTGTATGTCAAAATACTTGGTGTAAGTGTATGTCTTTGTTACTTGGTGTAATTGTCTGTCTTTATTACTTGGTGTAAGTGTATGACTTTGTTACTTGGTGTCAGTGTATGTCTTTGTTACTTGGTGTCATTGAGTGTCTGTGTTACTGGGCATCAGTGTATGTCTTTGTGATTTGGTATCAGTGTAAGTTTGTTACTGGGTGTCAGTGTGTGTCTTTGTGACTTGGTGTAAATGTATGATGTCATTGTGACTTGGTGTCAGTGTATGTCTTTGTTACTTGGTGTCAGTGTGTGTCTGTGTTACTGGGTATCAGTGTATGTCTTTGCTACTTGGTGTCAGTGTAAGTTTGTTACTGGGTGTCAGTGTGTGTCTTTGTGACTTGGTGTCGTGTATGTCTTTGTTACTTGGTGTAAGTGTGTGTCTGTGTTACTGGGTATCAGTGCATGTCTTTGTTACTTGGTGTCAGTGTATGTCAAAATACTTGGTGTAAGTGTATGTCTTTGTTACTTGGTGTAATTGTCTGTCTTTGTTACTTGGTGTAAGTGTGTGTCTTTGTTACTTGATGTCAGTGTATGTCTGTGTTCCTTGGTGTAAGTGTGTGTCTTTGTTACTTGGTGTAAGTGTATGTCTTTGTTACTTGGTGTCAGTGTATGTCTTTTTTACTTGGTGTCAGTGTGTGTCCGTGTTACTGAGCATCAGTGTATGTCTTTGTGACTTGGTATCAGTGTATGTCTTTGTTACTTGGAATCAGTGTAAGTCTTTGTTACTGGGTGTCAGTGTGTGTCTTTGTGACTTGGTGTCAGTGTATGTCTTTGTTATTTGGTGTAAGTGTGTGTCTGTGTTACTGGGTATCAGTGTATGTCTTTGTTACTTGGTGTCAGTGTATGTCATAATACTTGGTGTCAGTGTATGTCTTTGATACTTGGTGTAATTGTCTGTCTTTGTTACTTGGTGTAAGTGTGTGTCTGTGTTCCTTGGTGTAAGTGTATGTCTTTGTTACTTGGTATAAGTGTGTGTCTTTGTTACTGGGAATTAGTGTGTGTCTCTGTGCCTGGGTATCAGTGTATGTCTTTGTGACTTAGTGTCAGTGTATGTCTTTGTTACTGGGTGTCACTGTGTGTCTTTGTGACTTGGTGTCAGTGTATGTCTTTGTTACTTGGTGTAAGTGTGTGTCTGTGTTACTGGGTATCAGTGTATTTCTTTGTTACTTGGTGTCAGTGTATGTCTCTGTTACTGGGTGTCAGTGTGCGTCTTTGTGACTTGGTGTCAGTGTATGTCTTTGTTACTTGGTGTAAGTGTGCGTCTGTGTTACTGGGTATCAATGTATGTCTTTGTTACTTGGTGTCAGTGTATGTCAAAATACTTGGTGTAAGTGTATGTCTTTGTTACTTGGTGTAATTGTCTGTCTTTGTTACTTGGTGTAAGTGTGTGTCTTTGTTACTTGATGTCAGTGTATGTCTGTGTTCCTTGGTGTAAGTGTGTGTCTTTGTTACTTGGTGTCAGTTTATGTCTGTGTTCCTTGGTGTAAGTGTGTGTCTTTGTTACTTGGTGTAAGTGTATGTCTTTGTTACTTGGTGCCAGTGTATGTCTTTGTTACTTGGTGTAAGTGTGTGTCTGTGTTACTGGGTATCAGTGTATGTCTTTGTAACTTGGTGTCAGTGTGTGTCATAATACTTGCTGTCAGTGTATGTCTTTGATACTTGGTGTAATTGTCTGTCTTTGTTACTTGGTGTAAGTGTGTGTCTCTGTTCTTTGGTGTACGTGTATGTCTTTGTTACTTGGTGTAAGTGTATGTCTTTGTTACTTGGTGTCAGAGTGTGTCTGTGTTCCTGGGTATCAGTGTATGACTTTGTGACTTGGTGTCAGTGTATGTCTTTGTTACTGGGTGTCAGTGAGTGTCTTTGTGACTTGGTTCAGTGTATGTCTTTGTTACTTGGTGTAAGTGTGTGTATGTGATACTGGGTATCAGTGTATGTCTTTGTTACTTGGTGTCAGTGTATGTGTTTGTGACTTGTTGTCAGTGGATGGCTTTGTTACTGGGTGTCAGTGTTTGTCTTTGTTACTTGGTGTAAGTGTATGTCAAAATACTTGGTGTAAGTGTATGTCTGTGTTACTTGGTGTAAGTGTATGTCTGTGTTACTTGGTGTAAGTGTATGTCTTTGTTACTTGGTGTCAGTGTATGTCTCTGTTACTGGGTGTCAGTGTGCGTCTTTGTGACTTGGTGTCAGTGTATGTCTTTGTTACTTGGTGCAAGTGTGCGTCTGTGTTACTGGGTATCAGTGCATGTATTTGTTACTTGGTGTCAGTGTATGTAAAAATACTTGGTGTAAGTGTATGTCTTTGTTACTTGGTGTAATTGTCTGTCTTTGTTACTTGGTGTAAGTGTGTGTCTTTGTTACTTGATGTCAGTGTATGTCTGTGTTCCTTGGTGTAAGTGTGTGTCTTTGTTACTTGGTGTAAGTGTATGTCTTTGTTACTTGGTGTCAGTGTATGTCTGTGTTACTTGGTGTAAGTGTATGTCTTTGTTACTTGGTGTAAGTGTGTGTCTGTGTTACTGGGTATCAGTGTATGTCTTTGTTACTTGGTGTCAGTGTATGTCTGTGTTACTTGGTGTAAGCGTGTGTGACTGTTTGTCAGTGTGTTTCTGTGTTACTTGGTTTAAGTGTGTGTCTTTGTTACTTGGTGGAAGTGTTTGTCTGTTTTCCTGGGTATCAGTGTCTGTCTTTGTTACTTGCTGTCAGTGTATGTCTGTGTTACTTGGTGTAAGTGTGTGTCTGTGTTACTGGGTATCAGTGTGTGTCTTTGTTACTTGGTATCAGTGTATGTCTGTGTTACTTGGTGTAAGTGTGTGTCTGTGTGACTGTTTGTCAGTGTGTTTCTGTGTTACTTGGTTTAAGTGTGTGTCTTTGTTACTTGGTGTCCGTGTGTGTCTGTGCTACTGGGTGCCAGTGTATGTCTTTGTTACTGGGTGTCAGTGTGTGTCTTTGTGACTTGGTGTCAGTGTATGTCTGTGTTACCTGGTGCAAGTGTGTGTCTGTGTTACTAGGTATCAGTGTATGTCTTTGTTACTTGGTGTCAGTGTAAGTCTTTGTTACTGGGTGTCAGTGTGCGTCTTTGTGACTTGGTGTCAGTGTATGTCTGTGTTACTTGGTTTAAGTGTGTGTCTGTGTTACTGGGTGTCAGTGTATGTCTTTGTTACTTGTTGTCATTGTATGTCAGAATACTTGGTGTATGTGTATGTCTTTGTTACTTGGTGTAATTGTCTGTCTTTGTTACTTGGTGTCAGTGTGTGTCTGTATTACTGGGTATCAGTGTATGTCTTTGTTACTTGGTGTCCTTGTGTGTCTGTGTTACTGGGTGTCAGTTTATGTCTTTGTTACTTGGTGTCAGTGTATGTCTTTGTTATTTGGTGTAATTGTGTATCAGTGTTACTGGGTATCAGTGTCTGTCTTTGTTACTTGATGTAAGTGTGTGTCTGTGTTACTGGGTATCAGTGTATGTCTTTGTTACTTTGTGTCAGTGTATGTCTGTGTTACTTGGTGTAAGTGTGTGTGTGTGTGTTACTGTGTATCAGTGTATGTCTTTGTTACTTGGTATCAGTGTATGTCTTTGTTACTTGGTGTAAGTGTATGTCTTTGTTACTTGGTGTCAGTGTATGTCTTTGTTACTTGGTGTAAGTGTGTGTCTGTGTTACTGGGTATCAGTGTATGTCTTTGTTACTTGGTGTCAGTGTATGTCTGTGTTACTTGGTGTAAGCGTGTGTCTGTGTATCAGTGTATGTCTTTGTGACTAGGTGTCAGTGTATGTCTTTGTTACTGGGTGTCATTGTGTGTCTTTGTGACTTGGTGTCAGTGTATGTCTGTGTTACTGGGGGTCAGTGTTTGTCTGTGTTACTGGGGTTCAGTGTGTGTTTCTAACTGGGTGTCAGTGTGTGTCTGCGTTACTGGGTATCAGAGTCTGTCTTTGTTACTTGGTGTAAGTGTGTGTCTTTGTTACTTGGTGTAATTGTATGTCTTTGTTACTTGGTGTCAGTGTATGTCGTTGTTACTTGGTGTATGTGTATGTCTGTGTTACTTGGTGTAAGTGTGTGTCTGTGTGCCTGGGTTTCATTGTATGTCTTTGTTACTTGGTGTCAGTGTATGTCTGTGTTCTTTGGTGTAAATGTGTGTCTGTTTTACTGGGAGTCAGAGTGTGTCAGTGTTACTTGGTGTAAGTGTGTGTCTTTGTTACTTGGTGTCCGTGTGTGCCTTTGTTACTGGGTATCAGTGCATGTCTTTGTTACTTGGTGTCAGTGTATATCTGTGTTACTTGGTGTAAGTGTGTGTCTTTGTTACTTGGTGCAATTGTATGTCTTTGTTACTTGGTGTCAGTGTATGTCTGTGTTGCTTGGTGTAAGTGTATGTCTTTGTTACTTGCTTAAGTGTGTGTCTGAGTTACTTGGTGTAAGTGTTTGTCTGTTTTTCTGGGTATCAGTGTCTGTCTTTGTTACTTGGTGTCAGTGTATGTCTGTGTTACTTGGGGTAAGTGTGTGTCTGTGTCACTGGGTGTCAGTGTATGTCTTTGTTACTTGGTGTCCTTGTGTGTCTGTGTTACTGGGTGTCAGTTTATGTCTTTGTTACTTGGTGTCAGTGTATGGCTTTGTTATTTGGTGTAAGTGTGTGTCTGTGTTACTGGGTATCAGTGTCTGTCTTTGTTACTTGGTGTAAGTGTGTGTCTGTGTTACTGGGTATCAGTGTATGTCTTTGTTACTTGGTGTCAGTGCATGTCTGTGTTACTTGGTGCAAGTGTGTGTCTGTGTTACTGGGTTTCAGTGCATGTCTTTGTTACTTGGTGTCAGTGTATGTCTGTGTTACCTGGTGTAAGTGTGTGTCTGTGTTACTGGGTATCAGTGTATGTCTTTGTTAATTGGTGTCAGTGTATGTCTGTGTTACTTGGTGTAAGTGTGTGTCTGTGTTACTGGGTATCAGTGCATGTCTTTGTTACTTGGTGTCAGTGTATGTCTGTGTTACCTGGTGTAAGTGTGTGTCTGTGTTACTGGGTATCAGTGTATGTCTTTGTTACTTGGTGTCAGTGTATGTCTTTGTTACTTGGTGTCAGTGAACGTCTATGTTAATGGGGGTCAGTGTGTGTCTGTTTTACTGGAAGTCAGTGTATGTCTTTGTTACTTGGTGTCAGTGTATGTATTTGTTACTTGGTGTCAGTGTACGTCTGTTTTACTTGGTGTAAGTGTGTGTCTGTGTATCAGTGTATGTCTTTGTTACTTGGTGTCAGTGTATGTCTTTGTTACTTGGTGTCAGTGTATGTCTGTGTTACCTGGTGTAAGTGTGTGTCTGTGTTACTGGGTATCAGTGTATGTCTTTGTTACTTGGTGTCAGTGTATGTCTTTGTTACTTGGTGTCAGTGAACGTCTGTGTTAATGGGGGTCAGTGTGTGTCTGTTTTACTGGGAGTCAGTGTATGTCTGTGTTACTTGGTGTAAGTGTGTGTCTTTGTTACTTGGTGTCCGTGTGTGTCTTTGTTACTGGGTTTCAGTGCATGTCTTTGTTACTTGGTGTCATTGTACATCTGTGTTACTTGGTGTAAGTGTGTGTCTTTGTTACTTGGTGCAATTGTATGTCATTGTTACTTGGTGTCAGTGTATGTGGGTGTTACTTGGTGTAAGTGTATGTCTTTGTTACTTGGTGTAAGTGTGTGTCTTTGTTACTTGGTGTAAGTCTTTGTCTGTTTTCCTGGGAACCAGTGTCTGTCTTTGTTACTTGGTGTCAGTGTATGTCTGTGTTACTTGGTGTAAGTTTGTGTCAGTGTTACTGGGTATCAGTGTATGTCTTTGTTACTTGGTGTCAGTGTATGTCTGTGTTACTTGGTGTAAGTGTGTGTCTGTGTTACTGGGTGTCAGTGTGTTTCTGTGTTACTTGGTTTAAGTGTGTGTCTTTGTTACTTGGTGTCCGTGTGTGTCTGTGTTACTGGGTGTCAGTGTATGTCTTTGTTACTGGGTGTCAGTGTGCGTCTTTGTGACTTGGTATCAGTGTATGTCTTTGTTACTTGGTGTCTGTGTAAGTCTTTGTTACTGAGTGTCAGTGTGCGTCTTTGTGACTTGGTCTCAGTGTATGTCTTTGTTACTTGGTTTAAGTGTGTGTCTGTGTTACTGGGTATCAGTGTATGTCTTTGTTACTTGGTGTCAGTGTATGTCTGTGTTACTTGGTGTAAGTGTGTGTCTGTGTTACTGGGTGTCAGTGTGTTTCTGTGTTACTTGGTTTAAGTGTGTGTCTTTGTTACTTGGTGTCAGTGTGTGTCTGTGTTACTGGGTGTAAGTGTATGTCTGTGTTACTTGGTGTAAGTGTGTGTCTGTGTTACTAGGTATCAGTGTATGTCTTTGTTACTGGGTGTCAGTGTGCGTCTTTGTGACTTGGTCTCAGTGTGTGTCTTTGTTACTTGGTTTAAGTGCGTGTCTGTGTTACTGGGTATCAGTGTATGTCTTTGTTTCTTGGTGTCAGTGTATGTCAGAATACTTGGTGTAAGTGTGTTCGTTGTTACTTGGTGTAATTGTCTGTCTTTGTTACTTGGTGTAAGTGTGTTTCTTTGTTACTTGGTGTCAGTGTATGTCTTTGTTACTTGGTGTCAGTGTGTGTCTGTGTTACTGGGTATCAGTGTATGCCTTTGTTATTTGGTGTAAGTGTGTGTCTGTGTTACTGGGTATCAGTGTATGTCTTTGTTATTTTGTGTCAGTGTATGTCTGTGTTACTTGGTGTAAGTGTGCGTCTGTGTTACTGTGTATCAGTGTATGCCTTTGTTACTTGGTATCAGTGTATGTCTTTGTTACTTGGTGTAAGTGTATGTCTTTGTTACTTGGTGTCAGTGTATGTCTTTGTTACTTGGTGTAAGTGTGTGTCTGTGTTACTGGGTATCAGTGTATGTCTTTGTTACTTGGTGTCAGTGTATGTCTGTGTATCAGTGTATGTCTTTGTGACTAGGTGTCAGTGTATGTCTTTGTTACTGGGTGTCATTGTGTGTCTTTGTGACTTGGTGTCAGTGTATGTCTGTGTTACTGGGGGTCAGTGTCTGTCTGTGTTACTGGGGTTCAGTGTGTGCTTCTAACTGGGTGTCAGTGTGTGTCTGTGTTACTGGGTATCAGAGTCTGTCTTTGTTACTTGGTGTAAGTGTGTGTCTTTGTTACTTGGTGTAATTGTATGTCTTTGTTACTTGGTGTCAGTGTATGTCGCTGTTACTTGGTGTATGTGTGTGTCTGTGTTCGTTGGTGTAAGTGTGTGTCTGTGTGACTGGGTTTCATTGTATGTCTTTGTTACTTGGTGTCAGTGTATGTCTGTGTTCTTTGGTGTAAGTGTGTGTCTGTTTTACTGGGAGTCAGTGTGTGTCAGTGTTACTTGGTGTAAGTGTATGTCTTTGTGACCTGGTGTCAGTGTGTGTCTGTGTTACTGGGCGTCAGTGCATGTATTTGTGACTTGGTATCAGTGTATGTCTTTGTGACTTGGTGTCAGTGTATGTCTCTGTTACTTGGTGTCAGTGTGTTTGTTTGTGTTACTGGGTGTCAGTGTGTGCCTGTGTTACTTGGTGTAAGTGTGTGACTTTGTTACTTGGTGTCCGAGTGTGTCTGTGTTACTGGGTGTCAGTGTATGTCTTTGTTACTGGGTGTCAGTGTATGTCTTTGTTACTTGGTGTACGTGTGTGTCTGTGTTACCGGGTATCAGTGTCTGTCTTTTTACTTGGTGTAAGTGTGTGTCTGTGTTACTGGTTATCAGTGTCTGTCTTGTTTACTTGGTGTAAGTGTGTGTCTGTGTTACTGGATATCAGTGCATGTCTTTGTTACTTGGTGTCAGTGTGTGTCTGTTACTTGATGTAAGTGTGTGTCTGTGTTACTGGGTATCAGTGTATGTCTTTGTTACTTGGTGTCAGTGTCTGTCAAAATATTTGGTGTAAGTGTATGTCTTTGTTACTTGTTGTAATTGTCTGTCTTTGTTACTTGGTGTCAGTGTATATCTGTGTTACTTGGTGTAAGTGTGTGTCTTTGTTACTTGGTGCAATTGTATGTCTTTGTTACTTGGTGTCAGTGTATGTCTGTGTTGCGTGGTGTATGTGTCTGTCTTTGTTACTTGGTGTCAGTGTATATATGTGTTACTTGATGTAAGTGTGTGTCTCTGTTACTTGGTGTAAGTGTTTGTCTGTTTTCCTGGGTATCAGTGTCTGTCTTTGTTACTTGGTGTCAGTGTATGTCTGTGTTACTTGGTGTTAGTGTGTGTCTGTGTCACTGGGTGTCAGTGTATGTCTTTGTTACTTGGTGTCAGTGTATGTCTTTGTTACTTGGTGTAAGTGTGTGTCTGTGTTACTGGGTACCAGTGTATGGCTTTGTTACTTGGTGTCAGTGTATGACAAAATACTTGGTGTAATTGTATGTCTTTGTTACTTGGTGTTATTGTCTGTCTTTGTTACTAGTTGTCAGTGTATGTCTTTGTTACTTGGTGTCCTTGTGTGTCTGGTTTACTGGGTGTCAGCTTATGTCTTTGTTACTTGGTGTCAGTGTATGTCTTTGTTACTTGGTGTCAGTGTATGGCTGTGTTACTTGATGTAAGTGTGTGTCTTTGTTACTTGGTGTAAGTGTATGACTTTGTTACTTGGTATCAGTGTCTGTCTTTGTTAATTGGTGTAAGTGTGTGTCTGTGTTAATTGGTGTAGGTGTATGTCTTTGTTAAATGGTGCAAGTGTATGTCAAAATACTTGGTGCAAGTGTATGTCTTTGTTACTTGTTGTCAGTGTATGTCTGTGTTACTTGGTTTAAGTATGTGTCCTTGTTACTTGGAGTAAGTGTATGTCTTTGTTACTTGGTGTCAGTGTGTGTCTGTGTTACTGGGTATCAGTGCGTGTCTTTGTTACTTGGTGTAAGCGTGTGTCTGTGTTACTGGGTGTCAGTGTATGTCTTTGTTACTGGGTATCAATGTATGTCTTTGTGACTTGGTGTAAGTGTATGTCTTTGTTACTGGGTGTCAGTGTGTGTCTTTGTGACTTGGTGTCAGTGTATGTCTTTGTTACTTGGTGTAAGTGTGTGTCTGTGTTACTGGGTATCAGGGTATGTCTTTGTTACTTGGTGTCAGTGTAAGTCTTTGTTACTGGGTGTCAGTGTGTGTCATTGTGACTTGCTGTCAGTGTATGTCTTTGTTACTTGGTGTAAGTGTGTGTCTGTGTTACTGGGTATCAGTGTATGTCTTTGTTACTTGGTGTCAGTGTATGTCTTTGTTACTGGGGGTCAGTGTGCGTCTTTGTGTCTTGGTGTCAGTGTATGTCTTTGTTACTTGGTGTAAGTGTGTGTCTGTGTTACTGGGTATCAGTGTATGGCTTTGTTACTTGGTGTCAGTGTATGTCAAAATACTTGGTGTCAGTGTATGTCTTTGTTACTTGGTGTCAGTGTATGTCTGTGTTCCTTGGTGTAAGTGTGTGTCTTTGTTACTTGGTGTAAGTGTATTTCTTTGTTGCTTGGTGTCAGTGTATGTCTTTGTTGCTGGGTGTCAGTGTGTGTCTGTGTTACTGGGTATCAGGGTATTTCTTTGGGACTTGGTATCAGTGTATGTCTTTGTTAATGGGTGTCAGTGTGTGTCTGTGTTACTGGGTATCAGTGTATGTCTTTGTGACTTGGTATCAGTGTGTGTCGGTGTTCCTGGGTATCAGTGTATGTCTTTGTGACTTGGTGTCAGTGTATGTCTTTGTTACTGGGTGTCAGTGTGTGTCTTTGTGAATTGGTGTCAGTGTATGTCTTTGTTACTTGGTATCAGTGTATGTCTTTGTTACTTGGTGTAAGTGTATGTCTTTGTTGCTTGGTGTCATTGTATGTCTTTGTTACTTGGTGTAAGTGTGTGTCTGTGTTACTGGGTATCAGTGTATGTCTTTGTTACTTGGTGTCAGTGTATGTCTGTGTTACTTGGTGTAATTGTATGTCTTTGTTACTTGGTGTCAGTGTATATCTGTGTTACTTGGTGTAAGTGTGTGTCTGTGTTACTTGGTGTAAGTGTGTGTCTGTGTTACTGGGAATTAGTGTGTGTCTCTGTGCCTGGGTATCAGTGTATGTCTTTGTGACTTAGTGTCAGTGTATGTCTTTGTTACTGGGTGTCACTGTGTGTCTTTGTGACTTGGTGTCAGTGTATGTCTTTGTTACTTGGTATCAGTGTATTTCTTTGTAACTGGGTGTCAGTGTGCGTCTTTGTGACTTGGTGTCAGTGTATGTCTTTGTTACTTGGTGTAAGTGTGCGTCTCTGTTACTGGGTATCAGTGTATGTCTTTGTTACTTGGTGTCAGTATATGTCAAAATACTTGGTGTAAGTGTATGTCTTTGTTACTTGGTGTAATTGTCTGTCTTTGTTACTTGGTGTAAGTGTGTGTCTTTGTTACTTGATGTCAGTGTATGTCTGTGTTCCTTGGTGGAAGTGTGTGTCTTTGTTACTTGGTGTCAGTGTATGTCTGTGTTCCTTGGTGTAAGTGTGTGTCTTTGTTACTTGGTGTAAGTGTATGTCTTTGTTACTTGGTGTCAGTGTATGTCTTTGTTACTTGGTGTAAGTGTGTGTCTGTGTTACTGGGTATCAGTGTATGTCTTTGTAACTTGGTGTCAGTGTGTGTCATAATACTTGGTGTCAGTGTATGTCTTTGATACTTGGTGTAATTGTCTGTCTTTGTTACTTGGTGTAAGTGTGTGTCTGTGTTCCTTGGTGTACGTGTATGTCTTTGTTACTTGGTGTAAGTGTATGTCTTTGTTACTTGGTGTCAGAGTGTGTCTGTGTTCCTGGGTATCAGTGTATGACTTTGTGACTTGGTGTCAGTGTATGTCTTTGTAACTGGGTGTCAGTGAGTGTCTTTGTGACTTGGTTCAGTGTATGTCTTTGTTACTTGGTGTAAGTGTGTGTATGTGATACTGGGTATCAGTGTATGTCTTTGTTACTTGGTGTCAGTGTATTTGTTTGTGACTTGTTGTCAGTGGATGGCTTTGTTACTGGGTGTCAGTGTTTGTCTTTGTTACTTGGTGTAAGTGTATGTCAAAATACTTGGTGTAAGTGTATGTCTGTGTTAATTGGTGTAAGTGTATGTCTTTGTTACTTGGTGTAAGTGTGCGTCTGTGTTACTGGGTATCAGTGTATTTCTTTGTTACTTGGTGTCAGTGTATGTCTCTGTTACTGGGTGTCAGTGTGCGTCTTTGTGACTTGGTGTCAGTGTATGTCTTTGTTACTTGGTGCAAGTGTGCGTCTGTGTTACTGGGTATCAGTGTATGTCTTTGTTACTTGGTGTCAGTGTATGTCAAAATACTTGGTGTAAGTGTATGTCTTTGTTACTTGCTGCAATTGTCTGTCTTTGTTACTTGGTGTAAGTGTGTGTCTTTGTTACTTGATGTCAGTGTATGTCTGTGTTCCTTGGTGTAAGTGTGTGTCTTTGTTACTTGGTGTAAGTGTATGTCTTTGTTACTTGGTGTCAGTGTATGTCTGTGTTACTTGGTGTAAGTGTATGTCTTTGTTACTTGGTGTAAGTGTGTGTCTGTGTTACTGGGTATCAGTGTATGTCTTTGTTACTTGGTGTCAGTGTATGTCTGTGTTACTTGGTGTAAGCGTGTGTGACTGTTTGTCAGTGTGTTTCTGTGTTACTTGGTTTAAGTGTGTGTCTTTGTTACTTGGTGGAAGTGTTTGTCTGTTTTCCTGGGTATCAGTGTCTGTCTTTGTTACTTGCTGTCAGTGTATGTCTGTGTTACTTGGTGTAAGTGTGTGTCTGTGTTACTGGGTATCAGTGTGTGTCTTTGTTACTTGGTATCAGTGTATGTCTGTGTTACTTGGTGTAAGTGTGTGTCTGTGTGACTGTTTGTCAGTGTGTTTCTGTGTTACTTGGTTTAAGTGTGTGTCTTTGTTACTTGGTGTCCGTGTGTGTCTGTGTTACTGGGTGCCAGTGTATGTCTTTGTTTCTGGGTGTCAGTGTGTGTCTTTGTGACTTGGTGTAAGTGTGTGTCTGTGTTACTAGGTATCAGTGTATGTCTTTGTTACTTGGTGTCAGTGTAAGTCTTTGTTACTGGGTGTCAGTGTGCGTCTTTGTGACTTGGTGTCAGTGTATGTCTGTGTTACTTGGTTTAAGTGTGTGTCTGTGTTACTGGGTATCAGTGTATGTCTTTGTTACTTGTTGTGATTGTATGTCAGAATACTTGGTGTATGTGTATGTCTTTGTTACTTGGTGTAATTGTCTGTCTTTGTTACTGGGTGTAAGTGTGTGTCTTTGTTACTTGGTGTCAGTGTATGTCTTTGTTACTTGGTGTCAGTGTGTGTCTGTGTTACTGGGTATCAGTGTATGTCTTTGTTACTTGGTGTCCTTGTGTGTCTGTGTTACTGGGTGTCAGTTTATGTCTTTGTTACTTGGTGTCAGTGTATGTCTTTGTTATTTGGTGTAATTGTGTATCAGTGTTACTGGGTATCAGTGTCTGTCTTTGTTGCTTGATGTAAGTGTGTGTCTGTGTTACTGGGTATCAGTGTATGTCTTTGTTACTTTGTGTCAGTGTATGTCTGTGTTACTTGGTGTAAGTGTGTGTGTGTGTTACTGTGTATCAGTGTATGTCTTTGTTACTTGGTGTCAGTGTATGTCTTTGTTACTTGGTGTAAGTGTGTGTCTGTGTTACTGGGTATCAGTGTATGTCTTTGTTACTTGGTGTCAGTGTATGTCTGTGTTACTTGGTGTAAGCGTGTGTCTGTGTATCAGTGTATGTCTTTGTGACTAGGTGTCAGTGTATGTCTTTGTGACTTGGTGTCATTGTGTGTCTTTGTGACTTGGTGTCAGTGTATGGCTGTGTTACTGGGGGTCAGTGTTTGTCTGTGTTACTGGGGTTCAGTGTGTGTTTCTAACTGGGTGTCAGTGTGTGTCTGTGTTACTGGGTATCAGAGTCTGTCTTTGTTACTTGGTGTAAGTGTGTGTCTTTGTTACTTGGTGTAATTGTATGTCTTTGTTACTTGGTGTCAGTGTATGTCGTTGTTACTTGGTGTATGTGTATGTCTGTGTTACTTGGTGTAAGTGTGTGTCTGTGTGCCTGGGTTTCATTGTATGTCTTTGTTACTTGGTGTCAGTGTATGTCTGTGTTCTTTGGTGTAAATGTGTGTCTGTTTTACTGGGAGTCAGAGTGTGTCAGTGTTACTTGGTGTAAGTGTGTGTCTTTGTTACTTGGTGTCCGTGTGTGCCTTTGTTACTGGGTATCAGTGCATGTCTTTGTTACTTGGTGTCAGTGTATATCTGTGTTACTTGGTGTAAGTGTGTGTCTTTGTTACGTGGTGCAATTGTATGTCTTTGTTACTTGGTGTCAGTGTATGTCTGTGTTGCTTGGTGTAAGTGTATGTCTTTGTTACTTGGTTAAGTGTGTGTCTGTGTTACTTGGTGTAAGTGTTTGTCTGTTTTCCTGGGTATCAGTGTCTGTCTTTGTTACTTGGTGTCAGTGTATGTCTGTGTTACTTGGGGTAAGTGTGTGTCTGTGTCACTGGGTGTCAGTGTATGTCTTTGTTACTTGGTGTCCTTGTGTGTCTGTGTTACTGGGTGTCAGTTTATGTCTTTGTTACTTGGTGTCAGTGTATGGCTTTGTTATTTGGTGTAAGTGTGTGTCTGTGTTACTGGGTATCAGTGTCTGTCTTTGTTACTTGGTGTAAGTGTGTGTCTGTGTTACTGGGTATCAGTGTATGTCTTTGTTACTTGGTGTCAGTGCATGTCTGCGTGACTTGGTGCAAGTGTGTGTCTGTGTTACTGGGTATCAGTGCATGTCTTTGTTACTTGGTGTCAGTGTATGTCTGTGTTAACTGGTGTAAGTGTGTGTCTGTGTTACTGGGTATCAGTGTATGTCTTTGTTACTTGGTGTCAGTGTATGTCTGTGTTACCTGGTGCAAGTGTGTGTCTGTGTTACTGGGTATCAGTGCATGTCTTTGTTACTTGGTGTCAGTGTATGTCTGTGTTACCTGGTGTAAGTGTGTGTCTGTGTTACTGGGTATCAGTGTATGTCTTTGTTACTTGGTGTCAGTGTATGTCTTTGTTACTTGGTGTCAGTGAACGTCTGTGTTAATGGGGGTCAGTGTGTGTCTGTTTTACTGGGAGTCAGTGTATGTCTTTGTTACTTGGTGTCAGTGTATGTATTTGTTACTTGGTGTCAGTGTACGTCTGTGTTACTTGGTGTAAGTGTGTGTCTGTGTATCAGTGTATGTCTTTGTGACTAGGTGTCAGTGTATGTCTTTGTTACTGGGGGTCAGTGTGTGTCTGTTTTACTGGGAGTCAGTGTATGTCTGTGTTACTTGGTGTAAGTGTGTGTCTTTGTTACTTGGTGTCCGTGTGTGTCTTTGTTACTGGGTTTCAGTGCATGTCTTTGTTACTTGGTGTCATTGTACATCTGTGTTACTTTGTGTAAGTGTGTGTCTTTGTTACTTGGTGCAATTGTATGTCTTTGTTACTTGGTGTCAGTGTATGTGGGTGTTACTTGGTGTAAGTGTATGTCTTTGTTACTTGGTGTAAGTGTGTGTCTTTGTTACTTGGTGTAAGTCTTTGTCTGTTTTCCTGGGAACCAGTGTCTGTCTTTGTTACTTGGTGTCAGTGTATGTCTGTGTTACTTGGTGTAAGTTTGTGTCAGTGTTACTGGGTATCAGTGTATGTCTTTGTTACTTGGTGTCAGTGTATGTCTGTGTTACTTGGTGTAAGTGTGTGTCTGTGTTACTGGGTGTCAGTGTGTTTCTGTGTTACTTGGTTTAAGTGTGTGTCTTTGTTACTTGGTGTCCGTGTGTGTCTGTGTTACTGGGTGTCAGTGTATGTCTTTGTTACTGGGTGTCAGTGTGCGTCTTTGTGACTTGGTATCAGTGTATGTCTTTGTTACTTGGTGTCTGTGTAAGTCTTTGTTACTGAGTGTCAGTGTGCGTCTTTGTGACTTGGTCTCAGTGTATGTCTTTGTTACTTGGTTTAAGTGTGTGTCTGTGTTACTGGGTATCAGTGTATGTCTTTGTTACTTGGTGTCAGTGTATGTCTGTGTTACTTGGTGTAAGTGTGTGTCTGTGTTACTGGGTGTCAGTGTGTTTCTGTGTTACTTGGTTTAAGTGTGTGTCTTTGTTACTTGGTGTCAGTGTGTGTCTGTGTTACTGGGTGTAAGTGTATGTCTGTGTTACTTGGTGTAAGTGTGTGTCTGTGTTACTTGGTGTCCGTGTGTGCCTTTGTTACTGGGTATCAGTGCATGTCTTTGTTACTTGGTGTCAGTGTATATCTGTGTTACTTGGTGTAAGTGTGTGTCTTTGTTACTTGGTGCAATTGTATGTCTTTGTTACTTGGTGTCAGTGTATGTCTGTGTTGCTTGGTGTAAGTGTATGTCTTTGTTACTTGGTTAAGTGTGTGTCTGTGTTACTTGGTGTAAGTGTTTGTCTGTTTTCCTGGGTATCAGTGTCTGTCTTTGTTACTTGGTGTCAGTGTATGTCTGTGTTACTTGGGGTAAGTGTGTGTCTGTGTCACTGGGTGTCAGTGTATGTCTTTGTTACTTGGTGTCCTTGTGTGTCTGTGTTACTGGGTGTCAGTTTATGTCTTTGTTACTTGGTGTCAGTGTATGGCTTTGTTATTTGGTGTAAGTGTGTGTCTGTGTTACTGGGTATCAGTGTCTGTCTTTGTTACTTGGTGTAAGTGTGTGTCTGTGTTACTGGGTATCAGTGTATGTCTTTGTTACTTGGTGTCAGTGCATGTCTGCGTGACTTGGTGCAAGTGTGTGTCTGTGTTACTGGGTATCAGTGCATGTCTTTGTTACTTGGTTTCAGTGTATGTCTGTGTTAACTGGTGTAAGTGTGTGTCTGTGTTACTGGGTATCAGTGTATGTCTTTGTTACTTGGTGTCAGTGTATGTCTGTGTTACTTGGTGCAAGTGTGTGTCTGTGTTACTGGGTATCAGTGCATGTCTTTGTTACTTGGTGTCAGTGTATGTCTGTGTTACCTGGTGTAAGTGTGTGTCTGTGTTACTGGGTATCAGTGTATGACTTTGTTAGTTGGTGTCAGTGTATGTCTTTGTTACTTGGTGTCAGTGAACGTCTGTGTTAATGGGGGTCAGTGTGTGTCTGTTTTACTGGGAGTCAGTGTATGTCTTTGTTACTTGGTGTCAGTGTATGTATTTGTTACTTGGTGTCAGTGTACGTCTGTGTTACTTGGTGTAAGTGTGTGTCTGTGTATCAGTGTATGTCTTTGTGACTAGGTGTCAGTGTATGTCTTTGTTACTGGGGGTCAGTGTGTGTCTGTTTTACTGGGAGTCAGTGTATGTCTGTGTTACTTGGTGTAAGTGTGTGTCTTTGTTACTTGGTGTCCGTGTGTGTCTTTGTTACTGGGTTTCAGTGCATGTCTTTGTTACTTGGTGTCATTGTACATCTGTGTTACTTGGTGTAAGTGTGTGTCTTTGTTACTTGGTGCAATTGTATGTCTTTGTTACTTGGTGTCAGTGTATGTGGGTGTTACTTGGTGTAAGTGTATGACTTTGTTACTTGGTGTAAGTGTGTGTCTTTGTTACTTGGTGTAAGTCTTTGTCTGTTTTCCTGGGAACCAGTGTCTGTCTTTGTTACTTGGTGTCAGTGTATGTCTGTGTTACTTGGTGTAAGTTTGTGTCAGTGTTACTGGGTATCAGTGTATGTCTTTGTTACTTGGTGTCAGTGTATGTCTGTGTTACTTGGTGTAAGTGTGTGTCTGTGTTACTGGGTGTCAGTGTGTTTCTGTGTTACTTGGTTTAAGTGTGTGTCTTTGTTACTTGGTGTCCGTGTGTGTCTGTGTTACTGGGTGTCAGTGTATGTCTTTGTTACTGGGTGTCAGTGTGCGTCTTTGTGACTTGGTATCAGTGTATGTCTTTGTTACTTGCTGTCTGTGTAAGTCTTTGTTACTGAGTGTCAGTGTGCGTCTTTGTGACTTGGTCTCAGTGTATGTCTTTGTTACTTGGTTTAAGTGTGTGTCTGTGTTACTGGGTATCAGTGTATGTCTTTGTTACTTGGTGTCAGTGTATGTCTGTGTTACTTGGTGTAAGTGTGTGTCTGTGTTACTGGGTGTCAGTGTGTTTCTGTGTTACTTGGTTTAAGTGTGTGTCTTTGTTACTTGGTGTCAGTGTGTGTCTGTGTTACTGGGTGTAAGTGTATGTCTGTGTTACTTGGTGTAAGTGTGTGTCTGTGTTACTAGGTATCAGTGTATGTCTTTGTTACTGGGTGTCAGTGTGCGTCTTTGTGACTTGGTCTCAGTGTATGTCTTTGTTACTTGGTTTAAGTGTGTGTCTGTGTTACTGGGTATCAGTGTATGTCTTTGTTACTTGGTGTCAGTGTATGTCAGAATACTTGGTGTAAGTGTATTTCTTTGTTACTTGGTGTAATTGTCTGTCTTTGTTACTTGGTGTAAGTGTGTGTCTTTGTTACTTGGTGTCAGTGTATGTCTGTATTCCTTGGTGTAAGTGTGTGTCTTTGTTACTGGCTGTAAGTGTATGTCTTTGTTACTTGGTGTCAGTGTATGTCTTTGTTACTTGGTGTCAGTGTGTGTCTGTGTTACTGGGTATCAGTGTATGTCTTTGTTACTTTGTGTCAGTGTATGTCTGTGTTACTTGGTGTAAGTGTGCGTCTGTGTTACTGTGTATCAGTGTATGCCTTTGTTACTTGGTATCAGTGTATGTCTTTGTTACTTGGTGTAAGTGTATGTCTTTGTTACTTGGTGTCAGTGTATGTCTTTGTTACTTGGTGTAAGTGTGTGTCTGTGTTACTGGGTATCAGTGTATGTCTTTGTTACTTGGTGTCAGTGTATGTCTGTGTATCAGTGTATGTCTTTGTGACTAGGTGTCAGTGTATGTCTTTGTTACTGGGTGTCATTCTGTGTCTTTGTGACTTGGTGTCAGTGCATGTCTGTGTTACTGGGGGTCAGTGTCTGTCTGTGTTACTGGGGTTCAGTTTGTGCTTCTAACTGGGTGTCAGTGTGTGTCTGTGTTACTGGGTATCAGAGTCTGTCTTTGTTACTTGGTGTCAGTGTATGTCGTTGTTACTTGGTGTATGTGTGTGTCTGTGTTCGTTGGTGTAAGTGTGTGTCTGTGTGACTGGGTTTCATTGTATGTCTTTGTTACTTGGTGTCAGTGTATGTCTGTGTTCTTTGGTGTAAGTGTGTGTCTGTTTTACTGGGAGTCAGTGTGTGTCAGTGTTACTTGGTGTAAGTGTGTGTCTTTGTTACTTGGTGTCAGTGTGTGCCTTTGTTACTGGGTGTCAGTGCATGTCTTTGTTACTTGGTGTCAGTGTATATCTGTGTTACTTGGTGTAAGTGTGTGTCTTTGTTACTTGGTGCAATTGTATGTCTTTGTTACTTGGTGTCAGTGTATGTCTGTGTTGCGTGGTGTAAGTGTATGTCTTTGTTACTTGGTGTCAGTGTATATCTGTGTTACTTGGTGTAAGTGTGTGTCTCTGTTACTTGGTGTAAGTGTTTGTCTGTTTTCCTGGGTATCAGTGTCTGTCTTTGTTACTTGGTGTCAGTGTATGTCTGTGTTACTTGGTGTTAGTGTGTGTCTGTGTCACTGGGTGTCAGTGTATGTCTTTGTTACTTGGTGTCAGTGTATGTCTTTGTTACTTGGTGTAAGTGTGTGTCTGTGTTACTGGGTAACAGTGTATGGCTTTGTTACTTGGTGTCAGTGTATAACAAAATACTTGGTGTAATTGTATGTCTTTGTTACTTGGTGTTATTGTCTGTCTTTGTTACTAGTTGTCAGTGTATGTCTTTGTTACTTGGTGTCCTTGTGTGTCTGGTTTACTGGGTGTCAGCTTATGTCTTTGTTACTTGGTGTCAGTGTATGTCTTTGTTACTTGGTGTCAGTGTATGGCTGTGTTACTTGATGTAAGTGTGTGTCTTTGTTACTTGGTGTAAGTGTATGACTTTGTTACTTGGTATCAGTGTCGGTCTTTGTTAATTGGTGTAAGTGTGTGTCTGTGTTAATTGGTGTAGGTGTATGTCTTTGTTAAATGGTGCAAGTGTATGTCAAAATACTTGGTGCAAGTGTATGTCTTTGTTACTTGTTGTCAGTGTATGTCTGTGTTACTTGGTTTAAGTATGTGTCCTTGTTACTTGGAGTAAGTGTATGTCTTTGTTACTTGGTGTCAGTGTGTGTCTGTGTTACTGGGTATCAGTGCGTGTCTTTGTTACTTGGTGTAAGCGTGTGTCTGTGTTACTGGGTGTCAGTGTATGTCTTTGTTACTGGGTATCAATGTATGTCTTTGTGACTTGGTGTAAGTGTATGTCTTTGTTACTGGGTGTCAGTGTGTGTCTTTGTGACTTGGTGTCAGTGTATGTCTTTGTTACTTGGTGTAAGTGTGTGTCTGTGTTACTGGGTATCAGGGTATGTCTTTGTTACTTGGTGTCAGTGTAAGTCTTTGTTACTGGGTGTCAGTGTGTGTCGTTGTGACTTGCTGTCAGTGTATGTCTTTGTTACTTGGTGTAAATGTGTGTCTGTGTTACTGGGTATCAGTGTATGTCTTTGTTACTTGGTGTCAGTGTATGTCTTTGTTACTGGGTGTCAGTGTGCGTCTTTGTGTCTTGGTGTCAGTGTATGTCTTTGTTACTTGGTGTAAGTGTGTGTCTGTGTTACTGGGTATCAGTGTATGGCTTTGTTACTTGGTGTCAGTGTATGTCAAAATACTTGGTGTCAGTGTATGTCTTTGTTACTTGGTGTCAGTGTATGTCTGTGTTCCTTGGTGTAAGTGTGTGTCTTTGTTACTTGGTGTAAGTGTATTTCTTTGTTGCTTGGTGTCAGTGTATGTCTTTGTTGCTGGGTGTCAGTGTGTGTCTGTGTTACAGGGTATCAGGGTATTTCTTTGTGACTTGGTATCAGTGTATGCCTTTGTTACTGGGTGTCAGTGTGTGTCTGTGTTACTGGGTATCAGTGTATGTCTTTGTGACTTGGTATCAGTGTGTGTCTGTGTTCCTGGGTATCAGTGTATGTCTTTGTGACTTGGTGTCAGTGTATGTCTTTGTTACTGGGTGTCAGTGTGTGTTTTTGTGAATTGGTGTCAGTGTATGTCTTTGTTACTTGGTATCAGTGTATGTCTTTGTTACTTGGTGTAAGTGTATGTCTTTGTTGCTTGGTGTCAGTGTATGTCTTTGTTACTTGGTGTAAGTGTGTGTCTGTGTTACTGGGTACCAGTGTATGTCTTTGTTACTTGGTGTCAGTGTATGTCTGTGTTACTTGGTGTAAGTGTGTGTCTGTGTATCAGTTTATGTCTTTGTGACTAGGTGTCAGTGTATGTCTTTGTTACTGGGTGTCATTGTGTGTCTTTGTTACTTGGTGTCAGTGTATGTCTGTGTTACTGGGGGTCAGTGTTTGTCTGTGTTACTGGGGTTCAGTGTGTGTTTGTAACTGGGGGTCAGTGTGTGTCTGTGTTACTGGGTATCAGAGTCTGTCTTTGTTACTTGGTGTAAGTGTGTGTCTTTGTTACTTGGTGTAATTGTATGTCTTTGTTACTTGGTGTCAGGGTATGTCGTTGTTACTTGGTGTATGTGTGTGTCTGTGTTACTTGGTGTAAGTGTGCGTCTGTGAGCCTGGGTTTCATTGTATGTCTTTGTTACTTGGTGTCAGTGTATGTCTGTGTTCTTTGGTGTAATTGTGTGTTTGTTTTACTGGGAGTCAGTGTGGGTCAGTGTTACTTGGTGTAAGTGTGTGTCTTTGTTACTTGGTGTCAGTGTGTGCCTTTGTTACTGGGTGTCAGTGCATGTCTTTGTTACTTGGTGTCAGTGTATATCTGTGCTACTTGGTGTAAGTATGTGTCTTTGTTACTTGGTGCAATTGTATGTCTTTGTTACTTGGTGTCAGTGTATGTCTGTGTTGCTTGGTGTAATTGTATGTCTTTGTTACTTGGTGTCAGTGTATATCTGTGTTACTTGGTGTAAGTGTGTGTCTGTGTTACTTGGTGTAAGTGTTTGTCTGTTTTCCTGGGTATCAGTGCCTGTCTTTGTTACTTGGTGTCAGTGTATGTCTGTGTTACTTGGTGTAAGTGTGTGTCTGTGTCACTGGGTGTCAGTGTATGTCTTTGTTACTTGGTGTCAGTGTATGTCTTTGTTACTTGGTGTGTGTGTGTCTCTGTGTTACTGGGTATCAGTGTATGGCTTTGTTACTTGGTGTCAGTGTATGTCTTTGTTACTTGGTATCAGTGTATGGCTGTGTTACTTGATGTAAGTGTGTGTCTTTGTTACTTGGTGTAAGTGTATGTCTTTGTTACTTGGTATCAGTGTCTGTCTTTGTTAATTGGTGTAAGTGTGTGTCTGTGTTAATTGGTGTAAGTGTATGTCTTTGTTAAATGGTGCAAGTGTATGTCAAAATACTTGGTGCAAGTGTATGTCTTTGTTACTGGGTGTCAGTGTGTGTCTGTGTTACTGGGTATCAGTGCGTGTCTTTGTTACTTGGTGTAAGCGTGTGTCTGTGATACTGGGTGTCAGTGTATGTCTTTGTTACTGGGTATCAATGTATGTCCTTGTGACTTGGTGTCAGTGTATATCTGTGTTACTTGGTGTAAATGTGTGTCTTTGTTACTTGGTGCAATTGTATGTCTTTGTTACTTGGTGTCAGTGTATGTCTGTGTTGCTTGGTGTAAGTGTATGTCTTTGTTACTTGGTGTAAGTGTGTGTCTGTGTTACTTGGTGTAAGTGTTTGTCTGTTTTCCTGGGTATCAGTGTCTGTCTTTGTTACTTGGTGTCAGTGCATGTCTGTGTTACTTGGGGTAAGTGTGTGTCTGTGTCAATGGGTGTCAGTGTATGTCTTTGTTACTTGGTGTCCTTGTGTGTCTGTGTTACTGGGTGTCAGTTTATGTCTTTTTACTTGGTCTCATTGTATGTCTTTGTTATTTGGTGTAAGTGTGTGTCTGTGTTACTGGGTATCAGTGTCTGTCTTTGTTACTTGGTGTAAGTGTGTGACTGTGTTACTGGGTATCAGTGTATGTCTTTGTTACTTGGTGTCAGTGTATGTCTGTGTTACTTGGTGCAAGTGTGTGTCTGTGTTACTGGGTATCAGTGCATGTCTTTGTTACTTGGTGTCCGTGTATGTCTGTGTTACCTGGTGTAAGTGTGTGTCTGTGTCACTGGGTATCAGTGTATGTCTTTGTTACTTGGTGTAACTGTGTGTCTATGTTACTTGGTGACAGTGAACGTCTGTGTTACTTGGTGTAAGTGTGTGTCTGTGTATCAGTGTATGTCTTTGTGACTAGGTGTCAGTGTATGTCTGTGTTACTTGGTGTAAGTCTGTGTCTTTGTTACTTGGTGTCCGTGTGTGTCTTTGTTACTGGGTTTCAGTGCATGTCTTTGTTACTTGGTGTCATTGTATATCTGTGTTACTTGGTGTAAGTGCGTGTCTTTGTTACTTGGTGCAATTGCATGTCTTTGTTACTTGGTGTCAGTGTATGTCTGTGTTACTTGGTGTAAGTGTATGTCTTTGTTACTTGGTGTAAGTGTGTGTCTTTGTTACTTGGTGTAAGTGTTTGTCTGTTTTCCTGGGTATCAGTGTCTGTCTTTGTTACTTGGTGTCAGTGTATGTCTGTGTTACTTGGTGTAAGTGTGTGTCTGTGTTACTGGGTCTCAGTGTATGTCTTTGTTACTTGGTGTCAGTGTATGTCTGTGTTACTTGGTGTAAGTGAGTGTCTGTGTTACTGGGTGTCAGAGTGTTTCTGTGTTACTTGGTTTAAGTGTGTGTCTCTGTTACTTTGTGTCCGTGTGTGTCTGTGTAACTGGGTGTCAGTGTATGTCATTGTTACAGGGTGTCAGTGTGTGTCTTTGTGAGTTGGTGTCAGTGTATGTCTTTGTTACTTGGTGTAAGTGTGTGTCTGTGTTACTAGGTATCAGTGTATGTCTTTGTTACTTGGTGTCTGAGTAAGTCTTTGTTACTGGGTGTCAGTGTGCGTCTTTGTGACTTGGTCTCAGTGTATGTCTTTGTTACTTGGTTTAAGTGTGTGTCTGTGTTACTGGGTATCAGTGTATGTCTTTGTTAATTGGTGTCAGTGTATGTCAGAATACTTGGTGTAAGTGTATGTCTTTGTTACTTGGTGTAATTGTCTGTCTTTATTACTTGGTGTAAGTGTGTGTCTTTGTTACTTGGTGTCAGTGTATGTCTGTATTCCTTGGTGTAAGTGTGTGTCTTTGTTACTGGCTGTAAGTGTATGTCTTTGTTACTTGGTGTAAGTGTATGTCTTTGTTACTTGGTGTAATTGTCTGTCTGTATTCCTTGGTGTAAGTGTATGTCTTTGTTACTTGGTGTAATTGTCTGTCTTTATTACTTGGTGTAAGTGTGTGTCTTTGTTACTTGGTGTCAGTGTATGTCTGTATTCCTTGGTGTAAGTGTATGTCTTTGTTACTTGGTATAAGTGTATGTCTTTATTACTTGGTGTCAGTGTATGTCTTTGTTACTTGGTGTCAGTGTATGTGTTTGTGACTTGGTGTCATTGTCTGTCTTAGTTACTGGGTGTCAGTGCATGTCTTTGTTACTTGGTGCAAGTGTATGTCAAAATACGTGGTGTAAGTGTATGTCTTTGTTACTTGTTGTCAGTTTGTGTCTGTCTTACTGGGGATCAGTGTATGTCTGTGTTACTGTGTATCAGTGCGTGTTACTGGGTGTCAGTGTGTGTCTGTGACTCCAGGTGTCAGTATTTAGTTTAGTTTCGAGATACAGCACTGAAACAGGCCCTTCGGCCCACCGAGTCTGTGCCGACCATCAAGCAACCATTAGTACTAATCCTACACGAACCCCATATTCCAATAACATCCACACCGGTCCCGATATTTTTCCCGACAACCTACCTATACTTGGGGCTATTTATGATGGCCAATTAACCGACCAACCTGCAAGTCTTTGGCATGTGGGAGGAAACCGGAGCACCCGGAGGAAACCCACGCAGACACAGGGAGAACTTGCAAACTCCGCACAGGCAGTACCCAGAATCGAACCCGGGTCCCTGGAGCTGTGATGCTGCATTGCTCACCACTGCGCCAGTGTGCCGCCCAGTGTGTATCTGTGTTACTTGTTGTCAGTGTGTGTCTCTGCTACTGGGTGTCAGTGTGTTTGTTTGTCTTACTGTCTGTCAGTGTATGTCTGTGTTACTTGGTGTAAGTGTGTGTCTTTGTTACTTGGTGTCCGTGTGTGTCTGTGTTACTGGGTGTCAGTGCATGTCATTGTTACTTGGTGTAAGTGTGTGTCTGTGTTACTGGGAATTAGTGTGTGTCTCCGTGCCTGGGTATCAGTGTATGTCTTTGTGACTTAGTGTCAGTGTATGTCTCTGTTACTGGGTGTCAGTGTGCGTCTTTGTGACTTGGTGTCAGTGTATATCTTTGTTACTTGGTGTAAGTGTGCGTCTGTGTTACTGGGTATCAGTGTATGTCTTTGTTACTTGGTGTCAGTGTATGTCAAAATACTTGGTGTAAGTGTATGTCTTTGTTACTTGGTGTAATTCTCTGCCTTTGTTACTTGGTGTAAGTGTGTGTCTTTGTTACTTGATTTCAGTGTATGTCTGTGTTCCTTGGTGTAAGTGTGTGTCTTTGTTACTTGGTGTCAGTGTATGTCTGTGTTCCTTGGTGTAAGTGTGTGTCTTTGTTACTTGGTGTAAGTGTATGTCTTTGTTACTTGGTGTCAGTGTATGTCTTTGTTACTTGGTGTAAGTGTGTGTCTGCGTTACTGGGTATCAGTGTATGTCTTTGTAACTTGGTGTCAGTGTGTGTCATAATACTTGGTGTCAGTGTATGTCTTTGATACTTGGTGTAATTGTCTGTCTTTGTTACTTGGTGCAAGTGTGTGTCTGTGTTCCTTGGTGTACGTGTATGTCTTTGTTACTTGGTGTAAGTGTATGTCTTTGTTACTTGGTGTCAGAGTGTGTCTGTGTTCCTGGGTATCAGTGTATGACTTTGTGACTTGGTGTCAGAGTATGTCTTTGTTACTGGGTGTCAGTGTGTGTCTTTGTGACTTGGTGTCAGTGTATGTCTTTGTTACTTGGTGTAAGTGTGTGTATGTGATACTGGGTATCAGTGTATGTCTTTGTTACTTGGTGTCAGTGTATGTGTTTGTGACTTGTTGTCAGTGGATGGCTTTGTTACTGGGTGTCAGTGTTTGTCTTTGTTACTTGGTGTAAGTGTATGTCAAAATAGTTGGTGTAAGTGTATGTCTGCGTTACTTGGTGTAAGTGTATGTCTTTGTTACTTGGTGTAAGTGTGCGTCTGTGTTACTGGGTATCAGTGTCTTTCTTTGTTACTTGGTGTCAGTGTATGTCTCTGTTACTGGGTGTCAGTGTGCGTCTTTGTGACTTGGTGTCAGTGTATGTCTTTGTTACTTGGTGTAAGTGTGCGTCTGTGTTACTGGGTATCAGTGTATGTCTTTGTTACTTGGTGTCAGTGTATGTCAAAATACTTGGTGTAAGTGTATGTCTTTGTTACTTGGTGTAATTGTCTGTCTTTGTTACTTGGTGTAAGTGTGTGTCTTTGTTACTTGATGTCAGTGTATGTCTGTGTTCCTTGGTGTAAGTGTGTGTCTTTGTTACTTGGTGTAAGTGTATGTCTTTGTTACTTGGTGTCAGTGTATGTCTTTTTTACTTGGTGTCAGTGTGTGTCTGTGTTACTGGGCATCAGTGTATGTCTTTGTGACTTGGTATCAGTGTATGTCTTTGTTACTTGGTGTCAGTGTATGTCTGTGTTCCTTGGTGTAAGTGTGTCTCTTTGTTACTTGGTGTAAGTGTATGTCTTTGTTACTTGGTGTCAGTGTATGTCTTTGTTACTTGGTGTAAGTGTGTGTCTTTGTTACTTGATGTCCGTGTGTGTCTGTGTTACTGGGTGTCAGTGCATGTCATTGTTACTTGGTGTAAGTGTGTGTCTGTGTTACTGGGAATTAGTGTGTGTCTTTGTTACTTGGTGTAAGTGTGTGTCTGTGTTACTGGGTATCAGTGTATTTCTTTGTTACTGGGTATCAGTGTATGTCTTTGTGACTTGGTGTCAGTGTATGTCCTTGTCACTGGGTGTCAGTGTGTGTCTTTGTGACTTGGTGTCAGTGTATGTCTTTGGTACTTGGTGTAAGTGTGTGTCTGTGTTACTGGGTATCAGTGTATTTGTTTGTTACTTGGTGTCAGTGTATGTCTCTGTTACTGGGTGTCAGTGTGCGTCTTTGTGACTTGGTGTCAGTGTATGTCTTTGTTACTTGGTGTAAGTGTCCATCTTTGTTACTTGATGTCAGTGTATGTCTGTGTTCCTTGGTGTAAGTGTGTGTCTTTGTCACTTTGTGTAAGTGTATGTCTTTGTTCCTGGTGTAAGTGTGTGTCTTTGTCACTTGGTGTAATTGTCTGTCTTTGTTACTTGGTGTATGTGTGTGTCTTTGTTACTTGATGTCAGTGTATGTCTGTGTTCCTTGGTGTAAGTGTGTGTCTTTGTCACTTGGTGTAAGTGTATGTCTTTGTTACTTGGTGTCAGTGTATGTCTTTTTTACTTGGTGTCAGTGTGTGTCTGTGTTACTGGGCATCAGTGTATGTCTTTGTGACTTGGTATCAGTGTATGTCTTTGTTACTTGGAATCAGTGTAAGTCTTTGTTACTGGGTGTCAGTGTGTGTCTTTGTGACTTGGTGTCAGTGTATGTCTTTGTTACTTGGTGTAAGTGTGTGTCTGTGTTACTGTGTGTCAGTGTGTGTCTGTGTTACTTGGTGTAAGTGTGTGTCTTTGTTACTTGGTGTCTGTGTATGTCTTTGTTACTTGGTGTCAGTGTATGTCTGTGTTACTTGGTGTAAGTGTGTGTCTGTGTTACTGGTTGTCAGTGTGTGTCTGTGTTACTGGGTGTCAGTGTATGTCTTTGTGACTTGGTATCAGTGTATGTCTTTGTTACTGGGTGTCAGTGTGTGTCTGTGTTACTGGTTATCAGTGTATGTCTTTGTGACTTGTTATCAGTGTATGTCTTTGCTACTGGCTGTCAGTTTGTGTCTGTGTTACTGGGTATCAGTGTATGTCTTTCTGACTTGGTATCAGTGTATGTCTTTGTTACTGGGTGACAGTGTGTTTCTGTGTTCCTGGGTATCAGTGTATGTCTTTGTGACTTGGAGTCAGTGTATGTCTTTATTACTGGGTGTCAGTGTGTGTCTTTGTGACTTGGTGTCAGTGTATGTCTGTGTTACTTGGTGTAAGTGTGTGTCGGTGTTACTGAATTTCAGTGTGTGCCTGTGTTACTTGGTGTAAGTATGTGTCTTTGTTACTTGGTGTCCGTGTGTGTCTGTGTTACTGGGTGTCAGTGTATGTCTTCATTACTTGGTGTAAGTGTGTGTCTGTGTTACCGGGTGTCAGTGTATGTCTGTGTTACTTGGTGTAAGTGTGTGTCTGTGTTACTGGGTATCAGTGTATGTCTTTGTGACTTGGTGTCAGTGTATGTCTTTGTCACTGGGTGTCAGTGTGTGTCTTTGTGACTTGGTGTCAGTGTATGTCTTTGTTACTTGGTGTCAGTGTGTGTCTGTGATACTGGGTATCAGTGTATGACTTTGTTACTTGGTGTCAGTGTATGTCTTTGTTACTTGGTGGCAGTGTCTGTGTTTGTGACTTGTTGTCAGTGTATGTCTTTGTTACTGGGTGTCAGTGTGTGTCTTTGTGACTTGGTGTCAGTGTATGTCTTTGTTACTTGGTGTCAGTGTGTGTCTGTGATACTGGGTATCAGTGTATGACTTTGTTACTTGGTGTCAGTGTATGTCTGTGTTACTTGGTGTAAGTGTATGTCTTTGTTACTGGTTGTCAGTGTATGTCTTTGTTACTTGGTGTAAGTGTATGCAAAAATACTTGGTGTAAGTGTATGTCTGTGTTACTTGGTGTATTTTTATGTCTTTGTTACTTGGTGTATGTGTGCGTCTGTGTTACTGGGTATCAGTGAATGTCTTTGTTACTGGCTATCAGTGTATGTCTTTGTGACTTGGTGTCAGTGTATGTCTTTGTTACTGGGTGTCAGTGTGTGTCTTTGTGACTTGGTGTCAGTGTATGTCTTTGTTACTTGTTGTAATTGTGTGTCTGTGATACTGGGTATCAGTGTATGTCTTTGTTACTTGGTGTCAGTGTATGTCTGTGTTACTTGGTGTCAGTGTCTGCCTGAGTTACTTGGTGCAAATATCTGTCTTTGTTACTTGGTGTAAGTGTATGTCTTTGTTACTTGGTGTCAGTGTGTGTCTGTTTTACTGGCTGTCAGTGCATGTCTTTGTTACTGGGTGTCAGTGTATGTCTTTGTTACTTGGTGTAAGTATGTGTCTGTGTTACTGTGTATCAGTATGTGTCTTTGTTACTTGGTGTAAGCGTGTGTCTGTGTTACTGGGTATCAGTGTATGTCTTTGTTACTGGGTGTCAATGTATGTCTTTGTGACTTGGTGTCTGTGTATGTCTTTGTTACTTGGTGTAAGTGTGTGTCTGTGTTACTGGGTATCAGTGTATGTCTTTGTTACTTGGTGTCAGTGCATGTCTTTGTTACTTGGTGTAAGTGTATGTCTTTGTTACTTGGTGTCAGTGTATGTCTTTGTTACTTGGTGTCAGTGTATGTCTCTGTTACTGTGTATCAGTGGTTCTCTGTGTTCGTGGGTTTCAGTGTGTGTTTGTTTGTGTTACTGGCTGTCAGTGCGTGTCTGTGACACTAGGTGTCAGTATTTAGTTGAGTTCAGAGAGACAGCACTGAAACATGCCCTTCGGACCACCTAGTCTGAGCCGACCATCAACCAACCATTTATACTAATCCTACACGAATCCCATATTCCAATAACATCCCCACCGGTCCCGATATTTTTCCCTGCCACCTACCTATACTGGGGGCAATTTATAATGGCCAATTAACCTACAAACCTGCAAGTCTTTGGCATGTGGGAGGAAACCGGAGCACCCGGAGGAAACCCACCCAGACACAGGGAGAACTTGCAAACTCCGCACAGGCAGTACCCAGAATCGAACCCGGGTCCCTGGAGCTGTGAGGCTGCAGTGCGAACCAATGCGCCACTGTGCCGCCCAGAGTGTATCTGTGTAACTGGGTGTCAGTGTATGTATTTGTTACTTGGAGTCAGTGCGTGTCTGTGTTACTGGGTGTCAGTGCATGTCTTTGTGACTTGGTGTCAGTGCATATCTGTGTTACTTGGTGTAAGTGTGTGTTTTGTTACTTGGTGTAATTGTATGTCTTTGTTACTTGTTGTCAGTGTATGTCTGTGTTACTTGGTGTCAGAGTATGTCTTTGTTACATGGTGTAAGTGTGTGTCTGTGTTACTTGGTCTAAGTGTGTGTCTGTGTTCCTGGGTATCAGTGTATGTCTTTGTTACTTGGTTTCAGTGTATGTCTTTGTTACTTGGTGTAAGTGTGTGTCTGCGTTACTGGGTATCAGTGTATGCCTTTGTTACTTGGTGTCAGTGTATGTCTGTGTTACTTGGTGCAAGTGTGTGTCTTTGTTGCTGGGCATCAGTGTATGTCTTTGTGACTTGGTGTCAGTGTATGTCTTTTTTACTGGGTGTCAAAGTGTATCTGTGACACTAGGTGTCAGTATTTAGTTTAGTTTCGAGATACAGCACTTAAACAGGACCTTCGGCCCACCGAGTCTGTGCCGACCATCAACCACACATTTATACTAATCCTACACTAATCCCGTATTCCTATCACATCCCCACCTATCCCTATATATTTCCCTACCACCTACCTATACTAGGTGCAATTACGATGGCCAATTAACCTATCAACCTACAAGTCTTTGGCATGTGGGAGGAAACCGGAGCACCGGGAGGAAACCCACGTAGATACAGGGAGAACTTGCAAACTCCGCACAGGCAGTACCCAGAATCGAACCCGGGTCCCTGGAGCTGTGAGGCTGCGGTGCTAAACACTACGCCAATGTGCCCCCCAGTGTGTGCCTGTGTTGCTGGGTATCAGTGTATGTCTTTGTTACTTGGTGTCAGTGTATGTCAGTGTTACTTGGTGTCAGTGTGTTTGTTTGTGTTACTGGGTGTCAGTGTGTGTCTGTGTTACTTGGTGTAAGTGTGTGTCTTTGTTAATTGGTGTCCGTGTGTGTCTGTGTTACTGGGTGTCAGAGTATGTCTTTGTTACTTGGTGTCAATGTGTGTCTTTGTGACATGCTGTCAGTGTATGTCTGTGTTACGGTGGGTAAGTGTGTGTCTGTGTTACTGGGTATCAGTGTATTTCTTTGTTACTTGGTGTCAGTGTATGTCTCTGTTACTGGGTGTCAGTGTGCGTCTTTGTGACTTGGTGTCAGTGTATGTCTTTGTTACTTGGTTTAAGTGTGTGGCTGTGTTACTGGGTATCAGGGTATGTCTTTGTGACTTGGTATCAGTGTGTGTCTTTGTTACTGGGTGTCAGTGTGTGTCTTTGTGAATTGTTGTCAGTGTATGTCTTTGTTACTTGGTGTAAGTGTGTGTCTGTGTTACTGGGTATCAGGGCATGTCTTTGTTACTGGGTGTCAGTGTGTGTCTGTGTTACTGGGTATCAGTGCATGTCTTTGTGACTTGGTATCAGTGTGTGTCTTTGTGACTTGGTGTCAGTGTATGTCTTTGTTACTGGGTGTCAGTGTGTTTCTTTGTGAATTGTTGTCAGTGTATGTCTTTGTGACTTGGTGTAAGTGAGTGTCTGTGATACTGGGTGTCAGTGTATGCCATTGTTACTTGGTGTCAGTGTATGCCTGTGTTACTGGGGGTCAGTATGAGTTTTTAACTCGTTGTCAGTGTGTGTCTGTGTTACTGGGTATCAGTGTCTGTCTTTGAAATTGGTGTAATTGTGTGTCTGTGACACTAGGTGTCAGTATTTAGTTTAGTTCAGAGAGACAGCACTGAAACATGCCCTTCGGCCCACCGAGTCTGAGCCGATCATCAACCAACCATTTATACTAATCCGACACGAATCCCATATTCCAATAACATCCCCACCGGTCCCTATATATTTCCCTACCACCTACCTATACTAGGGGCAATTTATAATGGCCAATTAACCTACCAACCTGCAAGTCTTTGGCATGTGGGAGGAAACCGGAGCACGCGGAGGAAACCCACGCAGACACAGGGAGAACTGGCAAACTCCGCACAGGCAGTACCCAGAATCGAACCCGGGTCCCTGGAGCTGTGAGGCTGCAGTGCTAACCACTGCGCCACTGTGCCGCCCAGTGTGTATCTGTGTAACTGGGTGTCAGTGTATGTCTTTGTTACTTGGTGTCAGTGCGTGTCTGTGTTACTGGGTGTCAGTGCATGTCTTTGTGACTTGGTGTCAGTGTATATCTGTGTTACTGGGTGTCAGTGCATGTCTTTGTGACTTGGTGTCAGTGTATATCTGTGTTACTTGGTGTAAGTGTATGTCTTTGTTACATGGTGTCACTGTGTGTCTGTGTTACTTGGTGTAAGTGTGTGTCTGTGTTCCTGGGTATCAGTGTATGTCTTTGTTACTTGGTGTCAGTGTATGTCTTTGTTACGTGGTGTAAGTGTGTGTCTGTGTTACTTGGTGTAAGTGTGTGTCTGCGTTACTGGGTATCAGTGTATGTCTTTGTTACTTGGTGTCAGTGTATGTCAAAATACTTGGTGTATGTGTATGTCTTTGTTATTTGGTGTAATTGTCTGTCTTTGTTACTTGGTGTCAGTGTATGTCTGTGTTACTTGGTGTAAGTGTGTGTCTTTGTTGCTGGGCATCAGTGTATGTCTTTTTTACTGGGTGTCAGTGTGTGTTTGTTTGTGGTACTGGGTGTCAAAGTGTATCTGTGACACTAGGTGTCTGTATTTAGTTTAGTTTCGAGATACAGCACTGAAACAGGACCTTCGGCCCACCGAGTCTGTGCAGACCATCAACCAACCATTAATACTAATCCTACACTAATCCCGTATTCCTATCACATCCCCACCTATCCCTATATATTTCCCTACCACCTACCTATACTAGGTGCAAATTATGATGGCCAATTAACCTATCAACCTGCAGGTCTTTGGGATGTGGGAGGAAACCGGAGCACCCAGAGGAAACCCACGCAGACACAGGGAGAACTTGCAAACTCCGCACAGGCAGTACCAGGAATCGAACCCGGGTCCCTGGAGCTGTGAGGCTGCGGTGCTAACCATTGCGCCAATGTGCTCCCCAGTGTCTGCCTGTGTTGCTGTGTATCAGTGTATGTCTTTGTTACTTGGTGTCAGTGTATGTCAGTGTTACTTGGTGTCAGTGTGTTTGTTTGTGTTACTGGGTGTCAGCGTGTGTCTGTGTTACTTGGTGTAAGTGTGTGTCTTTGTTAATTGGTGTCCGTGTGTGTCTGTGTTGCTGGGTGTCAGAGTATGTCTTTGTTACTTGGTGTCAATGTGTGTCTTTGCGACTTGCTGTCAGTGTATATCTGTGTTACGGTGGGTCAGTGTGTGTCTGTGTTACAAGGTATCAGTGTATTTCTTTGTTACTTGGTGCCAGTGTATGTCTCTGTTACTGGGTGTCAGTGTGCGTCTTTGTGACTTGGTGTCAGTGTATGTCTTTGTTACTTGGTGTAAGTGTGCGTCTGTGTTTCTGGGTATCAGTGTATGTCTTTGTTACTTGGTGTCAGTGTATGTCAAAATACTTGGTGTAAGTGCATGTCTTTGTTACTTGGTGTAATTGTCTGTCTTTGTTACTTGGTGTAAGTGTGTGTCTTTGTTACTTGATGTCAGTGTATGTCTGTGTTCCTTGGGGTAAGTGTTTGTCTTTGTTACTTGGTGTAAGTGTATGACTTTGTTACTTGGTGTCAGTGTATGTCTTTTTTACTTGGTGTCAGAGTGTGTCTGTGTTACTGGGCATCAGTGTATGTCTTTGTGACTTGGTATCAGTGTATGTCTTTGTTACTTGGAGTCAATGTAAGTCTTTGTTACTGGTGTCAATGCGTGTCTTTGTGACTTGGTGTCAGTGTATGTCTTTGTTACTTGGTGTAAGTGTGTGTCTGTGTTACTGGGTATCAGTGTATGTCTTTGTTACTTGGTGTCAGTGTATGTCATAATACTTGGTGTCAGTGTATGTCTTTGATACTTGGTGTAATTGTCTGTCTTTGTTACTTGGTGTAAGTGTGTGTCTGTGTTCCTTGGTGTAAGTGTATGTCTTTGTTACTTGCTGTAAATGGATGGCTTTGTTACTTGGTGTCAGTGTATGTCTTTGTTACTTGGTGTAAGTGTATGTCTTTGTTACTTGGTGTCAGTGTATGTGTTTGTGACTTGTTGTCAGTGGATGTCTTTGTTACTGGGTGTCACTGTTTGTCTTTGTTACTTGGTGTAAGTGTATGTCAAAATATTGGTGTAAGTGTATGTCTGTGTTACTCGGTGTAAGTGTATGTCTTTGTTACTTGGTGTAAGTGTGTGTCTGTGTTACTTGGTGTCAGTGTTTGCCTGTGTTACTTGGTGTAAGTATCTGTCTTTGTTACTTGGTGTAAGTGTATGTCTTTGTTATTTGGTGTCAGTGTGTGTCTGCGTTACTGGGAGTCAGTGTGTGTGTTTGTCTTACTGGCAGTCAGTGTGTGTCTGTGTTACTTGGTGTAAGTGTGTGTCTTTGTTACTTGGTGTCCGTGTGTGTCTGTGTTACTGGCTGTCAGTGCATGTCTTTGTTACTGGGTGTCAGTGTATGTCTTTGTTACTTGGTGTAAGTATGTGTCTGTGTTACTGGGCATCAGTGTATGTCTTTTTTACTTTGTTTCAGTGTGTGTTTGTTTGTGGAACTGGGTGTCAAATTGTATCTGTGACACTAGGTGTCAGTATTTAGTTTAGTTTCGAGATACAGCACTGAAACAGGACCTTCGGCCCACCGAGTCTGAGCCGATCATCAACCAACTATACTAATCCGACACGAATCCCATATTCCAATAACATCCCCACCGGTCCCTATATATTTCCCTACCACCTACCTATACTAGGGGCAATTTATAATGGCCAATTAACCTACCAACCTGCAAGTCTTTGGCATGTGGGAGGAAACCGGAGCACGCGGAGGAAACCCACGCAGACACAGGGAGAACTGGCAAACTCCGCACAGGCAGTACCCAGAATCGAACCCGGGTCCCTGGAGCTGTGAGGCTGCAGTGCTAACCACTGCGCCACTGTGCCGCCCAGTGTGTATCTGTGTAACTGGGTGTCAGTGTATGTCTTTGTTAATTGGTGTCACTGCGTGTCTGTGTTACTGGGTGTCAGTGCATGTCTTTGTGACTTGGTGTCAGTGTATATCTGTGTTACTGGGTGTCAGTGCATGTCTTTGTGACTTGGTGTCAGTGTATATCTGTGTTACTTGGTGTAAGTGTATGTCTTTGTTACATGGTGTCACTGTGTGTCTGTGTTACTTGGTGTAAGTGTGTGTCTGTGTTCCTGGGTATCAGTGTATGTCTTTGTTACTTGGTGTCAGTGTATGTCTTTGTTACGTGGTGTAAGTGTGTGTCTGTGTTACTTGGTGTAAGTGTGTGTCTGCGTTACTGGGTATCAGTGTATGTCTTTGTTACTTGGTGTCAGTGTATGTCAAAATACTTGGTGTATGTGTATGTCTTTGTTATTTGGTGTAATTGTCTGTCTTTGTTACTTGGTGTCAGTGTATGTCTGTGTTACTTGGTGTAAGTGTGTGTCTTTGTTGCTGGGCATCAGTGTATGTCTTCTTTACTGGGTGTCAGTGTGTGTTTGTTTGTGGTACTGGGTGTCAAAGTGTATCTGTGACACTAGGTGTCTGTATTTAGTTTAGTTTCGAGATACAGCACTGAAACAGGACCTTCGGCCCACCGAGTCTGTGCCGACCATCAACCAACCATTAATACTAATCCTACACTAATCCCGTATTCCTATCACATCCCCACCTATCCCTATATATTTCCCTACCACCTACCTATACTAGGTGCAAATTATGATGGCCAATTAACCTATCAACCTGAAAGTCTTTGGGATGTGGGAGGAAACCGGAGCACCCAGAGGAAACCCACGCAGACACAGGGAGAACTTGCAAACTCCGCACAGGCAGTACCAGGAATCGAACCCGGGTCCCTGGAGCTGTGAGGCTGCAGTGCTAACCACTGCGCCAATGTGCTCCCCAGTGTCTGCCTGTGTTGCTGTGTATCAGTGTATGTCTTTGTTACTTGGTGTCAGTGTATGTCAGTGTTACTTGGTGTCAGTGTGTTTGTTTGTGTTACTGGGTGTCAGCGTGTGTCTGTGTTACTTGGTGCAAGTGTGTGTCTTTGTTAATTGGTGTCCGTGTGTGTCTGTGTTGCTGGGTGTCAGAGTATGTCTTTGTTACTTGGTGTCAATGTGTGTCTTTGCGACTTGCTGTCAGTGTATGTCTGTGTTACGGTGGGTCAGTGTGTGTCTGTGTTACTGGGTATCAGTGTATTTCTTTGTTACTTGGTGCCAGTGTATGTCTCTGTTACTGGGTGTCAGTGTGCGTCTTTGTGACTTGGTGTCAGTGTATGTCTTTGTTACTTGGTGTAAGTGTGCTTCTGTGTTTCTGGGTATCAGTGTATGTCTTTGTTACTTGGTGTCAGTGTATGTCAAAATACTTGGTGTAAGTGCATGTCTTTGTTACTTGGTGTAATTGTCTGTCTTTGTTACTTGGTGTAAGTGTGTGTCTTTGTTACTTGATGTCAGTGTATGTCTGTGTTCCTTGGGGTAAGTGTTTGTCTTTGTTACTTGGTGTAAGTGTATGTCTTTGTTACTTGGTGTCAGTGTATGTCTTTTTTACTTGGTGTCAGAGTGTGTCTGTGTTACTGGGCATCAGTGTATGTCTTTGTGACTTGGTATCAGTGTATGTCTTTGTTACTTGGAGTCAATGTAAGTCTTTGTTACTGGTGTCAATGCGTGTCTTTGTGACTTGGTGTCAGTGTATGTCTTTGTTACTTGGTGTAAGTGTGTGTCTTTGTTACTGGGTATCAGTGTATGTCTTTGTTACTTGGTGTCAGTGTATGTCATAATACTTGGTGTCAGTGTATGTCTTTGATACTTGGTGTAATTGTCTGTCTTTGTTACTTGGTGTAAGTGTGTGTCTGTGTTCCTTGGTGTAAGTGTATGTCTTTGTTACTTGCTGTAAATGGATGGCTTTGTTACTTGGTGTCAGTGTATGTCTTTGTTACTTGGTGTAAGTGTATGTCTTTGTTAATGGGTATCAGTGTATGTCTTTGTTACTTGGTGTCAGTGTATGTCATAATACTTGGTGTCAGTGTATGTCTTTGATACTTGGTGTAATTGTCTGTCTTTGTTACTGGGTGTAAGTGTATGTCTGTGTTACTCGGTGTAAGTGTATGTCTTTGTTACTTGGTGTAAGTGTGTGTCTGTGTTACTTGGTGTCAGTGTTTGCCTGTGTTACTTGGTGTAAGTATCTGTCTTTGTTACTTGGTGTAAGTGTATGTCTTTGTTACTTGGTTTCAGTGTGTGTCTGCGTTACTGGGAGTCAGTGTGTGTGTTTGTCTTACTGGCAGTCAGTGTGTGTCTGTGTTACTTGGTGTAAGTGTGTGTCTTTGTTACTTGGTGTCCGTGTGTGTCTGTGTTACTGGCTGTCAGTGCATGTCTTTGTTACTGGGTGTCAGTGTATGTCTTTGTTACTTGGTGTAAGTATGTGTCTGTGTTACGGGGCATCAGTGTATGTCTTTTTTACTTTGTTTCAGTGTGTGTTTGTTTGTGGAACTGGGTGTCAAATTGTATCTGTGACACTAGGTGTCAGTATTTAGTTTAGTTTCGAGATACAGCACTGAAACAGGACCTTCGGCCCACCGAGTCTGTGCCGACCATCAACCACACATTTATACTAATCCTACACTAATCCCGTATTCCTATCACATCCCCACCTATCCCTATATATTTCCCTACCACCTACCTATACTAGGTGCAATTTATGATGGCCAATTAACCTACCAACCTGCAAGTCTTTGGCATGTGGGAGGAAACCCACGCAGACACAGGGAGAACTTGCAAACTCCGCACAGGCAGTACCAAGAATCGAACCCGGGTCCCTGGAGCTGTGAGGCTGCGGTGCTAACCACTGCGCCAATGTGCCCCCCAGTGTGTGCCTGTGTTGCTGGGTATCAGTGTATGTCTTTGTTACTTGGTGTCAGTGTATGTCAGTGTTACTTGGTGTCAGTGTGTTTGTTTGTGTTACTGGGTGTCAGTGTGTGTCTGTGTTACTTGGTGTAAGTGCGTGTCTTTGTTAATTGGTGTCCGTGTGTGTCTGTGTTACTGGGTGTCAGAGTATGTCTTTGTTACTTGGTGTCAATGTGTGTCTTTGCGACTTGCTGTCAGTGTATGTCTGTGTTACGGTGGGTCAGTGTGTGTCTGTGTTACTGGGTATCAGTGTATTTCTTTGTTACTTGGTGCCAGTGTATGTCTCTGTTACTGGGTGTCAGTGTGCGTCTTTGTGACTTGGTGTCAGTGTATGTCTTTGTTACTTGGTGTAAGTGTGCGTCTGTGTTTCTGGGTATCAGTGTATGTCTCTGTTACTTGGTGTCAGTGTATGTCAAAATACTTGGTGAAAGTGCATGTCTTTGTTACTTGGTGTAATTGTCTGTCTTTGTTACTTGGTGTAAGTGTGTGTCTTTGTTACTTGATGTCAGTGTATGTCTGTGTTCCTTGGGGTAAGTGTGTGTCTTTGTTACTTGGTGTAAGTGTATGTCTTTGTTACTTGGTGTCAGTGTATGTCTTTTTTACTTGGTGTCAGAGTGTGTCTGTGTTACTAGGCATCAGTGTATGTCTTTGTGACTTGGTATCAGTGTATGTCTTTGTTACTTGGAGTCAATGTAAGTCTTTGTTACTGGTGTCAGTGCGTGTCTTTGTGACTTGGTGTCAGTGTATGTCTTTGTTACTTGGTGTCAGTGCATGTCATAATACTTGGTGTCAGTGTATGTCTTTGATACTTGGTGTAATTGTCTGTCTTTGTTACTTGGTGTAAGTGTGTGTCTGTGTTCCTTGGTGCAAGTGTATGTCTTTGTTACTTGGTGTAAATGGATGTCTTTGTTACTTGGTGTCAGTGTATGTCTTTGTGACTTGGTGTCAGTGTATGTCTTTGTTACTGGGTGTCAGTGTGTGTCTTTGTGACTTGGTGTCAGTGTATGTCTTTGTTACTTGGTGTAAGTGTGTGTATGTGATACTGGGTATCAGTGTATGTCTTTGTTACTTGGTGTCAGTGTATGTCTTTGTTACTTGGTGTAAGTGTATGTCTTTGTTCATTGGTGTCAGTGTATGTGTTTGAGACTTGTTGTCAGTGGATGTCTTTGTTACTGGGTGTCAGTGTTTGTCTTTGTTACTTGGTGTAAGTCTATGTCAAAATATTGGTGTAAGTGTATGTCTGTGTTACTCGGTGTAAGTGTATGTCTTTGTTACTTGGTGTAAGTGTGTGTCTGTGTTACTTGGTGTCAGTGTATGCCTGTGTTACTTGGTGTAAGTATCTGTCTTTGTTACTTGGTGTAAGTGTATGTCTTTGTTACTTGGTGTCAGTGTGTGTCTGCGTTACTGGGAGTCAGTGTGTTTGTTTGTCTTACTGGCAGTCAGTGTGTGTCTGTGTTACTTGGTGTAAGTGTGTGTCTTTGTTACTTGGTGTCCGTGTGTGTCTGTGTTACTGGCTGTCAGTGAATGTCTTTGTTACTGGGTGTCAGTGTATGTCTTTGTTACTTGGTGTAAGTATGTGTCTGTGTTACTGGGTATCAGTGTGTGTCTTTGTTACTTGGTGTAAGCGTGTGTCTGTGTTACTGGGTATCAGTGTATGTCTTTGTTACTGGGTGTCAATGTATGTCTTTGTGACTTGGTGTCAGTGTATGTCTTTGTTACTTGGTGTCAGAGAGTGTCTGTGTTACTGGGTATCATTCTATGTCTTTGTGACTTGGTGTCAGTGTATGTCTTCGTTACTGGGTGTCAGTGTGTGTCTTTGTGACTTGGTGTCAGTGTATGTCTTTGTTACTTGGTGTAAGTGTGTGTATGTGATACTGGGTATCAGTGTATGTCTTTGTTACTTGGTGTCAGTGTATGTCTTTGTTACTTGGTGTAAGTGTATGTCTTTGTTCATTGGTGTCAGTGTATGTGTTTGTGACTTGTTGTCAGTGGATGTCTTTGTTACTGGGTGTCAGTGTTTGTCTTTGTTACTTGGTGTAAGTGTATGTCAAAATATTGGTGTAAGTGTATGTCTGTGTTACTCGGTGTAAGTGTATGTCTTTGTTACTTGGTGTAAGTGTGTGTCTGTGTTACTTGGTGTCAGTGTATGCCTGTGTTACTTGGTGTAAGTATCTGTCTTTGTTACTTGGTGTAAGTGTATGTCTTTGTTACTTGGTGTCAGTGTGTGTCTGCGTTACTGGGAGTCAGTGTGTTTGTTTGTCTTACTGGCAGTCAGTGTGTGTCTGTGTTACTTGGTGTAAGTGTGTGTCTTTGTTACTTGGTGTCCGTGTGTGTCTGTGTTACTGGCTGTCAGTGAATGTCTTTGTTACTGGGTGTCAGTGTATGTCTTTGTTACTTGGTGTAAGTATGTGTCTGTGTTACTGGGTATCAGTGTGTGTCTTTGTTACTTGGTGTAAGCGTGTGTCTGTGTTACTGGGTATCAGTGTATGTCTTTGTTACTGGGTGTCAATGTATGTCTTTGTGACTTGGTGTCAGTGTATGTCTTTGTTACTTGGTGTAAGTGTGTGTCTGTGTTACTGGGTATCTGTGTATGTCTTCGTTACTTGGTGTCAGTGTATTTCTTTGTTACTTGGTGTAAGTGTGTGTCTGTGTTACTGGGTATCAGTGTATGTCTTTGTTACTTGGTGTCAGTGTTTGTCTTTGTAACACAGTCACACACTTACACCAAGTAACAAAGACATACACTGACACCAAGTAACAAAGACAACCACTTACACCAAGTAACAAAGACATACACTGATACCAAGTAACAAAGACATACACTGATACACAGTAACACAGACACACACTTGCACCAAGTAACACAGACATACACTGACACAAATTAACAAAGACATACACTGATACCCAGTAACACAGACACTGACACAAATACTTGGTGTAAGTGTATGTCTTTGTTACTTGGTGTCCGTGTATGTCTTTGTTACTTGGTGACAGTGTGTGTCTCTGTTACTGAGTATCAGTGTATGTCTTTGTTACTTGGTGTCCTTGTGTGTCTGTGTTACTGGGTGTCAGTTTATGTCTTTGCTACTTGGTGTCAGTGTATGTCTTTGTTACTTGGTCTAAGTGTATGTCTTTGTTACTTTGTGTCAGTGTACGTCTGTGTTACTTGGTGTAAGTGTGTGTCTGTTTTACTGGGAGTCAGTGTATGTCTGTGTTACTTGGTGTAAGTGTGTGTCTTTGTTACTTGGTGTCCGTGTGTGTCTTTGTTACTGTGTTTCAGTGCATGTCTTTGTTACTTGGTGTCATTGTATATCTGTGTTGCTTGGTGTAAGTGTGTGTCTTTGTTACTTGGTGCAATTGTATGTCTTTGTTACTTGGTGTCAGTGTATGTCTGTGTTACTTGGTGTAAGTGTGTGTCTTTGTTACTTGGTGTAAGTGTGTGTCTTTGTTACTTGGTGGAAGTGTTTGTCTGTTTTCCTGGGTATCAGTGTCTGTCTTTGTTACTTGGTGTCAGTGTATGTCTGTGTTACTTGGTGTAAGTGTGTGTCTGTGTTACTGGGTATCAGTGTGTGTCTTTGTTACTTGGTGTCAGTGTATGTCTGTGTTACTTGGTGTAAGTGTGTGTCTGTGTGACTGTGTGTCAGTGTTTTTCTGTGTTACTTGGTTTAAGTGTGTGTCTTTGTTACTTGGTGTCCGTGTGTGTCTGTGTTACTGGGTGCCAGTGTATGTCTTTGTTACTGGGTGTCAGTGTGTGTCTTTGTGACTTGGTGTCAGTGTATGCCTGTGTTACTTGGTGTAAGTATCTGTCTTTGTTACTTGGTGTCAGTGTGTGTCTGCGTTACTGGGAGTCAGTGTGTTTGTTTGTCTTACTGGCAGTCAGTGTGTGTCTGTGTTACTTGGTGTAAGTGTGTGCCTTGTTACTTGGTGTCCGTGTGTGTCTGTGTTACTGGCTGTCAGTGAATGTCTTTGTTACTGGGTGTCAGTGTATGTCTTTGTTACTTGGTGTAAGTATGTGTCTGTGTTACTGGGTATCAGTGTGTGTCTTTGTTACTTGGTGTAAGCGTGTGTCTGTGTTACTGGGTATCAGTGTATGTCTTTGTTACTGGGTGTCAATGTATGTCTTTGTGACTTGGTGTCAGTGTATGTCTTTGTTACTTGGTGTAAGTGTGTGTCTGTGTTACTGGGTATCTGTGTATGTCTTCGTTACTTGGTGTCAGTGTATTTCTTTGTTACTTGGTGTAAGTGTGTGTCTGTGTTACTGGGTATCAGTGTATGTCTTTGTTACTTGGTGTCAGTGTTTGTCTTTGTAACACAGTCACACACTTACACCAAGTAACAAAGACATACACTGACACCAAGTAACAAAGACAACCACTTACACCAAGTAACAAAGACATACACTGATACCAAGTAACAAAGACATACACTGATACACAGTAACACAGACACACACTTGCACCAAGTAACACAGACATACACTGACACAAATTAACAAAGACATACACTGATACACAGTAACACAGACACTGACACAAATACTTGGTGTAAGTGTATGTCTTTGTTACTTGGTGTCCGTGTATGTCTTTGTTACTTGGTGTCAGTGTGTGTCTCTGTTACTGAGTATCAGTGTATGTCTTTGTTACTTGGTGTCCTTGTGTGTCTGTGTTACTGGGTGTCAGTTTATGTCTTTGCTACTTGGTGTCAGTGTATGTCTTTGTTACTTGGTCTAAGTGTATGTCTTTGTTACTTTGTGTCAGTGTACGTCTGTGTTACTTGGTGTAAGTGTGTGTCTGTTTTACTGGGAGTCAGTGTATGTCTGTGTTAATTGGTGTAAGTGTGTGTCTTTGTTACTTGGTGTCCGTGTGTGTCTTTGTTACTGTGTTTCAGTGCATGTCTTTGTTACTTGGTGTCATTGTATATCTGTGTTGCTTGGTGTAAGTGTGTGTCTTTGTTACTTGGTGCAATTGTATGTCTTTGTTACTTGGTGTCAGTGTATGTCTGTGTTACTTGGTGTAAGTGTGTGTCTTTGTTACTTGGTGTAAGTGTGTGTCTTTGTTACTTGGAGGAAGTGTTTGTCTGTTTTCCTGGGTATCAGTGTCTGTCTTTGTTACTTGGTGTCAGTGTATGTCTGTGTTACTTGGTGTAAGTGTGTGTCTGTGTTACTGGGTATCAGTGTGTGTCTTTGTTACTTGGTGTCAGTGTATGTCTGTGTTACTTGGTGTAAGTGTGTGTCTGTGTGACTGTGTGTCAGTGTGTTTCTGTGTTACTTGGTTTAAGTGTGTGTCTTTGTTACTTGGTGTCCGTGTGTGTCTGTGTTACTGGGTGCCAGTGTATGTCTTTGTTACTGGGTGTCAGTGTGTGTCTTTGTGACTTGGTGTCAGTGTATGTCTGTGTTACTTGGTGTAAGTGTGTGTCTGTGTTACTAGGAATCAGTGTATGTCTTTGTTACTTGGTGTCAGTGTAAGTCTTTGTTACTGGGTGTCAGTGTGCGTCTTTGTGACTTGGTGTCAGTGTATGTCTTTGTTACTTGGTTTAAGTGTGTGTCTGTGTTACTGGGTATCAGTGTATGTCTTTGTTAGTTGTTGTCATTGTATGTCATAATACTTGGTGTATGTGTATGTCTTTGTTACTTGGTGTAATTGTCTGTCTTTGTTACTGGGTGTAAGTGTGTGTCTTTGTTACTTGGTGTCAGTGTATGTCTTTGTTACTTGGTGTCAGTGTGTGTCTGTGTTACTGGGTATCAGTGTATGTCTTTGTTACTTGGTGTCCTTGTGTGTCTGTGTTACTGGGTGTCAGTTTATGTCTTTGTTACTTGGTGTCAGTGTATGTCTTTGTTATTTGGTGTAATTGTGTGTCAGTGTTACTGGGTATCAGTGTCTGTCTTTGTTACTTGGTGTAAGTGTGTGTCTGTGTTACTGGGTATCAGTGTATGTCTTTGTTACTTTGTGTCAGTGTATGTCTGTGTTACTTGGTGTAAATGTGTGTCTGTGTTACTGTGTATCAGTGTATGTCTTTGTTACTTGGTATCAGTGTATGTCTTTGTTACTTGGTGTAAGTGTATGTCTTTGTTACTTGGTGTCAGTGTATGTCTTTGTTACTTGGTGTAAGTGTGTGTTTGTGTTACTGGGTATCAGTGTATGTCTTTGTTACTTGGTGTCAGTGTATGTCTGTGTTACTTGGTGTAAGCGTGTGTCTGTGTATCAGTGTATGTCTTTGTGACTAGGTGTCAGTGTATGTCTTTGTTACTGGGTGTCATTGTGTGTCTTTGTGACTTGGTGTCAGTGTTTGTCTGTGTTACTGGGGTTCAGTGTGTGTTTCTAACTGGGTGTCAGTGTGTGTCTGTGTTACTGGGATCAGAGTCTGTCTTTGTTACTTGGTGTAAGTGTGTGTCTTTGTTACTTGGTGTAATTGTATGTCTTTGTTACTTGGTGTCAGTGTATGTCGTTGTTACTTGGTGTATGTGTATGTCTGTGTTACTTGGTGTAAGTGTGTGTCTGTGTGCCTGGGTTTCATTGTATGTCTTTGTTACTTGGTGTCAGTGTATGTCTGTGTTCTTTGGTGTAAATGTGTGTCTGTTTTACTATGAGTCAGAGTGTGTCAGTGTTACTTGGTGTAAGTGTGTGTCTTTGTTACTTAGTGTCAGTGTGTGCCTTTGTTACTGGGTGTCAGTGCATGTCTTTGTTACTTGGTGTCAGTGTATATCTGTGTTACTTGGTGTAAGTGTGTGTCTATGTTACTTGGTGCAATTGTATGTCTTTGTTACTTGGTGTCAGTGTATGTCTGTGTTGCTTGGTGTAAGTGTATGTCTTTGTTACTTGGTGTAAGTGTGTGTCTGTGTTACTTGGTGTAAGTGTTTGTCTGTTTTCCTGGGTATCAGTGTCTGTCTTTGTTACTTGGTGTCAGTGTATGTCTGTGTTACTTGGGGTAAGTGTGTGTCTGTGTCACTGGGTGTCAGTGTATGTCTTTGTTACTTTGTGTCCTTGTGTGTCTGTGTTACTGGGTGTCAGTTTATGTCTTTGTTACTTGGTGTCAGTGTATGTCTTTGTTATTTGGTGTAATTGTGTGTCAGTGTTACTGGGTATCAGTGTCTGTCTTTGTTACTTGGTGTAAGTGTGTGTCTGTGTTACTGGGTATCAGTGTATGTCTTTGTTACTTTGTGTCAGTGTATGTCTGTGTTAGTTGGTGTAAGTGTGTGTCTGTGTTACTGTGTATCAGTGTATGTCTTTGTTACTTGGTGTAAGTGTATGTCTTTGTTACTTGGTGTCAGTGTATGTCTTTGTTACTTGGTGTAAGTGTGTGTTTGTGTTACTGGGTATCAGTGTATGTCTTTGTTACTTGGTGTCAGTGTATGTCTGTGTTACTTGGTGTAAGCGTGTGTCTGTGTATCAGTGTATGTCTTTGTGACTAGGTGTCATTGTATGTCTTTGTTACTGGGTGTCATTGTGTGTCTTTGTGACTTGGTGTCAGTGTTTGTCTGTGTTACTGGGGTTCAGTGTGTGTTTCTAACTGGGTGTCAGTGTGTGTCTGTGTTACTGGGTATCAGAGTCTGTCTTTGTTACTTGGTGTCAGTGTATGTCGTTGTTACTTGGTGTATGTGTATGTCTGTGTTACTTGGTGTAAGTGTGTGTCTGTGTGCCTGGGTTTCATTGTATGTCTTTGTTACTTGGTGTCAGTGTATGTCTGTGTTCTTTGGTGTAAATGTGTGTCTGTTTTACTATGAGTCAGAGTGTGTCAGTGTTACTTGGTGTAAGTGTGTGTCTTTGTTACTTGGTGTCAGTGTGTGCCTTTGTTACTGGGTGTCAGTGCATGTCTTTGTTACTTGGTGTCAGTGTATATCTGTGTTACTTGGTGTAAGTGTGTGTCTATGTTACTTGGTGCAATTGTATGTCTTTGTTACTTGGTGTCAGTGTATGTCTGTGTTGCTTGGTGTAAGTGTATGTCTTTGTTACTTGGTGTAAGTGTGTGTCTGTGTGACTGTGTGTCAGTGTGTTTCTGTGTTACTTGGTTTAAGTGTGTGTCTTTGTTACTTGGTGTCCGTGTGTGTCTGTGTTACTGGGTGCCAGTGTATGTCTTTGTTACTGGGTGTCAGTGTGTGCCTTTGTGACTTGGTGTCAGTGTATGTCTGTGTTACTTGGTGTAAGTGTGTGTCTGTGTTACTAGGAATCAGTGTATGTCTTTGTTACTTGGTGTCAGTGTAAGTCTTTGTTACTGGGTGTCAGTGTGCGTCTTTGTGACTTGGTGTCAGTGTATGTCTTTGTTACTTGGTTTAAGTGTGTGTCTGTGTTACTGGGTATCAGTGTATGTCTTTGTTAGTTGTTGTCATTGTATGTCAGAATACTTGGTGTATGTGTATGTCTTTGTTACTTGGTGTAATTGTCTGTCTTTGTTACTGGGTGTAAGTGTGTGTCTTTGTTACTTGGTGTCAGTGTATGTCTTTGTTACTTGGTGTCAGTGTGTGTCTGTGTTACTGGGTATCAGTGTATGTCTTTGTTACTTGGTGTCCTTGTGTGTCTGTGTTACTGGGTGTCAGTTTATGTCTTTGTTACTTGGTGTCAGTGTATGTCTTTGTTATTTGGTGTAATTGTGTGTCAGTGTTACTGGGTATCAGTGTCTGTCTTTGTTACTTGGTGTAAGTGTGTGTCTGTGTTACTGGGTATCAGTGTATGTCTTTGTTACTTTGTGTCAGTGTATGTCTGTGTTACTTGGTGTAAGTGTGTGTCTGTGTTACTGTGTATCAGTGTATGTCTTTGTTACTTGGTATCAGTGTATGTCTTTGTTACTTGGTGTAAGTGTATGTCTTTGTTACTTGGTGTCAGTGTATGTCTTTGTTACTTGGTGTAAGTGTGTGTTTGTGTTACTGGGTATCAGTGTATGTCTTTGTTACTTGGTGTCAGTGTATGTCTGTGTTACTTGGTGTAAGCGTGTGTCTGTGTATCAGTGTATGTCTTTGTGACTAGGTGTCAGTGTATGTCTTTGTTACTGGGTGTCATTGTGTGTCTTTGTGACTTGGTGTCAGTGTTTGTCTGTGTTACTGGGGTTCAGTGTGTGTTTCTAACTGGGTGTCAGTGTGTGTCTGTGTTACTGGGATCAGAGTCTGTCTTTGTTACTTGGTGTAAGTGTGTGTCTTTGTTACTTGGTGTAATTGTATGTCTTTGTTACTTGGTGTCAGTGTATGTCGTTGTTACTTGGTGTATGTGTATGTCTGTGTTACTTGGTGTAAGTGTGTGTCTGTGTGCCTGGGTTTCATTGTATGTCTTTGTTACTTGGTGTCAGTGTATGTCTGTGTTCTTTGGTGTAAATGTGTGTCTGTTTTACTATGAGTCAGAGTGTGTCAGTGTTACTTGGTGTAAGTGTGTGTCTTTGTTACTTGGTGTCAGTGTGTGCCTTTGTTACTGGGTGTCAGTGCATGTCTTTGTTACTTGGTGTCAGTGTATATCTGTGTTACTTGGTGTAAGTGTGTGTCTATGTTACTTGGTGCAATTGTATGTCTTTGTTACTTGGTGTCAGTGTATGTCTGTGTTGCTTGGTGTAAGTGTATGTCTTTGTTACTTGGTGTAAGTGTGTGTCTGTGTTACTTGGTGTAAGTGTTTGTCTGTTTTCCTGGGTATCAGTGTCTGTCTTTGTTACTTGGTGTCAGTGTATGTCTGTGTTACTTGGGGTAAGTGTGTGTCTGTGTCACTGGGTGTCAGTGTATGTCTTTGTTACTTGGTGTCCTTGTGTGTCTGTGTTACTGGGTGTCAGTTTATGTCTTTGTTACTTGGTGTCAGTGTATGTCTTTGTTATTTGGTGTAATTGTGTGTCAGTGTTACTGGGTATCAGTGTCTGTCTTTGTTACTTGGTGTAAGTGTGTGTCTGTGTTACTGGGTATCAGTGTATGTCTTTGTTACTTTGTGTCAGTGTATGTCTGTGTTAGTTGGTGTAAGTGTGTGTCCGTGTTACTGTGTATCAGTGTATGTCTTTGTTACTTGGTGTAAGTGTATGTCTTTATTACTTGGTGTCAGTGTATGTCTTTGTTACTTGGTGTAAGTGTGTGTTTGTGTTACTGGGTATCAGTGTATGTCTTTGTTACTTGGTGTCAGTGTATGTCTGTGTTACTTGGTGTAAGCGTGTGTCTGTGTATCAGTGTATGTCTTTGTGACTAGGTGTCAGTGTATGTCTTTGTTACTGGGTGTCATTGTGTGTCTTTGTGACTTGGTGTCAGTGTTTGTCTGTGTTACTGGTGTTCAGTGTGTGTTTCTAACTGGGTGTCAGTGTGTGTCTGTGTTACTGGGTATCAGAGTCTGTCTTTGTTACTTGGTGTAAGTGTGTGTCTTTGTTACTTGGTGTAATTGTATGTCTTTGTTACTTGGTTTCAGTGTATGTCGTTGTTACTTGGTGTATATGTATGTCTGTGTTACTTGGTGTAAGTGTGTGTCTGTGTGCCTGGGTTTCATTGTATGTCTTTGTTACTTGGTGTCAGTGTATGTCTGTGTTCTTTGGTGTAAATGTGTGTCTGTTTTACTATGAGTCAGAGTGTGTCAGTGTTACTTGGTGTAAGTGTGTGTCTTTGTTACTTGGTGTCAGTGTATGCCTTTGTTACTGGGTGTCAGTGCATGTCTTTGTTACTTGGTGTCAGTGTATATCTGTGTTACTTGGTGTAAGTGTGTGTCTATGTTACTTGGTGCAATTGTATGTCTTTGTTACTTGGTGTCAGTGTATGTCTGTGTTGCTTGGTGTAAGTGTATGTCTTTGTTACTTGGTGTAAGTGTGTGTCTGTGTTACTTGGTGTAAGTGTTTGTCTGTTTTCCTGGGTATCAGTGTCTGTCTTTGTTACTTGGTGTCAGTGTATGTCTGTGTTACTTGGGGTAAGTGTGTGTCTGTGTCACTGGGTGTCAGTGTATGTCTTTGTTACTTGGTGTCCTTGTGTGTCTGTGTTACTGGGTGTCAGTTTATGTCTTTGTTACTTGGTGTCAGTGTATGGCTTTGTTATTTGGTGTAAGTGTGTGTCTGTGTTACTGGGTATCAGTGTCTGTCTTTGTTACTTGGTGTAAGTGTGTGTCTGTGTTACTGGGTATCAGTGTATGTCTTTGAAACTTGGTGTCAGTGTATGTCTGTGTTACTTGGTGCAAGTGTGTGTCTGTGTTACTGGGTATCAGTGCATGTCTTTGTTACTTGGTGTCAGTGTATGTCTGTGTTACCTGGTGTAAGTGTGTGTCTGTGTTACTGGGTATCAGTGTATGTCTTTGTTACTTGGTGTCAGTGTATGTCTGTGTTACTTGGTGCAAGTGTGTGTCTGTGTTACTGGGTATCAGTGCATGTCTTTGTTACTTGGTGTCAGTGTATGTCTGTGTTACCTGGTGTAAGTGTGTGTCTGTGTTACTGGGTATCAGTGTATGTCTTTGTTACTTGGTGTCAGTGTATGTCTTTGATACTTGGTGTCAGTGAACGTCTGTGTTAATGGGGGTCAGTGTGTGTCTGTTTTACTGGGAGTCAGTGTATGTCTTTGTTACTTGGTGTCAGTGTATGTATTTGTTACTTGGTGTCAGTGTACGTCTGTGTTACTTGGTGTAAGTGTGTGTCTGTGTATCAGTGTATGTCTTTGTGACTAGGTGTCAGTGTATGTCTTTGTTACTGGGGGTCAGTGTGTGTCTGTTTTACTGGGAGTCAGTGTATGTCTGTGTTACTTGGTGTAAGTGTGTGTCTTTGTTACTTGGTGTCCGTGTGTGTCTTTGTTACTGGATTTCAGTGCATGTCTTTGTTACTTGGTGTCATTGTACATCTGTGTTACTTGGTGTAAGTTTGTGTCTTTGTTACTTGATGCAATTGTATGTCTTTGTTACTTGGTGTCAGTGTATGTCTGTGTTACTTGGTGTAAGTGTATGTCTTTGTTACTTGGTGTAAGTGTGTGTCTTTGTTACTTGGTGTAAGTCTTTGTCTGTTTTCCTGGGAACCAGTGTCTGTCTTTGTTACTTGGTGTCAGTGTATGTCTGTGTTACTTGGTGTAAGTTTGTGTCTGTGTTACTGGGTATCAGTGTATGGCTTTGTTACTTGGTGTCAGTGTATGTCTGTGTTACTTGGTGTAAGTGTGTGTCTGTGTTACTGGGTGTCAGTGTGTTTCTGTGTTACTTGGTTTAAGTGTGTGCCTTTGTTACTTGGTGTCCGTGTGTGTCTGTGTTACTGGGTGTCAGTGTATGTCTTTGTTACTGGTTGTCAGTGTGCGTCTTTGTGACTTGGTATCAGTGTATGTCTTTGTTACTTGGTGTCTGTGTAAGTCTTTGTTACTGGGTGTCAGTGTGCGTCTTTGTGACTTGGTCTCAGTGTATGTCTTTGTTACTTGGTGTCAGTGTATGTCCGTGTTACTTGGTGTAAGTGTGTGTCTGTGTTACTGGTTGTCAGTGTGTTTCTGTGATACTTGGTTTAAGTGTGTGTCTTTGTTACTTGGTGTCAGTGTGTGTCTGTGTTACTGGGTGTAAGTGTATGTCTGTGTTACTTGGTGTAAGTGTGTGTCTGTGTTACTAGGTATCAGTGTATGTCTTTGTTACTTGGTGTCTGTGTAAGTCTTTGTTACTGGGTGTCAGTGTGCGTCTTTGTGACTTGGTCTCAGTGTATGTCTTTGTTACTTGGTTTAAGTGTGTGTCTGTGTTACTGGGTATCAGTGTATGTCTTTGTTACTTGGTGTCAGTGTATGTCAGAATACTTGGTGTAAGTGTATTTCTTTGTTACTTGGTGTAATTGTCTGTCTTTGTTACTTGGTGTAAGTGTGTGTCTTTGTTACTTGGTGTCAGTGTATGTCTGTATTCCTTGGTGTAAGTGTGTGTCTTTGTTACTGGCTGTAAGTGTATGTCTTTGTTACTGAGTGTCAGTGTGTGTCTGTGTTATTTGGTGTCAGTGTCTGTCTTTGTTACTGTGTTTCAGTGGTTCTCTGTGTTACTGGGTGACAGTGTGTCTTTGTTTGTGTAACTGGCTGTCAGTGTGTGTCTGTGACACTAGGTGTCAGTATGTAGATTAGTTTAGATATACAGCACTTAAACTGGCCCTTCGGCCCACCGAGTCTGTGCCGACCATCAACCAACCATTTATACTAATCCTACACTAATCCTACACTAATCCCGTATTTCGATCACATCCCCACCTGTCCCTATATATTTCCCTACCACCTACCTAGACTAGGGGCAATTTATGATGGCCAATTAACCTATCAACCTGCAAGTCTTTGGCATGTGGGAGGAAACCGGAGCACCCGGAGGAAACTCACGCAGACACAGGGAGAACTTGCAAACTCCGCACAGGCAGTGCCCAGAATCGAACCTGGGTCCCTGGAGCTGAGAGGATGCTGTGCGAACCACTGCGCCAATGTGCCCCCAGCAGTGTGTGCCTTTGTTACTTGGAGTCAGTGTGTGCCTGTGTTACTCGGTATCAGTGTGTGTCTTTGTTACTTGGTGTCAGTGTATGTCTGTGTTACGTGGTGTTAGTGTGTGTCTGTGTTGCTGGGTATCAGTGTATGTCTTTGTTACTTGGTGTAAGTATGTGTCTGAGTTACTGGGTATCAGTGTATATCTTTGTTACTTGGTGCCAGTGTATGTCTTTGTTACTTGGTGTCAGTGTATGTCCTTATTACATGGTGTCAGTGTATGTCTTTGTTCCTTGGTGTAAGTGTGTGTCTGTGTTACTGAGTGTCAGTGTCTGATTTTGTTACTTGGTGTAAGTGTGTGTCTGTGTCACTGTGTATCCGTGTATGTATTTGTTACTTGGTGTCAGTGCATGTCTTTGTTACTTGGTGTAAGTGTGTGTCTGTGTTACTGGGTATCAGTGTATGTCTTTGTTACTTGGTGTCAGTGTATGTCTTGGTTACTGGGTGTCAGTGTGCGTCTTTGTGACTTGGTGTCAGTGTATGTCTTTGTTACTTGGTGTAATTGTGTGTCTGTGTTACTGGGTATCAGTGTATGTCTTTGTTACTTGGTGTCAGTGTATGTCAAAATACTTGGTGTCAGTGTATGTCTTTGTTACTTGGTGTCAGTGTATGTCTGTGTTCCTTGGTGTAAGTGTGTGTCTTTGTTACTTGGTGTAAGTGTATTTCTTTGTTGCTTGGTGTCAGTGTATGTCTTTGTTGCTGGGTGTCAGTGTGTGTCTGTGTTACTGGGTATCAGTGTATGTCTTTGTGACTTGGTATCAGTGTATGTCCTTGTTACTGGGTGTCAGTGTGTGTCTGTGTTACTGGGTATCAGTGTATGTCTTTGTGTCTTGGTATCAGTGTGTGTCTGTATTACTGGGTATCAGTGTATGTCTTTGTGACTTGGTGTCAGTGTATGTCTTTGTTACTGGGTGTCAGTGTGTGTCTTTGTGAATTGGTATCAGTGTATGTCTTTGTTACTTGGTGTAAGTGTATGTCTTTGTTACTTGGTGTCCGTGTGTGTCTGTGTTACTGGGTGTCAGTTTATGTCTTTGTTACTTGGTGTCAGTGTATGTCTTTGATACTTGGTGTAAGTGTGTGTCAGTGTTACTGGGTATCAGTGTATGTATTTGTTACTTGGTGTCAGTGTATGTCTGTGTTACTTGGTGTATTTGTGTGTCTGTGTTACTGGGTATCAGTGTATGTCTTTGTTACTTGGTGTCAGTGTATGTCTTTGTTACTTGGTGTCAGTGCATGTCTTTGTTACTTGGTGTCAGTGTATGTCTTTGTTACTTGGTGTAAGTGTGTGTCTGTGTTACTGGGTGTCAGTGTGTGTCTGTGTTACTTGGTGTAAGTGTGTGTCTTTGTTACTTGGTGTCCGTGTGTGTCTGTGTTACTAGGTGTCAGTTTATGTCTTTGTTACTTGGTGTCAGTGTATGTCTTTGTTACTTGGTGTAAGTGTGTGTCTGTGTTACTGGGTATCAGAGTATGTCTTTGTTACTTGGTGTCAGTGTATGTCTGTGTTACTTGGTGTAAGTGTGTGTCTGCGTTCCTGGGTATCAGTTTATGTCTTTGTTACTTGGTGTAAGTGTGTGTCTGTGTTACCTGGTATCAGTGTATGTCTTTGTTACTTGGTGTCAGTGTATGTCTTTGTTACTTGGTGTAAGTGTGTGTCAGTGTTACTGGGTGTCAGTGTATGTATTTGTTACTTGGTGTCAGTGTATGTCTCTGTTACTTGGTGTATTTGTGTGTCTGTGTTACTGGGTATCAGTGTATGTATTTGTTACTTGGTGTCAGTGTATGTCTTTGTTACTGGGTGTCAGTGTTTGTCTTTGTGGCTTGGTGTCAGTGTATGTCTTTGTTACTTGGTGTAAGTGTGTGTCTGTGTTACTGGGTATCAGTGTATGTCATTGTTACTTGGTGTCAGTGGATGTCAAAATACTTGGTGTAAGCGTATGTCTTTGTTACTGGGTGTCAGTGTGTGTCCTTGTGACTTGGTGTCAGTGTATGTCTTTGTTACTTGGTGTAAGTGTGTGTCTGTGTTACTGGGTAACAGTGTATGTGTTTGTTACTTGGTGTCAGTGTATGTCTGTGTTACTTGGTGTAAGTGTTTGTCTGTGTTACTGTGTATCAGTGTATTTCTGTGTTACTTGGTGTAAGTGTGTATCTGTGTTACTGGGTATCAGTGTATGTCTTTGTGACTTGGTGTCAGTGTATGTCTTTGTTACTGGGTGTCAGTGTGTGTCTTTGTGACTTTGTGTCATTGTATGTCTTTGTTACTTGGTGTAACTGTGTGTCTGTGTTCCTGGGTATCAGTGTATGTCTTTCTTACTTGGTGTCAGTTTATGTCAAAATACTTGGCGTTAATGTATGTCTTTGTTACTTGGTGTAATTGTCTGTCTTTGTTACTTGGTGTCAGTGTATGTCTGTGTTACTTGGTGTCAGTGTATGTCTGTGTTACTTGGTGTAAGTGTGTGTCTTTGTTACTTGGTGTAAGTGTATGCCTTTGTTACTTGGTGTCAGTGTGTGTCTGTGTTACTGGGTATCAGTGTATGTCTTTGTTACTTGGTGTCAGTGTATGTCTTTGTTACTTGGTGTAAGTGTATGTCTTTGTTACTTGGTGTCAGTGTATGTCGTTGTTACTTGGTGTAATTGTGTGTCTGTGTTACTGGTTTTCAGTGTATGTCTCTGTGACTCGGTGTCAGTGTATGTCTTTGTTACGGGGTGTCAGTGTATGTCTTTGTTACTTGGTTACAGTGTGTGTCTGTGTGTCAGTGTATGTCTTTGTTACTGTGTATAAGTGTTTCTCTACGTTACTAGGTGTCAGTGTGTGTTTGTTGGTGTTACTGGGTGTCAGTATTTAGTTTAGTGATGCAGCACTGAAACAGGCCCTTCGGCCAACCGAGTCTGTGCCGACCATCAACCACCCATTTATACTAATCCTACACTAATCCCGTATTCCTATCACATCCCCACCTGTCCCTATATATTTCCCTACCACCTACCAAGACTAGGGTCTATTTCTAATGGCCAATTAACCTATCAACCTGCAAGTCTTTGGCATGTCGGAGGAAACCGGAGCACCCGCAGGAAACTCACGCAGACACAGGGAGAACTTGCAAACTCCGCACAGGCAATTACCCAGAATCGAACCCGGGTCCCTGGAGCTCTGAGGCTGCGGTGCGAACCACTGCGCCAATGTGCCCCCTCCCCCGCCTCCCCCCCCCCCCCCCCCCCCCCCGCGCAGTGTGTGCCTGTGTTACTGGGTATCAGTGTATGTCTTTGTTACTTGGTGTCAGTGTGTGTCTGTGTTATTTGGTGTCAGTGTGTTTGTTTATGTTACTGGGTGTCAGTGTGTGTCTGTGTTACTTGGTGTAAGTGTGTGTCCTTGTCACTTGGTGTCCGTGTGTGTCTGTGTTACTGAGTGTCAGAGTATGTCTTTGTTACTGGGTTTCAGTGTATGTCTTTGTCACTTGGTGTAAGTGTGTGTCTGTGTTACTGGGTATCAGTGTCTGTCTTTTTTCTTGGTGTAAGTGTGTGTCTGTGTTGCTGGAGATCAGTGCAGGTCTTTATTACTTGGTGTCATTGTATGTCTGTGTTACTTGGTGTAAGTGTGTGTCTGTGTTACTGGGTATCAGTGTATGTCTTTGTTACTTGGTGTCAGTGTATGTCAAAATACTTGGTGTAAGTGTATGTCTTTGTTACTTGGTGTAATTGTCTGTATTTGTTACTTGGTGTCAATTACTAGGGGTCACGAGTTCAAAGTGAGAGGGGGAAAGTTTAGGGGGGATATGCGTGGAAAGTTCTTTACGCAGAGGGTGGTGGGTGCCTGGAATGCGTTGCCAGCGGAGGTGGTAGACACGGGCACGATAGCGTTTTTTAAGATGTATCTCGACAGATACATGAATGAGCAGGAAGCAAAGAGATACAGACCCTTAGAAAATCGAGCCCGGGTCCCTGGAGCAGTGAGGCTGCTAACCACTGTGCCAATGTGCCGCCCGGTGTGTGTCTGTATTACTGGGTATCAGTGTATGTCTTTGTTACTTGGTGTAAGTGTGTGTCTGTGTTACTGGGTAACAGTGTATGTCTTTGTGACTTGATGTCAGTGTATGTCTTTGTGACTTGGTGTCAGTGTATGTCTTTGTTACTGGGTGTAAGTGTGTGACTGTGTTACTTGGGGTCAGTGTGTGTCTTTGTGACTTGGCATCAGTGTATGTCTTTGTGACTTGGTGTCAGTATATGTCTTTGTTCCAGGGTCTAAGTGTTTGTCTGTGTTACTTGGTGTCAGTGTATGTCTTTGTTACTGTTTATTAGTGTTTCTCTGTGTTACTGGGAGTCAGTGTGTGTTTGTTTGTGTTACTTGGTGTCACTGTATGTCTTTGTTACTTGGTGTAAGTGTGTGTCCGTGTTACTGGGTATCAGTGTCTGTCTTTGTTACTTGGTGTAAGTGTGTGTCTTTGTTACTGATTATCAGTGTATGTCTTTGTTACTTGGTGTCAATGTATGTCTGTGTTACTTGGTGTAAGAGTGTGTCTGTGTTACTGGGTGTCAGTGTGTGTCTGTGTTACTTGGTGTAAGTCTGTGTCTTTGTTACTTGGTGTCCGTGTGTGTCTGTGTTACTGAGTGTCAGTCTATGTCTTTGTTACTGGGTGTCAGTGTTTGTCTTTGTTACTTGGTGTAAGTGTGTTTCTGTGTTACTAGGTTTCAGTGTCTGTCTTTGTTACTTGGTGTAAGTGTGTGTCTGTGTTACTGGGTATCAGTGTATGTCTTTGTTACTTGGTGTCAGTGTATGTCAAAATACTTCATGTAAGTGTATGTCTTTGTTACTTAGTGTAATTGTCTGTCTTTGTTACTTGGTGTCAATGTATGTCTTTGTTACTTGGTGTAAGTGTGTGTCTTTGTTACTAGGTGTAATTGTATGTCTTTGTTACCTGGTGTCAGTGTATGTCTGTGTTACTTGGTGTAAGTGTGTGTCTGTGTTCCAGGGTATCAGTGTTTGTCTTTGTTACTTGGTGTCCGTGTATGTCTGTGTTACTTGTTGTAAGTGTCTGTCTGTGTTACTGGTTGTCAGTGTATGTCTGTGTTACTTGGTGTAAGTCTGTGTCTTTGTTACTTCGTGTCAGTGTATGTCTGTGTTACTTGGTGTAAGTGTATGTCTTTGTTACTTGGGGTAAGTGTGTGTCTGTGTTACTTGGTGTAAGTGTGTGTCTGTGTTCCAGGGTATCAGTGTATGTCTGTGTTACTTGGTGTAAGTCTGTGTCTTTGTTACTTGGTGTCCGTGTGTGTCTGTGTTACTGGGTGTCAGTGTATGTCGTTGTTACTGTTTATTAGTGTTTCTCTGTGTTACTGGGTGTCAGTGTGTGTTTGTTTGTGTTACTTGGTGTCAGTGTGTGTCTTTGTTACTTGGTGTAAGTGTGTGTCTGTGTTACTGGGTATCAGTGTCTGTCTTTTTTACTTGGTGTAAGTGTGCGTCTTTGTCACTTGGTGTAATTGTATGTCTTTGTTACTTGGTGTCAGTGTATGTCTGTGTTACTTGGTATCAGTGTATGTCTTTGTTACTGGGTGTAAGTGTGTGACCGTGTTACTTGGTGTCAGTGTATGTCTTTGTAACTGTTTATTAGTGTTTCTCTGTGTTAATGGGTGTCAGTGTGTGTTTGTTTGTGTTACTTGGTGTCAGTGCATGTCTTTGTTACTTGGTGTAAGTCTGTGTCTGTGTTTCTGGGCATCAGTGTCTTTCTTTGTTACTTGGTGTAAGTGTGCGTCTTTGTTACTTGGTGTAATTGTATGTCTTTGTTACTTGGTGTCAGTGTATGTCTGTGTTACTTGGTGTAAGTCTGTGTCTGTGTTTCTGGGCATCAGTGTCTTTCTTTGTTACTTGGTGTAAGTGTGCGTCTTTGTTACTTGGTGTAATTGTATGACTTTGTTACTTGGTGTCAGTGTGAGTCTGTGTTACTTGGTGTAAGTGTGTGTCTGTGTTCCTGGTTATCAGTGTATGTCTTCGTTACTTGGTGTCAGTGTATGTCTGCGTTGCTAGGTGTAAGTGTGTGCCTGTGTTACTGGGTATCAGTGCATGTCTGTGTTAATTGGTGTAAGTGTGCGTCTGTGTTACTGGGTGTCAGTGTGTGCATGTGTTACTTGGTGTAAGTGTGTGTCTTTGTTACTTGGTGTCCGTGTGTGTCTGTGTTACTGGGTGTCAGTGCATGTCTTTGTTACTTGGTGTCATTGTATGTCAAAATTCTTGGTGTAGGTTTATGTCTTTGTTACTTGGTGTAATTGTCTGTCTTTGTTACTTGGTGGAAGTGTATGTCTTTGTTACTTGGTGTCAGTGTATGTCTTTGTTACTTGGTGTAAGTGTGTGTCTGTGTTTCTGGGTATCAGTGTATGTCTTTGTGACGTGGTATCAGTGTATGCCTTTGTGACTTGTTGTCAGTGTATGTCTTTGTTACTGGGTGTAAGTGTGTGTCTGTGTTCCCTGTTGTCAGTGTATGTCTTTGTTACTGTTTATTATTTTTTCTTTGTGTTACTGGGTGTCTGTGTGTGTGTGTCTGTGTTACTGGGTATCAGTGTCTGCCTTTGTTACTTGGTGCAAGTGTGTGTCTTTGTTACTTGGTGTAATTGTATGTCTTTGTTACTTGGTGCAAGTGTATGTCTTTGTTACTTGGTGTAAGTGTGTGGCTGTGTTACTTGGTGTAAGTGTGTGTCTGTGTTCCTGGGTATCAGTGTATGTCTTTGTTACTTGGTGTCAGTGTATGTCTGTGTTACTTGGTGTAAGTGTGTGTCAGTGTTACTGGGTATCAGTGTATGTCTTTGTTACTTGCTGTCAGTGTATGTCTGTGTTACTTGGTGGAAGTGTGTGTCTGTGCTACTGGGTGTCAGTGTGGGTATGTGTTACTTGGTGTAAGTGTGTGTCTTTGTTTCTTGGTGTAATTGTATGTCTTTGTTACCTGGTGTCAGTGTTTGTCTGTGTTACTTGGTGTAAGTGTATGTCCTTGCTACTTGGTGTAACTATTTGCCTGTGTTACTTAGTGTTCGTGTGTGTCTGTGTTCCAGGGTATCAGTGTATTTCTTTGTTACTTGGTGTCAGTGTATGTCTTTGTTACTTGGTGTAAGTGTGTGTCTGTGTTTTTGGGTGTCAGTGTATGTCTGTGTAACTTGGTGTAAGTCTGTGTCTTTGTTACTTGGTGTCCGTGTGTGTCTGTGTTACTGGGTGTCAGTGTATGGCTTTGTTACTGGGTGTCAGTGTATGTCTTTGTTACTTGGTGTTAGTGTGTGTCTGTGTTACTGGGTATCAGTGACTGTCTTTGTTACCTGGTGTCAGTGTATGTCTGTGTTACTTGGTGTAAGTGTGTGTCTGTGTTCCAGGGTATCAGTGTTTGTCTTTGTTACTTGGTGTCAGTGTTTGTCTGTGTTACTTGTTGTAAGTGTGTGTCTGTGTTAATGGGTGTCAGTGTATGTCTGTGTTACTTGGTGTCAGTCTGTGTCTTTGTTACTTGGTGTCAGTGTATGTCTGTGTTACTTGGTGTAAGTGTATGTCTTTGTTACTTGGGGTAAGTGTGTATCTGTGTTACTTGGTGTAAGTGTATGTCTTTGTTACTTGGTGTAAGTGTGTGTCTGTGTTACTTGGTGTAAGTGTGTGTCTGTGTTCCTGGGTATCAGTGTATGTCTTTGTTACTTGGTGTCAGTGCATGTCTGTATTACTTGTTGAAAGTGTGTGTCTGTGTTACTGGGTGTCAGTGTATGTCTGTGTTACTTGGTTTAACTCTGTGTCTTTGTTACTTGGTGTCCGTGTGTGTCTGTGTTACTGGGTGTCAGTGTATGTCTTTGTTACTGGGTTTCAGTGTCTGTCTTTGTTACTTGGTGTAAGTGTGTGTCTGTGTTACTGGGTATCAGTGTATGTCTTTGTTACTTGGTGTCATTGTATGTCTGTGTTTCTTGGTGTAAGTGTGTGTCTTTGTTACTTGGTGTAAGTGTGTGTCTGTGTTACTGGGTATCACTCCATGTCTTTGTTACTTGGTGTCATTGTATGTCAAAATTCTTGGTGTAGGTGTATGTCTTTGTTACTTGGTGTAATTGTCTGTCTTTGTTACTTGGTGGAAGTGTATGTCTTTGTTACTTGGTGTCAGTGTATGTCTTTGTTACTTGCTGTAAGTGTGTGTCTGTGTTTCTGGGTATCAGTGTATGTCTTTGTGACGTGGTATCAGTGTATGCCTTTGTTACTTGTTGTCAGTGTATGTCTTTGTTACTGGGTGTAAGTGTGTGTCTGTGTTCCCTGTTGTCAGTGTATGTCTTTGTTACTGTTTATTATTTTTTCTTTGTGTTACTGGGTGTCTGTGTGTGTGTGTCTGTGTTACTGGGTATCAGTGTCTGTCTTTGTTACTTGGTGTAAGTGTGTGTCTTTGTTACTTGGTGTAATTGTATGTCTTTGTTACTTGGTGCAAGTGTATGTCTTTGTTACTTGGTGTAAGTGTGTGTCTGTGTTACTTGGTGTAAGTGTGTGTCTGTGTTCCTGGGTATCAGTGTATGTCTTTGTTACTTGGTGTCAGTGTATGTCTGTGTTACTTGGTGTAAGTGTGTGTCAGTGTTACTGGGTATCAGTGTATGTCTTTGTTACTTGCTGTCAGTGTATGTCTGTGTTACTTGGTGGAAGTGTGTGTCTGTGCTACTGGGTGTCAGTGTGGGTATGTGTTACTTGGTGTAAGTGTGTGTCTTTGTTTCTTGGTGTAATTGTATGTCTTTGTTACCTGGTGTCAGTGTTTGTCTGTGTTACTTGGTGTAAGTGTATGTCCTTGCTACTTGGTGTAACTATTTGCCTGTGTTACTTAGTGTTAGTGTGTGTCTGTGTTCCAGGGTATCAGTGTATTTCTTTGTTACTTGGTGTCAGTGTATGTCTTTGTTACTTGGTGTAAGTGTGTGTCTGTGTTTTTGGGTGTCAGTGTATGTCTTTGTAACTTGGTGTAAGTCTGTGTCTTTGTTACTTGGTGTCCGTGTGTGTCTGTGTTACTAGGTGTCAGTGTATGGCTTTGTTACTGGGTGTCAGTGTATGTCTTTGTTACTTGGTGTTAGTGTGTGTCTGTGTTACTGGGTATCAGTGACTGTCTGTGTTACCTGGTGTCAGTGTATGTCTGTGTTACTTGGTGTAAGTGTGTGTCTGTGTTCCAGGGTATCAGTGTTTGTCTTTGTTACTTGGTATCAGTGTATGTCTGTGTTACTTGTTGTAAGTGTGTGTCTGTGTTACTGGGTGTCAGTGTATGTCTGTGTTACTTGGTGTCAGTCTGTGTCTTTGTTACTTGGTGTCAGTGTATGTCTGTGTTACTTGGTGTAAGTGTATGTCTTTGTTACTTGGGGTAAGTGTGTATCTGTGTTACTTGGTGTAAGTGTATGTCTTTGTTACTTGGTGTAAGTGTGTGTCTGTGTTACTTGGTGTAAGTGTGTGTCTGTGTTCCTGGGTATCAGTGTATGTCTTTGTTACTTGGTGTCAGTGCATGTCTGTATTACTTGTTGAAAGTGTGTGTCTGTGTTACTGGGTGTCAGTGTATTTCTGTGTTACTTGGTTTAACTCTGTGTCTTTGTTACTTGGTGTCCGTGTGTGTCTGTGTTACTGGGTGTCAGTGTATGTCTTTGTTACTGGGTTTCAGTGTATGTCTTTGTTACTTGGTGTAAGTGTGTGTCTGTGTTACTGGGTATCTGTGTATGTCTTTGTTACTTGGTGTCATTGTATGTCTGTGTTTCTTGGTGTAAGTGTGTGTCTTTGTTACTTGGTGTAAGTGTGTGTCTGTGTTACTGGGTATCACTGCATGTCTTTGTTACTTGGTGTCATTGTATGTCAAAAATCTTGGTGTAGGTGTATGTCTTTGTTACTTGGTGTAATTGTCTGTCTTTGTTACTTGGTGGAAGTGTATGTCTTTGTTACTTGGTGTCAGTGTATGTCTTTGTTACTTGGTGTAAGTGTGTGTCTGTGTTTCTGGGTATCAGTGTATGTCTTTGTGACGTGGTATCAGTGTATGCCTTTGTGACTTGTTGTCAGTGTATGTCTTTGTTACTGGGTGTAAGTGTGTGTCTGTGTTCCCTGTTGTCAGTGTATGTCTTTGTTACTGTTTATTATTTTTTATTGTGTTACTGGGTGTCTGTGTGTGTGTGTCTGTGTTACTGGGTATCAGTGTCTGTCTTTGTTACTTGGTGTAAGTGTGTGTCTTTGTTACTTGGTGTATTTGTATGTCTTTGTTACTTGGTGCAAGTGTCTGTCTTTGTTACTTGGTGTAAGTGTGTGTCTGTGTTACTTGGTGTAAGTGTGTGTCTGTGTTCCTGGGTATCAGTGTATGTCTTTGTTACTTGGTGTCAGTGTATGTCTGTGTTACTTGGTGTAAGTGTGTGTCAGTGTTACTGGGTATCAGTGTATGTCTTTGTTACTTGCTGTCAGTGTATGTCTGTGTTACTTGGTGGAAGTGTGTGTCTGTGCTACTGGGTGTCAGTGTGGGTATGTGTTACTTGGTGTAAGTGTGTGTCTTTGTTACTTGGTGTAATTGTATGTCTTTGTTACCTGGTGTCAGTGTTTGTCTGTGTTACTTGGTGTAAGTGTATGTCCTTGCTACTTGGTGTAACTATTTGCCTGTGTTACTTAGTGTTAGTGTGTGTCTGTGTTCCAGGGTATCAGTGTATTTCTTTGTTACTTGGTGTCAGTGTATGTCTTTGTTACTTGGTGTAAGTGTGTGTCTGTGTTTTTGGGTGTCAGTGTACGTCTGTGTAACTTGGTGTAAGTCTGTTTCTTTGTTTCTTGGTGTCCGTGTGTGTCTGTGTTACTGGGTGTCAGTGTATGGCTTTGTTACTGGGTGTCAGTGTATGTCTTTGTTACTTGGTGTTAGTGTGTGTCTGTGTTACTGGGTATCAGTGACTGTCTTTGTTACCTGGTGTCAGTGTATGTCTGTGTTACTTGTTGTAAGTGTGTGTCTGTGTTACTGGGTGTCAGTGTATGTCTGTGTTACTTGGTGTCAGTCTGTGTCTTTGTTACTTGGTGTCAGTGTATGTCTGTGTTACTTGGTGTAAGTGTATGTCTTTGTTACTTGGTGTAATTGTGTGTCTGTGTTACTTGGTGTAAGTGTGTGTCTGTGTTCCAGGGTATCAGTGTATGTCTTTGTTACTTTGTGTCAGTGCATGTCTGTATTACTTGTTGAAAGTGTGTGTCTGTGTTACTGGGTGTCAGTGTATGTCTGTGTTACTTGGTTTAACTCTGTGTCTTTGTTTCTTGGTGTCCGTGTGTGTCTGTGTTACTGGGTGTCAGTGTATGTCTTTGTTACTGGGTTTAACTCTGTGTCTTTGTTACTTGGTGTCCGTGTGTGTCTGTGTTACTTGGTGTCATTGTATGTCTGTGTTTCTTGGTGTAAGTGTGTGTCTTTTTTACTTGGTGTAAGTGTGTGTCTGTGTTACTGGGTATCAGTGTCTGTCTTTGTTACTTGGTGTAAGTGTGTGTCTGTGTTACTGGGTATCAGTGCATGTCTTTGTTACTTGGTGTCAGTGTGAGTCTGTGTTACTGGGTATCAGTGTATGTCTTTATTACTTGGTGTCAGTGTATGTCTTTGTTACTGGGTGTAAGTGTGTGACTGTGTTACTTGGTGTCAGTGTATGTCTTTGTTACTGTTTATTAGTGTTTCTCTGTGTTACTGGGTGTCAGTGTGTGTTTGTTTGTGTTACTTGGTGTCAGTGTATGTCTTTGTTACTTGGTGTAAGTGTGTGTCTGTGGTACTGGGTATCAGTGTCTTTCTTTGTTACTTGGTGTAAGTGTGCGTCTTTGTTATTTGGTGTAATTGTATGTCTTTGTTACTTGGTGTCAGTGTATGTCTGTGTTGCTTCGTGTAAGTGTATGTCTTTGTGACTTGGTATCAGTGTATGTCTTTGTGACTTGGTGTCAGTGTATGTCTTTGTTACTTTGTGTAAGTGTGTGACTGTGTTACCTGGTGTCAGTGGATGTCGTTGTTACTGTTTCTTAGTGTTTCTCTGTGTTACCGGGTGTCAGTGTGTGTTTGTTTGTGTTACTTTGTGTCAGTGTGTGTCTTTGTTACTTGGTGTAAGTGTGTGTCTGTGTTACTGGGTATCAGTGTCTTTCTTTGTTACTTGGTGTAAGTGTGCGTCTTTGTCACTTGGTGTAATTGTATGTCTTTGTTACTTGGTGTCAGTGTATGTCTGTGTTACTTGGTATCAGTGTATGTCTTTGTTACTGGGGGTAAGTGTGTGACCGTGTTACTTGGTGTCAGTGTATGTCTTTGTAACTGTTTATTAGTGTTTCTCTGTGTTACCGGGTGTCAGTGTGTGTTTGTTTGTGTTACTTGGTGTCAGTGCATGTCTTTGTTACTTGGTGTAAGTCTGTGTCTGTGTTTCTGGGCATCAGTGTCTTTCTTTGTTACTTGGTGTAAGTGTGCGTCTTTGTTACTTGGTGTAATTGTATGTCTTTGTTACTTGGTGTCAGTGTATGTCTGTGTTACTTGGTGTAAGTGTATGTCTTTGTTACTTGGTGTAAGTGTGTGTCTGTGTTACTTGGTGGAAGTGTGTGTCTGTGTTTCTGTGTATCAGTGTATGTCTTTGTTACTTGGTGTCAGTGTATGTCTGTATTGCTTGGTGTAAGTGTGTGTCTGTGTTACTGGGTATCAGTGCATGTCTGTGTTACTTGGTGTAAGTGTGCGTCTGTGTTACTGGGTGTCAGTGTGTGTATGTGTTACTTGGTGTAAGTGTGTGTCTTTGTTACTTGGTGTCCGTGTGTGTCTGTGTTACTGGGTGTCAGTGCATGTCTTTGTTACTTGGTGTCATTGTATGTCAAAATTCTTGGTGTAGGTGTATGTCTTTGTTACTTGGTGTAATTGTCTGTCTTTGATACTTGTTGGAAGTGTATGTCTTTGTTACTTGGTGTCAGTGTATGTCTTTGTTACTTGGTGTAAGTGTGTGTCTGTGTTTCTGGGTATCAGTGTATGTCTTTGTGACTTGGTATCAGTGTATGCCTTTGTGACTTGGTGTCAGTGTATGTCTTTGTTACTGGGTGTAAGTGTGTGTCTGTGTTACCTGGTGTCAGTGTATGTCTTTGTTACTGTTTATTATTTTTTCCCTGTGTTACTGTGTGTCAGTGTGTGTTTGTTTGTGTTACTTGGTGTCAGTGTATGTGTTTGTTACTTGGTGTAAGTGTATGTCTTTGTTACTGGGTGTCAGTGTATGTCTTTGTTACTTGGTGTAAGTATGTGTCTTTTTTACTTGGTGTAAGTGTGTGTCTGTGTTACTGGATATCATTGTCTGTCTTTGTTACTTGGTGCAAGTGTGTGTCTGTGTTACTGGGTATCAGTGTATGTCTTTGTGACTTGGTGTCAGTTTATGTCTGTGTTACTGGGTGTAAGTGCGTGTCTGTGTTACTGGGTATCAGTGTATGTCTTTGTGACTTTGTGTCAGTGTATGTCTTTGTTACTGGGTGTCAGTGTGTGTCTTTGTCACTTGGTGTCAGTGTATGTCTTTGTTACTTGGTGTAAGTGTGTGTCTGTGTTACTGGGTATCAGTGTATGTCTTTGTTACTTGGTGTCAGTGTCTGTCAAAATACTTGGTGTAAGTGTATGTCTTTGTTACTTGGAGTAATTGTTTGTCTTTGTTACTTGGTGTCAGTGTATGTCTGTGTTACTTGGTGTAAGTGTGTGTCTTTGTTACTTGGTGTAAGTGTATGCCTTTCTTACTTGGTGTCAGTGTATGTCTTTGTTACTTGGTGTCTGTGTGTGTCTGTTTTACTGGGTATCAGTGTATGTCATTGTTACTTGGTGTCAGTGTATGTCATTTGTTACTTGGTGTAAGTGTATGTCTTTGTTACTTGGTGTCAGTGTATGTCGTTGTTACCTGGTGTAAGTGTGTGTCTGTGTTACTGGTTATCAGTGTATGTCTTTGTGACTCGGTGTCAGTGTATGTCTTTGTTACTGGGTGTCAGTGTATGTCTTTGTTACTTTGTGACAGTGTGTGTCTGTGTGTCAGTCTCTGTCTTTGTTACTGTGTATCAGTGTTTCTCTATGTTACTGGGTGTCAGTGTGTGTTTGTTTGTGTTACTGGGTGTCAGTAATTAGTTTAGTGATACAGCTCTGAAACAGGCCCTTCGGCCAACCGAGTCTGTGCCGACCATCAGCCACCCATTTATACCAATCCTACACTAATCCCGTATTCCTATCACGTCCCCACCAGTCCCGAAATATTTCCCTCCCACCCACGTATGCTAGGGTCAATTTATAATGGCCAATTAACCTATCAACCTGCAAGTCTTTGGCATGTGGGAAGAAACCGGATCTCCCGGAGGAAACTCACGCAGACACAGGGAGAACTTGCAAACTCCGCACAGGCATTACCCATAATCGAGCCCGGATCCCTGGAGCTGTGAGGCTGCTAACCACTGTGCCAATGTGCCGCCCAGTGTGTGTCTGTGCTACTGGGTATCAGTGTATGTCTTTGTTACTTGGTGTCAGTGTATGTCTGTTTCACTTGGTGTAAGTGTATGTCTTTTATACCTGGTGTCAGTTTATGTCGTTGTCACGTGGTGTCAATGTCTGTCTTTGTTACTGGGTGTCAGTGTCTGTCTTCGTTACTTGGTGTCACTGTTTGTCTTTGTTACTGGGTGTCAGTGTCTGTCTCTGTGACTTGATGTCAGTGAATGTCTTTGTTACTTGGTGTAAGAGTCTGACTCCGATACTGGGTATCAGTGCATGTCTTTGTTACTTGGTGTCAGTGTATGTCTGTGTTACTTGGTGTAAGTGTATGTTTTTGTTACTTGGTGTCAGTGCATGTCTTTGTTACTTGGTGTAAGTGTGTGTCTGTGTTACTTGGTGGAAGTGTGTGTCTGTGTTACTTGTTATCAGTGTATGTCTTTGTTACTTGGTGTAAGTGTGTGTCTGTGTTACTGGGTAACAGTGTATGTCTTTGTTACTTGGTGTCAGTGTTTGTCTGTGTTACTTGGTGTAAGTGTGTGTCTTTGTTACATGGTGTAACTGTGTGTCTGTGTTCCTGGGTGTCAGTGTGTGTCTGTGTTACTTGGTGTAAGTGTGTGTCTTTGTTACTTGGTGTCCGTGTGTGTCTGTGTTACTGTGTGTCAGTGTATGTCTTTGTAACTGGGTGTTAGTGTATTCATTGTTACTTGGTGTAAGTGTGTGTCTGTGTTACTGAGTATCAGTGTCTGTCTTTGTTACTTGGTGTAAGTGTTTTTCTGTGTTACTGGGTATCAGTGTATATCTTTGTTACTTGGTGTCAGTGTTTTTCTGTCTTACTTAGTGTAAGTGTATGTTTGTGTTACTGGGTATCAGTGTATGTCTTTGTGACTTGGTGTCAGTGTACGTCTTTGTTACTGGGTGTCAGTTCGTGACTTTGTGACTTGGTGTCAGTGTATATCTTTGTTACTTGGTGCAAGTGTTTGTCTGTGTTACTGGGTATCAGTGCATGTCAAAATACTTGGTGGAAGTGTGTGTCTGTGTTACTTGGTGTCAGTGTATGTCTTTGTTACTTGGTGTCAGTGTGTGTCTGTGTGACTGGGTATCTGTGTATATCTTTGTGACTTGGTGTAAGTGTGTGTCTGTGTTACTGGGTATCAGTGTATGTCTTTGTTACTTGGTGTCGGTGTATGTCTGTGTTACTTGGTGTAAGTGTGTGTCTGTGTTACTGGTTATCAGTGTATGTCTTTGTGACTTTGTGTCAGTGTATGTCTTAGTTACTGGGTGTCAGTGTGTGTCTTTGTGACTTGGTGTCAGAGTATGTCTTTGTTACTTGGTGTAAGTGTGTGTCTCTGTTACTGGGTATCAGTGTACGTCATTGTTACTTGGTGTCAGTGGATGTCAAAATACTTGGTGTCAGTGTATGTCATTGTTACTGGGTGTCAGTGTGTGTCTTTGTGACTTGGTGTCAGTGTATGTCTTTGTTACTTGGTGTAAGTGTCTGTCTGTGTTACTGGGTATCAGTGTATGTCTTTGTTACTTGTTGTCAGTGTATGTCTGTGTTACTTGGTGTAAGTGTATGTCTGTGTTTCTTAGTGTAAGTGTGTGTCTTTGTTACTTGGTGTAAGTGTATGTCTGTGTTACTTGGTGTCAGTGTATGTTTTTTTTACTTGGTGTAAGTGTATGTCTTTGTTACTTGGTGTCCGTGTATGTCGTTGTTACTTGGTGTAAGTGTGTGTCTGTGTTACTGGTTGTCAGGGTATGTCTTTGTGACTCAGTGTCAGTGTTTGTCTTTGTTACTTGGTGTCAGTGTATGTCTTTGCTACTGGGTGTCAGTGTATGTCTTTGTTACTTGGTGACAGTGTGTGTCTGCGTGTCAGTGTATGTCTTTGTTACTGTGTTTCAGTGCTTCTCTATGTTACTGGTTGTCAGTGTGAGTTGGTTTGTGTTACTGGTTGTCAGTATTTAATTTAGTGATACAGCACTGAAAGAGGCCCTTCGGCCAACCGAGTTTGTGCCGACTATCAACCACCCAATTATACTAATCCTCCACTAATCCCGTATTCGTATCACATCCCCACCTGTCCCTATATTTTTCCCTGCCACCTACCTATACTAGGGTCAATTTATAATGGCCAATTAACCTATCAACCTGCAGGTCTTTGGCATGAGGGAGGAAACCGGAGCACCCGGAGGAAACACACGCAGATACAGGGAGAACTTGCAAACTCCGCACAGGCAGTACCCAGACTCGAGCCCGGGTCCCTGGAGCTGTCAGGCTTCTAACCACTGTGCCAATGTGCTGCCCGGTGTGAGTCTGTGTTACTGGGTATCAGTGTATGTCTTTGTTACTTGGTGTAAGTGTGTGTCTGTGTTACTGGGTAACAGTGTATGTCTTTGTTACTTGGTGCAAGTGTATGTCTTTGTTACTTGGTGTCAGTGTATGTCTTTGTGTCGTGGTGACATTGTCTGTCTTTGTTACTGGGTGTCAGTGTCTGTCTTCGTTACTTGGTGTCAGTGTTTGTCTTTGTTACTGGTTGTCAGTGTCTGTCTTTGTGACTTGGTGTCAGTGTATGTCTTTGTTACTTGGTGTCAGTGCATGTCTTTGTTACTTGGTGTAAGTGTGTGTCTGTATCACCGGGTATCAGTGTATATCTTTGTTACTTGGTGTACGTGTGTGTCTGTGTTACTGGGTATCAGTTCATGGCTTTGCTACATGGTGACAGTTTGTGTCTGTGTTACTTGGTGTAAGTCTGTGTCTGTGTTACTAGATATCAGTGTATGTCTTTGTTACTAGGTGTAACTGTGTGCCTGTGTTACTGGGTAACAGTGTATGTCTTTGTTACTTGGTGTCAGTGTATGTCTTTGTTACTTGGTGTTAGTGAGTGTTTGTGTTACTTGGTGTAAGTGTGTGTCTTTGTCACTCGGTATCAGTGTATGTCTCTTTTACTTGGTGTCTGTGTATGTCTTTGTTACTTGGTGTTAGTGAGTGTTTGTGTTACTTGGTGTAAGTGTGTGTCTTTGTCACTCGGTATCAGTGTATGTCTCTTTTACTTGGTGTAAGTGTGTGTCTGTGTTACTGGGTAACTGTGCATGTCTTTGTTACTTGGTGTCATTGTATGTCTGTGTTATTTGGAGTAAGTGTATGTCTTTGTTACTTGGTGTAATTGTATGTCTTTGTTACTTGGTGTCAGTGTATGTCTTTGTTACTTGGTGTAAGTTTGTGTCTGTGTTACTGGGTATCAGTGTATGTCATTGTTACTTGGTGTCAATATATGTCTTTGTGACTTGGTGTCAGTGAGTGTCTTTGTTACTGGGTGTCAGTGTATGTCTGTGTTACTTTGTGTTAGTGTGTGTCTTTGTTACTTGGTGTAAGTGTGTATCTGCGTTACTGGGTATCAATGTATGTCTTTGTTACTTGGTGTCAGTGTATGTCTTTGTTACTGTTTATTATTTTTCCCTGTGTTACTGTGTGTCAGTGTGTGTTTGTTTGTGTTACTTGGTGTCAGTGTATGTGTTTGTTACTTGGTGTAAGTGTATGTCTTTGTTACTGGGTGTCAGTGTATGTCTTTGTTACTTGGTGTAAGTATGTGTCTTTTTTACTTGGTGTAAGTGTGTGTCTGTGTTACTGGATATCAGTGTCTGTCTTTGTTACTTGGTGCAAGTGTGTGTCTGTGTTACTGGGTATCAGTGTATGTCTTTGTGACTTGGTGTCAGTTTATGTCTGTGTTACTGGGTGTAAGTGCGTGTCTGTGTTACTGGGTATCAGTGTATGTCTTTGTGACTTAGTGTCAGTGTATGTCTTTGTTACTGGGTGTCAGTGTGTGTCTTTGTCACTTGGTGTCAGTGTATGTCTTTGTTACTTGGTGTAAGTGTGTGTCTGTGTTACTGGGTATCAGTGTATGTCTTTGTTACTTGGTGTCAGTGTCTGTCAAAATACTTGGTGTAAGTGTATGTCTTTGTTACTTGGAGTAATTGTTTGTCTTTGTTACTTGGTGTCAGTGTATGTCTGTGTTACTTGGTGTAAGTGTGTGTCTTTGTTACTTGGTGTAAGTGTATGCCTTTCTTACTTGCTGTCAGTGTATGTCTTTGTTACTTGGTGTCTGTGTGTGTCTGTTTTACTGGGTATCAGTGTATGTCATTGTTACTTGGTGTCAGAGTATGTCTTTGTTACTTGGTGTAAGTGTATGTCTTTGTTACTTGGTGTCAGTGTATGTCGTTGTTACCTGGTGTAAGTGTGTGTCTGTGTTACTGGTTATCAGTGTATGTCTTTGTGACTCGGTGTCAGTGTATGTCTTTGTTACTGGGTGTCAGTGTATGTCTTTGTTACTTTGTGACAGTGTGTGTCTGTGTGTCAGTCTCTGTCTTTGTTACTGTGTATCAGTGTTTCTCTATGTTACTGGGTGTCAGTGTGTGTTTGTTTGTGTTACTGGGTGTCAGTAATTAGTTTAGTGATACAGCTCTGAAACAGGCCCTTCGGCCAACCGAGTCTGTGCCGACCATCAGCCACCCATTTATACCAATCCTACACTAATCCCGTATTCCTATCACGTCCCCACCAGTCCCGAAATATTTCCCTCCCACCCACGTATGCTAGGGTCAATTTATAATGGCCAATTAACCTATCAACCTGCAAGTCTTTGGCATGAGGGAAGAAACCGGATCACCCGGAGGAAACTCACGCAGACACAGGGAGAACTTGCAAACTCCGCACAGGCATTACCCATAATCGAGCCCGGATCCCTGGAGCTGTGAGGCTGCTAACCTCTGTGCCAATGTGCCGCCCAGTGTGTGTCTGTGCTACTGGGTATCAGTGTATGTCTTTGTTACTTGGTGTCAGTGTATGTCTGTTTCACTTGGTGTAAGTGTATGTCTTTTATACCTGGTGTCAGTTTATGTCGTTGCCACGTGGTGTCAATGTCTGTCTTTGTTACTGGGTGTCAGTGTCTGTCTTCGTTACTTGGTGTCACTGTTTGTCTTTGTTACTGGGTGTCAGTGTCTGTCTCTGTGACTTGATGTCAGTGAATGTCTTTGTTACTTGGTGTAAGAGTCTGACTCCGATACTGGGTATCAGTGCATGTCTTTGTTACTTGGTGTCAGTGTATGTCTGTGTTACTTGGTGTAAGTGTATGTTTTTGTTACTTGGTGTCAGTGCATGTCTTTGTTACTTGGTGTAAGTGTGTGTCTGTGTTACTTGGTGGAAGTGTGTGTCTGTGTTACTTGGTGTAAGTGTTTGTCTTTGTCACTTGGTGTCGGTGTATGTCTTTGTTAATTGGTGTAAGTGTGTGTCTGTGTTACAGGGTATCGGTGTATGTATTTGTTACTTGGTGTAAGTGTCTGTCTTTGTTACTTGGTGTCAGTGTATGTCTTTGTTACTTGGTGTCAGTGTGTGTCTTTTTTACTTGGTGTCCGTGTGTGTCTGTGTTACTGGGTGTCAGTGTATGTCTTTGTTACTGGGTGTCAGTGTATGTCTTTGTTACTTGGTGTAAGTGTGTGTCTTTTTTACTTGGTGTAAGTGTGTGTCTGTGTTACTGGGTATCAGTGTCTGTCTTTGTTACTTGGTGCAAGTGTGTGTCTGTGTTACTGGGTATCAGTGTATGTCTTTGTTACATGGTGTCAGTGTATGTCTGTGTTACTGGGTGTAAGTGCGTGTCTGTGTTACTGGGTATCAGTGTATGTCTTTGTGACTTAGTGTCAGTGTATGTCTTTGTTACTGGGTGTCAGTGTGTGTCTTTGTGACTTGGTGTCAGTGTATGTCTTTGTCACTTGGTGTAAGTGTGTGTCTGTGTTACTGGGTATCAGTGTTTGTCTTTGTTACTTGGTGTCAGTGTCTGTCAAAATACTTGGTGTAAGTGTGTGTCTTTGTTACTTGGTGTAATTGTCTGTCTTTGTTACTTGGTGTCAGTGTATGTCTGTGTTACTTGGTGTAAGTGTGTGTCTTTGTTACTTGGTGTAAGTGTATGCCTTTCTTACTTGGTGTCAGTGTATGTCTTTGTTACTTGGTGTCTGTGTGTGTCTGTTTTACTGGGTATCAGTGTATGTCTTTGTGACTTGGTGTCAGTGTATGTCTTTGTTACTTGGTGTAAGTGCATGTCTTTGTTACTTGGTGTGAGTGTATGTCATTGTTACTTGGTGTAAGTGTGTGTCTGTGTTACTGGTTATCAGTGTATGTCTTTGTGACTCGGTGTCAGTGTATGTCTTTGTTACTGGGTGTCAATGTATGTCTTTGTTACTTGGTGACAGTGTGTGTCTGTGTGTCAGTCTATGTCTTTGTTACTTGGTGTCAGTGCATGACTGTGTTACTTGGTGTAAGTGTTTGTCTTTGTTACTTGCTGTCAGTGTATGTCTTTGTTACTGGGTGTCAGTGTGTTTCTGTGTTACTTGGGTCAGTGTATGTCTTTGTTCCTGTGTATCAGTGGCTCTCTGTGTTACTGGGTGTCAGTGTGTGTTTGTTTGTGTTGCTGGGAGTCATTGTGTGTCTGTGACACTCGGTGTCAGTATTTAGTTTAGTTTAGAAATACAGCACTTCAACAGGCCCTTCGGCCAACCGAGTCTGTGCCGACCATCAACCACCCATTTATACAAATCCTACACTAATCCCGTATTCCTATCACATCCCCACCTGTCCCTATATATTTCCCTACCACCGACCTATACTAATTTATAATGGCCAATTAACCTATCAACCAGCAAGTCTTTGGCATGTGGGAAGAAACCGGAGCACCCGGAGGAAACTCACGCAGACACAGGGAGAACTTGCAAACTCCGCAAAGGCAGTACCCAGAATCGAGCCCGGGTCCCTGGAGCTGTGAGGCTGCTAACCACTGTGCCAATGTGCCGCCCAGTGTGTGTCTGTGCTAATGGGTGTCAGTGTATGTCTTTGTTACTTGGTGTCAGTGTATGTCTGTGTTACTTGGTGTAAGTGTGTGTCTGTGTTACTTGGTATCAGTATATGTCTTTGTTACTTGGTGTAAGTGTGTGTCCGTGTTACTGGGAAACAGTGTATGTCTTTGTTACTTGGTGTCAGTGTATGTCTGAGTTACTTGGTGTAAGTGTGTGTCTTTGTTACTTGGTGTAACTGTATGTCTTTGTTACTTGGTGTCAGTGTATGTCTGTGTTACTTGGTGTAAGTGTTTGTCTGTGTTACTTGGTGTCAGTGTCTGTCTTTGTGACGTGGTGTCATTGTCTGTCTTTGTTACTGGGTGTCAGTGCTTGTCGTCGTAACTTGGTGTCAGTGTTTGTCTTTGTTACTGGGTGTCAGTGTATGTCTTTGTTACTTGCTGTCAGTGTATGTGTGTGTTACTTGTTGTAAGTGTTTGTCTTTGTTTCTTTGTGTCGGTGGATGTCTTTGTTACTTGGTGTATGTGTGTGTCTGTGTTACTGGGTATCAGTGTATGTCTTTGTTACGTGGTGCAAGTGTCTGTCTTTGTTACTTGGTGTAAGTGTGTGTCTTTTTTACTTGGTGTAAGTGTGTGTCTGTGTTACTGGGTATCAGTGTCTGTCTTTGTTACTTGGTGCAAGTGTGTGTCTGTGTTCCTGGGTATCAGTGTATGTCTTTGTTACTTGGTGTCAGTGTATGTCTGTGTTACTGGGTGTAAGTGCGTGTCTTTGTTACTGGGTATCAGTGTATGTCTTTGTGACTTAGTGTCAGTGTATGTCTTTGTTACTGGGTGACAGTGTGTGTCTTTGTGACTTGGTGTCAGTGTATGTCTTTGTTACTTGGTGTAAGTGTGTGTCTGTGTTACTGGGTATCAGTGTATGTCTTTGTTACTTGGTGTCAGTGTCTGTCAAAATACTTGGTGTAAGTGTATGTCTTTGTTACTTGGTGTAATTGTCTGTCTTTGTTACTTGGTGTCAGTGTATGTCTGTGTTACTTGGTGTAAGTGTGTGTCTTTGTTACTTGGTGTAAGTGTATGCCTTTCTTACTTGGTGTCAGTGTATGTCTGTGTTACTTGGTGTCTGTGTGTGTCTGTTTTACTGGGTATCAGTGTATGTCTTTGTTACTTCGTGTAAGTGTATGTCTTTGTTACTTGGTGTCAGGGTATGTCGTTGTTACTTGGTGTAAGTGTGTGTCTGTGTTACTGGTTATCAGTGTATGTCTTTGTGACTCGGTGTCAGTGTGTATCTGTTTTACAGGGTATCAGTGTATGTCTTTGTTACTTGGTGTCAGTGTATGTCTTTGTTACTTGGTGTAAGTGTATGTCTTTGTTACTTGGTGTCAGTGTATGTTGTTGTTACTTGGTGACAGTGTGTGTCTGTGTGTCAGTGTATGTCTTTGTTACTGTGTATCAGAGTTTCTCTACGTTACTGGGTGTCAGTGTGTGTTTGTTTGTGTTACTGGGTGTCAGTAATTAGTTTAGTGATACAGCTCTGAAACAGGCTCTTCGGCCAACCGAGTCTGTGCCGACCATCAACCACCCATTTATACCAATCCTACACTAATCCCGTATTCCTATCACATCCCCACCAGTCCCGAACTATTTCCCTCCCACCCACGTATGCTAGGGTCAATTTATAATGGCCAATTAACCTATCAACCTGCAAGTCTTTCGCATGTGGGAAGTAACCGGATCACCCGGAGGAAACTCACGCAGACACAGGGAGAACTTGCAAACTCCGCACAGGCAGTACCCAGAATCGAGCACGGTTCCCTGGAGCTGTGAGGCTGCTAACCACTGTGCCAATGTGCCGCCCAGTGTGTGTCTGTGCTACTGGGTATCAGTGTATGTCTTTGTTACTGGGTATCAGTGTATGTCTTTGTTACTTGGTGTCAGTGTATGTCTGTGTCACTTGGTGTAAGTGTATGTCTTTTATACCTGGTGTCAGTGTATGTCGTTGTCACGTGGTGTCAATGTCTGTCTTTGTTACTGGGTGTCCGCGTCTGTCTTCGTTACTTGGTGTCACTGTTTGTCTTTGTTACTGGGTGTCAGTGTCTGTCTCTGTGACTTGATGTCAGTGTATGTCTTTGTTACTTGGTGTAAGTGTCTGTCTCCGTTACTGGGTATCAGTGCAAGTCTTTGCTACATGGTGACAGTGAATGTCTATGCTACTTGGTGTAAGTGTGTGTCTTTGTTGTTTGGTGTAATTGTATGTCTTTGTTACTTGGTGTCAGTGTATGTCTGTGTTACTTGGTGTAAGTGTATGTCTTTGCTACTTGGTGTCAGTGCATGTCTTTGTTACTTGGTGTAAGACTGTGTCTGTGTTACTTGGTGGAAGTGTGTGTCTGTGTTACTTGGTATCAGTGTATGTCTTTGTTACTTGGTGTAAGCGTGTGTCTGTGTTACTGGGTAACAGTGTATGTCTTTGTTACTTGGTGTCAGTGTATGTCTGTCTTACTTGGTGTAAGTGTATGTCTTTGTTACATGGTGTAATTGTGTGTCTGTGTTCCTGGGTGTCAGTGTGTGTCTGTGTTACTTGGTGTAAGTGTGTGTCTTTGTTACTTGGTGTCCGTGTGTGTCTTTGTTACTGGGTGTCAGTGTATGTCTTTGTTACTGGGTGTTAGTGTATTCTTTGTTACTTGGTGTAAGTGTGTGTCTGTGTTACTGAGTATCAGTGTCTGTCTTTGTTAATTGGTGTAAGTGTTTGTCTGTGTTACTGGGTATCAGTGTATATCTTTGATACTTGGTGTCAGTGTTTGTCTGTCTTACTTGGTGTAAGTGTATGTTTGTGTTACTGGGTATCAGTGTATGTCTTTGTGACTTGGTGTCAGTGTATGTCTTTGTTACTGGGTGTCAGTTCGTGTCTTTGTGACTTGGTGTCAGTGTACATCTTTGTTACTTGGTGCAAGTGTTTGTCTGTGTTACTGGGTATCAGTGTATGTCTTTGTTACTTGGTGTCAGTGTATGTCAAAATACTTGGTGTAAGTGTATGTCTTTGTTACTTGGTGTCAGTGTATGTCTTTGTTACTTGGTGTATGTGAGTGTTTGTGTTACTTGGTGTAAGTGTGAGTCTGTGTCTCTTGGTATCAGTGTATGTCTTTGTTACTTGGTGTAAGTGTGTGTCTGTGTTACTGGGTATCAGTGTATGTCTTTGTTACTTGGTGTAAGTGTGTGTCTGTGTTACTGGGTATCAGTGTATGTCTTTGTTACTTGGTGTCAGTGTATGTCTTTGTTACTTGGTGTAAGTGTATGTCTTTGTTACTTGGTGTCAGTGTATGTCTGTGTTACTTGGTGTAAGTGTATGTCTTTGTTACCTGGTGTCAGTGTATGTCTTTGTGACGTGGTGTCATTGTCTGTCTTTGTCACTGGGAGTCAGTGTCTGTCTTCGTTACTTGGTGTCAGTGTTTGTCTTTGTTACTGGGTGTCTGTGTCTGTCTCTGTGACTTGATGTCAGTGTATGTCTTTGTTGCTTGGTGTAAGTGTGTGTCTCTGTTACTGGGTATCAGTGCATGTCTTTGCTACATGGTGACAGTGTATGTCTATGTTACTTCGTGTAAGTGTGTGTCTTTGATATTTGGTGTAATTGTATGTCTTTGCTACTTGGTGTCAGTGTATGTCTTTGTTACTTGGTGTAAGTGTAAGTCTTTGTTACTTGGTGTCAGTGTATGTCTTTGTTACTTGGTGTAAATGTGTGGCTGTGTTACTTGGTGTAAGTGTGTGTCTGTGCTATTTGGTATCAGTGTATGTCTTTGTTACTTGGTGTAAGTGTGTGTCTGTGTTACTGTGTAACAGTGTATGTCTTTGTTACTTGGTGTCAGTGCATGTCTGTCTTACTTGGTGTAAGTGTGTGTCTTTGTTACATGGTGTAATTGTGTGTCTGTGTTCCTGGGTGTCAGTGTGTGTCTGTGTTACTTGGTGTAAGTGTGTGTCTGTGTTACTGGGTGTCAGTGTATGTCTTTGTTACTGGGTGTAAGTGAGTATTTGTGTTTCTTGGTGTAAGTGTGTGTCTGTGTCTCTTGGTATCAGTGTATGTTTTTGTTACTTTGTGTCAGTGTATGTCTTTGTTACTGGGTGTCAGTGTATGTCTTTGTTACTTGGTGTAAGTGTGTGTCTGTGTTACTGGGTATCAGTGTCTGTCTTTGTTACTGGGTGTAAGTGCGTGTCTGTGTTACTGGGTATCAGTGTATGTCTTTGTGACTTAGTGTCAGTGTATGTCTTTGTTACTGGGTGTCAGTGTGTGTCTTTGTGACATGGTGTCAGTGTATGTCTTTGTTACTTGGTGTAAGTGTGTGTCTGTGTTACTGGGTATCAGTGGATGTCTTTGTTACTTGGTGTCAGTGTCTGTCAAAATACTTGGTGTAAGTGTATGTCTTTGTTACTTGGTGTAATTGTCTGTCTTTGTTACTTGGTGTCAGTGTATGTCTGTGTTACTTGGTGTAAGTGTGTGTCTTTGTTACTTGGTGTAAGAGTATGCCTTTCTTACTTGGTGTCAGTGTATGTCTTTGTTACTTGGTGTCTGTGTGTATCTGTTTTACTGGGTATCAGTGTATGTCTTTGTTACTTGGTGTCAGTGTATGTCTTTGTTACTTGGTGTAAGTGTATGTCTTCGTTACTTGGTGTCACTATTTGTCTTTGTTACTGGGTGTCAGTGTCTGTCTCTGTGACTTGATGTCAGTGTATGTCTTTGTTACATGGTGTAAGTGTCTGTCTCCGTTACTGGGTATCAGTTAAGTCTTTGCTACATGGTGACAGTGAATGTCTATGCTACTTGGTGTAAGTGTGTGTCTTTGTTGTTTGGTGTAATTGTATGTCTTTGTTACTTGGTGTCAGTGTATGTCTGTGTTACTTGGTGTAAGTGTATGTCTTTGCTACTTGGTGTCAGTGCATGTCTTTGTTACTTGGTGTAAGACTGTGTCTGTGTTACTTGGTGGAAGTGTGTGTCTGTGTTACTTGGTATCAGTGTATGTCTTTGTTACTTGGTGTAAGCGTGTGTCTGTGTTACTGGGTAACAGTGTATGTCTTTGTTACTTGGTGTCAGTGTATGTCTGTCTTACTTGGTGTAAGTGTATGTCTTTGTTACATGGTGTAATTGTGTGTCTGTGTTCCTGGGTGTCAGTGTGTGTCTGTGTTACTTGGTGTAAGTGTGTGTCTTTGTTACTTGGTGTCCGTGTGTGTCTGTGTTACTGGGTGTCAGTGTATGTCTTTGTTACTGGGTGTTAGTGTATACTTTGTTACTTGGTGTAAGCGTGTGTCTGTGTTACTGAGTATCAGTGTCTGTCTTTGTTAATTGGTGTAAGTGTTTGTCTGTGTTACTGGGTATCAGTGTATATCTTTGATACTTGGTGTCAGTGTTTGTCTGTCCTACTTGGTGTAAGTGTATCTTTGTGTTACTGGGTATCAGTGTATGTCTTTGTGACTTGGTGTCAGTGTATGTCTTTGTAACTGGGTGTCAGTTCGTGTCTTTGTGACTTGGTGTCAGTGTACATCTTTGTTACTTGGTGCAAGTGTTTGTCTGTGTTACTGGGTATCAGTGTATGTCTTTGTTACTTGGTGTCAGTGTATGTCAAAATACTTGGTGTAAGTGTATGTCTTTGTTACTTGGTGTCAGTGTATGTCTTTGTTACTTGGTGTATGTGAGTGTTTGTGTTACTTGGTGTAAGTGTGAGTCTGTGTCTCTTGGTATCAGTGTATGTCTTTGTTACTTGGTGTAAGTGTGTGTCTGTGTTACTGGGTATCAGTTTCTGTCTTTGTTACTTGGTGTAAGTGTGTGTCTGTGTTACTGGGTATCAGTGTATGTCTTTGTTACTTGGTGTCAGTGTATGTCTTTGTTACTTGGTGTAAGTGTATGTCTTTGTTACTTGGTGTCAGTGTATGTCTGTGTTACTTGGTGTAAGTGTATGTCTTTGTTACCTGGTGTCAGTGTATGTCTTTGTGACGTGGTGTCATTGTCTGTCTTTGTTACTGGGAGTCAGTGTCTGTCTTCGTTACTTGGTGTCAGTGTTTGTCTTTGTTACTGGGTGTCTGTGTCTGTCTCTGTGACTTGATGTCAGTGTATGTCTTTGTTGCTTGGTGTAAGTGTGTGTCTCTGTTACTGGGTATCAGTGCATGTCTTTGCTACATGGTGACAGTGTATGTCTATGTTACTTCGTGTAAGTGTGTGTCTTTGATATTTGGTGTAATTGTATGTCTTTGCTACTTGGTGTCAGTGTATGTCTTTGTTACTTGGTGTAAGTGTAAGTCTTTGTTACTTGGTGTCAGTGTATGTCTTTGTTACTTGGTGTAAATGTGTGGCTGTCTTACTTGGTGTAAGTGTGTGTCTGTGCTACTTGGTATCAGTGTATGTCTTTGTTACTTGGTGTAAGTGTGTGTCTGTGTTACTGTGTAACAGTGTATGTCTTTGTTACTTGGTGTCAGTGCATGTCTGTCTTACTTGGTGTAAGTGTGTGTCTTTGTTACATGGTGTAATTGTGTGTCTGTGTTCCTGGGTGTCAGTGTGTGTCTGTGTTACTTGGTGTAAGTGTGTGTCTGTGTTACTGGGTGTCAGTGTATGTCTTTGTTACTGGGTGTAAGTGAGTATTTGTGTTTCTTGGTGTAAGTGTGTGTCTGTGTCTCTTGGTATCAGTGTATGTCTTTGTTACTTTGTGTCAGTGTATGTCTTTGTTACTGGGTGTCAGTGTATGTCTTTGTTACTTGGTGTAAGTGTGTGTCTGTGTTACTGGGTATCAGTGTCTGTCTTTGTTACTGGGTGTAAGTGCGTGTCTGTGTTACTGGGTATCAGTGTATGTCTTTGTGACTTAGTGTCAGTGTATGTCTTTGTTACTGGGTGTCAGTGTGTGTCTTTGTGACTTGGTGTCAGTGTATGTCTTTGTTACTTGGTGTAAGTGTGTGTCTGTGTTACTGGGTATCAGTGGATGTCTTTGTTACTTGGTGTCAGTGTCTGTCAAAATACTTGGTGTAAGTGTATGTCTTTGTTACTTGGTGTAATTGTCTGTCTTTGTTACTTGGTGTCAGTGTATGTCTGTGTTACTTGGTGTAAGTGTGTGTCTTTGTTACTTGGTGTAAGAGTATGCCTTTCTTACTTGGTGTCAGTGTATGTCTTTGTTACTTGGTGTCTGTGTGTATCTGTTTTACTGGGTATCAGTGTATGTCTTTGTTACTTGGTGTCAGTGTATGTCTTTGTTACTTGGTGTAAGTGTATGTCTTTGTTACTTGGTGTCAGTGTATGTCGTTGTTACTTGGTGACAGTGTGTGTCTGTGTGTCAGTGTATGTCTTTGTTACTGTGTATCAGTGTTTCTCTATGTTACTGGGTGTCAGTGTGTGTTTGTTTGTGTTACTGGGTGTCAGTAATTAGTTTAGTGATACAGCTCTGAAAGAGGCCCTTCGGCCAACCGAGTCTGTGCCGACCATCAACCACCCATTTATACCAATCCGACACTAATCCCGTATCCCTATCACATCCCCACCAGTCCCGAAATATTTCCCTCCCACCCACGTATGCTAGGGTCAATTTCTAATGGCCAATTAACCTATCAACCTGCAGGTCTTTGGCATGTGGGAAGAAACCGGATCACCCGGAGGAAACTCACGCAGACACAGGGAGAACTTGCAAACTCCGCACAGGCAGTACCCATAATCGAGCCCGGGTCCCTGGAGCTGTGAGGCTGCTAACCACTGTGCCAATGTGCCGCCCAGTGTGTGTCTGTGCTACTGGGTATCAGTGTATGTCTTTGTTACTTGGTGTCAGTGTATGTCTGTGTCACTTGGTGTAAGTGTATGTCTTTTATACCTGGTGTCAGTGCATGTCTTTGTCACGTGGTGTCAATGTCTGTCTTTGTTACTGGGTGTCAGTGTCTGTCTCTGTGACTTGATGTCAGTGTATGTCTTTGTTACTTGGTGTAAGTGTCTGTCTCCGTTACTGCGTATCAGTGCATGTCTTTGCTACATGGTGACAGTGTATGTCTCTGCTACTTGGTGTAAGTGTGTGTCTTTGTTGTTTGGTGTAATTGTATGTCTTTGTTACTTGGTGTCAGTGTATGTCTGTGTTACTTGGTGCAAGTGTATGTCTTTGTTACTTGGTGTCAGTGCATGTCTTTGTTACTTGGTGTAAGTGTGTGTCTGTGTTACTTGGTGGAAGTGTGTGTCTGTGTTACTTGGTATCAGTGTATGTCTTTGTTACTTGGTGAAAGTGTGTGTCTGTGTTACTGGGTAACAGTGTATGTATTTGTTACTTGGTGTCAGTGTATGTCTGTGTTACTTGGTGTAAGTGTATGTCTTTGTTACTTGGTGTCAGTGTATGTCTGTGTTACTTGGTGTAAGTGTCTGTCTTTGTTACCTGGTGTCAGTGTATGTCTTTGTGACGTGGTGTCAGTGTTTGTCTTTGTTACTGGGTGTCTGTGTCTGTCTCTGTGACTTGATGTCAGTGTATGTCTTTGTTACTTGGTGTAAGTGTGTGTCTTTGTTACTTGCTGTATTTGTATGTCTTTGTTACTTGGTGTAATTGTGTGTCTGTGTCTCCTGGTATCAGTGTATGTCTTTGTTACTTGGTGTAAGTGTGTGTCTGTGTTACTGGGTATCAGTGTATGTCTTTGTTACTTGGTGTAAGTGTGTGTCTGTGTTACTGGGTATCAGTGTATGTCTTTGTTACTTGGTGTCAGTGTGTGTCTTTGTTTCTTGGTGTAAATGTATGTCTTTGTTACTTGGTGTAAGTGTGTGTCTTTGTTACTTGCTGTATTTGTATGTCTTTGTTACTTGGTGTGAGTGTATGTCTGTGTTACCTGGTGTCAGTGTATGTCTGTGCTACTTGGTGTCAGTGTATGCCTTTGTTACTTGCTGTAAGTGTGTGTCTGTGTTACTTGGTGTAAGTGTGTGTCTGTGTTACTTGGTATCAGTGTATGTCTTTGTTACTTGGTGTAAGTGTGTGTCTGTGTTAATGGGTAACTGTGTCTGTCTTTGTTACTTGGTGTCAGTGTATGTCTGTGTTACATGGTGTAAGTGTGTGTCTTTGTTACCTGGTGTAATTGTATGTCTTTGTTACTAGGTGTCAGTGTATGTCTTTGTTACTTGGTGTAAGTGAGTATTTGTGTTACTTGGTGTAAGTGTGTGTCTGTGTCTCTTGGTATCAGTGTATGTCTTTGTTACTTGGTGTAAGTGTGTGTCTGTGTTACTGGGTATCAGTGTATGTCTTTCTGACTTGATGTATGTGTGTGTGTGTGTTACTGGGTATCAGTGTATGTCTTTGTTACTTGGTGTCAGTGTATGTCTTTGTTACTTGGTGTAAGTGTATGTCTTTGTTACTTGGTGTCAGTGTATGACTTTGTTACTTGGTGTAAGTGTGTGTGTGTGTTACTGGGTGTCAGTGTGTGTCTTTGTTCCTTGGTGTCCGTGTGTGCCTGTGTTACTGGGTGTCTGTGTATATCTTTGTTACTGGGTGTCAGTGTATGTCTTTGTTACTTGGTGTAAGTGTGTGTCTGTGTTACTGGGTATCAGTGTATGTCTTTGTTACTTGGTGTCAGTGTATGTCTGTGTTACTTGGTGTAAGTGTGTGTCTGTGTTGCTGGGTATCAGTGTATGTCTTTGTGACTTGGTATCAGTGTATGTCTTTGTTACTGGGTGTCAGTGTGTGTCTTTGTGACTTGGTGTCAGTGAATGTCTTTGTTACTTGGTGTAAGTGTGTGTCGGTGTTACTGGGTATCAGTGTATGTCTTTGTTACTTGGTGTCAGTGTATGTCAAAATACTTGGTGTAATTGTATTTTTTTGTTACTTTGCGTAATTCTCTGTCTTTCTTACTTGGTGTCAGTGTATGTCTGAGTTACTTGGTGTAAGTGTGTGTCTTTGTTACTTGGTGACAGTGTGTGTCTGTGTGTCAGTCTATGTCTTTGTTACTGCGTATCAGTGTTTCTCTATGTTACTGGGTGTCAGTGTGTGTTTGTTTGTGTTACTGTGTGTCAGTATTTAGTTTAGTGATGCAGCACTGAAACAGGCCTTCGGCCAACCGAGTCTGTGCCCACCATCAACCACTCATTTATACTAATCCTACACTCATCCCGTATTCCTATCACAACCCCACCTGTCCCGATATATTTCCCTACCACCTTCCTATACTAGTGTCAATTTATATTGGCCAATTAACATATCAACCTGCAAGTCTTTGGCATGTGGGAAGAAACCGGAGCACCCGGAGGAAACTCACGCAGACACAGGGAGAACTTGCAAACTCCGCCCAGGCAGTACCCATAATCGAGCCCGGGTCCCTGGAGCTGTGAGGCTGCTAACCACTGTGCCAATGTGCCGCCCAGTGTGTGTCTGTGCTACTGGGTATCAGTGTATGTCTTTGTTACTTGGTGTCAGTGTATGTCTGTGTTACTTGGTGTAAGTGTGTGTCTGTGTTACTGGGTATCAGTGCATGTCTTTGCTACATGGTGACAGTGTGTGTCTGTGTTACTTGGTGTAAGTCTGTGTCTGTGTTACTTGGTATCAGAGTATGTCTTGTTACTTGGTGCAAGTGTGTGCCTGTGTTACTGGGTAACAGTGTATGTCTTTGTTACTTGGTGTCAGTGCATGTCTGTGTTACCTGGTGTAAGTGTGCGTCTTTGTTACTTGGTGTAGTAGTATGTGTCTGTTACATGGTGTCTGTGTATGTCTGTCTTACTTGGTGTAAGTGTATGTTTGTGTTACTGGGTAACTGTGTATGTCTTTGTTACTTGGTGTCAGTGTATGTCTGTGTTACTTGGTGTAAGTGTGTGTCTTTGTTACCTGGTGTAATTGTATGTCTTTGTTACTTGGTGTCAGTGTATGTCTTTGTTACTTGGTGTAAGTGAGTATTTGTGTTACTTGGTGTAAGTGTGTGTCTGTTTCTCTTGGTATCAGTGTATGTCTTTGTTACTTGGTGTAAGTGTGTGTCTGTGTTGCTGTGTATCAGTGTATGTCTTTCTTACTTGATGTAAGTGTGTGTCTGTGTTACTGGTTATCAGTGTATGTCTTTGTTACTTGGTGTCTGTGTATGTCTTTGTTACTTGGTGTAAGTGTATGTCTTTGTTACTTGGTGTCAGTGTATGTCTTTGTTACTTGGTGTAAGTGTGTGTCTGTGTTACTGGGTGTCAGTGTGTGTCTTTGTTCCTTGGTGTCCGTGTGTGCCTGTGTTACTGGGTGTCTGTGTATGTCTTTGTTACTGGGTGTCAGTGTATGTCTTTGTTACTTGGTGTAAGTGTGTGTCTGTGTTACTGGGTATCAGTGTATGTCTTTGCTACTTGGTGTCAGTGTATGTCTGTGTTACTTGGTATAAGTGTGTGTCTGTGTTGCTGGGTATCAGTGTATGTCTTTGTGACTTGGTATCAGTGTATGTCTTTGTTACTGGGTGTCAGTGTGTGTCTTTGTGACTTGGTGTCAGTGTATGTCTTTGTTACTTGGTGTAAGTCTGTGTCTGTGTTACTTGGTATCAGAGTATGTCTTTGTTACTTGGTGCAAGTGTGTGCCTGTGTTACTGGGTAACAGTGTATGTCTTTGTTACTTGGTGTCAGTGCATGTCTGTGTTACCTGGTGTAAGTGTGCGTCTTTGTTACTTGGTGTAGTAGTATGTGTTTGTTACATGGTGTCTGTGTATGTCTGTCTTACTTGGTGTAAGTGTATGTTTGTGTTACTGGGTAACTGTGTATGTCTTTGTTACTTGGTGTCAGTGTATGTCTGTGTTACTTGGTGTAAGTGTGTGTCTTTGTTACCTGGTGTAATTGTATGTCTTTGTTACTTGGTGTCAGTGTATGTCTTTGTTACTTGGTGTAAGTGAGTATTTGTGTTACTTGGTGTAAGTGTGTGTCTGTGTCTCTTGGTATCAGTGTATGTCTTTGTTACTTGGTGTAAGTGTGTGTCTGTGTTGCTGGGTATCAGTGTATGTCTTTCTTACTTGATGTAAGTGTGTGTCTGTGTTACTGGGTATCAGTGTATGTCTTTGTTACTTGGTGTCTGTGTATGTCTTTGTTACTTGGTGTAAGTGTATGTCTTTGTTACTTGGTGTCAGTGTATGTCTTTGTTACTTGGTGTAAGTGTGTGTCTGTGTTACTGGGTGTCAGTGTGTGTCTTTGTTCCTTGGTGTCCGTGTGTGCCTGTGTTACTGGGTGTCTGTGTATGTCTTTGTTACTGGGTGTAAGTGTGTGTCTTTGTTACTTGGTGTAAGTGTATGCCTTTGTTACTTGGTGTCAGTGTATGTCTTTGTTACTTGGTGTCTGTGTGTATCTGTTTTACTGGGTATCAGTGTATGTCTTTGTTACTTGGTGTCAGTGTATGTCTTTGTTACTTGGTGTAAGTGTATGTCTTTGTTACTTGGTGTCCGTGTATGTCGTTGTGACTTGGTGTAAGTGTGTGTCTGTGTTAATGGTTATCAGTGTTTCTCTTTGTGACTCGGTGTCAGTGTATGTCTTTGTTACTGGGTGTCAGTGTATGTCTTTGTTACTTGGTGACAGTGTGTGTCTGTGTGTCAGTGTATGTCTTTGTTACTGTGTATCAGTGTTTCTCTATGTTACTGGGTGTCAGTGTGTGTTTGTTTGTGTTACTGGGTGACAGTAATTAGTTTAGTGATACAGCTCTGAAACAGGCCCTTCGGCCAACCTTGTCTGTGCCGACCATCAACCACCCATTTATACCAATCCTACACAAATCCCGTATCCCTATCACATCCCCACCAGTCCCGAAATATTTCCCTCCCACCCACGTATGCTAGGGTCAATTTCTAATGGCCAATTAACCTATCAACCTGCAGGTCTTTGGCATGTGGGAAGTAACCGGATCACACGGAGGAAACTCACGCAGGCACAGGGAGAACTTGCAAACTCCGCACAGGCAGTACCCATAATCGAGCCCGGGTCCCTGGAGCTGTGAGTCTGCTAACCACTGTGCCAATGTGCCGCCCAGTGTGTGTCTGTGCTACTGGGTATCAGTGTATGTCTTTGTTACTTGGTGTCAGTGTATGTCTGTGTTACTTGGTGTAAGTGTATGTCTTTTATACCTGGTGTCAGTGCATGTCTTTGTCACGTGGTGTCAATGCCTGTCTTTGTTACTGGGTGTCAGTGTCTGTCTCTGTGACTTGATGTCAGTGTATGTCTTTGTTACTTGGTGTAAGTGTCTGTCTCCGTTACTGGGTATCAGTGCATGTCTTTGCTACATGGTGACAGTGTATGTCTCTGCTACTTGGTGTAAGTGTGTGTCTTTGTTGTTTGTTGTAATTGTATGTCTTTGTTACTTGTTGTCAGTGTATGTCTGTGTTACTTGGTGCAAGTGTATGTCTTTGTTACTTGGTGTCAGTGCATGTCTTTGTTACTTGGTGTAAGTGCTTGTCTGTGTTACTTTTTGGAAGTGTGTGTCCTTGTTACTTGGTATCAGTGTATGTCTTTGTTACTTGGTGGAGGTGTGTGTCTGTGTTACTGGGTAACAGTGTATGTCTTTGTTACTTGGTGTCAGTGTATGTCTGTGTTACTTGGTGTAAGTGTGTGTCTTTGTTACCTGGTGTAATTGTGTGTCTGAGTCTCCTGGTATCAGTGCATGTCTTTGTTACTTGGTGTAAGTGTGTGTCTGTGTTACTGGGTATCAGTGTTTGTCTTTGTTACTTGGTGTAAGTGTGTGTCTGTGTTACTGGGTATCAGTGTATGTCTTTGTTACTTGGTGTCAGTGTATGTCTTTGTTACTTGGTGTAAGTGTATGTCTTTGTTACTTGGTGTCAGTGTATGTCTGTGTTACTTGGTGTAAGTGTATGTCTTTGTTACCTGGTGTCAGTGTATGTCTTTGTGACATGGTGTCATTGTCTGTCTTTGTTACTGGGAGTCAGAGTCTGTCTTCGTTACTTGGTGTCAGTGTTTGTCTTTGTTACTGGGTGTCTCTGTCTGTCTCTGTGACTTGATGTCCGTGTATGTCTTTGTTACTTGGTGTAAGTGTGTGTCTTTGTTACTTGCTGTATTTGTATGTCTTTGTTACTTGGTGTGAGTGTATGTCTGTGTTACTTGGTGTCAGTGTATGTCTGTGCTACTTGGTGTCAGTGTATGTCTTTGTTACTTGGTGTAAGTGTGTGTCTGTGTTACTTGGTGTAAGTGTGTGTCTGTGTTACTTGGTATCAGTGTATGTCTTTGTTACTTGGTGTAAGTGTGTGTCTGTGTTAATGGGTAACTGTGTATGTCTTTGTTACTTGGTGTCAGTGTATGTCTGTGTTACTTGGTGTAAGTGTGTGTCTTTGTTACCTGGTGTAATTGTATGTCTTTGTTACTTGGTGTCAGTGTATGTCTTTGTTACTTGGTGTAAGTGAGTATTTGTATTACTTGGTGTAAGTGTGTGTCTGTGTCTCTTGGTATCAGTGTATGTCTTTGTTACTTGGTGTAAGTGTGTGTCTGTGTTGCTGGGTATCAGTGTATGTCTTTCTTCCTTGATGTAAGTATGTGTCTGTGTTACTGGGTATCAGTGTATGTCTTTGTGACTCGGTGTCAGTGTATGTCTTTGTTACTGGGTGTCAGTGTATGTCTCTGTTACTTGGTGTAAGTGTCTGTCTCCGTTACTGGGTATCAGTGCATGTCTTTGCTACATGGTGACAGTGTATGTCTCTGCTACTTGGTGTAAGTGTGTGTCTTTGTTGTTTCGTGTAATTGTATGTCTTTGTTACTTGTTGTCAGTGTATGTCTGTGTTACTTGGTGCAAGTGTATGTCTTTGTTACTTGGTGTCAGTGCATGCCTTTGTTACTTGGTGTAAGTGTGTGTCTGTGTTACTTGGTGGAAGTGTGTGTCCTTGTTACTTGGTATCAGTGTATGTCTTTGTTACTTGGTGGAGGTGTGTGTCTGTGTTACTGGGTAACAGTGTATGTCTTTGTTACTTGGTGTCACTGTATGTCTGTGTAACTTGGTGTAAGTGTGTGTCTTTGTTACCTGGTGTAATTGTGTGTCTGAGTCTCCTGGTATCAGTGTATGTCTTTGTTACTTGGTGTAAGTGTGTGTCTGTGTTACTGGGTATCAGTGTTTGTCTATGTTACTTGGTGTAAGTGTTTGTCTGTGTTACTGGGTATCAGTGTATGTCTTTGTTACTTGGTGTCAGTGTATGTCTTTGTTACTTGGTGTAAGTGTATATCTTTGTTACTTGGTGTCAGTGTATGTCTGTGTTATTTGGTGTAAGTGTATGTCTTTGTTACCTGGTGTCAGTGTATGTCTTTGTGACATGGTGTCATTGTCTGTCTTTGTTACTGGGAGTCAGAGTCTGTCTTCGATACTAGGTGTCAGTGTTTGTCTTTGTTACTGGGTGTCTGTGTCTGTCTCTGTGACTTGATGTCAGTGTATGTCTTTGTTACTTGGTGTAAGTGTGTGTCTTTGTTACTTGCTGTATTTGTATGTCTTTGTTACTTGGTGTGAGTGGATGTCTGTGTTACTTGGTGTCAGTGTATGTCTGTGCTACTTGGTGTCAGTGTATGTCTTTGTTACTTGGTGTAAGTGTGTGTCTGTGTTACTTGGTGAAAGTGTGTGTCTGTGTTACTTGGTATCAGTGTATGTCTTTGTTACTTGGTGTAAGTGTGTGTCTGTGTTAATGGGTAACTGTGTATGTCTTTGTTACTTGGTGTCAGTGTATGTCTGTGTTACTTGGTGTAAGTGTGTGTCTTTGTTACCTGGTTTAATTGTATGTCTTTGTTACTTTGTGTCAGTGTATGTCTTTGTTACTTGGTGTTAGTGAGTATTTGTGTTACTTGGTGTAAGTGTGTGTCTGTGTCTCTTGGTATCAGTGTATGTCTTTGTTACTTGGTGTAAGTGTGTGTCTGTGTTGCTGGGTATCAGTGTATGTCTTTCTTCCTTGATGTAAGTGTGTGTCTGTGTTACTGGGTATCAGTGCATGTCTTTGTGACTCGGTGTCAGTGTATGTCTTTGTTACTGGGTGTCAGTGTATGTCTTTGTTACTTGGTGACAGTGTGTGTCTATGTGTCAGTGTATGTCTTTGTTACTGCGTATCAGTGTTTCTCTATGTTACTGGGTGTCAGTGTGTGTTTGTTTGTGTTACTGTGTGTCAGTATTTAGTTTAGTGATGCAGCACTGAAACAGGCCCTTCGGCCAACCGAGTCTGTGCCGACCATCAACCACTCATTTATACTAATCCTACACTAATCCCGTATTCCTATCACAACCCCACCTGTCCCTATATATTTCCCTACCACCTTCCTATACTAGTGTCAATTTGTAATGGCCAATTAACATATCAACCTGCAAGTCTTTGGCATGTGGGAAGAAACCGGAGCACCCGGAGGAAACTCACGCAGACACAGGGAGAACTTGCAAACTCCGCCCAGGCAGTACCCATAATCGAGCCCGGGTCCCGAGAGCTGTGAGGATGCTAACCACTGTGCCAATGTGCCGCCCAGTGTGTGTCTGTGCTACTGGGTATCAGTGTATGTCTTTGTTACTTGGTGTCAGTGTATGTCTGTGTTACTTGGTGTAAGTGTGTGTCTGTGTTACTGGGTATCAGTGCATGTCTTTGCTCCATGGTGACAGTGTGTGTCTGTGTTACTTGGTGTAAGTCTGTGTCTGTGTTACTTGGTATCAGAGTATGTCTTTGTTACTTGGTGCAAGTGTGTGCCTGTGTTACTGGGTAACAGTGTATGTCTTTGTTACTTGGTGACAGTGCATGTCTGTGTTACCTGGTGTAAGTGTGCGTCTTTGTTACTTGGTGTAGTAGTATGTGTTTGTTACATGGTGTCTGTGTATGTCTTTGTTACTTGGTGTAAGTGAGTGTTTGTGTTACTTGGTGTAAGTGTGTGTCTGTGTCACTCGGTATCAGTGCATGTCTTTGTTACTTGGTGGAAGTGTGTGTCTGTGTTACTGGCTAACAGTGTATGTCTTTGTTACTTGGTGTCATTGTATGTCTGTGTTACTTGGTGTAAGTGTGTGTCTTTGTTACTTCGTGTAATTGTATGTCTTTGTTACTTGGTGTCAGTGTATGTCTGTGTTACTTGGTGTAATTGTATGACTTTGTTACTTGGTGTAATTGTATGTCTTTGTTACTTGGTGTCAGTGTATGTCTGTGTTACATGGTGTAAGTTTGTGTCTGTGTTACTGGGTAACAGTGTATGTCTTTGTTACTTGGTGTCAGTGTATGTCTGTGTTACTTGGTGTAAGTGTGTGTCTGTGTTACTGGGTAACAGTGTATGTCTTTGTTACTTGGTGTCAGTGTATGTCTGTGTTACTTGGTGTAAGTGTGTGTCTTTGTTACTTGGTGTAATTGTATGTCTTTGCTACTTGGTGTCAGTGTATGTCTTTGCAACTTGGTGTAAGCGAGTGTTTGTGATACTTGGTATCAGTGTATGTCTTTGTTACTTGGTGTAAGAGTGTGTCTGTGTTACTGGGTAACAGTGTATGTCTTTGTTACTTGGTGTCAGTGTGTGGCTGTGTTATTTGGTGTAAGTGTGTGTCTTTGTTGCTTGGTGTAATTTTATGTCTTTGTTACTTGGTGTCAGTGTATGTCTGTGTTACTTGGTGTAAGTGTATGTCTTTGTTACTTGGTTTCAGTGTATGTCTTTGTTACTTGGTGTAAGTGTGTGTCTGTATTACTGGGTATCAGTGTATGTCTTTGTTACTTGGTGTCAGTGTATGTCTTTGTGACTTGGTGTCAGTGTATGTCTTGGTTACTGGGTGTCAGTGTATGTCTTTGTGACTTGGTGTCAGTGTATGTCTTTGTTACTGGGTGTCAGTTTATGTCTTTGTTACTTGGTGTCAGCGTATGTCGGTGTTACTTGGTGTAATTGTGTGTCTCTGTTACTTGGTGTCAGTGTATGACTTTGTTACTTGGTGTAAGTGTGTGTCTGTGTTACTGGGTGTCAGTAGATGTCTGTGTTACTTGATGTAAGTGAGTGTCTTTGTTACATGGTGTAAGTGTATGTCATTGTTACTTTGTGTCAGTGTATGTCTGTGTTACCAGGTGTAAGTGTATGTCTTTGTTACTTGGTGTCAGTGTTTGTATTTGTTACTTTTTGGAAGTGTGTCTCTGTGTTACTGGGTAACAGTGTATGTCTTTGTGACTTGGTGTCAGTGTATGTCTTTGTTACTTGGTGTAATTGTATGTCTTTGTTACTTGGTGTCAGTGTATGTCTTTGTTACTTGGTGTAAGTGTGTGTTTGTGTTACTTGGTGTAAGTGTATGCCTTTGTTACTTGGTGTCAGTGTATGTCTTTGTTACTTGGTGGAAGTGTGTGTCTGTGTTCCTGGGTATCAGTGTATATCTGTGTTACTTGGTGTAAGTGTGTGTCTTTGTTACTTGGTGTAAGTGTGTTTGTGTTACTTGGTGTAAGTGTATGCCTTTGTTACTCGGTGTCAGTGTATGTCTTTGTTACTTGGTGGAAGTGTGTGTCTGTGTTCCTGGGTATCAGTGTATGTCTGTGTTACTTGGTGTAAGTGTGTGTCTTTGTTACTTGTTGTAATTGTATGTCTATGTTACTTGGTGTCAGTGTATGTCTTTGTTACTTGGTGTAAGTGTGTGTTTGTGTTACTTGGTCTAATTGGATGTCTGTGTTACTGGGTATCAGTGTATGTCTTTGTTTCTTGGTGTCAGTGCATGTCTTTGTCACGTGGTGTCAATGTCTGTCTTTGTTACTGGGTGTCAGTGTCTGTCTCTGTGACTTGATGTCAGTGTATGTCTTTGTTACTTGGTGTAAGTGTCTGTCTCCGTTACTGGGTATCAGTGCATGTCTTTGCTACATGGTGACAGTGTATGTCTCTGCTACTTGGTGTAAGTGTGTGTCTTTGTTGTTTGGTGTAATTGTATGTCTTTGTTACTTGGTGTCAGTGCATGTCTTTGTTACTTGGTGTAAGTGTGTGTCTGTGTTACTTGGTGGAAGTGTGTGTCTGTGTTACTTGGTATCAGTGTATGTCTTTGTTACTTGGTGTAAGTGTGTGTCTGTGTTACTGGGTAACAATGTATGTCTTTGTTACTTGGTGTCAGTGTATGTCTGTGTTACTTGGTGTAAGTGTGTGTCTTTGTTACCTGGTGTAAGTGTGTGTCTGTGTCTCTTGGTATCAGTGTATGTCTTTGTTACTTGGTGTAAGTGTGTGTATGTGTTACTGGGTATCAGTGTATGTCTTTGTTACTTGGTGGAAGTGTGTGTCTGTGTTACTGGGTATCAGTGTATGTCTTTCTTACTTGGTGTCAGTGTAAGTCTTTGTTACTTGGTGTAAGTGTATGTCTTTGTTACTTGGTGTCAGTGTATGTCTGTGTTACTTGGTGTAAGTGTATGTCTTTGTTACCTGGTGTCAGTGTATGTCATTGTGACGTGGTGTCATTGTCTGTCTTTGTTACTGGGAGTCAGTGTCTGTCTTCGTTACTTGGTGTCAGTGTTTGTCTTTGTTACTGGGTGTCTGTGTCTGTCTCTGTCACTTGATGTCAGTGTATGTCTTTGTTACTTGGTGTAAGTGTGTGTCTTTGTTACTTGCTGTATTTGTATGTCTTTGTTACTTGGTGTGAGTGTATGTCTGTGTTACCTGGTGTCAGTGTATGTCTGTGCTACTTGGTGTCAGTGTATGTCTTTGTTACTTGGTGTAAGTGTGTGTCTGTGTTACTTGGTGTAAGTGTGTGTCTGTGTTACTTGGTATCAGTGTATGTCTTTGTGACTTGGTGTCAGTGTATGTCTGTGTTACTTCGTGTAAGTGTGTGTCTTTGTTACCTGGTGTAATTGTATGTCTTTGTTACTTGGTGTCAGTGCATGTCTTTGTTGCTTGGTGTAAGTGAGTATTTGTGTTACTTGGTGTAAGTGTGTGTCTGTGTCTCTTGGTATCAGTGTATGTCTTTGTTACTTGGTGTAAGTGTGTGTCTGTGTTGCTGGGTATCAGTGTATGTCTTTCTTACTTGATGTAAGTGTGTGTCTGTGTTACTGGGTATCAGTGTATGTCTTTGTTACTTGGTGTCATTGTATGTCTTTGTTACTTGGTGTCAGTGTATGTCTTTGTTACTTGGTGTAAGTGTGTGTCTGTGTTACTGGGTGTCAGTGTGTGTCTTTGTTATTGGTGTCCGTGTGTGCCTGTGTTACTGGGTGTCTGTGTATGTCTTTGTTACTGGGTGTCAGTGTATGTCTTTGTTACTTGGTGTAAGTGTGTGTCTGTGTTACTTGGTGTCAGTGTATGTCTTTGTTACTTGGTGTCAGTGTATGTCTGTGTTACTTGGTGTAAGTGTGTGTCTGTGTTGCTGGGTATCAGTGTATGTCTTTGTGACTTGGTATCAGTGTATGTCTTTGTTACTGGGTGTCAGTGTGTGTCTTTGTGACTTGGTGTCAGTGTATGTCTTTGTTACTTGGTGTAAGTGTGTGTCGGTGTTACTGGGTATCAGTGTATGTCTTTGTTACTTGGTGTCAGTGTATGTCAAAATACTTGGTGTAAGTGTATTTTTTGTTACTTGGTGTAATTTTCTGTCTTTCTTACTTGGTGTCAGTGTATGTCTGAGTTACTTGGTGTAAGTGTGTGTCTTTGTTACTTGGTGTAAGTGTATGCCTTTGTTACTTGGTGTCAGTTTATGTCTTTGTTACTTGGTGTCAGTGTGTGTCTGTTTCAAGATGGCTCCTGGGCTGGAAGCTCCCTAGGAAGCTCCCTTGCTGTTCAACTCTATCCATGGCCATCTGCTCCCATCCCTAACGTTTTCTCCCCCAATCTGCCCTCTTAAACTGTTTAAATTCCCCTGGCTCTTTAAATCAGTTCATTGTAGCCCTATCTAAAAGTTAACAGTTAGTTCAGTGTATGTTACCTGGGCCCACTGCCCTCCCCCAGCCACACCTGCTCTTTGTTTTCTCAATGAAATTGATCCGGATGAAACTGACGAGAACAGCTGCCGATACTTTAATCTCCGATCCTGCTGTCTTCACAGTCCAGAGTGTCTGCAGCCACGGCATGCGATAAGTCCATTGAGGTGAAGAAGGAGCTGCGGGACCCGAGAGAAGTCCTGTGAAAAGGTGCCCCGAACACCCAAAACATCCACGAACGGCCCCCCCGGCCGCAACTTCAAAGCGCCCGCGGGAGATGGCTCGGAGAGCATCTGCAGCGCACTGTCTGCAATGCTGCATGACTTTATTTAAACCACTGCAAAAAAAAAAACCCTTAGCAAATGTAATCACCTCTAAGTCTGCCAAATGAGGCTTCACCTCCCGAAGGACGTGGATGAGCTTTCCAGACGTCGATGGTGGGCACTGAGGAAATGGCTTATTACCTGCACCAGATTCCACCCCCCCTCCCCCCCTTTACCCCCCTTCCACCCCCCTCCCCTTCCCTGCTCCACCCTCTCAGCTCACCCCCTCACAACCCCGTCCCAGCCCGCCCCCCCCTCGCACCACCTTCACCCCGCACCCCCTTCACCTGCACCCCCCCTCCTCCCTCTACCCCTCCCCCTTGCATCCCCTCCTCCCACCGGCACCATCCTACACCTGTGTAGGGGCCCCAACAACCCCACTGCCTTGTGGGCGTCTCGGGAGAGACCAAGGCTAAGGGAGTAAACCCAAACAGAAAATCCGGAGCGGAACCCCGTAGGCGGTCATGTGTCACCTTTGGCATGTTTCCGGCAGTTCCTGCAGCCATACTGGTGCCAAACGTCGTGTCCTGCACTCCTTTGGACCCCACCAGAAAGGCCGAGAGGGGGGTTTTGACGACTGGGCAACTCTCAACCTCCATAAATTTGCCCAGGCATGCGCCATGGAGAGGTCACTCCATAGTTGCCTCACAGCGACTGAAACAACACGGAAGGCAGCAGTTACGGGTTATAAGTCCAGATAAATTGGCGTAGAAACTGGGCGCCACGGGTTGCCTTTGTCGGTGGGAGTGGTCATTGCACCTCACTGGACAGCTACCGCCCGCCTCAAACCGGGCAGCCCCCGGTCAATAAGGTTCTGTCCCGCCACAGTCTGCCTGCTTCAATGGGTGCTTGGAGCTCAGGGTCATTGCCCGAAAGGTGGACTGATACACCGCACCAAACAACATGAAAAAAGGAAAGAAGGTACCAGCCCTTCGCTTTGCAAGCTGGAACGTCAGAACTATGTGTCCTGGCCTGTCGGAAGACCTTACACAAATCAACGATTCTCGGAAGACCGCCATCATTAACAACGAGCTCAGTAGACTCAATGTGGACATTGCAGCACTTCAGGAGACTCGCCTCCCCGCGAGTGGCTCTCTAGCAGAGCAAGACTACACCTTCTTCTGGCAGGGCAGGGATCCTGAAGAACCAAGACAGCATGGAGTGGGCTTCGCCATCAGAAACTCCTTGCTCAGCATGATAGAGCCTCCCTCAAATGGCTCGGAACGCATACTGTCCATCCGACTGCTCACCACCTCTGGTCCAGTACACCTACTCAGCATCTATGCTCCAACACTCTGTTCCGCACCTGAAGCTAAAGACCAGTTCTATGAACAACTCCATAACATCATTAGCAGCATCCCCAACACCGAACACCTATTCCTGCTGGGGGACTTTAATGCCAGGGTTGGGGCCGACCATGACTCATGGCCCTCCTGCCTTGGGCGCTATGGCGTTGGAAGGATGAATGAGAACGGGCTGAGACTGCTTGAGTTGTGTACCTATCATAACCTCTGCATCACCAACTCGTTCTTTCACACTACACCCTGTCACCAGGTTTCATGGAGGCACCCAAGATCACGTCGTTGGCACCAGCTAGACCTCATTGTCACAAGGCGAGCCGCCTTAAACAGTGTTCAAATCACACGCAGCTTCCACAGTGCGGACTGCGACACCGACCACTCCCTGGTGTGCAGCAAGGTTAGACTCAGACCAAAGGAGTTGCATCATTCCAAGCAGAAGGGCCACCCGCGCATCAACACGAGCAGAATTTCTCACCCACAGCTGTTACAAAAATTTCTAAATTCACTTGTAACAGCCCTTCAAAACACTCCCACAGGGGATGCTGAGACCAAGTGGGCCCACATCAGAGACGCCATCTATGAGTCAGCTTTGACCACCTACGGCAAAAGTGCGAAGAGAAATGCAGACTGGTTTCAATCTCATAATGAAGAGCTGGAACCTGTCATAGCCGCTAAGCGCATTGCACTTTTGAACTACAAGAAAGCCCCCAGCGATTTAACATCCGCAGCACTTAAAGCAGCCAGAAGTACTGCACAAAGAACAGCTAGGCGTTGCGCAAACGACTACTGGCAACACCTATGCAGTCATATTCAGCTGGCCTCAGACACCGGAAACATCAGAGGAATGTATGATGGCATGAAGAGAGCTCTTGGGCCAACCATCAAGAAGATCACCCCCCTCAAATCTAAATCGGGGGACATAATCACTGACCAACGCAAACAGATGGACCGCTGGGTTGAGCACTACCTAGAACTGTACTCCAGGGAGAATGCTGTCACTGAGACTGCCCTCAATGCAGCCCAGCCTCTACCAGTCATGGATGAGCTGGACATACAGCCAACCAAATCGGAACTCAGTGATGCCATTGATTCCCTAGCCAGCGGAAAAGCCCCTGGGAAGGACAGCATTACCCCTGAAATAATCAAGAGTGCCAAGCCTGCTATACTCTCAGCACTACATGAACTGCTATGCCTGTGCTGGGACGAGGGAGCAGTACCCCAGGACATGCGCGATGCCAACATCATCACCCTCTATAAAAACAAAGGTGACCACGGTGACTGCAACAACTACCGTGGAATCTCCCTGCTCAGCATAGTGGGGAAAGTCTTTGCTCGAGTCGCTCTGAACAGGCTCCAGAAGCTGGCCGAGCGCGTCTACCCTGAGGCACAGTGTGGCTTTCGTGCAGAGAGATCGACTATTGACATGCTGTTCTCCCTTCGTCAGATACAGGAGAAATGCAGTGAACAGCAGATGCCCCTCTACATTGCTTTCATTGATCTCACCAAAGCCTTTGACCTCGTCAGCAGACGTGGTCTCTTCAGACTACTAGAAAAGATCGGATGTCCACCAAAGCTACTAAGTATCATCACCTCATTCCATGACAATATGAAAGGCACAATTCAACATGGTGGCTCCTCATCAGAGCCCTTTCCTATCCTGAGTGGTGTGAAACAGGGCTGTGTTCTCGCACCCACACATTTTGGGATTTTCTTCTCCCTGCTGCTTTCACATGCGTTCAAATCCTCTGAAGAAGGATTTTTCCTCCACACAAGATCAGGGGGCAGGTTGTTCAACCTTGCCCGTCTGAGAGCGAAGTCCAAAGTACGGAAAGTCCTCATCAGAGAACTCCTCTTTGCTGACGATGCTGCTTTAACATCTCACACTGAAGAATGCCTGCAGAGTCTCATGGACAGGTTTGCGTCTGCCTGCAATGGTTTGGCCTAACCATCAGCCTCAAGAAAACGAACATCATGGGGCAGGATGTCAGAAATGCTCCATCCATCAATATTGGCGACCACGCTCTGGAAGTGGTTCAAGAGTTCACCTACCTAGGCTCAACTATCACCAGTAACCTGTCTCTAGATGCAGAAATCAACAAGCGCATGGGTAAGGCTTCCACTGCTATGTTCAGACTGGCCAAGAGAGTGTGGGAAAATGGCGCACTGACACGGAACACAAAAGTCCGAGTGTATCAGGCCTGTGTCCTCGGTACCTTGCTCTACGGCAGCGAGGCCTGGACAACGTATGCCAGCCAAGAGCGACGTCTCAATTCATTCCATCTTCGCTGCCTTCGGAGAATACTTGTCATCAGGTGGCAGGACTATATCTCCAACACAGAAGTCCTTGAAGCGGCCAACATCCCCAGCTTATACACACTACTGAGTCAGCGGCGCTTGAGATGGCTTGGCCATGTGAGCCGCATGGAAGATGGCAGGATCCCCAAAGACACATTGTACAGCGAGCTCGCCACTGGTATCAGACCCACCGGCCGTCCATGTCTCCGTTATGAAGACGTCTGCAAACGCGACATGAAATCGTGTGACATTGATCACAAGTCGTGGGAGTCAGTTGCCAGCATTCGCCAGAGCTGGCGGGCAGCCATAAAGACAGGGCTAAATTGTGGCGAGTCGAAGAGACTTAGTAGTTGGCAGGAAAAAAGACAGAGGCGCAAGGGGAGAGCCAACTGTGCAACAGCCCCAACAAACAAATTTCTCTGCAGCACCTGTGGAAGAGCCTGTTACACCAGAATTGGCCTTTATAGCCACTCCAGGCGCTGCTTCACAAACCACTGACCACCTCCAGGCGCGTATCCATTGTCTCTCGAGATAAGGAGGCCCAAAAGAGAGTGTCTGTTTTACTGGGTATCAGTGTATGTCTTTGTTACTTGGTGTAAGTGTGTGTCTTTGTTACTTGGTGTCAGTGTATGTCGTTGTTACTTCTTGTAAGTGTGTGTCTGTGTTACTGGTTATCAGTGCATGTCTTTGTGACTCGGTGTCAGTGTATGTCTTTGTTACTGGGTGTCAGTGTATGTCTTTGTTACTTGGTGACAGTGTGTGTCTGTGTGTCAGTGTATGTCTTTGTTACTGCGTATCAGTGTTTCTCTATGTTACTGGGTGTCAGTGTGTGTTTGTTTGTGTTACTGTGTGTCAGTATTTAGTTTAGTGATGCAGCACTGAAACAGGCCCTTCGGTCAACCGAGTCTGTGCCGACCATCAACCACTCATTTATACTAATCCTACACTAATCCCGTATTCCTATCACAACCCCACCTGTCCCTATATATTTCCCTACCACCTTCCTATACTAGTGTCAATTTATAATGGCCAATTAACATATCAAGCTGCAAGTCTTTGGCATGTGGGAAGAAACCGGAGCACCCGGAGGAAACTCACGCAGACACAGGGAGAACTTGCAAACTCCGCCCAGGCAGTACCCATAATCGAGCCCGGGTCCCGAGAGCTGTGAGGCTGCTAACCACTGTGCCAATGTGCCGCCCAGTGTGTGTCTGTGCTACTGGGTATCAGTGTATGTCTTTGTTACTTGGTGTCAGTGTATGTCTGTGTTACTTGGTGTAAGTGTGTGTCTGTGTGACTGGGTATCAGTGCATGTCTTTGCTTCATGGTGACAGTGTGTGTCTGTGTTACATGGTGTAAGTCTGTGTCTGTGTTACTTGGTATCAGAGTATGTCTTTGTTACTTGGTGCAAGTGTGTGCCTGTGTTACTGGGTAACAGTGTATGTCTGTGTTACTTGGTGTAAGTGTGTGTCTTTGTTACTTGGTGTAATTGTATGTCTTTGTTACTTGGTGTCAGTGTATGTCTGTGTTACTTGGTGTAAGTGTATGACTTTGTTACTTGGTGTAAGTGTGTGTCTGTGTTACTTGGTGTAAGTTTGTGTCTGTGTTACTTGGTATCAGTGTATGTCTTTGATACTTGGTGTAAGTATGTGTCTGTGTTACTGGGTAACAGTGTATGTCTTTGTTACTTGGTGTCAGTTTATGTCTGTGTTACTTGGTGTAAGTGTGTGTCTTTGTTACTTGGTGTAATTGTATTTCTTTGCTACTTGGTGTCAGTGTATGTCTTTGCTACTTGGTGTAAGCGAGTGTTTGTGTTACTTGGTATCAGTGTATGTCTTTGTTACTTGGTGTAAGAGTGTGTCCGTGTTACTGGGTAACAGTGTATGTCTTTGTTCCTTGGTGTCAGTGTATGGCTGTATTATTTGGTGTAAGTGTGTGTCTTTGTTGCTTGGTGTAATTTTATGTCTTTGTTACTTGGTGTCAGTGTATGTAAGTGTTACTTGGTGTAAGTGTATGTCTTTGTTACTTGGTTTCAGTGTATGTCTTTGTTACTTGGTGCAAGTGTGTGTCTGTGTTACTTGGTGTAAGTTTGTGTCTGTGTTACTTTGTATCAGTGTATGTCTTTGATACTTGGTGTAAGTATGTGTCTGTGTTACTGGGTAACAGTGTATGTCTTTGTTACTTGGTGTCAGTGTATGTCTGTGTTACTTGGTGTAAGTGTGTGTCTTTGTTACTTGGTGTAATTGTATGTCTTTGCTACTTGGTGTCAGTGTATGTCTTTGTTACTTGGTTTCAGTGTATGTCTTTGTTACTTGGTGTAAGAGTGTGTCTGTGTTACTGGGTAACAGTGTATGTCTTTGTTACTTGGTGTCAGTGTATGGCTGTGTTATTTGGTGCAAGTGTGTGTCTTTGTTGCTTGGTGTAATTTTATGTCTTTGTTACTTGGTGTCAGTGTATGTCTGTGTTACTTGGTGTAAGTGTATGTCTTTGTTACTTGGTTTCAGTGTATGTTTTTGTTACTTGGTGTAAATGTGTGTCTGTGTTAATGGGTATCAGTGTAGGTCTTTGTTACTTGGTGTCAGTGTATGTCTTTGTGACTTGGTGTCAGTGTATGTCTTGGTTACTGGGTGTCAGTGTATGTCTTTGTGACTTGGTGTCAGTGTATGTCTTTGTGACTGGGTGTCAGTTTATGTCTTTGTTACTTGGTGTCAGCGTATTTCTGTGTTACGTGGTGTAATTGTGTGTCATTGTTACTTTGTGTCAGTGTATGTCTGTGTTACTTGGTGTAAGTGAATGTCTTTGTTACTTGGTGTCAGACTTTGCATTTGTTACTTTTTGGAAGTGTGTCTCTGTGTTACTGGGTATCAGTGTATGTCTTTGTGACTTGGTGTCAGTGTATGTCTTTGTTACTTGGTGTAATTGTATGTCTTTGTTACTTGGTGTCAGTGTATGTCTTTGTTACTTGGTGCAAGTGTGTGTTTGTGTTACTTGGTGTAAGTGTACGTCTTTGTTACTTGGTGTAAGTGTGTTTGTGTTACTTCGTGTAAGTGTATGCCTTTGTTACTTGGTGTCAGTGTATGTCTTTGTTACTTGGTGGAAGTGTGTGTCTGTGTTCCTGGGTATCAGTGTATGTCTGTGTTACTTGGTGTAAGTGTGTGTCTTTGTTACTTGTTGTAATTGTATGTCTATGTTACTTGGTGTCAGTGTATGTCTTTGTTACTTGGTGTAAGTGTGTGTTTGTGTTACTTGCTCTAATTGTATGTCTGTGTTACTGGGTATCAGTGTATGTCTTTGTTACTTGGTGTCAGTGTATGTCTGTGTTACTTGGTGTAAGTGTGTGTCTGTGTTACTGGGTATCAGTGTATGTCTTTGTGACTTGGTGTCAGTGTATGTCTTTGTTATTGGGTGTCAGTGTTTGTCTTTGTGACTTGGTGTCAGTGTATGTCTTTGTTACTTGGTGTAAGTGTGTGTCTGTGTTACTGGGTATCAGTGTATGTCTTTGTTACTTGGTGTCAGTGTCTGTCAAAATACTTGGTGTCAGTGTATGTCTTTGTTACATGGTGTAATTGTCTGGCTTTGTTACATTGGTGTCAGTGTATGTCTGTTTTACTGGGTGTCAGTGTGTGTCTGTGTTACTTGGCGTACGTGTGCGTCTTTGTTACTTGGTGTCCTTGTGTGTCTGTGTTACTGGGTGTAAGTGTGTGTCTGTGTTACTGGGTATCAGTGTATGTCTTTGCTACATGGTGACAGTGCGTGTCTGTGTTACTTGGTGTAAGTCTGTGTCTGTGTTACTTGGTATCAGAGTATGTCTTTGTTACTTGGTGCAAGTGTGTGCCTGTGTTACTGGGTAACAGTGTATGTCTTTGTTACTTGGTGTCAGTGTATGTCTGTGTTACCTGGTGTAAGTGTGCGTCTTTGTTACTTGGTGTAATAGTATGTGTTTGTTACTTGGTGTCTGTGTATGTCTTTGTTACTTGGTGTAAGTGAGTGTTTGTGTTACTTGGTGTAAGTGTGTGTCTGTGTCACTCGGTATCAGTGCTTGTCATTGTTACTTGGTGTAAGTGTGTGTCTGTGTTACTGGGTAACAGTGTATGTCTTTGTTACTTGGTGTCAGTGTATGTCTGTGTTACTTGGTGCAAGTGTGTGTCTTTGTTATTTGGTGTAATTGTATGTCTTTGTTACTTGGTGTCAGAGTATGTCTGTGTTACTTGGTGTAAGTGTATGACTTTGTTACTTGGTGTAATTGTATGTCTTTGTTACTTGGTGTCAGTGTATGTCTGTGTTACTTGGTGTAAGTGTATGACTTTGTTACTTGGTGTAAGTGTGTGTCTGTGTTACTTGGTGTAAGTTTGTGTCTGTGTTACTTGGTATCAGTGTATGTCTTTGATACTTGGTGTAAGTATGTGTCTGTGTTACTGGGTAACAGTGTATGTCTTTGTTACTTGGTGTAAGTGTGTGTTTGTGTTACTTGGTCTAATTGTATGTCTGTGTTACTGGGTATCAGTGTATGTCTTTGTTACTTGGTGTCAGTGTATGTCTGTGTTACTTGGTGTAAGTGTGTGTCTGTGTTACTGGGTATCAGTGTATGTCTTTGTGACTTGGTGTCAGTGTATGTCTTTGTTACTTGGTGTAAGTGTGTGTCTGTGTTACTGGTTATCAGTGTATGTCTTTGTTACTTGGTGTCAGTGTCTGTCAAAAAACTTGGTGTCAGTGTATGTCTTTGTTACTTGGTGTAATTGTCTGGCTTTGTTACATTGGTGTCAGTGTATGTCTGTTTTACTGGGTGTCAGTGTGTGTCTGTGTTACTTGGCGTACGTGTGCGTCTTTTTTACTTGGTGTCCGTGTGTGTCTGTGTTACTGGGTGTAAGTGTATGTCTTTGTTACTGGGTGTCAGTGTATGTCTTTGTTACATGGTGTATGTGTGTGTCTGTGTTACTGGGTATCAGTGCATGTCTTTGTTACTTGGTGTCAGTGTATGTTTGTGTTACTTGGTGTAAGTGTGTGTCTTTGTTACTTGGTGTAAGTGTATGCCTTTGTTACTTGGTGTAAGTGTGTTTCTGTGTTACTGGGTATCAGTGTCTGTCTTTGTTACTGGATATCAGTGTCTGTCTTTGTTACTTGGTGTAAGTGTGTGTCTGTGTTACTTGGTGTAAGTGTGTGTCTTTGTTACTTGATGTATGTGTGTGTCTGTGTTACTGGGTATCAGTGCATGTCTTTGTTACTTGGTGTAAGTGTGTGTCTGTGTTACTTGGTATCAGTGTATGTCTTTGTTACTTGGTGTAAGTGTGTTTCTGTGTTACTGGTTAACAGTGTATGTCTTGTTACTTGGTGTCAGTGTATGTCTGTGTTACTTGGTGTAAGTGTGTGTCTTTGTTACCTGGAATAATTGTATGTCTTTGTTACTTGGTGTCAGTGTATGTCTTTGTTGCTTGGTGTAAGTGAGTGTTTCTGTTACTTGGTGTAAGTCTGTGTCTGTGTCTCTTGGTATCAGTGTATGTCTGTGTTACTTGGTGTAAGTGTGTGTCTGTCTTACTGGGTATCAGTGTATGTCTTTGTTACTTGGTGTAAGTGTTTGTCTGTGTTACTGGGTATCAGTGTATGTCTTTGTGACTTGGTGTCAGTGTATGTCTTTGTTACTTGGTGTAAGTGTGTGTCTGTGTTACTTGGTGTAAGTTTGTGTCTGTGTTACTTGGTATCAGTGTATGTCTTTGATACTTGGTGTAAGTATGTGTCTGTGTTACTGGGTAACATTTTATGTCTTTGTTACTTGGTGTAAGTGTGTGTTTGTGTTACTTGGTCTAATTGTATGTCTGTGTTACTGGGTATCAGTGTATGTCTTTGTTACTTGGTGTCAGTGTATGTCTGTGTTACTTGGTGTAAGTGTGTGTCTGTGTTACTGGGTATCAGTGTATGTCTTTGTGACTTGGTGTCTGTGTATGTCTTTGTTACTTGGTGTAAGTGTGTGTCTGTGTTACTGGGTATCAGTGTATGTCTTTGTTACTTGGTGTCAGAGTCTGTCAAAATATTTGGTGTCAGTGAATGTCTTTGTTACTTGGTGTAATTGTCTGGCTTTGTTACATTGGTGTCAGTGTATGTCTGTTTTACTGGGTGTCAGTGTGTGTCTGTGTTACTTGGCGTACGTGTGCGTCTTTGTTACTTGGTGTCCGTGTGTGTCTGTGTTACTGGGTGTAAGTGTATGTCTTTGTTAATGGGTGTCAGTGTATGTCTTTGTTACATGTTGTAAGTGTGTGTCTGTGTTACTGGGTATCAGTGTCTGTCTTTGTTACTTGGTGTAAGTGTGTGCCTGTGTTACTGGGTATCAGTGCATGTCTTTATTACTTGGTGTCAGTGTATGTTTTTGTTACTTGGTGTAAGTGTGTGTCTTTGTTACTTGGTGTAAGTGTATGCCTTTGTTACTTGGTGTAAGTGTGTTTCTGTGTTACTGGGTATCAGTGTCTGTCTTTGTTGCTGGATATCAGTGTCTGTCTTTGTTACTTGGTGGAAGTGTGTGTCTGTGTTACTTGGTGTAAGTGTGTGTCTTTGTTACTTGATGTATGTGTGTGTCTGTGTTACTGGGTAACAGTGTATGTCTTTGTTACTTGGTGCAAGTGTGTGTCTGTGTTACTTGGTATCAGTGTATGTCTTTGTTACTTGGTGTAAGTGTGTTTCTGCGTTACTGGTTAACAGTGTATGTCTTTGTTACTTGGTGTAAGTGTGTGTCTTTGTTACCTGGTGTAATTGTATGTCTTTGTTACTTGGTGTCAGTGTATGTCTTTGTTGCTTGGTGTAAGTGAGTGTTTCTGTTACTTGGTGTAAGTCTGTGCCTGTGTCTCTTGGTATCAGTGTATGTCTGTGTTACTTGGTGTAAGTGTGTGTCTGTGTTACTGGGTATCAGTGTATTTCTTTGTTACTTGGTGTAAGTGTGTCTCTGTGTTCCTGGGTATCAGAGTATGTCTTTGTGACTTGGTGTCAGTGTATGTCTTTGTTACTTGGTGTCAGTGTATGTCTGTGTTACTTGGTGTAAGTGTGTGTCTGTGTTACTGGGTTCAGTGTATGTCTTTGTGACTTGGTGTCAGTGTATGTCTTTGTTACTTGGTGCAAGTGTGTGTCTGTGTTACTGGGTATCAGTGTAAGTCTTTGTTACTTGGTGTCAGTGTCTGTCAAAATACTTGGTGTCAGTGAATGTCTTTGTTACTTGGTGTAATTGTCTGGCTTTGTTACATTGGTGTCAGTGTATGTCTGTTTTACTGGGTGTAAGTGTATGTCTTTGTTACTGGGTGTCAGTGTATGTCTTTGATACTTGGTGTCAGTGTATGTGTTTGTGACTTGGTGTCAGTGTATGTCTTTGTTACTGGGTGTCAGTGTATGTCTTTGTTACTTGGTGTAAGTGTAAGTCAAAATACTTGGTGTAAGTGTATGTCTGTGTTACTTGGTGTAAGTGTATGTCTTTGTTACTTGGAGTCCGTGTGTGTCTGTGTTACTGGGTGTAAGTGTATGTCTTTGTTACTGGGTGTCAGTGTATGTCTTTGTTACTTGGTGTCAGTGTATGTGTTTGTGACTTGGTGTCAGTGTATGTCTTTGTTACTGGGTGTCAGTGTATGTCTTTCTTACTTGGTGTAAGTGTAAGTCAAAATACTTGGTGTAAGTGTATGTCTGTGTTACTTGGTGTAAGTGTATGTCTTTGTTACTTGGTGTCAGTTTGTGTCTGTGTTTCTGGGGATCAGTGTATGTCTTTGTTACTTAGTGTCAGTGTATGTCTGTTTACTTGGTGTAAGTGTGTGTCTTTGTTACTTGGTGTAAGTGTCTGTCTTTGTTACTTGGTGTCAGTGTATGTCTCTGTTACTTGGTGTCAGTGCATGTCGTTGTTACTTGGTGTAAGTGTGTGTCTGTGTTACTGGGTATCAGTGCATGTCTTTGTTACTTGGTGTCAGTGTATGTTTGTGTTACTTGGTGTAAGTGTGTGCCTTTGTTACTTGGTGTAAGTGTATGCCATTGTTACTTGGTGTAAGTGTGTTTCTGTGTTACTGGGTATCAGTGTCTGTCTTTGTTACTGGATATCAGTGTCTGTCTTCGTTACTTGGTGTAAGTGTGTGTCTGTGTTACTTGGTGTAAGTGTGTGTTTTTGTTACTTGATGTATGTGTGTGTCTGTGTTACTGGGTAACAGTGTATGTCTTTGTTACTTGGTGTAAGTGTGTGTCTGTGTTACTTGGTATCAGTGTATGTCTTTGTTACTTGGTGTAAGTGTGTTTCTGTGTTCCTGGTTAACAGTGTATGTCTTTGTTACTTGGTGTCAGTGTATGTCTGTGTTACTTGGTGTAAGTGTGTGTCTTTGTTACCTGGTGTAATTGTATGTCTTTGTTACTTGGTGTCAGTGTATGTCTTTGTTTCTTGGTGTAAGTGAGTGTTTCTGTTACTTGGTGTAAGTCTGTGTCTGTGTCTCTTGGTATCAGTGTATGTCTGTGTTACTTGGTGTAAGTGTTTGTCTGTGTTACTGGGTATCAGTGTATGTCTTTGTTACTTGGTGTAAGTGTTTGTCTGTGTTACTGGGTATCAGTGTATGTCTTTGTTACTTGGTGTCAGTGTATGTCTTTGTTACTTGGTGTAAGTGTATGTCTTTGTTACTTGGTGGAAGTGTGTCTCTGTTTTCCTGGATATCAGAGTATGTCTTTGTGACTTGGTGTCAGTGTATGTCTTTGTTACTCGGTGTAATTGTATGTCTTTGTTACTTGTTGTCAGTGTATGTCTTTGTTACTTGGTGTAAGTGTATGTCTTTGTTAATTGGTGTCAGTGTATGTCTTTGTTACTTGGTGTAAGTGTGTGTCTGTGTTACTGGGTCTCAGTGTGTGTCTTTGTTACTTTGTGTCCGTATGTGCCTGTGTTACTGGGTGTCTGTGTATGTCTTTGTTACTTGGTGTAAGTGTGTGTCTGTGTTACTTGGTATCAGTGTATGTCTTTGTTTTTTTGTGTAAGTGTGTTTCTGCGTTACTGGTTAACAGTGTATGTCTTTGTTACTTGGTGTCAGTGTATGTCTGTGTTACTTGGTGTAAGTGTGTGTCTTTGTTACCTGGTGTAATTGTATGTCTTTGTTACTTGGTGTCAGTGTATGTCTTTGTTGCTTGGTGTAAGTGAGTGTTTCTGTTACTTGGTGTAAGTCTGTGTCTGTGTCTCTTGGTATCAGTGTTTGTATGTGTTACTTGGTGTAAGTGTGTGTCTGTGTTACTGGGTATCAGTGTATTTCTTTGTTACTTGGTGTAAGTGTTTGTCTGTGTTACTGGGTATCAGTGTATGTCTTTGTGACTTGGTGTCAGTGTATGTCTTTGTTACTTGGTGTAAGTGTATGTCTTTGTTAATTGGTGGAAGTGTGTCTCTGTGTTCCTGGGTATCAGAGTATGTCTTTGTGACTTGGTGTCAGTGTATGTCTTTGTTACTTGGTGTCAGTGTATGTCTGTGTTACTTGGTGCAAGTGTGTGTCTGTGTTACTGGGTATCAGTGTATGTCTTTGTTACTTGGTGTCAGTGTCTGTCAAAATACTTGGTGTCAGTGTATGTCTTTGTTACTTGGTGTAATTGTCTGGCTTTGTTACATTGGTGTCAGTGTATGTCTGTTTTACTGGGTGTAAGTCTATGCCTTTGTTACTGGGTGTCAGCGTATGTCTTTGTTACTTGGTGTCAGTGTATGTGTTTGTGACTTGGTGTCAGTGTATGTCTTTGTTACTGGGTGTCAGTGTATGTCTTTGTTACTTGGTGTAAGTGTAAGTCAAAATACTTGGTGTAAGTATATGTCTGTGTTACTTGGTGTAAGTGTATGTCTTTGTTACTTGGTGTCCGTGTGTGTCTGTGTTACTGGGTGTAAGTGTATGTCTTTGTTACTGGGTGTCAGTGTATGTCTTTGTTACTTGGTGTCAGTGTATGTGTTTGTGACTTGGTGTCAGTGTATGTCTTTGTTACTGGGTGCCAGTGTATGTCTTTCTTACTTGGTGTAAGTGTAAGTCAAAATACTTGTTGTAAGTGTATGTCTGTGTTACTTGGTGTAAGTGTATGTCTTTGTTACTTGGTGTCAGTGTGTGTCTGTGTTTCTGGGGATCAGTGTATGTCTTTGTTACTTAGTGACAGTGTATGTCTGTTTACTTGGTGTAAGTGTGTGTCTTTGTTACTTGGTGTAAGTGTCTGTCTTTGTTACTTGGTGTCAGTGTATGTCTCTGTTACTTGGTGTCAGAGCATGTCTTTGTTACTTGGTGTAAGTGTGTGTCTGTGTTACTGGGTATCAGTGCATGTCTTTGTTACTTGGTGTCAGTGTATGTTTGTGTTACTTGGTGTAAGTGTGTGTCTTTGTTACTTGGTGTAAGTGTATGCCTTTGTTACTTGGTGTAAGTGTGTTTCTGTGTTACTGGGTATCAGTGTCTGTCTTTGTTACTGGATATCAGTGTCTGTCTTTGTTACTTGGTGTAAGTGTGTGTCTGTGTTACTTGGTGTAAGTGTGTGTCTTTGTTACTTGATGTATGTGTGTGTCTGTGTTACTGGGTAACAGTGTATGTCTTTGTTACTTGGTGTAAGTGTGTGTCTGTGTTACTTGGTATCAGTGTATGTCTTTGTTACTTGGTGTAAGTGTGTTTCTGTGTTCCTGGTTAACAGTGTATGTCTTTGTTACTTGGTGTCAGTGTATGTCTGTGTTACTTGGTGTAAGTGTGTGTCTTTGTTACCTGGTGTAATTGTATGTGTTTGTTACTTGGTGTCAGTGTATGTCTTTGTTTCTTGGTGTAAGTGAGTGTTTCTGTTACTTGGTGTAAGTCTGTGTCTGTGTCTCTTGGTATCAGTGTATGTCTGTCTTACTTGGTGTAAGTGTTTGTCTGTGTTACTGGGTATCAGTGTATGTCTTTGTTACTTGGTGTCAGTGTTTGTCAGTGTTACTGGGTATCAGTGTATGTCTTTGTTACTTGGTGTCAGTGTATGTCTTTGTTACTTGGTGTAAGTGTATGTCTTTGTTACTTGGTGGAAGTGTGTCTCTGTTTTCCTGGATATCAGAGTATGTCTTTGTGACTTGGTGTCAGTGTATGTCTTTGTTACTCGGTGTAATTGTATGTCTTTGTTACTTGTTGTCAGTGTATGTCTATGTTACTTGGTGTAAGTGTATGTCTTTGTTACTTGGTGTCAGTGTATGTCTTTGTTACTTGGTGTAAGTGTGTGTCTGTTTTACTGGGTCTCAGTGTGTGTCTTTGTTACTTTGTGTCCGTATGTGCCTGTGTTACTGGGTGTCTGTGTATGTCTTTGTTACTGGGTGTCAGTGTATGTCTTTGTTACTTGGTGTAAGTGTGTGTCTGTGTTACTGGGTATCAGTGTATGTCTTTGTTACTTGGTGTCAGTGTATGTCTGTGTTACTTGGTGTAAGTGTGTGTCTGTGTTACTTGGTATCAGTGTATGTCTTTGTTACTTGGTGTAAGTGTGTTTCTGTGTTACTGGTTAACAGTGTATGTCTTTGATACTTTGTGTCAGTGTATGACTTCGTTACTTTGTGTAAGTGTGTGTCTGTGTTACTGGGTATCAGAGTATGTCTTTGTTACTTTGTGTCAGTGTATGTCAAAATACTTGGTGTAGGTGTATGTCTTTGTTACTTGGTGTAATTATCTGTCTTTGTTACTTGGTGTCAGTGTATGTCTGTGTTACTTGGTGTAAGTGTGTGTCTTTGTTACTGGGTGTAAGTGTATGCCTTTGTTACTTCGTGTCAGTGCATGTCTTTGTTACTTGGTGTCAGTGTGTGTCTGTGTTGCTGGGTATCAAAGTTTGTCTTTTTGACTTGGTATCAGTGTATGTCTTTGTGACTTGGTATCAGCGTATGTCCTTGTTACTTGGTGTCAGTGTGTGTCTGTGTTACTGGTTATCAGTGTATGTCTTTGTTACTTGGTGTTAGTGTGTGTCTGTGTTACTGGGTATCAGTGTATGTCTTTATTACTTGGTGTCAGTGGATGTCTGCGTTACTTGGTGTAAGTGCGTTTCTTTGTTACTTGGTGTAATTGTATGTCTTTGTTACTTGGTGTCAGTGTATGTCTGTGTTACTTGGTGTAAGTGTATGTCTTTTTTACTTGGTGTCAGTGTATGTCTTTGTTACTTGGTGTAAGTGTGTGTCTGTGTTACTGGGTATCAGTGTATGTTTTTGTTACTTGGTGTCAGTGTATGTCTGTGTTACTTGGTGAAAGTGTGTCTCTGTGTTACTGGGTGTCAGTGTATGTCCTTGTTACTTGGTGTCAGTGTGTGTCTGTGTTACTGGGTATCAGTGTATGTCTTTGCGACTTGGTATCAGTGGATGTCTTTGTGACTTGGTGTCTGTGTATGTCTTTTTTACTGGGTGTCAGTGTGTGTCTGTGTTATTTGGTGTCAGTGTATGTCATTGTTACTGTGTATCAGTGTTTCTCTGTGTTACTGGATGTCAGTGTGTGTTTGTTTTTGTTATTGGGTGTCAGTGTACGTCTTTGTGACTTGGTGTCTGTGTATGTCTTTGTTACTGGGTGTCAGTGTGTGTCTGTGTTACTTGGTGTCAGTGTATCTGTGCTTAGCTGTGTTACTGAGTGTCAGTGTATGTTTGTTTGTGTTAATGGGTGTCAGTGACACTAGGTGTCAGTATATAGTTTAGTTTAAAGATACAGTAAGTTAACAGGCCCTTCGGCCCTCCGAGTCTGTTGCCGACCATCAACCACCCATTTATACTAATCCAACACTAATCCCGTATTCCTATCACATCCCCACCTGTCCCTATATATTTCCCTACCACCTACCTATACTAGGGGCAATTTATGATGGCCAATTATCCTATCAACCTGCAAGTATTAGGCATGTGGGAGGAAACCGGAGCACCCGGAGGAAACCCACGCAGACACAGGGAGAACTTGCAAACTCCGCACAGGCGGTGCACAGAATCGAGCCCGGGTCCCTGGAGCTGTGAGGCTGCTAACCACTGCGCCAACGTGCCTCCCAGTGTGTGTCTGTGTTACTGGGTATCAGTATATGTCTTTGTTACATGGTGTCAGTGTTTGTCTGTGTTAATTGGTGCAAGTGTGTGTCTGTGTTACTTGGTATCAGTGTATGTCCTTGTTACTTGGTGTAAGTGTGTGTCTGTGTTACTGGGTAACAGTGTATGTCTTTGTTACCTGGTGTCAGTGTATGTCTTTTTTACTTGGTTTCTGTGTATGTCTTTGTTACTTGGTGTAATTGTATGTCTTTGTTACTTGGTGTCATTGTATGTCTGTGTTACTTGGTGTAAGTGTATGTCTTTGTTACTTGGTGTCAGTGTATGTCTTTGTTACTGGGTGTCAGTGTCTGTCTTCGTTACTTGGTGTCAGTGTATGTCTTTGTTTCTTGGTTTCTGTGTATGTCTTTGTTACTTGGTGTAAGTGTGTATCTGTGTTACTGGTTATCAGTGTATATCTTTGTTACTTGGTGTAAGTGTGTGTCTGCGTTACTGGGTATCAGTGAATGTCTTTGCTACATGGTGACAGTGTATGTCTGTGTAACTTGGTGTAAGTGTGTGTCTTTGATACCTGGTGTAATTATATGTCTTTGTTAATTGGTGTCAGTGTAAGTCTGTGTTACTTGGTGTAAGTGCATGTCTTTGTTACTTAGTGTCAGTGTATGTCTTTGTGACTTGGTGTCAGTGTATGTCTTTGTTACTGGGTGTCACTGTATGTCTTTGTGACTTTGTGCCAGTGTATCTCTTTGTTACTGGGTCTCAGTTTATGTCTTTGTTACTTGGTGTCACTGTATGTCTTTGTTACTTGGTGTCAGTGTATTTCTGTGTTACTTGGTGTAAGTGTGTGTCTTTGTTACTTGGTGTAAGAGTGTGTCTGTGTTACTGGGTATCAGTGTATGTCTTTGTTACTTGGTGTCAGTGTATGTCGTTGTTACTTGGTGTATGTGTGTGTCTGTGTTACTGGGTGTCAGTGTATGTCTTTGTTACTTGGTGTCAGTGTATGTCTGTGTTGCTTGCTGTAAGTGTGTGTCTTTGTTACTTTGTGTAAGTGTATGTCTTTGTTCCTTGGTGTCAGTGTATGTCTGTGTTACTCTGTGTAAGTGTATGTCTTTGTTACTTTGTGTCAGTGTTTGTCTTTGTTACTTTGTGGAAGTATGTGTCTGTGTTACTGGGTATCAGCGTATCTCCTTGCGACTTGGTGTCAGTGTATGTCTTTGTTACTGGGTGTCAGTGTATGTCCTTGTGACTTGCTGTCACTGAGTGTCTCTGTTATTCTTTGTTACTTGGTGTCAGTGTCTGTCTGTGTATGTCTTTGTTACTGTGTGTCAGTGTTTCTCTATGTTAGTTGGTGTCAGTGTGTGTTTGTTTGTGTTACTGGGTGTCAGTGTGTGTCTGTGTTACTTGGTGTAAGTGTATGTCTTTGTTTCTTGGTGTCAGTGGAAGTCTTTGTTATTTGGTGTCAGTGTATGTCTGTGTTACTGGGTATCAGTGTATGTCTTTGTTACTTGGTGTAAGTGTGTGTCTGTGTTACTGGGTATCAGTGTATGTCTTTGTTTCTGGGTGTCAGTGTATGTCTTTGTTACTGGGTGTCAGTGTATGTCTTTGTTACTTGGAGTAAGTGTGCGTCTGCGTTACTGGGTATCAGTGTATGTCTTTGTTTCTTGGTGTCAGTGTATGTCTTTGTTACTTGGTGTCAGTGTATGTCTGTGTTACTGGGTATCAGTGCATGTCTTTGTTACATGGTGTCAGTGCATGTCTTTGTTACTGGGTGTCAGTGTATGTCTGTGTTACTTGGTGTAAGTGTGTGTCTGTGTTACTGGGTATCAGTGTACGTCTTTGTGACTTGGTGTCAGTGTATGTCTTTGTTATTGGGTGTCAGTGTATGTCTTTGTGACTTGGTGTCAGTGTGTGTCTCTGTTAGTCTTTGTTACTTGGTGTCAGTGTCTGTCTGTGTATGTCTTTGTTACTGTGTGTCAGTGTTTCTCTATGTTACTGGGTGTCAGTGTTTGTTTGTTTGTGTTACTTGGTGTCAGTGTGTGTCTGTGTTACTGGGTATCAGTGAATGTCTTTGCGACATGGTGACAGTGTATGTCTGTGTTACTTGGTGTAAGTGTATCTCTGTGTTACTTGGTGTAAGTGTATGTCTTTGCTACTTGGTGTCAGTGTACGGCTTTGTTACTTGGTGTAAGTGTGTGTCTGTGTTACTTGGTGTAAGTGTGTGTCTGTGTTACTTGGTATCAGTGTGTGTCTTTGTTACTTGGTGTAAGTGTGTGTCTGTGTTACTGGGTGTAAGTGTGTGTCTTTGTTACTTGGTGTAATTGTATGTCTTTGTTACTTGGTGTCAGTGTATGTCTTTGTTAATTGGTGTCAGTGTATGTCTGTGTTACTTGGTGTAAGTGTGTGTCTTTGTTACTTGGTGTAATTGTATGTCTTTGTTACTTGGTGTCAGTGTATGTCTTTGTTACATGGTGTAAGTGAGAGTTTGTGTTACTTGGTGTAAGTGTGTGTCTGTGTTACTTGGTATCAGTGTATGGCTTTGTTACTTGGTGTAAGTGTGTGTCTGTGTTACTGGGTAACAGTGTATGTCTTTGTTACTTGGTGTCAGTGTATGTCTGTGTTACTTGGTGTAAGTGTGTGTCTTTGTTACATGGTGTAATTGTATGTCTTTGTTACTTGGTGTCAGTGTATGTCTGTGCTACTTGGTGTTAGTGTATGTCTTTGTTACTTGCTGTCAGTGTAAGTCTTTGTTGCTTGTTGTAAGTGTGTGTCTGTGTTACTGGGTATCAGTGTATGTCTTTGTTACTTGGTGTCAGTCTATGTCTTTGTGACTTGGTGTCAGTGTATGTCTTTGTTACTGGGTGTCACTGTATGTCTTTGTGACTTTGTTCCAGTGTATGTCTTTGTTACTGGGTGTCAGTTTATGTCTTTGTTACTTGGTGTCACTGCATGTGTTTTTTACTTGGTGTCAGTGTATTTCTGTGTTACTTGGTGTAAGTGTGTGTCTTTGTTACTTGGTGTAAGAGTGTGTCTGTGTTACTGGGTATCAGTGTATGTCTTTGTGACCTGGTGTCAGTGTATGTCGTTGTTACTTGGTGTATGTGTGTGTCTGTGTTACTGGGTGTCAGAGTATGTCTTTGTTACTTGGTGTCAGTGTATGTCTGTGTTGCTTGGTGTAAGTGTGTGTCTTTGTTACTTTGTGTAAGTGTATGTCTTTGTTCCTTGGTGTCAGTGTATGTCTGTGTTACTTTGTGTAAGTGCATGTCTTTGTTACTTTGTGTCAGTGTTTTTCTTTGTTACTTTGTGGAAGTATGTGTCTGTGTTACTGGGTATCAGTGTATGTCCTTGCGACTTGGTGTCAGTGTATGTCTTTGTTACTGGGTGTCAGTGTATGTCCTTGTGACTTGGTGTCAGTGAGTGTCTCTGTTTCTCTTTGTTACTTGGTGTCAGTGTCTGTCTGTGTATGTCTTTGTTACTGTGTGTCAGTGTTTCTCTATGTTAGTGGGTGTCAGTGTGTGTTTGTTTGTGTTACTGGGTGTCAGTGTGTGTCTGTGTTACTTGGTGTAAGTGTGTGTCTTTGTTTCTTGGTGTCAGTGGAAGTCTTTGTTAATTGGTGTCAGTGTTTGTCTTTGTTACATGGTGTAAGTGTGTGTCTGTGTTACTGGGTATCAGTGCATGTCTTTGTTACATGGTGTCACTGTATGTCTGTGTTACTAGGTGTAAGTGTGTGTCGTTGTTACTTGGTGTGATTGTATGTCTTTGTTACTTGGTGTAAGTGTGTGTCTGTGTTACTGGGTATCAGAGTATGTCTTTGTGACTTGGTGTCAGTGCATGTCTTTGTTACTGGGTGTCAGTGTATGTCTTTGTTACTTGGTGTAAGTGTGTGTCTGTGTTACTGGGTATCAGTGTATGTCTTTGTGACTTGGTGTCAGTGTATGTCTTTGTTACTGGGTGTCAGTGTATGTCTTTGTGACTTGGTGTCAGTGTGTGTCTCTGTTAGTCTTTGTTACTTGGTGTCAGTGTATGTCTGTGTATGTCTTTGTTACTGTGTGTCAGTGTTTCTCTATGTTACTGGGTGTCAGTGTGTGTTTGTTTGTGTTACTGGGTGTCAGTGTGTGTCTGTGTTACTTGGTGTAAGTGTATGTCTTTGTTTCTTGCTGTCAGTGGATGTCTTTGTTTCTTGGTGTCAGTGTTTGTCTTTGTTACTTGGTGTAAGTGTATGTCTGTGTTACTGGGTATCAGTGCATGTCTTTGTTACATGGTGTCAGTGTATGTCTGTGTTACTTGGTGTAAGTGTGTGTCTTTGCTACTTGATGTAATTGTATGTCTTTGTTACTTGGTGTCAGTGTATGTCTGTGTATGTCTTTGTTACTGTGTGTCAGTGTTTCTCTATGTTACTGGGTGTCAGTGTGTGTTTGTTTGTGTTACTGGGTGTCAGTGTGTGTCTGTGTTACTGGGTATCAGTGTATGTCTTTGTTTCGTGGTGTCTGTGTATGTCTTTGTTACATGGAGTCAGTGTATGTCTGTGTTACTTGGTGTAAGTGTATGTCTGTGTTACTGGGTATCATTGCATGTCTTTGTTACATGGTGTCAGTGTATGTCTGTGTTACTTGGTGTAAGTGTGTGTCTTTGCTACTTGATGTAATTGTATGTCTTTGTTACTTGGTGTCAGTGTATGTCTGTGATACGTGGTGTAAGTGTATGTCTTTGTTACTTGGTGTGAGTGTATGTCTTTGTTACTTGGTGGCAGTGTGTTTCTGTGTTACTTGGTGTAAGTGTGTGTCTGTGTTACTTGGTATCAGTGCATGTCTTTGTTACTTGGTGTAAGTGTGTGTCTGTGTTACTGGGTGTAAGTGTGTGTCTTTGTTACTTGGTGTAATTGTATGTCTTTGTTACTTGGTATCAGTGTATGTCTTTGTGACTTGGTGTCAGTATATGTCTTTGTTACTGGGTGTCAGTGTGTGGCTTTGTGACTTGGTGTCAGTGTATGTCTTTGTTATTTGGCGTATGTGTGTGTCTGTGTTACTGGGTATCGGTGTATGTGTTTGTGACTTGGTGTCAGTGTATGTCTTTGTTACTGGGTGTCAGTGTGTGTCTTTGTGACTTGGTGCCAGTGTATGTCTTTGCTACTTGGTGTAAATGTATGTCTATGTTACTTGGTATCAGTGTATGTCTTTGTTACTTGGTGTCAGTGTATGTCAAAATAGTTGGTGTATGTGTACGTCTTTGTTACTTGGTGTAAGTGTGTATCTGTGTTACTGGTTATCAGTGTATATCTTTGTTACTTGTTGTAAGTGTGTGTCTGCGTTACTGGGTATCAGTGAATGTCTTTGCTACATGGTGACAGTGTATGTCTGTGTTACTTGGTGTAAGTGTGTGTCTTTGATACCTGGTGTAATTATATGTCTTTGTTAATTGGTGTCAGTGTAAGTCTGTGTTACTTGGTGTAAGTGCATGTCTTTGTTACTTGGTGTCAGTGTATGTCTTTGTGACTTGGTGTCAGTGTATGTCTTTGTTACTGGGTGTCACTGTATGTCTTTGTGACTTTGTGCCAGTGTATCTCTTTGTTACTGGGTCTCAGTTTATGTCTTTGTTACTTGGTGCCACTGTATGTCTTTGTTACTTGGTGTCAGTGTATTTCTGTGTTACTTGGTGTAAGTGTGTGTCTTTGTTACTTGGTGTAAGAGTGTGTCTGTGTTACTGGGTAACAGTGTATGTCTTTGTTACTTGGTGTCAGTGTATGTCGTTGTTACTTGGTGTATGTGTGTGTCTGTGTTACTGGGTGTCAGTGTATGTCTTTGTTACTTGGTGTCAGTGTATGTCTGTGTTGCTTGCTGTAAGTGTGTGTCTTTGTTACTTTGTGTAAGTGTATGTCTTTGTTCCTTGGTGTCAGTGTATGTCTGTGTTACTTTGTGTAAGTGTATGTCTTTGTTACTTTGTGTCAGTGTTTGTCTTTGTTACTTTGTGGAAGTATGTGTCTGTGTTACTGGGTATCAGCGTATGTCCTTGCGACTTGGTGTCAGTGTATGTCTTTGTTACTGGGTGTCAGTGTATGTCCTTGTGACTTGCTGTCAGTGAGTGTCTCTGTTATTCTTTGTTACTTGGTGTCAGTGTCTGTCTGTGTATGTCTTTGTTACTGTGTGTCAGTGTTTCTCTATGTTACTGGGTGTCAGTGTGTGTTTGTTTGTGTTACTGGGTGTCAGTGTGTGTCTGTGTTACTTGGTGTAAGTGTATGTCTTTGTTTCTTGGTGTCAGTGGAAGTCTTTGTTAATTGGTGTCAGTGTTTGTCTCCGTTCCTTGGTGTAAGTGTGTGTCTGTGTTACTGGTTCTCAGTTTATGTCTTTGTTACTTGGTGTCACTGTATGCCTTTGTTACTTGGTGTCAGTGTATTTCTGTGTTACTTGGTGTAAGTGTGTGTCTTTGTTACTTGGTGTAAGAGTGTGTCTGTGTTACTGGGTATCAGTGTATGTCTTTGTTTCTTGGTGTCAGTGTATGTCGTTGTTACTTGGTGTATGTGTGTGTCTGTGTTACTGGTTCTCAGTTTATGTCTTTGTTACTTGGTGTCACTGTATGCCTTTGTTACTGGTTCTCAGTTTATGTCTTTGTTACTTGGTGTAAGTGTATGTCTTTGTTTCTTGGTGTCAGTGGAAGTCTTTGTTAATTGGTGTCAGTGTTTGTCTCTGTTACTTGGTGTAAGTGTGTGTCTGTGTTACTGGGTATCAGTGTATGTCTTTGTTACTTGGTGTAAGTGTGTGTCTGTGTTACTGGGTATCAGTGTATGTCTTTGTTTCTGGGTGTCAGTGTATGTCTTTGTTATTGGGTGTCAGTGTATGTCTTTGTTACTTGGAGTAAGTGTGTGTCTGTGTTACTGGGTATCAGTGTATGTCTTTGATTCTTGGTGTCAGTGTATGTCTTTGTTACTTGGTGTCAGTGTATGTCTGTGTTACTGGGTATCAGTGCATGTCTTTGTTACATGGTGTCAGTGCATGTCTTTGTTACTGGGTGTCAGTGTATGTCTGTGTTACTTGGTATAAGTGTGTGTCTGTGTTACTGGGTATCAGTGTATGTCTTTGTGACTTGATGTCAGTGTATGTCTTTGTTACTGGTTGTCAGTGTATGTTTTTGTGACTTGGTGTCAGTGTGTGTCTCTGTTAGTCTTTGTTACTTGGTGTCAGTGTCTGTCTGTGTATGTCTTTGTTACTGTGTGTCAGTGTTTCTCTATGTTACTGGGTGTCAGTGTGTGTTTGTTTGTGTTACTTGGTGTCAGTGTGTGTCTGAGTTACTGGGTATCAGTGAATGTCTTTGCGACATGGTGACAGTGTATGTCTGTGTTACTTGGTGTAAGTGTGTGTCCTTGTTACTTGGTGTAATTGTATGTCTTTGTTACTTGGTGTCAGTGTATCTCTGTGTTACTTGGTGTAAGTGTATGTCTTTGCTACTTGGTGTCAGTGTACGGCTTTGTTACTTGGTGTAAGTGTGTGTCTGTGTTACTTGGTGTAAGTGTGTGTCTGTGTTACTTGGTATCAGTGTGTGTCTTTGTTACTTTGGTTTAAGTGTGTGTCTGTGTTACTGGGTGTAAGTGTGTGTCTTTGTTACTTGGTGTAATTGTATGTCTTTGTTACTTGGTGTCAGTTTATGTCTTTGTTAATTGGTTTCAGTGTATGTCTGTGTTACTTGGTGTAAGTGTGTGTCTTTGTTACTTGGTGTAATTGTATGTCTTTGTTACTTGGTGTCAGTGTATGTCTTTGTTACATGGTGTAAGTGAGAGTTTGTGTTACTTGGTGTAAGTGTGTGTCTGTGTTACTTGGTATCAGTGTATGTCTTTGTTACTTGGTGTAAGTGTGTGTCTGTGTTACTGGGTAACAGTGTATGTCTTTGTTACTTGGTGTCAGTGTATGTCTGTGTTACTTGGTGTAAGTGTGTGTCTTTGTTACTTGGTGTAATTGTATGTCTTTGTTACTTGGTGTCAGTGTATGTCTGTGCTACTTGGTGTTAGTGTATGACTTTGTTACTTGCTGTCAGTGTAAGTCTTTGTTGCTTGTTGTAAGTGTGTGTCTGTGTTACTGGGTATCAGTGTATGTCTTTGTTACTTGGTGTCAGTCTATGTCTTTGTGACTTGGTGTCAGTGTATGTCTTTGTTACTGGGTGTCACTGTATGTCTTTGTGACTTTGTTCCAGTGTATGTCTTTGTTACTGGGTGTCAGTTTATGTCTTTGTTACTTGGTGTCACTGTATGTGTTTTTTACTTGGTGTCAGTGTATTTCTGTGTTACTTGGTGTAAGTGTGTGTCTTTGTTACTTGGTGTAAGAGTGTGTCTGTGTTACTGGGTATCAGTGTATATCTTTGTTACTTGGTGTCAGTGTATGTCATTGTTACTTGGTGTATGTGTGTGTCTGTGTTACTGGGTGTCAGTGTATGTCTTTGTTACTTGGTGTCAGTGTATGTCTGTGTTGCTTGGTGTAAGTGTGTGTCTTTGTTACTTTGTGTAAGTGTATGTCTTTGTTCCTTGGTGTCAGTGTATGTCTGTGTTACTTTGTGTAAGTGTATGTCTTTGTTCCTTTGTGTCAGTGTTTGTCTTTGTTACTTTGTGGAAGTATGTGTCTGTGTTACTGGGTATCAGTGTATGTCCTTGCGACTTGGTGTCAGTGTATGTCTTTGTTACTGGGTGTCAGTGTATGTCCTTGTGACTTGGTGTCAGTGAGTGTCTCTGTTTCTCTTTGTTACTTGGTGTCAGTGTCTGTCTGTGTATGTCTTTGTTACTGTGTGTCAGTGTTTCTCTAAGTTAGTGGGTGAAAGTGTGTGTTTGTTTGTGTTACTGGGTGTCAGTGTGTGTCTGTGTTACTTGGTGTAAGTGTATGTCTTTGTTTCTTGGTGTCAGTGGAAGTCTTTGTTCATTGGTGTCAGTGTTTGTCTTTGTTACTTGGTGTAAGTGTGTGTCTGTGTTACTGGGTATCAGTGCATGTCTTTGTTACATGGTGTCACTGTATGTCTGTGTTACTAGGTGTAAGTGTATGTCTTTGTTACTGGGTGTCAGTGGAAGTCTTTGTTAATTGGTGTCAGTGTTTGTCTCTGTTACTTGGTGTAAGTGTGTGTTTGTGTTACTGGGTCTCAGTTTATGTCTTTGTTACTTGGTGTCACTGTATGTCTTTGTTACTTGGTGTCAGTGTATTTCTGTGTTACTTGGTGTAAGTGTGTGTCTTTGTTACTTGGTGTAAGAGTGTGTCTGTGTTACTGGGTATCAGTGTATGTCTTTGTTTCTTGGTGTCAGTGTATGTCGTTGTTACTTGGTGTATGTGTGTGTCTGTGTTACTGGGTGTCAGTGTATGTCTTTGTTACTTGGTGTCAGTGTATGTCTGTGTTGCTTGCTGTAAGTGTGTGTCTTTGTTACTTTGTGTAAGTGTATGTCTTTGTTCCTTGGTGTCAGTGTATGTCTGTGTTACTTTGTGTAATTGTATGTCTTTGTTACATTGTGTCAGTGTTTGTCTTTGTTACTTTGTGGAAGTATGTGTCTGTGTTACTGGGTATCAGCGTATGTCCTTGCGACTTGGTGTCAGTGTATGTCTTTGTTACTGGGTGTCAGTGTATGTCCTTGTGACTTGCTGTCAGTGAGTGTCTCTGTTATTCTTTGTTACTTGGTGTCAGTGTCTGTCTGTGTATGTCTTTGTTACATTGTGTCAGTGTTTCTCTATGTTAGTGGGTGTCAGTGTGTGTTTGTTTGTGTTACTGGGTGTCAGTGTGTGTCTGTGTTACTTGGTGTAAGTGTATGTCTTTGTTTCTTGGTGTCAGTGGAAGTCTTTGTTAATTGGTGTCAGTGTTTGTCTCTGTTACTTGGTGTAAGTGTGTGTCTGTGTTACTGGGTATCAGTGTATGTCTTTGTTACTTGGTGTAAGTGTGTGTCTGTGTTACTGGGTATCAGTGTATGTCTTTGTTTCTGGGTGTCAGTGTATGTCTTTGTTACTGGGTGTCAGTGTATGTCTTTGTTACTTGGAGTAAGTGTGTGTCTGTGTTCCTGGGTATCAGTGTATGTCTTTGATTCTTGGTGTCAGTGTATGTCTTTGCTACTTGGTGTAAGTGTGTGTCTGTGTTACTGGGTATCAGTGTATGTCTTTGTGACTTGGTGTCAGTGTATGTCTTTGTTACTGGTTGTCAGTGTATGTCTTTGTGACTTGGTGTCAGTGTGTGTCTCTGTTAGTCTTTGTTACTTGGTGTCAGTGTCTGTCTGTGTATGTCTTTGTTACTGTGTGTCAGTGTTTCTCTATGTTACTGGGTGTCAGTGTGTGTTTGTTTATGTTACTTGGTGTCAGTGTGTGTCTGTGTTACTGGGTATCAGTGAATGTCTTTGCGACATGGTGACAGTGTATGTCAAAATACTTGGTGTAAGTGTATGTCTTTGTTACTTGGTGTAATTGTCTGTCTTTGTTACTTGGTGTAATTGTCTGTCCGGGTTACTTGGTGTAAGTGTGTCTCTTTGGTACTTGATGTAAGTGTATGACTTTATTACTTGGTGTCAGTGTATGTCTTTGTTACTTGGTGTCAGTGAATGTCTGTGTTACTTGGTGTATGTGTGTGCCTGTGTTACTGGGTATCAATGTCTGTCTGTGTTACTTGGTGTCAGTGTATGTCTTTTTTACTTGGTGTAAGTGTGTGTCTGTGTTCCTGGGTGTCAGTGTGTGTCTGTGTTACTTGGTGTAAGTGTGTGTCTTTGTTACATGGTGTCCGTGTGTATCTGTGTTACTGGGTGTCAGTGTATGACTTTGTTACTGGGTGTCAGTGTATGTCTTTGTTACTTGGTGTAAGCGTGTGTCTGTGTTACTGGGTATCAGTCTATGTCTTTGTTACTTGGTGTCAGTGCATGTCTGTGTTGCTTGGTGAAAGTGTATGTCTTACTTACTTGGTGTCAGTCTATGTCTGTGTTACTTGGTGTAAGTGTGTGTCTTTGTTACTTGCTGTCAGTGTATGGCTTTGTTACTTGGTGTAAGTGTGTGTTTCTGTTACTTGCTGTATGTGTGTGTCTGTCTTACTTGGTGTAAGTGTGTGTCTGTGTTACTGGGTATCAGTGTATGTCTTTGTTACTTGGTGTCTGTGTATGTCTGTGTTACTTGTTGTAAGTGTGTGTCTGTGTTACTGGGTATCAGTGTATGTCTTTGTGACTTGGTTTCAGTGTATGTCTTTGTTACTGGGTGTCAGTTTGTTTCTTTGTGACTTGGTGTCAGTGTATGTCTTTGTTACTTGGAGCAATTGTCTGTCTTTGTTAGTTGGTTTCAGTGTATGTCTGGGTTACTTGGTGTAAGTGTGTGTCTTTGTTACTTGGTGTAAGTGTATGTCTTTGTTACTTGTTGTCAATGTATGTCTTTGATTCTTGGTGTCAGTGTATGTCTGTGGTACTTGGTGTAAGTGTGTGACTGTGTTACTGGGTATCAGAGTATGTCTTTGTCACTTGGTGTCAGTGTATGTCTGTGTTACTTGGTTCAAGTGTGTGTTTGTGTTACTGGGTGTCAGTGTGTGTCTTTGTTACTTGGAGTCCATGTGTGTCTGTGTTACTGGGTGTCAGTGTATGTCTTTGTTACTGGGTGTCAGTGTATGTCTTTGTTACTTGGTGTAAGTGTGTGTCTGTGTTACTCTGTATCAGTGTATGTCTTTGTGACTTGGTGTCAGCGTATATCTTTGTTATTGGGTGTCATTGTGTGTCTTTGTGACTTGATGTCAGTGTATGTCTTTGTTACTTGGTGTATGTGTGTGTCTGTGTTACTGGGTATCAGTGTATGTCTTCGTTCCCTGGTGTCAGTGTATGTCAAAATACTTGGTGTAAGTGTCTGTCTTTGTTACTTGGTGTCAGTGTATGCCTTTGTTACTTGGTGTCAGCGTATGTCTTTGTTACTTGGTGTCAGGGTGTGTCTGTGATACTGGGTATCAGTGTATGTCTTTGTGACTTGGTATTAGTGTATGTCTTTGAGACCTGTTGTCAGTGTATGTCATTGTTACTGGGTGTCAGTGTATGTTTGTGTGACTTGGTGTCAGCGTATGTCTTTGTTCCTGTGTATCAGTGGTTCTCTGTGTTACGGGGTGTCAGTGTGTGTTTGTTTGCTTTAATGGGTGTCAGTGTGTATCTGTGACACTAGGTGTCAGTATTTAGTTTAGTTTTGAGATACTGCCCTTAAACAGGCCCTTCGGCCCACCTAGACTGTGCCGACCATCAACCTCCCATTTCAGCTAATCCGACACTAATCCCGTATTCAGATCGCATCCCCACCTGTCCCTATATATTTCCCTACCACCTACCTATACTAGGGGCAATTTATGATGGCCAATTAACCTATCAACCTGCAAGTCTTTGGCATGTGGGAGGAAAGCGGAGCACCCGGAGGAAACTCAGCAGACACAGGGAGAACTTGCAAACTCAGCACAGGCAGTACACAGAATCGAACCCGGGTCCCTGGAGCTGTGAGGCTGCGGTGCTAACCACTGCGCCAATGTGCCCCACTCCCCACAGTGTGTGCCTGTGTTACTGGGAATCAGTGTATGTCTTTGTTGCTTGGTGTCAGTGTATGTCTGTGTTACTTGCTTTCAGTGTGTTTGTTTGTGTTACAGGGTGTCAGTGTGTGTCTGTGTTACTTGGTGTATGTGTGTGTCTTTGTTACTTGGTGTCCGTGTGTGTCTGTGTTACTGGGTGTCAGTGCATGTCTTTGTTACTGGGTGTCAATGTATTTCTTTGTTACTTGGTGTAAGTGTGTGTCTGTGTGACTGGGTATCAGTGTCTGTCTTTGTTACTTGGTGTCAATGTATGTCTATGTTACTTGGTGTAAGTGTGTGTCTGTGTTACTGGGTGTCAGTGTGTGTCTGTGTTACTTGGTGTAAGTGTGTGCTTTTGTTACTTGGTGTCCGTGTGTGTCTGTGTTACTGGGTGTCAGTGTATGACTTTGTTACTGGGTGTCAGTGTATGTCTTTGTTACTTGGTGTCAGTGTGTGTCTGTGTTACTGGGTATCAGAGTCTGTCTTTGTTACTTGGTGTAAGCGCGTGTCTGTGTTACTGGGTATCAGTGTATGTCTGTGTTACTTGGTGTCAGTGTCTGTCTTTGTTACTTGGTGTCAGTCTATGTCTGTGTTACTTGGTGTAAGTGTGTGTCTGTGTTACTGGGTATCAGTGTATGTCTTAGTGACTTGGTTTCAGTGTATGTCTTTGTTACTGGGTGTCAGTGTATGCCTTGTTACTTGGTGTAAGTGTGTGTCTGTGTTACTGGGTATCAGTGTATGTCTTTGTTACTTGGTGTCAGTGTATGTCAAAATACTTGGTGTAAGTGTATGTCTTTGTTACTTGGTGTAATTGCCTGTCTTAGCTACTTGGTGTCAGTGTATGTCTGTGTTACTTGGTGTAAGTGCGTGCCTGTGTTACGAGGTATCAATGTAGTTCCTTGTTACTTGGTTTCAGTGTATGTCTTTGTTACTTGGTGTAAGTGTGTGTCTGCGTTACTGGGTGTCAGAGTGTGTCTGTGTTACTTGGTGTAAGTGTGTGTCTTTGTTACTTGGTTTCAGTGTATGCCTTTGTTACTTGGTGTAATTGTGTGTCTGTGTTACTGGGTATCAGTGTATGTATTTGTTACTTGGTGTCAGTGTGTGTCTTTGTTACTGGGTGCCAGTGTATGTCTTTGTTACTGGGTGTCAGTGTGTGTCTTTGTGACTTGGTGTAAGTGTGTGTCTGTGTTACTGGGTATCAGTGTATGTCTTTGTTACTTGGTGTCAGTGTGTGTCTTTGTTACTTGGTTTCAGTGTATGTCTTTGTTACTTGGTGTAATTGTGTGTCTGTGTTACTGGGTATCAGTGTATGTATTTGTTACTTGGTGTCAGTGTGAGTCATTGTGACTTGGTGTAAGTGTGTGTCTGTGTTACTGGATGTCAGTGTCTTTCTTTGTTACTTGGTGTAAGTGCGTGTCTGTGTTACTGGGTATCAGTGTCTGTCTTTGTTACTGGGTGTCAGTGTGTGTCTTTGTGACGTGGTGTAAGTGTTGTCTGTATTACTGGGTGTCAGTGCCTGTCTTTGTTAAGTGGTGTCAGTGTATGTCTGTGTTACTGGGTATCAGCGTATGTCTTTGTTACTTGGTGTCAGTGTATGTCCGTGTTACTTGGTGGAAGTGTGTGTCTTTGTTACTTGGTGTCAGTGTATGTCTTTGTTACTTGTTGTAAGTGTATGTCTTTGTTACTTGGTGTCAGTGTCTGTCTTTTTTACTTGGTGTCATTGTATGTCTTTGTTACTTTGTGTAAGTGTCTGTCTTTGTTACTGGGTGTCAGTGTGTGTCTTTGTTACTTGGTGTAAGTGTGTGTCAGAGTTAGTCTGTATCAGTGTATGTCTTTGTGACTTGGTGTCAGTGTATGTCTTTGTGACTAGGTATCAGAGTGTGTCTTTGTGACTTGTTGTCAGTGTATGTCATTGTTACTGGGTGTAAGTGTGTGTCTGTGTTACTGGGTATCAGTGTATGTCTTTGTTCCTTGGTGTCAGTGTATGCCTTTGTTACTTGGTGTCAGTGTATGTCTTTGTTACTTGGTGTCAGTGTGTGTCTGTGTTACTGGGTATCAGTGTATGTCTTTGTGACTTGGTGTCAGTGTATGTCTTTGTGACTAGGTATCAGAGTGTGTCTTTGTGACTTGTTGTCAGTGTATGTCATTGTTACTGGGTGTAAGTGTGTGGCTGTGTTACTGGGTATCAGTGTATGTCTTTGTTCCTTGGTGTCAGTGTATGTCAAAATACTTGGTGTAAGTGTCTGTCTTTGTTACTTGGTGTCAGTGTATGCCTTTGTTACTTGGTGTCAGTGTATGTCTTTGTTACTTGGTGTCAGTGTGTGTCTGTGTTACTGGGTATCAGTGTATGTCTTTGTGACTTGGTGTCAGTGTATGTCTTTGTGACTAGGTATCAGAGTGTGTCTTTGTGACTTGTTGTCAGTGTATGTCATTGTTACTGGGTGTAAGTGTGTGGCTGTGTTACTGGGTATCAGTGTATGTCTTTGTTCCTTGGTGTCAGTGTATGTCAAAATACTTGGTGTAAGTGTCTGTCTTTGTTACTTGGTGTCAGTGTATGCCTTTGTTACTTGGTGTCAGTGTATGTCATTGTTACTGGGTGTCAGTGTGTGTTTGTGTGACTTGGTGTCAGTGTATGTCTTTGTTCCTGTGTATCAGTGGTTCTCTGTGTTACGGGGTGTCAGTGTGTGTTTGTCTGTGTTACTGGGTGTCAGTGTGTGTCTGTGACACTAGGTGTCAGTATTTAGTTTAGTTTGGAGATACTGCCCTTAAACAGGCCCTTCGGCCCACCAAGACTGTGCCGACCATCAACCTCCCATTTCAGCTAATGCTACACTAATCCCGTATTCCTATCACATCCCCACCTGTCCCTATATATTTCCCTACCACCTACCTGTACTAGGGGCAATTTATGATGGCCAATTAACCTATCAACCTGCAATCCTTTGGCACGTGGGAGGAAAGCGGAGCACCCGGAGGAAACTCACGCAGACACAGGGAGAAATTGCAAACTCCGCACAGGCAGTACACAGAATCGAACCCGGGTCCCTTGAGCTGTGAGGCTGCGGTGCTAACCACTGCGCCAATGTGCCCCACTCCCCACAGTGTGTGCCTGTGTTACTGGGTATCAGTGTATGTCTTTGTTACTTGGTGTCAGTGTATGTCTGTGTTACTTGCTTTCAGTGTGTTTGTTTGTGTTACAGGGTGTCAGTGTGTGTCTGTGTTACTTGGTGTATGTGTGTGTCTTTGTTACTTGGTGTCCGTGTGTGTCTGTGTTACTGGGTGTCAGTGTATGACTTTGTTACTGGGTGTCAGTGTATGTCTTTGATACTTGGTGTCAGTGTGTGTCTGTGTTACTGGGTATCAGAGTCTGTCTTTGTTACTTGGTGTAAGCGTGTGTCTGTGTTACTCGGTATCAGTGTATGTCTTTGTTACTTGGTGTCAGTGTATGTCTGTGTTACTTGGCGAAAGTGTATGTCTTTGTTACTTGGTGTCAGTCTATGTCTGTGTTACTTTGTGCAAGTGTGTGTCTGTGTTACTGGGTATCAGTGCATGTCTTTGTGACTTGGTTTCAGTGTATGTCTTTGTTACTGGGTGTCAGTGTGTGTCTTTGTGACTTGGTGTCAGTGTATGTCTTTGTTACTTGGTGTAAGTGTGTGTCTGTGTTACTGGGTATCAGTGTATGTCTTTGTTACTTGGTGTCAGTGTATGTCAAAATACTTGGTTTAAGTGTATGTCTTTGTTACTTGGTGTAATTGTCTGTCTTTGTAGGTTGGTTTCAGTGTATGTCTGGGTCAATTGGTGTAAGTGTGTGTCTTTGTTACTTGGTGTAAGTGTATGTCTTTGTTACTTGGTGTCAGTGTATGTCTTTGTTACTTGGTGTCAGTGTATGTCTGTGTTACTTGGTGTAAGTGCGTGCCTGTGTTACTGGGTATCAATGTATGTCTTTGTTACTTGGTGTCAGTGTATGTCTTTGTTACTTGGTGTACGTGTGTGTCTGCGTTACTGGGTGTCAGTGTGTGTCTGTGTTACTTGGTATAAGTGTGTGTCTTTGTTACTTAGTTTCAGTGTATGTCTTTGTTACTTGGTGTAATTGTGTGTCTGTGTTACTGGGTATCAGTGTATGTCTTTGTTACTTGGTATCAGCGTGTGTCTTTGTTACTGGGTGTCAGTGTATGTCTTTGTTACTGGGTGTCAGTGTGTGTCTTTGTGACTTGGTGTAAGTGTGTGTCTCTGTTACTGGGTATCAGTGTATGTCTTTGTTACTTGGTGTCAGTGTGTGTCTTTGTTACTGGGTGTCAGTGTATGTCTTTGTTACTGGGTGTCAGTGTGTGTCATTGTGACTTGGTGCAAGTGTGTGTCTGTGTTACTGGATGTCAGTGTCTGTCTTTGTTACTTGGTGTAAGTGCGTGTCTGTGTTACTGGGTACCAGTGTCTGTCTTTGTTACTGGGTGTCAGTGTCTGTCTTTGTTACTTGGTGTAAGTGTGTGTCTGTGTTACTGGGTATCTGCATATGTCTTTGTTACTTGGTGTCAGTGTATGTCCGTGTTACTTGGTGGAAGTGTGTGTCTTTGTTAATTTGTGGAAGTGTATGTCTGTCTTACTTGGTGTCAGTGTATGTGTTTGTCACTTGGTGTAAGTGTATGTCTTTGTTACTTGGAGCAATTGTCTGTCTTTGTTAGTTGGTTTAAGTGTATGTCTGGGTTACTTGGTGTAAGTGTGTGTCTTTGTTACTTGGTGTAAGTGTATGTCTTTGTTACTTGGTGTCAATGTATGTCTTTGATTCTTGGTGTTAGTGTATGTCTGTGGTACTTGGTGTAAGTGTGTGACTGTGTGACTGGGTATCAGAGTATGTCTTTGTCACTTGGTGTCAGTGTATGTCTGTGTTACTTGGTGCAAGTGTGTTTCTGTGTTACTGGGTTTCAGTGTGTGTCTGTGTTACTTGGTGGAAGTGTGTGTCTTTGTTACTTGGAGTCCGTGTGTGTCTGTGTTACTGGGTGTCAGTGTATGTCTTTGTTACTGGGTGTCAGTGTATGTCTTTGTTACTTGGTGTAAGTGTGTGCCTGTGTTACTCTGTATCAGTGTATGTCTTTGTGACTTGGTGTCAGTGTATGTCTTTGTTATTGGGTGTCATTGTGTGTCTTTGTGACTTGATGTCAGTGTATGTCTTTGTTACTTGGTGTAAGTGTGTGTCTGTGTTACTGGGTATCAGTGTATGTCTTCGTTCCTTGGTGTCAGTGTATGTCAAAATACTTGGTGTAAGTGTCTGTCTTTGTTACTTGGTGTCAGTGTATGCCTTTGTTACTTGGTGTCAGCGTATGTCTTTGTTACTTGGTGTCAGTGTGTGTCTGTGTTACTGGGTATCAGTGTATGTCTTTGTGACTTGGTATTAGTGTATGTCTTTGTGACCTGTTGTCAGTGTATGTCATTGTTACTGGGTGTCAGTGTATGTTTGTGTTACTTGGTGTCAGCGGATGTCTTTGTTCCTGTGTATCAGTGGTTCTCTGTGTTACGGGGTGTCAGTGTGTGTTTGTTTGTGTTAATGGGTGTCAGTGTGTATCTGTGACACTAGGTGTCAGTATTTAGTTTAGTTTAGAGATACTGCCCTTCAACAGGCAATTCGGCCCACCGAGACTGTGCCGACCATCAACCTCCCATTTCAGCTAATCCTACACTAATCCCGTATTCCTATCGCATCCCCACCTGTCCCTATATATTTCCCTACCACCTACCTATACTAGGGGCAATTTATGATGGCCAATTAACCTATCAACCTTCAAGTCTTTGGCACCCGGAGGAAACTCACGCAGACACAGGGAGAACTTGCAAACTCCGCACAGGCAGTACCCAGAATCGAACCCGGGTCCCTGGAGCTAAGAGGCTGCGGTGTTAACCACTGCGCCAATGTGCCCCACTCCCCACAGTGTGTGCCTGTGTTACTGGGTATCAGTGTATGTCTTTGTTACTTGGTGTCAGTGTATGTCTGTGTTACTTGCTTTCAGTGTGTTTGTTTGTGTTACAGGGTGTCAGTGTGTGTCTGTGTTACTTGGTGTATGTGTGTTTCTTTGTTACTTGTTGTCCGTGTGTGTCTGTGTTACTGGGTGTCAGTGCATGTCTTTGTTACTGGGTGTCAATGTATTTCTTTGTTACTTGGTGTAAGTGTGTGTCTGTGTGACTGGGTATCAGTGTCTTTCTTTGTTACTTGGTGTCAGTGTATGCCTATGTTACTTGGTGTAAGTGTGTGTCTGTGTTACTGGGTGTCAGTGTGTGTCTGTGTTACTGGGTGTCAGTGTATGTCTTTGTTACTTGGTGTCAGTGTCTGTCTGTGTTACTGGGTATCAGAGTCTGTCTTTGTTACTTGGTGTCAGCGTGTGTCTGTGTTACTGGGTATCAGTGTATGTCTTTGTTACTTGGTGTCAGTGTATGTCTGTGTTACTTGGTGTCAGTGTCTGTCTTTGTTACTTGGTGTCAGTCTATGTCTGTGTTACTTGGTGTAAGTGTGTGTCTGTGTTACTGGGTATCAGTGTATGACTTAGTGACTTGGTTTCAGTGTATGTCTTTGTTACTGGGTGTCAGTGTGTGTCTTTGTGACTTGGTGTCAGTGTATGTCTTTGTTACTTGGTGTAAGTGTGTGTCTGTGTTACTGGGTATCAGTGTATGTCTTTGTTACTTGGTGTCAGTGTATGTCAAAATACTTGGTGTAAGTGTATGTCTTTGTTACTGGGTGTAATTGCCTGTCTTTGCTACTTGATGTCAGTGTATGTCTGTGTTACTTGGTGTAAGTGCGTGCCTGTGTTACTGGGTATCAATGTCTGTCCTTGTTACTTGGTGTCAGTGTATGTCTTTGTTACTTGGTGTAAGTGTGTGTCTGCGTTACTGGGTGTCAGTGTGTGTCTGTGTTACTTGGTGTAAGTGTGTGTCTTTGTTACTTGGTTTCAGTGTATGTATTTCTTACTTGGTGTAATTGTGTGTCTGTGTTACTGGGTATCAGTGTATGTATTTGTTACTTGGTGTCAGTGTGTGTCTTTGTTACTGGCTGTCAGTGTATGTCTTTGTTACTGGGTGTCAGTGTGTGTCTTTGTGACTTGGTGTAAGTGTGTGTCTGTGTTACTGGGTATCAGTGTATGTCTTTGTTACTTGGTGTCAGTGTGTGTCTTTGTTACTGGGTGTCAGTGTATGTCTTTGTTACTGGGTGTCAGTGTATGTCATTGTGACTTGGTGTCAGTGTGTGTCTGTGTTACTGGATGTCAGTGTCTTTCTTTGTTACTTGGTGTAAGTGCGTGTCTGTGTTACTGGGTATCAGTGTCTGTCTTTGTTACTGGGTGTCAGTGTGTGTCTTTGTGACGTGGTGTAAGTGTTGTCTGTATTACTGGGTGTCAGTGTCTGTCTTTGTTTCTTGGTGTCAGTGTGTGTCTGTGTTACTGGGTATCAGCGTATGTCTTTGTTACTTGGTGTCAGTGTATGTCCGTGTTACTTGGTGGAAGTGTGTGTCTTTGTTATTTGGTGTCAGTGTATGTCTTTGTTTCTTGTTGTAAGTGTATGTCTTTGTTACTTGGTGTCAGTGTCTGTCTTTTTTACTTGGTGTCATTGTATGTCTTTGTTACTTTGTGTAAGTGTCTGTCTTTGTTACTGTGTGTCAGTGTCTGTCTTTGTTTCTTGGTGTCAGTGTGTGTCTGTGTTACTGGGTATCAGCGTATGTCTTTGTTACTTGGTGTCAGTGTATGTCCGTGTTACTTGGTGGAAGTGTGTGTCTTTGTTATTTGGTGTCAGTGTATGTCTTTGTTTCTTGGTGTAAGTGTATGTCTTTGTTACTTGGTGCCAGTGTCTGTATTTTTTACTTGGTGTCTTTGTATGTCTTTGTTACTTGGTGTAAGTGTATGTCTTTGTTACTTGGAGCAATTGTCTGTCTTTGTTAGTTGGTTTCAGTGTATGTCTGGGTTACTTGGTGTAAGTGTGTGTCTTTGTTACTTGGTGTAAGTGTATGTCTTTGTTACTTGGTGTCAATGTATGTCTTTGATTCTTGGTGTTAGTGTATGTCTGTGGTACTTGGTGTAAGTGTGTGACTGTGTGACTGGGTATCAGAGTATGTCTTTGTCACTTGGTGTCAGTGTATGTCTGTGTTACTTGGTGCAAGTGTGTTTCTGTGTTACTGGGTTTCAGTGTGTGTCTGTGTTACTTGGTGGAAGTGTGTGTCTTTGTTACTTGGAGTCCGTGTGTGTCTGTGTTACTGGGTGTCAGTGTATGTCTTTGTTACTGGGTGTCAGTGTATGTCTTTGTTACTTGGTGTAAGTGTGTGCCTGTGTTACTCTGTATCAGTGTATGTCTTTGTGACTTGGTGTCAGTGTATGTCTTTGTTATTGGGTGTCATTGTGTGTCTTTGTGACTTGATGTCAGTGTATGTCTTTGTTACTTGGTGTAAGTGTGTGTCTGTGTTACTGGGTATCAGTGTATGTCTTCGTTCCTTGGTGTCAGTGTATGTCAAAATACTTGGTGTAAGTGTCTGTCTTTGTTACTTGGTGTCAGTGTATGCCTTTGTTACTTGGTGTCAGCGTATGTCTTTGTTACTTGGTGTCAGTGTGTGTCTGTGTTACTGGGTATCAGTGTATGTCTTTGTGACTTGGTATTAGTGTATGTCTTTGTGACCTGTTGTCAGTGTATGTCATTGTTACTGGGTGTCAGTGTATGTTTGTGTTACTTGGTGTCAGCGGATGTCTTTGTTCCTGTGTATCAGTGGTTCTCTGTGTTACGGGGTGTCAGTGTGTGTTTGTTTGTGTTAATGGGTGTCAGTGTGTATCTGTGACACTAGGTGTCAGTATTTAGTTTAGTTTAGAGATACTGCCCTTCAACAGGCAATTCGGCCCACCGAGACTGTGCCGACCATCAACCTCCCATTTCAGCTAATCCTACACTAATCCCGTATTCCTATCGCATCCCCACCTGTCCCTATATATTTCCCTACCACCTACCTATACTAGGGGCAATTTATGATGGCCAATTAACCTATCAACCTTCAAGTCTTTGGCACCCGGAGGAAACTCACGCAGACACAGGGAGAACTTGCAAACTCCGCACAGGCAGTACCCAGAATCGAACCCGGGTCCCTGGAGCTAAGAGGCTGCGGTGTTAACCACTGCGCCAATGTGCCCCACTCCCCACAGTGTGTGCCTGTGTTACTGGGTATCAGTGTATGTCTTTGTTACTTGGTGTCAGTGTATGTCTGTGTTACTTGCTTTCAGTGTGTTTGTTTGTGTTACAGGGTGTCAGTGTGTGTCTGTGTTACTTGGTGTATGTGTGTTTCTTTGTTACTTGTTGTCCGTGTGTGTCTGTGTTACTGGGTGTCAGTGCATGTCTTTGTTACTGGGTGTCAATGTATTTCTTTGTTACTTGGTGTAAGTGTGTGTCTGTGTGACTGGGTATCAGTGTCTTTCTTTGTTACTTGGTGTCAGTGTATGCCTATGTTACTTGGTGTAAGTGTGTGTCTGTGTTACTGGGTGTCAGTGTGTGTCTGTGTTACTTGGTGTAAGTGTGTGCTTTTGTTACTTGGTGTCCGTGTGTGTCTGTGTTACTGGGTGTCAGTGTATGACTTTGTTACTGGGTGTCAGTGTATGTCTTTGTTACTTGGTGTCAGTGTCTGTCTGTGTTACTGGGTATCAGAGTCTGTCTTTGTTACTTGGTGTCAGCGTGTGTCTGTGTTACTGGGTATCAGTGTATGTCTTTGTTACTTGGTGTCAGTGTATGTCTGTGTTACTTGGTGTCAGTGTCTGTCTTTGTTACTTGGTGTCAGTCTATGTCTGTGTTACTTGGTGTAAGTGTGTGTCTGTGTTACTGGGTATCAGTGTATGACTTAGTGACTTGGTTTCAGTGTATGTCTTTGTTACTGGGTGTCAGTGTGTGTCTTTGTGACTTGGTGTCAGTGTATGTCTTTGTTACTTGGTGTAAGTGTGTGTCTGTGTTACTGGGTATCAGTGTATGTCTTTGTTACTTGGTGTCAGTGTATGTCAAAATACTTGGTGTAAGTGTATGTCTTTGTTACTGGGTGTAATTGCCTGTCTTTGCTACTTGATGTCAGTGTATGTCTGTGTTACTTGGTGTAAGTGCGTGCCTGTGTTACTGGGTATCAATGTCTGTCCTTGTTACTTGGTGTCAGTGTATGTCTTTGTTACTTGGTGTAAGTGTGTGTCTGCGTTACTGGGTGTCAGTGTGTGTCTGTGTTACTTGGTGTAAGTGTGTGTCTTTGTTACTTGGTTTCAGTGTATGTATTTCTTACTTGGTGTAATTGTGTGTCTGTGTTACTGGGTATCAGTGTATGTATTTGTTACTTGGTGTCAGTGTGTGTCTTTGTTACTGGCTGTCAGTGTATGTCTTTGTTACTGGGTGTCAGTGTGTGTCTTTGTGACTTGGTGTAAGTGTGTGTCTGTGTTACTGGGTATCAGTGTATGTCTTTGTTACTTGGTGTCAGTGTGTGTCTTTGTTACTGGGTGTCAGTGTATGTCTTTGTTACTGGGTGTCAGTGTATGTCATTGTGACTTGGTGTCAGTGTGTGTCTGTGTTACTGGATGTCAGTGTCTTTCTTTGTTACTTGGTGTAAGTGCGTGTCTGTGTTACTGGGTATCAGTGTCTGTCTTTGTTACTGGGTGTCAGTGTGTGTCTTTGTGACGTGGTGTAAGTGTTGTCTGTATTACTGGGTGTCAGTGTCTGTCTTTGTTTCTTGGTGTCAGTGTGTGTCTGTGTTACTGGGTATCAGCGTATGTCTTTGTTACTTGGTGTCAGTGTATGTCCGTGTTACTTGGTGGAAGTGTGTGTCTTTGTTATTTGGTGTCAGTGTATGTCTTTGTTTCTTGTTGTAAGTGTATGTCTTTGTTACTTGGTGTCAGTGTCTGTCTTTTTTACTTGGTGTCATTGTATGTCTTTGTTACTTTGTGTAAGTGTCTGTCTTTGTTACTGGGTGTCAGTGTCTGTCTTTGTGACTTGGTGTAAGTGTGTGTCTCTATTACTGGGTGTGAATGTCTGTCTTTGTTACTTGGTGTAAGAGTGTGTCAGAGTTAGTCTGTATCAGTGTATGTCTTTGTGACTTGGTGTCAGTGTATGTCTTTGTGACTAGGTATCAGAGTGTGTCTTTGTGACTTGTTGTCAGTGTATGTCATTGTTACTGGGTGTAAGTGCGTGTCTGTGTTACTGGGTATCAGTGTATGTCTTTGTTCCTTGGTGTCAGTGTATGTCAAAATACTTGGTGTAAGTGTCTGTCTTTGTTACTTGGTGTCAGTGTATGCCTTTGTTACTTGGTGTCAGTGTATGTCTTTGTTACTTGGTGTCAGTGTGTGTCTGTGTTACTGGGTATCAGTGTATGTCTTTGTGACTTGGTATTAGTGTATGTCTCTGTGACCTGTTGTCAGTGTATGTCATTGTTACTGGGTGTCAGTGTGTGTTTGTGTTACTTGGTGTCAGTGTATGTCTTTGTTACTTGGTTTAAGTGTATGTCTTTGTTACTTGGTGTAATTGCCTGTCTTTGCTACTTGGTTTCAGTGCATGTCTGGGTTACTTGGTGTAAGTGTGTTTCTTTGTTACTTGGTGTAAGTGTATGTCTTTGTTACTTGGTGTCAGTGTATGTCTTTGTTACTTGGTGTCAGTGTACGTCTGTGTTACTTGGTGTAAGTGCGTGCCTGTGTTACTGGGTATCAATGTATGTCTTTGTTACTTGGTGTCAGTGTATGTCTTTGTTACTTGGAGTACGTGTGTGTCTGCGTTACTGGGTGTCAGTGTTTGTCTGTGTTACTTGGTATAAGTGTGTGTCTTTGTTACTTGGTTTCAGTGTATGTCTTTGTTACTTGGTGTAATTGTGTGTCTGTGTTACTGGGTATCAGTGTATGTATTTGTTACTTGGTATCAGCGTGTGTCCTTGTTACTGGGTGTCAGTGTATGTCTTTGTTAGTGGGTGTCAGTGTGTGTCTTTGTGACTTGGTGTAAGTGTGTGTCTGTGTTACTGGGTATCAGTGTATGTCTTTGTTACTTGGTGTCAGTGTGTGTCTTTGTTACTGGGTGTCAGTGTATGTCTTTGTTACTGGGTGTCAGTGTGTGTCATTGTGACTTGGTGTAAGTGTGTGTCTGTGTTACTGGATGTCAGTGTCTGTCTTTGTTGCCTGGTGCAAGTGCGTGTCTGTGTTACTGGGTATCAGTGTCTGTCTTTGTTACTGGGTGTCAGTGTGTGTCTTTGGGACGTGGTGTAAGTGTGTGTCTGTATTACTGGGTGTCAGTGTCTTTCTTTGTTACTTGGTGTAAGTGTGTGTCTGTGTTACTGGGTATCTGCGTATGTCTTTGTTACTTGGTGTCAGTGTATGTCCGTGTTACTTGGTGGAAGTGTGTGTCATTGTTAATTTGTGGAAGTGTATGTCTGTCTTACTTGGTGTCAGTGTATGTCTTTGTTACTTGGTGTAAGTGTGTGTCTGTGTTACTGGGTATCTGCGTATGTCTTTGTTACTTGGTGTCAGTGTATGTCCGTGTTACTTGGTGGAAGTGTGTGTCTTTGTTAATTTGTGGAAGTGTATGTCTTTGTTACTTGGTGTCAGTGTATGTCTGTGTTACTTGGCGAAAGTGTATGTCTTTGTTACTTGGTGTCAGTCTATGTCTGTGTTACTTTGTGCAAGTGTGTGTCTGTGTTACTGGGTATCAGTGCATGTCTTTGTGACTTGGTTTCAGTGTATGTCTTTGTTACTGGGTGTCAGTGTGTGTCTTTGTTACTTGGTGTAAGTGTGTGTCTGTGTTACTGGGTATCTGCGTATGTCTTTGTTACTTGGTGTCAGTGTATGTCCGTGTTACTTGGTGGAAGTGGGTGTCTTTGTTAATTTGTGGAAGTGTATGTCTTTGTTACTTGGTGTCAGTGTATGTCTGTGTTACTTGGCGAAAGTGTATGTCTTTGTTACTTGGTGTCAGTCTATGTCTGTGTTACTTTGTGCAAGTGTGTGTCTGTGTTACTGGGTATCAGTGTATGTCTTTGTTACTTGGTGTCAGTGTATGTCTTTGTTACTTGGTGTACGTGTGTGTCTGCGTTACTGGGTGTCAGCGTTTGTCTGTGTTACTTGGTATAAGTGTGTGTCTTTGTTACTTGGTTTCAGTGTATGTCTTTGTTACTTGGTGTAATTGTGTGTCTGTGTTACTGGGTATCAGTGTATGTCTTTGTTACTTGGTGTCAGTGTATGTCTGTGTTACTTGGTGTAAGTGCGTGCCTGTGTTACTGGGTATCAATGTATGTCTTTGTTACTTGGTGTCAGTGTATGTCTTTGTTACTTGGTGTCAGTGTCTGTCTTTTTTACTTGGTGTCATTGTATGTCTTTGTTACTTGGTGTAAGTGTCTGTCTTTGTTACTGGGTGTCAGTGTCTGTCTTTGTTACTTGGTGTAAGTGTGTGTCAGAGTTACTCTGTATCTGTGTATGTCTTTGTGACTTGGTGTCAGTGTATGGCTTTGTTACTGGGTGTCAGTGTGTGTCTTTGTTACTTGTTGTCAATGTGTGTCTTTGTTACTTGGTGTAAGTGTGTGTCTGTGTTACTGGGTATCTGTGTATGTCTTTGTTCCTTGGTGTCAGTGTATGTCGAAATACTTGGTGTAAGTGTATGTCTTTGTTACTTGGTGTCAGTGTATGCCTTTGTTACTTGGTGTCAGTGTATGTCTTTGTTACTTGGTGTCAGTGTGTGTCTGAGTTGCTGGGTATCAGTGTATGTCTTTGTGACTTGGTATCAGTGTATGTCTTTGTGACCTGTTGTCAGTGTATGTCATTGTTACTGGGTGTCAGTGTGTGTTTGTGTTACTTGGTGTCAGTTTATGTCTTTGTTCCTGTGTATCCGTGATTCTCTGTGTTACTGGGTGTCAGTTTGTGTCTGTGACATGGTGTAAGTGTGTGTCTGTGTTACTGGGTATCAGTGTATGTCTTTGTTACTTGGTGTCAGTGTGTGTCTTTGTTACTTGGTTTCAGTGTATGTCTTTGTTACTGGGTGTCAGTGTGTGTCTTTGTGACTTGGTGTAAGTGTGTGTCTGTGTTACTGGGTATCAGTGTATGTCTTTGTTACTTGGTGTCAGTGTGTGTCTTTGTTACTTGGTTTCAGTGTATGTCTTTGTTACTTGGTGTAATTGTGTGTCTGTGTTCCTGGGTATCAGTGTATGTATTTGTTACTTGGTGTCAGTGTGTGTCATTGTGACTTGGTGTAAGTGTGTGTCTGTGTTACTGGATGCCAGTGTCTTTCTTTGTTACTTGGTGTAAGTGCGTGTCTGTGTTACTGGGTATCAGTGTCTGTCTTTGTTACTGGGTGTCAGTGTGTGTCTTTGTGACGTGGTGTAAGTGTTGTCTGTATTACTGGGTGTCAGTGTGTGTCTTTGTTAAGTGGTGTCAGTGTGTGTCTGTGTTACTGGGTATCAGCGTATGTCTTTGTTACTTGGTGTCAGTGTATGTCCGTGTTACTTGGTGGAAGTGTGTGTCTTTGTTACTTGGTGTCAGTGTATGTCTTTGTTACTTTTTGTAAGTGTATGTCTTTGTTACTTGGTGTCAGTGTCTGTCTTTTTTACTTGGTGTCATTGTATGTCTTTGTTACTTTGTGTAAGTGTCTGTCTTTGTTACTGGGTGTCAGTGTGTGTCTTTGTGACTTGGTGTAACTGTGTGTCTGTATTACTGGGTGTCAGTGTCTGTCTTTGTTACTTGGTGTAAGTGTGTGTCAGAGTTAGTCTGTATCAGTGTATGTCTTTGTGACTTGGTGTCAGTGTATGGCTTTGTGACTAGGTAGCAGAGTGTGTCTTTGTGACTTGTTGTCAGTGTATGTCATTGTTACTGGGTGTAAGTGTGTGTCTGTGTTACTGGGTATCAGTGTATGTCTTTGTTCCTTGGTGTCAGTGTATGTCAAAATACTTGGTGTAAGTGTCTGTCTTTGTTACTTGGTGTCAGTGTATGCCTTTGTTACTTGGTGTCAGTGTATGTCTTTGTTACTTGGTGTCAGTGTGTGTCTGTGTTACTGGGTATCAGTGTATGTCTTTGTGACTTGGTGTCAGTGTATGTCTTTGTTCCTGTGTATCAGTGGTTCTCTGTGTTACGGGGTGTCAGTGTGTGTTTGTTTGTGTTACTGGGTGTCAGTGTGTGTCTGTGACACTAGGTGTCAGTATTTAGTTTAGTTTGGAGATACTGCCCTTAAACAGGCCCTTCGGCCCACCAAGACTTTGCCGACCATCAACCTCCCATTTCAGCTAATCCTACACTAATCCCGTATTCCTATCACATCCCCACCTGTCCCTATATATTTCCCTACCACCTACCTGTACTAGGGGCAATATATGACGGCCAATTAACCTATCAACCTGCAATCCTTTGGCATGTGGGAGGAAAGCGGAGCACCCGGAGGAAACTCACGCAGACACAGGTAGAAATTGCAAACTCCGCACAGGCAGTACACAGAATCGAACCCGGGTCCCTGGAGCTGTGAGGCTGCGGTGCTAACCACTGCGCCAATGTGCCCCACTCCCCACAGTGTGTGCCTGTGTTACTGGGTATCAGTGTATGTCTTTGTTACTTGGTGTCAGTGTATGTCTGTGTTACTTGCTTTCAGTGTGTTTGTTTGTGTTACAGGGTGTCAATGTGTGTGTCTGTGTTACTTGGTGTATGTGTGTGTCTTTGTTACTTGGTGTCCGTGTGTGTCTGTGTTACTGGGTGTCAGTGTATGACTTTGTTACTGGGTGTCAGTGTATGTCTTTGTTACTTGGTGTCAGTGTGTGTCTGTGTTACTGGGTATCAGAGTCTGTCTTTGTTACTTGGTGTAAGCGTGTGTCTGTGTTACTGGCTATCAGTGTATGTCTTTGTTACTTGGTGTCAGTCTATGTCTGTGTTACTTTGTGCAAGTGTGTGTCTGTGTTACTGGGTATCAGTGCATGTCTTTGTGACTTGGTTTCAGTGTATGTCTTTGTTACTGGGAGTCATTGTGTGTCTTTGTGACTTGGTGTCTGTGTATGTCTTTGTTACTTGGTGTAAGTGTGTGTCTGTGTTACTGGGTATCAGTGTATGTCTTTGTTACTTGGTGTCAGTGTATGTCAAAATACTTGGTTTAAGTGTATGTCTTTGTTACTTGGTGTAATTGCCTGTCTTTGCTACTTGGTTTCAGTGTATGTCTGGGTTACTTGGTGCAAGTGTGTGTCTTTGTTCCTTGGTGTAAGTGTATGTCTTTGTTACTTGGTGTCAGTGTATGTCTTTGTTACTTGGTGTCAGTGTATGTCTGTGTTACTTGGTGTAAGTGCGTGCCTGTGTTACTGCGTATCAATGTATGTCTTTGTTACTTGGCGTCAGTGTATGTCTTTGTTACTTGGTGTACGTGTGTGTCTGCGTTACTGGGTGTCAGTGTGTGTCTGTGTTACTTGGTATAAGTGTGTGTCTTTGTTACTTGGTTTCAGTGTATGTCTTTGTTACTTGGTGTATTTGTGTGTCTGTGTTACTGGGTATCAGTGTATGTATTTGTTACTTGGTATCAACCTGTGTCTTTGTTACTGGGTGTAAGTGTGTGTCTGTGTTACTGGGTATCAGTGCATGTCTTTGTTACTTGGTGTCAGTGTGTGTCTTTGTTACTGGGTGTCAGTGTATGTCTTTGTTACTGGGTGTCAGTGTGTGTCATTGTGACTTGGTGTAAGTGCGTGTCTGTGTTACTGGGTATCAGTGTCTGTCTTTGTTACTGGGTGTCAGTGTCTGTCTTTGTTACTTGGTGTAAGTGTGTGTCTGTGTTACTGGGTATCTGCATATGTCTTTGTTACTTGGTGTCAGTGTATGTCCGTGTTACTTGGTGGAAGTGTGTGTCTTAGTTAATTTGTGGAAGTGTATGTCTTTGTTACTTGGTGTAAGTGTATGTCTTTGTTACTTGGAACAATTGTCTGTCTTTGTTAGTTGGTTTCAGTGTGTGTCTGGGTTACTTGGTGTAAGTGTGTGTCTTTGTTACTTGGTGTAAGTGTATGTCTTTGTTACTTGGTGTCAATGTATGTCTTTGATTCTTGGTGTCAGTGTATGTCTGTGGTACTTGGTGTAAGTGTGTGACTGTGTTACTGGGTATCAGAGTATGTCTTTGTCACTTGGTGTCAGTGTATGTCTGTGTTACTTGGTGCAAGTGTGTGTCTGTGTTACTGGGTTTCAGTGTGTGTCTGTGTTACTTGGTGGAAGTGTGTGTCTTTGTTACTTGGAGTCCGTGTGTGTCTGTGTTACTGGGTGTCAGTGTATGTCTTTGTTACTGGGTGTCAGTGTATGTCTTTGTTACTTGGTGTAAGTGTGTGCCTGTGTTACTCTGTATCAGTGTATGTCTTTGTGACTTGGTGTCAGTGTATGTCTTTGTTATTGGGTGTCATTGTGTGTCTTTGTGACTTGATGTCAGTGTATGTCTTTGTTACTTGGTGTAAGTGTGTGTCTGTGTTACTGGGTATCAGTGTATGTCTTCGTTCCTTGGTGTCAGTGTATGTCAAAATACTTGGTGTAAGTGTCTGTCTTTGTTACTTGGTGTCAGTGTATGCCTTTGTTACTGGGTATCAGTGTATGTCTTTGTGACTTGGTATTAGTGTATGTCTTTGTGACCTGTTGTCAGTGTATGTCATTGTTACTGGGTGTCAGTGTATGTTTGTGTTACTTGGTGTCAGCGTATGTCTTTGTTCCTGTGCATCAGTGGTTCTCTGTGTTACGGGGTGTCAGTGTGTGTTTGTTTGTGTTAATGGGTGTCAGTGTGTATCTGTGACACTAGGTGTCAGTATTTAGTTTAGTTTAGAGATACTGCCCTTAAACAGGCCCTTCGGCCCACCGAGACTGTGCCGACCATCAACCTCCCATTTCAGCTAATCCTACACTAATGCCGTATTCCTATCGCATCCCCACCTGTCCCTATATATTTCCCTACCACCTACCTATACTAGGGGCAATTTATGATGGCCAATTAACCTATCAACCTGCAAGTCTTTGGCACCCGGAGGAAACTCACGCAGACACAGGGAGAACTTGCAAAGTCCGCACAGACAGTACACAGAATCGAACCCGGGTCCCTGGAGCTGTGAGGCTGCGGTGCTAACCATTGCGCCAATGTGCCCCTCTCCCCACAGTGTGTGCCTGTGTTACTGGGTATCAGTGTATGTCTTTGTTACTTGGTGTCAGTGTATGTCTGTGTTACTTGCTTTCAGTGTGTTTGTTTGTGTTACAGGGTGTCAGTGTGTGTCTGTGTTACTTGGTGTATGTGTGTTTCTTTGTTACTTGGTGTCCGTGTGTGTCTGTGTTACTGGGTGTCAGTGCATGTCTTTGTTACTGGGTGTCAATGTATTTCTTTGTTACTTGGTGTAAGTGTGTGTCTGTGTGACTGGGTATCAGTGTCTGTCTTTGTTACTTGGTGTCAGTGTATGTCTAAGTTACTTGGTGTAAGTGTGTGTCTGTGTTACTGGGTGTCAGTGTGTGTCTGTGTTACTTGGTGTAAGTGTGTGCTTTTGTTACTTGGTGTCCGTGTGTGTCTGTGTTACTGGGTGTCAGTGTATGACTTTGTTACTGGGTGTCAGTGTATGTCTTTGTTACTTGGTGTCAGTGTCTGTCTTTGTTACTTGGTGTCAGTGTATGTCTGTGTTACTGGGTATCAGTGTATGTCTTTGTTACTTGGTGTCAGCGTATGTCTGTGTTACTTGGTGTCAGTGTCTGTCTTTGTTACTTGGTGTCAGTCTATGTCTGTGTTACTTGGTGTAAGTGTGTGTCTGTGTTACTGGGTATCAGTGTATGTCTTAGTGACTTGGTTTCAGTGTATGTCTTTGTTACTGGGTGTCAGTGTGTGTCTTTGTGACTTGGTGTCAGTGTATGCCTTGTTACTTGGTGTAAGTGTGTGTCTGTGTTACTGGGTATCAGTGTATGTCTTTGTTACTTGGTGTCAGTGTATGTCAAAATACTTGGTGTCAGTGTATGTCTTTGTTACTTGGTGTAATTGCCTGTCTTTGCTACTTGATGTCAGTGTATGTCTGTGTTACTTGGTGTAAGTGCGTGCCTGTGTTACTGGGTATCAATGTCTGTCTTTGTGACTTGGTGTCAGTGTATGCCTTGTTACTTGGTGTAAGTGTGTGTCTGTGTTACTGGGTATCAGTGTATGTCTTTGTTACTTGGTGTCAGTGTATGTCAAAATACTTGGTTTAAGTGTATGTCTTTGTTACTTGGTGTAATTGCCTGTCTTTGCTACTTGGTTTCAGTGTGTGTCTTTGTTACTTGTTGTCAATGTGTGTCTTTGTTACTTGGTGTCAGTGTGTGTCTGTGTTACTGGGTATCAGTGTATGTCTTTGTTCCTTGGTGTCAGTGTATGTCAAAATACTTGGTGTAAGTGTATGTCTTTGTTACTTGGTGTCAGTGTATGCCTTTGTTACTTGGTGTCAGTGTATGTCTTTGTTACTTGGTGTCAGTGTGTGTCTGTGTTGTTGGGTATCAGTGTCTGTCTTTGTGACTTGGTATCAGTGTATGTCTTTGTGACCTGTTGTCAGTGTATGTCATTGTTACTGGGTGTCAGTGTGTGTTTGTGTTACTTGGTGTCAGTTTATGTCTTTGTTCCTGTGTCCGTGGTTCTCTGTGTTACTGGGTGTCAGTGTGTGTTTGTTTGTGTTACTGGGTGTCAGTGAGTGTCTGTGACACGAGGTGTCAGTATATAGTTTAGTTTAGAGATACAGCCCTTAAACAGGCCCTTCGGCCCACCGAGACTGTGCCGACCATCAACATCCCATTTATACTAATCCTACACTCATCCCGTATTCCTTTCACATCCCCACCTGTCCCTATAGATTTCCCTACTACGTACCTATACTAGGGGCAATTTATGATGGCCAATTAACCTGTCAACCTGCAAGTCTTTGGCATGTGGGAGGAAATCGGAGCAGCCGGAGGAAACTCACGCAGACACACGGAGAACTTGCAAACTCCGCACAGGCAGTACCCAGAATCGAACCCGGGTCCCTGGAGCTAAGAGGCTGCGGTGCTAACCACTGCGCCAATGTGCCCCCCTCCCCACAGTGCGTGCCTGTGTTACTGGGTATCAGTGTATGTCTTTGTTACTTGGTGTCAGTGTATGTCTGTGTTACTGGCTTTCAGTGTATTTGTTTGTGTTACAGGGTGTCAGAGTGTGTCTGTGTTACTTGGTGTATGTGTGTGTTTTTGTTACTTGGTGTCCGTGTGTGTCTGTGTTACTGGGTGTCAGTGTATGTCTTTGTTACTGGGAGTCAAATTATGTCTTTGTTACTTGGTGTAAGTGTGTGTCTGTTTTACTGGTTATCAGTGCCTGTGTTTGTTACTTGGTGTCAGTGTATGTCTGTGTTACTTTGTGTAAGTGTGTGTCAGTGTTACTGGGTGTCAGTGTGTGTCTGTGTTACTTGGTGTAAGTGTGTGCCTTTGTTACTTGGTGTCCGTGTGTGTCTGTGTTACTGCGTGTCAGTGTATGACTTTGTTACTGGATGTCAGTGTATGTCTGTGTTACTTGGTGTAAGTGTATGTCTTTGTTACTTGGTGTCAGTGTATGTCTGTGTTACTTTGTGTAAGTGTGTGTCTGTGTTACTGGGTGTCAGTGTGTGTCTGTGTTACTTGGTGTAAGTGTATGTCTTTGTTACTTGGTGTCAGTCTATGTCCGTGTTACTTGCTTGAAGTGTGTGTCTGTGTTACTGGGTATCAGTGTATGTCTTTGTGACTTTTTTTCAATGTATGTCTTTGTTACTGGGTGTCTGTGTGTGTCTTTGTGACTTGGTGTCAGTGTATGCCTTTGTTACCTGGTGTCAGTGTATGTCAAAATACTTTTTGTAAGTGTATGTCTTTGTTACTTGGTGTAATTGTCTGTCTTTGTTACTTGGTTTCAGTGTATGTCTGGGTTTCTTGGTGTAAGTGTGTGCCTTTGTTACTTGGTGTAAGTGTATGTCTTTGTTACTTGGTGTCAGTCTATGTCTGTGTTACTTTGTGCAAGTGTGTGTCTGTGTTACTGGGTATCAGTGCATGTCTTTGTGACTTGGTTTCAGTGTATGTCTTTGTTACTGGGTGTCAGTGTGTGTCTTTGTGACTTGGTGTCAGTGTATGTCTTTGTTACTTGGTGTAAGTGTTTGTCTGTGTTACTGGATATCAGTGTATGTCTTTGTTACTTGGTGTCAGTGTATGTCAAAATACTTGGTTTAAGTGTATGTCTTTGTTACTTGGTGTAATTGCCTGTCTTTGCTACTTGGTTTCAGTGTATGTCTGGGTTACTTGGTGTAAGTGTGTTTCTTTGTTACTTGGTGTAAGTGTATGTCTTTGTTACTTGGTGTCAGTGTATGTCTTTGTTACTTGGTGTCAGTGTACGTCTGTGTTACTTGGTGTAAGTGCGTGCCTGTGTTACTGGGTATCAATGTATGTCTTTGTTACTTGGTGTCAGTGTATGTCTTTGTTACTTGGTGTACGTGTGTGTCTGCGTTACTGGGTGTCAGTGTTTGTCTGTGTTACTTGGTATAAGTGTGTGTCTTTGTTACTTGGTTTCAGTGTATGTCTTTGTTACTTGGTGTAATTGTGTGTCTGTGTTACTGGGTATCAGTGTATGTATTTGTTACTTGGTATCAGCGTGTGTCTTTGTTACTGGGTGTCAGTGTATGTCTTTGTTACTGGGTGTCAGTGTGTGTCTTTGTGACTTGGTGTAAGTGTGTGTCTGTGTTACTGGGTATCAGTGTATGTCTTTGTTACTTGGTGTCAGTGTGTGTCTTTGTTACTGGGTGTCAGTGTATGTCTTTGTTACTGGGTGTCAGTGTGTGTCATTGTGACTTGGTGTAAGTGTGTGTCTGTGTTACTGGATGTCAGTGTCTGTCTTTGTTACCTGGTGCAAGTGCGTGTCTGTGTTACTGGGTATCAGTGTATGTCTTTGTTACTGGGTGTCAGTGTGTGTCTTTGGGACGTGGTGTAAGTGTGTGTCTGTATTACTGGGTGTCAGTGTCTTTCTTTGTTACTTGGTGTAAGTGTGTGTCTGTGTTACTGGGTATCTGCGTATGTCTTTGTTACTTGGTGTCAGTGTATGTCCGTGTTACTTGGTGGAAGTGTGTGTCATTGTTAATTTGTGGAAGTGTATGTCTGTCTTACTTGGTGTCAGTGTATGTCTTTGTTACTTGGTGTAAGTGTGTGTCTGTGTTACTGGGTATCTGCGTATGTCTTTGTTACTTGTTGTCAGTGTATGTCCGTGTTACTTGGTGGAAGTGTGTGTCTTTGTTAATTTGTGGAAGTGTATGTCTTTGTTACTTGGTGTCAGTGTATGTCTGTGTTACTTGGCGAAAGTGTATGTCTTTGTTACTTGGTGTCAGTCTATGTCTGTGTTACTTTGTGCAAGTGTGTGTCTTTGTTACTGGGTATCAGTGGATGTCTTTGTGACTTGGTTTCAGTGCATGTCTTTGTTACTGGGTGTCAGTGTGTGTCTTTGTGACTTGGTGTCAGTGTATGTCTTTGTTACTTGGTGTAAGTGTGTGTCTGTGTTACTGGATATCAGTGTATGTCTTTGTTACTTGGTGTCAGTGTATGTCAAAATACTTGGTTTAAGTGCATGTCTTTGTTACTTGGTGTAATTGCCTGTCTTTGCTACTTGGTTTCAGTGTATGTCTGGGTTACTTGGTGTAAGTGTGTTTCTTTGTTACTTGGTGTAAGTGTATGTCTTTGTTACTTGGTGTCAGTGTATGTCTTTGTTACTTGGTGTCAGTGTACGTCTGTGTTACTTGGTGTAAGTGCGTGCCTGTGTTACTGGGTATCAATGTATGTCTTTGTTACTTGGTGTCAGTGTATGTCTTTGTTACTTGGTGTACGTGTGTGTCTGCGTTACTGGGTGTCAGTGTTTGTCTGTGTTACTTGGTATAAGTGTGTGTCTTTGTTACTTGGTTTCAGTGTATGTCTTTGTTACTTGGTGTAATTGTGTGTCTGTGTTACTGGGTATCAGTGTATGTATTTGTTACTTGGTATCAGCGTGTGTCTTTGTTACTGGGTGTCAGTGTATGTCTTTGTTACTGGGTGTCATTGTGTGTCTTTGTGACTTGGTGTAAGTGTGTGTCTGTGTTACTGGGTATCAGTGTATGTCTTTGTTACTTGGTGTCAGTGTGTGTCTTTGTTACTGGGTGTCAGTGTATGTCTTTGTTACTGGGTGTCAGTGTGTGTCATTGTGACTTGGTGTAAGTGTGTGTCTTTGTTACTGGATGTCAGTGTCTGTCTTTGTTACCTGGTGCAAGTGCGTGTCTGTGTTACTGGGTATCAGTGTCTGTCTTTGTTACTGGGTGTCAGTGTGTGTCTTTGGGACGTGGTGTAAGTGTGTGTCTGTATTACTGGGTGTCAGTGTCTTTCTTTGTTACTTGGTGTAAGTGTGTGTCTGTGTTACTTGGTGGATGTGTGTGTCATTGTTAATTTGTGGAAGTGTATGTCTGTCTTACTTGGTGTCAGTGTATGTCTTTGTTACTTGGTGTAAGTGTGTGTCTGTGTTACTGGGTATCTGCGTATGTCTTTGTTACTTGTTGTCAGTGTATGTCCGTGTTACTTGGTGGAAGTGTGTGTCTTTGTTAATTTGTGGAAGTGTATGTCTTGGTTACTTGGTGTCAGTGTATGTATTTGTTACTTTGTGTCAGTGTATGTCTTTGTTACTTGGTGTACGTGTGTGACTGCGTTACTGGGTGTCAGTGTTTGTCTGTGTTACTTGGTATAAGTGTGTGTCTTTGTTACTTGGTTTCAGTGTATGTCTTTGTTACTTGGTGTAATTGTGTGTCTGTGTTACTGGGTATCAGTGTATGTCTTTGTTACTTGGTGTCAGTGTATGTCTGTGTTACTTGGTGTAAGTGCGTGCCTGTGTTACTGGGTATCAATGTATGTCTTTGTTACTTGGTGTCAGTGTATGTCTTTGTTACTTGGTGTAAGTGTCTGTCTTTGTTACTGGGTGTCAGTGTCTGTCTTTGTTACTTGGTGTAAGTGTGTGTCAGAGTTACTCTGTATCTGTGTATGTCTTTGTGACTTGGTGTCAGTGTATGTCTTTGTTACTGGGTGTCAGTGTGTGTCTTTGTTACTTGTTGTCAATGTGTGTCTTTGTTACTTGGTGTAAGTGTGTGTCTGTGTTACTGGGTATCTGTGTATGTCTTTGTTCCTTGGTGTCAGTGTATGTCAAAATACTTGGTGTAAGTGTATGTCTTTGTTACTTGGTGTCAGTGTATGCCTTTGTTACTTGGTGTCAGTGTATGTCTTTGTTACTTGGTGTCAGTGTGTGTCTGAGTTGCTGGGTATCAGTGTATGTCTTTGTGACTTGGTATCAGTGTATGTCTTTGTGACCTGTTGTCAGTGTATGTCATTGTTACTGGGTGTCAGTGTGTGTTTGTGTTACTTGGTGTCAGTTTATGTCTTTGTTCCTGTGTATCCGTGATTCTCAGTGTTACTGGGTGTCAGTTTGTGTCTGTGACACGAGGTGTCAGTATATAGTTTAGTTTAGAGATACAGCCCTTAAACAGGCCCTTCGGCCCACCGAGACTGTGCCGACCATCAACATCCCATTTATACTAATTCTACACTAATCCCGTATTCCTATCACATCCCCACCTGTCCCTATAGATTTCCCTACTACGTACCTATACTAGGGGCAATTTATGATGGCCAATTAACCTGTCAACCTGCAAGTCTTTGGCATGTGGGAGGAAACCGAGCACCCGGAGGAAACTCACGCAGACACAGGGAGAACTTGCAAACTCCGCACAGGCAGTACCCAGAATCGAACCCGGGTGCCTGGAGCTAAGAGGCTGCGGTGCTAACCACTGCGCCAATGTGCCCCCCTCCCCACTGTGCGTGCCTGTGTTACTGGGTATCAGTGTATGTCTTTGTTACTTGGTGTCAGTGTATGTCAAAATACTTGGTTTAAGTGTATGTCTTTGTTACTTGGTGTTATTGCCTGTCTTTGCTACTTGGTTTCAGTGTATGTCTGGGTTACTTGGTGTAAGTGTGTTTCTTTGTTACTTGGTGTAAGTGTATGTCTTTGTTACTTGGTGTCAGTGTATGTCTTTGTTACTTGGTGTCAGTGTACGTCTGTGTTACTTGGTGTAAGTGCGTGCCTGCGTTACTGGGTATCAATGTATGTCCTTGGTACTTGGTGTCAGTGTATGTCTTTGTTACTTGGTGTACGTGTGTGTCTGCGTTACTGGGTGTCAGAGTGTGTCTGTGTTACTTGGTGTAAGTGTGTGTCTTTGTTACTTGGTTTCAGTGTATGCCTTTGTTACTTGGTGTAATTGTGTGTCTGTGTTACTGGGTATCAGTGTATTTTATTTGTTACTTGGTGTCAGTGTGTGTCTTTGTTACTGGGTGTCAGTGTATGTCTTTGTTACTGGGTGTCAGTGTGTGTCTTTGTGACTTGGTGTAAGTGTGTGTCTGTGTTACTGGGTATCAGTGTATGTCTTTGTTACTTGGTGTCAGTGTGTGTCTTTGTTACTTGGTTTCAGTGTATGTCTTTGTTACTTGGTGTAATTGTGTGTCTGTGTTCCTGGGTATCAGTGTATGTATTTGTTACTTGGTGTCAGTGTGTGTCATTGTGACTTGGTGTAAGTGTGTGTCTGTGTTACTGGATGTCAGTGTCTTTCTTTGTTACTTGGTGTAAGTGCGTGTCTGTGTTACTGGGTATCAGAGTCTGTCTTTGTTACTGGGTGTCAGTGTGTGTCTTTGTGACGTGGTGTAAGTGTTGTCTGTATTACTGGGTGTCAGTGTCTGTCTTTGTTAAGTGGTGTCAGTGTGTGTCTGTGTTACTGGGTATCAGCGTATGTCTTTGTTACTTGGTGTCAGTGTATGTCCGTGTTACTTGGTGGAAGTGTGTGTCTTTGTTACTTGGTGTCAGTGTATGTCTTTGTTACTTGTTGTAATTGTATGTCTTTGTTACTTGGTGTCAGTGTCTGTCTTTTTTACTTGGTGTCATTGTATGTCTTTGTTACTTTGTGTAAGTGTCTGTCTTTGTTACTGGGTGTCAGTGTGTGTCTTTGTGACTTGGTGTAACTGTGTGTCTGTATTACTGGGTGTCAGTGTCTGTCTTTGTTACTTGGTGTAAGTGTGTGTCAGAGTTAGTCTGTATCAGTGTATGTCTTTGTGACTTGGTGTCAGTGTATGGCTTTGTGACTAGGTATCAGAGTGTGTCTTTGTGACTTGTTGTCAGTGTATGTCATTGTTACTGGGTGTAAGTGTGTGTCTGTGCTACTGGGTATCAGTGTATGTCTTTGTTCCTTGGTGTCAGTGTATGTCAAAATACTTGGTTTAAGTGTCTGTCTTTGTTACTTGGTGTCAGTGTATGCCTTTGTTACTTGGTGTCAGTGTATGTCTTTGTTACTTGGTGTCAGTGTGTGTCTGTGTTACTGGGTATCAGTGTATGTCTTTGTGACTTGGTGTCAGTGTATGTCTTTGTGACTAGGTATCAGAGTGTGTCTTTGTGACTTGTTGTCAGTGTATGTCATTGTTACTGGGTGTAAGTGTGTGTCTGTGTTACTGGGTATCAGTGTATGTCTTTGTTCCTTGGTGTCAGTGTATGTCAAAATACTTGGTGTAAGTGTCTGTCTTTGTTACTTGGTGTCAGTGTATGCCTTTGTTACTTGGTGTCAGTGTATGTCATTGTTACTGGGTGTCAGTGTGTGTTTGTGTTACTTGGTGTCAGTGTATGTCTTTGTTCCTGTGTATCAGTGGTTCTCTGTGTTACGGGGTGTCAGTGTGTGTTTGTTTGTGTTACTGGGTGTCAGTGTGTGTCTGTGACACTAGGTGTCAGTATTTAGTTTAGTTTGGAGATACTGCCCTTAAATAGGACCTTCGGCCCACCAAGACTGTGCCGACCATCAACCTCCCATTTCAGCTAATCCTACACTAATCCCGTATTCCTATCACATCCCCACCTGTCCCTATATATTTCCCTACCTCCTACCTGTACTAGGGGCAATATATGACGGCCAATTAACCTATCAACCTGCAATCCTTTGGCATGTGGGAGAAAAGCGGAGCACCCGGAGGAAACTCACGCAGACACAGGGAGAAATTGCAAACTCCGCACAGGCAGTACACAGAATCGAACCCGGGTCCCTGGAGCTGTGAGGCTGCGGTGCTAACCACTGCGCCAATGTGCCCCACTCCCCACAGTGTGTGCCTGTGTTACTGGGTATCAGTGTATGTCTTTGTTACTTGGTGTCAGTGTATGTCTGTGTTACTTGCTTTCAGTGTGTTTGTTTGTGTTACAGGGTGTCAGTGTGTGTCTGTGTTACTTGGTGTATGTGTGTGTCTTTGTTACTTGGTGTCCGTGTGTGTCTGTGTTACTGGGTGTCAGTGTATGACTTTGTTACTGGGTGTCAGTGTATGTCTTTGTTACTTGGTGTCAGTGTGTGTCTGTGTTACTGGGTATCAGAGTCTGTCTTTGTTACTTGGTGTAAGCGTGTGTCTGTGTTACTGGCTATCAGTGTATGTCTTTGTTACTTGGTGTCAGTCTATGTCTGTGTTACTTTGTGCAAGTGTGTGTCTGTGTTACTGGGTATCAGTGCATGTCTTTGTGACTTGGTTTCAGTGTATGTCTTTGTTACTGGGAGTCATTGTGTGTCTTTGTGACTTGGTGTCAGTGTATGTCTTTGTTACTTGGTGTAAGTGTGTGTCTGTGTTACTGGGTATCAGTGTATGTCTTTGTTACTTGGTGTCAGTGTATGTCAAAATACTTGGTTTAAGTGTATGTCTTTGTTACTTGGTGTAATTGCCTGTCTTTGCTACTTGGTTTCAGTGTATGTCTGGGTTACTTGGTGCAAGTGTGTGTCTTTGTTCCTTGGTGTAAGTGTATACTTGGTGTCAGTGTATGTCTTTGTTACTTGGTGTCAGTGTATGTCTGTGTTACTTGGTGTAAGTGCGTGCCTGTGTTACTGCGTATCAAAATATGTCTTTGTTACTTGGTGTCAGTGTATGTCTTTGTTACTTGGTGTACTTGTGTGTCTGCGTTACTGGGTGTCAGTGTGTGTCTGTGTTACTTGGTATAAGTGTGTGTCTTTGTTACTTGGTTTCAGTGTATGTCTTTGTTACTTGGCGTATTTGTGTGTCTGTGTTACTGGGTATCAGTGTATGTATTTGTTACTTGGTATCAACCTGTGTCTTTATTACTGGGTGTAAGTGTGTGTCTGTGTTACTGGGTATCAGTGCATGTCTTTGTTACTTGGTGTCAGTGTGTGTCTTTGTTACTGGGTGTCAGTGTATGTCTTTGTTACTGGGTGTCAGTGTGTGTCATTGTGACTTGGTGTAAGTGCGTGTCTGTGTTACTGGGTATCAGTGTCTGTCTTTGTTACTGGGTGTCAGTGTCTGTCTTTGTTACTTGGTGTAAGTGTGTGTCTGTGTTACTGGGTATCTGCATATGTCTTTGTTACTTGGTGTCAGTGTATGTCCGTGTTACTTGGTGGAAGTGTGTGTCTTAGTTAATTTCTGGAAGTATATGTCTGTCTTACTTGGTGTCAGTGTATGTGTTTGTTACTTGGTGTAAGTGTATGTCTTTGTTACTTGGTGCCAGTGTCTGTATTTTTTACTTGGTGACATTGTATGTCTTTGTTACTTGGTGTAAGTGTATGTCTTTGTTACTTGGAGCAATTGTCTGTCTTTGTTAGTTGGTTTCAGTGTATGTCTGGGTTACTTGGTGTAAGTGTGTGTCTTTGTTACTTGGTGTAAGTGTATGTCTTTGTTACTTGGTGTCAATGTATGTCTTTGATTCTTGGTGTCAGTATATGTCTGTGGTACTTGGTGTAAGTGTGTGACTGTGTTACTGGGTATCAGAGTATGTCTTCGTCACTTGGTGTCAGTGTATGTCTGTGTTACTTGTTGCAAGTGTGTGTCTGTGTTACTGGGTTTCAGTGTGTGTCTGTGTTACTTGGTGTAAGTGTGTGTCTTTGTTACTTGGAGTCCGTGTGTGTCTGTGTTACTGGGTGTCAGTGTATGTCTTTGTTACTGGGTGTCAGTGTATGTCTTTGTTACTTGGTGTAAGTGTGTGCCTGTGTTACTCTGTATCTGTGTATGTCTTTGTGACTTGGTGTCAGTGTATGTCTTTGTTATTGGGTGTCATTGTGTGTCTTTGTGACTTGATGTCAGTGTATGTCTTTGTTACTTGGTGTAAGTGTGTGTCTGTGTTACTGGGTATCAGTGTATGTCTTTGTTCCTTGGTGTCAGTGTATGTCAAAATACTTGGTGTAAGTGTCTGTCTTTGTTACTTGGTGTCAGTGTATGCCTTTGTTACTTGGTGTCAGCGTATGTCTTTGTTACTTGGTGTCAGTGTGTGTCTGTGTTACTGGGTATCAGTGTATGTCTTTGTGACTTGGTATTAGTGTATGTCTTTGTGACCTGTTGTCAGTGTATGTCATTGTTTCTGGGTGTCAGTGTATGTTTGTGTTACTTGGTGTCAGCGTATGTCTTTGTTCCTGTGTATCAGTGGTTCTCTGTGTTACGGGGTGTCAGTGTGTGTTTGTTTGTGTTAATGGGTGTCAGTGTGTATCTGTGACACTAGGTGTCAGTATTTAGTTTAGTTTAGAGATACTGCCCTTAAACAGGCCCTTCGGCCCACCGAGACTGTGCCGACCATCAACCTCCCATTTCAGCTAATCCTACACTAATCCCGTATTCCTATCGCATCCCCACCTGTCCCTATAGATTTCCCTACCACCTACCTATACTAGGGGCAATTTATGATGGCCAATTAACCTATCAACCTGCAAGTCTTTGGCACCCGGAGGAAACTCACGCAGACACAGGGAGAACTTGCAAACTCCGCACAGGCAGTACACAGAATCGAACCCGGGTCCCTGGAGCTGTGAGGCTGCGGTGCTAACCACTGCGCCAATGTGCCCCACTCCCCACAGTGTGTGCCTGTGTTACTGGGTATCAGTGTATGTCTTTGTTACTTGGTGTCAGTGTATGTCTGTGTTACTTGCTTTCAGTGTGTTTGTTTGTGTTACAGGGTGTCAGTGTGTGTCTGTGTTACTTGGTGTATGTGTGTTTCTTTGTTACTTGGTGTCCGTGTGTGTCTGTGTTACTGGGTGTCAGTGCATGTCTTTGTTACTGGGTGTCAATGTATTTCTTTGTTACTTGGTGTAAGTGTGTGTCTGTGTGACTGGGTATCAGTGTCTGTCTTTGTTACTTGGTGTCAGTGTATGTCTAAGTTACTTGGTGTAAGTGTGTGTCTGTGTTACTGGGTGTCAGTGTGTGTCTGTGTTACTTGGTGTAAGTGTGTGCTTTTGTTACTTGGTGTCCGTGTGTGTCTGTGTTACTGGGTGTCAGTGTATGACTTTGTTACTGGGTGTCAGTGTATGTCTTTGTTACTTGGTGTCAGTGTCTGTCTTTGTTACTTGGTGTCAGTGTATGTCTGTGTTACTGGGTATCAGTGTATGTCTTTGTTACTTGGTGTCAGCGTATGTCTGTGTTACTTGGTGTCAGTGTCTGTCTTTGTTATTTGGTGTCAGTCTATGTCTGTGTTACTTGGTGTAAGTGTGTGTCTGTGTTACTGGGTATCAGTGTATGTCTTAGTGACTTGGTTTCAGTGTATGTCTTTGTTACTGGGTGTCAGTGTGTGTCTTTGTGACTTGGTGTCAGTGTATGCCTTGTTGCTTGGTGTAAGTGTGTGTCTGTGTTACTGGGTATCAGTGTATGTCTTTGTTACTTGGTGTCAGTGTATGTCAAAATACTTGGTGTCAGTGTATGTCTTTGTTACTTGGTGTAATTGCCTGTCTTTGCTACTTGATGTCAGTGTATGTCTGTGTTACTTGGTGTAAGTGCGTGCCTGTGTTACTGGGTATCAATGTCTGTCTTTGTGACTTGGTGTCAGTGTATGCCTTGTTACTTGGTGTAAGTGTGTGTCTGTGTTACTGGGTATCAGTGTATGTCTTTGTTACTTGGTGTCAGTGTATGTCAAAATACTTGGTTTAAGTGTATGTCTTTGTTACTTGGTGTAATTGCCTGTCTTTGCTACTTGGTTTCAGTGTATGTCTGGGTTACTTGGTGTAAGTGTGTGTCTTTGTTACTTGGTGTAAGTGTATGTCTTTGTTACTTGGTGTAAGTGTGTGTCAGAGTTACTCTGTATCTGTGTATGTCTTTGTGACTTGGTGTCAGTGTATGTCTTTGTTACTGGGTGTCAGTGTGTGTCTTTGTTACTTGTTGTCAATGTGTGTCTTTGTTACTTGGTGTAAGTGTGTGTCTGTGTTACTGGCTATCAGTGTATGTCTTTGTTCCTTGGTGTCAGTTTATGTCAAAATACTTGGTGTAAGTGTATGTCTTTGTTACTTGCTGTCAGTGTATGCCTTTGTTACTTGGTGCCAGTGTATGTCTTTGTTACTTGGTGTCAGTGTGTGTCTGTGTTGCTGGGTATCAGTGTCTGTCTTTGTGACTTGGTATCAGTGTATGTCTTTGTGACCTGTTGTCAGTGTATGTCATTGTTACTGGGTGTCAGTGTGTGTTTGTGTTACTTGGTGTCAGTTTATGTCTTTGTTCCTGTGTATCCGTGGTTCTCTGTGTTACTGGGTGTCAGTGTGTGTTTGTTTGTGTTACTGGGTGTCAGTGAGTGTCTGTGACACGAGGTGTCAGTATATAGTTTAGTTTAGAGATAAAGCCCTTAAACAGGCCCTTCGGCCCACCGAGACTGTGCCGACCATCAACATCCCATTTATACTAATCCTACACTCATCCCGTATTCCTTTCACATCCCCACCTGTCCCTATAGATTTCCCTACTACGTACCTATACTAGGGGCAATTTATGATGGCCAATTAACCTGCCAACCTGCAAGTCTTTGGCATGTGGGAGGAAATCGGAGCAGTCGGAGGAAACTCACGCAGACACACGGAGAACTTGCAAACTCCGCACAGGCAGTACCCAGAATCGAACCCGGGTCCCTGGAGCTAAGAGGCTGCGGTGCTAACCACTGCGCCAATGTGCCCCCCTCCCCACAGTGCGTGCCTGTGTTACTGGGTATCAGTGTATGTCTTTGTTACTTGGTGTCAGTGTATGTCTGTGTTACTGGCTTTCAGTGTATTTGTTTGTGTTACAGGGTGTCAGAGTGTGTCTGTGTTACTTGGTGTATGTGTGTGTTTTTGTTACTTGGTGTCCGTGTGTGTCTGTGTTACTGGGTGTCAGTGTATGTCTTTGTTACTGGGTGTCAAATTATGTCTTTGTTACTTGGTGTAAGTGTGTGTCTGTTTTACTGGTTATCAGTGCCTGTGTTTGTTACTTGGTGTCAGTGTATGTCTGTGTTACTTTGTGTAAGTGTGTGTCTGTGTTACTGGGTGTCAGTGTGTGTCTGTGTTACTTGGTGTAAGTGTGTGCCTTTGTTACTTGGTGTCCGTGTGTGTCTGTGTTACTGCGTGTCAGTGTATGACTTTGTTACTGGATGTCAGTGTATGTCTTTGTTACTTGGTGTCAGTGTGTGTCTGTGTTACTGGGTATCAGAGTTTGTCTTTGTTACTTGGTGTAAGCGTGTGTCTGTGTTACTGGGTATCAGTGTATGTCTTTGTTACTTGGTGTCAGTGCATGTCTGTGTTACTTGGTGTAAGTGTATGTCTTTGTTACTTGGTGTCAGTCTATGTCCGTGTTACTTGCTTGAAGTGTGTGTCTGTGTTACTGGGTATCACTGTATGTCTTTGTGACTTTGTTTCAATGTATGTCTTTGTTACTGGGTGTCTGTGTGTGTCTTTGTGACTTGGTGTCAGTGTATGCCTTTGTTACTTGGTGTCAGTGTATGTCAAAATACTTGTTATAAGTGTATGTCTTTGTTACTTGGTGTAATTGTCTGTCTTTGTTACTTGGTTTCAGTGTCTGTCTGGGTTTCTTGGTGTAAGTGTGTGTCTTTGTTACTTGGTGTAAGTGTATGTCTTTGTTACTTGGTGTCAGTCTATGTCTGTGTTACTTTGTGCAAGTGTGTGTCTGTGTTACTGGGTATCAGTGCATGTCTTTGTGACTTGGTTTCAGTGTATGTCTTTGTTACTGGGTGTCAGTGTGTGTCTTTGTGACTTGGTGTCAGTGTCTGTCTTTGTTACTTGGTGTAAGTGTGTGTCTGTGTTACTGGATATCAGTGTATGTCTTTGTTACTTGGTGTCAGTGTATGTCAAAATACTTGGTTTAAGTGTATGTCTTTGTTACTTGGTGTAATTGCCTGTCTTTGCTACTTGGTTTCAGTGTATGTCTGGGTTACTTGGTGTAAGTGTGTTTCTTTGTTACTTGGTGTAAGTGTATGTCTTTGTTACTTGGTGTCAGTCTATGTCTTTGTTACTTGGTGTCAGTGTACGTCTGTGTTACTTGGTGTAAGTGCGTGCCTGTGTTACTGGATATCAATGTATGTCTTTGTTACTTGGTGTCAGTGTATGTCTTTGTTACTTGGTGTACGTGTGTGTCTGCGTTACTGGGTGTCAGTGTTTGTCTGTGTTACTTGGTATAAGTGTGTGTCTTTGTTACTTGGTTTCAGTGTATGTCTTTGTTACTTGGTGTAATTGTGTGTCTGTGTTACTGGGTATCAGTGTATGTATTTGTTACTTGGTATCAGCGTGTGTCTTTGTTACTGGGTGTCAGTGTATGTCTTTGTTACTGGGTGTCAGTGTGTGTCTTTGTGACTTGGTGTAAGTGTGTGTCTGTGTTACTGGGTATCAGTGTATGTCTTTGTTACTTGGTGTCAGTGTGTGTCTTTGTTACTGGGTGTCAGTGTATGTCTTTGTTACTGGGTGTCAGTGTGTGTCATTGTGACTTGGTGTAAGTGTGTGTCTGTGTTACTGGATGTCAGTGTCTGTCTTTGTTACTTGGTGTAAGTGCGTGTCTGTGTTACTGGGTATCAGTGTCTGTCTTTGTTACTGGGTGTCAGTGTGTGTCTTTGGGACGTGGTGTAAGTGTGTGTCTGTATTACTGGGTGTCAGTGTCTTTCTTTGTTACTTGGTGTAAGTGTGTGTCTGTGTTACTGGGTATCTGCGTATGTCTTTGTTACTTGGTGTCAGTGTATGTCCGTGTTACTTGGTGGAAGTGTGTGTCATTGTTAATTTGTGGAAGTGTATGTCTGTCTTACTTGGTGTCACTGTATGTCTTTGTTACTTGGTGTAAGTGTATGTCTTTGTTACTTGGTGTCAGTGTCTGTCTTTTTTACTTGGTGTCATTGTATGTCTTTGTTCCTTGGTGTCAGTGTATGTCAAAATACTTGGTGTAAGTGTATGTCTTTGTTACTTGGTGTCAGTGTATGTCTTTGTTACTTGGTGTCAGTGTGTGTCTGTGTTGCTGGGTATCAGTGTATGTCTTTGTGACCTGTTGTCAGTGTATGTCATTGTTACTGGGTGTCAGTGTGTGTTTGTGTTACTTGGTGTCAGTTTATGTCTTTGTTCCTGTGTATCCGTGATTCTCTGTGTTACTGGGTGTCAGTTTGTGTTTGTTTGTGTTACTGGGTGTCAGTGAGTGTCTGTGACACGAGGTGTCAGTATATAGTTTAGTTTAGAGATACAGCCCTTAAACAGGCCCTTCGGCCCACCGAGACTGTGCCGACCATAAACATCCCATTTATACTAATTCTACACTAATCTCGTATTCCTATCACATCCCCACCTGTCCCTATAGATTTCCCTACTACGTACCTATACTAGGGGCAATTTATGATGGCCAATTAACCTGTCAACCTGCAAGTCTTTGGCATGTGGGAGGAAACCGGAGCACCCGGAGGAAACTCACGCAGACACAGGGAGAACTTGCAAACTCCGCACAGGCAGTACCCAGAATCGAACCCGGTTCCCTGGAGCTAAGAGGCTGCGGTGCTAACCACTGCGCCAATGTGCCCCCCTCCCCACAGTGCGTGCCTGTGTTACTGGGTATCAGTGTATGTCTTTGTTACTTGGTGTCAGTGTATGTCAAAATACTTGGTTTAAGTGTATGTCTTTGTTACTTGGTGTAATTGCCTGTCTTTGCTACTTGGTTTCAGTGTATGTCTGGGTTACTTGGTGTAAGTGTGTTTCTTTGTTACTTGGTGTAAGTGTATGTCTTTGTTACTTGGTGTCAGTGTATGTCTTTGTTACTTGGTGTCAGTGTACGTCTGTGTTACTTGGTGTAAGTGCGTGCCTGTGTTACTGGGTATCAATGTATGGCTTTGTTACTTGGTGTCAGTGTATGTCTTTGTTACTTGGTGTACGTGTGTGTCTGTGTTACTGGGTGTCAGTGTTTGTCTGTGTTACTTGGTATAAGTGTGTGTCTTTGTTACTTGGTTTCAGTGTATGTCTTTGTTACTTGGTGTAATTGTGTGTCTGTGTTACTGGGTATCAGTGTATGTATTTGCTACTTGGTATCAGCGTGTGTCTTTGTTACTGGGTGTCAGTGTATGTCTTTGTTACTGGGTGTCAGTGTGTGTCTTTGTGACTTGGTGTAAGTGTGTGTCTGTGTTACTGGGTATCAGTGCATGTCTTTGTTACTTGGTGTCAGTGTGTGTCTTTGTTACTGGGTGTCAGTGTATGTCTTTGTTACTGGGTGTCAGTGTGTGTCATTGTGACTTGGTGTAAGTGTGTGTCTGTGTTACTGGATGTCAGTGTCTGTCTTTGTTACTTGGTGTAAGTGCGTGTCTGTGTTACTGGGTATCAGTGTCTGTCTTTGTTACTGGGTGTCAGTGTGTGTCTTTGGGACGTGGTGTAAGTGTGTGTCTGTATTACTGGGTGTCAGTGTCTTTCTTTGTTACTTGGTGTAAGTGTGTGTCTGTCATACTGGGTATCTGCGTATGTCTTTGTTACTTGGTGTCAGTGTATGTCCGTGTTACTTGGTGGAAGTGTGTGTCATTGTTAATTTGTGGAAGTGTATGTCTGTCTTACTTGGTGTCAGTGTATGTCTTTGTTACTTGGTGTAAGTGTATGTCTTTGTTACTTGGTGTCAGTGTCTGTCTTTTTTACTTGGAGTCATTGTATGTCTTTGTTACTTGGTGTAAGTTTCTGTCTTTGTTACTGGGTGTCATTGTCTGTCTTTGTTACTTGGTGTAAGTGTGTGTCAGAGTTACTCTGTATCTGTGTATGTCTTTGTGACTTGGTGTCAGTGTATGTCTTTGTTACTGGGTGTCAGTGTGTGTCTTTGTTACTTTTTGTCAATGTGTGTCTTTGTTACTTGGTGTAAGTGTGTGTCTGTGTTACTGGGTATCAGTGCATGTCTTTGTTCCTTGGTGTCAGTGTATGTCAAAATACTTGGTGTAAGTGTATGTCTTTGTTACTTGGTGTCAGTGTATGCCTTTGTTACTTGGTGTCAGTGTATGTCTTTGTTACTTGATGTCAGTGTGTGTCTGTGTTGCTGGGTATCAGTGTATGTCTTTGTGACTTGGTATCAGTGTATGTCTTTGTGACCTGTTCTCAGTGTATGTCATTGTTACTGGGTGTCAGTGTGTGTTTGTGTTACTTGGTGTCAGTTTATGTCTTTGTTCCTGTGTATCCGTGATTCTCTGTGTTACTGGGTGTCAGTTTGTGTTTGTTTGTGTTACTGGGTGTCAGTATATAGTTTAGTTTAGAGATACAGCCCTTAAACAGGCCCTTCGGCCCACCGAGACTGTGCCGACCATCAACATCCCATTTATACTAATTCTACACTAATCCCGTATTCCTATCACATCCCCACCTGTCCCTATAGATTTCCCTACTACGTACCTATACTAGGGGCAATTTATGATGGCCAATTAACCAGTCAACCTGCAAGTCTTTGGCATGTGGGAGGAAACCGGAGCACCCGGAGGAAACTCACGCAGACACAGGGAGAACTTGCAAACTCCGCACAGGCAGTACCCAGAATCGAACCCGGGTCCCTGGAGCTAAGAGGCTGCGGTGCTAACCACTGCGCCAATGTGCCCCCCTCCCCACAGTGCGTGCCTGCGTTACTGGGTATCAGTGTATGTCTTTGTTACTTGGTGTCAGTGTATGTCTGTGTTACTGGCTTTCAGTGTATTTGTTTGTGTTACAGGGTGTCAGAGTGTTTCTGTGTTACTTGGTGTATGTGTGTGTCTTTGTTACTTGGTGTCCGTGTGTGTCTGTGTTACTGGGTGTCAGTGTATGTCTTTGTTACTGGGTGTCAATGTATGTCTTTGTTACTTGGTGTAAGTGTGTGTCTGTTTTACTGGTTATCAGTGCCTGTGTGTGTTACTTGGTGTCAGTGTATGTCTGTGTTACTTTGTGTAAGCGTGTGTCTGTGTTACTGGGTGTCAGTGTGTGTCTGTGTTACTTGGTGTAAGTGTGTGCCTTTGTTACTTGGTGTCTGTGTGTGTCTGTGTTACTGCGTGTCAGTGTATGACTTTGTTACTGGATGTCAGTGTATGTCTTTGTTACTTGGTGTCAGTGTGTGTCTGTGTTACTGGGTATCAGAGTTTGTCTTTGTTACTTGGTGTCAGTGCATGTCTGTGTTACTTGGTGTAAGTGTATGTCTTTGTTACTTGGTGTCAGTCTATGTCTGTGTTACTTGCTTGAAGTGTGTGTCTGTGTGACTGGGTATCAGTGTATGTCTTTGTGACTTGGTTTCAATGTATGTCTTTGTTACTGGGTGTCTGTGTGTGTCTTTGTGACTTGGTGTCAGTGTATGCCTTTGTTAGTTGGTGTCAGTGTATGTCAAAATACTTGTTGTAAGTGTATGTCTTTGTTACTTGGTGTAATTGTCTGTCTTTGTTACTTGGTTTCAGTGTATGTCTGGGTTACTTGGTGTAAGTGTGTGTCTTTGTTACTTGGTGTAAGTGTATGTCTTTGTTACTTGGTGTCAGTGTATGTCTTTGTTACTTGGTGTAAGTGTGTGTCTGTGTTAGTTGGTGCAGGTGTGTGTATTTCTTACTTGGTTTCAGTGTATGTCTTTGTTACTTGGTGTAAGTGTGTGTCTGTGTTACTGGGTATCAGTGAATGTCTTTGTTAATTGGTGTCAGTGTATGTCTTTTTTACTTGCTGTCAGTGTATGTCTTTGTTACTTGGTGTAATTGTGTGTCTGTGTTACTGGGTATCAGTGTATGTCTTTGTTACTTGGTGTCAGTGTGTGTCTTTGTTACTTGGTGTAAGTGTGTGTCTGTGTTACTGGGTGTCAGTGTGTGTCTGTGTTACTTGATGTAACAGTGTGTAATTGTTACTTGGTTTTAGTGTGTGTCTGTGTTCCTGGGTATCAGTGTATGTCTTTGTGACTTGGTATCAGTGTATGTCTTTGTTACTGGGTGTCAGTTTGTGTCTGTGTTACTGGGTATCAGTGTACGTCTTTGTTACTGGGTGTCAGTGTGTGTCTGTGTTACTGGGTATCAGTGTATGTCTTTGTGACTTGGTATCAGTGTATGTCTTTGTTACTAGGTGTCAGTGTGTGTCTGTGTTCCTGGGTATCAGTGTATGTCTTTGTGACTTGGTGTCAGTGTATGTCTTTGTTACTGGGTGTCAGTGTGTGTCTTTGTTACTTGGTGTCAGTGTATGTCTTTGTTACTTGGTGCAAGTGTGTGTCTGTGATACTGTGTATCAGTGTATGTCTTTGTTAGTTGGTGTCAGTGTATGTCTGTGTTACTAGGTGTAAGTGTGTGTCTGTGTATTAGTGTATGAATTTGTGACTTGGTGTCAACGTATGTCTTTGATACTGGGTGTCAGTGTGTGTCTTTATGACTTGGTGTCAGTGTATGTCTGTGTTACCGGGGGTCAGTGTGTGTCTGTTTTACTGGGGGTCAGTGTGTGTTTCTAACTGGGTGTCAGTGTATGTCTGTGTTACATGGTGTAAGTGTGTGCCTGTGTATCAGTGTATGTCTTTGTTACTTGGTGTCAGTGTATGTCTTTGTTACTTGGTGTCAGTGTATGTGTTTGTGACTTGGTATCAGTGAATGTCTTTGTTACTGTTTATTAGTGTTTCTCTGTGTTACTGCGTGTCAGTTTGTATTTGTTTGTGTCACTGGGTGTCAGTGTTTATCTGTGACACTAGGTGTCAGTATTTAGTTTAGTTTAGAGATACAGCACTTTAACAGGCCTTTCGGCCCACCGAGTCTGTGCCGACCATCAACCACCCATTTATAATAATCCTACACTAATCCCGTATTCCTGTCACATCCCCACCTGTCCCTATATATTTCCATACCACCTGCCTATGTCAGGGGCAATTTATGATGGCCAATTAACCTATCAACCTGCAAGTCTTTGGCATGTGGGAGGAAAACGGAGCACCCGGAGGAAACCCACGCAGACACAGGGAGAACTTGCAAACTCCGCACAGGCAGTACCCAGAATCGAATCCGGGTCCCTGGAGCTGTGAGGCTGCGGTGCTAACCACTGCGCCAATGTGCCCCCCACCCGCTCCCCCCCCCCTCCCCCCCAACGTGTGCCTGTGTTACTGGGTATCAGTGTATGTCTTTGTTACTTGGTGTCAGTGTATGTCTGTGTTACTTGGTGTCAGTGTCTTTGTTTGTGTTACTGGGTGTCAGTGTGCGTCTGTGTTACTTGGTGTAAGTGTGTGTCTTTGTTACTTGGTGTCCGTGTGTGACTGTGTTAATGGGTGTAAGTGTGTGTCTGTGTTACTGGGTGTCAGTGTGTGTCTGTGTTACTTGGTGTAAGTCTGTGTCTTTGTTACTGGGTGTCCGTGTGTGTCTGTGTTACTTGATGTAAGTGTGTGTCTTTGTTACTGGGTGTCAGTGTATGTCTTCGTTACTTGGTGTAAGTGTGTGTCTGTGTTACTGGGCATCAGTGTATGTCTTTGTTACTTGGTGTCAGTGTATGTCTGAGTTACTTGGTGTTAGTGTGTGTCTGTGTTACTGGGTATCAGTGTATGTCTTTGTTACTTGGTGTCAGTGTATGTCTTTGTTACTTGGTGTCAGTGTGTGTCTTTGTGACTTGGTGTCAGTGTATGTATTTGTTACTTGGTGTAAGTGTGTGTCTGTGTTACTGGGAATCAGTGTATGTTTGTGTTAATTGGTATCAGTGTATGTCTTTGTTACTTGGTGACAGTGTATGTCTGTGTTACTTGGTGTAAGTGTATGTCTTTGTTACTTGGTGTAAGTGTCTGCCTTTGTTACTTGGTGTCAGTGTATGTCTTTGTTACTTGGTGTCAGTGTGTCTCTGTGTTACTGGGTATCAGTGTATGTCCTTGTGACTTAGTATCATTGGATGTCTTTGTTACTGGGTGTCAGTGAGTGTCTCTGTTATTGGGTATCAGTGTATGTCTTTGTGACTTGGTATCAGTGTATGTCTTTGTTACTGGGTGTCAGTGTGTGTCTGTGTTACTGGGTGTCAGTGTATGTCTTTGTGACTTGGTATCTGTGTATGTATTTGTTACTGGGTGTCAGTGTGTGTCTGTGTTCCTGGGTATCAGTGTATGTCTTTGTGACTTGGTGTCAGTAATGTCTTTGTTACTGGGTGTCAGTGCATGTCTTTGTGACTTGGTATCAGTGTATGTCTTTGTTACTTGGTGTCAGTGTGTGTCTGTGTTCCTGGGTATCAGTGTATGTCTTTGTGACTTCGTGTCATTGTATGTCTTTGTTACTGGGTGTCAGTGTGTGTCTTTGTGACTTGGTGTCAGTGTATGTCTTTGTTACTTGAAGCAAGTGTGTGTCCTTGTTAATGGGTATCAGTGTCTGTCTTTGTTACTGGGTGTAAGTGTGTGTCTGTGTAACTGGGTATCAGTGTATGTCTTTGTTACTTGGTGTCAGTGTATGTCTGAGTTACTTGGTGTTAGTGTGTGTCTGTGTTACTGGGTATAAGTTTTTGTCTTTGTGACTTGGTGTCAGTGTATGTCTGTGTTACTGGGGGTCATTGTGCGTCTGTTTTACTGGGAGTCAGTGTGTGTTTCTAACTGGGTGTCAGTGTATGTCTGTGTTACTTGGTGTAAGTGTGTGCCTGTGCATCAGTGCATGTCTTTGTTACTTGGTGCAAGTGTATGTCTTTGTTACTTGGTGTCAGTGTTTGTGTTTGTGACTTGGTGTCAGTGTATGTCTTTGTTACTGTTTGTTAGTATTTCTCTGTGTCACTGCATGTCAGTGTGTGTTTGTTTTTGTCACTGGGTGTCAGTGTTTATCTGAAACACTAGTTGTCAGTATTTAGTTTAGTTTAGAGATACAGCACTTTCACAGGCCTTTCGGCCCACCGAGTCTGTGCCGACCGTCAACCACCAATTTATAATAATCCTACACTAATCCTGTATTCCTATCACATCCCCACCTGTCCCAAAATATTTCCCTACCACCTGCCTATACTAGGGGCAATTTATGATGGCCAATTATTATATCAACCTGCAAGTCTTTGGCATGTGGGAGGAAACCAGAGCACCCGCAGGAAACCCACGCAGACACAGGGAGAACTTGCAAACTCCGCACAGGCAGTAACCAAATCTAACCCGGGTCCCTGCAGCTGTGAGGCTGCGGTGCTAACCACTGCGCCAATGTGCACCCCCCCCTCCCCCCAACGTGTGCCTGTGTTACTGGGTATCAGTGTATGTCTTTGTTACTTGGTGTCAGTGTGTCTCTGTGTTACTGGGTATCAGTGTATGTCTTTGTGACTTGGTATCAGTGTATGTCTTTGTTACTGGGTGTCAGTGAGTGTCTGTGTTACTGGGTATCAGTGTATGTCTTTGTGACTTGGTATCAGTGTATGTCTTTGTGACTGGGTGTCAGTGTGTGTCTGTGTTACTGGGTATCAGTGTATGTCTTTGTGACTTGGTATCAGTGTATGTCTTTGTTACTGGGTGTCAGTGTGTGTCTGTGTTCCTGGGTATCAGTGTATGTCTTTGTGACTTGGTGTCAGTGTATGTCTTTGTTACTGGGTGTCAGTGTGTGTCTTTGTGACTTGGTGTCAGTGTATGTCTTTGTTACTTGATGCAAGTGTGTGTCTGTGATACTGGGTATCAGTGTCTGTCTTTGTTACTTGGTGTAAGTGTATGTCTGTGTTACTTGGTGTAAGTGTGTGTCTGTGTATCAGTGTATGTCTTTGTGACTTGGTGTCAGTGTATGTCTGTGTTACTGGGGGTCAGTGTGTGTCTGTTTTACTGGCGGTCAGTGTGTTTTTCTAACTTGGTGTCAGTGTATGTCTGTGTTACTTGGTGTCAGTGCATGTCTTTGTTACTGTGTGTCAGTGTTTCTCTGTGTTACTGGATGTCAGTGTGTGTTTGTTTGTGTTATTGGGTGTCAGTGTGTGTCTGTGACACTAGGTGTCAGTATTTAGTTTAGTTTAGAGATACAGCACTTAAACAGGCCCTTCGGCCAACCGAGTCTGTGCCGACCATCAACCACCCATTTATACTAATCCAACACTAATCCCGTATTCCTATCACATCCCCACCTGTCCCTATACATTTCCCTACCACCTACCTATACTCGGGGCAATTTATGATGGCCAATTAACCTATCAACCTGCAAGTCTTTGGCATGTGGGAGGAAATCGGAGCACCCGGAGGAAACCCACGCAGACACAGGCAGAACTTGCAAACTCCGCACAGGCAGTACCCAGAATCGAACCCGGGTCCCTGGAGCTGTGAGGCTGCGGTGCTAACCACTGCGCCAATGTGACCCCCCCACCCCTCCCCGCAACGTGTGCCTGTGTTACTGGGTATCAGTGCATGACTTTGTTACTTGGTGTCAGTGTATGTCTGTGTTAAATGGTGTCAGTGTGTTTGTTTGTGTTACTGGGTTTCAGTGTGTGTCTGTGTTACTTGGTGTAACTGTGTGTCTTTGTTACTTGGTGTCCGTGTGTGTCTGTGTTAATGGGTGTAAGTGTGTGTCTGTGTTACTGGGTGTCAGTGTGTGTCTGTGTTACTTGTTGTAAGTCTGTGTCTTTGTTACTTGGTGTCCGTGTGTGTCTGTGTTACTGGGTGTCAGTGTATGTCTTTGTTACTGGGTGTCAGTGTATGTCTTTGTTACTTGGTGTAACTGTATGTCTGAGTTACTTGGTGTTAGTGTGTGTCTTTGTTACTGGGTATCAGTATTTGTCTTTGTGACTTGGTGTCAGTGTATGTCTTTGTTACTTGGTGTCAGTGTGTGTCTTTGTGACTTGGTGTCAGTGTATGTCTTTGTTACTTGGTGTAAGTGTGTGTCTGTGTTACTGGGTATCAGTGTATGTTTGTGTTATTGGGTATCAGTGTATGTCTTTGTTACTTGGTGTCTGTTTATGTCATAATACTTGGTGCAAGTGTATGTCTTTGTCACTTGGTGTAATTGTCTGTCTTTGTTACTTGGTGTAAGTGCATGTCTTTGTTACTTGGTGTCAGTGTATGTCATTGTTACTTGGTGACAGTGTATGTCTGTGTTACTTGGTGTAAGTGTATGTCTTTGTTACTTGGTGTCAGTGTATGTCTGTGTTCCATGGTGTCAGTGTATGTCTTTGTTACTTGGTGTCAGTGTATGTCTGTGTTACTGGGCATCAGTGTATGTCTTTGTTCCTGGGTGTCAGTGTGTGTCTGTGTTACTGGGTATCAGTGTATGTCTTTGTGACTTGGTATCAGTGCATGTCTTTGTTACTGGGTGTCTGTGTGTGTCTGTGTTCCTGGGTATCAGTGTGTGTTTCTAACTGGGTGTCATTGTATGTCTGTGATACTTGGTGTAAGTGTGTGCCTGTGTATCAGTGTATGTCTGTGTTACTTGGTGTCAGTTTGTTTGTTTGTGTTACTGGGTTTCAGTGTGTGCCTGTGTTACTTGGTGTAAGTGTGTGTCTTTGTTACTTGGTGTCCGTGTGTGTCTGTGTTAATGGGTGTAAGTGTGTGTCTGTGTTACTGGGTGTCAGTATGTGTCAGTGTTACTTGGTGTCCGTGTATGTCTTTGTTACTTGGTGCAAGTGTATGTCTGAGTAACTTGGTGTTAGAGTGTGTCTGTTTTACTGGGTATCAGTTTATGTATTTGTGACTTGGTGTCAGTGTATGTCTTTGTTACTGGGTATCAGTGTATGTCTTTGTTACTTGGTGTCAGTGTATGTCTGAGTAACTTGGTGTCCGTGTGTGTCTGTGTTACTGGGTGTCTGTGTATGTCTTTGTTACTGGGTGTCAGTGTATGTCTTTGTTACTTGGCGTAAGTGGATGTCTGAGTTACTTGGTGTTAGTGTGTGTCTGTGTTACTGGGTATCAGTGTCTGTCTTTGTTACTAGGTGTAAGTGTGTGTCTGTGTAACTGGGTTTCAGTGTCTGTCTTTGTTACTTGGTGTCAGTGTATTTCACAGTTACTTGGTGTTAGTGTGTGTCTGTGTTACTGGGTATCAGTTTTTGTCTTTGTGACTTGGTGTCCGTGTATGTCTTTGTTACTGGGTGTCGGTCTGTGCCGACCATCAACCACCCATTTATAATAATCCTACACTAATCCTGTATTCCTATCACATCCCCACCTGTCCCTATATGTTTCCCTACAACCTGCCTATACTAGGGGCAATTTATGATGGCCAATTATTATATCAACCTGCAAGTCTTTGGCATGTGGGAGGAAACCGGAGCACCTGGAGGAAACCCACGCAGACACAGCGAGAACTTGCAAACTCCGCACAGGCAGTACCCAGAATCGAACCCGGGTCCCTGGAGCTGTGAGGCTGCGGTGCTAACCACTGATCCAATGTGCCCCCCTCCCCCCCCAACGGCTGCCTGTGTTACTGGGTATCAGTGCATCTCTTTGTTACTTGGTGTCAGTGTATGTCTGTGTTACTTGGTGTCAGTGTCTTTGTTTGTGTTACTGGGTGTCAGTGTGCGTCTGTGTTACTTGGTGTAAGTGCGTGTCTTTGTTACTTGGTGTCCGTGTGTGTTTGTGTTAATGGGTGTAAGTGTGCGTCTGTGTTACTGGGAGTCAGTGTGTGTCTGTGTTACTTGGTGTAAGTCTGTGTCTTTTTTACTTGGTGTCCGTGTGTGTCTGTGTTACTGGGTGTCAGCGTATGTCTTTGTTACTGGGTGACAGTGTATGTCTTTGTTACTTGGTGTAAGTGTGTGTCTGTGTTACTGGGTATCAGTGTCTGTCTTTGTTAATTGGTGTAAGTGTGTGTCTGTGTTACTGGGTATCAGTGTATTTCTTTGTGACTTTGTGTCAGTATATGTCTTTGTTACTGGGTGTCAGTGTGTGTCTTTGTGACTTGGTGTCAGTGTATGTCAAAATACATGGTGTAAGTTCATATCTTTGTTACTTGGTGTCATTGTCTGTCTTTGTTACTTGGTAACAGTGTATGTCTTTGCTACTTGGAGTCAGTGTATGTCTTTGTTACTTGGTGTCAGTGTGTGTCTGTGTTACTGGGCATCAGTGTATGTCTTTGTGACTTGGTGTCAGTGTATGTCTTTGTTACTGGGTGTCAGTGTGTCTCTGTCTTACTGGGTATCAGTGTATGTCTTTGTGACTTGATATCAGTGTATGTCTTTGTTACTCGGTGTCAGTGTGTGTCTGTGTTACTGGGTATCAGTGTATGTCTTTGTGACTTGGTATCATTGTAGGTCTTTGTTACTGGGTGTCAGTGTGTGTCTGTGTTCCTGGGTATCAGTGTATGTCTTTGTGACTTTCTGTCAGTATATGACTTTGTTACTGGGTGTCAGTGTGTGTCTTTGTGACTTGGTGTCAGTGTATGTCTTTGTTACTTGGTGCAAGTGTGTGTCTGTGATACTGGGTATCAGTGTCTGTGTCTTTGTTAATTGGTGTAAGTGTGTGTCTGTGTTACCGGGTATCAGTGTATGTCTTTGTTACTTGGTGTCAGTGTATGTCTGAGTTACTTGGTGTCAGTGTGTGTCTGTGTTCCTGGGTATCAGTGGATGTCTTTGTGACTTTGTGTCAGTATATGTCTTTGTTACTGGGTGTCAGTGTGTGTCTTTGTTACTTGGTGTCAGTGTATGTCTTTGTTACTTGGTGCATGTGTGTGTCTGTGATACTGGGTATCAGTGTCTGTGTCTTTGTTAATTGGTGTAAGTGTGTGTCTGTGTTACCGGGTATCAGTGTATGTCTTTGTTACTTGGTGTCAGTGTATGTCTTTGTTACTGGGTGTCAGTGTGTGTCTTTGTGACTTGGTGTCAGTCTATGTCTTTGTTACTTGGTGTTAGTGTGTGTCTGTGTTACTGGGTACGAGTGTATGTTTGTGTCAATGGGTATCAGTGTATGTCTTTGTTACTTGGTGTCAGTGTATGTCAAAATACTTGGTGTAAGTGTATGTCTTTGTTACTTGGTGTAATTGTCTGTCTTTGTTACTTGGTGTAAGTGTATGTCTTTGTTACTTGGTGTCAGTGTATGACTTTGTTACATGGTGTCAGTGTATGACTTTGTTACTTGGTGTCAGTGTGTGTCTGTGTTACTGGGTAGCAGTGTATGTCTTTGTGACTTGGTGTCAGTGTATGTCTTTGTTACTGGGTGTCAGAGTGTGTATCTGTGTTACTGGGTAGCAGTGTATGTCTTTGTGACTTGGTATCAGTATATGTCTTTGTTACTTGGTGCAAGTGTCTGTCTGTGTTACTAGGTATCAGTGAATGTCTTTGTTACTTGGTGTCAGTGTATGCCTGTGTTAATTGGTGTCAGTGTGTTTGTTTGTGTTACTGGGTTTCAGTGTGTGTCTGTGTTACTTGGTGTAAGTCTGTGTCTTTGTTTCTTGGTGTCTGTGTGTCTATGTGTTACTGGTTGTCAGTGTATGTCTTTGTTACTGGGTGTCAGTGTATGTCTTTGTTACTCGGTGAAAGTGTATGTCTGAGTTACATGGTGTTAGAGTGTGTCTGTGTTACTGGGTATCAGTTTATGTCTTTGTGACTTGGTGTCAGTGCATGTCTGAGTTACTTGGTGTCCGTGTGTGTCTTTGTTACTGGGTGTCTGTGTATGTCTTTGTTAACTGGTGTAAGTGTATGTATGAGTTACTTGGTGTTAGTGTGTGTCTGTGTTACTGGGTATCAATGTCTGTCTTTGTTAATCGGTGTAAGTGTGTGTCTGTGTAACTGGGTATCAGTGTATGTCATTGTTACTTGGTGTCAGTGTATGTCTGAGTTACTTGGTGTTAGTGTGTGTGTCTGTGTTACTGGGTAGCAGTTTATGTCTTTGTGACTTGGTGTCAGTGTATGTCTTTGTTACTGGGTGTCAGTGTGTGTCTTTGTGACTTAGTGTCAGTGTATGTCTTTGTTACCTGGTGTAAGTGTGTGTCTGTGTTACTGGGTATCAGTGTATGTTTGTGTTAATGGGTATCGGTGTATGTCTTTGTTACTTGGTGTCAGTGTATGTCAAAATACTTGGTGTCATTGTATGTCTTTGTTACTTGGTGTAATTGTCTGTCTTTGTTACTTGGTGTAAGTGCATGTCTTTGTTACTTGGTGTCAGTGTATGTCATTGTTACTTGGTGACAGTGTATGTCTTTGCTACTTGGTGTCAGTGTATGTCTTTGTTACTTGGTGTCAGTGTGTGTCTGTGTTACTGGGTATCAGTGTATGTCTTTGTAACTTGGTATCAGTGTATGTCTTTGTTACTGGGTGTCAGTGTTTCTCTGTGTTACTGGGTATCAGTGTATGTCTTTGTGACTTGGTATCAGTGTATGTCTTTGTTACTGCGTGTCAGTGTGTGTCTGTGTTACTGGGTATCAGTGTATGTCTTTGTGACTTGGTATCAGTGTATGCCTTTGTGACTTGGTATCAGTGTATGTCTTTGTTACTGGGTGTCAGTGTGTGTCTTTGTGACTTGGTGTCAGTGTATGTCTTTGTTACTTGGTGTCAGTGTATGTGTTTGTGACTTGGTGTCAGTGTATGTCTTTGTTACTGTTTATTCGTGTTTCTCTGTGTTACTGCGTGTCAGAGTGTGTTTGTTTGTGTCACTGTGTGTCATTGTTTATCTGTGACACTAGCTGTCAGTATTTAGTTTCGTTTGGAGATACAGCACTTTAACAGGCCTTTCGGCCCACCGAGTCTGTACCGACCATCAACCACCAATTTATAATAATCCTACACTCATCCCGTATTCCTATCACATCCCCACCTGTCTCTATATATTTCCCTACCACCTGCCTATACTAGGGGCAATTTATGATGGCCAATTAACCTATCAACCTGCAAGTCTTTGGCATGTGGGAGGAAACAGGAGCACCCGGAGGAAAAAACACGCAGACACAGGGAGAACTTGCAAACTCCGCACAGGCAGTACCCAGTATCGAACCCGGGTCCCTGGAGCTGTGAGGCTGCGGTGCTAACCACTGCGCCAATGTGCCTCCCCCCACCCGCTCCCAAACTGTGTGCCTGTGTTACAGGGTATCAGTGTATGTCTTTGTTACTTGGTGTCAGTGTATGTCTGTGTTACTTGGTGTCAGTGTCTTTGTTTGTGTTACTGGGTGTCAGTGTGCGTCTGTGTTACTTGGTGTAACTGTGTGCCTTTGTTACTTGGTGTCCGTGTGTGTCTGTGTTACTGGGTGTCAGTGTATGTCTTTGTTACTGGGTTTCAGTGTATCTCTGTGTTAATGGGAGTAAGTTTGTGTCTGTGTTACTGGGTGTCAGTGTGTGTCTGTGTTACTTGGTGTAAGTCTGTGTCTTTGTTACTTGGTGTCCGTGTGTGTCTGTGTTACTGGGTGTCAGTGTATGTCTTTGTTACTGGGTTTCAGTGTATCTCTTTGTTAATTGGTGTAAGTGTGTGTCTGTGTTACTGGGTATCCGTGTCTGTCTTTGTTACTTGATGTCAGTGTATGTCTGAGTTACTTGGTGTTAGTGTGTGTCTGTGTTACTGGGTATCAGTGTATGTCTTTGTGACTTGGTGTCAGTGTATGTCTTTGTTACTGGGTGTCAGTGTGTGTCTTTGTGACTTGGTGTCAGTGTATGTCTTTGTTACTTGGTGTAAGTGTGTGTCTGTGTTACTGGGTATCAGTGTATGTTTCTGTTAATGTGTATCAGTGTATCTCTTTGTTACTTGGTGTAAGTGCATGTCTTTGTTACTTGGTGTCAGTGTATGTCTTTGTTACTTGGTGACAGTGTATGTCTGTGTTACTTGGTTTAAGTGTGAGTCTTTGTTACTTGGTGTAAGTGAATGTCTTTGTTACTGGGTGTCAGTGTATGTCTTTGTTACTTGGTGTCAGTGTGTGTCTGTGTTACTGGGTATCAGTGTATGAATTTGTGACTTGGTATCAGTGTTTGTCTTTGTTCCTGGGTGTCACTGAGTGTCTGTGTTACTGGGTATCTGTGTATATCTTTGTGACTTGGTATCAGTGTATGTCTTTGTTACTGGGTGTCAGTGTGTGTCTGTGTTACTGGGTATCAGTGTATGTCTTTGTGACTTAGTATCGGTGTATGTCTTTGTTACTGGGTGTCAGTCTGTGTCTGTGTTCCTGGGTATCAGTGTATGTCTTTGTGACTTGGTGTCAGTGTATGTCTTTGTTACTGGGTGTCAGTGTGTGTCTTTGTGACTTGGTGTCAGTGTATGTCTGTGTTACTGGGTGTCAGTGTGTGTCTGTGTTCCTGGGTATCAGTGTATGTCTTTGTGACTTGGTGTCAGTGTATGTCTTTGTTACTGGGTGTCAGTGTGTGTCTTTGTGACTTTGTGTCAGTGTATGTCTTTGTTACTTGGTGCAAGTGTGTGTCTGTGATACTGGGTATGAGTGTTTGTCTTTGTTACTTGGTGTCAGTGGATGTCTGTGTTACTTGGTGCAAGTGTGTGTCTGTGTATCAGTGTATGTCTTTGTTACTGGGTGTCAGTGTGTGTATTTGTGACTTGGTGTCAGTGTATGTCTGTGTTACTGGAGGTCCGTGTGTGTCTGTTTTACTGGGGGTCAGTGTGTGTTTCTAACTGGGTGTCAGTGTATGTCTCTGTTACAGTTTATTCGTGTTTCTCTGTGTTACTGTGTGTCAGTGTGTGTTTGTTAGTGTCACTGGGTGTCAGTTTTTATCTGTGATACTAGGTGTCAGTATTTAGTTTAGTTTAGAGATACAGCACGTAAAAAGGCCCTTCGGCCCACCGAGTCTGTGCCGACCATCAAACACCCATTTATACTAATCCTACACTAATCCCGTATTCCTATCACATCCCCACCTGTCCATATATATTTCCCTACCACCTGCCTATACTAGGGGCAATTTATGATGGCCAATTAACCTATCAACCTGCAAGTCTTGGGCATGTGGGAGGAAACGGGAGCACCCGGAGGAAACCCACGCAGACACAGGGAGAACTTGCAAACTCCGCACAGGCAGTACCCAGAATCGAACCCGGGTCCCTGGAGCTGTGAGGCTGCGGTGCTAACCACTGCGCCAATGTGCCCACCCAACGTGTGCCTGTGTTACTGGGTATCAGTGCATGTCTTTGTTACTTGTTGTCAGTGTATGTCTGTGTTACTTGGTGTAAGAGTGTGTCTGTGTTACTGGGTATCAGTGTATGTTTCTGTTAATGGGTATCAGTGTATCTCTTTGTTACTTGGTGTAAGTGCATGTCTTTGTTACTTGGTGTCAGTGTATGTCTTTGTTACTTGGTGTCAGTGTATGTCTTTGTTACTTGGTGTCAGTGTGTGTCTGTGTTACTGGGTATCAGTGTATGAATTGGTGACTTGGTATCAGTGTATGTCTTTTTTACTGGGTGTCAGTGAGTGTCTGTGTTACTGGGTATCTGTGTATGTCTTTGTGACTTGGTATCAGTGTATGACTTTGTTACTGGGTGTCAGTGTGTGTCTGTGTTACTGGGTATCAGTGTATGTCTTTGTGACTTAGTATCAGTGTATGTCTTTGTTACTGGGTGTCAGTGTGTGTCTGTGTTCCTGGGTATCAGTGTATGATTTTGTGACTTGGTGTCAGTGTATGTCTTTGTTAATGGGTGTCAGTGTGTGTCTTTGTGACTTTGTGTCAGTGTATGTCTTTGTTACTTGGTGCAAGTGTGTGTCTGTGATACTGGGTATCAGTGTTTGTCTTTGTTACTTGGTGTTAGTGTATGTCTGTGTTACTTGGTGTAAGTGTGTGTCTGTGTATCAGTGTGTGTCTGTGTTACTGGGTATCAGTGCATGTCTTTGTTACTTGGTGTCAGTATATGTCTGTGTTACTTGGTCTCAGTGTGTTTGTTTGTGTTACTGGGTTTCAGTGTGTGCCTGTGCACTTGGTGTAAGTGTCTGTCTTTGTTACTTGGTGAAAGTGTATATCTTTGTTACTTGGTGTCAGTGCATGTCTTTGTGACTTGGTGTCAGTGTGTGTCTGTGTTACTGGGCGACAGTGCATGTATTTGTGACTTGGTATCAGTGTATGTCTTTGTGACTTGGTGTCAGTGTATGTCTATGTTACTTGGTGTCAGTGTGTTTGTTTGTGTTACTGGGTGTCAGTGTGTGTGTGTGTTACTTGGTGTAAGTGTGTGTCTTTGTTACTTGGTGTCCGTGTGTGTCTGTGTTACTGGGTGTCAGTGTATGTCTTTGTTACTGGGTGTCAGTGTATGTCTTTGTTACTTGGTGTAAGTGTATGTCTGTGTTACTGGGTATCAGTGTCTGTCTTTTTACTTGGTGTAAGTGTGTGTCTGTGTTACTGGTTATCAGTGTCTGTCTTGTTTACTTGGTGTAAGTGTGTGTCTGTGTTCCTGGGTATCAGTGCATGTCTTTGTTACTTGGTGTCAGTGTGTGTCTGTTACTTGGTGTAAGTGTGTGTCTGTGTTACTGGGTATCAGTGTATGTCTTTGTTACTTGGTGTCAGTGTATGTCAAAATATTTGGTGTAAGTGTATGACTTTGTTACTTTTTTAATTGTCTGTCTTTGTTACTTGGTGTCAGTGTATGTCTGTGTTACCTGGTGTAAGTGTATGTCTTTGTTACTTTGTGTAAGTGTATGTCTTTGCTACTTGGTGTCAGTGTATGTCTTAGTTACTTGGTGTCTGTGTGTGTCTGTGTTACTGGGCATCAGTGGATGTCTTTGTGACTTGGTATCAGTGTATGTCTTCGTGACTTGGTGTCAGTGTATTTCTTTTTCACTGGGTGTCAGTGTGTACATGTGTTACTTGGTGTCAGTGTCTGTCTTTGTTACTGTGTATCGGTGTTTCTCTGTGTTACTGGGTGTCAGTGTGTGTCTGTGTTACCTGGTGTAAGTGTATGTCTTTGTTACTTGGTTTAAGTGTATGTCTTTGTTACTTGGTGTCAGTGTATGTCTTTGTGACTTGGTGTGAGTGTGTGTCTTTGTTACTTGGTGTAAGTGAATGTCTTTGTTACTTGGTGTCAGTGTATGTCTTTGTGACTTGGTGTCAGTGTGTGTCTGTGTTACTGGGCATCAGTGTATGTCTTTGTGACTTGCTATCAGTGTATGTCTTTGTGACTTGGTGTCAGTGTATGACTTTTTTACTGGGTGTAAGTGTGTGTCTGCGTTACTGGGTATCAGTGTGTGTCTTTGTTACTTGGTGTAGGTGTATGTCTTTGTTACTTGGTGTCAGTGTTTGTCTTTGTTACTTGGTGTCAGTGTGTGTCTGTGTTACTGGGTGCAAGCGTGTGTCTGCGTTACTGGGTATCAGTGTATGTCTTTGTTACTTGGTGTAGGTGTATGTCTTTGTTACTTGGTGTAATTGTCTGTCTTTGTTACTTGGTGTCAGTGTATGTTTGTGTTTCTTGGTGTAAGTGTATGTCTTTGTGACTTGGTATCAGTGTATGTCTTTGTGACTTGGTGTCAGTGTGTGTCTGTGTTACTGGGTGTCAGTGTGTGTCTGTGTTACTTGGTGTAAGTGTGTGTCTTTGTTACTTGGTGTCGGTGTGTGTCTGTGTTACTGGGTGTCAGTGTATGTCTTTGTTACTGGGTGTCAGTGCATGTCTTTGTTACTTGGTGTAAGTGTGTGTCTGTGTCACTGGTTATCAGTGTCTGTCTTTTTACTTGGTGTAAGTGTGTGTCTGTGTTACTGGTTATCAGTGTCTGTCTTGTTTACTTGGTGTAAGAGTGTGTCTGTGTTACTGGGTATCAGTGCATGTCTTTGTTACTTGGTGTCAGTGTGTGTCTGTTACTTGGTGTAAGTGTGTGTCTGTGTTACTGGGTATCAGTGTATGTCTTTGTTACTTGGTGTCAGTGTATGTCAAAATATTTGGTGTAAGTGTATGTCTTTGTTACTTGTTTTAATTGTCTGTCTTTGTTACTTGGTGTCAGTGTATGTCTGTGTTACCTGGTGTCAGTGTATGTCTTTGTTACTTTGTGTAAGTGTATGTCTTTGTTACTTGGTGTCAGTGTATGTCTTAGTTACTTGGTGTCTGTGTGTGTCTGTGTTACTGGGCATCAGTGGATGTCTTTGTGACTTGGTATCAGTGTATGTCTTCGTGACTTGGTGTCAGTGTATGTCTTTTTCACTGGGTGTCAGTGTGTACATGTGTTACTTGGTGTCAGTGTCTGTCTTTGTTACTGTGTATCGGTGTTTCTCTGTGTTACTGGGTGTCAGTGTGTGTCTGTGTTACCTGGTGTAAGTGTATGTCTTAGTTACTTGGTGTAAGTGTATGTCTTTGTTACTTGGTGTCAGTGTATGTCTTTGTGACTTGGTGTGAGTGTGTGTCTTTGTTACTTGGTGTAAGTGTATGTCTTTGTTACTTGGTGTCAGTGTATGTCTTTGTGACTTGGTGTCAGTGTGTGTCTGTGTTACTGGGCATCAGTGTATGTCTTTGTGACTTGCTATCAGTGTATGTCTTTGTGACTTGGTGTCAGTGTATGACTTTTTTACTGGGTGTAAGTGTGTGTCTGCGTTACTGGGTATCAGTGTGTGTCTTTGTTACTTGGTGTAAGTGTATGTCTTTGTTACTTGGTGTCAGTGTTTGTCTTTGTTACTTGGTGTCAGTGTGTGTCTGTGTTACTGGGTGTAAGCGTCTGTCTGCGTTACTGGGTATCAGTGTATGTCTTTGTTACTTGGTGTAGGTGTATGTCTTTGTTACTTGGTGTAATTGTCTGTCTTTGTTACTTGGTGTCAGTGAATGTCTGTGTTACTTGGTGTAAGTGTATGTCTTTGTGACTTGGTATCAGTGTATGTCTTTGTGACTTGGTGTCAGTGTATGTCTTTTTTACTGGGTGTCAGTGTGTGTCTGTGTTACTTGGTGTCAGTGCATGTCTTTGTTACTTGGTGTCAGTGTATGTCTTTGTTACTTGGTGTCAGTGTGTGTCTGTGTTACTGGGCATCAGTGTATGTCTTTGTGACTTGGTGTCAGTGTATGTCTTTTTTACTGGGTGTCAGTGTGTGTCTGTGTTACTTGGTGTCAGTGCATGTCTTTGTTACTTGGTGTCAGTGTATGTCTTTGTTACTTGGTGTCATTGTGTGTCTGTGTTACTGGGCATCAGTGTCTGTCTTTGTTACTTGGTGTCAGTGAATGTCTGTGTTACTTGGTGTAAGTGTATGTCTTTGTGACTTGGTATCAGTGTATGTCTTTGTGACTTGATGTCAGTGTATGTCTTTTTTACTGGGTGTCAGTGTGTGTCTGTGTTACTTGGTGTCAGTGCATGTCTTTGTTACTTGGTGTCAGTGTATGTCTTTGTTACTTGGTGTCAGTGTATGTCTTTTTTACTGGGTGTCAGTGTTACTTGGTGTCAGTGTATGTCTTTGTTACTGTGTATCAGTGTTTCTCTGTGTTACTGGGTGTCAGTGTGTGTTTGTTTGTGTTACTGGGTGTCAGTGTGTGTCTGTGACACTAGGTGTCAGTATTTATTTTTGTTTCGAGAAACAGCACTTAAACAGGCCCTTCGGCCCACCGAGTCTGTGCCGACCATCAACCACCCATTTAAACTAATCCTACACTAATCCCGTATTCCTATCACATCCCCACATATCCCTTTATATTTCCCTACCACCTACCTATACTAGGGGCAATTTATGATGGCCAATTAACCTATCAACCTGCAAGTCTTGGGCATGTGGGAGGAAACGGGAGCACCCGGAGGAAACCCACGCAGCCACAGGGAGAACTTGCAAACTCCGCACAGGCAGCACCCAGAATCGAACCCGGGTCCCTGGAGCTGTGAGGCTGCGGTGCTAACCACTGCGCCAATGTGCCCACCCAACGTGTGCCTGTGTTACTGGGTATCAGTGCATGTCTTTGTTACTTGTTGTCAGTGGATGTCTGTGTTACTTGGTGTAAGAGTGTGTCTGTGTTACTGGGTATCAGTGTATGTTTCTGTTAATGGGTATCAGTGTATCTCTTTGTTACTTGGTGTAAGTGCATGTCTGTGTTACTTGGTCTCAGTGTGTTTGTTTGTGTTACTGGGTTTCAGTGTGTGTCTGTGCACTAGGTGTAAGTGTCTGTCTTTGTTACTTGGTGAAAGTGTATATCTTTGTTTCTTGGTGTCAGTGTATGTCTTTGTGACTTGGTGTCAGTGTGTGTCTGTGTTACTGGGCGTCAGTGCATGTATTTGTGACTTGGTATCAGTGTATGTCTTTGTGACTTGGTGTCAGTGTATGTCTATGTTACTTGGTGTCAGTGTGTTTGTTTGTGTTACTGGGTGTCAGTGTGTGCCTGTGTTACTTGGTGTAAGTGTGTGTCTTTGTTACTTGGTGTCCGTGTGTGTCTGTGTTACTGGGTGTCAGTGTATGTCTTTGTTACTGGGTGTCTGTGTATGTCTTTGTGACTTGGTGTAAGTGTGTGTCTGTGTTACTGGGTATCAGTGTCTGTCTTTTTACTTGGTGTAAGTGTGTGTCTGTGTTACTGGTTATCAGTGTCTGTCTTGTTTACTTGGTGTAAGTGTGTGTCTGTGTTACTGGGTATCAGTGCATGTCTTTGTTACTTGGTGTAAGTGTGTGTCTGTGTTACTGGGTATCAGTGTCTGTCTTTTTACTTGGTGTAAGTGTGTGTCTGTGTTACTGGTTATCAGTGTCTGTCTTGTTTACTTGGTGTAAGTGTGTGTCTGTGTTACTGGGTATCAGTGCATGTCTTTGTTACTTGGTGTAAGTGTGTGTCTGTGTTACTGGGTATCAGTGTCTGTCTTTTTACTTGGTGTAAGTGTGTGTCTGTGTTACTGGTTATCAGTGTCTGTCTTGTTTACTTGGTGTAAGTGTGTGTCTGTGTTACTGGGTATCAGTGCATGTCTTTGTTACTTGGTGTCAGTGTGTGTCTGTTACTTGATGTAAGTGTGTGTCTGTGTTACTGGGTATCAGTGTATGTCTTTGTTACTTGGTGTCAGTGTATGTCAAAATATTTGGTGTAAGTGCATGTCTTTGTTACTTGTTGTAATTGTCTGTCTTTGTTACTTGGTGTCAGTGTATGTCTGTGTTACCTGGTGTAAGTGTATGTCTTTGTTACTTGGTGTAAGTGTATGTCTTTGTTACTTGGTGTCAGTGTATGTCTTAGTTACTTGGTGTCTGTGTGTGTCTGTGTTACTGGGCATCAGTGGATGTCTTTGTGACTTGGTATCAGTGTATGTCTTCGTGACTTGGTGTCAGTGTATGTCTTTTTTACTGGGTGTCAGTGTCTACATGTGTTACTTGATGTCAGTGTCTGTCTTTGTTACTGTGTATCGGTGTTTCTCTGTTTTACTGGGTGTCAGTGTGTGTCTGTGTTACCTGGTGTAAGTGTACGTCTTTGTTACTTGGTGTAAGTGTATGTCTTTGTTACTTGGTGTCAGTGTATGTCTTTGTGACTTGGTGTGAGTGTGTGTCTTTGTTACTTGGTGTAAGTGTATGTCTTTGTTACTTGGTGTCAGTGTATGTCTTTGTGACTTGGTGTCAGTGTGTGTCTGTGTTACTGGGCATCAGTGTATGTCTTTGTGACTTGCTATCAGTGTATGTCTTTGTGACTTGGTGTCAGTGTATGACTTTTTTACTGGGTGTAAGTGTGTGTCTGCGTTACTGGGTATCGGTGTGTGTCTTTGTTACTTGGTGTAAGTGTATGTCTTTGTTACTTGGTGTCAGTGTTTGTCTTTGTTACTTGGTGTCAGTGTGTGTCTGTGTTACTGGGTGTAAGCGTGTGTCTGCGTTACTGGGTATCAGTGTATGTCTTTGTTACTTGGTGTAGGTGTATGTCTTTGTTACTTGGTGTAATTGTCTGTCTTTGTTACTTGGTGTCAGTGTATGTCTTTGTTACTTGGTGTAAGTGTATGTCTTTGTGACTTGGTATCAGTGTATGTCTTTGTGACTTGGTGTCAGTGTATGTCTTTTTTACTGGGTCTCAGTGTGTGTCTGTGTTACTTGGTGTCAGTGTATGTCTTTGTTACTGTGTCTCAGTGTGTTTGTTTGTGTTACTGGGTTTCAGTGTGTGTCTGTGAACTTGGTGTAAGTGGCTGTCTTTGTTACTTGGTGAAAGTGTATATCTTTGTTTCTTGGTGTCAGTGTATGTCTTTGTGACCTGGTGTCAGTGTGTGTCTGTGTTACTGGGCATCAGTGCATGTATTTGTGTCTTGGTATCAGTGTATGTCTTTGTGACTTGGTGTCAGTGTATGTCTATGTTACTTGGTGTCAGTGTGTTTTTTGTGTTACTGGGTGTCAGTGTGTGCCTGTGTTACTTGGTGTAAGTGTATGTCTTTGTTACTTGGTGTCCGTGTGTGTCTGTGTTACTGGGTGTCAGTGTATGTCTTTGTTACTGGGTGTCAGTGTATGTCTTTGTTACTTGGTGTAAGTGTGTGTCTGTGTTACTGGGTATCAGTGTCTGTCTTTTTACTTGGTGTAAGTGTGTGTCTGTGTTACTGGTTATCAGTGTCTGTCTTGTTTACTTGGTGTAAGTGTGTGTCTGTGTTACTGGGTATCAGTGCATGTCTTTGTTACTTGGTGTCAGTGTGTGTCTGTTACTTGATGTAAGTGTGTGTCTGTGTTACTGGGTATCAGTGTATGTCTTTGTTACTTGGTGTCAGTGTATGTCAAAATATTTGGTGTAAGTGTATGTCTTTGTTACTTGTTGTAATTGTCTGTCTTTGTTACTTGGTGTCAGTGTATGTCTGTGTTACCTGGTGTAAGTGTATGTCTTTGTTACTTGGTGTAAGTGTATGTCTTTGGTACTTGGTGTCAGTGTATGTCTTAGTTACTAGGTGTCTGTGTGTGTCTGTGTTACTGGGCATCAGTGGATGTCTTTGTGACTTGGTATCAGTGTATGTCTTCGTGACTTGGTGTCAGTGTATGTCTTTTTTACTGGCTGTCAGTGTTTACATGTGTTACTTGGTGTCAGTGTCTGTCTTTGTTACTGTGTATCGGTGTTTCTCTGTTTTACTGGGTGTCAGTGTGTGTCTGTGTTACCTGGTGTAAGTGTATGTCTTTGTTACTTGGTGTAAGTGTATGTCTTTGTTACTTGGTGTCAGTGTATGTCTTTGTGACTTGGTGTGAGTGTGTGTCTTTGTTACTTGGTGTAAGTGTATGTCTTTGTTACTTGGTGTCAGTGTATGTCTTTGTGACTTGGTGTCAGTGTGTGTCTGTGTTACTGGGCATCAATGTATGTCTTTGTGACTTGCTATCAGTGTATGTCTTTGTGACTTGGTGTCAGTGTATGACTTTTTTACTGGGTGTAAGTGTGTGTCTGCGTTACTGGGTATCAGTGTGTGTCTTTGTTACTTGGTGTAAGTGTATGTCTTTGTTACTTGGTGTCAGTGTTTGTCTTTGTTACTTGGTGTCAGTGTGTGTCTGTGTTACTGGGTGTAAGCGTGTGTCTGCGTTACTGGGTATCAGTGTATGTCTTTGTTACTTGGTGTAGGTGTATGTCTTTGTTACTTGGTGTAATTGTCTGTCTTTGTTACTTGGTGTCAGTGTATGTCTGTGTTACTTGGTGTAAGTGTATGTCTTTGTGACTTGGTATCAGTGTATGTCTTTGTGACTTGGTGTCAGTGTATGTCTTTTTTACTGGGTCTCAGTGAGTGTCTGTGTTACTTGGTGTCAGTGTATGTCTTTGTTACTGTGTCTCAGTGTGTTTGTTTGTGTTACTGGGTTTCAGTGTGTGTCTGTGCACTTGGTGTACGTGTCTGTCTTTGTTACTTGGTGAAAGTGTATATCTTTGTTTCTTGGTGTCAGTGTATGTCTTTGTGACCTGGTGTCAGTGTGTGTCTGTGTTACTGGGCGTCAGTGCATGTATTTGTGACTTGGTATCAGTGTATGTCTTTGTGACTTGGTGTCAGTGTATGTCTCTGTTACTTGGTGTCAGTGTGTTTGTTTGTGTTACTGGGTGTCAGTGTGTGCCTGTGTTACTTGGTGTAAGTGTGTGACTTTGTTACTTGGTGTCCGTGTGTGTCTGTGTTACTGGGTGTCAGTGTATGTCTTTGTTACTGGGTGTCAGTGTATGTCTTTGTTACTTGGTGTAAGTGTGTGTCTGTGTTACTGGGTATCAGTGTCTGTCTTTTTACTTGGTGTAAGTGTGTGTCTGTGTTACTGGTTATCAGTGTCTGTCTTGTTTACTTGGTGTAAGTGTGTGTCTGTGTTACTGGATATCAGTGCATGTCTTTGTTACTTGGTGTCAGTGTGTGTCTGTTACTTGATGTAAGTGTGTGTCTGTGTTACTGGGTATCAGTGTATGTCTTTGTTACTTGGTGTCAGTGTCTGTCAAAATATTTGGTGTAAGTGTATGTCTTTGTTACTTGTTGTAATTGTCTGTCTTTGTTACTTGGTGTCAGTGTATGTCTGTGTTACCTGGTGTAAGTGTATGTCTTTGTGACTTGGTGTAAGTGTATGTCTTTGTTACTTGGTGTCAGTGTATGTCTTAGTTACTTGGTGTCTGTGTGTGTCTGTGTTACTGGGCATCAGTGGATGTCTTTGTGACTTGGTATCAGTGTATGTCTTCGTGACTTGGTGTCAGTGTAGGTCTTTTTTACTGGGTGTCAGTGTGTACATGTGTTACTTGGTGTCAGTGTCTGTCTTTGTTACTGTGTATCGGTGTTTCTCTGTTTTACTGGGTGTCAGTGGGTGTCTGTGTTGCCTGGTGTAAGTGTATGTCTTTGTTACTTGGTGTAAGTGTATGTCTTTGTTACTTGGTGTCAGTGTATGTCTTTGTGACTTGGTGTGAGTGTGTGTCTTTGTTACTTGGTGTTAGTGTATGTCTTTGTTACTTGGTGTCAGTGTATGTCTTTGTGAATTGGTGTCAGTGTGTGTCTGTGTTACTGGGCATCAGTGTATGTCTTTGTGACTTGCTATCAGTGTATGTCTTTGTGACTTGGTGTCAGTGTATGACTTTTTTACTGGGTGTAAGTGTGTGTCTGCGTTACTTGGTGTCAGTGTGTGTCTTTGTTACTTGGTGTAAGTGTATGTCTTTGTTACTTGGTGTCAGTGTTTGTCTTTGTTACTTGGTGTCAGTGTGTGTCTGTGTTACTGGATGTAAGCGTGTGTCTGCGTTACTGGGTATCAGTGTATGTCTTTGTTACTTGGTGTAGGTGTATGTCTTTGTTACTTGGTGTAATTGTCTGTCTTTGTTACTTGGTGTCAGTGTATGTCTGTGTTACTTGGTGTAAGTGTATGTCTTTGTGACTTGGTATCAGTGTATGTCTTTGTGACTTGGTGTCAGTGTATGTCTTTTTTTACTGGGTCTCAGTGTGTGTCTGTGTGACTTGGTGTCAGTGCATGTCTTTGTAACTAGGTGTCAGTGTATGTCTTTGTTACTTGGTGTCAGTGTGTGTCTGTGTTACTGGGCATCAGTGTCTGTCTTTGTGACTTGGTATCAGTGTATGTCTTTGTGACGTGGTGTCAGTGTATGTCTTTTTTACTGGGTGTCAGTGTGTGTCTGTGTTACTGGGCACCAGTGTCTGTCTTTGTGACTTGGTATCAGTGTATGTCTTTGTGACTTGGTGTCAGTGTATGTCTTTGTTACTGTGTATCAGTGTTTCTCTGTGTTACTGGGTGTCAGTGTGTGTCTGTGACACTAGGTGTCAGTATTTATTTTAGTTTCGAGAAACAGCACTTAAACAGGCCCTTTGGCCCACCGAGTCTGTGCCGACCATCAACCACCCATTTACACTAATCCCACACTAATCCCGTATTCCTATCACATCCCCACCTATCCCTATATATTTCCCTACCACCTACCTATACTAGGGGCAATTTATGATGGCCAATTAACCTATCAACCTGCAAGTCTTTGGCATGTGGGAGGAAACCGGAGCACCGGGAGGAAACCCACGCAAACTCAGGGAGAACTTGCAAACTCGGCACAGGCAGTACCCAGAATCGAACCCTGGAGCTGTGAGGCTGCGGTGCAAACCACTGCGCCAATGTGCCCCCCCCCCCCCCCCAGTGTGTGCCTGTGTTACTGGGTATCGGTGTATGTCTTTGTTACTTGGTATCAGTGTATGTCTGTGTTACTTGGTGTAAGTGTGTGTCTGTGTTACTGGGTGTCAGTGTCTGTCTGTGTTACTTGGTGTAAGTGTGTGTCTTTGTTACTTGGTGTCAGTGTATGTCTGTGTTACCTGGTGTAAGTGTATGTCTTTGTGACTTGGTGTAAGTGTATGTCTTTGTTACTTGGTGTCAGTGTATGTCTTAGTTACTTGGTGTCTGTGTGTGTCTGTGTTACTGGGCATCAGTGGATGTCTTTGTGACTTGGTATCAGTGTATGTCTTCGTGACTTGGTGTCAGTGTAGGTCTTTTTTACTGGGTGTCAGTGTGTACATGTGTTACTTGGTGTCAGTGTCTGTCTTTGTTACTGTGTATCGGTGTTTCTCTGTTTTACTGGGTGTCAGTGGGTGTCTGTGTTGCCTGGTGTAAGTGTATGTCTTTGTTACTTGGTGTAAGTGTATGTCTTTGTTACTTGGTGTCAGTGTATGTCTTTGTGACTTGGTGTGAGTGTGTGTCTTTGTTACTTGGTGTTAGTGTATGTCTTTGTTACTTGGTGTCAGTGTATGTCTTTGTGAATTGGTGTCAGTGTGTGTCTGTGTTACTGGGCATCAGTGTATGTCTTTGTGACTTGCTATCAGTGTATGTCTTTGTGACTTGGTGTCAGTGTATGACTTTTTTACTGGGTGTAAGTGTGTGTCTGCGTTACTTGGTGTCAGTGTGTGTCTTTGTTACTTGGTGTAAGTGTATGTCTTTGTTACTTGGTGTCAGTGTTTGTCTTTGTTACTTGGTGTCAGTGTGTGTCTGTGTTACTGGATGTAAGCGTGTGTCTGCGTTACTGGGTATCAGTGTATGTCTTTGTTACTTGGTGTAGGTGTATGTCTTTGTTACTTGGTGTAATTGTCTGTCTTTGTTACTTGGTGTCAGTGTATGTCTGTGTTACTTGGTGTAAGTGTATGTCTTTGTGACTTGGTATCAGTGTATGTCTTTGTGACTTGGTGTCAGTGTATGTCTTTTTTTACTGGGTCTCAGTGTGTGTCTGTGTGACTTGGTGTCAGTGCATGTCTTTGTAACTAGGTGTCAGTGTATGTCTTTGTTACTTGGTGTCAGTGTGTGTCTGTGTTACTGGGCATCAGTGTCTGTCTTTGTGACTTGGTATCAGTGTATGTCTTTGTGACGTGGTGTCAGTGTATGTCTTTTTTACTGGGTGTCAGTGTGTGTCTGTGTTACTGGGCACCAGTGTCTGTCTTTGTGACTTGGTATCAGTGTATGTCTTTGTGACTTGGTGTCAGTGTATGTCTTTGTTACTGTGTATCAGTGTTTCTCTGTGTTACTGGGTGTCAGTGTGTGTCTGTGACACTAGGTGTCAGTATTTATTTTAGTTTCGAGAAACAGCACTTAAACAGGCCCTTTGGCCCACCGAGTCTGTGCCGACCATCAACCACCCATTTACACTAATCCCACACTAATCCCGTATTCCTATCACATCCCCACCTATCCCTATATATTTCCCTACCACCTACCTATACTAGGGGCAATTTATGATGGCCAATTAACCTATCAACCTGCAAGTCTTTGGCATGTGGGAGGAAACCGGAGCACCGGGAGGAAACCCACGCAAACTCAGGGAGAACTTGCAAACTCGGCACAGGCAGTACCCAGAATCGAACCCTGGAGCTGTGAGGCTGCGGTGCAAACCACTGCGCCAATGTGCCCCCCCCCCCCCCCCCCCCAGTGTGTGCCTGTGTTACTGGGTATCGGTGTATGTCTTTGTTACTTGGTATCAGTGTATGTCTGTGTTACTTGGTGTAAGTGTGTGTCTGTGTTACTGGGTGTCAGTGTCTGTCTGTGTTACTTGGTGTAAGTGTGTGTCTTTGTTACTTGGTGTCAGTGTATGTCTGTGTTACCTGGTGTAAGTGTATGTCTTTGTGACTTGGTGTAAGTGTATGTCTTTGTTACTTGGTGTCAGTGTATGTCTTAGTTACTTGGTGTCTGTGTGTGTCTGTGTTACTGGGCATCAGTGGATGTCTTTGTGACTTGGTATCAGTGTATGTCTTCGTGACTTGGTGTCAGTGTAGGTCTTTTTTACTGGGTGTCAGTGTGTACATGTGTTACTTGGTGTCAGTGTCTGTCTTTGTTACTGTGTATCGGTGTTTCTCTGTTTTACTGGGTGTCAGTGGGTGTCTGTGTTGCCTGGTGTAAGTGTATGTCTTTGTTACTTGGTGTAAGTGTATGTCTTTGTTACTTGGTGTCAGTGTATGTCTTTGTGACTTGGTGTGAGTGTGTGTCTTTGTTACTTGGTGTTAGTGTATGTCTTTGTTACTTGGTGTCAGTGTATGTCTTTGTGAATTGGTGTCAGTGTGTGTCTGTGTTACTGGGCATCAGTGTATGTCTTTGTGACTTGCTATCAGTGTATGTCTTTGTGACTTGGTGTCAGTGTATGACTTTTTTACTGGGTGTAAGTGTGTGTCTGCGTTACTTGGTGTCAGTGTGTGTCTTTGTTACTTGGTGTAAGTGTATGTCTTTGTTACTTGGTGTCAGTGTTTGTCTTTGTTACTTGGTGTCAGTGTGTGTCTGTGTTACTGGATGTAAGCGTGTGTCTGCGTTACTGGGTATCAGTGTATGTCTTTGTTACTTGGTGTAGGTGTATGTCTTTGTTACTTGGTGTAATTGTCTGTCTTTGTTACTTGGTGTCAGTGTATGTCTGTGTTACTTGGTGTAAGTGTATGTCTTTGTGACTTGGTATCAGTGTATGTCTTTGTGACTTGGTGTCAGTGTATGTCTTTTTTTACTGGGTCTCAGTGTGTGTCTGTGTGACTTGGTGTCAGTGCATGTCTTTGTAACTAGGTGTCAGTGTATGTCTTTGTTACTTGGTGTCAGTGTGTGTCTGTGTTACTGGGCATCAGTGTCTGTCTTTGTGACTTGGTATCAGTGTATGTCTTTGTGACGTGGTGTCAGTGTATGTCTTTTTTACTGGGTGTCAGTGTGTGTCTGTGTTACTGGGCACCAGTGTCTGTCTTTGTGACTTGGTATCAGTGTATGTCTTTGTGACTTGGTGTCAGTGTATGTCTTTGTTACTGTGTATCAGTGTTTCTCTGTGTTACTGGGTGTCAGTGTGTGTCTGTGACACTAGGTGTCAGTATTTATTTTAGTTTCGAGAAACAGCACTTAAACAGGCCCTTTGGCCCACCGAGTCTGTGCCGACCATCAACCACCCATTTACACTAATCCCACACTAATCCCGTATTCCTATCACATCCCCACCTATCCCTATATATTTCCCTACCACCTACCTATACTAGGGGCAATTTATGATGGCCAATTAACCTATCAACCTGCAAGTCTTTGGCATGTGGGAGGAAACCGGAGCACCGGGAGGAAACCCACGCAAACTCAGGGAGAACTTGCAAACTCGGCACAGGCAGTACCCAGAATCGAACCCTGGAGCTGTGAGGCTGCGGTGCAAACCACTGCGCCAATGTGCCCCCCCCCCCCCCCCAGTGTGTGCCTGTGTTACTGGGTATCGGTGTATGTCTTTGTTACTTGGTATCAGTGTATGTCTGTGTTACTTGGTGTAAGTGTGTGTCTGTGTTACTGGGTGTCAGTGTCTGTCTGTGTTACTTGGTGTAAGTGTGTGTCTTTGTTACTTGGTGTCCGTGTGTGTCTGTGTTACTGGGTGTCAGTGTATGTCTTTGTTACTGGGTGTCAGTGTATGTCTTTGTTACTTAGTGTAAGTGTGTGCCTGTGTTACAGGGTGTCAGTGTATGTCTGTGTTACTTGGTGTAAGTGTGTGTCTGTGTTACTGGGTATCAGTGTATGTCTTTGTGACTTGATGTCAGTGTATGTCTTTGTTACTGGGTGTCCGTGTGTGTCTTTGTGACTTGATGTCAGTGCATGTCTTTGTTACTTGGCGTAAGTGTATGTCTGTGTTACTGGGTATCAGTGCATGTATTTGTTACTTGGTGTCAGTGTGTGTCAAAATACTTGGTGTAAGTCTATGTCTTTGTTACTTGGTGTAATTGTCTGTCTTTGTTACTTGGTGTAAGTGTGTGTCTTTGTTACTTGATGTCAGTGCATGTCTTTGTTACTTGGTGTCAGTGTGTGTCTGCGTTACTGGGTATCAGTGTATTTCTTTGTGACTTGGTATCAGTGTACGTCTTTGTGCCTTTGTTTCAGTGTATGTCTTGGTTACTGGGTGTCAGTGTGTGTCTGTGTTACTTGGTGTCAGTGTATGTCTTTGTTACTGTTTATCAGTGTTTCTCTGTGTTACTGGGTGTCAGTGTGTGATTATTTGTGTTACTGGGTGTCAGTGTGAATCTGTGACACTAGGTGTCAGTATATAGTTTAGTTTCGAGATACAGCACCTTAACAGGCCCTTCGGCCCACCGAGTCTGTGCCGACCATCAACCACCCATTTATACTAATCCTACACTAATCACGTATTCCTATCACATCCCCACCTGTCCCTATATATTTCCCTACCACCTACCTATACTAGGGGCAATTTATGATGGCCAATTAACCTAACAAGCTGCAAGACTTTGGCATGTGGGAGGAAACCGGAGCACCCAGAGGAAACCCACGCAGACACAGGGAGAACTTGCAAACTCCGCACAGGCAGTCCCCAGAATAGAACCCGGGTCCCTGGAGCTGTGAGGCTGCGGTGCGAACCACTGCGCCAATGTGCCCACACCCCAGTGTGTGCCTGTGTTACTGGGTATCAGTGCATGTCTTTGTTACTTGGTGTAAGTGTGTGTCTTTGTTACTCGGTGACCGAGTGTGTCTGTGTTAATGGGTTTCACTGTATGTCTTTGTTACTGGGTGTCAGTGTAAGTCTTTGTTACTTGGTATAAGTATGTGTCTGTGTTACTGGGTATCAGTGTCTGTCTTTGTTACTTGGTGTAAGTGTGTGTCTTTGTTACTGTGTATCAGATTATGTCTTTGTTACTTGGTGTCAGTGCATATCTGTGTTACTTGGTGTAAGTGCGTGTCTGTGTTACAGGGTATCTGTGTATTTCTTTGTGACTTGGTGTCAGTGTATGTCTTTGTTACTGGGTGCCAGTGTGTGTCTTTGTGACTTGGTGTCAGTGTATGTCTTTGTTACTTGGTGTAAGTGTGTGTCTGTGTTACTGGGTATCAGTCTATGTCTTTGTTCCTTGGTGTCAGTGTATATCTGTGTTACTTGGTGTAAGTGTGTGTCTGTGTTACTGGGTATCAGAGTATGTCTTTGCGACTTGGTGCCAGTGTATGTCTTTTTTACTGGGTTTCAGTGTCTGTCTTTGTGACTTGGTGTCAGTGTATGTCTTTGTTACTTGGTGTATGTGTGTGTCTGTGTTCCTGGGTATCAATGCATGTCTTTGTTACTTGGTGTCAGTGTATGTCAAAGTAATTGGTGTAACTGTATGTCTTTGTGACTTGGTGTCAGTGTGTGTCTTTGTTACTTGGTGTCAGTGTATGTCTTTGTCACTTGGTGTAAGTGTGTGTCTATGTTACTGGGTGTCAGTGTGTGTCTGTGTTACTTGGTGTAAGTGTGTGTCTTTGTTACTTGGTGTCCGTGTGTGTCTTTGTTACTTTGTGTCCGTGTGTGTCTGTGTTACTGGATATCAGTGTATGTCTTTGTTACTGGTTGTCAGTGTATGTCTTTGTTACTTGGTGTAACTGTGTGTCTGTGTTGTTGGGTATCTGTGTCTGTCTTTGTTACCTGGTGTAAGTGTATGTCTGTGTTACTGGGTATAAGTGTATGTCTTTGGTACTTGGTGTCAGTGTATGTCTTTGTTACTGGGTGTCAGTGTAAGTCTTTGTTACTTGGTATAAGTATGTGTCTGTGTTACTGGGTATCAGTGTCTGTCTTTGTTACTTGGTGTAAGTGTGTGTCTTTGTTACTGGGTATCAGCGTATGTCTTTGTTACTTGGTGTCAGTGTATATCTGTGTTACTTGGTGTAAGTGTGTGTCTGTGTTACTGGGTATCTGTGTATTTCTTTGTGACTTGGTGTCAGTGTATGTCTTTGTTACTGGGTGCCAGTGTGTGTATTTGTGACTTGGTGTCAGTGTATGTCTTTGTTACTTGGTGTAAGTGTGTGTCTGTGTTACTGGGTATCAGTCTATGTCTTTGTTACTTGGTGTCAGTGTATATCTTTGTTACTTGGTGTAAGTGTGTGTCTGTGTTACTGGGTATCAGAGTATGTCTTTGCGACTTGGTGTCAGTTTATGTCTTTTTTACTGGGTGTCAGTGTGTGTCTTTGTGACTTGGTGTCAGTGTATGTCTTTGTTACTTGGTGTAAGTGTGTGTCTGTGTTCCTGGGTATCAGTGCATGTCTTTGTTACTTGGTGTCAGTGTATGTCAAAGTAATTGGTGGAACTGTATGTCTTTGTGACTTGGTGTAATTGTCTGCCTTTGTTACTTGGTGTCAGTGTATGTCTTTGTTACTTGGTGTCAGTGTGTGTCTTTGTTACTTGGTGTCAGTGTATGTCTTTGTCACTTGGTGTAAGTGTGTGTCTGTGTTACTGGGTGTCAGTGTGCGTCTGTGTTACTTGGTGTAAGTGTGTGTCTTTGTTACTTGGTGTCCGTGTGTGTCTTTGTTACTTTGTGTCCGTGTGTGTCTGTGTTACTGGATATCAGTGTATGTCTTTGTTACTGGTTGTCAGTGTATGTCTTTGTTACTTGGTGTAACTTTGTGTCTGTGTTGCTGGGTATCTGTGTCTGTCTTTGTTACCTGGTGTAAGTGTGTGTCTGTGTTACTGGGTATAAGTGTATGTCTTTGGTACTTGGTGTCAGTGTATGTCTTTGTTACTGGGTGTCAGTGTGTGTCTTTGTGACTTGGTGTCAGTGTATGTCTTTGTAACTTGGTGTAATTGTGTGTCTGTGTTACTGGGTATCAGTGTATGTCTTTGTTACTTGGTGTCAGTGTATGTCTGTGTTACTTGGTGCAAGTGTGTGTCTTTGTTACTGGGTGGAGGTGGATGTCTTTGCTACTTGGTGTCAGTGTATGTCTTTGTTACTTGGTGTAAGTGTGTGTCTGTGTTACTGGGTGTCAGTGTGTTTCTGTGTTACTTGGTGTAAGTGTGTGTCTCTGTTACTTGGTGTCCGTGTGTGTCTTTGAAACTTGGTGTCCGTGTGTGTCTGTGTTACTGGATATCAGTGCATGTCTTTGTTACTGGGTGTCAGTGTATGTCTTTGCTACTTGGTGTAAGTGTATGTCTGTGTTACTTGGTGTAAGTGTGTGTCTGTGTTACTGGGTATCAGTATATGTCTTTGTGACTTGCTGTCAGTGTATGTCTTTGTTACAGGGTGTCAGTGTGTGTCTTTGTGACTTGGTGTCTGTGTATTTCTTTGTTACTTGGTGTAATTGTGTGTCTGTGTTACTGGGTATCAGTGTATGTATGTGTTACTTGTTGTCAGTGAATGTCAAAATACTTGGGTAAGTGTATGTCTTTGTTACTTGGTGTCGGTGTGTGTCTGTGTTACTGGGTGTCCATGCATGTCTTTGTTACTTGGTGTCAGTGTATGTCAAAGTAATTGGTGTAACTGAATGTCTTTGTGACTTGGTGTCAGTGTGTGTCTTTGTTACTTGGTGTCAGTGTATGTCTTTGTCACTTGGTGTAAGTGTGTGTCTGTGTTACTGGGTGTCAGTGTGTGTCTGTGTTACTTGGTGTAAGTGTGTGTCTTTGTTACTTGGTGTCCGTGTGTGTCTTTGTTACTTTGTGTCCGTGTGTGTCTGTGTTACTGGATATCAGTGTATGTCTTTGTTACAGGTTGTCAGTGTATGTCTTTGTTACTTGGTGTAACTGTGTGTCTGTGTTGCTGGGTATCTGTGTCTGTCTTTGTTACCTGGTGTAAATGTGTGTCTGTGTTACTGGGTATAAGTGTATGTCTTTAATACTTGGTGTCAGTGTATGTCTTTGTTACTGGGTGTCAGTGTAAGTCTTTGTTACTTGGTATAAGTATGTGTCTGTGTTACTGGGTATCAGTGTCTGTCTTTGTTACTTTGTGTAAGTGTGTGTCTTTGTTACTGGGTATCAGCGTATGTCTTTGTTACTTGGTGTCAGTGTATATCTGTGTTACTTGGTGTACGTGTGTCTCTGTGTTACTGGGTATCTGTGTATTTCTTTGTGACTTGGTGTCAGTGTATGTCTTTGTTACTGGGTGCCAGTGTGTGTCTTTGTGACTTGGTGTCAGTGTATGTCTTTGTTACTTGGTGTAAGTGTGTGTCTGTGTTACTGGGTATCAGTCTATGTCTTTGTTACTTGGTGTCAGTGTATATCTGTGTTACTTGGTGTAAGTGTGTGTCTGTGTTACTGGGTATCAGAGTATGTCTTTGCGACTTGGTGTCAGTGTATGTCTTTGTTACTTGGTGTAAGTGTGTGTCTGTGTTCCTGGGTATCAGTGCATGTCTTTGTTACTTGGTGTCAGTGTATGTCAAAGTAATTGGTGGAACTGTATGTCTTTGTGACTTGGTGTAATTGTCTGACTTTGTTACTTGGTGTCAGTGTATGTCTTTGTTACTTGGTGTCAGTGTGTGTCTTTGTTACTTGGTGTCAGTGTATGTCTTTGTCACTTGGTGTAAGTGTGTGTCTGTGTTACTGGGTGTCAGTGTGCGTCTGTGTTACTTGGTGTAAGTGTGTGTCTTTGTTACTTGGTGTCCGTGTGTGTCTTTGTTACTTTGTGTCCGTGTGTGTCTGTGTTACTGGATATCAGTGTATGTCTTTGTTACTGGTTGTCAGTGTATGTCTTTGTTACTTGGTGTAACTGTGTGTCTGTGTTGCTGGGTATCTGTGTCTGTCTTTGTTACCTGGTGTAAGTGTGTGTCTGTGTTACTGGGTATAAGTGTATGTCTTTGGTACTTGGTGTCAGTGTACGTCTTTGTTACTGGGTGTCAGTGTGTGTCTTTGTGACTTGGTGTCAGTGTATGTCTTTGTAACTTGGTGTAATTGTGTGTCTGTGTTACTGGGTATCAGTGTATGTCTTTGTTACTTGGTGTCAGTGTATGTCTGTGTTACTTGGTGCAAGTGTGTGTCTTTGTTACTTGGTGGAGGTGGATGTCTTTGTTACTTTGTGTCAGTGTATGTCTTTGTTACTTGGTGTAAGTGTGTGTCTGTGTTACTGGGTGTCAGTGTGTTTCTGTGTTACTTGGTGTAATTGTGTGTCTCTGTTACTTGGTGTCCGTGTGTGTCTTTGTTACTTGGTGTCCGTGTGTGTCTGTGTTACTGGATATCAGTGCATGTCTTTGTTACTGGGTGTCAGTGTATGTCTTTGTTACTTGATGTAAGTGTATGTCTGTGTTACTTGGTGTAAGTGTGCGTCTGTGTTACTGGGTATCAGTGTATGTCTTTGTGACTTGCTGTCAGTGTATGTCTTTGTTACAGGGTGTCAGTGTGTGTCTTTGTGACTTGGTGTCTGTGTATTTCTTTGTTACTTGGTGTAATTGTGTGTCTGTGTTACTGGGTATCAGTGTATGTCTGTGTTACTTGTTGTCAGTGAATGTCAAAATACTTGGGTAAGTGTATGTCTTTGTTACTTGGTGTCGGTGTGTGTCTGTGTTACTGGGTGTCAGTGTATGTCTTTGTTACTGGGTGTCAGTGTGTGTCTTTGTTACTTGGTGTCAGTGTATGTCTTTGTTACTTGGTGTCAGTGTATGTCTTTGTTACTTGGTGTAAGTGTGTGTCTTTGTTACTTGGTGTCAGTGTATGTCTTTGTTACTTGGTGTCAGTGTATGTCTGTGCTACTTGGTGTAAGTGTGTGCCTGTGTTACTGGGTATCAGTGTCTGTCTTTGTTACTTGGTGTAAGTGTGTGTCTGTGTTACTGGGTGTCAGTGTATGTCTGTGTTACTTGTTGTAACTGTGTGTCTGTGTTACTGGGTATCATTGTATGTCTTTGTGACTTGGTGTCAGTGTAAGTCTTTGTTACTGGGTGTCAGTGTGTGTCTTTGTGACTTGGTGTCAGTGTATGTCTTTGTTACTGGGTGTAAGTGTGTGTCTGTGTTACTGGGTATCAGTGTATGTCTTTGTTACTTGGTGCCAGTGTATGTCAAAATACTTGGTGTAAATGTATGTCTTTGTTACTTGGTGTAATTGTCTGTCTTTGTTACTTGGTGTCAGTGTATGTCTGTGTTACTGGGTGTCAGTGTATGTCTTTGTTACTGGGTGTCAGTGTATGTCTTTGTTACTTGGTGTCAGTGTGTGTCTGTGTTACTGGGTATCAGTGTATGTCTTTGTTACTTGGTGTCAGTGTATGTCAAAATACTTGGTGTAAGTGTATGTCTTTGTTACTTGGTGTAATTGTCTGTCTTTGTTACTTGGTGTAAGTGTATGTCTTTGTTACTTGGTGTCAGTGTATGTCTTTGTAATTGGTGTCAGTGTGTGTCTGTTTTTTGGGTATCAGTGTATGTCTTTGTGACTTGGTATCAGTGTAGGCCTTTGTGAAATGGTGTCAGTGTATGTCTTTGTTACTGGGTGTAAGTGTGTGCCTGTGTTACTTGGTGTCAGCATATGTCTTTGTTACTGTTTATTAGTGTTTGCCTGTGTTACTGGTTGTCAGTGTGTGTTTGTTTGTGTTACTGGGTGTCAGTGTATGTCTTTGTTACTTGGTGTCAGTGTGTGTCTTTGTTACTGGGTGTCAGTGTATGTCTTTCTGACTTGGTATCAGTGTGTGTCTGTTTGACTTGGTGTCAGTGTATGTCTTTGTTACTTGGTGTACGTGTGTGTCTGTGTTACTGGGTATCAGTGCATGTCTTTGTTACTTGGTGTCCGTGTGTGTCTTTGTTACTTTGTGTCCGTGTGTGTCTGTGTTACTGGATATCAGTGTATGTCTTTGTTACTGGTTGTCAGTGTATGTCTTTGTTACTTGGTGTAACTGTGTGTCTGTGTTGCTGGGTATCTGTGTCTGTCTTTGTTACCTGGTGTAAGTGTGTGTCTGTGTTACTGGGTATAAGTGTATGTCTTTAATACTTGGTGTCAGTGTATGTCTTTGTTACTGGGTGTCAGTGTAAGTCTTTGTTACTTGGTATAAGTATGTGTCTGTGTTACTGGGTATCAGTGTCTGTCTTTGTTACTTTGTGTAAGTGTGTGTCTTTTTTACTGGGTATCAGCGTAAGTCTTTGTTACTTGGTGTCAGTGTATATCTGTGTTACTTGGTGTACGTGTGTCTCTGTGTTACTGGGTATCTGTGTATTTCTTTGTGACTTGGTGTCAGTGTATGTCTTTGTTACTGGGTGCCAGTGTGTGTCTTTGTGACTTGGTGTCAGTGTATGTCTTTGTTACTTGGTGTAAGTGTGTGTCTGTGTTACTGGGTATCAGAGTATGTCTTTGCGACTTGGTGTCAGTGTACGTCTTTTTTACTGGGTGTCAGTGTGTGTCTTTGTGACTTGGTGTCAGTGTATGTCTTTGTTACTTGGTGTAAGTGTGTGTCTGTGTTCCTGGGTATCAGTGCATGTATTTGTTACTTGGTGTCAGTGTATGTCAAAGTAATTGGTGGAACTGTATGTCTTTGTGACTTGGTGTAATTGTCTGACTTTGTTACTTGGTGTCAGTGTATGTCTTTGTTACTTGGTGTCAGTGTGTGTCTTTGTTACTTGGTGTCAGTGTATGTCTTTGTCACTTGGTGTAAGTGTGTGTCTGTGTTACTGGGTGTCAGTGTGCGTCTGTGTTACTTGGTGTAAGTGTGTGTCTTTGTTACTTGGTGTCCGTGTGTGTCTTTGTTACTTTGTGTCCGTGTGTGTCTGTGTTACTGGATATCAGTGTATGTCTTTGTTACTGGTTGTCAGTGTATGTCTTTGTTACTTGGTGTAACTTTGTGTCTGTGTTGCTGGGTATCTGTGTCTGTCTTTGTTACCTGGTGTAAGTGTGTGTCTGTGTTACTGGGTATAAGTGTATGTCTTTGGTACTTGGTGTCAGTGTATGTCTTTGTTACTGGGTGTCAGTGTGTGTCTTTGTGACTTGGTGTCAGTGTATGTCTTTGTAACTTGGTGTAATTGTGTGTCTGTGTTACTGGGTATCAGTGTATGTCTTTGTTACTTGGTGTCAGTGTATGTCTGTGTTACTTGGTGCAAGTGTGTGTCTTTGTTACTTGGTGGAGGTGGATGTCTTTGTTACTTGGTGTCAGTAAATGTCTTTGTTACTTGGTGTAAGTGTGTGTCTGTGTTACTGGGTGTCAGTGTGTTTCTGTGTTACTTGGTGTAATTGTGTGTCTCTGTTACTTGGTGTCCGTGTGTGTCTTTGTTACTTGGTGTCCGTGTGTGTCTGTGTTACTGGATATCAGTGCATGTCTTTGTTACTGGGTGTCAGTGTATGTCTTTGTTACTTGATGTAAGTGTATGTCTGTGTTACTTGGTGTAAGTGTGTGTCTGTGTTACTGGGTATCAGTGTATGTCTTTGTGACTTGCTGTCAGTGTATGTCTTTGTTACAGGGTGTCAGTGTGTGTCTTTGTGACTTGGTGTATGTGTATTTCTTTGTTACTTGGTGTAATTGTGTGTCTGTGTTACTGGGTATCAGTGTATGTCTGTGTTACTTGTTGTCAATGAATGTCAAAATACTTGGGTAAGTGTATGTCTTTGTTACTTGGTGTCGGTGTGTGTCTGTGTTACTGGGTGTCAGTGTAGGTCTTTGTTACTGGGTGTCAGTGTGTGTCTTTGTTACTTGGTGTCAGTGTATGTCTTTGTTACTTGGTGTCAGTGTATGTCTTTGTTACTTGGTGTAAGTGTGTGTCTTTGTTACTTGGTGTCAGTGTATGTCTTTGTTACTTGGTGTCAGTGTATGTCTGTGCTACTTGGTGTAAGTGTGTGCCTGTGTTACTGGGTATCAGTGTCTGTCTTTGTTACTGTTTATTAGTGTTTGTCTGTGTTACTGGTTGTCAGTGTGTGTTTGTTTGTGTTACTGGGTGTCAGTGTATGTCTTTGTTACTTGGTGTCAGTGTGTGTCTTTGTTACTGGGTGTCAGTGTATGTCTTTCTGACTTGGCATCAGTGTGTGTCTGTGTGACTTGGTGTCAGTGTATGTCTTTGTTACTTGGTGTACGTGTGTGTCTGTGTTACTGGGTATCAGTGCATGTCTTTGTTACTTGGTGTCAGTGTATGTCTGTGTTACTTGGTGTAAGTGTGTGTCTGTGTTACTGGGTATCAGTGTATGTCTTTGTGAATTGGTGTCAGGGCATGTCTTTGTTACTGGGTGTCAGTGTGTGTCTTTGTGACTTGGTGTCAGTGTATGTCAAAATACTTGGTGTAAGTGTATGTCTTTGTTATTTGGTGTATTTGTCTTTCTTTGTTACTTGGTTTCAGTGTGTGTCTTTGTTACTTGGTGTCAGTGTATGTCTTTGTTACTTGGTGTCAGTGTGTGTCTGTGTTACTGGGCATCAGTGTATGTCTTTGTGACTTGGTATCAGTGTATGTCTTTTTGACTTGGTGTCAGTGTATGTCTTTGGTACTTGGTGTAAGTGTGTGTCTGTGTTACTGGGTTTCAGTGTATGTCTGTGTTACTTGGTGTCAGTGTGTGTCTGTGTTACTGGGTATCAGTGTATGTCTTTGTGACTTGGTGTCAGTTAATGTCTTTGTTCCTGGGTGTCAGTGTGTGTCTTTGTGACTTGGTGTCAGTGTATGTCTTTGTTACTTGGTGTCAGTGTGTGTCTGTGTTACTGGGTATCAGTGTATGTCTTTGTTACTTGGTGTCAGTGTATGTCAAAGTACTTGGTGTAAGTGTATGTCGTTGTTAATTGGTGTAATTATCTGTCTTTGTGACTTGGTGTAAGTGTATGTCTTTGTTACTTGGTGTCAGTTTATGTCTTTGTTAATTGGTGTCAGTGTGTGTCTGTATTTTGGGTATCAGTGTATGTCTTTGTGACTTGGTATCAGTGTAGGTCTTTGTGACTTGGTGTCAGTGTGTGTCTTTGTTACTGGGTGTAAGTGTGTGTCTGTGTAACTGGGTATCAGTGTATGTCTTTGTGAATTGGTGTCAGTGCATGTCTTTGTTACTGGGTGTCAGTGTGTGTCTTTGTAACTTGGTGTCAGTGTATGTCAAAATACTTGGTGTAAGTGTATGTCTTTGTTACTTGGTGTAATTGTCTTTCTTTGTTACTTGGTGTCAGTGTATGTCTGTGTTACTTGGTGTAAGTGTGTGTCTTTGTTACTTGGTGTCAGTGTATGTCTTTGTTACTTGGTGTCAGTGTGTGTCTGTGTTACTGGGCATCAGTGTATGTCTTTGTGACTTGGTATCAGTGTATGTCTTTTTGACTTGGTGTCAGTGTATGTCTTTGTTACTTGGTGTAAGTGTGTGTTTTTGTTACTGTGTTTCAGTGTATGTCTGTGTTACTTGGTGTAATTGTGTGTCTGTGTTACTGGGTATCAGTGTATGTCTTTGTGACTTGGTGTCAGTTTATGTCTTTGTTCCTGGGTGTCAGTGTGTGTCTTTGTGAATTGGTGTCAGTGTATGTCTTTGTTACTTGGTGTCAATGTGTGTCTGTGTTATTGGGTATCAGTGTATGTCTTTGTTACTTGGTGTCAGTGTATGTCAAAATACTTGGTGTAAGTGTATGTCTTTGTTACTTGGTGTAATTGTCTGTCTTTGTGACTTGGTGTAAGTGTATGTCTTTGTTACTTGGTGTCAGTGTATGTCTTTGTTAATTGGTGTCAGTGTGTGTCTGTATTTTGGGTATCAGTGTATGTCTTTGTTACTTGGTGTCAGTGTATGTGTTTGTGACTTGGTGTCAGTGTATGTCTTTGTTACTGTTTATTAGTGTTTCTCTGTGTTACTGCGTGTCAGAGTGTGTTTGTTTGTGTCACTGTGTGTCAGTGTTTGTCTGTGACACTAGCTGTCAGTATTTAGTTTAGTTTGGAGATACAGCACCTTAACAGGCCTTTCGGCCCACCGAGTCTGTGCCGACCATCAACCACCAATTTATAATAATCCTGGTGTAATTGTGTGTCTGTGTTACTGGGTATCAGTGTTTGTCTTTGTTACTTGGTGTAAGTGTGTGTCTGTGTTACTGGGTATCAGTGTATGTATTTGTTACTTGGTGTAAGTGTATGTCTTTGTTACCTGGTGTCAGTGTATGTCTTTGTGACGTGGTGTCATTGTCTGTCTTTGTTACTGGGAGTCAGAGTCTGTCTTCGTTACTTGGTGTCAGTGTTTGTCTTTGCTACTGGGTGTCTGTGTCTGTCTCTGTGACTTGATGTCAGTGTATGTCTTTGTTACTTGGTGTAAGTGTGTGTCTTTGTTACTTGCTGTATTTGTATGTCTTTGTTACTTTGTGTGAGTGTATGTCTGTGTTACTTGGTGTCAGTGTATGTCTGTGCTACTTGGTGTCAGTGTATGTCTTTGTTACTTGGTGTAAGTGTGTGTCTGTGTTACTTGGTGTAAGTGTGTGTCTGTGTTACTTGGTATCAGTGTATGTCTTTGTTACTTGGTGTAAGTGTGTGTCTGTGTTAATGGGTAACTGTGTATGTCTTTGTTACTTGGTGTCAGTGTATGTCTGTGTTACTTGGTGTAAGTGTGTGTCTTTGTTACCTGGTGTAATTGTATGTCTTTGTTACTTGGTGTCAGTGTATGTCTTTGTTACTTGGTGTAAGTGAGTATTTGTGTTACTTGGTGTAAGTGTGTGTCTGTGTCTCTTGGTATCAGTGTATGTCTTTCTTCCTTGATGTAAGTGTGTGTCTGTGTTACTGGGTATCAGTGCATGTCTTTGTGACTCGGTGTCAGTGTATGTCTTTGTTACTTGGTGACAGTGTGTGTCTGTGTGTCAGTGTATGTCTTTGTTACTGCGTATCAGTGTTTCTCTATGTTACTGGGTGTCAGTGTGTGTTTGTTTGTGTTACTGTGTGTCAGTATTTAGTTTAGTGATGCAGCACTGAAACAGGCCCTTCGGCCAACCGAGTCTGTGCCGACCATCAACCACTCATTTATACTAATCCTACACTAATCCCGTATTCCTATCACAACCCCACCTGTCCCTATATATTTCCCTACCACCTGCCTATACTAGGGGCAATTTATGATGGCCAATTAACCTATCAACCTGCAAGTCTTGGGCATGTGGGAGGAAACGGGAGCACCCGGAGGAAACCCACGCAGACACAGGGAGAACTTGCAAACTCCGCACAGGCAGTACCCAGAATCGAACCCGGGTCCCTGGAGCTGTGAGGCTGCGGTGCTAACCACTGCGCCAATGTGCAACCCCAACGTGTGCCTGTGTTACTGGGTATCAGTGTATGTCTTTGTTACTTGTTGTCAGTGTATGTCTGTGTTACTTGGCGTAAGTGTGTGTCTGTGTTACTGGGTATCAGTGTATGTTTCTGTTAATGGGTATCAGTGTATCTCTTTGTTACTTGGTGTAAGTGCATGTCTTTGTTACTTGGTGTCAGTGTATGTCTTTGTTACTTGGTGACAGTGTATATCTGTGTTACTTGGTGTAAGTGTGAGTCTTTGTTACTTGGTGTAAGTGAATGTCTTTGTTACTTGGTGTCAGTGTGTGTCTGTGTTACTGGGTATCAGTGTATGAATTTGTGACTTGGTATCAGTGTATGTCTTTTTTACTGGGTGTCAGTGAGTGTCTGTGTTACTGGGTATCTGTGTATGTCTTTGTGACTTGGTATCAGTGTATGTCTTTGTTACTGGGTGTCAGTGTGTGTCTGTGTTACTGGGTATCAGTGTATGTCTTTGTGACTTAGTATCAGTGTATGTCTTTGTTACTGGGTGTCAGTGTGTGTCTGTGTTCCTGGGTATCAGTGTATGTCTTTGTGACTTGGTGTCAGTGTATGTCATTGTTACTGGGTGTCAGTGTGTGTCTTTGTGACTTGGTGTCAGTGTATGTCTTTGTTACTTGGTGCAAGTGTGTGTCTGTGTTACTGGGTATCAGTGTTTGTCTTTGTTACTTGGTGTTAGTGTATGTCTGTGTTACTTGGTGTAAGTGTGTGTCTGTGTATCAGTGTATGTCTTTGTTACTGGGTGTCAGTGTGTGTCTGTGTTCCTGGGTATAAGTGTATGTCTTTGTGACTTGGTGTCAGTGTATGTCTTTGTTACTGGATGTCAGTATGTGTCTTTGTGACTTGGTGTCAGTGTAAGTCTTTGTTACTTGGTGCAAGTGTGTGTCTGTGTTACTGGGTATCATTGTATGTCTTTGTTACTTGGTGTCAGTGTATGTCTGTGTTAATTGGTGTCAGTGTGTTTGTTTGTGTTACTGGGTTTCAGTGTGTGTCTGTGTTACTTGGTGTAAGTGTGTGTCTTTGTTGCTTGGTGTCCGTGTGTGTCTGTGTTAATGGGTGTAATTGTGTGTCTGTGTTCCTGGGTGTCAGTGTATGTCTTTGTTACTGGGTGTCAGTGTATGTCTTTGTTACTTGGTGAAAGTTTATGTCTGAGTTACTTGGTGTTAGTGTGTGTCTGTGTTACCGGGTATCAGTTTATGTCTTTGTGACTTGGTGTCAGTGTATGTCTTTGTTACTGGGTATCAGGGTATGTCTTTGTTACTTGTTGTCAGTGTATGTCTTTGTTACTTGGTGTAAGTGTGTGTCTGTGTTACTGGTTATCAGTGTATGTTTGTGTTAATGGGTATCAGTGCATGTCTTTGTTACTTGGTGTAATTGTCTGTCTTTGTTACTTGGTGTAAGTGCATGTCTTTGTTACTTGGTGTCAGTGTATGTCATTGTTGCTTGGTGACAGTTTATGTCTTTGCTACTTGGTGTCAGTGTATGTCTTTGTTACTTGGTGTCAGTGTGTGTCTGTGTTACTGGGTATCAGTGTATGTCTTTGTGACTTGGTATCAGTGTATGTCTTTGTTACTGGGTGTCAGTGTGTCTCTGTGTTACTGGGTATCAGTGTATGTCTTTGTGACTTGGTATCAGTGTATGTCTTTGTTACTGGGTGTCAGTGTGTGTCTGTGTTCCTGGGTATCAGTGTATGTCTTTGTGACTTTCTGTCAGTGTATGTCTTTGTTACTGGGTGTCAGTGTGTGTCTTTGTGACTTGGTGTCAGCGTATGTCTTTGTTACTTGGTGCAAGTGTGTGTCTCTGATACTGGGTATCAGTGTATGTCTTTGTGACTTGGTGTCATTGTATGTCTGTGTTACTGGGTGTCAGTGTATGTCTTTGTTACTGGGTGTCAGTGTATGTCTTTGTTACTTGGTGTAAGTGTGTGTCTGTGTTACTGGGTATCAGTGTCTGTCTTTTTTACTTGGTGTAAGTGTGTGTCTGTGTTACTTGGTGTAAGTGTGTGTCTGTGTTACTGGGTATCAATGTATGTCTTTGTTACTTGGTGTCAGTTTATGTCAAAATACGTGGTGTAAGTGTATGCCTTTGTTACTTGGTGTAATTGTCTGTCTTTGTTACTTGGTGTCAGTGTATGTCTGTGTTACTTGGTGTAAGTGTGTGTCTTTGTTACTTGGTGTAAGTGTATATTTTGTTACTTGGTGTCAGTGTATGTCTTTGTGACCTGGTGTCAGTGTGTGTCTGTGTTACTGGGCGTCAGTGCATGTATTTGTGACTTGGTATCAGTGTATGTCTTTGTGACTTAGTGTCAGTGTATGTCTATGTTACTTGGTGTCAGTGTGTTTGTTTGTGTTACTGGGTGTCAGTGTGTATCTGTGTTACTTGGTGTAAGTGTGTGTCTTTGTTACTTGGTGTCCGTGTGTGTCTGTGTTACTGGGTGTCAGTGTATGTCTTTGTTACTGGGTGTCAGTGTATGTCTTTGTTACTTGGTGTAAGTGTGTGTCTGTGTTACTGGGTATCAGTGTCTGTCTTTTTACTTGGTGTAAGTGTGTGTCTGTGTTACTGGGTATCAGTGCATGTCTTTGTTACTTGGTGTCAGTGTATGTCTGTGTTACTTGGTCTCAGTGTGTTTGTTTGTGTTACTGGGTTTCAGTGTGTGTCTATGCACTTGGTGTAAGTGTCTGTCTTTGTTACTTGGTGAAAGTGTATATCTTTGTTACTTGGTGTCAGTGTATGTCTTTGTGACTTGGTGTCAGTGTGTGTCTGTGTTACTGGGCGTCAGTGCATGTATTTGTGACTTTGTATCAGTGTATGTCTTTGTGACTTGGTGTCAGTGTATGTCTATGTTACTTGGTGTCAGTGTGTTTGTCTGTGTTACTGGGGGTCAGTGTATGTCTTTGTTACTTGGTGTAAGTGTGTGTCTGTGTTACTGGGTATCAGTGTCTGTCTTTTTACTTGGTGTAAGTGTGTGTCTGTGTTACTGGTTATCAGTGTCTGTCTTGTTTACTTGGTGTAAGTGTGTGTCTGTGTTACTGGGTATCAGTGCATGTCTTTGTTACTTGGTGTCAGTGTGTGTCTGTTACTTGGTGTAAGTGTGTGTCTGTGTTACTGGGTATCAGTGTATGTCTTTGTTACTTGGTGTCAGTGTATGTCAACATATTTGGTGTAAGTGTATGTCTTTGTTACTTGTTTTAATTGTCTGTCTTTGTTACTTGGTGTCAGTGTATGTCTGTGTTACCTGGTGTAAGTGTATGTCTTTGTTACTTGGTGTAAGTGTATGTCTTTGTTACTTGGTGTCAGTGCATGTCTTAGTTACTTGGTGTCTGTGTGTGTCTGTGTTACTGGGCATCAGTGGATGTCTTTGTGACTTGGTATCAGTGTATGTCTTCGTGACTTGGTGTCAGTGTATGTCTTTTTTACTGGGTGTCAGTGTGTACATGTGTTACTTGGTGTCAGTGTCTGTCTTTGTTACTGTGTATCGGTGTTTCTCTGTGTTACTGGGTGTCAGTGTGTGTCTGTGTTACCTGGTGTAAGTGTATGTCTTTGTTACTTGGTGTAAGCGTATGTCTTTGTTACTTGGTGTCAGTGTATGTCTTTGTGACTTGGTGTGAGTGTGTGTCTTTGTTACTTGGTGTAAGTGTATGTCTTTGTTACTTGGTGTCAGTGTATGTCTTTGTGACCTGGTGTCAGTGTGTGTCTGTGTTACTGGGCGTCAGTGCATGTATTTGTGACTTGGTATCAGTGTATGTCTTTGTGACTTAGTGTCAGTGTATGTCTCTGTTACTTGGTGTCAGTGTGTTTGTTTGTGTTACTGGGTGTCAGTGTGTATCTGTGTTACTTGGTGTAAGTGTGTGTCTTTGTTACTTGGTGTCCGTGTGTGTCTGTGTTACTGGGTGTCAGTGTATGTCTTTGTTACTGGGTGTCAGTGTATGTCTTTGTTACTTGGTGTAAGTGTGTGTCTGTGTTACTGGGTATCAGTGTCTGTCTTTTTACTTGGTGTAAGTGTGTGTCTGTGTTACTGGGTATCAGTGCATGTCTTTGTTACTTGGTGTCAGTGTATGTCTGTGTTACTTGGTCTCAGTGTGTTTGTTTGTGTTACTGGGTTTCAGTGTGTGTCTGTGCACTTGGTGTAAGTGTCTGTCTTTGTTACTTGGTGAAAGTGTATATCTTTGTTACTTGGTGTCAGTGTATGTCTTTGTGACTTGGTGTCAGTGTGTGTCTGTGTTACTGGGCGTCAGTGCATGTATTTGTGACTTTGTATCAGTGTATGTCTTTGTGACTTGGTGTCAGTGTATGTCTATGTTACTTGGTGTCAGTGTGTTTGTCTGTGTTACTGGGGGTCAGTGTATGTCTTTGTTACTTGGTGTAAGTGTGTGTCTGTGTTACTGGGTATCAGTGTCTGTCTTTTTACTTGGTGTAAGTGTGTGTCTGTGTTACTGGTTATCAGTGTCTGTCTTGTTTACTTGGTGTAAGTGTGTGTCTGTGTTACTGGGTATCAGTGCATGTCTTTGTTACTTGGTGTCAGTGTGTGTCTGTTACTTGGTGTAAGTGTGTGTCTGTGTTACTGGGTATCAGTGTATGTCTTTGTTACTTGGTGTCAGTGTATGTCAACATATTTGGTGTAAGTGTATGTCTTTGTTACTTGTTTTAATTGTCTGTCTTTGTTACTTGGTGTCAGTGTACGTCTGTGTTACCTGGTGTAAGTGTATGTCTTTGTTACTTGGTGTAAGTCTATGTCTTTGTTACTTGGTGTCAGTGCATGTCTTAGTTACTTGGTGTCTGTGTGTGTCTGTGTTACTGGGCATCAGTGGATGTCTTTGTGACTTGGTATCAGTGTATGTCTTCGTGACTTGGTGTCAGTGTATGTCTTTTTTACTGGGTGTCAGTGTGTACATGTGTTACTTGGTGTCAGTGTCTGTCTTTGTTACTGTGTATCGGTGTTTCTCTGTGTTACTGGGTGTCAGTGTGTGTCTGTGTTACCTGGTGTAAGTGTATGTCTTTGTTACTTGGTGTAAGCGTATGTCTTTGTTACTTGGTGTCAGTGTATGTCTTTGTGACTTGGTGTGAGTGTGTGTCTTTGTTACTTGGTGTAAGTGTATGTCTTTGTTACTTGGTGTCAGTGTATGTCTTTGTGACTTGGTGTCAGTGTGTGTCTGTGTTACTGGGCATCAGTGTATGTCTTTGTGACATGGTATCAGTGTATGTCTTTGTGACTTGGTGTCAGTGTATGTCTTTTTTACTGGGTGTAAGTGTGTGTCTGCGTTACTGGGTATCAGTGTGTGTCTTTGTTACTTGGTGTAAGTGTATGTCTTTGTTACATGGTGTCAGTGTTTGTCTTTGTTACTTGGTGTCAGTGTGTGTCTTGTTACTGGGTGTAAGCGTGTGTCTGCGTTACTGCGTATCAGTGTATGTCTTTGTTACTTGGTGTCAGTGTCTGTCTGTGGTACTTGGTATAAGTGTGTGTCTGTGTATCAGTGGATGTCTTTGTTACTTGGTGTAAGTGTATGTGTTTGTGACTTGGTGTCAGTGTATGTCTTTGTTACTGTTTATTAGTGTTTCTCTGTGTTACTGCGTGTCAGTGTGTGTTTGTGTCACTGTGTGTCAGTGTTTATCTGTGACAATAGGTGTCAGTATTTAGTTTAGTTTAGAGATACAGCACTTTAACAGGCCTTTCGGCCCACCGAGTCTGTGCCGACCATCAACCACCAATTTTTAATAATGCTACACTAATCCCGTATTCCTATCACATCCCCACCTGTCCCTATATATTTCCCTACCACCTGCCTATACTAGGGGCAATTTATGATAGCCAATTAACCTATCAACCTGCAAGTCTTTGGCATGTGGGAGGAAACCGGAGCACCCGGAGGAAACCCACGCAGACACAGGGAGAACTTGCAAACTCCACACAGGCAGTACCCAGAATCGAACCCGGGTCCCTGGAACTGTGAGGCTGCGGTGCTAACCACTGCGCCAATGTGCCTCCCACCCAACGTGTGCCTGTGTTACTGGGTATCAGTGTATGTCTTTGTAACTTGGTGTCAGTGTATGTCTGTGTTACTTGGTGTCAGTTTCTTTGTTTGTGTTACTGGGTATCAGTGTGCGTCTGTGTTACTTGGTGTAAGTGTGTGTCTTTGTTACTTGGTGTCCGTGTGTGTCTGTGTTAATGGGTGGAAGTGTGTGTCTGTTTTACTGGGTGTCAGTGTGTGTCTGTGTTACTTGGTGTAAGTCTGTGTCTTTGTTTGTGTTACTGGGTGTCAGTGTGCGTCTGTGTTACTTGGTGTAAGTGTGTGACTTTGTAACTTGGTGTCCGTGTGTGCCTGTGTTACTGGGTATCAGTGTATGTCTTTGTTACTTGGTGTCATTGTATGTCTGTGTTGCTTGGTGTAAGTGTATGTCTTTGTTACTTGGTGTAAGTGTGTGTCTGTGTTACTTGGTGTAAGTGTGTGTCTGTGTTACTGGGTATCAGTGTATGTCTTTGTAACCTGGTGTCAGTGTATGTCTGTGTTACTTGGTGTCAGTTTCTTTGTTTGTGTTACTGGGTATCAGTGTGCGTCTGTGTTACTTGGTGTAAGTGTGTGTCTTTGTTACTTGGTGTCCGTGTGTGTCTGTGTTAATGGGTGGAAGTGTGTGTCTGTGTTACTGGGTGTCAGTGTGTGTCTGTGTTACTTGGTGTAAGTCTGTGTCTTTGTTTGTGTTACTGGGTGTCAGTGTGCGTCTGTGTTACTTGGTGTAAGTGTGTGACTTTGTAACTTGGTGTCCGTGTGTGCCTGTGTTACTGGGTATCAGTGTATGTCTTTGTTACTTGGTGTCAGTGTATGTCTGTGTTACTTGGTGTCAGTGTGTTTGTTTGTGTTACTGGGAGTCAATGTGTGTCTGTGTTACTTGGTGGAAGTGTGTGTCTTTGTTACTTGGTGTCCGTGTGTGACTGTGTTACTGGGTATCAGTGTATGTCTTTGTTACTTGGTGACAGTGTATGTCTGTGTTACTTGGTGTCAGTTTCTTTGTTTGTGTTACTGGGTATCAGTGTGCGTCTGTGTTACTTGGTGTAAGTGTGTGTCTTTGTTACTTGGTGTCCGTGTGTGTCTGTGTTAATGGGTGGAAGTGTGTGTCTGTGTTACTGGGTGTCAGTGTGTGTCTGTGTTACTTTGTGTAAGTCTGTGTCTTTGTTTGTGTTACTGGGTGTCAGTTGCGTCTGTGTTACTTGGTGTAAGTGTGTGTCTTTGTTACTTGGTGTCCGTGTGTGCCTGTGTTACTGGGTATCAGTGTATGTCTTTGTTACTTGGTGTCAGTGTATGTCTGTGTTACTTGGTGTCAGTGTGTTTGTTTGTGTTACTGGGAGTCAATGTGTGTCTGTGTTACTTGGTGGAAGTGTGTGTCTTTGTTACTTGGTGTCCGTGGGTGTCTGTGTTACTGGGTGTCAGTGTATGTCTTTGTTACTGGGTGTCAGTATATGTCTTTGTTACTTGGTGTAAGTGTGTGTCTGTGTTACTGGGTATCAGTGTCTGTCTTTTTTACTTGGTGTAAGTGTGTGTCTGTGTTACTTGGTGTAAGTGTGTGTCTGTGTTACTGGGTATCAATGTATGTCTTTGTTACTTGGTGTCAGTGTATGTCAAAATACGTGGTGTAAGTGTATGTCTTTGTTACTTGGTGTAATTGTCTGTCTTTGTTACTTGGTGTCAGTGTATGTCTGTGTTACTTGGTGTAAGTGTGTGTCTTTGTTACTTGGTGTAAGTGTATATTTTGTTACTTGGTGTCAGTGTGTGTCTTTGTGACCTGGTGTCAGTGTGTGTCTGTGTTACTGGGCGTCAGTGCATGTATTTGTGACTTGGTATCAGTGTATGTCTTTGTGACTTAGTGTCAGTGTATGTCTATGTTACTTGGTGTCAGTGTGTTTGTTTGTGTTACTGGGTGTCAGTGTGTATCTGTGTTACTTGGTGTAAGTGTGTGTCTTTGTTACTTGGTGTCCGTGTGTTTCTGTGTTACTGGGTGTTAGTGCATGTCTTTGTTACTGGGTGTCAGTGTATGTCTTAGTTACTTGGTGTAAGTGTGTGTCTGTGTTACTGGGTATCAGTGTCTGTCTTTTTACTTGGTGTAAGTGTGTGTCTGTGTTAATGGGTATCAGTGCATGTCTTTGTTACTTGGTGTCAGTGTATGTCTGTGTTACTTGGTCTCAGTGTGTTTGTTTGTGTTACTGGGTTTCAGTGTGTGTCTGTGCACTTGGTGTAAGTGTCTGTCTTTGTTACTTGGTGAAAGTGTATAGCTTTGTTACTTGGTGTCAGTGTATGTCTTTGTGACTTGGTGTCAGTGTGTGTCTGTGTTACTGGGCGTCAGTGCATGTATTTGTGACTTGGTATCAGTGTATGTCTTTGTGACTTGGTGTCAGTGTATGTCTATGTTACTTGGTGTCAGTGTGTTTGTTTGTGCTACTGGGTATCAGTGTGTGTCTGTGTTACTTGGTGTAAGTGTGTGTCTTTGTTCCTTGGTGTCAGTGTGTGTCTGTGTTACTGGGGGTCAGTGTATGTCTTTGTTACTTGGTGTAAGTGTGTTTCTGTGTTACTGGGTATCAGTGTCTGTCTTTTTACTTGGTGTAAGTGTGTGTCTGTGTTACTGGTTATCAGTGTCTGTCTTGTTTACTTGGTGTAAGTGTGTGTCTGTGTTACTGGGTATCAGTGCATGTCTTTGTTACTTGGTGTCAGTGTGTGTCTGTTACTTGGTGTAAGTGTGTGTCTGTGTTACTGGGTATCAGTGTATGTCTTTGTTACTTGGTGTCAGTGTATGTCAAAATATTTGGTGTAAGTGTATGTCTTTGTTACTTGTTTTAATTGTCTGTCTTTGTTACTTGGTGTCAGTGTATGTCTGTGTTACCTGGTGTAAGTGTATGTCTTTGTTACTTGGTGTAAGTGTATGTCTTTGTTACTTGGTGTCAGTGCATGTCTTAGTTACTTGGTGTCTGTGTTTGTCTGTGTTACTGGGCATCAGTGGATGTCTTTGTGACTTGGTATCAGTGTATGTCTTCGTGACTTGGTGTCAGTGTATGTCTTTTTTACTGGGTGTCAGTGTGTGTCTGTGTTACTGGGCGTCAGTGCATGTATTTGTGACTTGGTATCAGTGTATGTCTTTGTGACTTGGAGTCAGTGTATGTCTATGTTACTTGGTGTCAGTGTGTTTTTTTGTGTTACTGGGTGTCAGTGTGTGCCTGTGTTACTTGGTGTCAGTGTATGTCTTTGTGACTTGGTATCAGTGGGTCTTTGTGACTTGGTGTCAGTGTGTGTCTTTGTTACTGGGTGTAAGTGTGTGTCTGTGTTACTGGGTATCAGTGTATGTCTTTGTGAATTGGTGTCAGTGCATGTCTTTGTTACTGGGTGTCAGTGTGTGTCTTTGTGACTTGGTGTCAGTGTATGTCAAAATACTTGGTGTAAGTGTATGTCTTTGTTACTTGGTGTAATTGTCTTTCTTTGTTACTTGGTGTCAGTGTATGTCTGTGTTACTTGGTGTAAGTGTGTGTCTTTGTTACTTGGTGTCAGTGTATGTCTTTGTTACTTGGTGTCAGTGTGTGTCTGTGTTACTGGGTATCAGTGTATGTCTTTGTGACTTGGTGTCAGTTTATGTCTTTGTTCCTGGGTGTCAGTGTGTGTCTTTGTGACTTGGTGTCAGTGTATGTCTTTGTTACTTGGTGTCAATGTGTGTCTGTGTTACTGGGTATCAGTGTATGTCTTTGTTACTTGGTGTCAGTGTATGTCAAAATACTTGGTGTAAGTGTATGTCTTTGTTACTTGGTGTCAGTGTGTGTCTGTTTTTTGGGTATCAGTGTATGTCTTTGTGACTTGGTATCAGTGTAGGCCTTTGTGAAATGGTGTCAGTGTATGTCTTTGTTACTGGGTGTAAGTGTGTGTCTGTGTTACTTGGTGTCAGTATATGTCTTTGTTACTGTTTATTAGTGTTTGTCTGTGTTACTGGTTGTCAGTGTGTGTTTGTTTGTGTTACTGGGTGTCAGTGTATGTCTTTGTTACTTGGTGTCAGTGTGTGTCTTTGTTACTGGGTGTCAGTGTATGAATTTCTGACTTGGTATCAGTGTGTGTCTGTGTGACTTGGTGTCAGTGTATGTCGTTGTTACTTGGTGTACGTGTGTGTCTGTGTTACTGGGTATCAGTGCATGTCTTTGTTACTTGGTGTCAGTGTATGTCTGTGTTACTTGGTGTAAGTGTGTGTCTGTGTTACTGGGTATCAGTGTATGTCTTTGTGAATTGGTGTCAGGGCATGTCTTTGTTACTGGGTGTCAGTGTATGTCTTTGTGACTTGGTAACAGTGTAGGTCTTTGTGACTTGGTGTCAGTGTGTGTCTTTGTTACTGGGTGTAAGCGTGTGTCTGTGATACTGGGTATCAGTGTATGTCTTTGTGAATTGGTGTCAGTGCATGTCTTTGTTACTGGGTGTCAGTGTGTGTCTTTGTGACTTGGTGTCAGTGTATGTCAAAATACTTGGTGTAAGTGTATGTCTTTGTTACTTGGTGTAATTGTCTTTCTTTGTTACTTGGTGTCAGTGTATGTCTGTGTTACTTGGTGTAAGTGTGTGTCTTTGTTACTTAGTGTCAGTGTATGTCTTTGTTACTTGGTGTCAATGTGTGTCTGTGTTACTGGGTATCAGTGTATGTCTTTGTTACTTGGTGTCAGTGTATGTCAAAATACTTGGTGTAAGTGTATGTCTTTGTTACTTGGTGTCAGTGTATGTCTTTGTAATTGGTGTCAGTGTGTGTCTGTTTTTTGGGTATCAGTGTATGTCTTTGTGACTTGGTATCAGTGTAGGCCTTTGTGAAATGGTGTCAGTGTATGTCTTTGTTACTGGGTGTAAGTGTGTGTCTGTGTTACTTGGTGTCAGTATATGTCTTTGTTACTGTTTATTAGTTTTTGTCTGTGTTACTGGTTGTCAGTGTGTGTTTGTTTGTGTTACTGGGTGTCAGTGTATGTCTTTGTTACTTGGTGTCAGTGTGTGTCTTTGTTACTGGGTGTCAGTGTATGAATTTCTGACTTGGTATCAGTGTGTGTCTGTGTGACTTGGTGTCAGTGTATGTCTTTGTTACTTGGTGTACGTGTGTGTCTGTGTTACTGGGTATCAGTGCATGTCTTTGTTACTTGGTGTCAGTGTATGTCTGTGTTACTTGGTGTAAGTGTGTGTCTGTGTTACTGGGTATCAGTGTATGTCTTTGTGAATTGGTGTCAGGGCATGTCTTTGTTACTGGGTGTCAGTGTATGTCTTTGTGACTTGGTAACAGTGTAGGTCTTTGTGACTTGGTGTCAGTGTGTGTCTTTGTTACTGGGTGTAAGCGTGTGTCTGTGTTACTGGGTATCAGTGTATGTCTTTGTGAATTGGTGTCAGTGCATGTCTTTGTTACTGGGTGTCAGTGTGTGTCTTTGAAACTTGGTGTCAGTGTATGTCAAAATACTTGGTGTAAGTGTATGTCTTTGTTACTTGGTGTAATTGTCTTTCTTTGTTACTTGGTGTCAGTGTATGTCTGTGTTACTTGGTGTAAGTGTGTGTCTTTGTTACTTGGTGTCAGTGTATGTCTTTGTTACTTGGTGTCAGTGTGTGCCTGTGTTACTGGGCATCAGTGTATGTCTTTGTGACTTGGTATCAGTGTATGTCTTTTTGACTTGGTGTCAGTGTATGTCTTTGTTACTTGGTGTAAGTGTGTGTCTTTGTTACTGGGTTTCAGTGTATGCCTGTGTTACTTGGTGTAAGTGTGTGTCTGTGTTACTGGGTATCAGTGTATGTCTTTGTGACTTGGTGTCAGTTTATGTCTTTGTTCCTGGGTGTCAGTGTGTGTCTTTGTGACTTGGTGTCAGTGTATGTCTTTGTTACTTGGTGTCAATGTGTGTCTGTGTTACTGGGTATCAGTGTATGTCTTTGTTACTTGGTATCAGTGTATGTCAAAATACTTGGTGTAAGTGTATGTCTTTGTTACTTGGTGTAATTGTCTGTCTTTGTGACTTGGTGTAAGTGTATGTCTTTGTTACTTGGTGTCAGTGTATGTCTTTGTTAATTGGTGTCAGTGTGTGTCTGTATTTTGGGTATCAGTGTATGTCTTTGTGACTGGTATCAGTGTAGGTCTTTGTGATTTGGTGTCAGTGTATGTCTTTGTTACTGGGTGTAAGTGTGTGTCTGTGTTACTTGGTGTCAGTGTATGTCTTTGTTACTGTTTATTAGTGTTTATCTGTGTTACTGGGTGTCAGTGTGTGTTTGTTTGTGTTACTGGGTGTCAGTGTATGTCTTTGTTACTTGGTGCAAGTGTGTGTCTGTATTACTGGGGATCAGTGTCTGTCTTTGTTACTTGGTGTAAGTGTGTGTCTTTGTTACTTTGTGTCAGTGTATGTCTGTGTTAATTGGTGTAAGTGTATGTCTTTGTTACTTGGTGTAAGCGTGTGTCTGTGTTAATTGGTGTAAGTGTGTGTCTGTGTTCCTGGGTATCGGTGTATGTCTTTGTTACTTGGTGTCAGTGTATGTCTTTGTTACTTGGTGTAAGTGTGTGTCTGTGTTACTGGGTATCAGTGTATGTCTTTGTTACTTGGTGTCAGTGTATGTCTGTGTTACTTGGTGTAAGTTTGTGTCTGTGTTACCTGGTGTCAGTGTGTGTCTGTGTTACTTGGTGTAAGTGTATGTCTTTGTTACTTGGTGTAATTGTCTGTCTTTGTGACTTGGTGTAAGTGTATGTCTTTGTTACTTGGTGTCATTGTATGACTTTGTTAATTGGTGTCAGTGTGTGTCTGTATTTTGGGTATCAGTGTATGTCTTTGTGACTTGGTATCAGTGTAGGTCTTTGTGATTTGGTGGCAGTGTATGTCTTTGTTACTGGGTGTAAGTGTGTGTCTGTGTTACTTGGTGTCAGTGTATGTATTTGTTACTGTTTATTAGTGTTTATCTGTGTTACTGGGTGTCAGTGTGTGTTTGTTTGTGTTACTGGGTGTCAGTGTATGTCTTTGTTACTTGGTGCAAGTGTGTGTCTGTATTACTGGGGATCAGTGTCTGTCTTTGTTACTTGGTGTAAGTGTGTGTCTTTGTTACTTTGTGTCAGTGTATGTCTGTGTTAATTGGTGTAAGTGTATGTCTTTGTTACTTGGTGTAAGTGTGTGCCTGTGTTAATTGGTGTAAGTGTGTGTCTGTGTTCCTGGGTATCGGTGTATGTCTTTGTTACTTGGTGTCAGTGTATGTCTTTGTTACTTGGTGTAAGTGTGTGTCTGTGTTACTGGGTATCAGTGTATGTCTTTGTTACTTGGTGTACGTGTTTTTCTGTGTTACTGGGTATCAGTGCATGTCTTTGTTACTTGGTGTCAGTGTATGTCTGTGTTACTTGGTGTAAGTGTGTGTCTGTGTTACTGGGTATCAGTGTATGTCTTTGTGAATTGGTGTCAGTGTAGGTCTTTGTGACTTGGTGTCAGTGTGTGTCTTTGTTACTGGGTGTAAGTGTGTGTCTGTGTTACTGGGTGTCAGTGTATGTCTTTCTGACTTGGTATCAGTGTGTGTCTGTGTGACTTGGTGTCAGTGTATGTCTTTGTTACTTGGTGTACGTGTGTGTCTGTGTTACTGGGTATCAGTGTATGTCTGTCTTACTTGGTGTAAGTGTGTGTCTGTGTTACTGGGTATCAGTGTATGTCTTTGTGAATTGGTGTCAGGGCATGTCTTTGTTACTGGGTGTCAGTGTATGTCTTTGTGACTTGGTATCAGTGGGTCTTTGTGACTTGGTGTCAGTGTGTGTCTTTGTTACTGGGTGTAAGTGCATGTCTTTGTTACTGGGTGTCAGTGTGTGTCTTTGTGACTTGGTGTCAGTGTATGTCAAAATACTTGGTGTAAGTGTATGTCTTTGTTACTTGGTGTAATTGTCTTTCTTTGTTACTTGGTGTCAGTGTATGTCTGTGTTACTTGGTGTAAGAGTGTGTCTTTGTTACTTGGTGTCAGTGTATGTCTTTGTTACTTGGTGTCAGTGTGTGTCTGTGTTACTGGGCATCAGTCTATGTCTTTGTGACTTGGTATCAGTGTATGTCTTTTTGACTTGGTGTCAGTGTATGTCTTTGTTACTTGGTGTAAGTGTGTGTCTTTGTTACTGGGTTTCAGTGTATGTCTGTGTTACTTGGTGTAAGTGTGTGTCTGTGTTACTGGGTATCAGTGTATGTCTTTGTGACTTGGTGTCAGTTTATGTCTTTGTTCCTGGGTGTCAGTGTGTGTCTTTGTGACTTGGTGTCAGTGTATGTCTTTGTTAATTGGTGTCAATGTGTGTCTGTGTTACTGGGTATCAGTGTATGTCTTTGTTACTTGGTGTCAGTGTATGTCAAAATACTTGGTGTAAGTGTATGTCTTTGTTACTAGGTGTAATTGTCTGTCTTTGTGACTTGGTGTAAGTGTATGTCTTTGTTACTTGGTGTCAGAGTATGTCTTTGTTAATTGGTGTCAGTGTGTGTCTGTATTTTGGGTATCAGTGTATGTCTTTGTGACTTGGTATCAGTGTAGGTCTTTGTGATTTGGTGTCAGTGTATGTCTTTGTTACTGGGTGTAAGTGTGTGTCTGTGTTACTTGGTGTCAGTGTATGTATTTGTTACTGTTCATTAGTGTTTATCTGTGTTACTGGGTGTCAGTGTGTGTTTGTTTGTGTTACTGGGTGTCAGTGTATGTCTTTGTTACTTGGTGCAAGTGTGTGTCTGTATTACTGGGGATCAGTGTCTGTCTTTGTTACTTGGTGTAAGTGTGTGTCTTTGTTACTTTGTGTCAGTGTATGTCTGTGTTAATTGGTGTAAGTGTATGTCTTTGTTACTTGGTGTAAGTGTGTGTCTGTGTTAATTGGTGTAAGTGTGTGTCTGTGTTCCTGGGTATCGGTGTATGTCTTTGTTACTTGGTGTCAGTGTATGTCTTTGTTACTTGGTGTAAGTGTGTGTCTGTGTTACTGGGTATCAGTGTATGTCTTTGTTACTTGGTGTAAGTTTTTGTCTGTGTTACCTGGTGTCAGTGTGTGTCTGTGTTACTTGGTGTATGTGTGTGTCTGTGTTACTTGGTGTCCGTGTGTGTCTGTGTTACTGGGTGTCAGTGTATGTCTTTGTTAGTTGGTGCCAGTGTATATCTGTGTTCCTTGCTGTAAGTGTGTGTCTTTGTTACTTGGTGTAATTGTATGTCTTTGTTACTTGGTGTCAGTGTATGCCTGTGTTACTTGGTGTATGTGTGTGTCTGTTTTACTTGGTGTAAGTGTGTGTCTGTGTTCCTGGGTTTCAGTGTATGTCTTTGTTAATTGGTGGCAGTGCATGTCTGTGTTACTTGGTGTAAGTGTGTATCTGTGTTACTGTGTATCAGTGTATGTCTTTGTTACTTGGTGTCAGTGTATGTCTGTCTTACTTGGTGTAAGTGTGTGTCTGTGTTACTGGGTATCAGTGTCTGTCTTTGTTACTTGGTGTAAGTGTGTGTCTGTGTTACTGGGTAACAGTGTATGTCTTTGTTACTTGGTGTCAGTGTATGTCTGTGTTACTTGGTGTAAGTGTGTGTCTGTGTTACTGGGTATCAGTGTATGTCTTTGTGACTTGGTGTCAGTGTATGTCTTTGTTACTGGGTGTCAGTGTGTGTCTGTGTTCCTGGGTATCAGTGTATGTCTTTGTGACTTGGTGTCAGTGTATGTCTTTGTTACTGGGTGTCAGTGTATGTCTTTGTGACTTGGTGTCAGTTTATGTCTTTGTTACTTGATGTAAGTGTGTGTCTGTGATACTGGGTATCAGTGTATGTCTTTGTTACTTGGTGTCAGTGTATGTCTGTGTTACTTGGTGTAAGTGTGTGTCTGTGTATCAGTGTATGTCTTTGTGACTTAGTGTCAGTGTATGTCTTTGTTACTGTGTGTCAGTGTATGTCTTTGTGACTTGGTGTCAGTGTATGTCTGTGTTACTGGGGGTCAGTGTGTGTCTGTGTTACTGGGTATCAGTGTATGTCTTTGTTACTTGGTGTCAGTGTATGTCTGTGTTACTTGGTGTAAGTTTATGTCTTTGTTACTTGGTCTCAGTGTGTGTCTGTGTTACTTGGTGTAAGTGTGTGTCTGTGTTCCTGGGTATCATTGTATGTCTTTGTTACTTGGTGTCAGTGTGAGTCTGTGTTACTGGGGGTCAGTGTGTGTTTCTAACTGGGTGTCAGTGTGTGTCTGTGTTACTGGGTATCAGTGCATGTCTTTGTTACTTGGTGTCAGTGTATGTCTGTGTTACTTGGTGTAAGTCTGTGTCTGTGTTACTGGGTATCAGTGTTTGTCTTTGTGACTTGGTGTATTTGTATGTCTTTGTGACTGGGTGTAAGTGTATGTCTATGTTACTTGGTGTCAGTGTGTGTCTGTGTTACTGGGCATCAGTGTATGTCTTTGTAACTTGGTATCAGTGTATGTCTGTGTTACTTGGTGTCAGTGTGTTTGTTTGTGTTACAGGGTTTAAGTGTGTGTCATTGTTACTTAGTGTCCTTGTGTGTCTTTGTTACTGGGTATCTGTGCATGTCTTTGTTACTTGGTCTCAATGTTTGTCCGTGTTACTTGGTGTAAGTGTGTGTCTGTGTTACTTGGGTATCAGTGTATGTCTTTGTGACTTGGTGTCAGTGTATGTCTTTGTTACTGGGAGTCAGTGTGTGTCTTTGTGAATTGGTGTCAGTGTATGTCTTTGTTACTTGGTGTAAGTGCATGTCTGTGTTACTGGGTATCAGTGCATGTCTTTGCTACTTGGTGTCAGTGTATGTCTGTGTTACTTGGTGTAAGTTTGTGTCTGTGTATCAGTGCATGTCTTTGTGACTTGGTGTCAGTGTATGTCTTTGTTACTGGGTGTCAGCACGTGTCTTTGTACTTGGTGTAAGTGTGTGTCTGTGTTACTGGATATCTGTGCATGTCTTTGTTACTTGGTGTCAATGTTTGTCCGTGTTACTTGGTGTAAGTGTGTGTCTGTGTTACTTGGGTATCAGTGTATGTCTTCGTGACTTGGTGTCAGTGTATGTCTTTTTTACTGGGTGTCAGTGTGTACATGTGTTACTTGGTGTCAGTGTCTGTCTTTTTTACTGTGTATCGGTGTTTCTCTGTTTTACTGGGTGTCAGTGTGTGTCTGTGTTACCTCGTGTAAGTGTATGTCTTTGTTACTTGGTGTAAGTGTATGTCTTTGTTACTTGGTGTCAGTGTATGTCTTTGTGACTTGGTGTGAGTGTGTGTCCTTGTTACTTGGTGTAAGTGTATGTCTTTGTTACTTGGTGTCAGTGTATGTCTTTGTGACTTGGTGTCAGTGTGTGTCTGTGTTACTGGACATCAGTGTATGTCTTTGTGACTTGCTATCAGTGTATGTCTTTGAGACTTGGTGTCAGTGTATGACTTTGTTACTGGGTGTAAGTATGTGTCTGCGTTACTGGGTATCAGTGTGTGTCTTTGTTACTTGGTGTAAGTGTTTGTCTTTGTTACTTGGTGTCAGTGTTTGTCTTTGATACTTGGTGTCAGTGTGTGTCTGTGTTACTGGGTGTAAGCGTGTGTCTGCGTTACTGGGTATCAGTGTATGTCTTTGTTACTTGTTGTCAGTGTATGTCTGTGTTACTTGGTCTCAGTGTGTTTGTTTGTGTTACTGGGTTTCAGTGTGTGTCTGTGCATTTGGTGTAAGTGTCTGTCTTTGTTACTTGGTGAAAGTGTATATCTTTGTTTCTTGGTGTCAGTGTATGTCTTTGTGACTTGGTGTCAGTGTGTGTCTGTGTTACTGGGCGTCAGTGCATGTATTTGTGACTTGGTATCAGTGTATGTCTTTGTGACTTGGAGTCAGTGTATGTCTATGTTACTTGGTGTCAGTGTGTTTGTTTGTGTTACTGGGTGTCAGTGTGTGCCTGTGTTACTTGGTGTCAGTGTATGTCTTTGTGACTTGGTATCAGTGGGTCTTTGTGACTTGGTGTCAGTGTGTGTCTTTGTTACTGGGTGTAAGTGTGTGTCTGTGTTACTGGGTATCAGTGTATGTCTTTGTGAATTGGTGTCAGTGCATGTCTTTGTTACTGGGTGTCAGTGTGTGTCTTTGTGACTTGGTGTCAGTGTATGTCAAAATACTTGGTGTAAGTGTATGTCTTTGTTACTTGGTGAAATTGTCTTTCTTTGTTACTTGGTGTCAGTGTATGTCTGTGTTACTTGGTGTAAGTGTGTGTCTTTGTTACTTGGTGTCAGTGTATGTCTTTGTTACTTGGTGTCAGTGTGTGTCTGTGTTACTGGGCATCCGTCTATGTCTTTGTGACTTGGTGTCAGTGTATGTCTTTTTGACTTGGTGTCAGTGTGTGTCTGTGTTACTGGACATCAGTGTATGTCTTTGTGACTTGCTATCAGTGTATGTCTTTGTGACTTGGTGTCAGTGTATGACTTTGTTACTGGGTGTAAGTATGTGTCTGCGTTACTGGGTATCAGTGTGTGTCTTTGTTACTTGGTGTAAGTGTTTGTCTTTGTTACTTGGTGTCAGTGTTTGTCTTTGATACTTGGTGTCAGTGTGTGTCTGTGTTACTGGGTGTAAGCGTGTGTCTGCGTTACTGGGTATCAGTGTATGTCTTTGTTACTTGTTGTCAGTGTATGTCTGTGTTACTTGGTCTCAGTGTGTTTGTTTGTGTTACTGGGTTTCAGTGTGTGTCTGTGCACTTGGTGTAAGTGTCTGTCTTTGTTACTTGGTGAAAGTGTATATCTTTGTTTCTTGGTGTCAGTGTATGTCTTTGTGACTTGGTGTCAGTGTGTGTCTGTGTTACTGGGCGTCAGTGCATGTATTTGTGACTTGGTATCAGTGTATGTCTTTGTGACTTGGAGTCAGTGTATGTCTATGTTACTTGGTGTCAGTGTGTTTGTTTGTGTTACTGGGTGTCAGTGTGTGCCTGTGTTACTTGGTGTCAGTGTATGTCTTTGTGACTTGGTATCAGTGGGTCTTTGTGACTTGGTGTCAGTGTGTGTCTTTGTTACTGGGTGTAAGTGTGTGTCTGTGTTACTGGGTATCAGTGTATGTCTTTGTGAATTGGTGTCAGTGCATGTCTTTGTTACTGGGTGTCAGTGTGTGTCTTTGTGACTTGGTGTCAGTGTATGTCAAAATACTTGGTGTAAGTGTATGTCTTTGTTACTTGGTGTAATTGTCTTTCTTTGTTACTTGGTGTCAGTGTATGTCTGTGTTACTTGGTGTAAGTGTGTGTCTTTGTTACTTGGTGTCAGTGTATGTCTTTGTTACTTGGTGTCAGTGTGTGTCTGTGTTACTGGGCATCAGTCTATGTCATTGTGACTTGGTGTCAGTGTATGTCTTTTTGACTTGGTGTCAGTGTATGTCTTTGTTACTTGGTGTAAGTGTGTGTCTTTGTTACTGGGTTTCAGTGTATGTCTGTGTTACTTGGTGTATGTGTGTGTCTGTGTTACTGGGTATCAGTGTATGTCTTTGTGACTTGGTGTCAGTTTATGTCTTTGTTCCTGGGTGTCAGTGTGTGTCTTTGTGACTTGGTGTCAGTGTATGTCTTTGTTACTTGGTGTCAATGTGTGTCTGTGTTACTGGGTATCAGTGTATGTCTTTGTTACTTGGTGTCAGTGTATGTCAAAATACTTGGTGTAAGTGTATGTCTTTGTTACTTGGTGTCAGTGTGTGTCTGTTTTTTGGGTATCAGTGTATGTCTTTGTGACTTGGTATCAGTGTAGGCCTTTGTGAAATGGTGTCAGTGTATGTCTTTGTTACTGGGTGTAAGTGTGTGTCTGTGTTACTTGGTGTCAGTATATGTCTTTGTTACTGTTTATTAGTGTTTGTCTGTGTTACTGGTTGTCAGTGTGTGTTTGTTTGTATTACTGGGTGTCGGTGTATGTCTTTGTTACTTGGTGTCAGTGTGTGTCTTTGTTACTGGGTGTCAGTGTATGAATTTCTGACTTGGTATCAGTGTGTGTCTGTGTGACTTGGTGTCAGTGTATGTCTTTGTTACTTGGTGTACGTGTGTGTCTGTGTTACTGGGTATCATTGCATGTCTTTGTTACTTGGTGTCAGTGTATGTCTGTGTTACTTGGTGTAAGTGTGTGTCTGTGTTACTGGGTATCAGTGTATGTCTTTGTGAATTGGTGTCAGGGCATGTCTTTGTTACTGGGTGTCAGTGTATGTCTTTGTGACTTGGTAACAGTGTAGGTCTTTGTGACTTGGTGTCAGTGTGTGTCTTTGTTACTGGGTGTAAGCGTGTGTATGTGTTACTGGGTATCAGTGTATGTCTTTGTGAATTGGTGTCAGTGCATGTCTTTGTTACTGGGTGTCAGTGTGTGTCTTTGTGACTTGGTGTCAGTGTATGTCAAATTACTTGGTGTAAGTGTATGTCTTTGTTACTTGGTGTAATTGTCTTTCTTTGTTACTTGGTGTCAGTGTATGTCTGTGTTACTTGGTGTAAGTGTGTGTCTTTGTTACTTGGTGTCAGTGTATGTCTTTGTTACTTGGTGTCAATGTGTGTCTGTGTTACTGGGTATCAGTGTATGTCTTTGTTACTTGGTGTCAGTGTATGTCAAAATACTTGGTGTAAGTGTATGTCTTTGTTACTTGGTGTCAGTGTATGTCTTTGTAATTGGTGTCAGTGTGTGTCTGTTTTTTGGGTATCAGTGTATGTCTTTGTGACTTGGTATCAGTGTAGGCCTTTGTGAAATGGTGTCAGTGTATGTCTTTGTTACTGGGTGTAAGTGTGTGTCTGTGTTACTTGGTGTCAGTATATGTCTTTGTTACTGTTTATTAGTTTTTGTCTGTGTTACTGGTTGTCAGTGTGTGTTTGTTTGTGTTACTGGGTGTCAGTGTATGTCTTTGTTACTTGGTGTCAGTGTGTGTCTTTGTTACTGGGTGTCAGTGTATGAATTTCTGACTTGGTATCAGTGTGTGTCTGTGTGACTTGGTGTCAGTGTATGTCTTTGTTACTTGGTGTACTTGTGTGTCTGTGTTACTGGGTATCAGTGCATGTCTTTGTTACTTGGTGTCAGTGTATGTCTGTGTTACTTGGTGTAAGTGTGTGTCTGTGTTACTGGGTATCAGTGTATGTCTTCGTGAATTGGTGTCAGGGCATGTCTTTGTTACTGGGTGTCAGTGTATGTCTTTGTGACTTGGTAACAGTGTAGGTCTTTGTGACTTGGTGTCAGTGTGTGTCTTTGTTACTGGGTGTAAGCGTGTGTCTGTGTTACTGGGTATCAGTGTATGTCTTTGTTACTTGGTGTCAGTGTATGTCTGTGTTACTTGGTGTAAGTGTGTGTCTGTGTTACTGGGTATCAGTGTATGTCTTTGTGAATTGGTGTCAGGGCATGTCTTTGTTACTGGGTGTCAGTGTATGTCTTTGTGACTTGGTAACAGTGTAGGTCTTTGTGACTTGGTGTAAGTGTATGTCTTTGTTACTTGGTGTAATTGTCTGTCTTTGTGACTTGGTGTAAGTGTATGTCTTTGTTACTTGGTGTCATTGTATGACTTTGTTAATTGGTGTCAGTGTGTGTCTGTATTTTGGGTATCAGTGTATGTCTTTGTGACTTGGTATCAGTGTAGGTCTTTGTGATTTGGTGTCAGTGTATGTCTTTGTTACTGGGTGTAAGTGTGTGTCTGTGTTACTTGGTGTAATTGTCTGTCTTTGTGACTGTTTATTAGTGTTTATCTGTGTTACTGGGTGTCAGTGTGTGTTTGTTTGTGTTACTGGGTGTCAGTGTATGTCTTTGTTACTTGGTGCAAGTGTGTGTCTGTATTACTGGGGATCAGTGTCTGTCTTTGTTACTTGGTGTAAGTGTGTGTCTTTGTTACTTTGTGTCAGTGTATGTCTGTGTTAATTGGTGTAAGTGTATGTCTTTGTTACTTGGTGTAAGTGTGTGTCTGTGTTAATTGGTGTAAGTGTGTGTCTGTGTTCCTGGGTATCGGTGTATGTCTTTGTTACTTGGTGTCAGTGTATGTCTTTGTTACTTGGTGTAAGTGTGTGTCTGTGTTACTGGGTATCAGTGTATGTCTTTGTTACTTGGTGTACGTGTTTTTCTGTGTTACTGGGTATCAGTGCATGTCTTTGTTACTTGGTGTCAGTGTATGTCTGTGTTACTTGGTGTAAGTGTGTGTCTGTGTTACTGGGTATCAGTGTATGTCTTTGTGAATTGGTGTCAGTGTAGGTCTTTGTGACTTGGTGTCAGTGTGTGTCTTTGTTACTGGGTGTAAGTGTGTGTCTGTGTTACTGGGTGTCAGTGTATGTCTTTCTGACTTGGTATCAGTGTGTGTCTGTGTGACTTGGTGTCAGTGTATGTCTTTGTTACTTGGTGTACGTGTGTGTCTGTGTTACTGGGTATCAGTGTATGTCTGTCTTACTTGGTGTAAGTGTGTGTCTGTGTTACTGGGTATCAGTGTATGTCTTTGTGAATTGGTGTCAGGGCATGTCTTTGTTACTGGGTGTCAGTGTATGTCTTTGTGACTTGGTATCAGTGGGTCTTTGTGACTTGGTGTCAGTGTGTGTCTTTGTTACTGGGTGTAAGTGCATGTCTTTGTTACTGGGTGTCAGTGTGTGTCTTTGTGACTTGGTGTCAGTGTATGTCAAAATACTTGGTGTAAGTGTATGTCTTTGTTACTTGGTGTAATTGTCTTTCTTTGTTACTTGGTGTCAGTGTATGTCTGTGTTACTTGGTGTAAGTGTGTGTCTTTGTTACTTGGTGTCAGTGTATGTCTTTGTTACTTGGTGTCAGTGTGTGTCTGTGTTACTGGGCATCAGTCTATGTCTTTGTGACTTGGTATCAGTGTATGTCTTTTTGACTTGGTGTCAGTGTATGTCTTTGTTACTTGGTGTAAGTGTGTGTCTTTGTTACTGGGTTTCAGTGTATGTCTGTGTTACTTGGTATAAGTGTGTGTCTGTGTTACTGGGTATCAGTGTATGTCTTTGTGACTTGGTGTCAGTTTATGTCTTTGTTCCTGGGTGTCAGTGTGTGTCTTTGTGACTTGGTGTCAGTGTATGTCTTTGTTACTTGGTGTCAATGTGTGTCTGTGTTACTGGGTATCAGTGTATGTCTTTGTTACTTGGTGTCAGTGTATGTCAAAATACTTGGTGTAAGTGTATGTCTTTGTTACTAGGTGTAATTGTCTGTCTTTGTGACTTGGTGTAAGCGTATGTCTTTGTTACTTGGTGTCAGTGTATGTCTTTGTTAATTGGTGTCAGTGTGTGTCTGTATTTTGGGTATCAGTGTATGTCTTTGTGACTTGGTATCAGTGTAGGTCTTTGTGATTTGGTGTCAGTGTATGTCTTTGTTACTGGGTGTAAGTGTGTGTCTGTGTTACTTGGTGTCAGTGTATGTATTTGTTACTGTTCATTAGTGTTTATCTGTGTTACTGGGTGTCAGTGTGTGTTTGTTTGTGTTACTGGGTGTCAGTGTATGTCTTTGTTACTTGGTGCAAGTGTGTGTCTGTATTACTGGGGATCAGTGTCTGTCTTTGTTACTTGGTGTAAGTGTGTGTCTTTGTTACTTTGTGTCAGTGTATGTCTGTGTTAATTGGTGTAAGTGTATGTCTTTGTTACTTGGTGTAAGTGTGTGTCTGTGTTAATTGGTGTAAGTGTGTGTCTGTGTTCCTGGGTATCGGTGTATGTCTTTGTTACTTGGTGTCAGTGTATGTCTTTGTTACTTGGTGTAAGTGTGTGTCTGTGTTACTGGGTATCAGTGTATGTCTTTGTTACTTGGTGTAGGTTTTTGTCTGTGTTACCTGGTGTCAGTGTGTGTCTGTGTTACTTGGTGTATGTGTGTGTCTTTGTTACTTGGTGTCCGTGTGTGTCTGTGTTACTGGGTGTCAGTGTATGTCTTTGTTAGTTGGTGCCAGTGTATATCTGTGTTCCTTGGTGTAAGTGTGTGTCTTTGTTACTTGGTGTAATTGTATTTCTTTGTTACTTGGTGTCAGTGTATGCCTGTGTTACTTGGTGTAAATGTGTGTCTGTTTTACTTGGTGTAAGTGTGTGTCTGTGTTCCTGGGTTTCAGTGTATGTCTTTGTTAATTGGTGGCAGTGCATGTCTGTGTTACTTGGTGTAAGTGTGTATCTGTGTTACTGTGTATCAGTGTATGTCTTTGTTACTTGGTGTCAGTGTATGTCTGTCTTACTTGGTGTAAGTGTGTGTCTGTGTTACTGGGTATCAGTGTCTGTCTTTGTTACTTGGTGTAAGTGTGTGTCTGTGTTACTGGGTAACAGTGTATGTCTTTGTTACTTGGTGTCAGTGTATGTCTGTGTTACTTGGTGTAAGTGTGTGTCTGTGTTACTGGGTATCAGTGTATGTCTTTGTGACTTGGTGTCAGTGTATGTCTTTGTTACTGGGTGTCAGTGTGTGTCTGTGTTCCTGGGTATCAGTGTATGTCTTTGTGACTTGGTGTCAGTGTATGTCTTTGTTACTGGGTGTCAGTGTATGTCTTTGTGACTTGGTGTCAGTTTATGTCTTTGTTACTTGATGTAAGTGTGTGTCTGTGATACTGGGTATCAGTGTATGTCTTTGTTACTTGGTGTCAGTGTATGTCTGTGTTACTTGGTGTAAGTGTGTGTCTGTGTATCAGTGTATGTCTTTGTGACTTAGTGTCAGTGTATGTCTTTGTTACTGTGTGTCAGTGTATGTCTTTGTGACTTGGTGTCAGTGTATGTCTGTGTTACTGGGGGTCAGTGTGTGTCTGTGTTACTGGGTATCAGTGTATGTCTTTGTTACTTGGTGTCAGTGTATGTCTGTGTTACTTGGTGTAAGTTTATGTCTTTGTTACTTGGTCTCAGTGTGTGTCTGTGTTACTTGGTGTAAGTGTGTGTCTGTGTTCCTGGGTATCATTGTATGTCTTTGTTACTTGGTGTCAGTGTGAGACTGTGTTACTGGGGGTCAGTGTGTGTTTCTAACTGGGTGTCAGTGTGTGTCTGTGTTACTGGGTATCAGTGCATGTCTTTGTTACTTGGTGTCAGTGTATGTCTGTGTTACTTGGTGTAAGTCTGTGTCTGTGTTACTGGGTATCAGTGTTTGTCTTTGTGACTTGGTGTATGTGTATGTCTTTGTGACTGGGTGTAAGTGTATGTCTATGTTACTTGGTGTCAGTGTGTGTCTGTGTTACTGGGCATCAGTGTATGTCTTTGTAACTTGGTATCAGTGTATGTCTGTTTTACTTGGTGTCAGTGTGTTTGTTTGTGTTACAGGGTTTAAGTGTGTGTCATTGTTACTTGGTGTCCGTGTGTGTCTGTTTAACTGGGTGTCAGTGCATGTCTTTGTTACTTGGTGCCATTGTATATCTGTGTTACTTGGTGTAAGTGTGTGTCTTTGTTACTTGGTGTAATTGTATGTCTTTGTTACTTGCTGTCAGTGTATGTCTTTGTTCATTGTTGTAAGTGTATGTCTGTGTTACTTGGTGTAAGTGTGTGTCTGTGTTCCTGGGTATCAGTGTATGTCTGTGTTACTTGGTGTCAGTGTGTTTGTTTGTGTTACAGGGTTTAAGTGTGTGTCATTGTTACTTAGTGTCCGTGTGTGTCTTTGTTACTGGGTATCTGTGCATGTCTTTGTTACTTGGTCTCAATGTTTGTCCGTGTTACTTGGTGTAAGTGTGTGTCTGTGTTACTTGGGTATCAGTGTATGTCTTTGTGACTTGGTGTCAGTGTATGTCTTTGTTACTGGGAGTCAGTGTGTGTCTTTGTGAATTGGTGTCAGTGTATGTCTTTGTTACTTGGTGTAAGTGCGTGTCTGTGTTACTGGGTATCAGTGCATGTCTTTGCTACTTGGTGTCAGTGTATGTCTGTGTTACTTGGTGTAAGTTTGTGTCTGTGTATCAGTGCATGTCTTTGTGACTTGGTGTCAGTGTATGTCTTTGTTACTGGGTGTCAGTACGTGTCTTTGTTACTTGGTGTAAGTGTGTGTCTGTGTTACTGGATATCTGTGCATGTCTTTGTTACTTGGTGTCAATGTTTGTCCGTGTTACTTGGTGTAAGTGTGTGTCTGTGTTACTTGGGTATCAGTGTATGTCTTTGTGACTTGGTGTCAGTGTATGTCTTTGTTACCGGGAGTCAGTGTGTGTCTTTGTGAATTGGTGTCAGTGTATGTCTTTGTTACTTGGTGTAAGTGCGTATCTGTGTTACTGGGTATCAGTGCATGTCTTTGCTACTTGGTGTCAGTGTATGTCTGTGTTACTTGGTGCAAGTTTGTGTCTGTGTATCAGTGTATGTCTTTGTGACTTGGGGTCAGTGTATGTCTTTGTTACTGGGGGTCAGTGTGTGTCTGTGTTACTGGGGGTCAGTGTGTGTTTCTAACTGGGTGTCAGTGTGTGTCTGTGTTACTGGGTATCAGTGTATGTCTTTGTTACTTGCTGTCAGTGTATGTCTGTGTTACTTGGTGTAAGCGTATGTCTTTGTTACTTGGCGTAAGTGTGTGTCTGTGTTACTTGGTGTAAGTGTGTGTCTGTGTTCCTGGGTATCATTGTATGTCTTTGTTACTTGGTGTCTGTGTATGTCTGTGTTACTTGGTGTAAGTGTGTGACTGTGTTACTGGGTATCAGTGTATGTCTTTGTTCCTTGGTGTAAGTGTGTGTCTTTGTTACTTGGTGTCCGTGTGTGTCTGTTTAACTGGGTGTCAGTGCATGTCTTTGTTACTTGGTGCCATTGTATATCTGTGTTACTTGGTGTAAGTGTGTGTCTTTGTTACTTGGTGTAATTGTATGTCTTTGTTACTTGCTGTCAGTGTATGTCTTTGTTCATTGTTGTAAGTGTATGTCTGTGTTACTTGGTGTAAGTGTGTGTCTGTGTTCCTGGGTATCAGTGTATGTCTGTGTTACTTGGTGTCAGTGTGTTTGTTTGTGTTACAGGGTTTAAGTGTGTGTCATTGTTACTTAGTGTCCGTGTGTGTCTTTGTTACTGGGTATCTGTGCATGTCTTTGTTACTTGGTCTCAATGTTTGTCCGTGTTACTTGGTGTAAGTGTGTGTCTGTGTTACTTGGGTATCAGTGTATGTCTTTGTGACTTGGTGTCAGTGTATGTCTTTGTTACTGGGAGTCAGTGTGTGTCTTTGTGAATTGGTGTCAGTGTATGTCTTTGTTACTTGGTGTAAGTGCGTATCTGTGTTACTGGGTATCAGTGCATGTCTTTGCTACTTGGTGTCAGTGTATGTGTCTGTGTTACTTGGTGTAAGTTTGTGTCTGTGTATCAGTGTATGTCTTTGTGACTTGGTGTCAGTGTGTGTCTTTGTTACTGGGTGTCAGTGCGTGTCTTTGTGACTTGGGGTCAGTGCATGTCTTTGTTACTGGGGGTCAGTGTGTGTCTGTGTTACTGGGGGTCAGTGTGTGTTTCTAACTGGGTGTCAGTGTGTGTCTGTGTTACTGGGTATCAGTGTATGTCTTTGTTACTTGCTGTCAGTGTATGTCTGTGTTACTTGGTGCAAGCGTATGCCTTTGTTACTTGGCGTAAGTGTGTGTCTGTGTTACTTGGTGTAAGTGTGTGTCTGTGTTCCTGGGTATCATTGTATGTCTTTGTTACTTGGTGTCTGTGTATGTCTGTGTTACTTGGTGTAAGTGTGTGACTGTGTTACTGGGTATCAGTGTATGTCTTTGTTCCTTGGTGTAAGTGTGTGTCTTTGTTACTTGGTGTCCGTGTGTGTCTGTTTAACTGGGTGTCAGTGCATGTCTTTGTTACTTGGTGCCATTGTATATCTGTGTTACTTGGTGTAAGTGTGTGTCTTTGTTACTTGGTGTAATTGTATGTCTTTGTTACTTGCTGTCAGTGTATGTCTTTGTTACTTGTTGTAAGTGTATGTCTGTGTTACTTGGTGTAAGTGTGTGTCTGTGTTCCTGGGTGTCAGTGTATGTCTTTGTTACTTGGTGTCAGTGTATGTCTGTGTTACTTGGTGTAAGTGTGTGTCTGTGTTACTGGGTACCAGTGTATGTCTTTGTTTTTGGTGTCAGTGTATGTCTATGTTACTTGGTGTCAGTGTGTGTCTGTGTTACTTGGTGTCAGTGTGTGTCTTTGTTACTTGGTGTCCGTGTGTGTCTGTGTTACTGGGTGTCAGTGTATGTCTTTGTTAGTTGGTGCCAGTGTATATCTGTGTTCCTTGGTGTAAGTGTGTGTCTTTGTTACTTGGTGTAATTGTATGTCTTTGTTACTTGGTGTCATTGTATGTCTGTGTTGCTTGGTGTAAGTGTATGTCTTTGTTACTTGGTGTAAGTGTGTGTCTGTGTTACTTGGTGTAAGTGTGTGTCTGTGTTACTGGGCATCAGTGCATGTCTTTGTTACTTGGTGTCAGTGTATGTCTGTGTTACTTGGTGTAAGTGTTTGCCTGTGTTACTGGGTATCAGTGCAGGTCTTTGTTTCTTGGTCTCAGTGTATGTCTGTGTTACCTGGTGTAAGTGTGTGTCTGTGTTACTGGGTGTCATTGTGTGTCTGTGTTACTTGGGTATCAGTGTATGTCTTTGTGACTTGGTGTCAGTGTATGTCTTTGTTACTGGGAGTCAGTGTGTGTCTTTGTGAATTGGTGTCAGTGCGTGTCTGTGTTACTGTGTATCAGTGCATGTCTTTGCTACTTGGTATCAGTGTATGTATTTGTGACTTGGTGTCAGTGTATGTCTTTGTTACTGGGTGTCAGTGCGTGTCTTTGTGACTTGGTGTCAGCGTATGTCTGTGTTACTGGGGGTCAGTGTGTGTCTGTGTTACTGGGTGTCAGTGTGTGTTTCTAACTGGGTGTCAGTGTGTGTCTGTGTTACTGGGTATCAGTGTATGTCTTTGTTACTTGCTGTCAGTGTATGTCTGTGTTACTTGTTGTAAGTGTATGTCTTTGTTACTGGGTGTAAGTGTGTGTCTGTGTTACTTGGAGTAAGTGTGTGTCTGTGTTTCTGCTTATCATTGTATGTCTTTGTTACTTGGTGTCTGTGTATGTCTGTGTTACTTGGTGTAAGTGTGTGTCTTTGTTACTGGGTATCAGTGTATGTCTTTATTACTTGGTGTAAGTGTGTGTCTTTGTTACTTGGTGTCCGTGTGTGTCTGTTTAACTGGGTGTCAGTGCATGCCTTTGTTACTTGGTGCCATTGTATATCTATGTTACTTGGTGTAAGTGTGTGTCTTTGTTACTTGGTGTAATTGTATGTCTTTGTTACTTGCTGTCAGTGTATGTCTATGTTACTTGTTGTAAGTGTGTGTCTGTGTTACTTGGTGTAAGTGTGTGTCTGTGTTCCTGGGTATCAGTGTATGTCTTTGTTACTTGGTGTCAGTGTATGTCTTTGTTACTTGGTGTAAGTGTGTGTCTGTGTTTCTGCTTATCATTGTATGTCTTTGTTACTTGGTGTCTGTGTATGTCTGTGTTACTTGGTGTAAGTGTGTGTCTGTGTTACTGGGTATCAGTGTATGTCTTTGTTACTTGGTGTAAGTGTGTGTCTTTGTTACTTGGTGTCCGTGTATGTCTTTGTTACTTGTTGTAAGTGTATGTCTGTGTTACTTGGTGTAAGTGTGTGTCTGTGTTCCTGGGTCTCAGTGTATGTCTTTGTTACTTGGTGTCAGTGTATGTCTGTGTTACTTGTTGTAAGTGTGTGTCTGTGTTACTGGGTACCAGTGTATGTCTTTGTTTTTGGTGTCAGTGTATGTCTGTGTTACTTGGTGTCAGTGTATGTCTGTGTTACTTGGTGTAAGTTTGTGTCTGTGTATCAGTGTACGTCTTTGTGACTTGGTGTCAGTGTATGTCTTTGTTACTGGGTGTCAGTGCGTGTCTTTGTGACTTGGGGTCAGTGTATGTCTGTGTTACTGGGGGTCAGTGTGTGTCTGTGTTACTGGGGGTCACTGTGTGTTTCTAACTGGGTGTCAGTGTGTGTCTGTGTTACTGGGTGTCAGTGTATGTCTTTGTTACTTGCTGTCAGTGTATGTCTGTGTTACTTGGTGTAAGTGTATGTCTTTGTTACTTGGCGTAAGTGTGTGTCTGTGTTACTTGGTGTAAGTGTGTGACTGTGTTACTGGGTATCAGTGTATGTCTTTGTTACTTGGTGTAAGTGTGTGTCTTTGTTACTTTGTGTCCGTGTGTGTCTGTTTAACTGGGTGTCAGTGCATGTCTTTGTTACTTGGTGCCATTGTATATCTGTGTTACTTGGTGTAAGTGTGTGTCTTTGTTACTTGGTGTAATTCTATGTCTTTGTTACTTGCTGTCAGTGTATGTCTTTGTTACTTGTTGTAAGTGTATGTCTGTGTTACTTGGTGTAAGTGTTTGTCTGTGTTCCTGGGTATCAGTGTATGTCTTTGTTACTTGGTGTCAGTGTATGTCTGTGTTACTTGGTGTAAGCGTGTTTCTGTGTTACTGGGTACCAGTGTATGTCTTTTTTTTTCGTGTCAGTGTATGTCTGTGTTACTTGTTGTCAGTGTGTGTCTGTGTTACTGGGTGTCAGTGTGTGTATGTGTTACTTGGTGTAAGTGTATGTCTTTGTTACTTGGTGTAAGTGTGTGTCTGTGTTACTGCGTATCAGTGTCTGACTTTGTTACTTGGTGTAAGTGTGTGTCTGTGTTACTGGGTGTCAGTGCATGTCTTTGTTACTTGGTGCCAGTTTATATCTGTGTTACTTGGTGTAAGTGTGTGTCTTTGTTACTTGGTGTAATTGTATGTCTTTGTTACTTGGTGTCATTGTATGTCTGTGTTGCTTGGTGTAAGTGTATGTCTTTGTTACTTGGTGTAAGTGTGTGTCTGTGTTACTTGGTGTAAGTGTGTGTCTGTGTTACTGGGCATCAGTGCATGTCTTTGTTACTTGGTGTCAGTGTATGTCTGTGTTACCTGGTGTAAGTGTGTGTCTGTGTTACTGGGTGTCATTGTGTGTCTGTGTTACTTGGGTATCAGTGTATGTCTTTGTGTCTTGGTGTCAGTGTATGTCTTTGTTACTGGGAGTCAGTGTGTGTCTTTGTGAATTGGTGTCAGTGTATGTCTTTGTTACTTGGTGGAAGTGCGTGTCTGTGTTACTGTGTATCAGTGTATGTCTTTGTTACTTGGTGTCAGTGTATGTCTTTGTTACTTGGTGTAAGTGTGTGTCTGTGTTTCTGCTTATCATTGTATGTCTTTGTTACTTGGTGTCTGTGTATGTCTGTGTTACTTGGTGTAAGTGTGTGTCTGTGTTACTGGGTATCAGTGTATGTCTTTGTTACTTGGTGTAAGTGTGTGTCTTTGTTACTTGGTGTCCGTGTATGTCTTTGTTACTTGTTGTAAGTGTATGTCTGTGTTACTTGGTGTAAGTGTGTGTCTGTGTTCCTGGGTCTCAGTGTATGTCTTTGTTACTTGGTGTCAGTGTATGTCTGTGTTACTTGTTGTAAGTGTGTGTCTGTGTTACTGGGTACCAGTGTATGTCTTTGTTTTTGGTGTCAGTGTATGTCTGTGTTACTTGGTGTCAGTGTATGTCTGCGTTACTTGGTGTAAGTTTGTGTCTGTGTATCAGTGTATGTCTTTGTGACTTGGTGTCAGTGTATGTCTTTGTTACTGGGTGTCAGTGCGTGTCTTTGTGACTTGGGGTCAGTGTATGTCTGTGTTACTGGGGGTCAGTGTGTGTCTGTGTTACTGGGGGTCAGTGTGTGTTTCTAACTGGGTGTCAGTGTGTGTGTGTGTTACTGGGTGTCAGTGTATGTCTTTGTTACTTGCTGTCAGTGTATGTCTGTGTTACTTGGTGTAAGTGTATGTCTTTGTTACTTGGCGTAAGTGTGTGTCTGTGTTACTTGGTGTAAGTGTGTGTCTGTGTTCCTGGGTATCATTGTATGTCTTTGTTACTTGGTGTCTGTGTATGTCTGTGTTACTTGGTGTAAGTGTGTGACTGTGTTACTGGGTATCAGTGTATGTCTTTGTTACTTGGTGTAAGTGTGTGTCTTTGTTACTTTGTGTCCGTGTGTGTCTGTTTAACTGGGTGTCAGTGCATGTCTTTGTTACTTGGTGCCATTGTATATCTGTGTTACTTGGTGTAAGTGTGTGTCTTTGTTACTTGGTGTAATTCTATGTCTTTGTTACTTGCTGTCAGTGTATGTCTTTGTTACTTGTTGTAAGTGTATGTCTGTGTTACTTGGTGTAAGTGTTTGTCTGTGTTCCTGGGTATCAGTGTATGTCTTTGTTACTTGGTGTCAGTGTATGTCTGTGTTACTTGGTGTAAGCGTGTTTCTGTGTTACTGGGTACCAGTGTATGTCTTTTTTTTTCGTGTCAATGTATGTCTGTGTTACTTGTTGTCAGTGTGTGTCTGTGTTACTGGGTGTCAGTGTGTGTATGTGTTACTGCGTATCAGTGTCTGACTTTGTTACTTGGTGTAAGTGTGTGTCTGTGTTACTTGGTGTCCGTGTGTGTCTGTGTTACTGGGTGTCAGTGCATGTCTTTGTTACTTGGTGCCAGTTTATATCTGTGTTACTTGGTGTAAGTGTGTGTCTTTGTTACTTGGTGTAATTGTATGTCTTTGTTACTTGGTGTCATTGTATGTCTGTGTTGCTTGGTGTAAGTGTATCTCTTTGTTACTTGGTGTAAGTGTGTGTCTGTGTTACTTGGTGTAAGTGTGTGTCTGTGTTACTGGGCATCAGTGCATGTCTTTGTTACTTGGTGTCAGTGTATGTCTGTGTTACTTGGTGTAAGTGTTTGCCTGTGTTACTGGGAATCAGTGCATGTCTTTGTTTCTTGGTCTCAGTGTATGTCTGTGTTACCTGGTGTAAGTGTGTGTCTGTGTTACTGGGTGTCATTGTGTGTCTGTGTTACTTGGATATCAGTGTATGTCTTTGTGACTTGGTGTCAGTGTATGTCTTTGTTACTGGGAGTCAGTGTGTGTCCTTGTGAATTGGTGTCAGTGTATGTCTTTGTTACTTGGTGGAAGTGCGTGTCTGTGTTACTGTGTATCAGTGCATGTCTTTGCTACTTGGTATCAGTGTATGTATTTGTGACTTGGTGTCAGTGTATGTCTTTGTTACTGGGTGTCAGTGCATGTCTTTGTGACTTGGTGTCAGCGTATGTCTGTGTTACTGGGGGTCAGTGTGTGTCTGTGTTACTGGGGGTCAGTGTGTGTTTCTAACTGGGTGTCAGTGTGTGTCTGTGTTACTGGGTATCAGTGCATGTCTTTGTTACTTGGTGTCAGTGTATGTCTGTGTTACTTGGTGTAAGTGTGTGTCTGGGTTACTGGGTATCAGTGTTTGTCTTTGTGACTTGGTGTATGTGTATGTCTTTGTTACTGGGTGTAAGTGTGTGTCATTGTTACTTAGTGTCCGTGTGTGTTTGTGTTACTGGGCATCAGTGTATGTCTTTGTTACTGGCTGTCAGTGTATGTCTTTGTTACTTGGTGTAAGTGTGTGTCTGTGTTACTGGGTATCAGTGTCTGTCTTTGTTACTTGGTGTAAGTGTGTGTCTGTGTTACTGGGTATCTGTGCATGTCTTTGTTACTTGGTGTCAATGTTTGTCCGTGTTACTTGGTGTAAGTGTGTGTCTGTGTTACTTGGGTATCAGTGTATGTATTTGTGACTTGGTGTCAGTGTATGTCTTTGTTACTGGGAGTCAGTGTATGTCTTTGTGAATTGGTGTCAGTGCATGTCTGTGTTACTGTGAGTCAGTGTGTGTCTGTGTTACTGGGGGTCAGTGTGTGTTTCTAACTGGGTGTCAGTGTGTGTCTGTGTTACTGGGTATCAGTGTATGTCTTTGCTACTTGGTGTCAGTGTATGTCTGTGTTACTTGGTGTAAGTTTGTTTCTATGTATCAGTGTATGTCTTTGTGACTTGGTGTCAGTGTATGTCTTTGTTACTGGGTGTCAGTGCGTGTCTTTGTGACTTGGTGTCAGTGTATGTCTGTGTTACTGGGGGTCAGTGTGTGTCTGTGTTACTGGGGGTCAGTGTGTGTTTCTAACTGGGTGTCAGTGTGTGTCTGTGTTACTGGGTATCAGTGTATGTCTTTCTTAATTGCTGTCAGTGTGTGTCTGTGTTACTTGGTGGAAGTGTATGTCTTTGTTACTTGGTGTAAGTGTGTGTCTGTGTTACTTGGTGTAAGTGTGTGTCTGTGTTCCTGGGTATCATTGTATGTCTTTGTTACTTGGTGTCTGTGTATGTCTGTGTTACTTGGTGTTAGTGTGTGTCTTTGTTACTTGGTGTCCGTGTGTGTCTGTTTAACTGGGTGTCAGTGCATGTCTTTGTTACTTGGTGCCATTGTATATCTGTGTTTCTTGGTGTAAGTGTGTGTCTTTGTTACTTGGTGTAATTGTATGTCTTTGTTACTTGCTGTCAGTGTATGTCTGCGTTACTGGGTATCAGTGTGTGTCTTTGTTTTTGGTGTCAGTGTATGTCTGTGTTACTTGGTGTCAGTGTGTGCCTGTGTTACTGGGTGTCAGTGTGTCTATGTGTTACTTGGTGTAAGTGTATGTCTTTGTTACTTGGTGTAAGTGTGTGTCTGTGTTACTGGGTATCAGTGTCTGACTTTGTTACTTGGTGTAAGTGTGTGTCTGTGTTACTTGGTGTAAGTGTGTGTTTTTGTTACTGGGTAACAGTGTATGTCTTTGTTTTTGGTGTCAGTGTATGTCTGTGTTACTTGGTGTCAGTGTGTGTCTGTGTTACTGGGTGTAAGTGTATGTCTTTGTTACTTGGTGTAAGTGTGTGTCTGTGTTACTGGGTATCAGTGTGTGTCTTTGTTACTTGGTGTCCGTGTGTGTCTGTGTTACTGGGTGTCAGTGCATGTCTTTGTTACTTGGTGCCAGTTTATATCTGTGTTACTTGGTGTCAGTGTATGTCTTTGTTACTTGGTGTAATTGTATGTCTTTGTTACTTGGTGTCATTGTATGTCTGTGTTACTTGGTTTAAGTGTATGTCTTTGTTACTTGGTGTAAGTGTGTGTCTGTGTTACTTGGTGTAAGTGTGTGTCTGTGTTACTGGGCATCAGTGCATGTCTTTGTTACTTGGTGTAAGTGTTTGCCTGTGTTACTGGGTATCAGTGCATGTCTTTGTTACTTGGTCTCAGTGTATGTCTGTGTTACCTGGTGTAAGTGTGTGTCTGTGTTACTGGGTGTCAGTGTGTGTCTGTGTTACTTGGTGTAAGTCTGTGTCTTTGTTACTTGGTGTCCGTGTGTGTCTGCGTTACAGGGTGTCAGTGTATGTCTTTGTTACTGGCTGTCAGTGTATGTCTTTGTTACTTGGTTTAAGTGTGTGTCTGTGTTTCTGGGTATCAGTGTCTGCCTTTGTTACTTGGTGTAAGTGTGTGTCTGTGTTACTGGGTATCTGTGCATGTCTTTGTTACTTGGTGTCAGTGTATGTCTGTGTTACTTGGTGTAAGTGTGTGTCTGTGTTACTGGGTATCAGTGTATGTCTTTGTGACTTGGTGTCAGTGTACGTCTTTGTTACTGGGAGTCAGTGTGTGTCTTTGTGACTTTGTGTCAGTGTATGTCATTGTTACTTGGTGTAAGTGTGTGTCTGTGTTACTGGGTATCAGTGTATGCCTTTGTTACTTGGTGTCAGTGTATGTCTGTGTTACTTGGTGTAAGTGTGTGTCTGTGTATCAGTGTATGTCTTTGTGACTTGGTGTCAGTGTATGTCTTTGTTACTGGGTGTCAGTGTGTGTCTTTGTGACTTGGTGACAGTGTATTTCTGTGTTACTGGGGGTCAGTGTGTGTCTGTGTTACTGGGGGTCACTGTGTGTTTCTAACTGGGTGTCAGTGTGTGTCTGTGTTACTGGGTATCAGTGCATGTCTTTGTTACTTGGTGTCAGTGTATGTCTGTGTTACTTGGTGTAAGTGTGTGTCTGTGTTACTGGGTATCAGTGTTTGTCTTTGTGACTTGGTGTATGTGTATGTCTTTGTTACTTGGTGTCAGTGTATGTCTGTGTTACTTGGTGTCAGTGTGTGTCTGTGTTACTGGGCATCAGTGTATGTCTTTGTGACTTGGTATCAGTGTATGTCTGTGTTACTTGGTGTCAGTGTGTTTGTTTGTGTTACAGGGTTTAAGTGTGTGTCATTGTTACTTAGTGTCCGTGTGTGTCTTTGTTACTGGCTGTCAGTGTATGTCTTTGTTACTTGGTGTAAGTGTGTGTCTGTGTTACTGGGTATCAGTGTCTGTCTTTGTTACTTGGCGTCAATGTTTGTCCGTGTTACTTGGTGTAAGTTTGTGTCTGTGTTACTTGGGTATCAGTGTATGTCTTTGTGACTTGGTGTCAGTGTATGTCTTTGTTACTGGGAGTCAGTGTATGTCTTTGTGAATTGGTGTCAGTGTATGTCTGTGTTACTGGGAGTCAGTGTGTGTCTGTGTTACTGGGGGTCAGTGTGTGTTTCTAACTGGGTGTCAGTGTGTGTCTGTGTTACTTGCTATCAGTGTATGTCTTTGTTTCTTGGTGTCAGTGTATGTCTGTGTTACTTGGTGTAAGTTTGTTTCTGTGTATCAGTGTATGTCTTTGTGACTTGGTGTCAGCGTATGTCTTTGTTACTGGGTGTCAGTGCGTGTCTTTGTGACTTGGTGTCAGTGTATGTCTGTGTTACTGGGGGTCAGTGTGTGTCTGTGTTACTGGGGGTCAGTGTGTGTTTCTAACTGGGTGTCAGTGTGTGTCTGTGTTACTGGGTATCAGTGTATGTCTTTGTTACTTGCTGTCAGTGTATGACTGTGTTACTTGGTGTAAGTGTATGTCTTTGTTACTTGGTGTAAGTGTGTGTCTGTGTTACTTGGTGTAAGTGTGTGTCTGTGTTCCTGGGTATCATTGCATGTCTTTGTTACTTGGTGTCTGTGTATGTCTGTGTTACTTGGTGTTAGTGTGTGTCTTTGTTACTTGGTGTCCGTGTGTGTCTGTTTAACTGGGTGTCAGTGCATGTCTTTGTTACTTGGTGCCATTGTATATCTGTGTTACTTGGTGTAAGTGTGTGTCTTTGTTACTTGGTGTAATTGTATGTCTTTGTTACTTGCTGTCAGTGTATGTCTTTGTTACTTGTTGTAAGTGTGTGTCTGTGTTACTTGGTGTCAGTGTGTGTCTGTGTTCCTGGGTATCAGTGTATGTCTTTGTTACTTGGTGTCAGTGTATGTCTGTGTTATTTGGTGTCAGTGTATGTCTTTGTTACTTGGTGTAAGTGCGTGTCTGTGTTACTGGGTATCAGTGCATGTCTTTGCTACTTGGTATCAGTGTATGTCTTTGTGACTTGGTGTCAGTGTATGTCTTTGTCACTGGGTGTCAGTGCGTGTCTTTGTGACTTGGTGTCAGCGTATGTCTGTGTTACTGGGGGTCAGTGTGTGTCTGTGTTACTGGGTGTCAGTGTGTGTTTCCAACTGGGTGTCAGTGTGTGTCTGTGTTACTGGGTATCAGTGTATGTCTTTGTTACTTGCTGTCAGTGTATGTCTGTGTTACTTGGTGTAAGTGTATGTCTTTGTTACTTGGTGTAAGTGTGTGTCTGAGTTACTTGGTGTAGGTGTGTGTCTGTGTTCCTGGGTATCATTGTATGTCTTTGTTACTTGGTGTCTGTGTATGTCTGTGTTACTTGGTGTAAGTGTGTGTCTGTGTTACTGGGTATCAGTGTATGTCTTTGTTACTTGGTGTAAGTGTGTGTCTTTGTTACTTGGTGTCCGTGTGTGTCTGTTTAACTGGGTGTCAGTGCATGTCTTTGTTACTTGGTGCCATTGTATATCTGTGCTACTTGGTGTAAGTGTGTGTCTTTGTTACTTGGTGTAATTGTATGTCTTTGTTACTTGCTGTCAGTGTATGTCTGCGTTACTGGGTATCAGTGTGTGTCTTTGTTTTTGGTGTCAGTGTATGTCTGTGTTACTTGGTGTCAGTGTGTGCCTGTGTTACTGGGTGTCAGTGTGTCTATGTGTTACTTGGTGTAAGTGTATGTCTTTGTTACTTGGTGTAAGTGTGTGTCTGTGTTACTGGGTATCAGTGTCTGACTTTGTTACTTGGTGTAAGTGTGTGTCTGTGTTACTTCTTGTAAGTGTGTGTTTTTGTTACTGGGTAACATTGTATGTCTTTGTTTTTGGTGTCAGTGTATGTCTGTGTTACTTGGTGTCAGTGTGTGTCTGTGTTACTGGGTGTCAGTGTGTGTATGTGTTACTTGGTGTAAGTGTATGTCTTTGTTACTTGGTGTAAGTGTGTGTCTGTGTTACTGGGTATCAGTGTGTGTCTTTGTTACTTGGTGTCCGTGTGTGTCTGTGTTACTGGGTGTCAGTGCATGTCTTTGTTACTTGGTGCCAGTTTATATCTGTGTTACTTGGTGTCAGTGTATGTCTTTGTTACTTGGTGTAATTGTATGTCTTTGTTACTTGGTGTCATTGTATGTCTGTGTTACTTGGTTTAAGTGTATGTCTTTGTTACTTGGTGTAAGTGTGTGTCTGTGTTACTTGGTGTAAGTGTGTGTCTGTGTTACTGGGCATCAGTGCATGTCTTTGTTACTTGGTGTAAGTGTTTGCCTGTGTTACTGGGTATCAGTGCATGTCTTTGTTACTTGGTCTCAGTGTATGTCTGTGTTACCTGGTGTAAGTGTGTGTCTGTGTTACTGGGTGTCAGTGTGTGTCTGTGTTTCTTGGTGTAAGTCTGTGTCTTTGTTACTTGGTGTCCGTGTGTGTCTGCGTTACAGGGTGTCAGTGTATGTCTTTGTTACTGGCTGTCAGTGTATGTCTTTGTTACTTGGTTTAAGTGTGTGTCTGTGTTTCTGGGTATCAGTGTCTGCCTTTGTTACTTGGTGTAAGTGTGTGTCTGTGTTACTGGGTATCTGTGCATGTCTTTGTTACTTGGTGTCAGTGTATGTCTGTGTAACTTGGTGTAAGTGTGTGTCTGTGTTACTGGGTATCAGTGTATGTCTTTGTGACTTGGTGTCAGTGTACGTCTTTGTTACTGGGAGTCAGTGTGTGTCTTTGTGACTTTGTGTCAGTGTATGTCATTGTTACTTGGTGTAAGTGTGTGTCTGTGTTACTGGGTATCAGTGTATGCCTTTGTTACTTGGTGTCAGTGTATGTCTGTGTTACTTGGTGTAAGTGTGTGTCTGTGTATCAGTGTATGTCTTTGTGACTTGGTGTCAGTGTATGTCTTTGTTACTGGGTGTCAGTGTGTGTCTTTGTGACTTGGTGACAGTGTATTTCTGTGTTACTGGGGGTCAGTGTGTGTCTGTGTTACTGGGGGTCACTGTGTGTTTCTAACTGGGTGTCAGTGTGTGTCTGTGTTACTGGGTATCAGTGCATGTCTTTGTTACTTGGTGTCAGTGTATGTCTGTGTTACTTGGTGTAAGTGTGTGTCTGTGTTACTGGGTATCAGTGTTTGTCTTTGTGACTTGGTGTATGTGTATGTCTTTGTTACTTGGTGTCAGTGTATCTCTGTGTTACTTGGTGTCAGTGTGTGTCTGTGTTACTGGGCATCAGTGTATGTCTTTGTGACTTGGTATCAGTGTATGTCTGTGTTACTTGGTGTCAGTGTGTTTGTTTGTGTTACAGGGTTTAAGTGTGTGTCATTGTTACTTAGTGTCCGTGTGTGTCTTTGTTACTGGCTGTCATTGTATGTCTTTGTTACTTGGTGTAAGTGTGTGTCTTTGTTACTGGGTATCAGTGTCTGTCTTTGTTACTTGGCGTCAATGTTTGTCCGTGTTACTTGGTGTAAGTTTGTGTCTGTGTTACTTGGGTATCAGTGTATGTCTTTGTGACTTGGTGTCAGTGTATGTCTTTGTTACTGGGAGTCAGTGTATGTCTTTGTGAATTGGTGTCAGTGTATGTCTGTGTTACTGGGAGTCAGTGTGTGTCTGTGTTACTGGGGGTCAGTGTGTGTTTCTAACTGGGTGTCAGTGTGTGTCTGTGTTACTTGCTATCAGTGTATGTCTTTGTTTCTTGGTGTCAGTGTATGTCTGTGTTACTTGGTGTAAGTTTGTTTCTGTGTATCAGTGTATGTCTTTGTGACTTGGTGTCAGCGTATGTCTTTGATACTGGGTGTCAGTGCGTGTCTTTGTGACTTGGTGTCAGTGTATGTCTGTGTTACTGGGGGTCAGTGTGTGTCTGTGTTACTGGGGGTCAGTGTGTGTTTCTAACTGGGTGTCAGTGTGTGTCTGTGTTACTGGGTATCAGTGTATGTCTTTGTTACTTGCTGTCAGTGTATGACTGTGTTACTTGGTGTAAGTGTATGTCTTTGTTACTTGGTGTAAGTGTGTGTCTGTGTTACTTGGTGTAAGTGTGTGTCTGTGTTCCTGGGTATCATTGCATGTCTTTGTTACTTGGTGTCTGTGTATGTCTGTGTTACTTGGTGTTAGTGTGTGTCTTTGTTACTTGGTGTCCGTGTGTGTCTGTTTAACTGGGTGTCAGTGCATGTCTTTGTTACTTGGTGCCATTGTATATCTGTGTTACTTGGTGTAAGTGTGTGTCTTTGTTACTTGGTGTAATTGTATGTCTTTGTTACTTGCTGTCAGTGTATGTCTTTGTTACTTGTTGTAAGTGTGTGTCTGTGTTACTTGGTGTCAGTGTGTGTCTGTGTTCCTGGGTATCAGTGTATGTCTTTGTTACTTGGTGTCAGTGTATGTCTGTGTTATTTGGTGTCAGTGTGTGTCTGTGTTCCTGGGTATCATTGCATGTCTTTGTTACTTGGTGTCTGTGTATGTCTGTGTTCCTTGGTGTTAGTGTGTGTCTTTGTTACTTGGTGTCCGTGTGTGTCTGTTTAACTGGGTGTCAGTGCATGTCTTTGTTACTTGGTGCCATTGTATATCTGTGTTACTTGGTGTAAGTGTGTGTCTTTGTTACTTGGTGTAATTGTATGTCTTTGTTACTTGCTGTCAGTGTATGTCTTTGTTACTTGTTGTAAGTGTGTGTCTGTGTTACTTGGTGTCAGTGTGTGTCTGTGTTCCTGGGTATCAGTGTATGTCTTTGTTACTTGGTGTCAGTGTATGTCTGTGTTATTTGGTGTCAGTGTGTGTCTGTGTTACTGGGTGTCAGTGTGTTTTTGTGTTACTTGGCGTAAGTGTATGTCTTTGTTACTTGGTGTAAGTGTGTGTCTGTGTTACTGGGTATCAGTGTCTGTCTTTGTTACTTGGTGTAAGTGTGTGTCTGTGTTAATTGTAGTAAGTGTGTGTCTTTGTTACTTGGTGTCCGTGTGTGTCTGTGTTACTGTGTGTCAGTGCATGTCTTTGTTACTTGGTGCCAGTGTATATCTGTGTTACTTGGTGTAAGTGTGTGTCTTTGTTACTTGGTGTAATTGTCTGTCTTTGTTACTTGGTGTAAGTGTATGTCTTTGTTACTTGGTGTAAGTGTGTGTCTGTGTTACTTGGTGTAAGTGTGTGTCTGTGTTACTGGGTGTCATTGTGTGTCTGTGTTACTTGGTGTAAGTGTGTGTCTTTGTTACTTGGTGTCCGTGTGTGTCTGTGTTACTGGGTGTCAGTATATGTCTTTGTTACTGGGTGTCAGTGTATGTCTTTGTTACTTGGTGTAAGTGCGTGTCTGTGTTACTGGGTATCAGTGCATGTCTTTGCTACTTGGTATCAGTGTATGTCTTTGTGACTTGGTGTCAGTGTATGTCTTTGTCACTGGGTGTCAGTGCGTGTCTTTGTGACTTGGTGTCAGCGTATGTCTGTGTTACTGGGGGTCAGTGTGTGTCTGTGTTACTGGGTGTCAGTGTGTGTTTCCATCTGGGTGTCAGTGTGTGTCTGTGTTACTGGGTATCAGTGTATGTCTTTGTTACTTGCTGTCAGTGTATGTCTGTGTTACTTGGTGTAAGTGTATGTCTTTGTTACTTGGTGTAAGTGTGTGTCTGTGTTACTTGGTGTAAGTGTGTGTCTGTGTTCCTGGGTATCATTGTATGTCTTTGTTACTTGGTGTCTGTGTATGTCTGTGTTACTTGGTGTAAGTGTGTGTCTGTGTTACTGGGTATCAGTGTATGTCTTTGTTACTTGGTGTAAGTGTGTGTCTTTGTTACTTGGTGTCCGTGTGTGTCTGTTTAACTGGGTGTCAGTGCATGTCTTTGTTACTTGGTGCCATTGTATATCTGTGCTACTTGGTGTAAGTGTGTGTCTTTGTTACTTGGTGTAATTGTATGTCTTTGTTACTTGCTGTCAGTGTATGTCTTTGTTACTTGTTGTAAGTGTGTGTCTGTGTTACTTGGTGTAAGTGTGTGTCTGTGTTCCTGGGTATCAGTGTATGTCTTTGTTACTTGGTGTCAGTGTATGTCTATGTTACTTGGTGTCAGTGTGTGTCTGTGTTACTGGGTGTCAGTGCATGTCTTTGTTACTTGGTGCCATTGTATATCTGTGTTACTTGGTGTAAGTGTGTGTCTTTGTTACTTGGTGTAATTGTATGTCTTTGTTACTTGCTCTCAGTGTATGTCTTTGTTACTTGCTGTAAGTGTGTGCCTGTGCTACTGGGTATCATTGCATGTCTTTGTTACTTGGCGTCAGTATATGTCTGTGTTACTTGGTGTAAGTGTGTGCCTGTGCTACTGGGTATCAGTGTATATCTTTGTTACTTGGTGTCAGTGTATGTCTGTGTTACTTGGTGTAAGTGTGTGTCTGTGCTACTGGGGGTCAGTGTCTATTTTTGTTACTTGGTGTATGTCTGTGTCTTTGTTACTTGGTGTCCGTGTGTGTCTGCGTTCCTGGGAGTCTTTGTATGTCTTTGTTACTGGGTGTCAGTGTAAGTCTTTTTAACTTGGTGTAAGTGTGTGTCTGTGTTACTGGGTATCAGTGTCTGTCTTTGTTACTTGGTGTAAGTGTGTGTCTGTGTTACTGGGTATCTGCGCATGTCTTTGTTACTTGGTGTCAGTGTATGTCTGTGTTACTTGGTGTAAGTTTGTGTCTGTGTTACTAGGTGTCAGTGTATGTCTTTGTGACTTGGTGTCAGTGTATGTCTTTGTTACTGGGAGTCAGTGTGTGTCTTTGTGACTTGGTGTCAGTGTATGTCTTTGTTACTTGGTGTAAGTGTGTGTCTGTGTTACTAGGTGTCAGTGTATTTCTTTGTGACTTGGTGTCAGTGTATTTCTTTGTTACTGGGAGTCAGTGTATGTCTTTGGTACTTGGTTTCAGTGTATGTCAAAATACTTTGTGTAAGTGTATGTCTTTGTTACTTGGTGTAATTGTCTCTCTTTGTTACTTGGTGTAAGTGTGTGTCTGTGTTACTGGGTATCAGTGCATGTCTTTGTTACTTGGTGTCAGTGAATGTCTGAGTTACTTGGTGTAAGTGTGTGCCTGTGTTACTGGGTATCAGTGTATGACTTTGTTACTTGGTGACAGTGTATGTCTGTTTTATTTGGTGTAAGAGTGTGTTTGTGTTACTGGGTGTCAGTGTGCGTCTGTGTTACTTGGTGTAAGTCTGTGTCTTTGTTACTTGGTGTCCGTGTGTGTCTGCGCTACTTGGTGTCAGTGTAAGTCTTTGTTACTGGGTGTCAGTGTATGTCTGTGTTACTTGGTGTATGCATGTGTCTGTGTTACTGGGTATCAGTGTATGTCTTTGTTACTTGGTGTTAGTCTGTGTCTGTGTTACTGGGTATCTGTGCATGTCTTTGTTACTTGGTGTCAGTGTATGTCTGTGTTACTTGGAGTAAGAATGTGTCTGTCTTACTGGGTATCAGTGTATGTCTTTGTGACTTGGTGTCAGTGTATGTCTTTGTTACTGGGAGTCAGTGTGTGTCTTTGTGACTTGGTGTCAGTGTATGTCTTTGTTACTTGTTGTAAGCGTGTGTCTGTGTTACTGGGTATCAGTGCATGTCTTTGTTACTTGGTGTCAGTGTATGTCAAAATACTTGGTGGAAGTGTATGTCTTTGTCACTTGGTTTAATTGTCTGTCTTTGTTACTTGGTGTCAGTGTATGTCTGTGTTACTTGGTGTAAGTGTGTGTCATTGTTACTTGGTGTAAGTGCATGTCTTTGTTACTTGGTGTAATTGTCTGTCTTTGTTACTTGGTGTCAGTGTATGTCTGTGTTACTTGGTGTAAGTGTGTGTCATTGTTACTTGGTGTCAGTGTGTGTCTGTGTTACTGGGCATCAGTGTATGTCTTTGTGACTTGGTATCAGTGCATGTCTGTGTTACTGGGTGACAGTGTGTTTGTTTGTGTTACTGGGTGTCAGTGTGTGTCTGTGTTACTTGGTGTAAGTGTGTGTCTTTGTTCATTGGTGTCATTGTATGCCTGTATTACTTGGTGTAAGTGTGTGTCTGTGTAAATGGGCATCAGTGTCTGTCTTTGTTACTTGGTGTAAGTGTGTGTCTGTGTTACTGGGTATCAGTGCATGTCTTTGTTACTTGGTGTCATTGTATGCCTGTGTTACTTGGTGTAAGTGTGTGTCTGTGTTACTGGGTATCAGTGTACGTCTTTGTAACTTGGTGTAAGTGTATGTCTTTGTTACTGGGTGTAAGTGTATGTCTTTGTTACTTGGTGTCAGTGTGTGTCTGTGTTACTGGGCATCAGTGTATGTGTTTGTGACTTGGTATCAGTGTATGTCTGTGTTACTTGGTGTCAGTATGTTTGTTTGTGTTACTGGATGTCAGTGTGTGTCTGTGTTACATGTTGTAAGTGCGTGTCTTTGTTACTTGGTGTCCGTGTGCGTCTGTGTTACTGGGTGTCAGTGTATGTCTTTGTTACTGGGTATGAGTGTATGTCTTTGTGACTTGGTGTCAGTGTATGTCTTTGTTCCTGGCTTTCAGTGTGTGTCTTCGTGACTTGCTGTCAGTGTATGTCTTTGTTACTTAGTGTAAGTGTGTGTCTGTGTTACTGGGTATCAGTGTATGTCTTTGTTACTTGGTGTCAGTGTATGTCAAAATACTTGGTGTAAGTCTATGTCTTTGTTACTTGTTGTGATTGTCTGTCTTTGTTACTTGGTGTCAGTGTATGTCTGTGTTGCTTGGTATAAGTTTGTGTCTTTGTTACTTGGTGTAAGTGTATGTCTTTGTTACTTGGTGTCAGTGCATGTCTTTGTTACATGGTGTCTGTGTGTGTATGTGTTCCTGGGCATCAGTGTATGTCTTTGTGACTTGGTATCAGTGTATGTCTTTGTGACTTGGTGTCAGTGCATGTCTTTGTGACTTGGTGTCAGTGCATGTCTTTGCTACTTGGTGTAAGTATGTGTCTGTGTTACTGGGTATCAGGGTATATCTGTGTTACTTGGTGTAAGTGTGTGTCTGTGTTGCTGGGTGTCAGTGTATGTCTTTGTGAATTGGTATCAGTGTATGTCTGTGTTACTTGGTGTCAGTGTGTTAGGTTGTGTTGCTGGGTGTCAGTGTGTGTCTGTGTTACTTGTTGTAAGTGTGTGTCTTTGTTACTTGGTGTCAGTGCATGTCTTTGTGACTTGGTGTCAGTGCATGTCTTTTCTACTTGGTGTAAGTATGTGTCTGTGTTGCTGGGTGTCAGTGTATGTCTTTGTGAATTGGTATCAGTGTATGTCTGTGTTACTTGGTGTCAGTGTGTTAGGTTGTGTTGCTGGGTGTCAGTGTGTGTCTGTGTTACTTGTTGTAAGCGTGTGCCTGTGTTACTGGGTATCAGTGCCTGTCTTTGTTACTTGGTGTCAGTGTATGTCAAAATACTTGGTGTAAGTGTATGTCTTTGTCACTTGGTGTAATTGTCTGTCTTTGTTACTTGGTGTCAGTGTATGTCTGTGTTACTTGGTGTAAGTGTGTGTCATTGTTACTTGGTGTAAGTGTATGTCTTTGTTACTTGGTGTAATTGTCTGTCCTTGTTACTTGGTGTCAGTGTATGTCTGTGTTACTTGGTGTAAGTGTGTGTCATTGTTACTTGGTGTCAGTGTGTGTCTGTGTTGCTGGGCATCAGTGTATGTCTTTGTGACTTGGTATCAGTGCATGTCTGTGTTACTTGGTGACAGTGTGTTTGTTTGTGTTACTGGGTGTCAGTGTGTGTCTGTGTTACTTGGTGTAAGTGTGTGTCTTTGTTCATTGGTGTCATTGTATGCCTGTATTACTTGGTGTAAATGTGTGTCTGTGTTACTGGGTATCAGTGTCTGTCTTTGTTACTTGGTGTAAGTGTATGTCTTTGTTACTGGGTGTAAGTGTATGTCTTTGTTACTTGGTGTCAGTGTGTGTCTGTGTTACTGGGCATCAGTGTATGTCTTTGTGACTTGGTATCAGTGCATGTCTGTGTTACTTGGTGACAGTGTGTTTGTTTGTGTTACTGGGTGTCAGTGTGTGTCTGTGTTCCTTGGTGTAAGTGTGTGTCTTTGTTCATTGGTGTCATTGTATGCCTGTATTACTTGTTGTAAGTGTGTGTCTGTGTTACTGGGTATCAGGGCATGTCTTTGTTACTTGGTGTCATTGTATGCCTGTGTTACTTGGTGTAAGTGTGTGTCTGTGTTACTGGGTATCAGTGTATGTCTTTGTAACTTGGTGTAAGTGTATGTCTTTGTTACTGGGTGTAAGTGTATGTCTTTGTTACTTGGTGTCAGAGTGTGTCTGTGTTACTGGGCATCAGTGTATGTCTTTGTGACTTGGTATCAGTGTATGTCTGTGTTACTTGGTGTCAGTATGTTTGTTTGTGTTACTGGATGTCAGTGTGTGTCTGTGTTACATGTTGTAAGTGTGTGTCTTTGTCACTTGGTGTCCGTGCGTGTCTGTGTTACTGGGTGTCAGTGTATGTCTTTGTTACTGGGTATGAGTGTATGTCTTTCTGACTTGGTGTCAGTGTATGTCTTTGTTCCTGGCTTTCAGTGTGTGTCTTCGTGACTTGCTGTCAGTGTATGTCTTTGTTACTTGGTGTAAGTGTGTGTCTGTGTTACTGGGTATCAGTGTATGTCTTTGTTACTTGGTGTCAGTGTATGTCAAAATACTTGGTGTAAGTGTATGTCTTTGTTATTTGGTGTAATTGTCTGTCTTTGTTACTTGGTGTCAGTGTATGTCTGTGTTACTTGGTATAAATTTGTGTCTTTGTTACTTGGTGTAAGTGTGTGTCTGTGTTACTGGGTATCAGTGCATGTCTTTGTTACTTGGTGTCATTGTATGCCTGTGTGACTTGGTGTAAGTGTGTGTCTGTGTTACTGGGTATCAGTGTTTGTCTTTGTGACTTGGTTTAAGTGTGTGTCTGTGTTACTTGGTATCTGTGCATGTCTTTGTTACTTGTTGTCAGTGTATGTCTGTGTTACTTGGTGTCAGAGTGTGTCTGTCTTACTGGGTATCAGTGTATGTCTTTGTGACTTGGTGTCAGTGTATGTCTTTGTTACTGGGAGTCAGTGTGTGTCTTTGTGACTTGGTGTCAGTGTATGTCTTTGTTACTTGTTGTAAGCGTGTGTCTGTGTTACTGGGTATCAGTGCATGTCTTTGTTACTTGGTGTCAGTGTATGTCAAAATACTTGGTGTAAGTGTATGTCTTTGTCACTTGGTGTAATTGTCTGTCTTTGTTACTTGGTGTCACTGTATGTCTTTGTTACTTGGTGTAAGTGTGTGTCATTGTTACTTGGTGTAAGTGTATGTCTTTGTTACTTGGTGTAATTGTCTGTCTTTGTTACTAGGTGTCATTGTATGTCTGTGTTACTTGGTGTAAGTGTGTGTCATTGTTACTTGGTGTCAGTGTGTGTCTGTGTTGCTGGGCATCAGTGTATGTCTTTGTGACTTCGTATCAGTGCATGTCTGTGTTACTTGGTGACAGTGTGTTTGTTTGTGTTACTGGGTGTCAGTGTGTGTCTGTGTTACTTGGTGTAAGTGTGTGTCTTTGTTCATTGGTGTCATTGTATGCCTGTATTACTTGGTGTAAGTGTGTGTCTGTGTTACTGGGTATCAGTGTCTGTCTTTGTTACTTGGTGTAAGTGTATGTCTTTGTTACTGGGTGTAAGTGTATGTCTTTGTTACTTGGTGTCAGTGTGTGTCTGTGTTACTGGGCATCAGTGTATGTCTTTGTGACTTGGTATCAGTGCATGTCTGTGTTACTTGGTGACAGTGTGTTTGTTTGTGTTACTGGGTGTCAGTGTGTGTCTGTGTTACTTGGTGTAAGTGTGTGTCTTTGTTCATTGGTGTCATTGTATGCCTGTATTACTTGGTGTAAGTATGTGTCTGTGTTACTGGTTATCAGGGCATATCTTTGTTACTTGGTGTCATTGTATGCCTGTGTTACTTGGTGTAAGTGTGTGTCTGTGTTACTGGGTATCAGTGTATGTCTTTGTAACTTGATGTAAGTGTCTGTCTTTGTTACTGGGTGTAAGTGTATGTCTTTGTTACTTGGTGTCAGTGTGTGTCTGTGTTACTGGGCATCAGTGTATGTATTTGTGACTTGGTATCAGTGTATGTCTGTGTTACTTGGTGTCAGTATGTTTGTTTGTGTTACTGGATGTCAGTGTGTGTCTGTGTTACATGTTGTAGGTGTGTGTCTTTGTCACTTGGTGTCCGTGTGTGTCTGTGTTACTGGGTGTCAGTGTATGTCTTTGTTACTGGGTATGAGTGCATGTTTTTGTGACTTGGTGTCAGTGTATGTCTTTGTTCCTGGCTTTCAGTGTGTGTCTTCGTGACTTGCTGTCAGTGTATGTCTTTGTTACTTGGTGTAAGTGTGTGTCTGTGTTACTGGGTATCAGTGTATGTCTTTGTTACTTGGTGTCAGTGTATGTCAAAATACTTGGTGTAAGGGTATGTCTTTGTTATTTGGTGTAATTGTCTGTCTTTGTTACTTGGTGTCAGTGTATGTCTGTGTTACTTGGTATAAATTTGTGTCTTTGTTACTTGGTGTAAGTGTATGGCTTTGTTACTTGGTGTCAGTGCATGTCTTTGTTACATGGTGTCTGTGTGTGTATGTGTTCCTGGGCATCAGTGTATGTCTTTGTGACTTGGTATCAGTGTATGTCTTTGTGAGTTGGTGTCAGTGCATGTCTTTGTGACTTGGTGTCAGTGCATGTCTTTGCTACTTGGTGTAAGTATGTGTCTGTGTTACTGGGTATCAGTGTACATCTGTGTTACTTGGTGTAAGTGTGTGTCTGTGTTGCTGGGTGTCAGTGTATGTCTTTGTGAATTGGTATCAGTGTATGTCTGTGTCACTTGGTGTCAGTGTGTTAGGTTGTGTTGCTGGGTGTCAGTGTGTGTCTGTGTTACTTGTTGTAAGTGTGTGTCTTTGTTACTTGGTGTCAGTGCATGTCTTTGTGACTTGGTGTCAGTGCATGTCTTTTCTACTTGGTGTAAGTATGTGTCTGTGTTACTTGTATCAGTGTCTGTCTTTGTAACTTGGTGTCAGTGTGTGTCTGTGTTACTGGGCATCAGTGTATGTCTTTGTGACTTGGTATCAGTGTATGTCTGTGTTACTTGGTGTCAGTGTGTTAGGTTGTGTTGCTGGGTGTCAGTGTGTGTCTGTGTTACTTGTTGTAAGTGTGTGTCTTTGTTACTTGGTGTCCGTGTGTGTCTGTGTTACTGGGTGTCAGTGTATGTCTTTGTTACTGTGTGTCAGTGTATGTCTTTGCTACTTGGTGTAAGTGTGTGTCTGTGTTACTGGGTATCAGTGCATTTCTTTGTTACTTGGTGTCAGAGTATGCCTGTGTTACTTGGTGTAAGTGTGTGTCTTTGTTACTGGGTTTCAGTGTGTGTCTTCGTGACTTGGTGTCAGTGTATGTCTTTGTTACTTGGTGCAAGTGTGTGTCTGTGTTACTGGGTATCAGTGTATGTCTTTGTCACTTGGTGTAATTGTCTGTCTTTGTTACTTGGTGTCAGTGTATGTCTGTGTTACTTGGTGTAATTGTCTGTCTTTGTTACTTGGTGTCAGGGTATGTCTGTGTTACTTGGTGTAAGTTTGTGTCTTTGTAACTGGGTATGTGTGTATGTCTTTGTGAGTTGGTGTCAGTGTATGTCTTTGTTACTGGGTTTCAGTGTGTTTCTTCGTGACTTGGTGTCAGTGTATGTCAAAATACTTGGTATCAGTGTATGTCTGTGTTACTTGGTGTTAGTGTATGTCTTTGTTACTTGGTGTCAGTGTGTGTCTGTGTTACTGGGCATCAGTGTATGTCTTTGTGACTTGGTATCAGTGCATGTCTGTGTTACTTGGTGACAGTGTGTTTGTTTGTGTTACTGGGAATCAGTGTGTGTCTGTGTTACTTGGTGTAAGTGTGTGTCTTTGTTCATTGGTGTCATTGTATGCCTGTATTACTTGGTGTAAGTGTGTGTCTGTGTTACTGGGTATCAGTGTATGTCTTTGTAACTTGGTGTAAGTGTATGTCTTTATTACTGGGTGTAAGTGTATGGCTTTGTTACTTGGTGTCAGTGTGTGTCTGTGTTACTGGGCATCAGTGTATGTCTTTGTGACTTGGTATCAGTGTATGTCTGTGTTACTTGGTGTCAGTATGTTTGTTTGTGTTACTGGATGTCAGTGTGTGTCTGTGTTACATGTTGTAAGTGTGTGTCTTTGTTACTTGGTATGAGTGTATGTCTTTGTGACTTGGTGTCAGTGTATGTCTTTGTTCCTGGCTTTCAGTGTGTGTCTTCGTGACTTGCTGTCAGTGTATGTCTTTGTTACTTGGTGTAAGTGTGTGTCTGTGTTACTGGGTATCAGTGTATGTCTTTGTTATTTGGTGTAATTGTCTGTCTTTGTTACTTGGTGTCAGTGTATGTCTGTGTTACTTGGTATAAATTTGTGTCTTTGTTACTTGGTGTAAGTGTATGTCTTTGTTACTTGGTGTCAGTGCATGTCTTTGTTACATGGTGTCTGTGTGTGTCTGTGTTCCTGGGCATCAGTGTATGTCTTTGTGACTTGGTACCAGTGTATGTCTTTGTGAGTTGGTGTCAGTGCATGTCTTTATTACTTGGTATCAGTGCATGTCTTTGTGACTTGGTGTCAGTGCATGTCTTTGCTACTTGGTGTCTGTGTGTGTCTGTGTTCCTGGGCATCAATGTATGTCTTTGTGACTTGGTATCAGTGTATGTCTTTGTGACTTGTTGTCAGTGTGTGTCTGATTAACTGGGTATCAGTGTATGTATTTGTGACTTGGAATCAGTGTATGTATTTGTTACTTGGTGTCAGTGTGTGTCTGTGTTCCTGGGTATCAGTGTATGTCTTTGTGACTTGGTGTCAGTGTATGTCTTTGCTGCTTTGTATCAGTGTTTCTCTGTGTTACTGGATGTCAGTGTGTGTTTGTTTATGTTACTGGGTGTCAGTATTTGGTTTAGTTTAGAGATACAGCACTTAAACAGGCCATTCGGCCCACCGAGTCTGTGCCGTCCATGAACAACCCATTTATACTAATCCTACACTAATCCCGTATTCCTATCACATCCCCACCTGTCCCTATATATTTCCCTACCACCTACCTCTGCGAGGGGCAATTTATGATGGCCAATTAACCTATCAACCTGCAAGTCTTTGGCATGTGGGAGGAAACCGGAGCACACGGAGGAAACCCACGTAGACACAGGGAGAACTTGCAAACTCCGCACAGGCAGTACCCAGAATCGAACCCGGGTCCCTGGAGCGGTGAGGCTGCGGTGCTGAACACTACGCCAATGTGCCCCCCAGTGTGTGCCTGTGTTACTGGGTATCAGTGTATGTCTTTGTTACTTGGTGTCAGTGTATGTCTTTGTTATTGGGTGTCAGTGTGTGTCTTTGTGACTTGGTGTCAATGTATGTCTTTGTTACTTGGTGTAAGTGTATGTCTGTGTAACTGGGTGGCAGTGTGTGACTTTGTGACTTGGTGTCAGTGTATGTCTGTGTTACTTGGTGTAAGTGTGTGTCTTTGTTACTTGGTGTAAGTGTATGCCTTTGTTACTTGGTGTCAGTGTTTGTCTTTGTTACTTGGTGTCACTGTGTGTCTGTGTTACTGGGTATCAGTGTCTGTCTTTGTGACTTGTTGTCAGTGTATGTCTGTGTTACTTGGTGTCAGTCTATGTCTTTGTTATTGGGTGTCAGTGTGTGTCTTTGTGACTTGGTGTCAGTGTATGTCTTTGTTACATGGTGTCCTTCTGTGTCTTTGTTACTTGGTGTCCGTGTGTGTCTGTGTTACTGGGTGTCAGTGTATGTCTTTGTTACTGGGTGTCAGTGTATGTCTTTGATACTTTGTGCAAGTGTGTGTCTGTGTTACTGGGTATCAGTGTCTGTCTTTGTTACTTGGTGTAAGTGTGTGTCTGTGTTACTGGGTATCAGTGTATGTCTTTGTTACTTGGTGTCAGTGTATGTCTGTGTTACTTGGTGTAAGTGTATGTCTGCATTACTGGGTATCAGTGTATGTCTTTGTGACTTGGTGTCAGTGTATGTCAAAATACTTGGTGTAAGTGTATGTCTTTGTTACTTGGTGTCAGTGTATGCCTGTGTTACTTGGTGCAAGTGTGTGTCTTTATTACTTGGTGTAAGTGGATGTCTTTGTTACTTGGTGTCAGTGTATGTCTGTGTTGCATGGTGTCAGTGTGTTCGTTTGTGTTACTGGGTGTCAGTGTGTGTCTGTGTAACTTGGTGTAAGTGTGTGTCTTTGTTACTTGGTGTCCGTGTGTGTCTTTGTTACTGGGTGTCAGTGTACGTCTTTGTTACTTGGTGTCAGTGTATGTCTTTGTTACTTGGTGTAAGTGTGTGTCTGTGTAACTTGGTGAAAGTGTGTGTCTTTGTTACTTGGTGTCCGTGTGCGTATATGTTACTGGGTGTCAGTGTATGTCTTTGTTATTGGGTGTCAGTGTATGTCTTTGTTACTTGGTGCAAGTGTGTGTCTGTGTTACTGGGTATCAGTGTATGTCTTTGTTACTTGGTGTCAGTGTATGTCAAAATACTTGGTGTAAGTGTATGTCTTTGTTACCTGGTGTAAGTGTGTGTCTTTGTTACTTGTTGTAAGTGTATGCCTTTGTTACTTGGTGTCAGTGTTTGTCTTTGTTACTTGGTGTCACTGTGTGTCTGTGTTACTGGGTATCAGTGTCTGTCTTTGTGACCTGGTGTCAGTGTATGTCTGTGTTACTTGGTGTCAGTCTATGTCTTTGTTATTGGGTGTCAGTGTGTGTCTTTGTGACTTGGTGTCAGTGGATGTCTTTGTTACTTGGTGTAAGTGCATGTCTGTGTTACTGGGTGTCAGTGTATCTCTTTGTTCCATGGTGTCAGTGTATGTCAAAATACTTGGTGTAAGTGTATGTCTTTGTTACTTGGTGTAATTGTCTGTCTTTGTTACGTGGTGTCAGTGTATGTCTTTGTTACCTGGTGTCAGTGTATGTCTGTGTTACTTGGTGTAAGTGTGTGTCTTTGTTACTTGTTGTAAGCGTATGTCTGTGTTACATGGTGTAAGTGTGTGTCTGTGATACTGGGTATCAGTGTATGTCTTTGTTACTTGGTGTCAGTGTATGTCTTTGTTACTTGTTGTAAGTGTATGTCTTTGTCACTTGGTGTCAGTGTATGTCTTTGTTACTTGGTGTAAGTGTATGTCTGTGTTACATGGTGTAAGTGTGTGTCTGTGTTACAGGGTATCAGTGTCTGTCTTTGTTACTTGGTGTCAGTGTGTGTCTGTGTTACTGGGTATCAGTGTATGTCTTTGTTACTTGGTGTCAGTGTATGTCTGTGTTACTTGGTGTAAGTGTATGTCTGCGTTACTGGGTATCAGTGTATGTCTTTGTGACTTGGTGTCAGTGTATGTCAAAATACTTGGTGTAAGTGTATGTCTTTGTTACTTGGTGTCAGTGTATGCCTGTGTTACTTGGTGCAAGTGTGTGTCTTTATTACTTGGTGTAAGTGGATGTCTTTGTTACTTGGTGTCAGTGTATGTCTGTGTTGCATGGTGTCAGTGTGTTCGTTTGTGTTACTGGGTGTCAGTGTGTGTCTGTGTAACTTGGTGTAAGTGTGTGTCTTTGTTACTTGGTGTAAGTGGATGTCTTTGTTACTTGGTGTAAGTGTATCTCTGTGTTACATGGTGTCAGTGTGTTTGTTAGTGTTACTGGGTGTCAGTGTGTGTCTGTGACACTAGGTGTCTGTATTTAGTTTTGGTTAGAGATACAGCACTTAAACAGGCCCTTCGGCCCTCCGAGTCTGTGCCGACCATCCAACATCCTTTAATTCTAATCCTACACTAATCCCGTATTCCTATCACATCCCCACCTGACCCTATATATTTCCGAACCACCTACCTATATTAGGGGCAATTTATGATGGCCAATTAACCAATCAACCTGCAAGTCTTTGGCATGTGGGAGGAAACCGGAGCACCAGGAGGAAACTCACGCTGGCACAGGGAGAACTTGAAAACTCCGCACAGGCAGTACCCAGAATCGAACCCGGGTCCCTGGAGCGGTGAGGCTGCGGTGCTGAACACTACGCCATTGTGCCCCCCAGTGTGTGCCTGTGTTACTGGGTATCAGTGTATGTCTTTGTTACTTGGTGTCAGTGTATGTCTTTGTTATTGGGTGTCAGTGTGTGTCTTTGTGACTTGGTGTCAATGTATGTCTTTGTTACTTGGTGAAAGTGTATGTCTGTGTAACTGGGTGTCAGTGTGTGACTTTGTGACTTGGTGTCAGTGTATGTCTGTGTTACTTGGTGTAAGTGTGTGTCTTTGTTACTTGGTGTAAGTGTATGCCTTTGTTACTTGGTGTCAGTGTTTGTCTTTGTTACTTGGTGTCACTGTGTGTCTGTGTTACTGGGTATCAGTGTCTGTCTTTGTGACTTGGTGTCAGTGCATGTCTGTGTTACTTGGTGTCAGTCTATGTCTTTGTTATTGGGTGTCAGTGTGTGTCTTTGTGACTTGGTGTCAGTGTATGTCTTTGTTACATGGTGTCCTTGTGTGTCTTTGTTACTTGGTGTCCGTGTGTGTCTGTGTTACTGGGTGTCAGTGTATGTCTTTGTTACTGGGTGTCAGTGTATGTCTTTGATACTTTGTGCAAGTGTGTGTCTGTGTTACTGGGTATCAGTGTCTGTCTTTGTTACTTGGTGTAAGTGTATGTCTGTGTAACTGGGTGTCAGTGTGTGACTTTGTGACTTGGTGTCAGTGTATGTCTGTGTTACTTGGTGTAAGTGTGTGTCTTTGTTACTTGGTGTAAGTGTAAGCCTTTGTTACTTGGTGTCAGTGTTTGTCTTTGTTACTTGGTGTCACTGTGTGTCTGTGTTACTGGGTATCAGTGTCTGTCTTTGTGACTTGGTGTCAGTCTATGTCTGTGTTACTTGGTGTCAGTCTATGTCTTTGTTATTGGGTGTCAGTGTGTGTCTTTGTGACTTGGTGTCAGTGTATGTCTTTGTTACATGGTGTCCTTGTGTGTCTTTGTTACTTGGTGTCCGTGTGTGTCTGTGTTACTGGGTGTCAGTGTATGTCTTTGTTACTGGGTGTCAGTGTATGTCTTTGATACTTTGTGTAAGTGTGTGTCTGTGTTACTGGGTATCAGTGTCTATCTTTGTTACTTGGTGTAAGTGTGTGTCTGTGTTACTGGGTATCAGTGTATGTCTTTGTTACTTGGTGTCAGTGTATGTCTGTGTTACTTGGTGTAAGTATATGTCTGCGTTACTGGGTATCAGTGTATGTCTTTGTGACTTGGTGTCAGTGTATGTCAAAATACTTGGTGTAAGTGTATGTCTTTGTTACTTGGTGTCAGTGTATGCCTGTGTTACTTGGTGCAAGTGTGTGTCTTTATTACTTGGTGTAAGTGGATGTCTTTGTTACTTGGTGTCAGTGTATGTCTGTGTTGCATGGTGTCAGTGTGTTCGTTTGTGTTACTGGGTGTAAGTGTGTGTCTTTGTTACTTGGTGTCCGTGTGTGTCTTTGTTACTGGGTGTCAGTGTACGTCTTTGTTACTTGGTGTCAGTGTATGTCTTTGTTACTTGGTGTAAGTGTGTGTCTGTGTAACTTGGTGAAAGTGTGTGTCTTTGTTACTTGGTGTCCGTGTGCGTATATGTTACTGGGTGTCAGTGTATGTCTTTGTTACTGGGTGTCAGTGTATGTCTTTGTTACTTGGTGCAAGTGTGTGTCTGTGTTACTGGGTATCAGTGTATGTCTTTGTTACTTGGTGTCAGTGTATGTCAAAATACTTGGTGTAAGTGTATGTCTTTGTTACCTGGTGTAAGTGTGTGTCTTTGTTACTTGGTGTAAGTGTATGCCTTTGTTACTTGGTGTCAGTGTTTGTCTTTGTTACTTGGTGTCACTGTGTGTCTGTGTTACTGGGTATCAGTGTCTGTCTTTGTGACTTGGTGTCAGTGTATGTCTGTGTTACTTGGTGTCAGTCTATGTCTTTGTTATTGGGTGTCAGTGTGTGTCTTTGTGACTTGCTGTCAGTGTATGTCTTTGTTACTTGGTGTAAGTGCATGTCTGTGTTACTGGGTGTCAGTGTATCTCTTTGTTCCATGGTGTCAGTGTATGTCAAAATACTTGGTGTAAGTGTATGTCTTTGTTACTTGGTGTAATTGTCTGTCTTTGTTACGTGGTGTCAGTGTATGTCTTTGTTACCTGGTGTCAGTGTATGTCTGTTTTACTTGGTGTAAGTGTGTGTCTTTGTTACTTGTTGTAAGCGTATGTCTGTGTTACATGGTGTAAGTGTGTGTCTGTGTTACTGGGTATCAGTGTATGTCTTTGTTACTTGTTGTCAGTGTATGTCTTTGTTACTTGTTGTAAGTGTATGTCTTTGTCACTTGGTGTCAGTGTATGTCTTTGTTACTTGGTGTAAGTGTATGTCTGTGTTACATGGTGTAAGTGTGTGTCTGTGTTACTGGGTATCAGTGTCTGTCTTTGTTACTTGGTGTCAGTGTGTGTCTGTGTTACTGGGTATCAGTGTATGTCTTTGTTACTTGGTGTCAATGTATGTCTGTGTTACTTGGTGTAAGTGTATGTCTGCGTTACTGGGTATCAGTGTATGTCTTTGTGACTTGGTGTCAGTGTATGTCAAAATACTTGGTGTAAGTGTATGTCTTTGTTACTTGGTGTCAGTGTATGCCTGTGTTACTTGGTGCAAGTGTGTGTCTTTATTCATTGGTGTAAGTGGATGTCTTTGTTACTTGGTGTCAGTGTATGTCTGTGTTGCATGGTGTCAGTGTGTTCGTTTGTGTTACTGGGTGTCAGTGTGTGTCTGTGTAACTTGGTGTAAGTGTGTGTCTTTGTTACTTGGTGTAAGTGGATGTCTTTGTTAATTGGTGTAAGTGTATCTCTGTGTTACATGGTGTCAGTGTGTTTGTTAGTGTTACTGGGTGTCAGTGTGTGTCTGTGACACTAGGTGTCTGTATTTAGTTTTGGTTAGTGATACAGCACTTAAACAGGCCCTTCGGCCCTCCGAGTCTGTGCCGACCATCCAACATCCATTAATTCTAATCCTACACTAATCCCGTATTCCTATCACATCCCCACCTGTCCCTATATATTTCCGAACCACCTACCTATATTAGGGGCAATTTATGATGGCCAATTAACCTATCAACCTGCAAGTCTTTGGCATGTGGGAGGAAACCGGAGCACCAGGAGGAAACTCACGCTGGCACAGGGAGAACTTGAAAACTCCGCACAGGCAGTACCCAGAATCGACCCCGGGTCCCTGGAGCTGTGAGGCTGCGGTGCTAACCCCTGCGTCAATGTGCCCCGCACCCCCCACCCCCCAGTGTGTGCCTGTGTTACTGGGTATCAGTGTATGTCTTTGTTACTTGGTGTCAATGTATGTCTGTGTTACTTGGTGCAAGTGTGTGTCCGTGTTACTGGGTATCAGAGTATGTCTTTGTTACTTGGTGTAAGTGTGTGTCTGTGTTACTGGGTATCAGTGTATGTCTTTGTTACTTGGTGTCAGCGTATGTCTTTGTTACTTGGTGTAAGTGTATGTCTTTGTTACTTGGTGTCAGTGTATGTCTTTGTTACTTGGTGTAAGTGTATGTCTGTGTTACTGGGCATCAGTGTATGTCTTTGTTCCATGGTGTCAGTGTATGTAAAAATACTTGGTGTAAGTGTATGTCTTTGTTACTTGGTGTAATTGTCTGTCTTTGTTCCGTGGTGTCAGTGTATGTCTTTGTTACCTGGTGTCAGTGTATGTCTGTGTTACTTGGTGTAAGTGTGAGTCTTTGTTACTTGGTGCAAGCGTATGTCTGTGTTACATGGTGTAAGTGTGTGTCTGTGTTACTGGGTATCAGTGTATGTCTTTGTTACTTGGTGTCAGTGTATGTCTTTGTTACTTGTTGTAAGTGTATGTCTTTGTCACTTGGTGTCAGTGTATGTCTTTGTTACTTGGTGTAAGTGTATGTCTGTGTTACATGGTGTATGTGTGTGTCTGTGTTACTGGGTATCAGTGTATGTCTTTGTTACTTGGTGTAAGTGTGTGTCTGTGTTACTGGGTATCAGTGTATGTCTTTGTTAATTGGTGTCAGTGTATGTCTTTGTTACTTGGTGTCAGTGTATGTCTTTGTTACTTGGTGTAAGTGTGTGTCTGTGTTACTGGGTGTCAGTGTGTGTCTGTGTTACTTGGTGTAAGTGTGTGTCTTTGTTACTTGGTGTCCGTGTGTGTCTGTGTTACTGGGTGTCAGTGTATGTCTTTGTAACCTGGTGTCAGTGTATGTCTTTGTTACATGGTGTAAGTGTGTGTCTGTGTTACTGGGTATGAGTATCTGTCTTTGTTACTTGGTGTAATGTGTGTCTGTGTTACTGGGTTTCAGTGTATGTCTTTATGACTTGGTGTCAGTGTATGTCTTTGTTACTGGGTGTCAGTGTGTGTCTTTGTTACTTGGTGCAAGTGTGTGTCTGTGTTACTGGGTATCAGTGTATGTCTTTGTTACTTGCTGTCAGTGAATGTCAAAATACTTGGTGTCAGTGTATGTCTTTGTTACTTGGTGTAATTGTCTGTCTTTGTTACTTGGTGTCAGTGTATGTCTGTGTTACTTGGTGTAAGTGTGTGTCTTTGTTACTTGGTGTAAGTGTATGCCTTTGTTACTTGGTGTCAGTGTTTGTCTTTGTTACTTGGTGTCACTGTGTGTCTGTGTTACTGGGTATCAGTGTATGTCTTTGTGACTTGGTATCAATGTATGTCTTTGTTACTTGGTGTCAGTGTATGTCTTTGTTACTGGGTGTCAGTGTGTGTCTGTGTTACTTGGTGTCAGTGTTTGTCTTTGTTACTGTGTATCAGTGGTTCTCTGTGTTACTGGGTGTCAGTGTGTGTATGTTTGTGTTACTGGCTGTCAGTGTGTGTCTGTGACACTAGCTGTCAGCACTTAGTTTAGTTTGGAGATACAGCACGAAACAGGCCCTTCGGCCCACCGAATCTGTGCCGACCATCAACCACCCATTTATGCTAATCCTACACTAATTCCGTATTCCTATCACATCCCCACCTATCCCTATATATTTCCCTACCACCTACCTATACTAGGGGCAATTTATGATGGCCAATTAACCTATCAACCTGCAAGTCTTTGGCATGTGGGAGGAAACCGGAGCACCAGGAGGAAACTCACGCTGGCACAGGGAGAACTTGAAAACGCCGCACAGGCAGTACCCAGAATCGACCCCGGGTCCCTGGAGCTGTGAGGCTGCGGTGCTAACCACTGCGCCAATGTGCCCCCCCCCCCCCCATGTGTGCCTGTGTTACTGGGTATCAGTGCATGTCTTTGTTACTTGGTGTCAGTGTATGTCTGTGTTACTTGGTGTCAGTGTATGTCTTTGTTACTGGGTGTCAGTGTGTGTCTTTGTGACTCGGTGTCAGTGTATGTCTTTGTTACTTGGTGTCAGTGTATGTCTGTGTTACTGGGTATCAGTGTATGTCTCTGTTCCATGGTGTCAGTGTATGTCAAAATACTTGGTGTAAGTGTATGTCTTTGTTACTTGCTGTAATTGTCTGTCTTTGTTACCTGGTGTCAGTGTATGTCTTTGTTACCTGGTGTCAGTGTATGTCTGTGTTACTTGGTGTCAGTGTGTGTCTTTGTTACTTGGTGTAAGTGTATGTCTTTGTCACTTGGTGTCAGTGTATGTCTTTGTTACTTGGTGTCAGTGTATGTCTGTGTTACATGGTGTAAGTGTGTGTCTGAGTTACTGGGTGTCAGTGTATGTCTTTGTTACTTGGTGTAAGTGTGTGTCTGTGTTACTTGGTGCAAGTGAGTGTCTGTGTTACTGGGTATCAGTGTCTGTCTTTTTTACTTGGTGTAAGTGTGTGCCTGTGTCACTGGGTATCAGTGTATGTCTTTGTTACTTGGTGTCAATGTCTGTCTGTGTTACTTGGTGTAAGTGTGTGTCCGTGTTACTGGGTATCGGTATGTCTTTGTTACTTGGTGTAAGTGTGTGTCTGTGTTACTGGGTATCAGTGTATGTCTTTGTTACTTGGTGTAAGTGTGTGTCTGTGTTACTGGGTGTAAATGTGTGTCTGTGTTACTGGGTATCAGTGTATGTCTTTGTTACTTGGTGTCAGTGTATGTCAAAATACTTGGTGTAAATGTATGTCTTTGTTGCTTGGTATAATTGTCTGTCTTTGTTACTTGGTGTCAGTGTGTGTCTGTGTTACTGTGTATCAGTGTATGTCTTTGTGACTTGGTATCAATGTATGTCTTTGTTACTTGGTGTCAGTGTATGTCTTTTAACTGGGTGTCAGTGTGTGTCTGTGTTACTGGGTGTCAGAGTGTGTTTGTTTGTGTTACTGGTTGTCAGTGTGTGTCTGTGACACTATGTTTCAGTATGTAGTTTAGTTTAGAGATACAGCACTTAAACAGGCCCTTCGGCCCACCGAGTCTGTGCCGACCATCAACCACACATTTATACTAATCCTACACTAATCCCGTATTTCTATCACATCCCCACCTGTCCCTATATATTTCCCTACCACCTTCCTATACTAGGGGCAATTTATGATGGCCAATTAACCTATCAACCTGCAAGTCTTTGTCATGTGGGAGGAAACCGGAGCACCCGGAGGAAACTCACGCAGAAACAGGGAGAACTTGCAAACACTGCACAGGCAGTACCCAGAATTGAACCCGGGTCCCTGGAGCTGTGAGGCTGCGGTGCGAACCACCGCGCCAAAGTGCCCCCCGCCTCCCCCCCACCCCTCCCCAGTGTGTGCCTCTGTTACTGGGTATCAGTGTATGTCTTTGTTACTTGGTGTCAGAGTATGTCTGTGTTACTTGGTGCAAGTGTGTGTCTGTGTTACTGGGTGTCATTGTATGTCTTTGTTACTTGGTGTCAGTGTATGTCTGTGTTACTTGGTGTCAGTGTATGTCTTTGTTACTGGGTGTCAGTGTGTGTCTTTGTGACTTGGTGTCAGTGTATGTCTTTGTTACTTGATGTAAGTGTATGTCTGTGTTACTGGGTATCAGTGTATGTCTTTGGTCCATGGTGTCAGTGTATGTCAAAATACTTGGTGTAAGTGTATGTCTTTGTTACTTGGTGTAATTGTCTGTCTTTGTTACCTGGTGTCAGTGTATGTCTTTGTTACCTAGTGTCAGTGTATGTCTGTGTTACTTGGTGTAAGTGTGTGTCTTTGTTACTTGGTGTAAGCGTATGTCTGTGTTACATGGTGTAAGTGTGTGTCTGTGTTACTGGGTATCAGTGTATGTCTTTGTTACTTGGTGTCAGTGTATGTCTTTGTTACTTGGTGTAAGTGTATGTCTTTGTCACTTGGTGTCTGTGTATGTCTTTGTTACTTGGTGTAAGTGTATGTCTGTGTTACATTGTGTAAGTGTGTATCTGTGTTACTGGGTATCAGTGTATGTCTTTGTTACTTGGTGTAAGTGTGTGTCTTAGTTACTTGGTGTCAGTGTGTGTCTGTGTTCCTGGGTGACAGTGTATGTCTTTGCTACTTGGTGTCAGTATGTGTCTGTGTTACTGGGTATCAGTGTATGTCTGTGTTACATGGTGTAAGTGTGTGTCTGTGTTGCTGGGTGTCAGTGTGTGTCTTTGTGACCTGGTGTCAGTGTATGTCTTTGTTACTTGGTATAAATTTGTGTCTTTGTTACTTGGTGTAAGTGTATGTCTTTGTTACTTGGTGTCAGTGCATGTCTTTGTTACATGGTATAAATTTGTGTCTTTGTTACTTGGTGTAAGTGTATATCTTTGTTACTTGGTGTCAGTGCATGTCTTTGTTACATGGTGTCTGTGTGTGTCTGTGTTCCTGGGCATCAGTGTATGTCTTTGTGACTTGGTATCAGTGTATGTCTTTGTGACTTGGTGTCAGTGCATGTCTTTATTACTTGGTGTCAGTGTGTGTCTGTGTTACTGGGTATCAGTGTATGTCTTTGTGACATGGTGTCCGTGTGTGTCTGTGTTACTGGCTGTCAGTGTATGTCTTTGTTACTGGGTGTCAGTGTATGTCTTTGCTACTTGGTGGAAGTATGTGTCTGTGTTACTGGGTATCAGTGTATGTCTGTGTTACTTGGTGTAAGTGTGTGTCTGTGTTGCTGGGTATCAGTGTCTGTCTTTTTAACTTGGTGTAAGTGTAAGTCTTTGTTACTGGGTGTAAGTGTATGTCTTTGTTAATTGGTGTCAGCGTATGACTTTGTTACTTGGTGTCAGTGTGTGTCTGTGTTACTGGGCGTCAGTGTATGTCTTTGTGACTTGGTATCAGTGTATGTCTGTGTTACTTGGTGTCAGTGTGTTTGGTTGTGTTGCTGGGTGTCAGTGTGTGTCTGTTTCACTTGTTGTAAGTGTGTGTCTTTGTTACTTGGTCTCCGTGTGTGTCTGTGTTACTGGATGTCAGTGTATGTCTTTGTTACTGTGTGTCAGTGTATGTCTTTGCTACTTGGTGTAAGTGTGTGTTTGTGTTACTGGGTATCAGTGCATTTCTTTGTTACTTGGTGTCAGAGTATGTCTGTGTTACTTGGTGTAAGTGTGTGTCTTTGTTACTGGGTATGAGTGTATGTCTTTGTGACTTGGTGTCAGTGTATGTCTTTGTTACTGGGTTTCAGTGTGTGTCTTCGTGACTTGGTGTCAGTGCATGTCTTTGTTACTTGGTGCAAGTGTGTGTCTGTGTTACTGGGTATCAGTGTATGTCTTTGTTACTTGGTGTAATTGTCTGTCTTTGTTACTTGGTGTCAGTGTCTGTCTGTGTTACTTGGTGTAATTGTCTGTCTTTGTTACTCGGTGTCAGGGTATGTCTGTGTTACTTGGTGTAAGTATGTGTCTTTGTAACTGGGTATGTGTGTATGTCTTTGTGACTGGGTGTCAGTGTATGTCTTTGTTACTGGGTTTCAGTGTGTGTCTTCGTGACTTGGTGTCAGTGTATGTCAAAATACTTGGTATCAGTGTATGTCTGTGTTACTTGGTGTTAGTGTGTGTCTGTGTTACTGGGTGTCAGTGTGTGTCTTTGTTACTTGGTGTAAGTGTGTGTCTGTGTTACTGGGTACCAGTGTCTGTCTTTGATACTTGGTGTAAGTGTGTGTCTTTGTTACTTGGTTTCAGTGTGTGTCTGTGGTAGTGGGTGTCAGTGCATGTCTTTGTTACTGGGTGTCAGTGTGTGTCTTTGTGACCTGGTGTCAGTGTATGTCTTTGTTACTGGGTTTCAGTGTGTGTCTTCGTGACTTGGTGTCAGTGCATGTCTTTGTTACTTGGTGCAAGTGTGTGTCTGTGTTACTGGGTATCAGTGTATGTCTTTGTTACTTGGTGTAATTGTCTGTCTTTGTTACTTGGTGTCAGTGTCTGTCTGTGTTACTTGGTGTAATTGTCTGTCTTTGTTACTCGGTGTCAGGGTATGTCTGTGTTACTTGGTGTAAGTATGTGTCTTTGTAACTGGGTATGTGTGTATGTCTTTGTGACTGGGTGTCAGTGTATGTCTTTGTTACTGGGTTTCAGTGTGTGTCTTCGTGACTTGGTGTCAGTGTATGTCAAAATACTTGGTATCAGTGTATGTCTGTGTTACTTGGTGTTAGTGTGTGTCTGTGTTACTGGGTGTCAGTGTGTGTCTTTGTTACTTGGTGTAAGTGTGTGTCTGTGTTACTGGGTACCAAAGTCTGTCTTTGATACTTGGTGTAAGTGTGTGTCTTTGTTACTTGGTTTCCGTGTGTGTCTGTGGTAGTGGGTGTCAGTGCATGTCTTTGTTACTGGGTGTCAGTGTGTGTCTTTGTGACCTGGTGTCAGTGTATGTCTTTGTTACTTGGTGTAAGTGTTTGTCTGTGTTACTGGGTATCAGTGTATGTCTTTGTTACTTGGTGTCAGTGTATGTCAAAATACTTGGTGTAAGTGTATGTCTTTGTTACTTGGTGTAATTGTCTGTCTTTGTTACTTGGTGTAAGTGTATGTCTGTGTTACTTGGTGTAAGTTTGTGTCTGTTTTACTGGATGTCAGTGTTTGTCTGTGTTACTTGGTGTAAGTGTGTGTCTTTGTTACTTGGTTTCCGTGTGTGTCTGTGGTAGTGGGTGTCAGTGCATGTCTTTGTTACTGGGTGTCAGTGTGTGTCTTTGTGACCTGGTGTCAGTGTATGCCTTTGTTACTTGGTGTAAGTGTGTGTCTGTGCTACTGGGTATCAGTGTATATCTTTGTGACTTGGTGTCAGTGTGTGTCTGTGCTACTGGGTATCAGTGTATATCTTTGTGACTTGGTGTCAGTGTTTGTCTTTGTTACTGGGTGTCAGTGTGTGACTTTGTGACTTGGTGTCAGTGTATGTCCTTGTGACCTGGTGTAAGTGCGTGTCTTTGATACTGGGTATCAGTGTGTGTCTTTGTTACTTGGTGTCAGTGTATGTCTGTGTTACTTGATGTAAGTGTGTGTCTGTGTATCAGTGTATGTCTTTGTGACTTTGGTGTCAGTGTATGTCTTTGTTACTGGGCGTCATTGTGTGCCTTTGTGACTTGTTATCAGTGTATGTCTGTGTTACTGGGGGTCAGTGTGTGTCTGTGTTACTGGGGTTCAGTGTATGTTTCTAACTGGGTGTCAGTGTGTGTCTGTGTTACTGGGTATCAGTTTATGTCTTTGTTACTTGGTGTCAGTGTATGTCTGTGTTACTTGGTGTCAGTGTATGTCTTTGTTACTGGGTGTCAGTGTGTGTCTGTGTTACTTGGTGTAAGTATGTGTCTTTGTTACTTGGTGTCTGTGTATGTCTTTGTTACTGGGTGTCAGTGTGTGTCTGTGTTACTGGGTATCAGTGTATGTCTTTGTGACTTGGTGTCAGTGTATGTCTTTGTTACTTGGTGGCTGTGTATGTCTTTGTTACTTTGTGTCATTGTATGTCTGTGTTACTTGGTGTAAGTGTGTGTCTTTGTTACTTGGTGTAAGTGTATGTCTTTGTTACTTCGTGTCAGTGCATGTCTTTGTTACTTGGTGTCAGTGTGTGTCTGTGTTACTGGGTATCAGTGAATGTCTTTGTGATTGGTATCAGTGTATGTCTTTGTTGCTGGGTGTCATTGTGTGTCTTTGTGAATTGTTGTCAGTGTATGTCTGTGTTACTGGGGGTCAGTGTGCGTCTGTGTTACTGGGGTTCAGTGTTTGTTTCCAACTGGGTGTCAGTGTGTGTCTGTGTTACTGGGTGTCAGTGTCTGTCTTTGTTACTTGGTGTAAGCGTATGTCTTTGTTACTTGGTGTCAGTACATTTGTTTGTGACTTGGTGTTAGTGTATGTCTTTGTTACTGTGTGTCAGTGTGTGTCTGTGATACTGGGTGTCAGTGTCTGTCTTTGTTACTGTTTATTAGTGTTTCTCTGTGTTACTGGGTGTCAGTGTGTGTTTGTTTGTGTTACTGGGTGTCAGTGTGTATCTGTGACACTCGGTGTCAGTATTTAGTTTAGTTTCGAGATACAGCAATTTAACAGGCCCTTCGGCCCACCGAGTCTGTGCCGACCATCAACCACCCATTTATACTAATCCTACACTAATACCGTATTCCTATCACATCCCCACCTGTCCCGATTTATTTCCCTCCCACCTACCTACACTAGGGTCAATTTATGATGGCCAATTAACCTGTCAACCTGCAAGTCTTTGGCATGTGGGAGGAAACCGGAGCACCGGGAGGAAAGCCACGCAGAGACAGGGAGAACATGCAAACTCCGCGCAGGCTGTACCCAGAATCGAAGCCGGGTCCCTGGAGCTGTGAGGCTGCGGTGCTAACCACTGCGTCAATGTGGCCCCCCCCCCCACCCCCCAGTGTGTGCCTGTGTTACTGGGTAACAGTGTATGTCTTTGTTACTTGGTGTCAGTGTATGTCTGTGTTACTTGGTGCAAGTGTGTGTCTTTGTTACTGCGTGTCAGTGTGTGTCTGTGTTACTTGGTGTAATTGTGTGTCTTTGTTACTTGGTGTCTGTGAATGTCTTTGTTTCTTGGTGTCAGTGTGTGTCTGTGTTACTGGGTATCAGTGTATGTCTTTGTGACTTGGTATCAGTGTATGTGTTTGTTACTGGGTGTCAGTGTGTGTCTGTGTTACAGGGTATCAGTGTATGTCTTTGTGACTTGGTATCAGTTTATGTCTTTGTTACTGGGTGTCAGTGTGTTTCTGTGTTCCTGGGTATCAGTGTATGTCTTTGTGACTTGGAGTCAGTGTATGTCTTTGTTACTGGGTGTCAGTGTGTGTCTTTGATACTTGGTGTCAGTGTATGTCTGTGATTCTTGGAATAAGTGTGTGTCGGTGTTACTGGGTATCAGTGTATGTCTTTGTTACTTGGTGTCAGTGTATGTCTGAGTTACTTGGGGTAAGTGTGCGTCTGTGTTACTGGGTGTCAGTGTATGTCTTTGTTACTTGGTGTAAGTGCGTGTCTGTGTTACTTGGTGTAAGTGTGTGTCTGTGTTCTAGGGTATCTTTGTATGTCTTTGTTACTTGGTGTCAGTGTATGTCTGTGTTACTTGGTGTAAGTGTGAGTCTGTGTTACTGGGTATCAGTGTATGTCTTTGTTACTTGGTGTCAGTGTATGTCTGTGTTTCTTGGTGTAAGTGTGTGTCTGTTTTATTGGGTGTCAGTGTGTGTCTTTGTTACTTGGTGTAAGTGTGTGTCTTTGTTACTTGGTGTCCGTGTGTGTCTGTGTTACTGGGTGTCAGTGCATGTCTTTGTTACTTGGTGTCAGTGTATATCTGTGTTACTTGGTGTAAGTGTTTGTCTTTGTTACTCGGTGTAATTGTATATCTTTGTTACTTGGTGTCAGTGTATGTCTGTGTTATTTGGTGTAAGTGTATGTCTTTGTTACTTGGTGTCAGTGTATGTATTTGTGACTTGGTATCATTGTATGTCTTTGTTACTGGGTGTCAGTGTGTGTCTGTGTTACTGGGTATCAGTGTATGTCTTTGTGACTTGGTGTCAGTGTCTGACTTTGTTACTGGGTGTCAGTGTGTGTCTGTGTTAATGGGTATCAGTGTCTGTCTTTGTGACTTGGTATCAGTGAATGTCTTTGTGACTTGGTGTCAGTGTATGTCTTTGTTACTGGGTATCAGTGAATGTCTTTGTGTTTGGTATCAGTGTATGTCAAAATACTTGGTGTAAGTGTATGTCTTTGTTACTTGGTGTAATTGTCTGTCTTTGTCACTTGGTGTAAGTGTATGTCTTGGTTACTTGGTGTCAGTGTATGTCTTTGTTTCTTTGTGTCAGTTTATGTCTGTGTTACTGGGTATCAGTGTATGTCTTTGTTACTTGGTGTCAGTGTATGTCTGTGTTACTTGGTGTAAGTGTGTGTCTGTGTTACTGGGTGTCAGTGTGTGTCTGTGTTACTGGGTATCAGTGTATGTCTTTGTGACTTGGTGTCAGTGTATGTCTGTGTTACTTGGTGTAAGTGTGTGTCTGTGTTACTGGGTATCAGTGTATGTCTGTGTTACTTGGTGTAAGTGTGTGTCTTTGTTATTGGGTGTCAGTGTATGTCTTTGTTACTTGGTGTAAGTGTTTGTCTGTGTTACTTTGTGTAAGTGTGTATCTGTGTTCCTGTGTATCATTGAAGGTCTTTGTTACTTGGTGTCAGTGTATGTCTGTGTTACTTGGTGTAAGTGTGTGTCTGTGTTACTGGGTATCAGTGTATGTCTTTGTTACTTTGTGTCAGTTTATGTCTGTGTTACTGGGTATCAATGAATGTCTTTGTGATTGGTATCAGTGTATGTCTTTGTTACTGGGTGTCATTGTGTGTCTTTGTGACTTGTTGTCAGTGTATGTCTGTGTTACTGGGTGTCAGTGTGTGTCTGTGTTCTTGGGGTTCAGTGTGTGTTTCTAACTGGGTGTCAGTGTGTGTCAGTGTTACTGGGTATCAGTGTGTGTCTTTGTTACATGGTGTAAGCGTATGTCTTTGTAACTTGGTGTCAGTGTATGTGTTTGTGACTTGGTGTCAGTGTATGTGTTTGTTACTGGGTGTCAGTGTGTGTCTGTGTTACTGGGTATCAGTGTATGTCCTTGTGACTTCGAATTAGTCTTTCTCTGTGTTACTGGGTGTCAGTGTGTGTTTGTTTGTGTTACTGGGTGTCTGTGTGTATCTGTGACACTAGGTGTCAGTATTTAGTTTAGTTTAGAGATACAGCACTTTAACAGGCCCTTCGGCCCACCGAGTCTGTGCCGACCATCAACCACCCATTTATACCAATCCTGCACTCATACCGTATACCTATCACATCCCCACATATCCCTATATATTTCCCTACCACCTACCTATACGAGGGGCAATTTATGATGGCCAATTAACCTATCAACCTGCAAGTCTTTGGCATGTGGGAGGAAACCGGAGCACCCGGAGGAAACCCACGCAGACACAGGGAGAACTTGCAAACTCCGCACAGGCAGTACCCAGAATCGAACCCGGGTCCCTGGAGCTGTGAACTGCGGTGCTAACCACTGCGGCAATTGTGCCCCCCCCCCCCCCCCCCGCAGTGCGTGCCTGTGTTAATGGGTATCAGTGTATGTCTTTGTTACTTGGTGTCAGTGTATGTCTGTGTTACTTGGTGTAAGTGTGTGTCTGTGTTACTTGGTGTCAGTGTGTGTCTGTGTTACTGGGTATCAGTGTATGTCTTTGTAACTTGGTGTCAGTGTCTGTCTGTGTTACTTGGTGTAAGTGTGTGTCTGTGTTACTGGGTATCAGTGTATGTCTGTGTTACTTGGTGTAAGTGTGTGTCTGTGTTATTGGGTGTCAGTGTATGTCTTTGTTACTTGGTGTAAGTGTTTGTCTGTGTTACTTGGTGTAAGTGTGTATCTGTGTTCCTGGGTATCATTGAAGGTCTTTGTTACTTGGTGTCAGTGTATGTCTGTGTTACTTGGTGTAAGTGTGTCTCTGTGTTACTGGGTATCAGTGTATGTCTTTGTTACTTGGTGTCAGTGTATGTCTGTGTTACTTGGTGTAAGTGTGTGTCTGCTTTACTGGGTGTCAGTGTGTGTCTGTGTGACTTGGTGTCAGTGTATGTCTGTGTTACTTGGTGTAAGTGTGTGTCTGTGTTACTGGGTGACAGTGTATGTCTTTGTTGCTTGGTGTCAGTGTATCTCTGTGTTAATTGGTGCAAGTGTGTGTCTATGTTACTGGTTGTCAGCGTACATCTTTGTTACTTGGTGTAAGTGTGTCTGTGTTACTTGGTGTAAGTGTGTGTCTGTGTTCCTGGGTTTCATTGTATGTCTTTGTTACTTGGTGTCGGTGTATGTCTGTGTTACTTGGTGTAAGTGCGTGTCTGTGTTACTGGGTATCAGTGTATGTCTTTGTTACTTGGTGTCAGTGTATGTCTGTATTACTTGGTGTAAGTGTATATCTGTGTTACTTGGTGTAAGTGTGTGTCTTTTTTACTTGGTGTAATTGTATGTCTTTGTTACTTGGTGTCAGTGTATGTCTGTGTTACTTGGTGTAAGTGTATGTCTTTGTTACTTGGTGTCAGTGTATGTCTTTGTGACTTGGTATCGTTGTATGTCTTTGTTACTGGGTGTCAGTGTGTGTCTGTGTTACTGGGTATCAGTGTATGTTTTTGTGACTTGGTGTTAGTGTATGTCTTTGTTACTGGGTGTCAGTGTGTGTCTGTGTTACTGGCTATCAGTGTATGTCTTTGTGACTTGGTGTCAGTGCATGTCTTTCTGACTTGGTGTCAGTGTATGTCTTGGTTACTGGGTATCAGTGAATGTCATTGTGATTGGTATCAGTGCATGTCAAAACACTTGGTGTAAGTGTGTGTCTTTGTTACTTGGTGTAATTGTCTGTGTTTGTTACTTGGTGTAAGTGTATGTCTTTGTTACTTGGTGTCAGTGTATGTCTTTGTTGCATGGTGTCAGTGTATGTCTGTGTTACTTGGTGTAAGTGTGTGTCTTTGTTACTTGGTGTAAGTGTATGTCTTTGTTACTTGGTGTCAGTGCATGTCTTTGTTACTTGGTGTCAGTGTGTATCTGTGTTACTGGGTATCAGTGAATGTCTTTGTGATTGGTATCAGTGGATGTCTTTGTTACTGGGTGTCATTGTTTGTCTTTGTGACTTGTTGTCAGTGTATGTCTGTGTTACTGGGGGTCAGTGTGTGTCTGTGCTACTGGGGTTCAGTCTGTATTTCTAACTGTGTGTCAGTGTGTGTCTGTGTTACTGGGTATAAGTGTATGTCTTTGTTACTGTTTATTAGTGTTTCTCTGTGTTACTGGGTGTCAGTATGTGTCTGTTTTTGTTGCTGGGTGTCAGTGTGTATCTGTGACACTAGGTGTTTGTATTTAGTTTAGTTTAGAGACACAGCACTTCAACAGGCCCTTCGGCACACCGAGTCTGTGCCGACCATAAACCACCCATTTATACTACTCCTACACTAATCCCGTATTCCTATCACATCCCCACCTGTCCCTATATATTTCCCTCCCACCGACCAACTCTCAGGGCAATTTATGATGGCCAATTAACCTATCAACCTGCAAGTCTTTGCAATGTGGGAGGAAACCGGAGCACCCGGTGGAAACCCACGCAGACACAGGGAGAACTTGCAAACTCCGCACAGGCAGTACCCAGAATCGAACCCGGATCCCTGGAGCTGTGAGGCTGCGGTGCTAACCATTGCGCCAATGTGCCCCCGCCCCCCTCCCCCCCCCCCCCCCCCAATGCGTGCCTGTGTTACTGGGTATCAGTGTATGTCTTTGTTACTTGGTTTCAGTGTATGTCTGTGTTACTTGGTGTAAGTGTGTGTCTGTGTTACTGGGTGTCAGTGTGTGTCTGTGTTACTTGGTGTAAGTGTGTGCCTTTGTTACTTGGTGTAAGTGTGTGTCTGTGTTACTGGGTATCAATGTATGTCTTTGTGACTTGGTGTCAGTGTATGTCTTTGTTACTGTGTGTCAGAGTGTGTCTTTGTGACTTGGTGTCAGTGTATGTCTTTGTTACTTTGTGTAAGTGTGTGTCTGTGTTACTGGGTATCAGTGTATGTCTTTGTGACTTGGTGTCAGTGTATGTCTTTATTACTTGGTGTAATTGTCTGTCTTTGTTACTTGGTATCAGTGTATGTCTTTGTGACTTGGTGTCAGTGTATGTCTTTGTTACTGGGTGTCAGTGTGTGTCTGTGTTACTGGGTATCAGTGTATGTCTTTGTTACTTGGTGTCAGTGTATGTCTGCATTACTTGGTGTAAGTGTGTGTCTGTTTTACTGGGTGTCAGTGTGTGTCTGTGTGACTTGCTGTAAGTGTGTGTCTTTGTTACTTGGTGTAATTGTCTGTCTTTGTTACTTGGTCTAAGTGTATGTCTTTGTTACTTGGTGTCAGTGTATGTCTTTGTTGCTTGGTGTCAGTGTATGTCTGTGTTACTTGGTGCAAGTGTTTGTCTTTGTTACTTGGTGTAAGTGTATGTCGTTGTTACTTGGTTTCACTGCATGTCTTTGTTACTTGGTGTCAGTGTGTATCTGTGTTACTGGGTATCAGTGAATGTCTTTGTGATTGGTATCAGTGTATGTCTTTGTTACTGGGTGTCATTGTGTGTCTTTGTGACTTGGTGTCAGTCTAAGTCTTTGTTACTTGGTGTAAGTGTGTGTCTGTGTTACTGGGTATCAGTGTATGTCTTTGTTACTTGGTGTCAGTGTATGTCTGTGTTACTTGGTGTAAGTGCGTGTCTGTGTTACTGGGTATCAGTGTATGTCTTTGTTACTTGGTGTCAGTGTATGTCTGTATTACTTGGTGTAAGTGTGTGTCTGTTTTACTGAGTGTCAGTGTGTGTCTGTGTTACTTGGTGTAAGTGTGTGTCTTTGTTACTTGGTGTCCGTGTGTTTCTGTGTTACTGTGTGTCAGTGCATGTCCTTGTTACTTGGTGACAGTGTATATCTGTGTTACTTGGTGTAAGTGTGTGCCTTTGTTACTTGGTGTAATTGTATGTCTTTGTTACTTGGTGTCAGTGTATGTCTGTGTTACTTGGTGTAAGTGTATGTCTTTGTTACTTGGTGTCAGTGTATGTCTTTGTGACTTGGTATCGTTGAATGTCTTTGTTACTGGGTGCCAGTGTGTGTCTGTGTTACTGGGTATCAGTGTATGTCTTTGTTACTTGGTGTCAGTGTATGTCTGCATTACTTGGTGTAAGTGTGTGTCTGTTTTACTGGGTGTCAGTGTGTGTCTGTGTGACTTGCTGTAAGTGTGTGTCTTTGTTACTTGGAGTCCGTGTGTTTCTGTGTTACTGTGTGTCAGTGCATGTCCTTGTTACTTGGTGTCGGTGTATATCTGTGTTACTTGGTGTAAGTGTGTGTCTTTTTTACTTGGTGTAATTGTATGTCTTTGTTACTTGGTGTCAGTGTATGTCTGTGTTACTTGATGTAAGTGTACGTCTTTGTTACTTGGTTTCAGTGTATGTCTTTGTGACTTGGTATCGTTGTATGTCTTTGTTACTGGGTGTCAGTGTGTGTCTGTGTTACTGGGTATCAGTGTATGTTTTTGTGACTTGGTGTCAGTGTATGTCTTTGTTACTGGGTGTCAGTGTGTCTGTGTTACTTTGTATCAGTGCATGTCTTTGTGGCTTCGTATCAGTGTATGTCTTTGTGACTTGGTGTCAGTGTATGTGTTTGTTACTGGATATCAGTGAATGTCATTGTGATTGGTATCAGTGTATGTCAAAACACTTGGTGTAAGTGTGTGTCTTTGTTACTTGGTGTCAGTGTATGTCTTTGTTACTTGGTGTAATTGTCTGTCTTTGTTACTTGGTCTAAGTGTATGTCTTTGTTACTTGGTGTCAGTGTATGTCTTTGTTGCTTGGTGTCAGTGTATGTCTGTGTTACTTGGTGCAAGTGTTTGTCTTTGTTACTTGGTGTAAGTGTATGTCGTTGTTACTTGGTTTCACTGCATGTCTTTGTTACTTGGTGTCAGTGTGTATCTGTGTTACTGGGTATCAGTGAATGTCTTTGTGATTGGTATCAGTGTATGTCTTTGTTACTGGGTGTCATTGTGTGTCTTTGTGACTTGGTGTCAGTCTAAGTCTTTGTTACTTGGTGTAAGTGTGTGTCTGTGTTACTGGGTATCAGTGTATGTCTTTGTTACTTGGTGTCAGTGTATGTCTGCGTTACTTGGTGTAAGTGCGTGTCTGTGTTACTGGGTATCAGTGTATGTCTTTGTTACTTGGTGTCAGTGTATGTCTGTATTGCTTGGTGTAAGTGTGTGTCTGTTTTACTGAGTGTCAGTGTGTGTCTGTGTTACTTGGTGTAAGTGTGTGTCTTTGTTACTTGGTGTCCGTGTGTTTCTGTGTTACTGTGTGTCAGTGCATGTCCTTGTTACTTGGTGACAGTGTATATCTGCGTTACTTGGTGTAAGTGTGTGCCTTTGTTACTTGGTGTAATTGTATGTCTTTGTTACTTGGTGTCAGTGTATGTCTGTGTTACTTGGTGTAAGTGTATGTCTTTGTTACTTGGTGTCAGTGTATGGCTTTGTGACTTGGTATCGTTGAATGTCTTTGTTACTGGGTGTCAGTGTGTGTCTGTGTTACTGGGTATCAGTGTATGTCTTTGTGACTTGGTATCAGTGTATGTCTTTGTGACTTGGTGTCAGTGTATGTCTTTGTTACTGGGTATCAGTGAATGTCATTGTGATTGGTATCAGTGTATGTCAAAACACTTGGTGTAAGTGTGTGTCTTTGTTACTTGGTGTAAGTGTATGTCTTTGTTACTTGGTGTCAGTGTATGTCTTTGTTGCTTGGTGTCAGTGTATGTCTGTGTTACTTGGTGTAATTGTGTGTCTTTGTTACTTCCTGTAAGTGTATGTCTTTGTTACTTGGTGTCAGTGCATGTCTTTGTTACTTGGTGTCAGTGTGTATCTGTGTTACTGGGTATCAGTGAATGTCTTTGTGATTGGTATCAGTGTATGTCTTTGTTACTGGGTGCATTGTGTGTCTTTGTGACTTGTTGTCAGTGTGAGTCTGTGTTACTGGGGGTCAGTGTGTGTCTGTGCTACTGGGGTTCAGTGTGTGTTTCTAACTGGGTGTCAGTGTGTGTCTGTGTTACTGGGTATCAGTGTATGTCTTTGTTACTTGGTGTAAGCGTATGTCTTTGTTACTTGGTGTCAGTGTATGTCTTTGTTACTAGGTGTCAGTGTGTGTCTGTGTTACTGGGTATCAGTGTATGTCTTTGTTACTTGGTGTAAGTGTGTGTCTTTGTTACTTGGTGTAAGTGTATGTCTTTGTTACTTGGTGTCAGTGTATGTCTTTGTGACTTGGTGTCAGTGTATGTCTTTGTTACTGGGTGTCAGTGTATGTCTGTGTTACTTGGTGTCAGTGTCTGTCCTTGTTACTTGGTGTAAGTGTGTGTCTTTGTTACTTGGTGCAATTATATGTATTTGTTACTTGGTGTCAGTGTATGTCTGTGTTACTTGGTGTAAGTGTATGACTTTGTTACTTGGTTTAAGTGTGTGTCTGTGTTACTGGGTATCAGTGCATGTCTTTGTTACCTGGTGTCGGTGCATGTCGAAATACCTGGTGTAAGTGTATGTCATTGTTACTGTTTATTAGTGTTCCTCTGTGTTACTGGGTGTCTGTGCATGTTTGTTTGTGTTACTGGGAGTCAGTGTATGTCTTTGTTACTTGGTGTAAGTGTGTGTCTGTGTTACTGGGTATCAGTGTCTGTCTTTGTTACTTGGTGTAAGTGTGTGTCTTTGTTACTTGGTGTAATTGTCTGTATTTGTTACTTGGTGTCAGTGTATGACTGTGTTACTTGGTGTAAGTGTATGTCTTTGTTACTTGGTGTAAGTCTGAGTCTGTGTTACTTGGTGTAAGTGTGTGTCTGTGTTCCTGGGTATCATTGCATGTCTTTGTTCCTTGGTGTCAGTGTTTGTCTGTGTCACTTGGTGTAAGTGTGTGTCTTTGTTACTTCTTGTAAGTGTATGTCTTTGTAACTTGCTGTCAGTGCATGTCTTTGCTACTTGTTGTAAGTGTGTGTCTGTGTTACTGGGTATCAGTGCATGTCTTTGTTACTTCGTGTCAGTGCATGTCTGTGTTACTTGGTGTAAGTGTGTGTCTGTTTTACTGGGTGTCATTGTGTGTCTGTGTTACTTGGTGTAAGTGTGTGTCTTTGTTTCTTGGTGTCCGTGTGTGTCTGTGTTACTGGGTGTCAGTGCATGTCTTTGTTACTTGGTGTCAGTGTATATCTGTGTTACTTGGTGTAAGTGTGTGTCTTTGTTACTTGGTGTAAGTGTGTGTCTTTGTTACTTGGTGTCAGTGTGTATCTGTGTTACTTGGTGTAAGTGTGTGTCTTTGTTACTTGGTGTAATTGTATGTCTTTGTTACTTGGTGTCAGTGTATGTCTGTGTTACTTGGTGTAAGCGTATGTCTTTGTTACTTGGTGTAAGTGTGTGTCTGTGTTACCTGGTGTAAGTGTGTGTCTGTGTTCCTGGGCATCAGTGTCTGTCTTTGTTACTTGGTGTCAGTGTATGTCTGTGTTACTTGGTGTAAGTGTGTCTGTGTTACTGGGTATCAGTGTATGTCTTTGTTACTTGGTGTCAATGTATGTCAGTGTTACTTGGTGTAAGTGTGTGTCTATGTTACTGGGTATCAGTGTGTGTCTTTGTTACTGGGTGTCAGTGTGTGTCTTTGTTACTTGATGTCAGTGTTTGTCTGTGTTACTGCGTGTCAGTGTATGTCTTTGTTACTGGGTGTCAGTGTATGTCTTTGTTACTTGGTGTAAGTGTGTGTCTGTGTTACTGGGTATCAGTGTCTGTCTTTGTTATTTGGTGTAAGTGTGTGTCTGTGTTACTGGGTATCCGTGTATGTCTTTGCTACTGGGTGTCAGTGTATGTCGGTGTTACTTGGTGTAAGTGTGTGTCTGTGTTACTGGGTATCAGTGTATGTCTTTGTGACTTGGTATCAGTGTATGTCTTTGTTACTGGGTGTCAGTGTGTGTCTTTGTGACTTGGTGTCAGTCTAAGTCTTTGTTACTTGGTGTAAGTGTGTGTCTGTGTTACTGGGTATCAGTGTATGTCTTTGTTAATTGGTGTCAGTGTACGTCTGTGTTACTTGGTGTAAGTGTGTGTCTGTGTTACTGGGTATCAGTGTATGTCTTTGTTACTTGGTGTCAGTGTATGTCTGTATTACTTGGTGTAAGTGTGTTTCTGTTTTACTGAGTGTCAGTGTCTGTCTGTGTTACTTGGTGTAAGTGTGTGTCTTTGTTACTTGGTGTCCGTGTGTTTCTGTGTTACTGTGTGTCAGTGCATGTCCTTGTTACTTGGTGTCAGTGTATATCTGTGTTACTTGGTGTAAGTGTGTGCCTTTGTTACTTGGTGTAATTGTATGTCTTTGTTACTTGGTGTCAGTGTATGTCTGTGTTACTTGGTGTAAGTGTATGTCTTTGTTACTTGGTGTCAGTGTATGTCTTTGTGACTTGGTATCGTTGTATGTCTTTGTTACTGGGTGTCAGTGTGTGTCTGTGTTACTGGGTATCAGTGTATGTCTTTGTGACTTGGTATCAGTGTATGTCTTTGTGACTTGGTGTCAGTGTATGTCTTTGTTACTGGGTATCAGTGAATGTCATTGTGATTGGTATCAGTGTATGTCAAAACACTTGGTGTAAGTGTGTGTCTTTGTTACTTGGTGTAAGTGTATGTCTTTGTTACTTGGTGTAATTGTCTGTCTTTGTTACTTGGTGTAAGTGTATGTCTTTGTTACTTGGAGTCAGTGTGTGTCTTTGTTACTTGGTGTAAGTGTATGTCTTTGTTACTTGGTGTCAGTGCATGTCTTTGTTACTTGGTGTCAGTGTGTATCTGTGTTACTGGGTATCAGTGAATGTCTTTGTGATTGGTATCAGTGTATGACTTTGTTACTGGGTGTCATTGTGTGTCTTTGTGACTTGTTGTCAGTGTGTGTCTGTGTTACTGGGGGTCAGTGTGTGTCTGTGCTACTGGGGTTCAGTGTGTGTTTCTAACTGGGTGTCAGTGTGTGTCTGTGTTACTGGGTATCAGTGTATTTCTTTGTTCCTTTGTGTATGCGTATGTCTTTGTTACTTGGTGTCAGTGTATGTGTTTGTGACTAGGTGTCAGTGTATGTCTTTGTTACTAGGTGTCAGTGTGTGTCTGTGTTCCTGGGTATCAGTATATGTCTTTGTTACTGTTTATTAGTGTTTCTCTGTGTTACTGGGTGTCAGCATGTGTTTGTTTGTGTTACTGGGTGTCAGTGTGTATCTGTGACACTAGGTGTCAGTATTTAGTTTAGTTCAGAGACACAGCACTTTAACAGGCCCTTCGGCCCACCGAGTCTGTGCCGACCATCAACCACCCATTTATACTAATCCTACACTAATCCCGTATTCCTATCAAATCCCCACCTGTCCCTATATATTTCCCTCCCACCGACCTACACTAGGGGCAATTTATGATGGCCAATTAACCTATCAACCTGCAAGTCTTTGCAATGTGGGAGGAAACCGGAGCACCCGGAGGGAACCCACGCAGACACAGGGAGAACTTGCAAACTCCGCACAAACAGTACCCAGAATCGAACCCGGGTCCCTGGAGCTGTGAGGCTGCGGTGCTAACCATTGCGCCAATGTGCCCCCCCCCCCCCAGTGCGTGCCTTTGTAACTTGGTGTCAGTGTATGTCTGTGTCACTTGGTGTAATTGTGTGTCTGTTTTACTGCGTGTCAGTGTGTGTCTGTGTTACTTGGTGTAAGTGTGTGTCTTTGTTACTTGGTGTCCGTGTGTGTCTGTGTTACTGGGTGTCAGTGCATGTCTTTGTTACTGGGTGTCAGTGTGTGTCTTTGTGACTTGGTGTCAGTGTATGTCTTTGTTACTTGGTGTAAGTGTGTGTCTGTGTTACTGGGTATCAGTGCAGGTCTTTGTTAACTGGTGTCGGTGTATGTCGAAATACTTGGTGTAAGTGTATGTCTTTGTTACTTGGTGTAACTGTCTGTCTTTGTTACTTGGTGTAAGTGTATGTCTCTGTTACTTGGTGTAAGTGTGTGTCTTTGTTACTTGGTGTAATTGTATGTCTTTGTTACTTGGTGTCAGTGTATGTCTGTGTTACTTGGTGTAAGTGTATGTCTTTGTGACTTGGTATCAGTGTTTGTCTTTGTGACTTGGTGTCAGTGTATGTCTTTGTGACTTGGTGTCAGTGTATGTCTGTGTTACTTGGTGTAAGTGTGTGTCTGTGTTACTGGGTATCAGTGTATGTCTTTGTGACTTGGTGTCAGTGTATGTCTTTGTTACTTGGTGTAAGTGTGTGTCTGTGTTACTGGGTGTCAGTGTGTGTCTGTGTTACTTGGTGTAAGTCTGTGTCTTTGTTACTTGGTGTCCGTGTGTGTCTGTGTTACTGGGTGTCACTGTATTTCTTTGTTACTGGGTCTCAGTGTATGTCTTTGTTACTTGGTGTAAGTGTGTGTCTGTGTTACTGAGTGTCAGTGTATGTCTGTGTTACTTGGTGTAAGTGTGTGTCTGTGTTACTGGGTATCATTGTATGTCTTTGTGAATTGGTGTCAGTGTATGTCTTTGTTACTGGGTGTCAGAGTGTGTCTTTGTGACTTGGTGTCAGTGTATGGCTGTGTTACTTGGTGTAAGTGTATGTCTTTGTTACTGGGTATCAGTGTATGTCTTTGTTACTGGATGTCAGCGTGTGTCTGTGTTACTGGGTATCAGTGTATGTCTTTGTTACTTGGTGTAAGTGTATGTCTTTGTTTCTTGGTGTAATTGTCTGTCTTTGTTACTTGGTGTAAGTGTATGTCTTTGTTATTTGGTGTCAGTGTATGTCTTTGTTACATGGTGTCAGTATGTGTCTGTGTTACTGGGTATCTGTGTATGTCTTTGTGACTTGGTATCAGTGTATGTCTTTGTGACTTGTTGTCGGTGTATGTCTTTGTTACTGGGTGTCAGTGTATGTCTTTGTTACTTGGTGTCAGTGTATGGCTGTGTTACTTGGTGTAAGTGTATGTCTTTGTTACTGGGTATCAGTGTATGTCTTTGTTACTGGATGTCAGCGTGTGTCTGTGTTACTGGGTATCAGTGTATGTCTTTGTGACTTGGTATCAGTGTATGTCTTTGCTACTGGGTGTCAGTGTGTGTCTGTGTTCCTGGGTATCAGTGTATGTCTTTGTGACTTTGTTTCAGTGTATGTCTTTGTTACTGGGTGTCAGTGTGTGTCTTTGTGTCTTGGTGTCAGTGTATGTCTGTGTTACTTGGTGTAAGTGTGTGTCTGTGTTACTGGGTATCCGTGTATGTCTTTGTTACTTGGTGTCAGTGTATGTCTGTGTTACTTGGTGTAAGTGTGTGTCTGTGTTACTGGGTGTCAGTGTGTGTCTGTGTTACTGGGTATCAGTGTATGTCTTTGTGACTTGGTGTCAGTGTATGTCTGTGTTACTTGGTGTAAGTGTGTGTCTGTGTTACTGGGTATCAGTGTATGTCTGTGTTACTTGGTGGAAGTGTGTGTCTGTGTTATTGGGTGTCAGTCATGTCTTTGTTACTTTGTGTAAGTGTTTGTCTGTGTTACTTGATGTAAGTGTGTGTCTGTGTTCCTGGGGATCATTGAATGTCTTTGTTACTTGGTGGAAGTGTATGTCTGTGTTACTTGGTGTCGGTGTGTGTCTGTGTTACTGGGTATCAGTGTATGTCTTTGTTACTTGGTGTCAGGGTATGTCTGTGTTACTTGGTGTAAGTGTGTGTCTGCTTTACTGGGTGTCAGTGTGTGTCTTTGTGACTTGGTGTCAGTGTATGTCTGTGTTACTTGGTGTAAGTGTGTGTCTGTGTTACTGGGTATCAGTGTATCTCTTTGTTACTTGGTGTCAGTGTATGTCTGTGTTAATTGGTGCAAGTTTGTGTCTTTGTTACTGGGTGTCAGCGTATATCTTTGTTACTTGGTGTAAGTGTGTGTCTGTGTTACTTGGTGTACGTGTGTGTCTGTGTTCCTGGGTATCATTGCATGTCTTTGTTACTTGGTGTCAGTGTATGTCTGTGTTACTTGGTGTAAGTGCGTGTCTGTGTTACTGGGTGCCAGTGTATGTCTGTATTACTTGGTGTAAGTGTGTGTCTGTTTTACTGGGTGTCAGTGTGTGTCTGTGTTACTTGGTGTAAGTGTGTGTCTTTGTTACTTGGTGTCCGTGTGTTTCTGTGTTACTGTGTGTCAGTGCATGTCCTTGTTACTTGGTGTCAGTGTATATCTGTGTTACCTGGTGTAAGTGTGTGTCTTTTTTACTTGGTGTAATTGTACGTCTTTGTGACTTGGTATCGTTGTATGTCTTTGTTACTGGGTGTCAGTGTGTGTCTGTGTTACTGGGTATCAGTGTATGTTTTTGTGACTTGGTGTCAGTGTATGTCTCTGTTACTGGGTGTCAGTGTGCGTCTTTGTGACTTGGTGTCAGTGTATGTCTTTGTTACTTGGTGTAAGTGTGCGTCTGTGTTACTGGGTATGAGTGTAAGTCTTTGTTACTTGGTGTCAGTGTATGTCAAAATACTTGGTGTAAGTGTATGCCTTTGTTACTTGGTGTAATTGTCTGTTTTTGTTACTTGGTGTAAGTGTGTGTCTTTGTTACTTGATGTCAGTGGATGTCTGTGTTACTTGGTGTAAGTGTGTGTCTTTGCTACTTGGTGTAAGTGTATGTCTTTGTTACTTGGTGTCAGTGTATGTCTTTTTTACTTGGTGTCAGTGTGTGTCTGTGTTACTGGGCATCAGTGTATGTCTTTGTGACTTGGTATCAGTGTATGTCTTTGTTACGTGGTGTCAGTGTATGTCTTTGTTACTTGGTGTAAGTGTGCGTCTGTGTTATTGGGTATCAGTGTATGTCTTTGTTACTTGGTGTCAGTGTATGTCAAAATACTTGGTGTAAGTGTATGTCTTTGTTACTTGGTGTAAGTGTGTGTCTTTGTTACTTGATGTCAGTGTATGTCTGTGTTCCTTGGTGTAAGTGTGTGTCTTTGTTACTTGGTGTCAGTGTATGTCTGTTGTACTGGGCGTCAGTGTATGTCTTTGTGACTTGGTATCAGTGTATGTCTTTGTTACTTGGAGTCAGTGTAAGTCTTTGTTACTGGGTGTCAGTGTGTGTCTTTGTGACTTGGTGTCAGTGTATGTCTTTGTTACTTGGTGTAAGTGTGTGTCATAATACTTGGTGTCAGTGTATGTCTTTGATACTTGGTGTAATTGTCTGTCTTTGTTACTTGGTGTAAGTGTGTGTCTGTGTTCCTTGGTGTAAGTGTATGTCTTTGTTACTTGGTGTAAGTGTATTTCTTTGTTCCTTGGTGTCAGTGAATGTCTTTGTTACTTGGTGTCAGTGTATGTGTTTGTGACTTGGTGCAAGTGTGTGTCAAAATACTTGGTGGAAGTGTATGTCTTCGTTACTTGGTGTAATTGTCTGTCTTTGTTTCTTGGTTGAAGTATGTGTCTTTGTTACTTGTTGTCAGTTTGTGTCTGTCTTACTGGGGATCAGTGTATGTCTGTGTTACTGTGTATCAGTGCGTGTTACTGGGGGTCAGTGTGTGTCTGTGACTCCAGGTGTCAGTATTTAGTTTAGTTTCAAGATACAGCACTGAAACAGGCCCTTCGGCCCACCGAGACTGTGCCGACCATCAACCAACCATTTATACTAATCCTACACGAATCCCATATTCCAATAACATCCCCACCAGTCCCGATAGTTTTCCCTACCACCTACCTATACTGGGGGCAATTTATAATGGCCAATTAACCTACCAACCCGCAGGTCTTTGGCATGTGGGAGGAAACCGGAGCACCCGGAGGAAACCCACGCAGACACAGGGAGAACTTGCAAACTCCTCACAGGCAGTACCCAGAATCGAATCCGGGTCCCTGGAGCTGTGAGGCTGCAGTGCTAACCACTGCGCCACTGTGCCGCCCAGTGTGTATCTGCGTTACTTGTTGTCAGTGTGTGTCTCTGCTACTGGGTGTCAGTGTGTTCGTTTGTCTTACTGGCTGTCAGTGTGTGTCTCTGTTACTTGGTGTAAGTGTGTGTCTTTGTTACTTGGTGTCCGTGTGTGTCTGTGTTACTGGGTGTCAGTGCATGTCATTGTTACTTGGTGTAAGTGTGTGTCTGTGTTACTGGGAATTAGTGTGTGTCTTTGTTACTTGGTGGAAGTGTGTGTCTGTGTTACTGGGTATCAGTGTATTTCCTTGTTACTGGGTATCAGTGTATGTCTTTGTGACTTGGTGTCAGTGTATGTCTTTGTTACTGGGTGTCAGTGTGTGTCTTTGTGACTTGGTGTCAGTGAATGTCTTTGTTACTGGGTGTCAGTGTGCGCCTTTGTGACTTGGTGTCAGTGTATGTCTTTGTTACTTGGTGTAAGTGTGCGTCTGTGTTACTGGGTATCAGTGTATGTCTTTGTTACTTGGTGTCAGTGTATGTCAAAATACTTGGTGTAAGTGTATGTCTTTGTTACTTGGTGTAATTGTCTGTCTTTGTTACTTGGTGTAAGTGTGTGTCTTTGTTACTTGATGTCAGTGTATGTCTGTGTTCGTTGGTGTAAGTGTGTGTCTTTGTTACTTGGTGTAACTGTATGTCTTTGTTACTTGGTGTCAGTGTGTGTCTTTTTTACTTGGTGTCAGTGTGTGTCTGTGTTACTGGGCATCAGTGTATGTCTTTGTTACTTGGTATCAGTGTATGTCTTTGTTACGTGGTGTCAGTGTATGTCTGTGTTCCTTGATGTAAGTGTGTGTCTTTGTTACTTGGTGTAAGTGTATGTCTTTGTTACTTGGTGTCAGTGTATGTCTTTGTTACTTGGTGTAAGTGTGTGTCTGTGTTACTGGGTATCAGTGTATGTCTTTGTTACTTGGTGTCAGTGTGTGTCATAATACTTGGTGTCAGTGTATGTCTTTGATACTTGGTGTAATTGTCTGTCTTTGTTCCTTGGTGTAAGTGTGTGTCTGTGTTCCTTGGTGAAAGTGTATGTCTTTGTTACTTGGTGTAAGTGTATGTCTTTGTTACTTGTTGTCAGAGTGTGTCTGTGTTCCTGGGTATCAGTGTATGTCTTTGTGACTTGGTGTCAGTGTATGTCTTTGTTACTGGGTGTCATTGTGTGTCTTTGTGACTTGGTGTAAGTGTGTGTATGTGATACTGGGTGTCAGTGTGTGTCTTTGTGTCTTGGTGTCAGTGTATGTCTGTGTTACTTGGTGTAAGTGTGTGTCTGTGTTACTGGGTATCCGTGTATGTCTTTGTTACTTGGTGTCAGTGTATGTCTGTGTTACTTGGTGTAAGTGTGTGTCTGTGTTACTGGGTGTCAGTGTGTGTCTGTGTTACTGGGTATCAGTGTATGTCTTTGTGACTTGGTGTCAGTGTATGTCTGTGTTACTTGGTGTAAGTGTGTGTCTGTGTTACTGGGTATCAGTGTATGTCTGTGTTACTTGGTGGAAGTGTGTGTCTGTGTTATTGGGTGTCAGTCATGTCTTTGTTACTTTGTGTAAGTGTTTGTCTGTGTTACTTGGTGTAAGTGTGTGTCTGTGTTCCTGGGGATCATTGAATGTCTTTGTTACTTGGTGGAAGTGTATGTCTGTGTTACTTGGTGTCGGTGTGTGTCTGTGTTACTGGGTATCAGTGTATGTCTTTGTTACTTGGTGTCAGGGTATGTCTGTGTTACTTGGTGTAAGTGTGTGTCTGCTTTACTGGGTGTCAGTGTGTGTCTTTGTGACTTGGTGTCAGTGTATGTCTGTGTTACTTGGTGTAAGTGTGTGTCTGTGTTACTGGGTATCAGTGTATGTCTTTGTTACTTGGTGTCAGTGTATGTCTGTGTTAATTGGTGCAAGTTTGTGTCTTTGTTACTGGGTGTCAGCGTATATCTTTGTTACTTGGTGTAAGTGTGTGTCTGTGTTACTTGGTGTACGTGTGTGTCTGTGTTCCTGGGTATCATTGCATGTCTTTGTTACTTGGTGTCAGTGTATGTCTGTGTTACTTGGTGTAAGTGCGTGTCTGTGTTACTGGGTGCCAGTGTATGTCTGTATTACTTGGTGTAAGTGTGTGTCTGTTTTACTGGGTGTCAGTGTGTGTCTGTGTTACTTGGTGTAAGTGTGTGTCTTTGTTACTTGGTGTCCGTGTGTTTCTGTGTTACTGTGTGTCAGTGCATGTCCTTGTTACTTGGTGTCAGTGTATATCTGTGTTACCTGGTGTAAGTGTGTGTCTTTTTTACTTGGTGTAATTGTACGTCTTTGTGACTTGGTATCGTTGTATGTCTTTGTTACTGGGTGTCAGTGTGTGTCTGTGTTACTGGGTATCAGTGTATGTTTTTGTGACTTGGTGTCAGTGTATGTCTCTGTTACTGGGTGTCAGTGTGCGTCTTTGTGACTTGGTGTCAGTGTATGTCTGTGTTACTTGGTGTAAGTGTGTGTCTGTGTTACTGGGTGTCAGTGTGTGTCTGTGTTACTGGGTATCAGTGTATGTCTTTGTGACTTGGTGTCAGTGTATGTCTGTGTTACTTGGTGTCAGTGTGTGTCATAATACTTGGTGTCAGTGTATGTCTTTGATACTTGGTGTAATTGTCTGTCTTTGTTCCTTGGTGTAAGTGTGTGTCTGTGTTCCTTGGTGAAAGTGTATGTCTTTGTTACTTGGTGTAAGTGTATGTCTTTGTTACTTGTTGTCAGAGTGTGTCTGTGTTCCTGGGTATCAGTGTATGTCTTTGTGACTTGGTGTCAGTGTATGTCTTTGTTACTGGGTGTCATTGTGTGTCTTTGTGACTTGGTGTAAGAGTGTGTATGTGATACTGGGTGTCAGTGTGTATCTTTGTGTCTTGGTGTCAGTGTATGTCTGTGTTACTTGGTGTAAGTGTGTGTCTGTGTTACTGGGTATCCGTGTATGTCTTTGTTACTTGGTGTCAGTGTATGTCTGTGTTACTTGGCGTAAGTGTGTGTCTGTGTTACTGGGTGTCAGTGTGTGTCTGTGTTACTGGGTATCAGTGTATGTCTTTGTGACTTGGTGTCAGTGTATGTCTGTGTTACTTGGTGTAAGTGTGTGTCTGTGTTACTGGGTATCAGTGTATGTTTGTGTTACTTGGTGGAAGTCTGTGTCTGTGTTATTGGGTGTCAGTCATGTCTTTGTTACTTTGTGTAAGTGTTTGTCTGTGTTACTTGGTGTAAGTGTGTGTCTGTGTTCCTGGGGATCATTGAATGTCTTTGTTACTTGGTGGAAGTGTATGTCTGTGTTACTTGGTGTCGGTGTGTGTCTGTGTTACTGGGTATCAGTGTATGTCTTTGTTACTTGGTGTCAGGGTATGTCTGTGTTACTTGGTGTAAGTGTGTGTCTGCTTTACTGGGTGTCAGTGTGTGTCTTTGTGACTTGGTGTCAGTGTATGTCTGTGTTACTTGGTGTAAGTGTGTGTCTGTGTTTCTGGGTATCAGTGTATGTCTTTGTTACTTGGTGTCAGTGTATGTCTGTGTTAATTGGTGCAAGTTTGTGTCTTTGTTACTGGGTGTCAGCGTATATCTTTGTTACTTGGTGTAAGTGTGTGTCTGTGTTACTTGGTGTACGTGTGTGTCTGTGTTCCTGGGTATCATTGCATGTCTTTGTTACTTGGTGTCAGTGTATGTCTGTGTTACTTGGTGTAAGTGCGTGTCTGTGTTACTGGGTGCCAGTGTATGTCTGTATTACTTGGTGTAAGTGTGTGTCTGTTTTACTGGGTGTCAGTGTGTGTCTGTGTTACTTGGTGTAAGTGTGTGTCTTTGTTACTTGGTGTCCGTGTGTTTCTGTGTTACTGTGTGTCAGTGCATGTCCTTGTTACTTGGTGTCAGTGTATATCTGTGTTACCTGGTGTAAGTGTGTGTCTTTTTTACTTGGTGTAATTGTACGTCTTTGTGACTTGGTATCGTTGTATGTCTTTGTTACTGGGTGTCAGTGTGTGTCTGTGTTACTGGGTATCAGTGTATGTTTTTGTGACTTGGTGTCAGTGTATGTCTCTGTTACTGGGTGTCAGTGTGCGTCTTTGTGACTTGGTGTCAGTGTATGTCTTTGTTACTTGGTGTAAGTGTGCGTCTGTGTTACTGGGTATGAGTGTAAGTCTTTGTTACTTGGTGTCAGTGTATGTCAAAATACTTGGTGTAAGTGTATGTCTTTGTTACTTGGTGTAATTGTCTGTCTTTGTTACTTGGTGTAAGTGTGTGTCTTTGTTACTTGATGTCAGTGGATGTCTGTGTTACTTGGTGTAAGTGTGTGTCTTTGCTACTTGGTGTAAGTGTATGTCTTTGTTACTTGGTGTCAGTGTATGTCTTTTTTACTTGGTGTCAGTGTGTGTCTGTGTTACTGGGCATCAGTGTATGTCTTTGTGACTTGGTATCAGTGTATGTCTTTGTTACGTGGTGTCAGTGTATGTCTTTGTTACTTGGTGTAAGTGTGCGTCTGTGTTATTGGGTATCAGTGTATGTCTTTGTTACTTGGTGTCAGTGTATGTCAAAATACTTGGTGTAAGTGTATGTCTTTGTTACTTGGTGTAAGTGTGTGTCTTTGTTACTTGATGTCAGTGTATGTCTGTGTTCCTTGGTGTAAGTGTGTGTCTTTGTTACTTGGTGTCAGTGTATGTCTGTTGTACTGGGCGTCAGTGTATGTCTTTGTGACTTGGTATCAGTGTATGTCTTTGTTACTTGGAGTCAGTGTAAGTCTTTGTTACTGGGTGTCAGTGTGTGTCTTTGTGACTTGGTGTCAGTGTATGTCTTTGTTACTTGGTGTAAGTGTGTGTCATAATACTTGGTGTCAGTGTATGTCTTTGATACTTGGTGTAATTGTCTGTCTTTGTTACTTGGTGTAAGTGTGTGTCTGTGTTCCTTGGTGTAAGTGTATGTCTTTGTTACTTGGTGTAAGTGTATTTCTTTGTTCCTTGGTGTCAGTGAATGTCTTTGTTACTTGGTGTCAGTGTATGTGTTTGTGACTTGGTGCAAGTGTGTGTCAAAATACTTGGTGGAAGTGTATGTCTTCGTTACTTGGTGTAATTGTCTGTCTTTGTTTCTTGGTTGAAGTATGTGTCTTTGTTACTTGTTGTCAGTTTGTGTCTGTCTTACTGGGGATCAGTGTATGTCTGTGTTACTGTGTATCAGTGCGTGTTACTGGGGGTCAGTGTGTGTCTGTGACTCCAGGTGTCAGTATTTAGTTTAGTTTCAAGATACAGCACTGAAACAGGCCCTTCGGCCCACCGAGACTGTGCCGACCATCAACCAACCATTTATACTAATCCTACACGAATCCCATATTCCAATAACATCCCCACCAGTCCCGATAGTTTTCCCTACCACCTACCTATACTGGGGGCAATTTATAATGGCCAATTAACCTACCAACCCGCAGGTCTTTGGCATGTGGGAGGAAACCGGAGCACCCGGAGGAAACCCACGCAGACACAGGGAGAACTTGCAAACTCCTCACAGGCAGTACCCAGAATCGAATCCGGGTCCCTGGAGCTGTGAGGCTGCAGTGCTAACCACTGCGCCACTGTGCCGCCCAGTGTGTATCTGCGTTACTTGTTGTCAGTGTGTGTCTCTGCTACTGGGTGTCAGTGTGTTTGTTTGTCTTACTGGCTGTCAGTGTGTGTCTCTGTTACTTGGTGTAAGTGTGTGTCTTTGTTACTTGGTGTCCGTGTGTGTCTGTGTTACTGGGTGTCAGTGCATGTCATTGTTACTTGGTGTAAGTGTGTGTCTGTGTTACTGGGAATTAGTGTGTGTCTTTGTTACTTGGTGGAAGTGTGTGTCTGTGTTACTGGGTATCAGTGTATTTCCTTGTTACTGGGTATCAGTGTATGTCTTTGTGACTTGGTGTCAGTGTATGTCTTTGTTACTGGGTGTCAGTGTGTGTCTTTGTGACTTGGTGTCAGTGAATGTCTTTGTTACTGGGTGTCAGTGTGCGCCTTTGTGACTTGGTGTCAGTGTATGTCTTTGTTACTTGGTGTAAGTGTGCGTCTGTGTTACTGGGTATCAGTGTATGTCTTTGTTACTTGGTGTCAGTGTATGTCAAAATACTTGGTGTAAGTGTATGTCTTTGTTACTTGGTGTAATTGTCTGTCTTTGTTACTTGGTGTAAGTGTGTGTCTTTGTTACTTGATGTCAGTGTATGTCTGTGTTCGTTGGTGTAAGTGTGTGTCTTTGTTACTTGGTGTAAGTGTATGTCTTTGTTACTTGGTGTCAGTGTGTGTCTTTTTTACTTGGTGTCAGTGTGTGTCTGTGTTACTGGGCATCAGTGTATGTCTTTGTTACTTGGTATCAGTGTATGTCTTTGTTACGTGGTGTCAGTGTATGTCTGTGTTCCTTGATGTAAGTGTGTGTCTTTGTTACTTGGTGTAAGTGTATGTCTTTGTTACTTGGTGTCAGTGTATGTCTTTGTTACTTGGTGTAAGTGTGTGTCTGTGTTACTGGGTATCAGTGTATGTCTTTGTTACTTGGTGTCAGTGTGTGTCATAATACTTGGTGTCAGTGTATGTCTTTGATACTTGGTGTAATTGTCTGTCTTTGTTCCTTGGTGTAAGTGTGTGTCTGTGTTCCTTGGTGAAAGTGTATGTCTTTGTTACTTGGTGTAAGTGTATGTCTTTGTTACTTGTTGTCAGAGTGTGTCTGTGTTCCTGGGTATCAGTGTATGTCTTTGTGACTTGGTGTCAGTGTATGTCTTTGTTACTGGGTGTCATTGTGTGTCTTTGTGACTTGGTGTAAGTGTGTGTATGTGATACTGGGTATCAGTGTATGTCTTTGTTACTTGGTGTCAGTGTATGTGTTTGTGACTTGTTGTCAGTGGATGTCTTTGTTACTGGGTGGTCAGTGTTTGTCTTTGTTACTTGGTGTAAGTGCATGTCAAAATACTTGGTGTAAGTGTATGTCTGTGTTACTTGGTATAAGTGTATGTCTTTGTTACTTGGTGTAAGTGTGCGTCTGTGTTACTGGGTATCAGTGTATGTCTTTGTTACTGGGTATCAGTGTATGTCTTTGTGACTTGGTGTCAGTGTATGTCTTTGTTACTGTGTGTAAGTGTGTGTCTTTGTGACTTGGTGTCAGTGTATGTCTTTGTTACTTGGTGTCAGTGTGTGTCTGTGATACTGGGTATCAGTGTATGACTTTGTTACTTGGTGTCAGTGTATGTCTGTGTTACTTGGTGAAAGTGTATGTCTTTGTTACTTGGTGACAGTGTATTTGTTTGTGACTTGTTGCCAGTGGATGTCTTTGTTACTGGTTGTCAGTGTATGTCTTTGTTACTTGGTGTAAGTGTATGCCAAAATACTTGGTGTAGGTGTATGTCTGTGTTACTTGGTGTAAGTGTATGTCTTTGTTACTTGGTGTAAGTGTGCGTCTGTGTTACTGGGTATCAGTTTATGTCTTTGTTACTGGCTATCAGTGTATGTCTTTGTGACCTGGTGTCAGTGTATGTCTTTGTTACTTGTTGTAATTGTGTGTCTGTGATAATGGGTATCAGTGTATGTCTTTGTTACTTGGTGTCAGTGTATGTCTGTGTTACTCGGTGTAAGTGTATGTTTTTGTTACTTGGTGTAAGTGTGTGTCTGTGTTGCTTGGTGTCAGTGTATGCCTGTGTTACTTGGTGTAAGTATCTGTCTTTGTTACTTGGTGTAAGTGTATGTCTTTGTTACTTGGTGTCAGTGTGTGTCTGCGTTACTGGGTGTCAGTGTGTTTGTTTGCCTTACTGGCTGTCAGTGTGTGTCTGTGTTACTTGGTGTAAGTGTGTGTCTTTGTTACTTGGTGTCCGTGTGTGTCTGTGTTACTGGCTGTCAGTGCATGTCTTTGTTACTGGGTGTCAGTGTATGTCTTTGTTACTTGGTGTGAGTATGTGTCTGTGTTACTGGGTATCAGTGTTTGTCTTTGTTACTTGGTGTAAGCCTGTGTCTGTGTTACTGGGTATCAGTGTTTGTCTTTGTTACTGGGTGTCAATGTATGTCTTTGTGACTTGGTGTCAGTGTATGTCTTTGTTACTTGGTGTAAGTGTGTGTCTGTGTTACTGGGTATCAGTGTATGTCTTTGTTACTTGGTGTCAGTGTATGTCAAAATACTTGGTGTAAGTGTATGTCTTTGTTAATTGGTGTACGTGTATGTCATTGTTACTTGGTGTCAGTGTGTGTCTCTGTTACTGAGTATCAGTGTGTGCCTTTGTTACTTGGTGTCCTTGTGTGTCTGTGTTACTGGGTGTCAGTGTATGTCTTTGTTTTTTGGTGTAAGTGTGTGTCTATGTTACTGGGTATCAGTGTATGTCTTTGTTACTTGGTGTCAGTGTATGTCTGTGTTACTTGGTGCAAGTGTGTGTCTGTGTTACTGGGTATCAGTGCATGTCTTTGTTACTTGGTGTCAGTGTATGTCTGTGTTACCTGGTGTAAGTGTGTGTCTGTGTTACTGGTTATCATTGTATGTCTTTGTTACTTGGTGTAAGTGTGTGTCTATGTTACTGTGTACCAGTGTATATCTTTGTTACTTGGTGTCAGTGTATGTCTTCATTACTTGGTGTCAGTGTACGTCTGTGTTACTTGGTGTAAGTGTGTGTCTGTGTACCAGTGTATGTCTTTGTGACTAGGTGTCAGTGTATGTCTTTGTTACTGGGGGTCAGTGTGTGTCTGTTTTACTGGGAGTCAGTGTATGTCTGTGTTACTTGGTGTAAGTGTGTGTCTTTGTTACTTGGTGTCCGTGTGTGTCTTTGTTACTGGGTTTCAGTGCATGTCTTTGTTACTTGGTGTCATTGTATATCTGTGTTACTTGGTGTAAGTGTGTGTCTTTGTTACTTGCTGCAATTGTATGTCTTTGTTACTTGGTGTCAGTGTATGTCTGTGTTACTTGGTGTAATTGTATGTCTTTGTTACTTGGTGTAAGTGTGTGTCTGTGTTACTTGGTGTAAGTGTTTGTCTGTTTTCCTGGGTATCAGTGTCTGTCTTTGTTACTTGGTGTCAGTGTATGTCTGTGTTACTTGGTGTAAGTGAGTGTCTGTGTTACTGGGTATCAGTGTATGTCTTTGTTACTTGATGTCAGTGTATGTCTGTGTTACTTGGTGTAAGTGTGTGTCTGTGTTACTTGGTGTCAGAGTGTTTCTGTGTTACTTGGTTTAAGTGTGTGTCTTTGTTACTTGGTGTCCGTGTGTGTCTGTGATACTGGGTGTCAGTGTATGTCTTTGTTACTGGGTGTCAGTGTGTGTCTTTGTGACTTGGTGTCAGTGTATGTCTTTGTTACTTGGTGTAAGTGAGTGTCTGTGTTACTAGGTATCAGTGTATGTCTTTGTTACTTGGTGTCAGTGTAAGTCTTTATTACTGGGTGTCAGTGTGCGTCTTTGTGACTTGGTGTCAGTGTATGTCTTTTTTACTTGGCTTAAGTGTGTGTCTGCGTTACTGGGTATCAGTGTATGTCTTTGTTACTTGGTGTCAGTGTATGTCAGAATACTTGGTGTAAGTGTATGTCTTTGTTACTTGGTGTAATTGTCTGTCTTTGTTACTTGGTGTAAGTGTATGTCTTTGTTACTTGTTGTCAGTGTATGTCTTTGTTACTTGGTGTCAGTGTGTGTCTGTGTTACTGGGTATCAGTGTATGTCTTTGTTACTTGGTGTCCTTGTGTGCCTGTGTTACTGGGTGTCAGTTTATGTCATTGTTACTTGGTGTCAGTGTATGTATTTGTTATTTGGTGTAAGTGTGTGTCTGTGTTACTGGGTATCAGTGTCTGTCTTTGTTACTTGGTGTAAGTGTGTGTCTGTGTTACTTGGTGTAAGTGTTTGTCTTTGTTACTTGGTGTCAGTGTATGTCTTTGTTACTTGGTGTAAGTGTGTGTCTGTGTTACAGGGTATCAGTGTATGTCTTTGTTACTTGGTGTCAGTGAATGTCTGTGTTACTTGGTGTAAGTGTGTGTCTGTGTATCAGTGTATGTCTTTGAGACTAGGTGTCAGTGTATGTCTTTGTTACTGGGTGTCATTGCGTGTCTTTGTGACTTGGTGTCAGTGAACGTCTGTGTTACTGGGGGTCATTGTGTGTCTGTGTTACTGGGGTTCAGTGTGTGTTTCTCACTGGGTGTCAGTGTGTTTCTGTGTTTCTGGGTATCAGAGTCTGCCTTTGTTACTTGGTGTAAGTGTGTGTCTTTGTTACTTGGTGCAATTGTATGTCTTTGTTACTTGATGTCAGTGTATGTCCGTGTTACTTGGTGTCAGTGTATGTCGTTGTTACTTGGTGTATGTGTGTGTCTGTGTTACTTGGTGTAAGTGTGTGTCTGTGTGCCTGGGTATCATTGTGTGTCTTTGCTACTTGGTGTCAGTGTATTTCTGTGTTCTTTGGTGTAAATGTGTGTCTGTTTTACTGGGAGTCAGTGTGTGTCAGTGTGACTTGGTGTAAGTGTGTGTCTTTGTTACTTGGTGTCCGTTTGTGTCTTTGTTACTGGGTGTCAGTGCATGTCTTTTTTACTTGGTGTCAGTGTATATCTGTGTTACTTGGTGTAAGTGTGTGTCTTTGTTACTTGGTGCAATTGTATGTCTTTGTTACTTGGTGTCAGTGTATGTCTGTGTTGCTTGGTGTAAGTGTATGTCTTTGTTACTTGGTGTAAGTATGTGTCTGTGTTACTTGGGGTAAGTGTTTGTCTGTTTTCCTGGGTATCAGTGTCTGTCTTTGTTACTTGGTGTCAGTGTATGCCTGTGTTACTTGGTGTAAGTGTGTGTCTGTGTTACTGGGTATCAGTGTATGTCTTTGTTACTTGGTGTCAGTGTATGACAAAATACTTGGTGTAATTGTATGTCTCTGTTACTTGGTGTAATTGTCTGTCTTTGTTACTTGTTGTAAGTGTATGTCTTTGTTACTTGGTGTCCTTGTGTGTCTGTGTTACTGGGTGTCAGTTTATGTCTTTGTTACTTGGTGCAAGTGTATGTCTTTGTTACTTGGTATCAGTGTCTGTCTTTGTTACTTGGTGTAAGTGTGTGTCTGTGTTAATTGGGGTAAGTGTATGTCTTTGTTAAATGGTGCAAGTGTATGTCAAAATACTTGGTGCAAGTGTATGTCTTTGTTACTTGGTGTCAGTGTATGTCTGTGTTACTTGGTTTAAGTATGTGTCTTTGTTACTTGGTGTAAGTGTATGTCTTTGTTACTTGGTGCCAGTGTGTGTCTGTGTTACTGGGTATCAGTGTATGTCTTTGTTACTGGGTATCAATGTATGTCTTTGTGACGTGGTGTAAGTGTATGCCTTTGTTACTGGGTGTCAGTGTGTGTCTTTGTTACTTGGTGTAAGTGTATGTCTTTGTTACTTGGTGTCAGTGTGTGTCTGTGTACTGGGTATCAGGGAATGTCTTTGTTACTTGGTGTCAGTGTACTCCTTTGTTACTGGGTGTCAGTGTGTGTCTTTGTGACATGCTGTCAGTGTATGTCTCTGTTACTTGGTGTAAGTGTATGTCAAAATATTTGTGTAAGTGTCTGTCTGTGTTACTCGGTGTAAGTGTATGTTTTTGTTACTTGGTGTAAGTGTGTGTCTGTGTTACTTGGTGTCAGTGTACGCCTTTGTTACTGGGTGTCAGTGTGTGTCTTTGTGACTTGCTGTCAGTGTATGTCTTTGTTACTTGGTGTAAGTGTATGTCAAAATATTTGTGTAAGTGTCTGTCTGTGTTACTCGGTGTAAGTGTATGGTTTTCTAACTTGGTGTAAGTGTATGTCTTTGTTACTTGGTGTCAGTGTGTGTCTGCGTTACTGGGTGTCAGTGTGTTTGTTTGCCTTACTGGCTGTCAGTGTGTTTCTGTGTTACTTGGTGTAAGTGTGTGTCTTTGTTACTTGGTGTCCGTGTGTGTCTGTGTTACTAGGTATCAGTGTATGTCTTTGTTACTTGGTGTCAGTGTAAGTCTTTATTACTGGGTGTCAGTGTGCGTCTTTGTGACTTGGTGTCAGTGTATGTCTTTTTTACTTGGTTTAAGTGTGTGTCTGTGTTACTGGGTATCAGTGTATGTCTTTGTTACTTGGTGTCAGTGTATGTCAGAATACTTGGTGTAAGTGTATGTCTTTGTTACTTGGTGTAATTGTCTGTCTTTGTTACTTGTTGTAAGTGTATGTCTTTGTTACTTGGTGTCAGTGTATGTCTTTGTTACTTGGTGTCAGTGTGTGTCTGTGTTACTGGGTATCAGTGTATGTCTTTGTTACTTGGTGTCCTTGGGTGCCTGTGTTACTGGGTGTCAGTTTATGTCTTTGTTACTTGGTGTCAGTGTATGTATTTGTTATTTGGTGTAAGTGTGTGTCTGTGTTACTGGGTATCAGTGTCTGTCTTTGTTACTTGGTGTAAGTGTATGTCTGTGTTACTTGGTGTAAGTGTATGTCTTTGTTGCTTGGTGCCAGTGTATGTCTTTGTTACTTGGTGTAAGTGTGTGTCTGTGTTACAGGGTATCAGTGTATGTCTTTGTTACTTGGTGTCAGTGTATGTCTGTGTTACTTGGTGTAAGTGTGTGTCTGTGTATCAGTGTATGTCTTTGTGACTAGGTGTCAGTGTATGTCTTTGTTACTGGGTGTCATTGCGTGTCTTTGTGACTTGGTGTCAGTGTATGTCTGTGTTACTGGGGGTCAGTGTGAGTCTGTGTTACTGGGGTTCAGTGTGTGTTTCTCACTGGGTGTCAGTGTGTTTCTGTGTTTCTGGGTATCAGAGTCTGCCTTTGTTACTTGGTGTAAGTGTGTGTCTTTGTTACTTGGTGCAATTGTATGTCTTTGTTACTTGATGTCAGTGTATGTCCGTGTTACTTGGTGTCAGTGTATGTCGTTGTTACTTGGTGTATGTGTGTGTCTGTGTTACTTGGTGTAAGTCTGTGTCTGTGTGCCTGGGTATCATTGTGTGTCTTTGCTACTTGGTGTCAGTGTATTTCTGTGTTCTTTGGTGTAAGTGTGTGTCTGTTTTACTGGGAGTCAGTCTGTGTCAGTGTGACTTGGTGTAAGTGTGTGTCTTTGTTACTTGGTGTCCGTGTGTGTCTTTGTTACTGGGTGTCAGTGCATGTCTTTGTTACTTGGTGTCAGTGTATATCTGTGTTACTTGGTGTAAGTGTGTGTCTTTGTTACTTGGTGCAATTGTATGTCTTTGTTACTTGGTGTCAGTGTATGTCTGTGTTGCTTGGTGTAAGTGTATGTCTTTGTTACTTGGTGTAAGTGTGTGTCTGTGTTACTTGGTGTAAGTGTTTGTCTGTTTTCCTGGGTATCAGTGTCTGTCTTTGTTACTTGGTGTCAGTGTATGCCTGTGTTACTTGGTGTAAGTGTGTGTCTGTTTTCCTGGGTATCAGTGTCTGTCTTTGTTACTTGGTGTCAGTGTATGCCTGTGTTACTTGGTGTAAGTGTGTGTCTGTGTTACTGGGTATCAGTGTATGTCTTTGTTACTTGGTGTCAGTGTATGACAAAATACTTGATGTAATTGTATGTCTCTGTTACTTGGTGTAATTGTCTGTCTTTGTTACTTGTTGTAAGTGTATGTCTTTGTTACTTGGTGTCCTTGTGTGTCTGTGTTACTGGGTGTCAGTTTATGTCTTTGTTACTTGGTGCAAGTGTATGTCTTTGTTACTTGGTATCAGTGTCTGTCTTTGTTACTTGGTGTAAGCGTGTGTCTGTGTTAATTGGGGTAAGTGTATGTCTTTGTTAAATGGTGCAAGTGTATGTCAAAATACTTGGTGCAAGTGTATGTCTTTGTTACTTGGTGTCAGTGTATGTCTGTGTTACTTGGTTTAAGTATGTGTCTTTGTTACTTGGTGTAAGTGTATGTCTTTGTTACTTGGTGCCAGTGTGTGTCTGTGTTACTGGGTATCAGTGTATGTCTTTGTTACTGGGTATCAATGTATGTCTTTGTGACGTGGTGTAAGTGTATGCCTTTGTTACTGGGTGTCAGTGTGTGTCTTTGTTACTTGGTGTAAGTGTATGTCTTTGTTACTTGGTGTCAGTGTGTGTCTGTGTACTGGGTATCAGGGAATGTCTTTGTTACTTGGTGTCAGTGTACTCCTTTGTTACTGGGTGTCAGTGTGTGTCTTTGTGACATGCTGTCAGTGTATGTCTCTGTTACTTGGTGTAAGTGTATGTCAAAATATTTGTGTAAGTGTCTGTCTGTGTTACTCGGTGTAAGTGTATGTTTTTGTTACTTGGTGTAAGTGTGTGTCTGTGTTACTTGGTGTCAGTGTACGCCTTTGTTACTGGGTGTCAGTGTGTGTCTTTGTGACTTGCTGTCAGTGTATGTCTTTGTTACTTGGTGTAAGTGTATGTCAAAATATTTGTGTAAGTGTCTGTCTGTGTTACTCGGTGTAAGTGTATGGTTTTCTAACTTGGTGTAAGTGTATGTCTTTGTTACTTGGTGTCAGTGTGTGTCTGCGTTACTGGGTGTCAGTGTGTTTGTTTGCCTTACTGGCTGTCAGTGTGTTTCTGTGTTACTTGGTGTAAGTGTGTGTCTTTGTTACTTGGTGTCCGTGTGTGTCTGTGTTACTAGGTATCAGTGTATGTCTTTGTTACTTGGTGTCAGTGTAAGTCTTTATTACTGGGTGTCAGTGTGCGTCTTTGTGACTTGGTGTCAGTGTATGTCTTTTTTACTTGGTTTAAGTGTGTGTCTGTGTTACTGGGTATCAGTGTATGTCTTTGTTACTTGGTGTCAGTGTATGTCAGAATACTTGGTGTAAGTGTATGTCTTTGTTACTTGGTGTAATTGTCTGTCTTTGTTACTTGTTGTAAGTGTATGTCTTTGTTACTTGGTGTCAGTGTATGTCTTTGTTACTTGGTGTCAGTGTGTGTCTGTGTTACTGGGTATCAGTGTATGTCTTTGTTACTTGGTGTCCTTGGGTGCCTGTGTTACTGGGTGTCAGTTTATGTCTTTGTTACTTGGTGTCAGTGTATGTATTTGTTATTTGGTGTAAGTGTGTGTCTGTGTTACTGGGTATCAGTGTCTGTCTTTGTTACTTGGTGTAAGTGTATGTCTGTGTTACTTGGTGTAAGTGTATGTCTTTGTTGCTTGGTGCCAGTGTATGTCTTTGTTACTTGGTGTAAGTGTGTGTCTGTGTTACAGGGTATCAGTGTATGTCTTTGTTACTTGGTGTCAGTGTATGTCTGTGTTACTTGGTGTAAGTGTGTGTCTGTGTATCAGTGTATGTCTTTGTGACTAGGTGTCAGTGTATGTCTTTGTTACTGGGTGTCATTGCGTGTCTTTGTGACTTGGTGTCAGTGTATGTCTGTGTTACTGGGGGTCAGTGTGTGTCTGTGTTACTGGGGTTCAGTGTGTGTCTTTGTTACTTGGTGTACGTGTGTGTCTGTGTTACTGGCTGTCAGTGCATGTCTTTGTTACTGGCTGTCAGTGCATGTCTTTGTTACTGGGTGTCAGTGTATGTCTTTGTTACTTGGTGTAAGTATGTGTCTGTGTTACTGGGTATCAGCGTGTGTCTTTGTTACTTGGTGTAAGCGTGTGTCTGTGTTACTGGGTATCAGTGTATGTCTTTGTTACTGGGTGTGAATGTATTTCTTTGTGACTTGGTGTCAGTGTATGTCTTTGTTACTTGGTGTAAGTGTGTGTCTGTGTTACTGGGTATCAGTGTATGTCTTTGTTACTTGGTGTCAGTGTAAGTCTTTGTTACTGGGTGTCAGTGTGTGTCTTTGTGACTTGGTGTCAGTGTATTTCTTTGTTACTTGGTCTAATTGTGTGTCTTTGTTACTTGGTGTCCGTGTGTGTCTTTGTTACTGGGTTTCAGTGCATGTCTTTGTTACTTGGTGTCATTGTCTGTCTTTGCTACTTGGTGTAAGTGTGTGTCTTTGTTACTTGCTGCAATTGTATGTCTTTGTTACTTGTTGTCAGTGTATGTCTGTGTTACTTGGTGTAATTGTATGCCTTTGTTACTTGGAGTAAGTGTGTGTCTGTGTTACTTGGTGTAAGTGTTTGTCTGTTTTCCTGGGTATCAGTGTCTGTCTTTGTTACTTGGTGTCAGTGTATGTCTGTGTTACTTGGTGTAAGTGAGTGTCTGTGTTACTGGCTATCAGTGTATGTCTTTGTTACTTGGTGTCAGTGTATGTCTGTGTTACTTGGTGTAAGTGTGTGTCTGTGTTACTGGGTGTCAGAGTGTTTCTGTGTTACTTGGTTTAAGTGTGTGTCTTTGTTACTTGGTGTCCGTGTGTGTCTGTGATACTGGGTGTCAGTGTATGTCTTTGTTACTGGGTGTCAGTGTGTGTCTTTGTGACTTGGTGTCAGTGTATGTCTTTGCTACTTGGTGTAAGTGTGTGTCTGTGTTACTAGGTATCAGTGTATGTCTTTGTTACTTGGTGTCAAAGTAATCTTTATTACTGGGTGTCAGTGTGCGTCTTTGTGACTTGGTGTCAGTGTATGTCTTTTTTACTTGGTTTAAGTGTGTGTCTGTGTTACTGGTTATCAGTGTATGTCTTTGTTACTTGGTGTCAGTGTATGTCAGAATACTTGGTGTAACTGTATGTCTTTGTTACTTGGTGTAATTGTCTGTCTTTGTTACTTGGTGTAAGTGTATGTCTTTGTTACTTGGTGTCAGTGTATGTCTTTGTTACTTGGTGTCAGTGTGTGTCTGTGTTACTGGGTATCTGTGTATGTCTTTGTTACTTGGTGTCCTTGTGTGCCTGTGTTACTGGGTGTCAGTTTATGTCTTTGTTACTTGGTGTCAGTGTATGTATTTGTTATTTGGTGTAAGTGTGTGTCTGTGTTACTGGGTATCAGTGTCTGTCTTTTTTACTTGGTGTAAGTGTGTTTCTGTGTTACTTGGTGTAAGTGTATGTCTTTGTTACTTGGTGTCAGTGTATGTCTTTGTTACTTGGTGTAAGTGTGTGTCTGTGTATCAGTGTATGTCTTTGTGACTAGGTGTCAGTGTATGTCTTTGTTACTGGGTGTCATTGCGTGTCTTTGTAAATTGGTGTCAGTGTATGTCTGTGTTACTTGGGGTCAGTGTGTGTCTGTGTTACTGGGGTTCAGTGTGTGTTTCTCACTGGGTGTCTGTGTGTGTCTGTATTTCTGGGTATCAGAGTCTGCCTTTGTGACTTGGTGTAAGTGTGTGTCTTTGTTACTTGGTGTCAGTGTATTTCTGTGTTCTTTGGTGTAAGTGTGTGTCTTTGTTACTTGGTGTCCGTGTGTGTCTTTGTTACTGGGTGTCAGTGCATGTCTTTGTTACTTGGTGTCAGTGTATATCTGTGTTACTTGGTGTAAGTGTGTGTCTTTGTTACTTGGTGCAATTGTATGTCTTTGTTACTTGGTGTCAGTGTATGTCTGTGTTGCTTGTTGTAAGTGTATGGCTTTGTTACTTGGTGTAAGTGTGTGTCTGTGTTACTTGGTGTAAGTGTTTGTCTGTTTTCCTGGGTATCAGTGTCTGTCTTTGTTACTTGGTGTCAGTGTATGCCTGTGTTACTTGGTGTAAGTGTGTTTCTGTGTCACTGGGTGTCAGTGTATGTCTTTGTTACTTGGTGTCAGTGTATGTCTTTGTTACTTGGTGTAAGTGTGTGTCTGTGTTACTGGGTATCAGTGTATGTCTTTGTTACTTGGTGTCAGTGTATGACAAAATACTTGGTGTAATTGAATGTCTTTGTTACTTTTTGTAATTGTCTGTCTTTGTTACTAGTTGTAAGTGTATGTCTTTGTTACTTGGTGTCCTTGTGTGTCTGTGTTACTGGGTGTCAGTTTATGTCTTTGTTACTTGGCGCAAGTGTATGTCTTTGTTACTTGGTATCAGCGTCTGTCTTTGTTACTTGGTGTAAGTGTGTGTCTGTGTTATTTGGTGTAAGTGTATGTCTTTGTTAAATGGTGCAAGTGTATGTCAAAATACTTGGTGCAAGTGTATGTCTTTGTTACTTGGTGTCAGTGTATGTCTGTGTTACTTGGTTTAAGTATGTGTCTTTGTTACTTGGTGTAAGTGTATGTCTTTGTTACTTGGTGTCAGTGTGTGTCTGTGTTACTGGGTATCAGTGTATGTCTTTGTTACTGGGTATCAATGTATGTCTTTGTGACGTGGTGTAAGTGTATGCCTTTGTTACTGGGTGTCAGTGTGTGTCTTTGTGACTTGGTGTAAGTGTATGTCTTTGTTACTTGGTGTAAGGGTGTGTCTGTGTTACTGGGTATCAGGGTATGTCTTTGTTACTTGGTGTCAGTGTACGCCTTTGTTACTGGGTGTCAGTGTGTGTCTTTGTGACTTGCTGTCAGTGTATGTCTTTGTTACTTGGTGTAAGTGTATGTCAAAATATTTGTGTAAGTGTCTGTCTGTGTTACTCGGTGTAAGTGTATGTTTTTGTTACTTGGTGTAAGTGTGTTTCTGTGTTACTTCGTGTCAGTGTATGCCTGTGTTACTTGGTGTAAGTATCTGTCTTTGTTACTTGGTGTAAGTGTATGTCTTCGTTACTTGGTGTCAGTGTGTGTCTGCGTTACTAGGTGTCAGTGTGTTTGTTTGCCTTACTGGCTGTCAGTGTGTGTCTGTGTTACTTGGTGTAAGTGTGTGTCTTTGTTACTTGGTGTCCGTGTGTGTCTGTGTTACTGGCTGTCAGTGCATGTCTATGTTACTGGGTGTCAGTGTATGTCTTTGTTACTTGGTGTAAGTATGTGTCTGTGTTACTGGGTATCAGTGTGTGTCTTTGTTACTTGGTGTAAGCGTGTGTCTGTGTTACTGGGTATCAGTGTATGTCTTTGTTACTGGGTGTGAATGTATTTCTTTGTGACTTTGTGTCAGTGTATGTCTTTGTTACTTGCTGTAAGTGTGTGTCTGTGTTACTGGGTATCAGTGTATGTCTTTGTTACTTGGTGTCAGTGTAAGTCTTTGTTACTGGGTGTCAGTGTGTGTCTTTGTGACTTGGTGTCAGTGTATTTCTTTGTTACTTGGTGTAAGTGTGTGTCTGTGTTACTGGGTATCAGTGTCTGTCTTTGTGACTTTGTGTCAGTGTATGTCAAAATACATGGTGTCAGTGTATGTCTTTGTTACTTGGTGTACGTGTGTGTCATTGTTACTTGGTGTCAGTGTGTGTCTCTGTTACTGAGTATCAGTGTGTGTCTTTGTTACTTGTTGTCCTTGTGTGTCTGTGTTACTGGGTGTCAGTTTATGTCTTTGTTACTTGGTGTCAGTGTTTGTCTTTGTTATTTGGTGTAAGTGTGTGTCTGTGTTACTGGGTATCAGTGTCTGTCTTTTTTACTTGGTGTAAGTGTGTGTCTGTGTTACTGGGTATCAGTGCATGTCTTTGTTACTTTGTTTCAGTGTATGTCTGTGTTACCTAGTGTAAGTGTGTGTCTGTGTTAATGTGTATCAGTGTATGTCTTTGTTACTTGGTGTCAGTGTATGTCTTCGTTACTTGGTGTCAGTGTACGTCTGTGTTACTTGGTGTAAGTGTGTGTCTGTGTATCAGTGTATGTCTTTGTGACTAGGTGTCAGTGTATGTCTTTGTTACTGGGGGTCAGTGTGTGTCTGTTTTACTGGGAGTCAGTGTATGTCTGTGTTACTTGGTGTAAGTGTGTGTCTTTGTTACTTGGTGGCCGTGTGTGTCTTTGTTACTGGGTTTCAGTGCATGTCTTTGTTACTTGGTGTCATTGTATATCTGTGTTACTTGGTGTAAGTGTGTGTCTTTGTTACTTGCTGCAATTGTATGTCTTTGTTACTTGGTGTCAGTATATGTCTGTGTTACTTGGTGTAAGTGTATGTCTTTGTTACTTGGTGTAAGTGTGTGTCTGTGTTACTTGGTGTAAGTGTTTGTCTTATTTCCTGGGTATCAGTGTCTGTCTTTGTTTCTTGGTGTCAGTGTATGTCTGTGTTACTTGGTGTAAGGGTGTGTCTGTGTTACTGGGTATCAGTGTATGTCTTTGTTATCTGGTGTCAGTGTATGTCTGTGTTACTTGGTGTAAGTGTGTGTCTGTGTTAATTGGTGTAAGTGTATGTCTTTGTTAAATGGTGCAAGTGTATGTCAAAATACTTGGTGCAAGTGTATGTCTTTGTTACTTGGTGTCAGTGTATGTCTGTGTTACTTGGTTTAAGTATGTGTCTTTGTTACTTGGTGTAAGTGTATGTCTTTGTTACTTGGTGTCAGTGTGTGTCTGTGTTACTGGGTATCAGTGTGTGTCTTTGTTACTTGGTTTAAGCGTGTGTCTGTGTTACTGGGTATCAGTGTATGTCTTTGTTACTGGGTATCAATGTATGTCTTTGTGACTTGGTGTAAGTGTATGTCTTTGTTACTGGGTGTCAGTGTGTGTCTTTGTGACTTGGTGTCAGTGTGTGTCTTTGTGACTTGCTGTCAGTGTATGTCTTTGTTACATGGTGTAAGTGTGTGTCTGTGTTACTGGGTATCAGAGTATGTCTTTGTTACTTGGTGTCAGTGTAAGACTTTGTTACTGGGTGTCAGTGTGTGTCTTTGTGACATGCTGTCAGTGTATGTCTTTGTTACATGGTGTAAGTGTGTGTCTGTGTTACTGGGTATCAGTGTATGTCTTTGTTACTTGGTGTCAGTGTATGTCTTTGTTCCTGGGTGTCAGTGTGCGTCTTTGTGACTTGGTGTCAGTGTATGTCTTTGTTACTTGGTGTAAGTGTGTGTCTGTGTGACTGGGTATCAGTGTATGTCTTTGTTACTTGGTGTCAGTGTATGTCCTCGTTACTTGGTGTAAGTATGTGTCTGTGTTACTGGGTATCAGTGTATGTCTTTGTTACTTGGTGTCAGTGTATGTCTGTGTTACTTGGTGTAAGTGTGTGTCTGTGTATCATTGTCTGTCTTTGTGACTCGGTGTCAGTGTATGTCTTTGTTACTGGGTGCCATTGTGTGTCTTTGTGACTTGGTATCAGTGTATGTCTGTGTTACTGGGGGTCAGTGTGTGTCTGTGTTACTGGGGTTCAGTGTGTGTTTCTCACTGGGTGTCAGTGTGTGTCTGTGTTTCTGGGTATCAGAGACTGTCCTTGTTACTTCGTGTAAGTGTGTGTCTTTGTTACTTGGTGTAATTGTATGTCTTTGTTACTTGGTGTCAGTGTATGTCTGTGTTACTTGGTGTCAGCGTATGTCGTTGCTACTTGGTGTATGTGTGTGTCTGTGTTACTTGGTGTAAGTGTCTGTCTGTGTGCCTGGGTATCATTGTGTGTCTGTGTTACTTGGTGTCAGTGTATGTCTGTGTTCTTTGGTGTAAGTGTGTGTCTGTTTTACTGGGAGTCAGTGTGTGTCAGTGTTACTTGGTGTAAGTGTGTGTCTTTGTTACTTGGTGTCCGTGTGTGTCTTTGTTACTGGGTGTCAGTGCATGTCTTTGTTACTTGGTGTCAGTGTATATCTGTGTTACTTGGTGTAAGTGTGTGTCTTTGTTACTTGGTGCAATTGTATGTCTTTGTTACTGGATGTCAGTGTATGTCTGTGTTGCTTGGTGTAAGTGTATGTCTTTGTTACTTGGTGTAAGTGTGTGTCTGTGTTACTTGGTGCAAGTGTTTGTCTGTTTTCCTGGGTATCAGTGTCTGTCTTTGTCACTTGGTGTCAGTGTATGCCTGTGTTACTTGTTGTAAGTGTGTGTCTGTGTCACTGGGTGTCAGTGTATGTCTTTGTTACTTGTTGTCAGTGTTTGTCTTTGTTACTTGGTGTAAGTGTGTGTCTGTGTTACTGGGTATCAGTGTATGTCTTTGTTACTTGGTGTCAGTGTATGACAAAATTCTTGGTGTAATTGTATGTCTTTGTTACCTGGTGTAATTGTCTGTCTTTGTTACTAGTTGTAAGTGTATGTCTTTGTTACTTGGCGTCAGTGTGTGCCTGTGTTACTTGATGTAAGTGTGTGTCTTTGTTACTTGGTGCAAGTGTATGTCTTTGTTACTTGGTATCAGTGTCTGTCTTTGTTACTTGGTGTAAGTGTGTGTCTGCGTTAATTGGAATAAGTGTATGTCAAAATACTTGGTGCAAGTGTATGTCTTTGTTACTTGGTGTCAGTGTATGTCTGTGTTACTTGGTTTAAGTATGTGTCTTTGTTACTTGGTGTAAATGTATGTCTTTGTTACTTGGTGTCAGTGTGTGTCTGTGTTACTGGGTATCAGTGTGTGTCTTTGTTACTTGGTGTAAGCGTGTGTCTGTGTTACTGGGTATCAGTGTATGTCTTTGTTACTGGGTATCAATGTATGTCTTTGTGACTTGGTGTAAGTGTATGTCTTTGTTACTGGGTGTCAGTGTGTGTCTTTGTGACTTGGTGTCAGTGTATGTCTTTGTTACATGGTGTAAGTGTGTGTCTGTGTTACTGGGTATCAGGGTATGTCTTTGTTACTTGGTGTCAGTGTAAGTCTTTGTTACTGGGTGTCAGTGTGTGTCTTTGTGACTTGCTGTCAGTGTATGTCTTTGTTACATGGTGTAAGTGTGTGTCTGTGTTACTGGGTATCAGTGTATGTCTTTGTTACTTGGTGTCAGTGTATGTCTTTGTTACTTGGTGTCAGTGTATGTCTGTGTTACTTGGTGTCAGTGTATGTCGTTGTTACTTGGTGTATGTGTGTGTCTGTGTTACTTGGTGTAAGTGTGTGTCTGTGTGCCTGGGTATCATTGTGTGTCTTTGTTACTTGGTGTAAGTGTATGTCTGTGTTCTTTGGTGTAAGTGTGTGTCTGTTTTACTGGGAGTCAGTGTGTGTCAGTGTTACTTGGTGTAAGTGTGTGTCTTTGTTACTTGGTGTCCGTGTGTGTCTTTGTTACTGGGTGTCAGTGCATGTCTTTGTTACTTGGTGTCAGTGTATATCTGTGTTACTTGGTGTAAGTGTGTGTCTTTGTTACTTGGCGTCAGTGTATGTCAGTGTTGCTTGGTTTCAGTATGTGTCTTTGTTACTTCGTGTAAATGTATGTCTTTGTTACTTGGCGTCAGTGTATGTCTGTGTTGCTTGGTGTAAGTGTATGTCTTTGTTACTTGGTGTAAGTGTGTGTCTGTGTTACTTGGTGTAAGTGTGTGTCTGTTTTCCTGGGTATCAGTGTCTGTCTTTGTTACTTGGTGTCAGTGTATGCCTGTGTTACTTGGTGTAAGTGTGTGTCTGTGTCACTGGGTGTCAGTGTATGTCTTTGTTACTTGGTGTCAGTGTTTGTCTTTGTTACTTGCTGTAAGTGTGTGTCTGTGTTACTGGGTATCAGTGTATGTCTTTGTTACTTGGTGTCAGTGTATGACAAAATACTTGGTGTAATTGTATGTCTTTGTTACTTGGTGTAATTGTCTGTCTTTGTTACTAGTTGTAAGTGTATGTCTTTGTTACTTGGTGTCCTTGTGTGTCTGTGTTATTGTGTGTCAGTTTATGTCTTTGTTACTTTCTGTCAGTGTATGTCTTTGTTACTTGGCGTCAGTGTATGCCTGTGTTACTTGATGTAAGTGTGTGTCTTTGTTACTTGGTGCAAGTGTATGTCTTTGTTACTTGGTATCAGTGTCTGTCTTTGTTCCTTGGTGTAAGTGTGTGTCTGCGTTAATTGGTGTAAGTGTATGTCTTTGTTAAATGGTGCAGGTGTATGTCAAAATACTTGGTGCAAGTGTATGTCTTTGTTACTTGGTGTAAGTGTATGTCTTTGTTACTTGGTGTCAGTGTGTGTCTGTGTTACTGGGTATGAGTGTGTGTCTTTGTTACTTGGTGTAAGCGTGTGTCTGTGTTACTGGGTATCAGTGTATGTCTTTGTTACTGGGTATCAATGTATGTCTTTGTGACTTGGTGTAAGTGTATGTCTTTGTTACTGGGTGTCAGTGTGTGTCTTTGTGACTTGGTGTCAGTGTGTGTCTTTGTGACTTGCTGTCAGTGTATGTCTTTGTTACATGGTGTAAGTGTGTGTCTGTGTTACTGGGTATCAGGGTATGTCTTTGTTACTTGGTGTCAGTGTAAGTCTTTGTTACTGGGTGTCAGTGTGTGTCTTTGTGACTTGCTGTCAGTGTATGTCTTTGTTACATGGTGTATGTGTGTGTCTGTGTTACTGGGTACCACTGTATGTCTTTGTTACTTGGTGTCAGTGTATGTCAAAATACTTGGTGTCAGTGTATGTCTGTGTTCCTTGGTATAAATGTGTGTCTTTGTTACTTGGTGTAAGTGTATGTCTTTGTTGCTGGGTGTCAGTGTGTGTCTGTGTTACTGGGTATCATTGTAGGTCTTTGTTACTGGGTGTCAGTGTGTGTCTGTGTTTCTGGGTATCAGTGTATGTCTTTGTGACTTGGTATCAGTGTGTGGCTGTGTTCCTGGGTATCAGTGTATGTCTTTGTTACTGGGTGTCAGTGTGTGTCTTTGTTAATTGTTGTCAGTGTATGTCTTTGTGACTTGGTGTAAGTGAGTGTCTGTGATACTGGGTATCAGTGTATGCCTTTGTTACTTGGTGTCAGTGTATGTCTGTGTTACTTGGTGTCAGTGTGTGTCTTTGTGACTTGGTGTCAGTGTCTGTCTGTGTTACGGTGGGTCAGTGTGTGTCTGTGTTACTGGGGGTCAGTGTGTGTTTCTAACTCGTTGTCAGTGTGTGTCTGTGTGACTGGGTATCAGTGTCTGTCTTTGAAATTGGTGTAATTGTGTCTCTGTGACACTAGGTGTCAGTATTTAGTTTAGTTCAGAGATACAGCACTGAAACATGCCCTTCGGCCCACCGAGTCTGAGCCGACCATCAACCAACCATTTATACTAATCCTACACGAATCCCATATTCCAATAACATCCCCACCGGTCCCTATATATTTCCCTACCACCTACCTATACTAGGGACAATTTATAATGGCCAATTATCCTGCCAACCTGCAAGTCTTTGGCATGTGGGAGGATACCGGAGCACCCGGAGGAAACCCACGCAGACACTGGGAGAACTTGCAAACTCCGCACAGGCAGTACCCAGAATCGAACCCGGGTCCCTGGAGCTGTGAGGCTGCAGTGCTAACCACTGCGCCACTGTGCCGCCCAGTGTGTATCTGTGTCACTTGTTGTCAGTGTGTGTCTCTGCTACTGGGTGTCAGTGTGTTTGTTTGTCTTACTGGCTGTCAGTGTGTGTCTGTGTTACTTGTTGTAAGTGTGTGTCTGTGTTACTGGGAATTAGTGTGTGTCTTTGTTACTTGGTGTAAGTGTGTGTCTGTGTTACTGGGTATCAGTATATTTCTTTGTTACTGGGTATCAGTGTATGTCTTTGTGGCTTGGTGTCAGTGTATGTCTTTGTTACTGGGTGTCAGTGTGTGTCTTTGTGACTTGGTGTCAGTGTATGTCTTTGTTACTTGGTGCAAGTGTATGTCAAAATACTTGGAGTAAGTGCATGTCTGTGTTACTTGGTGTAAGTGTATGTCTTTGTTACTTGGTGTAAGTGTGCGTCTGTGTTACTGGGTATCACTGTATGTCTTTGTTACTGGGTATCAGTGTATGTCTTTGTGTCTTGTTGTCAGTGTATGTCTTTGTTACTTGGTGTAAGTGTGTGTCTGTGTTACTGGGTATCAGTGTATCTCTTTGTTACTTGGTGTCAGTGTATGTCTTTGTTACTTGGTGTAAGTGTGTGTCTGTGTTACTGGGTATCAGTGTATGTCTTTGTTACTTGGTGTCAGTGTGTGTCTGTGTTACTGGGAATCAGTGTATGTCTGTGTTACTGTGTATCAGTGCGTGTTAAAGGGGATCAGTGTCTGTCTGTGTTAGTGTGTATCAGTGCGTGTTACTGGGCATCAGTGTACGTCTTTGTGACTTGGTATCAGTGTATGTCTTTGTTACTTGGAGTCAGTGTAAGTCTTTGTTACTGGGTGTCAGTGTATGTCTTTGTGACTTGGTGTCAGTGTATGTCTTTGTTACTTGGTGTAAGTGTGTGTCTGTGTTACTGGGTATCAGTGTATGTCTTTGTTACTTGGTGTCAGTGTATGTCTTTGATACTTGGTGTAATTGTCTGTCTGTGTTACTTGGTGTAAGTGTTTGTCTGTTTTCCTGGGTGTCAGTGTCTGTCTTTGCTACTTGGTGTCAGTGTATGTCTGTGTTACTTGTTGTAAGTGTGTGTCTGTGTTACTGGGTATCAGTGTATGTCTTTGTTACTTGGTGTCAGTGTATGTCTGTGTTACTGGGTGTCAGTGTATGTCTGTGTTACTTGGTGCAAGTGTATGTCTGTGTTACTGTGTATCAGTGCGTGTTACTGGGTGTCATTGTATGTCTGTGACTCCAGTTGTCAGTATTTAGTTTAGTTTCGAGATACAGCACTGAAACAGGCCCTTCCGCCCACCGAGTCTGTGCCGACCATCAACCAACCATTTATACTAATCCTACACGAATCCCATATTCCAATAACATCCCCACCGGTCCCGATATTTTTCCCTGCCACCTACCTATACTGGGGGCAATTTATAATGGCCAATTAACCTACCAACCTGCAAGTCTTTGGCATGTGGGAGGAAACCGGAGCACCCGGAGGAAACCCACGCAGACACAGGGAGAACTTGCAAACTCCGCACAGGCAGTACCCAGAATCGAACCCGGGTCGCTGGAGCTGTGAAGCTGCAGTGCTAACCACTGCGCCACTGTGCCGCCCAGTGTGTATCTGCGTTACTTGTTGTCAGTGTGTGTCTCTGCTACTGGGTGTCAGTGTGTTTCTTTGTTACTGGGTATCAGTGTATGTCAAAATACTTGGTGTAAGTGTATGTCTTTGTTACTTGGTGTAATTGTCTGTCTTTGTTACTTGGTGTAAGTGTGTGTCTTTGTTGCTTGATGTCAGTGTATGTCTGTGTTCCTTGGTGTAAGTGTGTGTCTTTGTTACTTGGTGTAAGTGTATGTCATTGTTACTTGGTGTCAGTGTATGTCTTTTTTACTTGGTGTCGGTGTGTGTCTGTGTTACTGGGCATCAGTGTACGTCTTTGTGACTTGGTATCAGTGTATGTCTTTGTTACTTGGTGTCAGTGTATGTCTTTGTTACTTGGTGTAAGTGTGCGTCTGTGTTACTGGGTATCAGTGTATGTCTTTGTTACTTGGTGTCCGTGTATGTCAAAATACGTGGTGTAAGTGTATGTCTTTGTTACTTGGTGTAATTGTCTGTCTTTGTTCCTTTGTGTCAGTGTGCGTCTTTGTTACTTGGTGTCAGTGTATCTCAAAATACTTGGTGTAAGTGTTTGTCTTTGTGACTTGGTATCAGTGTATGTCTTTGTTACTTGGAGTTAGTGTAAGTCTTTGTTACTGGGTGTCAGTGTGTGTCTTTGTGACTTGGTGTCAGTGTATGTCTTTGTTACTTGGTGTCAGTGTATGTCATAATACTTTGTGTCAGTGTATGTCTTTGATACTTGGTGTAATTGTCTGTCTTTGTTACTTGGTGTAAGTGTATGTCTTTGTTACTTGGTGTCAGTGCATGTGTTTGTGACTTGGTGTCATTGTATGTCTTAGTTACTGGGTGTCAGTGCATGTCTTTGTTGCTTGGTGCAAGTGTATGTCAAAATACTTGGTGGAAGTGTATGTCTTTGTTACTTGGTGTAATTCTCTGTCTTTGTTTCTTGGTTTAAGTATGTGTCTTTGTTACTTGTTGTCAGTTTGTGTCTGTCTTACTGGGGATCAGTGTATGTCTGTGTTACTGTGTATCAGTGCGTGTTACTGGGTGTCAGTGTGAGTCTGTGACTCCAGGTGTCAGTATTTAGTTTAGTTTCGAGATACAGCACTGAAACAGGCCCTTCGGCCCACCGAGTCTGTGCCGACCATCAACCAACCATTTATACTAATCCTACACGAATCCCATGTTCCAATAACATCCCCACCGGTCCCGATATTTTTCCCTACCACCTACCTATACTGGGGGCAATTTAAAATGGCCAATTAACCTACCAACCTGCAAGTCTTTGGCATGTGGGAGGAAAGCGGAGCACCCGGAGGAAACCCACGCAGACACAAAGAGAACTTGCAAACTCCGCACAGGCAGTACCCAGAATCGAACCCGAATCCCTGGCGCTGTGAGGCTGCAGTGCTAACCACTGCGCCACTGTGCCGCCCAGTGTGTATCTGCGTTACTTGTTGTCAGTGTGTGTCTCTGCTACTGGGTGTCAGTGTGTTTGTTTGTCTTACTGGCTGTCAGTGTGTGTCTGTGTTACTTGGTGTAAGTGTGTGTCTTTGTTACATGGTGTCCGTGTGTGTCTGTGTTACTGGGTGTCAGAGCATGTCATTGTTACTTGGTGTAAGTGTGTGTCTGTGTTACTGGGTATCAGTGTATTTCTTTGTTACTAGGTATCAGTGTATGTCTTTGTGACTTGGTGTCAGTGTATGTCTTTGATACTTGGTGTAATTGTCTGTCTTTGTTACTTGATGTAAGTGTATGTCTTTGTTACTTGGTGTCAGTGCATGTGTTTGTGACTTGGTGTCATTGTATGTCTTGGTTACTGGGTGTCAGTGCATGTCTTTGTTACTTGGTGCAAGTGTATGTCAAAATATTTGGTGGAAGTGTATGTCTTTGTTACTTGGTGTAATTGTATGTCTTTGTTTCTTGGTTTAAGTATGTTTCTTTGTTACTTGTTATCAGTTTGTGTCTGTCTCACTGGGGATCAGTGTATGTCTGTGTTACTGTGTATCAGTGCGTGTTACTGGGTGTCAGTGTGAGTCTGTGACTCCAGGTGTCAGTATTTAGTTTAGTTTCGAGAGACAGCACTGAAACAGGCCCTTCGGCCCACCGAGTCTGTGCCGACCATCAACCAACCATTTATACTAATCCTACACGAATCCCATATTCCAATAACATCCCCACCGGTCCCGATATTTTTCCCTACCACCTACCTATACTGGGGGCAATTTAAAATGGCCAATTAACCTACCAACCTGCAAGTCTTTGGCATGTGGGAGGAAACCGGAGCACCCGGAGGAAACCCACGCAGACACAGGGAGAACTTGCAAACTCCGCACAGGCAGTACCCAGAATCGAACCCGAATCCCTGGCGCTGTGAGGCTGAAGTGCGAACCACTGCGCCACTGTGCCGCCCAGTGAGTATCTGCGTTACTTGTTGTCAGTGTGTGTCTCTGCTACTGGGTGTCAGTGTGTTTGTTTGTCTTACTGGCTGTCAGTGTGTGTCTGTGTTACTTGGTGTAAGTGTGTGTCTCTGTTACATGGTGTCCGTGTGTGTCTGTGTTACTGGGTGTCAGTGCATGTCATTGTTACTTGGTGTAAGTGTGTGTCTGTGTTACTGGGTATCAGTGTATTTCTTTGTTACTTGGTGTCAGTGTATGTCTCTGTTACTGGGTGTCAGTGTGTGTCTTTGTGACTTGGTGTCAGTGTATGTCTTTGTTACTTGGTGTAAGTGTGTGTCTGTGTTACTGGGTATCAGTGTATTTCTTTGTTACTAGGTATCAGTGTATGTCTTTGTGACTTGGTGTCAGTGTATGTCTTTGTTACTGGGTGTCAGTGTGTGTCTTTGTGACTTGGTGTCAGTGTATGTCTTTGTTACTTGGTGTAAGTGTGTGTCTGTGTTACTGGGTATCAGTGTATTTCTTTGTTACTTGGTGTCAGTGTATGTCTCTGTTACTGGGTGTCAGTGTGCGTCTTTGTGACTTGGTGTCAGTGTATGTCTTTGTTACTTGGTGTAAGTGTGCGTCTGTGTTACTGGGTATCAGTGTATGTCTTTGTTACTTGGTGTCAGTGTATGTCAAAATACTTAGTGTAAGTGTATGTCTTTGTTACTTGGTGTAATTGTGTGTCTTTGTTACTTGATGTCAGTGTATGTCTGTGTTCCGTGGTGTAATTGTGTGTCTTTGTTACTTGGTGTAAGTGTATGTCTTTGTTACTTGGTGTCAGTGTACGTCTTTCTTACTTGTTGTCAGTGTGTGTCTGTGTTACTGGGCATCAGTGCATGTCTTTGTGACTTGGTATCAGTGTATGTCTTTGTTACCTGGTGTCAGTGTATGTCTGTGTTCCTTGGTGAAAGTGTGTGTCTTTGTTACTTTGTGTAAGTGTATATCTTTGTTACTTGGTGTAAGTGTGTGTCTGTGTTACTGGGTATCAGTGTATGTCTTTGTTACTTGGTGTCAATGTGTGTCATAATACTCGGTGTCTTTGTATGTCTTTGATACTTGGTGTAATTGTCTGTTTTTTTTATTACTTGGTGTAAGTGTGTGGCTGTGTTCCTTGGTGTAAGTGTATGTCTTTGTTACTTGGTGTCAGAGTGTGTCTGTGTTCCTGGGTATCAGTGTATGTCTTTGTGACTTGGTGTCAGTGTATGTCTTTGTTACTGGGTGTCAGTGTGTGTCTTTGTGACTTGGTGTCAGTGTGTGTATGTGATACTGGGTATCAGTGTATGTCTTTCTTACTTGGTGTCAGTGTATGTGTTTGTGACTTCTTGTCAGTGGATGTCTTTGTTACTGGGTGTCAGTGTTTGTCTTTGCTACTTGGTGTAAGTGTATGTCAAAATACTTGGTGTAAGTGTGTGTCTGTGTTACTGGGCATCAGTGCATGTCTTTGTGACTTGGTATCAGTGTATGTCTTTGTTACCTGGTGTCAGTGAATGTCTGTGTTCCTTGGTGAAAGTGTATGTCTTTGTTACTTTGTGTAAGTGTGCGTCTGTGTTACTGGGAATCAGTGTATGTCTTTGTAACTGGGTATCAGTGTATGTCTTTGTGACTTGGTGTCAGTGTATGTCTTTGTTACTTGGTGTCAGTGTGTGTCTGTGATACTGGGTATCAGTGTATGACTTTGTTACTTGGTGTCAGTGTATGTCTGTGTTACTTGGTGTAAGTGTATGTCTTTGTTACTTGGTGTCAGTGTATGTGTTTGTGACTTGTTGTCAGTGGATGTCTTTGTTACTGGTTGTCAGTGTATGTCTTTGTTACTCGGTGTAAGTGTATTCCAAAATACTTGGTGTAAGTGTATGTCTGTGTTACTTGGTGTAAGTGTATGTCTCTGTTACTTGGTGTAAGTGTGCGTCTGTGTTACTGGGTATCAGTGTATGTCTTTGTTACTGGCTATCAGTGTATGTCTTTGTGACTTGGTGTCAGTGTATGTCTTTGTTACTGGGTGTCAGTGTGTGTCTTTGTGACTTGGTGTCAGTGTGTGTCTGTGTTACTGGGTATCAGTGTATGTCTTTGTTACTTGGTGTACGTGTATGTCTTTGTTACTTGGTGTCAGTGTATGTGTTTGTTACTTGGTGTCAGTGTATGTCTTTTTTACTTGGTGTCAGTGTGTGTCTGTGTTACTGGGCATCAGTGTACGTCTTTGTGACTTGGTATCAGCGTATGTCTTTGTTACTTGGTGTCAGTGTATGTCTTTGTTACTTGGTGTAAGTGTGCGTCTGTGTTACTGGGTATCAGCGTATGTCTTTGTTACTTGGTGTAATTGTCTGTCTTTGTTCCTTGGTGTCAGTGTGCGTCTTTGTTACTTGGTGTCAGTGTATCTCAAAATACTTATTGTAAGTGTATGTCTTTGTGACTTGGTATCAGTGTATGTCTTTGTTACTTGGAGTCAGTGTAAGTCTTTGTTACTGGGTGTCAGTGTGTGTCTTTGTGACTTGGTGTCAGTGTATGTCTTTGTTACTTGTTGTCAGTGTATGTCATAATACTTGGTGTCAGTGTATGTCTTTGATACTTGGTGTAATTGTCTGTCTTTGTTACTTGGTGTAAGTGTATGTCTTTGTTACTTGGTGTCAGTGCATGTGTTTGTGACTTGGTGTCATTGTATGTCTTAGTTACTGGGTGTCAGTGCATGTCTTTGTTACTTGGTGCAAGTGTATGTCAAAATACTTGGTGTAAGTGTATGTCTTTGTTACTGGGTATCAGTGTATGTCTTTGTTACCTGGTGTCAGTGTATGTCAAAATACTTAGTGTAAGTGTATGTCTTTGTTACTTGGTGTAATTGTGTGTCTTTGTTACTTGGTGTAAGTGTATGTCTTTGTTACTTGGTGTCAGTGTACGTCTTTCTTACTTGGTGTCAGTGTGTGTCTGTGTTACTGGGCATCAGTGCATGTCTTTGTGACTTGGTATCAGTGTATGTCTTTGTTACCTGGTGTCAGTGTATGTCTGTGTTCCTTGGTGAAAGTGTGTGTCTTTGTTACTTTGTGTAAGTGTGTGTCTTTGTGACTTGGTGTCAGTGTGTGTCTGTGTTACTGGGTATCAGTGTATGTCTTTGTTACTTGGTGTACGTGTATGTCTTTGTTACTTGGTGTCAGTGTATGTGTTTGTTACTTGGTGTCAGTGTATGTCTTTTTTACTTGGTGTCAGTGTGTGTCTGTGTTACTGGGCATCAGTGTACGTCTTTGTGACTTGGTATCAGTGTATGTCTTTGTTACTTGGTGTCAGTGTATGTCTTTGTTACTTGGTGTAAGTGTGCGTCTGTGTTACTGGGTATCAGCGTATGTCTTTGTTACTTGGTGTAATTGTCTGTCTTTGTTCCTTGGTGTCAGTGTGCGTCTTTGTTACTTGGTGTCAGTGTATCTCAAAATACTTATTGTAAGTGTATGTCTTTGTGACTTGGTATCAGTGTATGTCTTTGTTACTTGGAGTCAGTGTAAGTCTTTGTTACTGGGTGTCAGTGTGTGTCTTTGTGACTTGGTGTCAGTGTATGTCTTTGTTACTTGTTGTCAGTGTATGTCATAATACTTGGTGTCAGTGTATGTCTTTGATACTTGGTGTAATTGTCTGTCTTTGTTACTTGGTGTAAGTGTATGTCTTTGTTACTTGGTGTCAGTGCATGTGTTTGTGACTTGGTGTCATTGTATGTCTTAGTTACTGGGTGTCAGTGCATGTCTTTGTTACTTGGTGCAAGTGTATGTCAAAATACTTGGTGTAAGTGTATGTCTTTGTTACTGGGTATCAGTGTATGTCTTTGTTACCTGGTGTCAGTGTATGTCAAAATACTTAGTGTAAGTGTATGTCTTTGTTACTTGGTGTAATTGTGTGTCTTTGTTACTTGATGTCAGTGTATGTCTGTGTTCCTTGGTGTAATTGTGTGTCTTTGTTACTTGGTGTAAGTGTATGTCTTTGTTACTTGGTGTCAGTGTACGTCTTTCTTACTTGGTGTCAGTGTGTGTCTGTGTTACTGGGCATCAGTGCATGTCTTTGTGACTTGGTATCAGTGTATGTCTTTGTTACCTGGTGTCAGTGTATGTCTGTGTTCCTTGGTGAAAGTGTGTGTCTTTGTTACTTTGTGTAAGTGTATGTCTTTGTTACTTGGTGTCAGTGTTTGTCTTTGTTACTTGGTGTAAGTGTGTGTCTGTGTTACTGGGTATCAGTGTATGTCTTTGTTACTTGGTGTCAGTGTGTGTCATAATACTCGGTGTCAGTGTATGTCTTTGATACTTGGTGTAATTGTCTGTCTTTGTTACTTGGTGTAAGTGTGTGGCTGTGTTCCTTGGTGTAAGTGTATGTCTGTGTTACTTGGTGTCAGAGTGTGTCTGTGTTCCTGGGTATCAGTGTATGTCTTTGTGACTTGGTGTCAGTGTATGTCTTTGTTACTGGGTGTCAGTGTGAGTCTTTGTGACTTGATGTCAGTGTGCGTATGTGATACTGGGTATCAGTGTATGTCTTTCTTACTTGGTGTCAGTGTATGTGTTTGTGACTTGTTGTCAGTGGATGTCTTTGTTACTGGGTGTCAGTGTTTATCTTTGTTACTTGATGTAAGTGTATGTCAAAATACTTGGTGTAAGTGTATGTCTGTGTTACTTGGTGTAAGTGTATGTCTTTGTTACTTGGTGTCAGTGTGTGTCTGTGATACTGGGTATCAGTGTATGACTTTGTTACTTGGTGTCAGTGTATGTCTGTGTTACTTGGTGTAAGTGTATGTCTTTGTTACTTGGTGTCAGTGTATGTGTTTGTGACTTGTTGTCAGTGGATGTCTTTGTTACTGGTTGTCAGTGTATGTCTTTGTTACTCGGTGTAAGTGTATGCCAAAATACTTGGTGTAAGTGTATGTCTGTGTTACTTGGTGTAAGTGTATGTCTCTGTTACTTGGTGTAAGTGTGCGTCTGTGTTACTGGGTATCAGTGTATGTCTTTGTTACTGGCTATCAGTGTATGTCTTTGTGACTTGGTGTCAGTGTATGTCTTTGTTACTGGGTGTCAGTGTGTGTCTTTGTGACTTGGTGTCAGTGTGTGTCTGTGTTACTGGGTATCAGTGTATGTCTTTGTTACTTGGTGTACGTGTATGTCTTTGTTACTTGGTGTCAGTGTATGTGTTTGTTACTTGGTGTCAGTGTATGTCTTTTTTACTTGGTGTCAGTGTGTGTCTGTGTTACTGGGCATCAGTGTACGTCTTTGTGACTTGGTATCAGTGTATGTCTTTGTTACTTGGTGTCAGTGTATGTCTTTGTTACTTGGTGTAAGTGTGCGTCTGTGTTACTGGGTATCAGCGTATGTCTTTGTTACTTGGTGTAATTGTCTGTCTTTGTTCCTTGGTGTCAGTGTGCGTCTTTGTTACTTGGTGTCAGTGTATCTCAAAATACTTATTGTAAGTGTATGTCTTTGTGACTTGGTATCAGTGTATGTCTTTGTTACTTGGAGTCAGTGTAAGTCTTTGTTACTGGGTGTCAGTGTGTGTCTTTGTGACTTGGTGTCAGTGTATGTCTTTGTTACTTGTTGTCAGTGTATGTCATAATACTTGGTGTCAGTGTATGTCTTTGATACTTGGTGTAATTGTCTGTCTTTGTTACTTGGTGTAAGTGTATGTCTTTGTTACTTGGTGTCAGTGCATGTGTTTGTGACTTGGTGTCATTGTATGTCTTAGTTACTGGGTGTCAGTGCATGTCTTTGTTACTTGGTGCAAGTGTATGTCAAAATACTTGGTGTAAGTGTATGTCTTTGTTACTGGGTATCAGTGTATGTCTTTGTTACCTGGTGTCAGTGTATGTCAAAATACTTAGTGTAAGTGTATGTCTTTGTTACTTGGTGTAATTGTGTGTCTTTGTTACTTGATGTCAGTGTATGTCTGTGTTCCTTGGTGTAATTGTGTGTCTTTGTTACTTGGTGTAAGTGTATGTCTTTGTTACTTGGTGTCAGTGTACGTCTTTCTTACTTGGTGTCAGTGTGTGTCTGTGTTACTGGGCATCAGTGCATTTCTTTGTGACTTGGTATCAGTGTATGTCTTTGTTACCTGGTGTCAGTGTATGTCTGTGTTCCTTGGTGAAAGTGTGTGTCTTTGTTACTTTGTGTAAGTGTATGTCTTTGTTACTTGGTGTCAGTGTTTGTCTTTGTTACTTGGTGTAAGTGTGTGTCTGTGTTACTGGGTATCAGTGTATGTCTTTGTTACTTGGTGTCAGTGTGTGTCATAATACTCGGTGTCAGTGTATGTCTTTGATACTTGGTGTAATTGTCTGTCTTTGTTACTTGGTGTAAGTGTGTGGCTGTGTTCCTTGGTGTAAGTGTATGTCTGTGTTACTTGGTGTCAGAGTGTGTCTGTGTTCCTGGGTATCAGTGTATGTCTTTGTGACTTGGTGTCAGTGTATGTCTTTGTTACTGGGTGTCAGTGTGTGTCTTTGTGACTTGATGTCAGTGTGCGTATGTGATACTGGGTATCAGTGTATGTCTTTCTTACTTGGTGTCAGTGTATGTGTTTGTGACTTGTTGTCAGTGGATGTCTTTGTTACTGGGTGTCAGTGTTTATCTTTGTTACTTGATGTAAGTGTATGTCAAAATACTTGGTGTAAGTGTATGTCTGTGTTACTTGGTGTAAGTGTATGTCTTTGTTACTTGGTGTCAGTGTGTGTCTGTGATACTGGGTATCAGTGTATGACTTTGTTACTTGGTGTCAGTGTATGTCTGTGTTACTTGGTGTAAGTGTATGTCTTTGTTACTTGGTGTCAGTGTATGTGTTTGTGACTTGTTGTCAGTGGATGTCTTTGTTACTGGTTGTCAGTGTATGTCTTTGTTACTCGGTGTAAGTGTATGCCAAAATACTTGGTGTAAGTGTATGTCTGTGTTACTTGGTGTAAGTGTATGTCTCTGTTACTTGGTGTAAGTGTGCGTCTGTGTTACTGGGTATCAGTGTATGTCTTTGTTACTGGCTATCAGTGTATGTCTTTGTGACTTGGTGTCAGTGTATGTCTTTGTTACTGGGTGTCAGTGTGTGTCTTTGTGACTTGGTGTCAGTGTGTGTCTGTGTTACTGGGTATCAGTGTATGTCTTTGTTACTTGGTGTACGTGTATGTCTTTGTTACTTGGTGTCAGTGTATGTGTTTGTTACTTGGTGTCAGTGTATGTCTTTTTTAAATGGTGTCAGTGTGTGTCTGTGTTACTGGGCATCAGTGTACGTCTTTGTGACTTGGTATCAGTGTATGTCTTTGTTACTTGGTGTCAGTGTATGTCTTTGTTACTTGGTGTAAGTGTGCGTCTGTGTTACTGGGTATCAGCGTATGTCTTTGTTACTTGGTGTAATTGTCTGTCTTTGTTCCTTGGTGTCAGTGTGCGTCTTTGTTACTTGGTGTCAGTGTATCTCAAAATACTTGGAGTAAGTGTATGTCTTTGTGACTAGGTATCAGTGTATGTCTTTGTTACTTGGTGTCAGAGTGTGTCTGTGTTCCTGGGTATCAGTGTATGTCTTTGTGACTTGGTGTCAGTGTATGTCTTTGTTACTGGGTGTCAGTGTGTGTCTTTGTGACTTGGTGTCAGTGTGTGTATGTGATACTGGGTATCACTGTATGTCTTTCTTGCTTGGTGTCAGTGTATGTGTTTGTGACTTGTTGTCAGTGGATGTCTTTGTTACTGGGTGTCAGTGTTTATCTTTGTTACTTGATGTAAGTGTATGTCAAAATACTTGGTGTAAGTGTATGTCTGTGTTACTTGGTGTAAGTGTATGTCTTTGTTACTTGGTGTCAGTGTGTGTCTGTGATACTGGGTATCAGTGTATGACTTTGTTACTTGGTGTCAGTGTATGTCTGTGTTACTTGGTGTAAGTGTATGTCTTTGTTACTTGGTGTCAGTGTATGTGTTTGTGACTTGTTGTCAGTGGATGTCTTTGTTACTGGTTGTCAGTGTATGTCTTTGTTACTCGGTGTAAGTGTATGTCTTTGTTACTTGGTGTCAGTGTGTGTCTGTGATACTGGGTATCAGTGTATGACTTTGTTACTTGGTGTCAGTGTATGTCTGTGTTACTTGGTGTAAGTGTATGTCTTTGTTACTTGGTGTCAGTGTATGTGTTTGTGACTTGTTGTCAGTGGATGTCTTTGTTACTGGTTGTCAGTGTATGTCTTTGTTACTCGGTGTAAGTGTATGCCAAAATACTTGGTGTAAGTGTATGTCTGTGTTACTTGGTGTAAGTGTATGTCTCTGTTACTTGGTGTAAGTGTGCGTCTGTGTTACTGGGTATCAGTGTATGTCTTTGTTACTGGCTATCAGTGTATGTCTTTGTGACTTGGTGTCAGTGTATGTCTTTGTTACTGGGTGTCAGTGTGTGTCTTTGTGACTTGGTGTCAGTGTGTGTCTGTGTTACTGGGTATCAGTGTATGTCTTTGTTACTTGGTGTACGTGTATGTCTTTGTTACTTGGTGTCAGTGTATGTGTTTGTTACTTGGTGTCAGTGTATGTCTTTTTTACTTGGTGTCAGTGTGTGTCTGTGTTACTGGGCATCAGTGTACGTCTTTGTGACTTGGTATCAGTGTATGTCTTTGTTACTTGGTGTCAGTGTATGTCTTTGTTACTTGGTGTAAGTGTGCGTCTGTGTTACTGGGTATCAGCGTATGTCTTTGTTACTTGGTGTAATTGTCTCTCTTTGTTCCTTGGTGTCAGTGTGCGTCTTTGTTACTTGGTGTCAGTGTATCTCAAAATACTTATTGTAAGTGTATGTCTTTGTGACTTGGTATCAGTGTATGTCTTTGTTACTTGGAGTCAGTGTAAGTCTTTGTTACTGGGTGTCAGTGTGTGTCTTTGTGACTTGGTGTCAGTGTATGTCTTTGTTACTTGTTGTCAGTGTATGTCATAATACTTGGTGTCAGTGTATGTCTTTGATACTTGGTGTAATTGTCTGTCTTTGTTACTTGGTGTAAGTGTATGTCTTTGTTACTTGGTGTCAGTGCATGTGTTTGTGACTTGGTGTCATTGTATGTCTTAGTTACTGGGTGTCAGTGCATGTCTTTGTTACTTGGTGCAAGTGTATGTCAAAATACTTGGTGTAAGTGTATGTCTTTGTTACTGGGTATCAGTGTATGTCTTTGTTACCTGGTGTCAGTGTATGTCAAAATACTTAGTGTAAGTGTATGTCTTTGTTACTTGGTGTAATTGTGTGTCTTTGTTACTTGATGTCAGTGTATGTCTGTGTTCCTTGGTGTAATTGTGTGTCTTTGTTACTTGGTGTAAGTGTATGTCTTTGTTACTTGGTGTCAGTGTACGTCTTTCTTACTTGGTGTCAGTGTGTGTCTGTGTTACTGGGCATCAGTGCATGTCTTTGTGACTTGGTATCAGTGTATGTCTTTGTTACCTGGTGTCAGTGTATGTCTGTGTTCCTTGGTGAAAGTGTGTGTCTTTGTTACTTTGTGTAAGTGTATGTCTTTGTTACTTGGTGTCAGTGTTTGTCTTTGTTACTTGGTGTAAGTGTGTGTCTGTGTTACTGGGTATCAGTGTATGTCTTTGTTACTTGGTGTCAGTGTGTGTCATAATACTCGGTGTCAGTGTATGTCTTTGATACTTGGTGTAATTGTCTGTCTTTGTTACTTGGTGTAAGTGTGTGGCTGTGTTCCTTGGTGTAAGTGTATGTCTGTGTTACTTGGTGTCAGAGTGTGTCTGTGTTCCTGGGTATCAGTGTATGTCTTTGTGACTTGGTGTCAGTGTATGTCTTTGTTACTGGGTGTCAGTGTGTGTCTTTGTGACTTGATGTCAGTGTGCGTATGTGATACTGGGTATCAGTGTATGTCTTTCTTACTTGGTGTCAGTGTATGTGTTTGTGACTTGTTGTCAGTGGATGTCTTTGTTACTGGGTGTCAGTGTTTATCTTTGTTACTTGATGTAAGTGTATGTCAAAATACTTGGTGTAAGTGTATGTCTGTGTTACTTGGTGTAAGTGTATGTCTTTGTTACTTGGTGTCAGTGTGTGTCTGTGATACTGGGTATCAGTGTATGACTTTGTTACTTGGTGTCAGTGTATGTCTGTGTTACTTGGTGTAAGTGTATGTCTTTGTTACTTGGTGTCAGTGTATGTGTTTGTGACTTGTTGTCAGTGGATGTCTTTGTTACTGGTTGTCAGTGTATGTCTTTGTTACTCGGTGTAAGTGTATGCCAAAATACTTGGTGTAAGTGTATGTCTGTGTTACTTGGTGTAAGGGTATGTCTCTGTTACTTGGTGTAAGTGTGCGTCTGTGTTACTGGGTATCAGTGTATGTCTTTGTTACTGGCTATCAGTGTATGTCTTTGTGACTTGGTGTCAGTGTATGTCTTTGTTACTGGGTGTCAGTGTGTGTCTTTGTGACTTGGTGTCAGTGTGTGTCTGTGTTACTGGGTATCAGTGTATGTCTTTGTTACTTGGTGTACGTGTATGTCTTTGTTACTTGGTGTCAGTGTATGTGTTTGTTACTTGGTGTCAGTGTATGTCTTTTTTAAATGGTGTCAGTGTGTGTCTGTGTTACTGGGCATCAGTGTACGTCTTTGTGACTTGGTATCAGTGTATGTCTTTGTTACTTGGTGTCAGTGTATGTCTTTGTTACTTGGTGTAAGTGTGCGTCTGTGTTACTGGGTATCAGCGTATGTCTTTGTTACTTGGTGTAATTGTCTGTCTTTGTTCCTTGGTGTCAGTGTGCGTCTTTGTTACTTGGTGTCAGTGTATCTCAAAATACTTGGTGTAAGTGTATGTCTTTGTGACTTGGTATCAGTGTATGTCTTTGTTACTTGGTGTCAGAGTGTGTCTGTGTTCCTGGGTATCAGTGTATGTCTTTGTGACTTGGTGTCAGTGTATGTCTTTGTTACTGGGTGTCAGTGTGTGTCTTTGTGACTTGGTGTCAGTGTGTGTATGTGATACTGGGTATCAGTGTATGTCTTTCTTGCTTGGTGTCAGTGTATGTGTTTGTGACTTGTTGTCAGTGGATGTCTTTGTTACTGGGTGTCAGTGTTTATCTTTGTTACTTGATGTAAGTGTATGTCAAAATACTTGGTGTAAGTGTATGTCTGTGTTACTTGGTGTAAGTGTATGTCTTTGTTACTTGGTGTCAGTGTGTGTCTGTGATACTGGGTATCAGTGTATGACTTTGTTACTTGGTGTCAGTGTATGTCTGTGTTACTTGGTGTAAGTGTATGTCTTTGTTACTTGGTGTCAGTGTATGTGTTTGTGACTTGTTGTCAGTGGATGTCTTTGTTACTGGTTGTCAGTGTATGTCTTTGTTACTCGGTGTAAGTGTATGTCTTTGTTACTTGGTGTCAGTGTGTGTCTGTGATACTGGGTATCAGTGTATGACTTTGTTACTTGGTGTCAGTGTATGTCTGTGTTACTTGGTGTAAGTGTATGTCTTTGTTACTTGGTGTCAGTGTATGTGTTTGTGACTTGTTGTCAGTGGATGTCTTTGTTACTGGTTGTCAGTGTATGTCTTTGTTACTCGGTGTAAGTGTATGCCAAAATACTTGGTGTAAGTGTATGTCTGTGTTACTTGGTGTAAGTGTATGTCTCTGTTACTTGGTGTAAGTGTGCGTCTGTGTTACTGGGTATCAGTGTATGTCTTTGTTACTGGCTATCAGTGTATGTCTTTGTGACTTGGTGTCAGTGTATGTCTTTGTTACTGGGTGTCAGTGTGTGTCTTTGTGACTTGGTGTCAGTGTGTGTCTGTGTTACTGGGTATCAGTGTATGTCTTTGTTACTTGGTGTACGTGTATGTCTTTGTTACTTGGTGTCAGTGTATGTGTTTGTTACTTGGTGTCAGTGTATGTCTTTTTTAAATGGTGTCAGTGTGTGTCTGTGTTACTGGGCATCAGTGTACGTCTTTGTGACTTGGTATCAGTGTATGTCTTTGTTACTTGGTGTCAGTGTATGTCTTTGTTACTTGGTGTAAGTGTGCGTCTGTGTTACTGGGTATCAGCGTATGTCTTTGTTACTTGGTGTAATTGTCTGTCTTTGTTCCTTGGTGTCAGTGTGCGTCTTTGTTACTTGGTGTCAGTGTATCTCAAAATACTTGGTGTAAGTGTATGTCTTTGTGACTTGGTGTCAGTGTATGTCTCTGTTACTGGGAGTCAGTGTGCGTCTTTGTGACTTGGTGTCACTGTATGTCTTTGTTACTTGGTGTAAGTGTGCGTCTGTGTTACTGGGTATCAGTGTATGTCTTTGTTACTTGGTGTCAGTGTATGTCAAAATACTTGGTGCAAGTGTATGTCTTTGTTACTCGGTGTAATTGTCTGTCTTTGTTACTTGGTGTAAGTGTGTGTCTTTGTTACTTGATGTCAGTGTATGTCTGTGTTCCTTGGTGTAAGTGTATGTCTTTGTTACTTGGTGTAAGTGTATGTCTTTGTTACTTGGTGTCAGTGTATGTCTTTTTTACTTGGTGTCAGTGTGTGTCTGTGTTACTGGGCATCAGTGTCTGTCTTTGTGACTTGGTATCAGTGTATGTCTTTGTTACTTGGAGTCAGTGTATGTCTTTGTTACTTGGTGTCTGTGTATGTCATAATACTTGGTGTCAGTGTATGTCTCTGATACTTGGTGTAATTGTCTGTCTTTGTTACTTGGTGTAAGTGTGTGTCTTTGTTCCTTGGTGTAAGTGTATGTCTTTGTTACTTGGTGTCAGTGTATGTGTTTGTGACTTGGTTTCATTGTATGTCTTAGTTACTGGGTGTCAGTGCATGTCTTTGTTACTTGGTGCAAGTGTATGTCAAAATACTTGGTGTAAGTGTATGTCTTTGTTACTTGGTGTAATTGTCTGTCTTTGTTTCTTGGTTTAAGTATGTGTCTTTGTTACTTGGTGTAAGTGTATGTCTTTGTTACTTGTTGTCAGTTTGTGTCTGTCTTACTGGGGATCAGTGTATGTCTGTGTTACTGTGTATCAGTGCGTGTTACTGGGTGTCAGTGTGTGTCTGTGACTCCAGGTGTCAGTATTTAGTTTAGTTTAGAGATACAGCACTGAAACAGGCCCTTCGGCCCACCGAGTCTGTGCCGACCATCAACCAACCATTTATACTAATCCTACACGAATCCCATATTCCAATAACATCCCCGATATTTTTCCCTACCACCTACCTATACTGGGGGCAATTTATAATGGCCAATTAACCTACCAACCTGCAAGTCTTTGGCATGTGGGAGGAAACCGGAGCACCCGGAGGAAACCCACGCAGACACAGGGAGAACTTGCAAACTCCGCACAGGCAGTACCCAGAATCGAAACCCGGGTCCCTGGAGCTGTGAGGCTGCAGTGCTAACCACTGCGACACTGTGCCGCCCAGTGTGTATCTTTGTTACTTGTTGTCAGTGTGTGTCTCTGCAACTGGGTGTCAGTGTGTTTGTTTGTCTTACTGGCTGTCAGTGTGTGTCTGTGTTACTTGGTGTAAGTGTGAGTCATTGTTACTTGGTGTCAGTGTGTCTCTGTGTTACTGGGTGTCAGTGTGTTTGTTTGTCTTACTGGCTGTCAGTGTGTGTCTGTGTTACTTGGTGTAAGTGTGTGTCTTTGTTACTTGGTGTCCGTGTGTGTCTGTGTTACTGGCTGTCAGTGCATGTCTTTGTTACTGGGTGTCAGTGTATGTCTTTGTTACTTGGTGTAAGTATGTGTCTGTGTTACTGGGTATCAGTGTGTGTCTTTGTTACTTTGTGCAAGCGTGTGTCTGTGTTACTGGGTATCAGTGTATGTCTTTGTTACTGGGTGTCAATGTCTGTCTTTGTGACTTGGTGTCAGTGTATATCTTTGTTACTTGGTGTAAGTGTGTGTCTGTGTTACTGGGTAACAGTGTATGTCTTTGTTACTTGGTGTCAGTGTAAGTATTTGTTACTGGGTGTCAGTGTGTGTCTTTGTGACTTGGTGACAGTGTATTTCTTTGTTACTTGGTGTAAGTGTGTGTCTGTGTTACTGGGTATCAGTGTATGTTTTTGTTACTTGGTGTCAGTGTATTTCAAAATACTTGGTGTAAGTGTATGTCTTTGTTACTTGGTGTCCGTGTATGTCTTTGTTACTTGGTGTCAGTCTGTGACTCTGTTACTGAGTATCAGTGTATGTCTTTGTTACTTGGGGTCCTTGTGTGTCTGTGTTACTGGGTTTCAGTTTATGTCTTTGTTACTTGGTGTCAGTGTATGTCTTGGTTATTTGGTGTAAGTGTGTGTCTGTGTTACTGGGTATCAGTGTCTGTCTTTGTTACTTGGTGTAAGTGTGTGTCTGTGTTACTGGGTATCAGTGTATGTCTTTGTTACTTGGTGTCAGTGTATGTCTGTGTTACTTGGTGCAAGTGTGTGTCTGTGTTACTGGGTATCAGTGCATGTCTTTGTTACTTGGTGTCAGTGTATGTCTGTGTTACCTGGTGTAAGTGTGTGTCTGTGTTACTGGGTATCAGTGTATGTCTTTGTTACTTGGTGTCAGTGTATATCTGTGTTACTTGGTGCAAGTGTGTGTCTGTGTTACTGGGTATCAGTGCATGTCTTTGTTACTTGGTGTCATTGTATATCTGTGTTACTTGGTGTAAGTGTGTGTCTTTGTTACTTGCTGCAATTGTATGTCTTTGTTACTTGGTGTCAGTGTATATCTGTGTTACTTGGTGTAAGTGTATGTCTTTGTTACTTGGTGTAAGTGTGTGTCTGTGTTACTTGGTGTAAGTGTTTGTCTGTTTTCCTGGGTATCAGTGTCGGTCTTTGTTACTTGGTGTAAGTGTATGTCTTTGTTACTTGGTGTCAGTGTATGTGTTTGTGACTTGGTGTCATTGTATGTCTTAGTTACTGGGTGTCAGTGCATGTCTTTGTTACTTGGTGCAAGTGTATGTCAAAATACTTGGTGTAAGTGTATGTCTTTGCTACTTGGTGTAATTGTCTGTCTTTGTTTCTTGGTTTAAGTATGTGTCTTTGTTACTTGGTGTCAGTGTCTGTCTGTGTTACTTGGTGTAAGTGTGTGTCTTTGTTACTTGGTGTAAGTGCATGTCTTTGTTACTTGGTGTCAGTGTATGTCTTTGTTACTTGGTGTAAGTGTGCGTCTGTGTTATTGGGGATCAGTGTATGTCTTTGTGACTTGGTGTCAGTGTATGTCTTTGTTACTGGGTGTCAGTGTGTGTCTTTGTGAGTTGGTGTCAGTGTATGTCTTTGTTACTTGGTGTCATTATGTGTCTGTGATACTGGGTATCAGTGTATGACTTTATTACTTGGTGTCAGTGTATATCTTTGTTACTTGGTGTCAGTGTATGTGTTTGTGACTTGTTGTCAGTGGATGTCTTTGATACTGGTTGTCAGTGTATGTCATTGTTACTTGGTGTAAGTGTATGCCAAAATACTTGGTGTAAGTGTATGTCTGTGTTACTTGGTGTCAGTGTATGTCTTTGTTACTTGGTGTAAGTGTGCGTCTGTGTTACTGGGTATCAGTGTATGTCTTTGTTACTTGGTATCAGTGTATGTCTTTGTGACTTGGTGTCAGTGTATGTCTTTGTTACTGGGTGTCAGTGTGTGTCTTTGTGACTTGGTGTCAGTGTATGTCTTTGTTACTTGTTGTAATTGTGTGTCTGTGATACTGGGTATCAGAGTATGTCTTTGTTACTTGGTGTCAGTGTATGTCTGTGTTACTTGGTGTAAGTGTGTGTCTGTGTATCAGTGTATGTCTTTGTGACTTGGTGTCAGTGTATGTCTTTGTTACTGGGTGTCAGTGTGTGTCTTTGTGACTTGGTGTCAGTGTGTGTCTGTGTTACTGTGTATCAGTATATGTCTTTGTTACTTGGTGTACGTGGATGTCTTTGTTACTTGGTGTCAGTGTAAATGTTTGTTACTTGGTGCAAGTGTATGTCAAAATACTTGGTGTAAGTGTATGTCTTTGTTACTTGGTGTAATTGTCTGTCTTTGTTTCTTGGTTTAAGTATGTGTCTTTGTTACTTGGTGTCAGTGTCTGTCTGTGTTCCTTGGTGTAAGTGTGTGTCTTTGTTACTTGGTGTAAGTGCATGTCTTTGTTACTTGGTGTCAGTGTATGTCTTTGTTACTTGGTGTAAGTGTGCGTCTGTGTTATTGGGGATCAGTGTATGTCTTTGTGACTTGGTGTCAGTGTATGTCTTTGTTACTGGGTGTCAGTGTGTGTCTTTGTGAGTTGGTGTCAGTGTATGTCTTTGTTACTTGGTGTCATTATGTGTCTGTGATACTGGGTATCAGTGTATGACTTTATTACTTGGTGTCAGTGTATATCTTTGTTACTTGGTGTCAGTGTATGTGTTTGTGACTTGTTGTCAGTGGATGTCTTTGATACTGGTTGTCAGTGTATGTCTTTGTTACTTGGTGTAAGTGTATGCCAAAATACTTGGTGTAAGTGTATGTCTGTGTTACTTGGTGTAAGTGTATGTCTTTGTTACTTGGTGTAAGTTTGCGTCTGTGTTACTGGGTATCAGTGTATGTCTTTGTTACTTGGTATCAGTGTATGTCTTTGTGACTTGGTGTCAGTGTATGTCTTTGTTACTGGGTGTCAGTGTGTGTCTTTGTGACTTGGTGTCAGTGTATGTCTTTGTTACTTGTTGTAATTGTGTGTCTGTGATACTGGGTATCAGTGTATGTCTTTGTTACTTGGTGTCAGTGTATGTCTGTGTTACTTGGTGTAAGTGTGTGTCTGTGTATCAGTGTATGTCTTTGTGACTTGGTGTCAGTGTATGTCTTTGTTACTGGGTGTCAGTGTGTGTCTTTGTGACTTGGTGTCAGTGTGTGTCTGTGTTACTGTGTATCAGTATATGTCTTTGTTACTTGGTGTACGTGGATGTCTTTGTTACTTGGTGTCAGTGTATGTGTTTGTTACTTGGTGTAAGTGCATGTCAAAATATTTGTGTAAGTGTATGTCTGTGTTACTCGGTGTAAGTGTATGTTTTTGTTACCTGGTGTAAGTGTGTGTCTTTGTTACTTGGTGTCAGTGTGTGTCTGCGTTATTGGGTGTCAGTGTGTTTGTTTGTCATACTGGCTGTCAGTGTGTGTCTGTGTTACTTGGTGTAAGTGTGTGTCTTTGTTACTTGGTGTCCGTGTGTGTCTGTGTTACTGGCTGTCAGAGCATGTCTTTGTTACTGGGTGTCAGTGTATGTCTTTGTTACTTGGTGTAAGTATGTGTCTGTGTTACTGGGTATCAGTGTGTGTCTTTGTTACTTGGTGTAAGCGTGTGTCTGTGTTACTGGGTATCAGTGTATGTCTTTGTTACTGGGTGTCAATGTATGTCTTTGTGACTTGGTGTCAGTGTATGTCTTTGTTACTTGGTGTAAGTTTGTGTCTGTGTTACTGGGTATCAGTGTATGTCTTTGTTACTTGGTGTCAGTGTAAGTCCTTGTTACTGGCTGTCAGTGCATGTCTTTGTTACTGGGTGTCAGTGTATGTCTTTGTTACTTGGTGTAAGTATGTGTCTGTGTTACTGGGTATCAGTGTGTGTCTTTGTTACTTGGTGTAAGCGTGTGTCTGTGTTACTGGGTATCAGTGTATGTCTTTGTTACTGGGTGTCAATGTATGTCTTTGTGACTTGGTGTCAGTGTATGTCTTTGTTACTTGGTGTAAGTTTGTGTCTGTGTTACTGGGTATCAGTGTATGTCTTTGTTACTTGGTGTCAGTGTAAGTCCTTGTTACTGGGTGTCAGTGTGTGTCTTTGTGACTTGGTGTCAGTGTATTTCTTTGTTACTTGGTGTAAGTGTGTGTCTGTGTTACTGGGTATCAGTGTATGTCTTTGTTACTTGGTGTCAGTGCATGTCAAAATTCTTGGTGTAAGTGTATGTCTTTGTTACTTGGTGTCCGTGTATGTCTTTGTTACTTGGTGTCAGTGTGTGTCTCTGTTACTGAGTATCAGTGTATGTCTTTGTTACTTGGTGTCCTTGTGTGTCTGTGTTACTGGGTGTCAGTTTATGTCTTTGTTACTTGGTGTCAGTGTATGTCTTTGTTATTTGTTGTAAGTTTGTGTCTGTGTTACTGGGTATCAGTGTCTGTCTTTGTTACTTGGTGTAGGTGTGTGTCTGTGTAACTGGGTATCAGTGTATGTCTCTGTTGCTTGGTGTCAGTGTATGTCTGTGTTACTTGGTGCAAGTGTGTGCCTGTTTTACTGGGTATCAGTGCATGTCTTTGTTACTTGGTGTCAGTGTATGTCTGTGTTACCTGGTGTAAGTGTGTGTCTGTGTTACTGGGTATCAGTGTATTTATTTGTTACTTGGTGTCAGTGGATGTCTGTGTTACTTGGTGCAAGTGTGTGTCTGTGTTACTGGGTATCAGTGCATGTCTTTGTTACTTGGTGTCATTGTATATCTGTGTTACTTGGTGTAAGTGTGTGTCTTTGTTACTTGCTGCAATTGTATGTCTTTGTTACTTGGTGTAAGTGTGTGTCTGTGTTACTGGGTATCAGTGTTTGTCTTTGTTACTTGGTGTAATTGTATCTCTTTGTTACTTGGTGTAAGTGTGTGTCTTTGTTACTTGGTGTAAGTGTGTGTCTGTGTTACTGGGTATCAGTGTATGTCTTTGTTACTTGGTTTCAGTGTATGTCAAAATACTTCGTGTAAGTGTATGTCTTTGTTACTTGGTGTCCGTGTATGTCTTTGTTACTTGGTGTCAGTGTGTGTCTCTGTTACTGAGTATCAGTGCATCTCTTTGTTACTTGGTGTCAGTGTATGTCAAATTACTTGGTGTAATTGTCTGTCTTTGTTACTTGGTGTTAGTGTGTGTCTTTGTAACTTGGTGTCAGTGTATGTCTCTGTTCCTTGGTGTAAGTGTGAGTCTTTGTTACTTGGTGTAAGTGTATGTCTTTGTTACTTGGTGTCCGTGTATGTCTTTGTTACTTGGTGTCAGTGTGTGTCTGTGATACTGGGTATCAGTGTATGTCTTTGTTACTTGGTGTCAGTGTATGTCTTTCTTACAGGGTGTCAGTGTGTGTCTTTGTGAATTGGTGTCAGTGTATGTGTTTGTGACTTGTTGTCAGTGGATGTCTTTGTTACTCGGTGTCAGTGTATGTCTTCGTTACCTGGTGACAGTGCATATCTTTGATACTTGGTGCAAGTGTCTGTCTGTGTTACTGGGTATCAGTGTATGTCTGTGTTCCTGGGGGTCAGTGTATGTCTGTGTTACTTGGTGTCAGTGTATGTCTTTGTTACTTGGTGTAAGTGTGTGTCTGTGTTACTGGGTATCAGTGTATGTCTTTGTTACTTGGTGTAAGTGTATCTCTTTGTTACTTGGTGTCAGTGTATGTGTTTGTGACTTGGTGTCATTGTATGTCTTAGTTACTGGGTGTCAGTGCATGTCTTTGTTACTTGGTGCAAGTGTATGTCTTTGTTACTTGTTGTCAGTTTGTGTCTGTCAGAATGGGGATCAGTGCATGTCTGTGTTACTGTGTATCAGTGCGTGTTACTGGGTGTCTGTGTGTGTCTGTGACTCCAGGTGTCAGTATTTCGTTTAGTTTCGAGATACAGCACTGAAACAGTCCCTTCGGCCCACCGAGTCTGTGCCGACCATCAACCAACCATTTATACTAATCCTACACGAATCCCATATTCCAATGACATCCCCACCGGTCCCGATATTTTTCCCTACCATCTACCTATACTAGGGGCAATTTATAATGGCCAATTAACCTACCAACCTGCAAGTCTTTGGCATGTGGGAGGAAACCGGAGCACCCGGAGGAAACCCACGCAGACACAGGGAGAAATTGCAAACTCCGCACAGGCAGTACCCAGAATCGAACCCGGATCCCTGGAGCTGTGAGGCTGCAGTGCTAACCACTGCGCCACTGTGCCGCCCACTGTGTATCTGTGTCACTTGTTGTCAGTGTGTGTCTCTGCTACTGGGTGTCAGTGTGTTTGTTTGTCTTACTGGCTGTCAGTGTGTGTCTGTGTTACTTGGTGTAAGTGTGTGTCTTTGTTACTTGATGTCCGTGTGTGACTGTGTTACTGGGTGTCAGTGCATGTCATTGTTACTTGGTGTAAGTGTGTGTCTGTGTTACTGGGAATTAGTGTGTGTCTTTGTTACTTGGTGTAAGTGTGTGTCTGTGTTACTGGGTATCAGTGTATTTCTTTGTTACTGGGTATCAGTGTATGTCTTTGTGACTTGGTGTCAGTGTATGTCTTTGTCACTGGGTGTCAGTGTGTGTCTTTGTGACTTGGTGTCAGTGTATGTCTTTGTTACTTGGTGTAAGTGTGTGTCTGTGTTACTGGGTATCAGTGTATTTCTTTGTTACTTGGAATCAGTGTAAGTCTTTGTTACTGGGTGTCAGTGTGTGTCTTTGTGACTTGGTGTCAGTGTATGTCTTTGTTATTTGGTGTAAGTGTGTGTCTGTGTTACTGGGTATCAGTGTATGTCTTTGTTACTTGGTGTCAGTGTATGTCATAATACTTGGTGTCAGTGTATGTCTTTGATACTTGGTGTAATTGTCTGTCTTTGTTACTTGGTGTAAGTGTGTGTCTGTGTTCCTTGGTGTAAGTGTATGTCTTTGTTACTTGGTATAAGTGTGTGTCTTTGTTACTTGGTGTCCGTGTGTGTCTGTGTTACTGGGTGTCAGTGCATGTCATTGTTACTTGGTGTAAGTGTGTGTCTGTGTTACTGGGAATTAGTGTGTGTCTCTGTGCCTGGGTATCAGTGTATGTCTTTGTGACTTAGTGTCAGTGTATGTCTTTGTTACTGGGTGTCACTGTGTGTATTTGTGACTTGGTGTCAGTGTATGTCTTTGTTACTTGGTGTAAGTGTGTGTCTGTGTTACTGGGTATCAGTGTATTTCTTTGTTACTTGGTGTCAGTGTATGTCTCTGTTAATGGGTGTCAGTGTGCGTCTTTGTGACTTGGTGTCAGTGTATGTCTTTGTTACTTGGTGTAAGTGTGCGTCTGTGTTACTGGGTATCAGTGTATGTCTTTGTTACTTGGTGTCAGTGTATGTCAAAATACTTGGTGTAATTGTATGTCTTTGTTACTTGGTGTAATTGTCTGTCTTTGTTACTTGGTGTAATTGTGTGTCTTTGTTACTTGATGTCAGTGGATGTCTGTGTTCCTTGGTGTAAGTGTGTGTCTTTGTTACTTGGTGTCAGTGTATGTCTGTGTTCCTTGGTGTAAGTGTGTGTCTTTGTTACTTGGTGTAAGTGTATGTCTTTGTTACTTGGTGTCAGTGTATGTCTTTGTTACTTGGTGTAAGTGTGTGTCGTGTTACTGGGTATCAGTGTATGTCCTTGTAACTTGTTGTCAGTGTGTGTCATAATACTTGGTGTCAGTGTATGTCTTTGATACTTGGTGTAATTGTCTGTCTTTGTTACTTGGTGTAAGTGTGTGTCTGTGTTCCTTGGTGTACGTGTATGTCTTTGTTACTTGGTGTAAGTGTATGTCTTTGTTACTTGGTGTCAGAGTGTGTCTTTGTGACTTGGTTCAGTGTATGTCTTTGTTACTTGGTGTAAGTGTGTGTATGTGATACTGGGTATCAGTGTATGTCTTTGTTACTTGGTGTCAGTGTATGTGTTTGTGACTTGTTGTCAGTGGATGGCTTTGTTACTGGGTGTCAGTGTTTGTCTTTGTTACTTGGTGTAAGTGTATGTCAAAATACTTGGTGTAAGTGTATGTCTGTGTTACTTGGTGTAAGTGTATGTCTTTGTTACTTGGTGTAAGTGTGCGTCTGTGTTACTGGGTATCAGTGTATTTCTTTGTTACTTGGTGTCAGTGTATGTCTCTGTTACTGGGTGTCAGTGTGCGTCTTTGTGACTTGGTGTCAGTGTATGTCTTTGTTACTTGGTGCAAGTGTGCGTCTGCGTTACTGGGTATCAGTGTATGTCTTTGTTACTTGGTGTCAGTGTATGTCAAAATACTTGGTGTAAGTGTATGTCTTTGTTACTTGGTGTAATTGTCTGTCTTTGTTACTTGGTGTAAGTGTGTGTCTTTGTTACTTGATGTCAGTGTATGTCTGTGTTCCTTGGTGTAAGTGTGTGTCTTTGTTACTTGGTGTAAGTGTTTGTCCTTGTTACTTGGTGTCAGTGTATGTCTGTGTTACTTGGTGTAAGTGTATGTCTTTGTTACTTGGTGTAAGTGTGTGTCTGTGTTACTGGGTATCAGTGTATGTCTTTGTTACTTGGTGTCAGTGTATGTCTGTGTTACTTGGTGTAAGCGTGTGTGACTGTTTGTCAGTGTGTTTCTGTGTTACTTGGTTTAAGTGTGTGTCTTTGTTACTTGGTGGAAGTGTTTGTCTGTTTTCCTGGGTATCAGTGTCTGTCTTTGTTACTTGCTGTCAGTGTATGTCTGTGTTACTTGGTGTAAGTGTGTGTCTGTGTTACTGGGTATCAGTGTGTGTCTTTGTTACTTGGTATCAGTGTATGTCTGTGTTACTTGGTGTAAGTGTGTGTCTGTGTGACTGTTTGTCAGTGTGTTTCTGTGTTACTTGGTTTAAGTGTGTGTCTTTGTTACTTGGTGTCCGTGTGTGTCTGTGTTACTGGGTGCCAGTGTATGTCTTTGTTACTGGGTGTCAGTGTGTGTCTTTGTGACTTGGTGTCAGTGTATGTCTGTGTTACTTGGTGTAAGTGTGTGTCTGTGTTACTAGGTATCAGTGTATGTCTTTGTTACTTGGTGTCAGTGTAAGTCTTTGTTACTGGGTGTCAGTGTGCGTCTTTGTGACTTGGTGTCAGTGTATGTCTGTGTTACTTGGTTTAAGTGTGTGTCTGTGTTACTGGGTATCAGTGTATGTCTTTGTTACTTGTTGTCATTGTATGTCAGAATACTTGGTGTATGTGTATGTCTTTGTTACTTGGTGTAATTGTCTGTCTTTGTTACTGGGTGTAAGTGTGTGTCTTTGTTACTTGGTGTCAGTGTATGTCTTTGTTACTTGGTGTCAGTGTGTGTCTGTGTTACTGGGTATCAGTGTATGTCTTTGTTACTTGGTGTCCTTGTGTGTCTGTGTTACTGGGTGTCAGTTTATGTCTTTGTTACTTGGTGTCAGTGTATGTCTTTGTTATTTGGTGTAATTGTGTATCAGTGTTACTGGGTATCAGTGTCTGTCTTTGTTACTTGATGTAAGTGTGTGTCTGCGTTACTGGGTATCAGTGTATGTCTTTGTTACTTTGTGTCAGTGTATGTCTGTGTTACTTGGTGTAAGTGTGTGTGTGTGTTACTGTGTATCAGTGTATGTCTTTGTTACTTGGTGTAAGTGTATGTCTTTGTTACTTGGTGTCAGTGTATGTCTTTGTTACTTGGTGTAAGTGTGTGTCTGTGTTACTGGGTATCAGTGTATGTCTTTGTTACTTGGTGTCAGTGTATGTCTGTGTTACTTGGTGTAAGCGTGTGTCTGTGTATCAGTGTATGTCTTTGTGACTAGGTGTCAGTGTATGTCTTTGTTACTGGGTGTCATTGTGTGTCTTTGTGACTTGGTGTCAGTGTATGTCTGTGTTACTGGGGTTCAGTGTTTGTCTGTGTTACTGGGGTTCAGTGTGTGTTTCTAACTGGGTGTCAGTGTGTGTCTGTGTTACTGGGTATCAGAGTCTGTCTTTGTTACTTGGTGTAAGTGTGTGTCTTTGTTACTTGGTGTAATTGTATGTCTTTGTTACTTGGTGTCAGTGTATGTCGTTGTTACTTGGTGTATGTGTATGTCTGTGTTACTTGGTGTAAGTGTGTGTCTGTGTGCCTGGGTTTCATTGTATGTCTTTGTTACTTGGTGTCAGTGTATGTCTGTGTTCTTTGGTGTAAATGTGTGTCTGTTTTACTGGGAGTCAGAGTGTGTCAGTGTTACTTGGTGTAAGTGTGTGTCTTTGTTACTTGGTGTCCGTGTGTGCCTTTGTTACTGGGTATCAGTGCATGTCTTTGTTACTTGGTGTCAGTGTATATCTGTGTTACTTGGTGTAAGTGTGTGTCTTTGTTACTTGGTGCAATTGTATGTCTTTGTTACTTGGTGTCAGTGTATGTCTGTGTTGCTTGGTTAAGTGTGTGTCTGTGTTACTTGGTGTAAGTGTTTGTCTGTTTTCCTGGGTATCAGTGTCTGTCTTTGTTACTTGGTGTCAGTGTATGTCTGTGTTACTTGGGGTAAGTGTGTGTCTGTGTCACTGGGTGTCAGTGTATGTCTTTGTTACTTGGTGTCCTTGTGTGTCTGTGTTACTGGGTGTCAGTTTATGTCTTTGTTACTTGGTGTCAGTGTCTGGCTTTGTTATTTGGTGTAAGTGTGTGTCTGTGTTACTGGGTATCAGTGTCTGTCTTTGTTACTTGGTGTAAGTGTGTGTCTGTGTTACTGGGTATCAGTGTATGTCTTTTTTACTTGGTGTCAGTGCATGTCTGTGTTACTTGGTGCAAGTGTGTGTCTGTGTTACTGGGTATCAATGCATGTCTTTGTTACTTGGTGTCAGTGTATGTCAGTGTTACCTGGTGTAAGTGTGTGTCTGTGTTACTGGGTATCAGTGTATGTCTTTGTTACTTGGTGTCAGTGTATGTCTGTGTTACTTGGTGCAAGTGTGTGTCTTTGTTACTGGGTATCAGTGCATGTCTTTGTTACTTGGTGTCATTGTATGTCTGTGTTACCTGGTGTAAGTGTGTGTCTGTGTTACTGGGTATCAGTGTATGTCTTTGTTACTTGGTGTCAGTGTATGTCTTTGTTACTTGGTGTCAGTGAACGTCTGTGTTAATGGGGGTCAGTGTGTGTCTGTTTTACTGGGAGTCAGTGTATGTCTTTGTTACTTGGTGTCAGTGTATGTATTTGTTACTTGGTGTCAGTGTACGTCTGTGTTACTTGGTGTAAGTGTGTGTCTGTGTATCAGTGTATGTCTTTGTGACTAGGTGTCAGTGTATGTCTTTGTTACTGGGGGTCAGTGTGTGTCTGTTTTACTGGGAGTCAGTGTATGTCTGTGTTACTTGGTGTAAGTGTGTGTCTTTGTTACTTGGTGTCCGTGTGTGTCTTTGTTACTGGGTTTCAGTGCATGTCTTTGTTACTTGGTGTCATTGTACATCTGTGTTACTTGGTGTAAGTGTGTGTCTTTGTTACTTGGTGTCAGTGTATGTCTGTGTTACTTGGTGTAAGTGTATGTCTTTGTTACTTGGTGTAAGTGTGTGTCTTTGTTACTTGGTGTAAGTCTTTGTCTGTTTTCCTGGGAACCAGTGTCTGTCTTTGTTACTTGGTGTCAGTGTATGTCTGTGTTACTTGGTGTAAGTTTGTGTCTGTGTTACTGGGTATCAGTGTATGTCTTTGTTACTTGGTGTCAGTGTATGTCTGTGTTACTTGGTGTAAGTGTGTGTCTGTGTTACTGGGTGTCAGTGTGTTTCTGTGTTACTTGGTTTAAGTGTGTGTCTTTGTTACTTGGTGTCCGTGTGTGTCTGTGTTACTGGGTGTCAGTGTATGTCTTTGTTACTGGGTGTCTGTGTGCGTCTTTGTGACTTGGTATCAGTGTATGTCTTTGTTACTTGGTGTCTGTGTAAGTCTTTGTTACTGAGTGTCAGTGTGCGTCTTTGTGAGTTGGTCTCAGTGTATGTCTTTGTTACTTGGTTTAAGTGTGTGTCTGTGTTACTGGGTATCAGTGTATGTCTTTGTTACTTGGTGTCAGTGTATGTCTGTGTTACTTGGTGTAAGTGTGTGTGTGTGTGTTACTGGGTGTCAGTGTGTTTCTGTGTTACTTGGTTTAAGTGTGTGTCTTTGTTACTAGGTATCAGTGTATGTCTTTGTTACTGGGTGTCAGTGTGCGTCTTTGTGACTTGGTCTCAGTGTATGTCTTTGTTACTTGGTTTAAGTGTGTGTCTGTGTTACTGGGTATCAGTGTATTTCTTTGTTACTTGGTGTAATTGTCTGTCTTTGTTACTTGGTGTAAGTGTGTGTCTTTGTTACTTGGTGTCAGTGTATGTCTGTATTCCTTGGTGTAAGTGTGTGTCTTTGTTACTGGCTGTAAGTGTATGTCTTTGTTACTTGGTGTCAGTGTATGTCTTTGTTACTTGGTGTCAGTGTGTGTCTGTGTTACTGGGTATCAGTGTATGTCTTTGTTATTTGGTGTAAGTGTGTGTCTGTGTTACTGGGTATCAGTGTATGTCTTTGTTACTTTGTGTCAGTGTATGTCTGTGTTACTTGGTGTAAGTGTGCGTCTGTGTTACTGTGTATCAGTGTATGTCTTTGTTACTTGGTATCAGTGTATGTCTTTGTTACTTGGTGTCAGTGTATGTCTTTGTTACTTGGTGTAAGTGTGTGTCTGTGTTACTGGGTATCATTGCATGTCTTTGTTACTTGGTGTCAGTGTATGTCTGTGTATCAGTGTATGTCTTTGTGACTAGGTGTCAGTGTATGTCTTTGTTACTGGGTGTCATTGTGTGTCTTTGTGACTTGGTGTCAGTGTATGTCTGTGTTACTGGGGGTCAGTGTCTGTCTGTGTTACTGGGGTTCAGTGTGTGCTTCTAACTGGGTGTCAGTGTGTGTCTGTGTTACTGGGTATCAGAGTCTGTCTTTGTTACTTGGTGTAAGTGTGTGTCTTTGTTACTTGGTGTAATTGTATGTCTTTGTTACTTGGTGTCAGTGTATGTCGTTGTTACTTATTGTATGTGTGTGTCTGTGTTCGTTGGTGTAAGTGTGTGTCTGTGTGACTGGGTTTCATTGTATGTCTTTGTTACTTGGTGTCAGTGTATGTCTGTGTTCTTTGGCGTAAGTGTGTGTCTGTTTTACTGGGAGTCAGTGTGTGTCAGTGTTACTTGGTGTAAGTGTGTGTCTTTGTTACTTGGTGTCAGTGTGTGCCTTTGTTACTGGGTGTCAGTGCATGTCTTTGTTACTTGGTGTCAGTGTATATCTGTGTTACTTGGTAAGTGTGTGTCTTTGTTACTTGGTGCAATTGTATGTCTTTGTTACTTGGTGTCAGTGTATGTCTGTGTTGCGTGGTGTAAGTGTATGTCTTTGTTACTTGTTGTCAGTGTATATCTGTGTTACTTGGTGTAAGTGTGTGTCTCTGTTACTTGGTGTAAGTGTTTGTCTGTTTTCCTGGGTATCAGTGTCTGTCTTTGTTACTTGGTGTCAGTGTATGTCTGTGTTACTTGGTGTTAGTGTGTGTCTGTGTCACTGGGTGTCAGTGTATGTCTTTGTTACTTGGTGTCAGTGTATGTCTTTGTTACTTGGTGTAAGTGTGTGTCTGTGTTACTGGGTACCAGTGTATGGCTTTGTTACTTGGTGTCAGTGTATGACAAAATACTTGGTGTAATTGTATGTCTTTGTTACTTGGTGTTATTGTCTGTCTTTGTTACTAGTTGTCAGTGTATGTCTTTGTTACTTGGTGTCCTTGTGTGTCTGGTTTACTGGGTGTCAGCTTATGTCTTTGTTACTTGGTGTCAGTGTATGTCTGTGTTCTTTGGTGTAAATGTGTGTCTGTTTTACTGGGAGTCAGAGTGTGTCAGTGTTACTTGGTGTAAGTGTGTGTCTTTGTTACTTGGTGTCCGTGTGTGCCTTTGTTACTGGGTATCATTGCATGTCTTTGTTACTTGGTGTCAGTGTATATCTGTGTTACTTGGTGTAAGTGTGTGTCTTTGTTACTTGGTGCAATTGTATGTCTTTGTTACTTGGTGTCAGTGTATGTCTGTGTTGCTTGGTTAAGTGTGTGTCTGTGTTACTTGGTGTAAGTGTTTGTCTGTTTTCCTGGGTATCAGTGTCTGTCTTTGTTACTTGGTGTCAGTGCATGTCTGTGTTACTTGGTGCAAGTGTGTGTCTGTGTTACTGGGTATCAGTGCATGTCTTTGTTACTTGGTGTCAGTGTATGTCAGTGTTACCTGGTGTAAGTGTGTGTCTGTGTTACTGGGTATCAGTGTATGTCTTTGTTACTTGGTGTCAGTGTATGTCTGTGTTACTTGGTGCAAGTGTGTGTCTTTGTTACTGGGTATCAGTGCATGTCTTTGTTACTTGGTGTCATTGTATGTCTGTGTTACCTGGTGTAAGTGTGTGTCTGTGTTACTGGGTATCAGTGTATGTCTTTGTTACTTGGTGTCAGTGTATGTCTTTGTTACTTGGTGTCAGTGAACGTCTGTGTTAATGGGGGTCAGTGTGTGTCTCTTTTACTGGGAGTCAGTGTATGTCTTTGTTACTTGGTGTCAGTGTATGTATTTGTTACTTGGTGTCAGTGTACGTCTGTGTTACTTGGTGTAAGTGTGTGTCTGTGTATCAGTGTATGTCTTTGTGACTAGGTGTCAGTGTATGTCTTTGTTACTGGGGGTCAGTGTGTGTCTGTTTTACTGGGAGTCAGTGTATGTCTGTGTTACTTGGTGTAAGTGTGTGTCTTTGTTACTTGGTGTCCGTGTGTGTCTTTGTTACTGGGTTTCAGTGCATGTCTTTGTTACTTGGTGTCATTGTACATCTGTGTTACTTGGTGTAAGTGTGTGTCTTTGTTACTTGGTGTCAGTGTATGTCTGTGTTACTTGGTGTAAGTGTATGTCTTTGTTACTTGGTGTAAGTGTGTGTCTTTGTTACTTGGTGTAAGTCTTTGTCTGTTTTCCTGGGAACCAGTGTCTGTCTTTGTTACTTGGTGTCAGTGTATGTCTGTGTTACTTGGTGTAAGTTTGTGTCTGTGTTACTGGGTATCAGTGTATGTCTTTGTTACTTGGTGTCAGTGTATGTCTGTGTTACTTGGTGTAAGTGTGTGTCTGTGTTACTGGGTGTCAGTGTGTTTCTGTGTTACTTGGTTTAAGTGTGTGTCTTTGTTACTTGGTGTCCGTGTGTGTCTGTGTTACTGGGTGTCAGTGTATGTCTTTGTTACTGGGTGTCTGTGTGCGTCTTTGTGACTTGGTATCAGTGTATGTCTTTGTTACTTGGTGTCTGTGTAAGTCTTTGTTACTGAGTGTCAGTGTGCGTCTTTGTGAGTTGGTCTCAGTGTATGTCTTTGTTACTTGGTTTAAGTGTGTGTCTGTGTTACTGGGTATCAGTGTATGTCTTTGTTACTTGGTGTCAGTGTATGTCTGTGTTACTTGGTGTAAGTGTGTGTGTGTGTGTTACTGAGTGTCAGTGTGTTTCTGTGTTACTTGGTTTAAGTGTGTGTCTTTGTTACTAGGTATCAGTGTATGTCTTTGTTACTGGGTGTCAGTGTGCGTCTTTGTGACTTGGTCTCAGTGTATGTCTTTGTTACTTGGTTTAAGTGTGTGTCTGTGTTACTGGGTATCAGTGTATTTCTTTGTTACTTGGTGTAATTGTCTGTCTTTGTTACTTGGTGTAAGTGTGTGTCTTTGTTACTTGGTGTCAGTGTATGTCTGTATTCCTTGGTGTAAGTGTGTGTCTTTGTTACTGGCTGTAAGTGTATGTCTTTGTTACTTGGTGTCAGTGTATGTCTTTGTTACTTGGTGTCAGTGTGTGTCTGTGTTACTGGGTATCAGTGTATGTCTTTGTTATTTGGTGTAAGTGTGTGTCTGTGTTACTGGGTATCAGTGTATGTCTTTGTTACTTTGTGTCAGTGTATGTCTGTGTTACTTGGTGTAAGTGTGCGTCTGTGTTACTGTGTATCAGTGTATGTCTTTGTTACTTGGTATCAGTGTATGTCTTTGTTACTTGGTGTCAGTGTATGTCTTTGTTACTTGGTGTAAGTGTGTGTCTGTGTTACTGGGTATCAGTGTATGTCTTTGTTACTTGGTGTCAGTGTATGTCTGTGTATCAGTGTATGTCTTTGTGACTAGGTGTCAGTGTATGTCTTTGTTACTGGGTGTCATTGTGTGTCTTTGTGACTTGGTGTCAGTGTATGTCTGTGTTACTGGGGGTCAGTGTCTGTCTGTGTTACTGGGGTTCAGTGTGAGCTTCTAACTGGGTGTCAGTGTGTGTCTGTGTTACTGGGTATCAGAGTCTGTCTTTGTTACTTGGTGTAAGTGTGTGTCTTTGTTACTTGGTGTAATTGTATGTCTTTGTTACTTGGTGTCAGTGTATGTCGTTGTTACTTGGTGTATGTGTGTGTCTGTGTTCGTTGGTGTAAGTGTGTGTCTGTGTGACTGGGTTTCATTGTATGTCTTTGTTACTTGGTGTCAGTGTATGTCTGTGTTCTTTGGCGTAAGTGTGTGTCTGTTTTACTGGGAGTCAGTGTGTGTCAGTGTTACTTGGTGTAAGTGTGTGTCTTTGTTACTTGGTGTCAGTGTGTGCCTTTGTTACTGGGTGTCAGTGCATGTCTTTGTTACTTGGTGTCAGTGTATATCTGTGTTACTTGGTAAGTGTGTGTCTTTGTTACTTGGTGCAATTGTATGTCTTTGTTACTTGGTGTCAGTGTATGTCTGTGTTGCGTGGTGTAACTGTATGTCTTTGTTACTTGGTGTCAGTGTATATCTGTGTTACTTGGTGTAAGTGTGTGTCTCTGTTACTTGGTGTAAGTGTTTGTCTGTTTTCCTGGGTATCAGTGTCTGTCTTTGTTACTGGGTGTCAGTGTATGTCTTTGTTACTTGGTGTCAGTGTATGTCTTTGTTACTTGGTGTAAGTGTGTGTCTGTGTTACTGGGTACCAGTGTATGGCTTTGTTACTTGGTGTCAGTGTATGACAAAATACTTGGTGTAATTGTATGTCTTTGTTACTTGGTGTTATTGTCTGTCTTTGTTACTAGTTGTCAGTGTATGTCTTTGTTACTTGGTGTCCTTGTGTGTCTGGTTTACTGGGTGTCAGCTTATGTCTTTGTTACTTGGTGTCAGTGTATGTCTGTGTTCTTTGGTGTAAATGTGTGTCTGTTTTACTGGGAGTCAGAGTGTGTCAGTGTTACTTGGTGTAAGTGTGTGTCTTTGTTACTTGGTGTCCGTGTGTGCCTTTGTTACTGGGTATCAGTGCATGTCTTTGTTACTTGGTGTCAGTGTATATCTGTGTTACTTGGTGTAAGTGTGTGTCTTTGTTACTTGGTGCAATTGTATGTCTTTGTTACTTGGTGTCAGTGTATGTCTGTGTTGCTTGGTTAAGTGTGTGTCTGTGTTACTTGGTGTAAGTGTTTGTCTGTTTTCCTGGGTATCAGTGTCTGTCTTTGTTACTTGGTGTCAGTGTATGTCTGTGTTACTTGGGGTAAGTGTGTGTCTGTGTCACTGGGTGTCAGTGTATGTCTTTGTTACTTGGTGTCCTTGTGTGTCTGTGTTACTGGGTGTCAGTTTATGTCTTTGTTACTTGGTGTCAGTGTCTGGCTTTGTTATTTGGTGTAAGTGTGTGTCTGTGTTACTGGGTATCAGTGTCTGTCTTTGTTACTTGGTGTAAGTGTGTGTCTGTGTTACTGGGTATCAGTGTATGTCTTTTTTACTTGGTGTCAGTGCATGTCTGTGTTACTTGGTGCAAGTGTGTGTCTGTGTTACTGGGTATCAGTGCATGTCTTTGTTACTTGGTGTCAGTGTATGTCAGTGTTACCTGGTGTAAGTGTGTGTCTGTGTTACTGGGTATCAGTGTATGTCTTTGTTACTTGGTGTCAGTGTATGTCTGTGTTACTTGGTGCAAGTGTGTGTCTTTGTTACTTCGTATCAGTGCATGTCTTTGTTACTTGGTGTCATTGTATGTCTGTGTTACCTGGTGTAAGTGTGTGTCTGTGTTACTGGGTATCAGTGTATGTCTTTGTTACTTGGTGTCAGTGTATGTCTTTGTTACTTGGTGACAGTGAACGTCTGTGTTAATGGGGGTCAGTGTGTGTCTGTTTTACTGGGAGTCAGTGTATGTCTTTGTTACTTGGTGTCAGTGTATGTATTTGTTACTTGGTGTCAGTGTACGTCTGTGTTACTTGGTGTAAGTGTGTGTCTGTGTATCAGTGTATGTCTTTGTGACTAGGTGTCAGTGTATGTCTTTGTTACTGGGGGTCAGTGTGTGTCTGTTTTACTGGGAGTCAGTGTATGTCTGTGTTACTTGGTGTAAGTGTGTGTCTTTGTTACTTGGTGTCCGTGTGTGTCTTTGTTACTGGGTTTCAGTGCATGTCTTTGTTACTTGGTGTCATTGTACATCTGTGTTACTTGGTGTAAGTGTGTGTCTTTGTTACTTGGTGCAATTGTATGTCTTTGTTACTTGGTGTCAGTGTATGTCTGTGTTACTTGGTGTAAGTGTATGTCTTTGTTACTTGGTGTAAGTGTGTGTCTTTGTTACTTGGTGTAAGTCTTTGTCTGTTTTCCTGGGAACCAGTGTCTGTCTTTGTTACTTGGTGTCAGTGTATGTCTGTGTTACTTGGTGTAAGTTTGTGTCTGTGTTACTGGGTATCAGTGTATGTCTTTGTTACTTGGTGTCAGTGTATGTCTGTGTTACTTGGTGTAAGTGTGTGTCTGTGTTACTGGGTGTCAGTGTGTTTCTGTGTTACTTGGTTTAAGTGTGTGTCTTTGTTACTTGGTGTCCGTGTGTGTCTGTGTTACTGGGTGTCAGTGTATGTCTTTGTTACTGGGTGTCTGTGTGCGTCTTTGTGACTTGGTATCAGTGTATGTCTTTGTTACTTGGTGTCTGTGTAAGTCTTTGTTACTGAGTGTCAGTGTGCGTCTTTGTGAGTTGGTCTCAGTGTATGTCTTTGTTACTTGGTTTAAGTGTGTGTCTGTGTTACTGGGTATCAGTGTATGTCTTTGTTACTTGGTGTCAGTGTATGTCTGTGTTACTTGGTGTAAGTGTGTGTGTGTGTTACTGGGTGTCAGTGTGTTTCTGTGTTACTTGGTTTAAGTGTGTGTCTTTGTTACTAGGTATCAGTGTATGTCTTTGTTACTGGGTGTCAGTGTGCGTCTTTGTGACTTGGTCTCAGTGTATGTCTTTGTTACTTGGTTTAAGTGTGTGTCTGTGTTACTGGGTATCAGTGTATTTCTTTGTTACTTGGTGTAATTGTCTGTCTTTGTTACTTGGTGTAAGTGTGTGTCTTTGTTACTTGGTGTCAGTGTATGTCTGTATTCCTTGGTGTAAGTGTGTGTCTTTGTTACTGGCTGTAAGTGTATGTCTTTGTTACTTGGTGTCAGTGTATGTCTTTGTTACTTGGTGTCAGTGTGTGTCTGTGTTACTGGGTATCAGTGTATGTCTTTGTTATTTGGTGTAAGTGTGTGTCTGTGTTACTGGGTATCAGTGTATGTCTTTGTTACTTTGTGTCAGTGTATGTCTGTGTTACTTGGTGTAAGTGTGCGTCTGTGTTACTGTGTATCAGTGTATGTCTTTGTTACTTGGTATCAGTGTATGTCTTTGTTACTTGGTGTCAGTGTATGTCTTTGTTACTTGGTGTAAGTGTGTGTCTGTGTTACTGGGTATCAGTGTATGTCTTTGTTACTTGGTGTCAGTGTATGTCTGTGTATCAGTGTATGTCTTTGTGACTAGGTGTCAGTGTATGTCTTTGTTACTGGGTGTCATTGTGTGTCTTTGTGACTTGGTGTCAGTGTATGTCTGTGTTACTGGGGGTCAGTGTCTGTCTGTGTTACTGGGGTTCAGTGTGTGCTTCTAACTGGGTGTCAGTGTGTGTCTGTGTTACTGGGTATCAGAGTCTGTCTTTGTTACTTGGTGTAAGTGTGTGTCTTTGTTACTTGGTGTAATTGTATGTCTTTGTTACTTGGTGTCAGTGTATGTCGTTGTTACTTGGTGTATGTGTGTGTCTGTGTTCGTTGGTGTAAGTGTGTGTCTGTGTGACTGGGTTTCATTGTATGTCTTTGTTACTTGGTGTCAGTGTATGTCTGTGTTCTTTGGTGTAAGTGTGTGTCTGTTTTACTGGGAGTCAGTGTGTGTCTTTGTTACTTGGTGTCAGTGTGTGCCTTTGTTACTGGGTGTCAGTGCATGTCTTTGTTACTTGGTGTCAGTGTATATCTGTGTTACTTGGTAAGTGTGTGTCTTTGTTACTTGGTGCAATTGTATGTCTTTGTTACTTGGTGTCAGTGTATGTCTGTGTTGCGTGGTGTAAGTGTATGTCTTTGTTACTTGGTGTCAGTGTATATCTGTGTTACTTGGTGTAAGTGTGTGTCTCTGTTACTTGGTGTAAGTGTTTGTCTGTTTTCCTGGGTATCAGTGTCTGTCTTTGTTACTTGGTGTCAGTGTATGTCTGTGTTACTTGGTGTTAGTGTGTGTCTGTGTCACTGGGTGTCAGTGTATGTCTTTGTTACTTGGTGTCAGTGTATGTCTTTGTTACTTGGTGTAAGTGTGTGTCTGTGTTACTGGGTACCAGTGTATGGCTTTGTTACTTGGTGTCAGTGTATGACAAAATACTTGGTGTAATTGTATGTCTTTGTTACTTGGTGTTATTGTCTGTCTTTGTTACTAGTTGTCAGTGTATGTCTTTGTTACTTGGTGTCCTTGTGTGTCTGGTTTACTGGGTGTCAGCTTATGTCTTTGTTACTTGGTGTCAGTGTATGGCTGTGTTACTTGATTTAAGTGTGTGTCTTTGTTACTTGGTGTAAGTGTATGACTTTGTTACTTGGTATCAGTGTCTGTCTTTGTTAATTGGTGTAAGTGTGTGTCTGTGTTAATTGGTGTAGGTGTATGTCTTTGTTAAATGGTGCAAGTGTATGTCAAAATACTTGGTGCAAGTGTATGTCTTTGTTACTTGTTGTCAGTGTATGTCTGTGTTACTTGGTTTAAGTATGTGTCCTTGTTACTTGGAGTAAGTGTATGTCTTTGTTACTTGGTGTCAGTGTGTGTCTGTGTTACTGGGTATCAGTGCGTGTCTTTGTTACTTGGTGTAAGCGTGTGTCTGTGTTACTGGGTGTCAGTGTATGTCTTTGTTACTGGGTATCAATGTATGTCTTTGTGACTTGGTGTAAGTGTATGTCTTTGTTACTGGGTGTCAGTGTGTGTCTTTGTGACTTGGTGTCAGTGTATGTCTTTGTTACTTGGTGTAAGTGTGTGTCTGTGTTACTGGGTATCAGGGTATGTCTTTGTTACTTGGTGTCAGTGTAAGTCTTTGTTACTGGGTGTCAGTGTGTGTCTTTGTGACTTGCTGTCAGTGTATGTCTTTGTTACTTGGTGTAAGTGTGTGTCTGTGTTACTGGGTATCAGTGTATGTCTTTGTTACTTGGTGTCAGTGTATGTTTTTGTTACTGGGTGTCAGTGTGCGTCTTTGTGTCTTGGTGTCAGTGTATGTCTTTGTTACTTGGTGTAAGTGTGTGTCTGTGTTACTGGGTATCAGTGTATGTCTGTGTTACTTGGTGTAAGTGTGTGTCTGTGTTCCTTGGTGTAAGTGTATGTCTTTGTTACTTGGTATAAGTGTGTGTCTTTGTTACTTGGTGTCCGTGTGTGTCTGTGTTACTGGGTGTCAGTGCATGTCATTGTTACTTGGTGTAAGTGTGTGTCTGTGTTACTGGGAATTAGTGTGTGTCTCTGTGCCTGGGTATCAGTGTATGTCTTTGTGAATTAGTGTCAGGGTATGTCTTTGTTACTGGGTGTCACTGTGTGTCTTTGTGACTTGGTGTCAGTGTATGTCTTTGTTACTTGGTGTAAGTGTGTGTCTGTGTTACTGGGTATCAGTGTATTTCTTTGTTACTTGGTGTCAGTGTATGTCTCTGTTACTGGGTGTCAGTGTGTGTCTTTGTGACTTGGTGTCAGTGTATGTCTGTGTTACTTGGTGTAAGTGTGTGTCTGTGTTACTAGGTATCAGTGTATGTCTTTGTTACTTGGTGTCAGTGTAAGTCTTTGTTACTGGGTGTCAGTGTGCGTCTTTGTGACTTGGTGTCAGTGTATGTCTGTGTTACTTGGTTTAAGTGTGTGTCTGTGTTACTGGGTATCAGTGTATGTCTTTGTTACTTGTTGTCATTGTATGTCAGAATACTTGGTGTATGTGTATGTCTTTGTTACTTGGTGTAATTGTCTGTCTTTGTTACTGGGTGTAAGTGTGTGTCTTTGTTGCTTGGTGTCAGTGTATGTCTTTGTTACTTGGTGTCAGTGTGTGTCTGTGTTACTGGGTATCAGTGTATGTCTTTGTTACTTGGTGTCCTTGTGTGTCTGTGTTACTGGGTGTCAGTTTATGTCTTTGTTACTTGGTGTCAGTGTATGTCTTTGTTATTTGGTGTAATTGTGTATCAGTGTTACTGGGTATCAGTGTATGTCTTTGTTACTTTGTGTCAGTGTATGTCTGTGTTACTTGGTGTAAGTGTGTGTGTGTGTTACTGTGTATCAGTGTATGTCCTTGTTACTTGGTATCAGTGTATGTCTTTGTTACTTGGTGTAAGTGTATGTCTTTTTTACTTGGTGTCAGTGTATGTCTTTGTTACTTGGTGTAAGTGTGTGTCTGTGTTACTGGGTATCAGTGTATGTCTTTGTTACTTGGTGTCAGTGTATGTCTGTGTTACTTGGTGCAAGCGTGTGTCTGTGTATCAGTGTATGTCTTTGTGACTAGGTGTCAGTGTATGTCTTTGTTACTGGGTGTCATTGTGTGTCTTTGTGACTTGGTGTCAGTGTATGTCTGTGTTACTGGGGGTCAGTGTTTGTCTGTGTTACTGGGGTTCAGTGTGTGTTTCTAACTGGGTGTCATTGTGTGTCTGTGTTACTGGGTATCAGAGTCTGTCTTTGTTACTTGGTGTAAGTGTGTGTCTTTGTTACTTGGTGTAATTGTATGTCTTTGTTACTTGGTGTCAGTGTATGTCGTTGTTACTTGGTGTATGTGTATGTCTGTGTTACTTGGTGTAAGTGTGTGTCTGTGTGCCTGGGTTTCATTGTATGTCTTTGTTACTTGGTGTCAGTGTATGTCTGTGTTCTTTGGTGTAAATGTGTGTCTGTTTTACTGGGAGTCAGAGTGTGTCAGTGTTACTTGGTGTAAGTGTGTGTCTTTGTTACTTGGTGTCCGTGTGTGCCTTTGTTACTGGGTATCAGTGCATGTCTTTGTTATTTGGTGTCAGTGTATATCTGTGTTACTTGGTGTAAGTGTGTGTCTTTGTTACTTGGTGCAATTGTATGTCTTTGTTACTTGGTGTCAGTGTATGTCTGTGTTGCTTGGTTAAGTGTGTGTCTGTGTTACTTGGTGTAAGTGTTTGTCTGTTTTCCTGGGTATCAGTGTCTGTCTTTGTTACTTGGTGTCAGTGTATGTCTGTGTTACTTGGGGTAAGTGTGTGTCTGTGTCACTGGGTGTCAGTGTATGTCTTTGTTACTTGGTGTCCTTGTGTGTCTGTGTTACTGGGTGTCAGTTTATGTCTTTGTTACTTGGTGTCAGTGTCTGGCTTTGTTATTTGGTGTAAGTGTGTGTCTGTGTTACTGGGTATCAGTGTCTGTCTTTGTTACTTGGTGTAAGTGTGTGTCTGTGTTACTGGGTATCAGTGTATGTCTTTTTTACTTGGTGTCAGTGCATGTCTGTGTTACTTGGTGCAAGTGTGTGTCTGTGTTACTGGGTATCAGTGCATGTCTTTGTTACTTGGTGTCAGTGTTACCTGGTGTAAGTGTGTGTCTGTGTTACTGGGTATCAGTGTATGTCTTTGTTACTTGGTGTCAGTGTATGTCTGTGTTACTTGGTGCAAGTGTGTGTCTTTGTTACTGGGTATCAGTGCATGTCTTTGTTACTTGGTGTCATTGTATGTCTGTGTTACCTGGTGTAAGTGTGTGTCTGTGTTACTGGGTATCAGTGTATGTCTTTGTTACTTGGTGTCAGTGTATGTCTTTGTTACTTGGTGACAGTGAACGTCTGTGTTAATGGGGGTCAGTGTGTGTCTGTTTTACTGGGAGTCAGTGTATGTCTTTTTACTTGGTGTCAGTGTATGTATTTGTTACTTGGTGTCAGTGTACGTCTGTGTTACTTGGTGTAAGTGTGTGTCTGTGTATCAGTGTATGTCTTTGTGACTAGGTGTCAGTGTATGTCTTTGTTACTGGGGGTCAGTGTGTGTCTGTTTTACTGGGAGTCAGTGTATGTCTGTGTTACTTGGTGTAAGTGTGTGTCTTTGTTACTTGGTGTCCGTGTGTGTCTTTGTTACTGGGTTTCAGTGCATGTCTTTGTTACTTGGTGTCATTGTACATCTGTGTTACTTGGTGTAAGTGTGTGTCTTTGTTACTTGGTGTCAGTGTATGTCTGTGTTACTTGGTGTAAGTGTATGTCTTTGTTACTTGGTGTAAGTGTGTGTCTTTGTTACTTGGTGTAAGTCTTTGTCTGTTTTCCTGGGAACCAGTGTCTGTCTTTGTTACTTGGTGTCAGTGTATGTCTGTGTTACTTGGTGTAAGTTTGTGTCTGTGTTACTGGGTATCAGTGTATGTCTTTGTTACTTGGTGTCAGTGTATGTCTGTGTTACTTGGTGTAAGTGTGTGTCTGTGTTACTGGGTGTCAGTGTGTTTCTGTGTTACTTGGTTTAAGTGTGTGTCTTTGTTACTTGGTGTCCGTGTGTGTCTGTGTTACTGGGTGTCAGTGTATGTCTTTGTTACTGGGTGTCTGTGTGCGTCTTTGTGACTTGGTATCAGTGTATGTCTTTGTTACTTGGTGTCTGTGTAAGTCTTTGTTACTGAGTGTCAGTGTGCGTCTTTGTGAGTTGGTCTCAGTGTATGTCTTTGTTACTTGGTTTAAGTGTGTGTCTGTGTTACTGGGTATCAGTGTATGTCTTTGTTACTTGGTGTCAGTGTATGTCTGTGTTACTTGGTGTAAGTGTGTGTGTGTGTTACTGGGTGTCAGTGTGTTTCTGTGTTACTTGGTTTAAGTGTGTGTCTTTGTTACTAGGTATCAGTGTATGTCTTTGTTACTGGGTGTCAGTGTGCGTCTTTGTGACTTGGTCTCAGTGTATGTCTTTGTTACTTGGTTTAAGTGTGTGTCTGTGTTACTGGGTATCAGTGTATTTCTTTGTTACTTGGTGTAATTGTCTGTCTTTGTTACTTGGTGTAAGTGTGTGTCTTTGTTACTTGGTGTCAGTGTATGTCTGTATTCCTTGGTGTAAGTGTGTGTCTTTGTTACTGGCTGTAATTGTATGTCTTTGTTACTTGGTGTCAGTGTATGTCTTTGTTACTTGGTGTCAGTGTGTGTCTGTGTTACTGGGTATCAGTGTATGTCTTTGTTATTTGGTGTAAGTGTGTGTCTGTGTTACTGGGTATCAGTGTATGTCTTTGTTACTTTGTGTCAGTGTATGTCTGTGTTACTTGGTGTAAGTGTGCGTCTGTGTTACTGTGTATCAGTGTATGTCTTTGTTACTTGGTATCAGTGTATGTCTTTGTTACTTGGTGTCAGTGTATGTCTTTGTTACTTGGTGTAAGTGTGTGTCTGTGTTACTGGGTATCAGTGTATGTCTTTGTTACTTGGTGTCAGTGTATGTCTGTGTATCAGTGTATGTCTTTGTGACTAGGTGTCAGTGTATGTCTTTGTTACTGGGTGTCATTGTGTGTCTTTGTGACTTGGTGTCAGTGTATGTCTGTGTTACTGGGGGTCAGTGTCTGTCTGTGTTACTGGGGTTCAGTGTGTGCTTCTAACTGGGTGTCAGTGTGTGTCTGTGTTACTGGGTATCAGAGTCTGTCTTTGTTACTTGGTGTAAGTGTGTGTCTTTGTTACTTGGTGTAATTGTATGTCTTTGTTACTTGGTGTCAGTGTATGTCGTTGTTACTTGGTGTATGTGTGTGTCTGTGTTCGTTGGTGTAAGTGTGTGTCTGTGTGACTGGGTTTCATTGTATGTCTTTGTTACTTGGTGTCAGTGTATGTCTGTGTTCTTTGGCGTAAGTGTGTGTCTGTTTTACTGGGAGTCAGTGTGTGTCAGTGTTACTTGGTGTAAGTGTGTGTCTTTGTTACTTGGTGTCAGTGTGTGCCTTTGTTACTGGGTGTCAGTGCATGTCTTTGTTACTTGGTGTCATTGTATATCTGTGTTACTTGGTAAGTGTGTGTCTTTGTTACTTGGTGCAATTGTATGTCTTTGTTACTTGGTGTCAGTGTATGTCTGTGTTGCGTGGTGTAAGTGTATGTCTTTGTTACTTGGTGTCAGTGTATATCTGTGTTACTTGGTGTAAGTGTGTGTCTCTGTTACTTGGTGTAAGTGTTTGTCTGTTTTCTTGGGTATCAGTGTCTGTCTTTGTTACTTGGTGTCAGTGTATGTCTGTGTTACTTGGTGTTAGTGTGTGTCTGTGTCACTGGGTGTCAGTGTATGTCTTTGTTACTTGGTGTCAGTGTATGTCTTTGTTACTTGGTGTAAGTGTGTGTCTGTGTTACTGGGTACCAGTGTATGGCTTTGTTACTTGGTGTCAGTGTATGACAAAATACTTGGTGTAATTGTATGTCTTTGTTACTTGGTGTTATTGTCTGTCTTTGTTACTAGTTGTCAGTGTATGTCTTTGTTACTTGGTGTCCTTGTGTGTCTGGTTTACTGGGTGTCAGCTTATGTCTTTGTTACTTGGTGTCAGTGTATGTCTGTGTTCTTTGGTGTAAATGTGTGTCTGTTTTACTGGGAGTCAGAGTGTGTCAGTGTTACTTGGTGTAAGTGTGTGTCTTTGTTACTTGGTGTCCGTGTGTGCCTTTGTTACTGGGTATCAGTGCATGTCTTTGTTACTTGGTGTCAGTGTATATCTGTGTTACTTGGTGTAAGTGTGTGTCTTTGTTACTTGGTGCAATTGTATGTCTTTGTTACTTGGTGTCAGTGTGTGTCTGTGTTACTTGGTGTAAGTGTTTGTCTGTTTTCCTGGGTATCAGTGTCTGTCTTTGTTACTTGGTGTCAGTGTATGTCTGTGTTACTTGGGGTAAGTGTGTGTCTGTGTCACTGGGTGTCAGTGTATGTCTTTGTTACTTGGTGTCCTTGTGTGTCTGTGTTACTGGGTGTCAGTTTATGTCTTTGTTACTTGGTGTCAGTGTCTGGCTTTGTTATTTGGTGTAAGTGTGTGTCTGTGTTACTGGGTATCAGTGTCTGTCTTTGTTACTTGGTGTAAGTGTGTGTCTGTGTTACTGGGTATCAGTGTATGTCTTTTTTACTTGGTGTCAGTGCATGTCTGTGTTACTTGGTGCAAGTGTGTGTCTGTGTTACTGGGTATCAGTGCATGTCTTTGTTACTTGGTGTCAGTGTATGTCAGTGTTACCTGGTGTATGTGTGTGTCTGTGTTACTGGGTATCAGTGTATGTCTTTGTTACTTGGTGTCAGTGTATGTCTGTGTTACTTGGTGCAAGTGTGTGTCTTTGTTACTGGGTATCAGTGCATGTCTTTGTTACTTGGTGTCATTGTATGTCTGTGTTACCTGGTGTAAGTGTGTGTCTGTGTTACTGGGTATCAGTGTATGTCTTTGTTACTTGGTGTCAGTGTATGTCTTTGTTACTTGGTGACAGTGAACGTCTGTGTTAATGGGGGTCAGTGTGTGTCTGTTTTACTGGGAGTCAGTGTATGTCTTTGTTACTTGGTGTCAGTGTATGTATTTGTTACTTGGTGTCAGTGTACGTCTGTGTTACTTGGTGTAAGTGTGTGTCTGTGTATCAGTGTATGTCTTTGTGACTAGGTGTCAGTGTATGTCTTTGTTACTGGGGGTCAGTGTGTGTCTGTTTTACTGGGAGTCAGTGTATGTCTGTGTTACTTGGTGTAAGTGTGTGTCTTTGTTACTTGGTGTCCGTGTGTGTCTTTGTAACTGGGTTTCAGTGCATGTCTTTGTTACTTGGTGTCATTGTACATCTGTGTTACTTGGTGTAAGTGTGTGTCTTTGTTACTTGGTGCAATTGTATGTCTTTGTTACTTGGTGTCAGTGTATGTCTGTGTTACTTGGTGTAAGTGTATGTCTTTGTTACTTGGTGTAAGTGTGTGTCTTTGTTACTTGGTGTAAGTCTTTGTCTGTTTTCCTGGGAACCAGTGTCTGTCTTTGTTACTTGGTGTCAGTGTATGTCTGTGTTACTTGGTGTAAGTTTGTGTCTGTGTTACTGGGTATCAGTGTATGTCTTTGTTACTTGGTGTCAGTGTATGTCTGTGTTACTTGGTGTAAGTGTGTGTCTGTGTTACTGGGTGTCAGTGTGTTTCTGTGTTACTTGGTTTAAGTGTGTGTCTTTGTTACTTGGTGTCCGTGTGTGTCTGTGTTACTGGGTGTCAGTGTATGTCTTTGTTACTGGGTGTCTGTGTGCGTCTTTGTGACTTGGTATCAGTGTATGTCTTTGTTACTTGGTGTCTGTGTAAGTCTTTGTTACTGAGTGTCAGTGTGCGTCTTTGTGAGTTGGTCTCAGTGTATGTCTTTGTTACTTGGTTTAAGTGTGTGTCTGTGTTACTGGGTATCAGTGTATGTCTTTGTTACTTGGTGTCAGTGTATGTCTGTGTTACTTGGTGTAAGTGTGTGTGTGTGTTACTGGGTGTCAGTGTGTTTCTGTGTTACTTGGTTAAAGTGTGTGTCTTTGTTACTAGGTATCAGTGTATGTCTTTGTTACTGGGTGTCAGTGTGCGTCTTTGTGACTTGGTCTCAGTGTATGTCTTTGTTACTTGGTTTAAGTGTGTGTCTGTGTTACTGGGTATCAGTGTATTTCTTTGTTACTTGGTGTAATTGTCTGTCTTTGTTACTTGGTGTAAGTGTGTGTCTTTGTTACTTGGTGTCAGTGTATGTCTGTATTCCTTGGTGTAAGTGTGTGTCTTTGTTACTGGCTGTAAGTGTATGTCTTTGTTACTTGGTGTCAGTGTATGTCTTTGTTACTTGGTGTCAGTGTGTGTCTGTGTTACTGGGTATCAGTGTATGTCTTTGTTATTTGGTGTAAGTGTGTGTCTGTGTTACTGGGTATCAGTGTATGTCTTTGTTACTTTGTGTCAGTGTATGTCTGTGTTACTTGGTGTAAGTGTGCGTCTGTGTTACTGTGTATCAGTGTATGTCTTTGTTACTTGGTATCAGTGTATGTCTTTGTTACTTGGTGTCAGTGTATGTCTTTGTTACTTGGTGTAAGTGTGTGTCTGTGTTACTGGGTATCAGTGTATGTCTTTGTTACTTGGTGTCAGTGTATGTCTGTGTATCAGTGTATGTCTTTGTGACTAGGTGTCAGTGTATGTCTTTGTTACTGGGTGTCATTGTGTGTCTTTGTGACTTGGTGTCAGTGTATGTCTGTGTTACTGGGGGTCAGTGTCTGTCTGTGTTACTGGGGTTCAGTGTGTGCTTCTAACTGGGTGTCAGTGTGTGTCTGTGTTACTGGGTATCAGAGTCTGTCTTTGTTACTTGGTGTAAGTGTGTGTCTTTGTTACTTGGTGTAATTGTATGTCTTTGTTACTTGGTGTCAGTGTATGTCGTTGTTACTTGGTGTATGTGTGTGTCTGTGTTCGTTGGTGTAAGTGTGTGTCTGTGTGACTGGGTTTCATTGTATGTCTTTGTTACTTGGTGTCAGTGTATGTCTGTGTTCTTTGGTGTAAGTGTGTGTCTGTTTTACTGGGAGTCAGTGTGTGTCTTTGTTACTTGGTGTCAGTGTGTGCCTTTGTTACTGGGTGTCAGTGCATGTCTTTGTTACTTGGTGTCAGTGTATATCTGTGTTACTTGGTAAGTGTGTGTCTTTGTTACTTGGTGCAATTGTATGTCTTTGTTACTTGGTGTCAGTGTATGTCTGTGTTGCGTGGTGTAAGTGTATGTCTTTGTTACTTGGTGTCAGTGTATATCTGTGTTACTTGGTGTAAGTGTGTGTCTCTGTTACTTGGTGTAAGTGTTTGTCTGTTTTCCTGGGTATCAGTGTCTGTCTTTGTTACTTGGTGTCAGTGTATGTCTGTGTTACTTGGTGTTAGTGTGTGTCTGTGTCACTGGGTGTCAGTGTATGTCTTTGTTACTTGGTGTCAGTGTATGTCTTTGTTACTTGGTGTAAGTGTGTGTCTGTGTTACTGGGTACCAGTGTATGGCTTTGTTACTTGGTGTCAGTGTATGACAAAATACTTGGTGTAATTGTATGTCTTTGTTACTTGGTGTTATTGTCTGTCTTTGTTACTAGTTGTCAGTGTATGTCTTTGTTACTTGGTGTCCTTGTGTGTCTGGTTTACTGGGTGTCAGCTTATGTCTTTGTTACTTGGTGTCAGTGTATGGCTGTGTTACTTGATTTAAGTGTGTGTCTTTGTTACTTGGTGTAAGTGTATGACTTTGTTACTTGGTATCAGTGTCTGTCTTTGTTAATTGGTGTAAGTGTGTGTCTGTGTTAATTGGTGTAGGTGTATGTCTTTGTTAAATGGTGCAAGTGTAAGTCAAAATACTTGGTGCAAGTGTATGTCTTTGTTACTTGTTGTCAGTGTATGTCTGTGTTACTTGGTTTAAGTATGTGTCCTTGTTACTTGGAGTAAGTGTATGTCTTTGTTACTTGGTGTCAGTGTGTGTCTGTGTTACTGGGTATCAGTGCGTGTCTTTGTTACTTGGTGTAAGCGTGTGTCTGTGTTACTGGGTGTCAGTGTATGTCTTTGTTACTGGGTATCAATGTATGTCTTTGTGACTTGGTGTAAGTGTATGTCTTTGTTACTGGGTGTCAGTGTGTGTCTTTGTGACTTGGTGTCAGTGTATGTCTTTGTTACTTGGTGTAAGTGTGTGTCTGTGTTACTGGGTATCAGGGTATGTCTTTGTTACTTGGTGTCAGTGTAAGTCTTTGTTACTGGGTGTCAGTGTGTGTCTTTGTGACTTGCTGTCAGTGTATGTCTTTGTTACTTGGTGTAAGTGTGTGTCTGTGTTACTGGGTATCAGTGTATGTCTTTGTTACTTGGTGTCAGTGTATGTCTTTGTTACTGGGTGTCAGTGTGCGTCTTTGTGTCTTGGTGTCAGTGTATGTCTTTGTTACTTGGTGTAAGTGTGTGTCTGTGTTACTGGGTATCAGTGTATGTCTGTGTTACTTGGTGTAAGTGTGTGTCTGTGTTCCTTGGTGTAAGTGTATGTCTTTGTTACTTGGTATAAGTGTGTGTCTTTGTTACTTGGTGTCCGTGTGTGTCTGTGTTACTGGGTGTCAGTGCATGTCATTGTTACTTGGTGTAAGTGTGTGTCTGTGTTACTGGGAATTATTGTGTGTCTCTGTGCCTGGGTATCAGTGTATGTCTTTGTGAATTAGTGTCAGGGTATGTCTTTGTTACTGGGTGTCACTGTGTGTCTTTGTGACTTGGTGTCAGTGTATGTCTTTGTTACTTGGTGTAAGTGTGTGTCTGTGTTACTGGGTATCAGTGTATTTCTTTGTTACTTGGTGTCAGTGTATGTCTCTGTTACTGGGTGTCAGTGTGCGTCTTTGTGACTTGGTGTCAGTGTATGTCTTTGTTACTTGGTGTAAGTGTGCGTCTGTGTTACTGGGTATCAGTGTATGTCTTTGTTACTTGGTGTCAGTGTATGTCAAAATACTTGGTGTAAGTGTATGTCTTTGTTACTTGGTGTAATTGTCTGTCTTTGTTACTTGGTGTAAGTGTGTGTCTTTGTTACTTGATGTCAGTGTATGTCTGTGTTCCTTGGTGTAAGTGTGTGTCTTTGTTACTTGGTGTCAGTGTACGTCTGTGTTCCTTGGTGTAAGTGTGTGTCTTTGTTACTTGGTGTAAGTGTATGTCTTTGTTACTTGGTGTCAGTGTATGTCTTTGTTACTTGGTGTAAGTGTGTGTCTGTGTTACTGGGTATCAGTGTATGTCTTTGTAACTTGGTGTCAGTGTGTGTCATAATACTTGGTGTCAGTGTATGTCTTTGATACTTGGTGTAATTGTCTGTCTTTGTTACTTGGTGTAAGTGTGTGTCTGTGTTCCTTGGTGTACGTGTATGTCTTTGTTACTTGGTGTAAGTGTATGTCTTTGTTACTTGGTGTCAGAGTGTGTCTGTGTTCCTGGGTATCAGTGTATGACTTTGTGACTTGGTGTCAGTGTATGTCTTTGTTACTGGGTGTCAGTGAGTGTCTTTGTGACTTGGTTCAGTGTATGTCTTTGTTACTTGGTGTAAGTGTGTGTATGTGATACTGGGTATCAGTGTATGTCTTTGTTACTTGGTGTCAGTGTATGTGTTTGTGACTTGTTGTCAGTGGATGGCTTTGTTACTGGGTGTCAGTGTTTGTCTTTGTTACTTGGTGTAAGTGTATGTCAAAATACTTGGTGTAAGTGTATGTCTGTGTTACTTGGTGTAAGTGTATGTCTTTGTTACTTGGTGTAAGTGTGCGTCTGTGTTACTGGGTATCAGTGTATTTCTTTGTTACTTGGTGTCAGTGTATGTCTCTGTTACTGGGTGTCAGTGTGCGTCTTTGTGACTTGGTGTCAGTGTATGTCTTTGTTACTTGGTGCAAGTGTGCGTCTGTGTTACTGGGTATCAGTGTATGTCTTTGTTACTTGGTGTCAGTGTATGTCAAAATACTTGGTGTAAGTGTATGTCTTTGTTACTTGGTGTAATTGTCTGTCTTTGTTACTTGGTGTAAGTGTGTGTCTTTGTTACTTGATGTCAGTGTATGTCTGTGTTCCTTGGTGTAAGTGTGTGTCTTTGTTACTTGGTGTAAGTGTATGTCTTTGTTACTTGGTGTCAGTGTATGTCTGTGTTACTTGGTGTAAGTGTATGTCTTTGTTACTTGGTGTAAGTGTGTGTCTGTGTTACTGGGTATCAGTGTATGTCTTTGTTACTTGGTGTCAGTGTATGTCTGTGTTACTTGGTGTAAGCGTGTGTGACTGTTTGTCAGTGTGTTTCTGTGTTACTTGGTTTAAGTGTGTGTCTTTGTTACTTGGTGGAAGTGTTTGTCTGTTTTCCTGGGTATCAGTGTCTGTCTTTGTTACTTGCTGTCAGTGTATGTCTGTGTTACTTGGTGTAAGTGTGTGTCAGTGTTACTGGGTATCAGTGTGTGTCTTTGTTACTTGGTATCAGTGTATGTCTGTGTTACTTGGTGTAAGTGTGTGTCTGTGTGACTGTTTGTCAGTGTGTTTCTGTGTTACTTGGTTTAAGTGTGTGTCTTTGTTACTTGGTGTCCGTGTGTGTCTGTGTTACTGGGTGCCAGTGTATGTCTTTGTTACTGGGTGTCAGTGTGTGTCTTTGTGACTTGGTGTCAGTGTATGTCTGTGTTGCTTGGTGTAAGTGTGTGTCTGTGTTACTAGGTATCAGTGTATGTCTTTGTTACTTGGTGTCAGTGTAAGTCTTTGTTACTGGGTGTCAGTGTGCGTCTTTGTGACTTGGTGTCAGTGTATGTCTGTGTTACTTGGTTTAAGTGTGTGTCTGTGTTACTGGGTATCAGTGTATGTCTTTGTTACTTGTTGTCATTGTATGTCAGAATACTTGGTGTATGTGTATGTCTTTGTTACTTGGTGTAATTGTCTGTCTTTGTTACTGGGTGTAAGTGTGTGTCTTTGTTACTTGGTGTCAGTGTATGTCTTTGTTACTTGGTGTCAGTGTGTGTCTGTGTTACTGGGTATCAGTGTATGTCTTTGTTACTTGGTGTCCTTGTGTGTCTGTGTTACTGGGTGTCAGTTTATGTCTTTGTTACTTGGTGTCAGTGTATGTCTTTGTTATTTGGTGTAATTGTGTATCAGTGATACTGGGTATCAGTGTCTGTCTTTGTTACTTGATGTAAGTGTGTGTCTGTGTTACTGGGTATCAGTGTATGTCTTTGTTACTTTGTGTCAGTGTATGTCTGTGTTACTTGGTGTAAGTGTGTGTGTGTGTTACTGTGTATCAGTGTATGTCTTTGTTACTTGGTATCAGTGTATGTCTTTGTTACTTGGTGTAAGTGTATGTCTTTGTTACTTGGTGTCAGTGTATGTCTTTGTTACTTGGTGTAAGTGTGTGTCTGTGTTACTGGGTATCAGTGTATGTCTTTGTTACTTGGTGTCAGTGTATGTCTGTGTTACTTGGTGTAAGCGTGTGTCTGTGTATCAGTGTATGTCTTTGTGACTAGGTGTCAGTGTATGTCTTTGTTACTGGGTGTCATTGTGTGTCTTTGTGACTTGGTGTCAGTGTATGTCTGTGTTACTGGGGGTCAGTGTTTGTCTGTGTTACTGGGGTTCAGTGTGTGTTTCTAACTGGGTGTCAGTGTGTGTCTGTGTTACTGGGTATCAGAGTCTGTCTTTGTTACTTGGTGTAAGTGTGTGTCTTTGTTACTTGGTGTAATTGTATGTCTTTGTTACTTGGTGTCAGTGTATGTCGTTGTTACTTGGTGTATGTGTATGTCTGTGTTACTTGGTGTAAGTGTGTGTCTGTGTGCCTGGGTTTCATTGTATGTCTTTGTTACTTGGTGTCAGTGTATGTCTGTGTTCTTTGGTGTAAATGTGTGTCTGTTTTACTGGGAGTCAGAGTGTGTCAGTGTTACTTGCTGTAAGTGTGTGTCTTTGTTACTTGGTGTCCGTGTGTGCCTTTGTTACTGGGTATCAGTGCATGTCTTTGTTACTTGGTATCAGTGTATATCTGTGTTACTTGGTGTAAGTGTGTGTCTTTGTTACTTGGTGCAATTGTATGTCTTTTTTACTTGGTGTCAGTGTATGTCTGTGTTGCTTGGTGTAAGTGTATGTCTTTGTTACTTGGTTAAGTGTGTGTCTGTGTCACTTGGTGTAAGTGTTTGTCTGTTTTCCTGGGTATCAGTGTCTGTCTTTGTTACTTGGAGTCAGTGTATGTCTGTGTTACTTGGGGTAAGTGTGTGTCTGTGTCACTGGGTGTCAGTGTATGTCTTTGTTACTTGGTGTCCTTGTGTGTCTGTGTTACTGGGTGTCAGTTTATGTCTTTGTTACTTGGTGTCAGTGTATGGCTTTGTTATTTGGTGTAAGTGTGTGTCTGTGTTACTGGGTATCAGTGTCTGTCTTTGTTACTTGGTGTAAGTGTGTGTCTGTGTTACTGGGTATCAGTGTATGTCTTTGTTACTTGGTGTCAATGCATGTCTGTGTTACTTGGTGCAAGTGTGTGTCTGTGTTACTGGGTATCAGTGCATGTCTTTGTTACTTGGTGTCAGTGTATGTCTGTGTTACCTGGTGTAAGTGTGTGTCTGTGTTACTGTGTATCAGTGTATGTCTTTGTTACTTGGTGTCAGTGTATGTCTGTGTTAGTTGGTGCAAGTGTGTGTCTGTGTTACTGGGTATCAGTGCATGCCTTTGTTACTTGGTGTCAGTGTATGTCTGTGTTACCTGGTGTAAGTGTGTGTCTGTGTTACTCGGTATCAGTGTATGTCTTTGTTACTTGGTGTCAGTGTATGTCTTTGTTACTTGGTGTCAGTGAACGTCTGTGTTAATGGGGGTCAGTGTGTGTCTGTTTTACTGGGAGTCAGTGTATGTCTTTTTTACTTGGTGTCAGTGTATGTATTTGTTACTTGGTGTCAGTGTACGTCTGTGTTACTTGGTGTAAGTGTGTGTCTGTGTATCAGTGTATGTCTTTGTGACTAGGTGTCAGTGTATGTCTTTGTTACTGGGGGTCAGTGTGTGTCTGTTTTACTGGGAGTCAGTGTATGTCTGTGTTACTTGGTGTAAGTGTGTGTCTTTGTTACTTGGTGTCCGTGTGTGTCTTTGTTACTGGCTTTCAGTGCATGTCTTTGTTACTTGGTGTCATTGTACATCTGTGTTACTTGGTGTAAGTGTGTGTCTTTGTTACTTGGTGCAATTGTATGTCTTTGTTACTTGGTGTCAGTGTATGTGGGTGTTACTTGGTGTAAGTGTATGTCTTTGTTACTTGGTGTAAGTGTGTGTCTTTGTTACTTGGTGTAAGTCTTTGTCTGTTTTCCTGGGAACCAGTGTCTGTCTTTGTTACTTGGTGTCAGTGTATGTCTGTGTTACTTGGTGTAAGTTTGTGTCAGTGTTACTGGGTATCAGTGTATGTCTTTGTTACTTGGTGTCAGTGTATGTCTGTGTTACTTGGTGTAAGTGTGTGTCTGTGTTACTGGGTGTCAGTGTGTTTCTGTGTTACTAGGTTTAAGTGTGAGTCTTTGTTACTTGGTGTCCGTGTGTGTCTGTGTTACTGGGTGTCAGTGTATGTCTTTGTTACTGGGTGTCAGTGTGCGTCTTTGTGACTTGGTATCAGTGTATGTCTTTGTTACTTGGTGTCTGTGTAAGTCTTTGTTACTGAGTGTCAGTGTGCGTCTTTGTGACTTGGTCTCAGTGTATGTCTTTGTTACTTGGTTTAAGTGTGTGTCTGTGTTACTGGGTATCAGTGTATGTCTTTGTTACTTGGTGTCAGTGTATGTCTGTGTTACTTGGTGTAAGTGTGTGTCTGTGTTACTGGGTGTCAGTGTGTTTCTGTGTTACTTGGTTAAAGTGTGTGTCTTTGTTACTTGGTGTCAGTGTGTGTCTGTGTTACTGGGTGTAAGTGTATGTCTGTGTTACTTGGTGTAAGTGTGTGTCTGTGTTACTAGGTATCAGTGTATGTCTTTGTTACTGGGTGTCAGTGTGCGTCTTTGTGACTTGGTTTCAGTGTATGTCTTTGTTACTTGGTTTAAGTGTGTGTCTGTGTTACTAGGTATCAGTGTATGTCTTTGTTACTTGGTGTCAGTGTATGTCAGAATACTTGGTGTAAGTGTATTTCTTTGTTACTTGGTGTAATTGTCTGTCTTTGTTACTTGGTGTAAGTGTGTGTCTTTGTTACTTGGTGTCAGTGTATGTCTGTATTCCTTGGTGTAAGTGTGTGTCTTTGTTACTGCCTGTAAGTGTATGTCTTTGTTACTTGGTGTCAGTGTATGTCTTTGTTACTTGGTGTCAGTGTGTGTCTGTGTTACTGGGTATCAGTGTATGTCTTTGTTATTTGGTGTAAGTGTGTGTCTGTGTTACTGGGTATCAGTGTATGTCTTTGTTACTTTGTGTCAGTGTATGTCTGTGTTACTTGGTGTAAGTGTGCGTCTGTGTTACTGTGTATCAGTGTATGCCTTTGTTACTTGGTATCAGTGTATGTCTTTGTTACTTGGTGTAAGTGTATGTCTTTGTTACTTGGTGTCAGTGTATGTCTTTGTTACTTGGTGTAAGTGTGTGTCTGTGTTACTGGGTATCAGTGTATGTCTTTGTTACTTGGTGTCAGTGTATGTCTGTGTATCAGTGTATGTCTTTGTGACTAGGTGTCAGTGTATGTCTTTGTTACTGGGTGTCATTGTGTGTCTTTGTGACTTTGTGTCAGTGTATGTCTGTGTTACTGGTGGTCAGTGTCTGTCTGTGTTACTGGGGTTCAGTGTGTGCTTCTAACTGGGTGTCAGTGTGTGTCTGTGTTACTGGGTATCAGAGTCTGTCTTTGTTACTTGGTGTAAGTGTGTGTCTTTGTTACTTGGTGTAATTGTATGTCTTTGTTACTTGGTGTCAGTGTATGTCGTTGTTACTTGGTGTATGTGTGTGTCTGTGTTCGTTGGTGTAAGTGTGTGTCTGTGTGACTGGGTTTCATTGTATGTCTTTGTTACTTGGTGTCAGTGTATGTCTGTGTTCTTTGGTGTAAGTGTGTGTCTGTTTTACTGGGAGTCAGTGTGTGTCAGTGTTACTTGGTGTAAGTGTGTGTCTTTGTTACTTGGTGTCAGTGTGTGCCTTTGTTACTGGGTGTCAGTGCATGTCTTTGTTACTTGGTGTCAGTGTATATCTGTGTTACTTGGTGTAGGTGTGTGTCTTTGTTACTTGGTGCAATTGTATGTCTTTGTTACTTGGTGTCAGTGTATGTCTGTGTTGCGTGGTGTAAGTGTATGTCTTTGTTACTTGGTGTCAGTGTATATCTGTGTTACTTGGTGTAAGTGTGTGTCTCTGTTACTTGGTGTAAGTGTGTGTCTGTGTTAATTGGTGTAGGTGTATGTCTTTGTTAAATGGTGCAAGTGTATGTCAAAATACTTGGTGCAAGTGTATGTCTTTGTTACTTGTTGTCAGTGTATGTCTGTGTTACTTGGTTTAAGTATGTGTCCTTGTTACTTGGAGTAAGTGTATGTCTTTGTTACTTGGTGTCAGTGTGTGTCTGTGTTACTGGGTATCAGTGCGTGTCTTTGTTACTTGGTGTAAGCGTGTGTCTGTGTTACTTGGTGTCAGTGTGTGTCTGTGTTACTGGATATCAGGGTATGTCTTTGTTACTTAATGTCAGTGTAAGTCTTTGTTACTTGGTGTAAGTGTGTGTCTGTGTTACTGGGTATCAGTGCGTATCTTTGTTACTTGGTGTAAGCGTGTGTCTGTGTTACTGGGTGTCAGTGTGTGTCTGTGTTACTGGGTGTCAGTGTGTGTCTTTGTGACTTGCTGTCAGTGTATGTCTTTGTTACTTGGTGTAAGTGTGTGTCTGTGTTACTGGGTATCAGTGTATGTCTTTGTTACTTGGTGTCAGTGTTTGTCTGTGTTACTTGGTGTAAGCGTGTGTCTGTGTATCAGTGTATGTCTTTGTGACTAGGTGTCAGTGTATGTCTTTGTTACTGGGTGTCATTGTGTGTCTTTGTGACTTGGTGTCAGTGTATGTCTGTGTTACTGGGGGTCAGTGTTTGTCTGTGTTACTGGGGTTCAGTGTGTGTTTCTAACTGGGTGTCAGTGTGTGTCTGTGTTACTGGGTATCAGAGTCTGTCTTTGTTACTTGGTGTAAGTGTGTGTCTTTGTTACTTGGTGTAATTGTATGTCTTTGTTACTTGGTGTCAGTGTATGTCGTTGTTACTTGGTGTATGTGTATGTCTGTGTTACTTGGTGTAAGTGTGTGTCTGTGTGCCTGGGTTTCATTGTATGTCTTTGTTACTTGGTGTCAGTGTATGTCTGTGTTCTTTGGTGTAAATGTGTGTCTGTTTTACTGGGAGTCAGAGTGTGTCAGTGTTACTTGGTGTAAGTGTGTGTCTTTGTTACTTGGTGTCCGTGTGTGCCTTTGTTACTGGGTATCAGTGCATGTCTTTGTTACTTGGTGTCAGTGTATATCTGTGTTACTTGGTGTAAGTGTGTGTCTTTGTTACTTGGTGCAATTGTATGTCTTTGTTACTTGGTGTCAGTGTATGTCTGTGTTGCTTGGTGTAAGTGTATGTCTTTGTTACTTGGTTAAGTGTGTGTCTGTGTCACTTGGTGTAAGTGTTTGTCTGTTTTCCTGGGTATCAGTGTCTGTCTTTGTTACTTGGTGTCAGTGTATGTCTGTGTTACTTGGGGTAAGTGTGTGTCTGTGTCACTGGCTGTCAGTGTATGTCTTTGTTACTTGGTGTCCTTGTGTGTCTGTGTTACTGGGTGTCAGTTTATGTCTTTGTTACTTGGTGTCAGTGTATGGCTTTGTTATTTGGTGTAAGTGTGTGTCTGTGTTACTGGGTATCAGTGTCTGTCTTTGTTACTTGGTGTAAGTGTGTGTCTGTGTTGCTTGGTGTAATTGTATGTCTTTGTTACTTGGTGTCAGTGTATATCTGTGTTACTTGGTGTAAGTGTGTGTCTGTGTTACTTGGTGTAAGTGTTTGTCTGTTTTCCTGGGTATCAGTGTCTGTCTTTGTTACTTGGTGTCAGTGTATGTCTGTGTTACTTGGTGTAAGTGTGTGTCTGTGTCACTGGGTGTCAGTGTATGTCTTTGTTACTTGGTGTCAGTGTATGTCTTTATTACTTGGTGTAAGTGTGTGTCTGTGTTACTGGGTATCAGTGTATGGCTTTGTTACTTGGTTTCAGTGTATGACAAAATACTTGGTGTAATTGTATGTCTCTGTTACTTGGTGTTATTGTCTGTCTTTGTTACTAGTTGTCAGTGTATGTCTTTGTTACTTGGTGTCCTTGTGTATCTGTGTTACTGGGTGTCAGTTTATGTCTTTGTTACTTGGTGTCAGTGTATGTCTTTGTTACTTGGTATCAGTGTATGGCTGTGTTACTTGATGTAAGTGTGTGTCTTTGTTACTTGGTGTAAGTGTATGTCTTTGTTACTTGGTATCAGTGTCTGTCTTTGTTAATTGGTGTAAGTGTGTGTTTGTGTTAATTGGTGTAAGTGTATGTCTTTGTTAAATGGTGCAAGTGTATGTCAAAATACTTGGTGCAAGTGTATGTCTTTGTTACTGGGTGTCAGTGTATGTCTTTGTTACTTGGTATCAGTGTGTGTCTGTGTTACTGGGTATCAGTGCGTGTCTTTGTTACTTGGTGTAAGCGTGTGTCTGTGATACTGGGTGTCAGTGTATGTCTTTGTTACTGGGTATCAATGTATGTCTTTGTGACTTGGTGTCAGTGTATATCTGTGTTACTTGGTGTAAATGTGTGTCTTTGTTACTTGGTGCAATTGTATGTCTTTGTTACTTGGTGTCAGTGTATGTCTGTGTTGCTTGGTGTAAGTGTATGTCTTTGTTACTTGGTGTAAGTGTGTGTCTGTGTTACTTGGTGTAAGTGTTTGTCTGTTTTCCTGGGTATCAGTGTCTGTCTTTGTTACTTGGTGTCAGTGCATGTCTGTGTTACTTGGGGTAAGTGTGTGTCTGTGTCAATGGGTGTCAGTGTATGTCTTTGTTACTTGGTGTCCTTGTGTGTCTGTGTTACTGGGTGTCAGTTTATGTCTTTTTACTTGGTCTCATTGTATGTCTTTGTTATTTGGTGTAAGTGTGTGTCTGTGTTACTGGGTATCAGTGTCTGTCTTTGTTACTTGGTGTAAGTGTGTGACTGTGTTACTGGGTATCAGTGTATGTCTTTGTTACTTGGTGTCAGTGTATGTCTGTGTTACTTGGTGCAAGTGTGTGTCTGTGTTACTGGGTATCAGTGCATGTCTTTGTTACTTGGTGTCCGTGTATGTCTGTGTTACCTGGTGTAAGTGTGTGTCTGTGTCACTGGGTATCAGTGTATGTCTTTGTTACTTGGTGTAACTGTGTGTCTATGTTACTTGGTGACAGTGAACGTCTGTGTTACTTGGTGTAAGTTTGTGTCTGTGTATCAGTGTATGTCTTTGTGACTAGGTGTCAGTGTATGTCTTTGTTACTGGGGGTCAGTGTGTTTCTGTTTTACTGGGAGTCAGTGTATGTCTGTGTTACTTGGTGTAAGTGTGTGTCTTTGTTACTTGGTGTCCGTGTGTGTCTTTGTTACTGGGTTTCAGTGCATGTCTTTGTTACTTGGTGTCATTGTATATCTGTGTTACTTGGTGTAAGTGCGTGTCTTTGTTACTTGGTGCAATTGCATGTCTTTGTTACTTGGTGTCAGTGTATGTCTGTGTTACTTGGTGTAAGTGTATGTCTTTGTTACTTGGTGTAAGTGTGTGTCTTTGTTACTTGGTGTAAGTGTTTGTCTGTTTTCCTGGGTATCAGTGTCTGTCTTTGTTACTTGGTGTCAGTGTATGTCTGTGTTACTTGGTGTAAGTGTGTGTCTGTGTTACTGGGTCTCAGTGTATGTCTTTGTTACTTGGTGTCAGTGTATGTGTGTGTTACTTGGTGTAAGTGAGTGTCTGTGTTACTGGGTGTCAGTGTGTTTCTGTGTTACTTGGTTTAAGTGTGTGTCTCTGTTACTTTGTGTCCGTGTGTGTCTGTGTTACTGGGTGTCAGTGTATGTCATTGTTACAGGGTGTCAGTGTGTGTCTTTGTGACTTGGTGTCAGTGTATGTCTTTGTTACTTGGTGTAAGTGTGTGTCTGTGTTACTAGGTATCAGTGTATGTCTTTGTTACTTGGTGTCTGTGTAAGTCTTTGTTACTGGGTGTCAGTGTGCGTCTTTGTGACTTGGTCTCAGTGTATGTCTTTGTTACTTGGTTTAAGTGTGTGTCTGTGTTACTGGGTATCAGTGTATGTCTTTGTTAATTGGTGTCAGTGTATGTCAGAATACTTGGTGTAAGTGTATGTCTTTGTTACTTGGTGTAATTGTCTGTCTTTATTACTTGGTGTAAGTGTGTGTCTTTGTTACTTGGTGTCAGTGTATGTCTGTATTCCTTGGTGTAAGTGTGTGTCTTTGTTACTGGCTGTAAGTGTATGTCTTTGTTACTTGGTGTTAGTGTATGTCTTTGTTACTTGGTGTCAGTGTGTGTCTGTGTTACTGGGCATCAGTGTATGTCTTTGTTACTTGGAATCAGTGTAAGTCTTTGTTACTGGGTGTCAGTATGTGTCTTTGTGACTTGGTGTCAGTGTATGTCTTTGTTACTTGGGGTAAGTGTGTGTCTGTGTTACTGGGTGTCAGTTTGTGTCTGTGTTACTTGGTGTAAGTGTGTGTCTTTGTTACTTGGTGTCAGTGTATGTCTGTGTTACTTGGTGTAAGTGTGTGTCTGTGTTACTGGATGTCAGTGTGTGTCTGTGTTACTGGGTATCAGTGTATGTCTTTGTGACTTGTTATCAGTGTATGTCTTTGTTACTGGCTGTCAGTTTGTGTCTGTGTTACTGGGTATCAGTGTATGTCTTTCTGACTTGGTATCAGTGTATGTCTTTGTTACTGGGTGTCAGTGTGTTTCTGTGTTCCTGGGTATCAGTCTATGTCTTTGTGACTTGGTGTCAGTGTATGTCTTTATTACTGGGTGTCAGTGTGTGTCTTTGTGACTTGGTGTCAGTGTATGTCTGTGTTACTTGGTGTAAGTGTGTGTCGGTGTTACTGAGTTTCAGTGTGAGTCTGTGTTGCTTGGTGTAAGTATGTGTCTTTGTTACTTGGTGTCCGTGTGTGTCTGTGTTACTGGGTGTCAGTGTATGTCTTCATTACTTGTTGTAAGTGTGTGTCTGTGTTACCGGGTGTCAGTGTGTGTCTGTGTTACTTGGTGTAAGTGTGTGTCTGTGTTACTGGGTATCAGTGTATGTCTTTGTGACTTGGTGTCAGTGTATGTCTTTGTCACTGGGTGCCAGTGTGTGTCTTTGTGACTTGGTGTCAGTGTATGTCTTTGTTACTTTGTGTAAGTGTGTGTCTGTGTTACTGGTATCAGTGTATGTCTTTGTTACTTGGTGTCAGTGTATGTCAAAATACTTGGTGTAAGTGTATGTCTTTGTTACTTGGTGTAATTGTCTGTCTTTATTACTTTGTGTAAGTGTGTGTCTGTGTTACTGGTTATCAGTGTCTGTCTTTGTTACTTGGTGTCAGTGTGTGTCTGTGTTACTGGGCATCAGTGTATGTCTTTGTGATTTGGTATCAGTGTATGTCTTTGTTACTTGGAGTCAGTGTATGTCTGTGTTCCTTGGTGTAAGTGTATGATGTCATTGTGACTTGGTGTAAGTGTATGACTTTGTTACTTGGTATCAGTGTCTGTCTTTGTTAATTGGTGTAAGTGTGTGTCTGTGTTAATTGGTGTAGTTGTATGTCTTTGTTAAATGGTGCAAGTGTATGTCAAAATACTTGGTGCAAGTGTATGTCTTTGTTACTTGTTGTCAGTGTATGTCTGTGTTACTTGGTTTAAGTATGTGTCCTTGTTACTTGGAGTAAGTGTATGTCTTTGTTACTTGGTGTCAGTGTGTGTCTGTGTTACTGGGTATCAGTGCGTGTCTTTGTTACTTGGTGTAAGCGTGTGTCTGTGTTACTGGGTGTCAGTGTATGTCTTTGTTACTGGGTATCAATGTATGTCTTTGTGACTTGGTGTAAGTGTATGTCTTTGTTACTGGGTGTCAGTGTGTGTCTTTGTGACTTGGTGTCAGTGTATGTCTTTGTTACTGGGTGTCAGTGTGTGTCTTTGTGACTTGCTGTCAGTGTATGTCTTTGTTACTTGGTGTCAGTGTGTGTCTGTGTTACTGGGTATCAGTGTATGTCTTTGTTACTTGGTGTCAGTGTAAGTTTGTTACTGGGTGTCAGTGTGTGTCTTTGTGACTTGGTGTCAGTGTATGTCTTTGTTACTTGGTGTAAGTGTGTGTCTGTGTTACTGGGTATCATTGTATGTCTTTGTTACTTGGTGTCAGTGTATGTCAAAATACATGGTGCAAGTGTATGTCTTTGTTACTTGGTGTAATTGTCTGTCTTTGTTACTTGGTGTAATTGTGTGTCTTTGTTACTTGGTGTCAGTGTATGTCTGTGTTCCTTGGTGTAAGTGTGTGTCTTTGTTACTTTGTGTAAGTGTATGTCTTTGTTACTTGGTGTCAGTGTATGTCTTTGTTACTTGGTGTCAGTGTGTGTCTGTGTTTCTGGGTATCAGTGTATGTGTTTGTGGCTTGGTATCAGTGTATGTCTTTGTTACTTGGTATCAGTGTAAGTCTTTGTAACTGGGTGTACAGTGTGTGTCTTTGTGACTTGGTGTCAGTGTATGTCTTTGTTACTTGGTGTCAGTGTATGTCTGTGTTCCTTGGTGTAAGTGTGTGTCTTTGTTACTTTGTGTAAGTGTATGTCTTTGTTACTTGGTCTCAGTGTATGTCTTTGTTACTTGGTGTCAGTGTGTGTCTGTGTTTCTGGGAATCAGTGTATGTGTTTGTGACTTGGTATCAGTGTATGTCTTTGTTACTTGGTATCAGTGTAAGTCTTTGTAACTGGGTGTACAGTGTGTGTCTTTGTGACTTGGTGTCAGTGTATGTCTTTGTTACTTGGTGTCAGTGTATGTCTTTGTTACTTGATGTCCGTGTGTGTCTGTGTTACTGGGTGTCAGTGTATTTCTTTGTTACTGGGTATCAGTGTATTTCTTTGTTTCTTGGTGTCAGTGTATGTCTCTGTTATTGGGTGTCAGTGTGCGTCTTTGTGACTTGGTGTCAGTGTAAGTCTTTGTTACTTGGTGTAAGTGTGCGTCTGTGTTACTGGGTATCAGTGTATGCCTTTGTTACTTGGTGTCAGTGTATGTCAAAATACTTGGTGTAAGTGTATGTCTTTGTTACTTGGTGTAATTGTCTGTCTTTGTTACTTGGTGTAAGTGTGTGTCTTTGTTACTTGATGTCAGTGTATGTCTGTGTTCCTTGGTGTCATTGTGTGTCTTTGTTACTTGGTGTAAGTGTATGTCTTTGTTACTTGGTGTCAGTGTATGTCTTTTTTACTTGGTGTCAGTGTGTGTCCGTGTTACTGGGCATCAGTGTATGTCTTTGTGACTTGGTATCAGTGTATGTCTTTGTTACTTGGAATCAGTGTAAGTCTTTGTTACTGGGTGTCAGTATGTGTGTTTGTGACTTGGTGTCAGTGTATGTCTTTGTTACTTGGTGTAAGTGTGTGTCTGTGTTACTGGCTGTAAGTGTATGTCTTTGTTACTTGGTGTTAGTGTATGTCTTTGTTACTTGGTGTCAGTGTGTGTCTGTGTTACTGGGCATCAGTGTATGTCTTTGTGACTTGGTATCAGTGTATGTCTTTGTTACTTGGAATCAGTGTAAGTCTTTGTTACTGGGTGTCAGTATGTGTCTTTGTGACTTGGTGTCAGTGTATGTCTTTGTTACTTGGTGTAAGTGTGTGTCTGTGTTACTGGGTGTCAGTGTATGTCTGTGTTACTTGGTGTAAGTGTGTGTCTGTGTTACTGGGTGTCAGTGTGTGTCTGTGTTACTGGGTATCAGTGTATGTCTTTGTGACTTGTTATCAGTGTATGTCTTTGTTACTGGCTGTCAGTTTGTGTCTGTGTTACTGGGTATCAGTGTATGTCTTTCTGACTTGGTATCAGTGTATGTCTTTGTTACTGGGTGTCAGTGTGTTTCTGTGTTCCTGGGTATCAGTCTATGTCTTTGTGACTTGGTGTCAGTGTATGTCTTTATTACTGGGTGTCAGTGTGTGTCTTTGTGACTTGGTGCCAGTGTATGTCTGTGTTACTTGGTGTAAGTGTGTGTCCGTGTTACTGAGTTTCAGTGTGAGTCTGTGTTACTTGGTGTAAGTATGTGTCTTTGTTACTTGGTGTCCGTGTGTGTCTGTGTTACTGGGTGTCAGTGTATGTCTTCATTACTTGGTGTAAGTGTGTGTCTGTGTTACCGGGTGTCAGTGTGTGTCTGTGTTACTTGGTGTAAGTGTGTGTCTGTGTTACTGGGTATCAGTGTATGTCTTTGTGACTTGGTGTCAGTGTATGTCTTTGTCACTGGGTGTCAGTGTGTGTCTGTGTTACTGGGTGTCAGTGTGTGTCTGTGTTACTTGGTGTAAGTGTGTGTCTTTGTTACTTGGTGTCAGTGTATGTCTGTGTTACTTGGTGTAAGTGTGTGTCTGTGTTACTGGGTGTCAGTGTGTGTCTGTGTTACTGGGTATCAGTGTATGTCTTTGTGACTTGTTATCAGTGTATGTCTTTGTTACTGGCTGTCAGTTTGTGTCTGTGTTACTGGGTATCAGTGTATGTCTTTCTGACTTGGTATCAGTGTATGTCTTTGTTACTGGGTGTCAGCATGTTTCTGTGTTCCTGGGTATCAGTCTATGTCTTTGTGACTTGGTGTCAGTGTATGTCTTTATTACTGGGTGTCAGTGTGTGTCTTTGTGACTTGGTGTCAGTGTATGTCTGTGTTACTTGGTGTAAGTGTGTGTCGGTGTTACTGAGTTTCAGTGTGAGTCTGTGTTACTTGGTGTAAGTATGTGTCTTTGTTACTTGGTGTCCGTGTGTGTCTGTGTTACTGGGTGTCAGTGTATGTCTTCATTACTTGTTGTAAGTGTGTGTCTGTGTAACCGGGTGTCAGTGTGTGTCTGTGTTACTTGGTGTAAGTGTGTGTCTGTGTTACTGGGTATCAGTGTATGTCTTTGTGACTTGGTGTCAGTGTATGTCTTTGTCACTGGGTGTCAGTGTGTGTCTTTGTGACTTGGTGTCAGTGTATGTCTTTGTTACTTTGTGTCAGTGTATGTCAAAATACTTGGTGTAAGTGTATGTCTTTGTTACTTGGTGTAATTGTCTGTCTTTATTACTTGGTGTAAGTGTATGACTTTGTTACTTGGTGTCAGTGTATGTCTTTGTTACTTGGTGTCAGTGTGTGTCTGTGTTACTGGGCATCAGTGTATGTCTTTGTGATTTGGTATCAGTGTATGTCTTTGTTACTTGGAGTCAGTGTATGTCTGTGTTCCTTGGTGTAAGTGTATGATGTCATTGTGACTTGGTGTAAGTGTATGACTTTGTTACTTGGTATCAGTGTCTGTCTTTGTTAATTGGTGTAAGTGTGTGTCTGTGTTAATTGGTGTAGTTGTATGTCTTTGTTAAATGGTGCAAGTGTATGTCAAAATACTTGGTGCAAGTGTATGTCTTTGTTACTTGTTGTCAGTGTATGTCTGTGTTACTTGGTTTAAGTATGTGTCCTTGTTACTTGGAGTAAGTGTATGTCTTTGTTACTTGGTGTCAGTGTGTGTCTGTGTTACTGGGTATCAGTGCGTGTCTTTGCTACTTGGTGTAAGCGTGTGTCTGTGTTACTGGGTGTCAGTGTATGTCTTTGTTACTGGGTATCAATGTATGTCTTTGTGACTTGGTGTAAGTGTATGTCTTTGTTACTGGGTGTCAGTGTGTGTCTTTGTGACTTGGTGTCAGTGTATGTCTTTGTTACTGGGTGTCAGTGTGTGTCTTTGTGACTTGCTGTCAGTGTATGTCTTTGTTACTTGGTGTCAGTGTGTGTCTGTGTTACTGGGTATCAGTGTATGTCTTTGTTACTTGGTGTCAGTGTAAGTTTGTTTCTGGGTGTCAGTGTGTGTCTTTGTGACTTGGTGTCAGTGTATGTCTTTGTTACTTGGTGTAAGTGTGTGTCTGTGTTACTGGGTATCAGTGTATGTCTTTGTTACTTGGTGTCAGTGTATGTCAAAATACATGGTGCAAGTGTATGTCTTTGTTACTTGGTGTAATTGTCTGTCTTTGTTACTTGGTGTAATTGTGTGTCTTTGTTACTTGGTGTCAGTGTATGTCTGTGTTCCTTGGTGTAAGTGTGTGTCTTTGTTACTTTGTGTAAGTGTATGTCTTTGTTACTTGGTGTCAGTGTATGTCTTTGTTACTTGGTGTCAGTGTGTGTCTGTGTTTCTGGGTATCAGTGTATGTGTTTGTGACTTGGTATCAGTGTATGTCTTTGTTACTTGGTATCAGTGTAAGTCTTTGTAACTGGGTGTACAGTGTGTGTCTTTGTGACTTGGTGTCAGTGTATGTCTTTGTTACTTGGTGTAAGTGTGTGTCTGTGTTACTTGGTGTAAGTGTGTGTCTTTGTTACTTGATGTCCGTGTGTGTCTGTGTTACTGGGTGTCAGTGTATTTCTTTGTTACTGGGTATCAGTGTATTTCTTTGTTACTTGGTGTCAGTGTATGTCTCTGTTATTGGGTGTCAGTGTGCGTCTTTGTGACTTGGTGTCAGTGTATGTCTTTGTTACTTGGTGTAAGTGTGCGTCTGTGTTACTGGGTATCAGTGTATGCCTTTGTTACTTGGTGTCAGTGTATGTCAAAATACTTGGTGTAAGTGTATGTCTTTGTTACTTGGTGTAATTGTCTGTCTTTGTTACTTGGTGTAAGTGTGTGTCTTTGTTACTTGATGTCAGTGTATGTCTGTGTTCCTTGGTGTCAGTGTGTGTCTTTGTTACTTGGTGTAAGTGTATGTCTTTGTTACTTGGTGTCAGTGTATGTCTTTTTTACTTGGTGTCAGTGTGTGTCCGTGTTACTGGGCATCAGTGTATGTCTTTGTGACTTGGTATCAGTGTATGTCTTTGTTACTTGGAATCAGTGTAAGTCTTTGTTACTGGGTGTCAGTATGTGTCTTTGTGACTTGGTGTCAGTGTATGTCTTTGTTACTTGGTGTAAGTGTGTGTCTGTGTTACTGGCTGTAAGTGTATGTCTTTGTTACTTGGTGTTAGTGTATGTCTTTGTTACTTGGTGTCAGTGTATGTCTGTGTTACTTGGTGTAAGTGTGTGTCTGTGTTACTGGGTGTCAGTGTGTGTCTGTGTTACTGGGTATCAGTGTATGTCTTTGTGACTTGTTATCAGTGTATGTCTTTGTTACTGGCTGTCAGTTTGTGTCTGTGTTACTGGGTATCAGTGTATGTCTTTCTGACTTGGTATCAGTGTATGTCTTTGTTACTGGGTGTCAGTGTGTTTCTGTGTTCCTGGGTATCAGTCTATGTCTTTGTGACTTGGTGTCAGTGTATGTCTTTATTACTGGGTGTCAGTGTGTGTCTTTGTGACTTGGTGCCAGTGTATGTCTGTGTTACTTGGTGTAAGTGTGTGTCGGTGTTACTGAGTTTCAGTGTGAGTCTGTGTTACTTGGTGTAAGTATGTGTCTTTGTTACTTGGTGTCCGTGTGTGTCTGTGTTACTGGGTGTCAGTGTATGTCTTCATTACTTGGTGTAAGTGTGTGTCTGTGTTACCGGGTGTCAGTGTGTGTCTGTGTTACTTGGTGTAAGTGTGTGTCTGTGTTACTGGGTATCAGTGTATGTCTTTGTGACTTGGTGTCAGTGTATGTCTTTGTCACTGGGAGTCAGTGTGTGTCTTTGTGACTTGGTGTCAGTGTATGTCTTTGTTACTTTGTGTAAGTGTGTGTCTGTGTTACTGGGTATCAGTGTATGTCTTTGTTACTTGGTGTCAGTGTATGTCAAAATACTTGGTGTAAGTGTATGTCTTTGTTACTTGGTGTAATTGTCTGTCTTTATTACTTGGTGTAAGTGTATGACTTTGTTACTTGGTGTCAGTGTATGTCTTTGTTACTTGGTGTCAATGTGTGTCTGTGTTACTGGGCATCAGTGTATGTCTTTGTGATTTGGTATCAGTGTATGTCTTTGTTACTTGGAGTCAGTGTATGTCTGTGTTCCTTGGTGTAAGTGTATGATGTCATTGTGACTTGGTGTAAGTGTATGACTTTGTTACTTGGTATCAGTGTCTGTCTTTGTTAATTGGTGTAAGTGTGTGTCTGTGTTAATTGGTGTAATTGTATGTCTTTGTTAAATGGTGCAAGTGTATGTCAAAATACTTGGTGCAATTGTATGTCTTTGTAACTTGTTGTCAGTGTATGTCTGTGTTACTTGGTTTAAGTATGTGTCCTTGTTACTTGGAGTAAGTGTATGTCTTTGTTACTTGGTGTCAGTGTGTGTCTGTGTTACTGGGTATCAGTGCGTGTCTTTGTTACTTGGTGTAAGCGTGTGTCTGTGTTACTGGGAGTCAGTGTATGTCTTTGTTACTGGGTATCAATGTATGTCTTTGTGACTTGGTGTAAGTGTATGTCTTTGTTACTGGGTGTCAGTGTGTGTCTTTGTGACTTGGTGTCAGTGTATGTCTTTATTACTGGGTGTCAGTGTGTGTCTTTGTGACTTGGTGTCAGTGTATGTCTTTGTTACTTGGTGTAAGTGTGTGTCGGTGTTACTGAGTTTCAGTGTGAGTCTGTGTTACTTGGTGTAAGTATGTGCCTTTGTTACTTGGTGTCCGTGTGTGTCTGTGTTACTGGGTGTCAGTGTATGTCTTCATTACTTGTTGTAAGTGTGTGTCTGTGTTACCGGGTGTCAGTGTGTGTCTGTGTTACTTGGTGTAAGTGTGTGTCTGTGTTACTGGGTATCAGTGTATGTCTTTGTGACTTGGTGTCAGTGTATGTCTTTGTCACTGGGTGTCAGTGTGTGTCTTTGTGACTTGGTGTCAGTGTATGTCTTTGTTACTTTGTGTAAGTGTGTGTCTGTGTTACTGGGTATCAGTGTATGTCTTTGTTACTTGGTGTCAGTGTATGTCAAAATACTTGGTGTAAGTGTATGTCTTTGTTACTTGGTGTAATTGTCTGTCTTTATTACTTGGTGTAAGTGTATGACTTTGTTACTTGGTGTCAGTGTATGTCTTTGTTACTTGGTGTCAGTGTGTGTCTGTGTTACTGGGCATCAGTGTATGTCTTTGTGATTTGGTATCAGTGTATGTCTTTGTTACTTGGAGTCAGTGTATGTCTGTGTTCCTTGGTGTAAGTGTATGATGTCATTGTGACTTGGTGTAAGTGTATGACTTTGTTACTTGGTATCAGTGTCTGTCTTTGTTAATTGGTGTAAGTGTGTGTCTGTGTTAATTGGTGTAGTTGTATGTCTTTGTTAAATGGTGCAAGTGTATGTCAAAATACTTGGTGCAAGTGTATGTCTTTGTTACTTGTTGTCAGTGTATGTCTGTGTTACTTGGTTTAAGTATGTGTCCTTGTTACTTGGAGTAAGTGTATGTCTTTGTTACTTGGTGTCAGTGTGTGTCTGTGTTACTGGGTATCAGTGCGTGTCTTTGTTACTTGGTGGAAGCGTGTGTCTGTGTTACTGGGTGTCGGTGTATGTCTTTGTTACTGGGTATCAATGTATGTCTTTGTGACTTGGTGTCAGTGTATGTCAAAATACATGGTGCAAGTGTATGTCTTTGTTACTTGGTGTAATTGTCTGTCTTTGTTACTTGGTGTAATTGTGTGTCTTTGTTACTTGGTGTCAGTGTATGTCTGTGTTCCTTGGTGTAAGTGTGTGTCTTTGTTACTTGGTGTAAGTGTATGTCTTTGTTACTTGGTGTCAGTGTATGTCTTTGTTACTTGGTGTCAGTGTGTGACTGTGTTACTGGGTATCAGTGTATGTGTTTGTGACTTGGTATCAGTGTATCTCTTTGTTACTTGGTGTCAGTGTAAGTCTTTGTAACTGGGTGTCAGTGTGTGTCTTTGTGACTTGGTGTCAGTGTATGTCTTTGTTACTTGGTGTAAGTGTGTGTCTGTGTTACTTGGTGTAAGTGTGTGTCTTTGTTACTTGATGTCCGTGTGTGTCTGTGTTACTGGGTGTCAGTGTATTTCTTTGTTACTGGGTATCAGTGTATTTCTTTGTTACTTGGTGTCAGTGTATGTCTCTGTTATTGGGTGTCAGTGTGCGTCTTTGTGACTTGGTGTCAGTGTATGTCTGTGTTCCTTGGTGTCAGTGTGTGTCTTTGTTACTTGGTGTAAGTGTATGTCTTTGTTACTTGGTGTCAGTGTATGTCTTTTTTACTTGGTGTCAGTGTGTGTCCGTGTTACTGGGCATCAGAGTATGTCTTTGTGACTTGGTATCAGTGTATGTCTTTGTTACTTGGAATCAGTGTAAGTCTTTGTTACTGGGTGTCATTGTGTGTCTTTGTGACTTGGTGTCAGTGTATGTCTTTGTTGTTTGGTGTGAGTGTGTGTCTGTGTTACTGGGTATCAGTGTATGTCTTTGTTACTTGGTGTCAGTGTATGTCATAATACTTGGTGTCAGTGTATGTCTTTGATACTTGGTGTAATTGTCTGTCTTTGTTACTTGGTGTAAGTGTGTGTCTGTGTTCCTTGGTGTAAGTGTATGTCTTTGTTACTTGGTATAAGTGTATGTCTTTGTTACTTGGTGTCAGTGCATGTCATTGTTACTTGGTGTCAGTGTATGTGTTTGTGACTTGGTGTCATTGTCTGTCTTAGTTACTGGGTGTCAGTGCATGTCTTTGTTATTTGGTGCAAGTGTATGTCAAAATACGTGGTGTAAGTGTATGTCTTTGTTACTTGTTGTCAGTTTGTGTCTGTCTTACTGGGGATCAGTGTATGTCTGTGTTACTGTGTATCAGTGCGTGTTACTGGGTGTCAGTGTGTGTCTGTGACTCCAGGTGTCAGTATTTAGTTTAGTTTCGAGATACAGCACTGAAACAGGCCCTTCGGCCCACCGAGTCTGTGCCGACCATCAAGCAACCATTAGTACTAATCCTACACGAACCCCATATTCCAACAACATTCACACCGGTCCACATATTTTTCCCGACAACCTACCTATACTTGGGGCTATTTATGATGGCCAATTAACCGACCAACCTGCAAGTCTTTGGCATGTGGGAGGAAACCGGAGCACCCGGAGGAAACCCACGCAGACACAGGGAGAACTTGCAAACTCCGCACAGGCAGTACCCAGAATCGAACCCGGGTCCCTGGAGCTGTGATGCTGCATTGCTCACCACTGCGCCGGTGTGCCGCCCAGTGTGTATCTGTGTTACTTGTTGTCAGTGTGTGTCTCTGCTACTGGGTGTCAGTGTGTTTGTTTGTCTTACTGTCTGTCAGTGTATGTCTGTGTTACTTGGTGTAAGTGTGTGTCTTTGTTACTTGGTGTCCGTGTGTGTCTGTGTTACTGGGTGTCAGTGCATGTCATTGTTACTTGGTGTAAGTGTGTGTCTGTGTTACTGGGAATTAGTGTGTGTCTCTGTGCCTGGGTATCAGTGTATGTCTTTGTGACTTAGTGTCAGTGTATGTCTTTGTTACTGGGTGTCAGTGTGTGTCTTTGTGACTTGGTGTCAGTGTATGTCTTTGTTACTTGGTGTCAGTGTGTGTCTGTGTTACTGGGCAACAGTGTATTTCTTTGTTACTTGGTGTCAGTGTATGTCTCTGTTACTGGGTGTCAGTGTGCGTCTTTGTGACTTGGTGTCAGTGTATGTCAAAATACTTGGTGTAAGTGTATGTCTTTGTTACTTGGTGTAATTGTCTGTCTTTGTTACTTGGTGTAAGTGTGTGTCTTTGTTACTTGATTTCAGTGTATGTCTGTGTTCCTTGGTGTAAGTGTGTGTCTTTGTTACTTGGTGTCAGTGTATGTCTGTGTTCCTTGGTGTAAGTGTGTGTCTTTGTTACTTGGTGTAAGTGTATGTCTTTGTTACTTGGTATCAGTGTATGTCTTTGTTACTTGGTGTAAGTGTGTGTCTGCGTTACTGGGTATCAGTGTATGTCTTTGTAACTTGGTGTCAGTGTGTGTCATAATACTTGGTGTCAGTGTATGTCTTTGATACTTGGTGTAATTGTCTGTCTTTGTTACTTGGTGCAAGTGTGTGTCTGTGTTCCTTGGTGTACGTGTATGTCTTTGTTACTTGGTGTAAGTGTATGTCTTTGTTACTTGGTGTCAGAGTGTGTCTGTGTTCCTGGGTATCAGTGTATGACTTTGTGACTTGGTGTCAGAGTATGTCTTTGTTACTGGGTGTCAGTGTGTGTCTTTGTGACTTGGTGTCAGTGTATGTCTTTGTTACTTGGTGTAAGTGTGTGTATGTGATACTGGGTATCAGTGTATGTCTTTGTTACTTGGTGTCAGTGTATGTGTTTGTGACTTGTTGTCAGTGGATGGCTTTGTTACTGGGTGTCAGTGTTTGTCTTTGTTACTTGGTGTAAGTGTATGTCAAAATACTTGGTGTAAGTGTATGTCTGCGTTACTTGGTGTAAGTGTATGTCTTTGTTACTTGGTGTAAGTGTGCGTCTGTGTTACTGGGTATCAGTGTCTTTCTTTGTTACTTGGTGTCAGTGTATGTCTCTGTTACTGGTTGTCAGTGTGCTTCTTTGTGACTTGGTGTCAGTGTATGTCTTTGTTACTTGGTGTAAGTGTGCGTCTGTGTTACTGGGTATCAGTGTATGTCTTTGTTACTTGGTGTCAGTGTATGTCAAAATACTTGGTGTAAGTGTATGTCTTTGTTACTTGGTGTAATTGTCTGTCTTTGTTACTTGGTGTAAGTGTGTGTCTTTGTTACTTGATGTCAGTGTATGTCTGTGTTCCTTGGTGTAAGTGTGTGTCTTTGTTACTTGGTGTAAGTGTATGTCTTTGTTACTTGGTGTCAGTGTATGTCTTTTTTACTTGGTGTCAGTGTGTGTCTGTGTTACTGGGCATCAGTGTATGTCTTTGTGACTTGGTATCAGTGTATCTCTTTGTTACTTGGTGTCAGTGTATGTCTGTGTTCCTTGGTGTAAGTGTGTCTCTTTGTTACTTGGTGTAAGTGTATGTCTTTGTTACTTGGTGTCAGTGTATGTCTTTGTTACTTGGTGTAAGTGTGTGTCTTTGTTACTTGATGTCCGTTTGTGTCTGTGTTACTGGGTGTCAGTGCATGTCATTGTTACTTGGTGTAAGTGCGTGTCTGTGTTACTGGGAATTAGTGTGTGTCTTTGTTACTTGGTGTAAGTGTGTGTCTGTGTTACTGGGTATCAGTGTATTTCTTTGTTACTGGGTATCAGTGTATGTCTTTGTGACTTGGTGTCAGTGTATGTCCTTGTCACTGGGTGTCAGTGTGTGTCTTTGTGACTTGGTGTCAGTGTATGTCTTTGGTACTTGGTGTAAGTGTGTGTCTGTGTTACTGGGTATCAGTGTATTTGTTTGTTACTTGGTGTCAGTGTATGTCTCTGTTTCTGGGTGTCAGTGTGCGTCTTTGTGACTTGGTGTCAGTGTATGTCTTTGTTACTTGGTGTAAGTGTGCGTCTTTGTTACTTGATGTCAGTGTATGTCTGTGTTCCTTGGTGTAAGTGTGTGTCTTTGTCACTTGGTGTAAGTGCATGTCTTTGTTCCTTGGTGTAAGTGTGTGTCTTTGTCACTTGGTGTAATTGTCTGTCTTTGTTACTTGGTGTATGTGTGTGTCTTTGTTACTTGATGTCAGTGTATGTCTGTGTTCCTTGGTGTAAGTGTGTGTCTTTGTCACTTGGTGTCAGTGTATGTCTTTTTTACTTGGTGTCAGTGTGTGTCTGTGTTACTGGGCATCAGTGTATGTCTTTGTGACTTGGTATCAGTGTATGTCATTGTTACTTGGAATCAGTGTAAGTCTTTGTTACTGGGTGTCAGTGTGTGTCTTTGTGAATTGGTGTCAGTGTATGTCTTTGTTACTTGGTGCAAGTGTGTGTCTGTGTTACTGTGTGTCAGTGTGTGTCTGTGTTACTTGGTGTAAGTGTGTGTCTTTGTTACTTGGTGTCTGTGTATGTCTTTGTTACTTGGTGTCAGTGTATGTCTGTGTTACTTGGTGTAAGTGTGTGTCTGTGTTACTGGGTGTCAGTGTGTGTCTGTGTTACTGGGTGTCAGTGTATGTCTGTGTTACTGGTTATCAGTGTATGTCTTTGTGACTTGTTATCAGTGTATGTCTTTGCTACTGGCTGTCAGTTTGTGTCTGTGTTACTGGGTATCAGTGTATGTCTTTCTGACTTGGTATCAGTGTATGTCTTTGTTACTGGGTGACAGTGTGTTTCTGTGTTCCTGGGTATCAGTGTATGTCTTTGTGACTTGGAGTCAGTGTATGTCTTTATTACTGGGTGTCAGTGTGTGTCTTTGTGACTTGGTGTCAGTGTATGTCTGTGTTACTTGGTGTAAGTGTGTGTCGGTGTTACTGAGTTTCAGTGTGTGTCTGTGTTACTTGGTGTAAGTATGTGTCTTTGTTACTTGGTGTCCGTGTGTGTCTGTGTTACTGGGTGTCAGTGTATGTCTTCATTACTTGGTGTAAGTGTGTGTCTGTGTTACCGGGTGTCAGTGTATGTCTGTGTTACTTGGTGTAAGTGTGTGTCTGTGTTACTGGGTATCAGTGTATGTCTTTGTGACTTGGTGTCAGTGTATGTCTTTGTCACTGGGTGTCAGTGTGTGTCTTTGTGACTTGGTGTCAGTGTATGTCTTTGTTACTTTGTGTAAGTGTGTGTCTGTGTTACTGGGTATCAGTGTATGTCTTTGTTACTTGGTGTCAGTGTATGTCAAAATAATTGGTGTAAGTGTATGTCTTTGTTACTTGGTGTAATTGTCTGTCTTTATTACTTGGTGTAAGTGTATGACTTTGTTACTTGGTGTCAGTGTATGTCTTTGTTACTTGGTGTCAGTGTGTGTCTGTGTTACTGGGCATCAGTGTATGTCTTTGTGATTTGATATCAGTGTATGTCTTTGTTACTTGGAGTCAGTGTATGTCTGTGTTCCTTGGTGTAAGTGTATGATGTCATTGTGACTTGGTGTCAGTGTATGTCTTTGTTACTTGGTGTCAGTGTGTGTCTGTGTTACTGGGTATCAGTGTATGTCTTTGTTACTTGGTGTCAGTGTAAGTTTGTTACTGGGTGTCAGTGTGTGTCTTTGTGACTTGGTGTCAGTGTATGTCTTTGTTACTTGGTGTCAGTGTATGTCAAAATACATGGTGCAAGTGTATGTCTTTGTTACTTGGTGTAAGTGTATGTCTTTGTTACTTGGTGTCAGTGTATGTCTTTGTTACTTGGTGTAAGTGTGTGTCTGTGTTACTGGGTATCAGTGTATGTCTTTGTTACTTGGTGTCAGTGTGTGTCATAATACTTGGTGTCAGTGTATGTCTTTGATACTTGGTGTAATTGTCTGTCTTTGTTACTTGGTGTAAGTGTGTGTCTGTGTTCCTTGGTGTAAGTGTGTGTCTGTGTTCCTTGGTGTAAGTGTATGTCTTTGTTACTTGGTGTCAGAGTGTGTCTGTGTTCCTGGGTATCAGTGTATGACTTTGTGACTTGGTGTAAGTGTATGTCTTTGTTACTGGGTGTCAGTGTGTGTCTTTGTGACTTGGTGTCAGTGTATGTCTTTGTTACTTGGTGTAAGTGTGTGTATGTGATACTGGGTATCAGTGTATGTCTTTGTTACTTGGTGTCAGTGTATGTGTTTGTGACTTGTTGTCAGTGGGTGCCTTTGTTACTGGGTGTCAGTGTTTGTCTTTGTTACTTGGTGTAATTGTATGTCAAAATACTTGGTGTCAGTGTATGTCTGTTACTTGGTGTAAGTGTATGTCTTTGTTACTTGGTGTAAGTGTGCGTCTGTGTTACTGGGTATCAGTGTATGTCTTTGTTACTGGGTATCAGTGTATGTCTTTGTGACTTGGTGTCAGTGTGTGTCTTTGTTACTGGGTGTCAGTGTGTGTCTTTGTGACTTGGTGTCAGTGTGTGTCTGTGATACTGGGTATCAGTGTATGACTTTGTTACTTGGTGTCAGTGTATGTCTGTGTTACTTGGTGTAAGTGTATGTCTTTGTTACTTGGTGTCAGTGTCTGTGTTTCAGACTTGTTGTCAGTGGATGTCTTTGTTACTGGTTGTCAGTGTATGTCTTTGTTACTTGGTGTAAGTGTATGCCAAAATACTTGTTGTAAGTGTATGTCTGTGTTACTTGGTGTAAGTTTATGTCTTTGTTACTTGGTGTATGTGTGCGTCTGTGTTACTGGGTATCAGTGAATGTCTTTGTTACTGGCTATCAGTGTATGTCTTTGTGACTTGGTGTCAGTGTATGTCTTTGTTACTGGGTGTCAGTGTGTGTCTTTGTGACTTGGTGTCAGTGTATGTCTTTGTTACTTGTTATAATTGTGTGTCTGTGTATCAGGGTATGTCTTTGTGACTTGGTGTCAGTATATGTCTTTGTTACTGGGTGTCAGTGTGTGTCTTTGTGACTTGGTGTCATTATGTGTCTGTGTTACTGGGTATCAGTGTATGTCTTTGTTACTTGGTGTACGTGTATGTCTTTGTTACTTGGTGTCAGTGTATGTGTTTGTTACTTGGTGTAAGTGTATGTCAAAATATTTGTGTAATTGTATGTCTGTGTTACTCGGTGTAAGTGTATGTTTTTGTTACTTGGTGTAAGTGTGTGTCTGTGTTACTTGGTGTCAGTGTATGCCTGAGTTACTTGCTGTAAGTGTGTGTCTGTGTTACTGGGTGTCAGTGTGTGTCTGTGTTACTGGGTGTCAGTGTATGTCTTTGTGACTTGGTATCAGTGTATGTCTTTGTTACTGGGTGTCAGTGTGTGTCTGTGTTACTGGTTATCAGTGTATGTCTTTGTGACTTGTTATCAGTGTATGTCTTTGCTACTGGCTGTCAGTTTGTGTCTGTGTTACTGGGTATCAGTGTATGTCTTTCTGACTTTGTATCAGTGTATGTCTTTGTTACTGGGTGACAGTGTGTTTCTGTGTTCCTGGGAATCAGTGTATGTCTTTGTGACTTGGAGTCAGTGTATGTCTTTATTACTGGGTGTCAGTGTGTGTCTTTGTGACATGGTGTCAGTGTATGTATGTGTTACTTGGTGTAAGTGTGTGACGGTGTTACTGAGTTTCAGTGTGTGTGTGTGTTACTTGGTGTATGTATGTGTCTTTGTTACTTGGTGTCCGTGTGTGTCTGTGTTACAGGGTGTCAGTGTATGTCTTCATTACTTGGTGTAAGTGTGTGTCTGTGTTACCGGGTGTCAGTGTGTGTCCGTGTTACTTGGTGTAAGTGTGTGTCTGTGTTACTGGGTATCAGTGTATGTCTTTGTGACTTGGTGTCAGTGTATGTCTTTGTCACTGGGTGTCAGTGTGTGTCTTTGTGACTTGGTGTCAGTGTATGTCTTTGTTACTTGGTGTAAGTGTATGCCAAAATACTTGGTGTAAGTGTATGTCTGTGTTACTTGGTGTAAGTTTATGTCTTTGTTACTTGGTGTATGTGTGCGTCTGTGTTACTGGGTATCAGTGAATGTCTTTGTTACTGGCTATCAGTGTATGTCTTTGTGACTTGGTGTCAGTGTATGTCTTTGTTACTGGGTGTCAGTGTGTGTCTTTGTGACTTGGTGTCAGTGTATGTCTTTGTTACTTGTTGTAATTGTGTGTCTGTGTATCAGGGTATGTCTTTGTGACTTGGTGTCAGTATATGTCTTTGTTACTGGGTGTCAGTGTTTGTCTTTGTGACTTGGTGTCATTATGTGTCTGTGTTACTGGGTATCAGTGTATGTTTTGTTACTTGGTGTACGTGTATGTCTTTGTTACTTGGTGTCAGTGTATGTGTTTGTTACTTGGTGTAAGTGTATGTCAAAATATTTGTGTAAGTGTATGTCTGTGTTACTCGGTGTAAGTGTATGTTTTTGTTACTTGGTGTAAGTGTGTGTCTGTGTTACTTGGTGTCAGTGTATGCCTGAGTTACTTGCTGTAAGTGTGTGTCTGTGTTACTGGGTGTCAGTGTGTGTCTGTGTTACTGGGTGTCAGTGTATGTCTTTGTGACTTGGTATCAGTGTATGTCTTTGTTACTGGGTGTCAGTGTGTGTCTGTGTTACTGGTTATCAGTGTATGTCTTTGTGACTTGTTATCAGTGTATGTCTTTGCTACTGGCTGTCAGTTTGTGTCTGTGTTACTGGGTATCAGTGTATGTCTTTCTGACTTGGTATCAGTGTATGTCTTTGTTACTGGGTGACAGTGTGTTTCTGTGTTCCTGGGTATCAGTGTATGTCTTTGTGACTTGGAGTCAGTGTATGTCTTTATTACTGGGTGTCAGTGTGTGTCTTTGTGACATGGTGTCAGTGTATGTATGTGTTACTTGGTGTAAGTGTGTGTCGGTGTTACTGAGTTTCAGTGTGTGTGTGTGTTACTTGGTGTATGTATGTGTCTTTGTTACTTGGTGTCCGTGTGTGTCTGTGTTACAGGGTGTCAGTGTATGTCTTCATTACTTGGTGTAAGTGTGTGTCTGTGTTACCGGGTGTCAGTGTGTGTCCGTGTGACTTGGTGTAAGTGTGTGTCTGTGTTACTGGGTATCAGTGTATGTCTTTGTGACTTGGTGTCAGTGTATGTCTTTGTCACTGGGTGTCAGTGTGTGTCTTTGTGACTTGGTGTCAGTGTATGTCTTTGTTACTTTGTGTAAGTGTGTGTCTGTGTTACTGGGTATCAGTGTATGTCTTTGTTACTTGGTGTCAGTGTATGTCAAAATACTTGGTGTAAGTGTATGTCTTTGTTACTTGGTGGAATTGTCTGTCTTTATTAATTGGTGTAAGTGTATGACTTTGTTACTTGGTGTCAGTGTATGTCTTTGTTACTTGGTGTCAGTGTGTGTCTGTGTTACTGGGCATCAGTGTATGTCTTTGTGATTTGGTATCAGTGTATGTCTTTGTTACTTGGAGTCAGTGTATGTCTGTGTTCCTTGGTGTAAGTGTATGATGTCATTGTGACTTGGTGTCAGTGTATGTCTTTGTTACTTGGTGTCAGTGTGTGTCTGTGTTACTGAGTATCAGTGTATGTCTCTGTTACTTGGTGTCAGTGTAAGTTTGTTACTGGGTGTCAGTGTGTGTCTTTGTGACTTGGTGTCAGTGTATGTCTTTGTTACTTGGTGTCAGTGTAAGTCAAAATACATGGTGCAAGTGTATGTCTTTGTTACTTGGTGTAAGTGTATGTCTTTGTTACTTGGTGTCAGTGTATGTCTTTGTTACTTGGTGTAAGTGTGTGTCTGTGTTACTGGGTATCAGTGTATGTCTTTGTTACTTGGTGTCAGTGTGTGTCATAATACTTGGTGTCAGTTTATGTCTTTGATACTTGGTGTAATTGTCTGTCTTTGTTACTTGGTGTAAGTGTGTGTCTGTGTTCCTTGGTGTAAGTGTATGTCTTTGTTACTTGGTGTAAGTGTATGTCTTTGTTACTTGGTGTCAGAGTGTGTCTGTTTTCCTGGGTATCAGTGTATGACTTTGTGACTTGGTGTCAGTGTATGTCTTTGTTACTGGGTGTCAGTGTGTGTCTTTGTGACTTGGTGTCAGTGTATGTCTTTGTTACTTGGTGTAAGTGTGTGTATGTGATACTGGGTATCAGTGTATGTCTTTGTTACTTGGTGTCAGTGTATGTGTTTGTGACTTGTTGTCAGTGGATGTCTTTGTTACTGGGTGTCAGTGTTTGTCTTTGTTACTTGGTGTAAGTGTATGTCAAAATACTTGGTGTAAGTGTATGTCTGTGTTACTTGGTGAAAGTGTATGTCTTTGTTACTTGGTGTAAGTGTGCGTCTGTGTTACTGGGTATCAGTGTATGTCTTTGTTACTGGGTATCAGTGTATGTCTTTGTCACTTGGTGTCAGTGTATGTCTTTGTTACTGGGTGTCAGTGTGTGTCTTTGTGACTTGGTGTCAGTGTATGTCTTTGTTACTTGGTGTCAGTGTGTGTCTGTGATACTGGGTATCAGTGTATGACTTTGTTACTTGGTGTCAGTGTATGTCTGTGTTACTTGGTGTAAGTGTATGTCTTTGTTACTTGGTGTCAGTGTCTGTGTTTGTGACTTGTTGTCAGTGTATGTCTTTGTTACTGGGTGTCAGTGTGTGTCTTTGTGACTTGGTGTCAGTGTATGTCTTTGTTACTTGGTGTCAGTGTTTGTCTGTGATACTGGGTATCAGTGTATGACTTTGTTACTTGGTGTCAGTGTATGTCTGTGTTACTTGGTGTAAGTGTATGTCTTTGTTACTGGTTGTCAGTGCATGTCTTTGTTACTTGGTGTAAGTGTATGCAAAAATACTTGGTGTAAGTGTATGTCTGTGTTACTTGGTGTAAGTTTATGTCTTTGTTACTTGGTGTATGTGTGCGTCTGTGTTACTGGGTATCAGTGAATGTCTTTGCTACTGGCTATCAGTGTATGTCTTTGTGACTTGGTGTCAGTGTATGTCTTTGATACTGGGTGTCAGTGTGTGTCTTTGTGACTTGGTGTCAGTGTATGTCTTTGTTACTTGTTGTAATTGTGTGTCTGTGATACTGGGTATCAGTGTATGTCTTTGTTACTTGGTGTCAGTGTATGTCTGTGTTACTTGGTGTAAGTGTGTGTCTGTGTATCAGGGTATGTCTTTGTGACTTGGTGTCAGTATATGGCTTTGTTACTGGGTGTCAGTGTGTGTCTTTGTGACTTGGTGTCAGTGTGTGTCTGTGTTACTGGGTATCAGTGTACGTCTTTGTTATTTGGTGTACGTGTATGTCTTTGTTACTTGGTGTCAGTGTATGTGTTTGTTACTTGGTGTAAGTGTATGTCAAAATATTTGTGTAAGTGTATGTCTGTGTTACTCGGTGTAAGTGTATGTCTTTGTGACTTGGTGTCAGTGTATGTCTTTGTCACTGGGTGTCAGTGTGTGTCTTTGTGACTTGGTGTCAGTGTATGTCTTTGTTACTTTGTGTAAGTGTGTGTCTGTGTTACTGGGTATCAGTGTATGTCTTTGTTACTTGGTGTCAGTGTATGTCAAAATACTTGGTGTAAGTGTATGTCTTTGTTACTTGGTGGAATTGTCTGTCTTTATTAATTGGTGTAAGTGTATGACTTTGTTACTTGGTGTCAGTGTATGTCTTTGTTACTTGGTGTCAGTGTGTGTCTGTGTTACTGGGCATCAGTGTATGTCTTTGTGATTTTGTATCAGTGTATGTCTTTGTTACTTGGAGTCAGTGTATGTCTGTGTTCCTTGGTGTAAGTGTATGATGTCATTGTGACTTGGTGTCAGTGTATGTCTTTGTTACTTGGTGTCAGTGTGTGTCTGTGTTACTGAGTATCAGTGTATGTCTCTGTCACTTGGTGTCAGTGTAAGTTTGTTACTGGGTGTCAGTGTGTGTCTTTGTGACTTGGTGTCAGTGTATGTCTTTGTTACTTGGTGTCAGTGTATGTCAAAATACATGGTGCAAGTGTTTGTCTTTGTTACTTGGTGTAAGTGTATGTCTTTGTTACTTGGTGTCAGTGTATGTCTTTGTTACTTGGTGTAAGTGTGTGTCTGTGTTACTGGGTATCAGTGTATGTCTTTGTTACTTGGTGTCAGTGTGTGTCATAATACTTGGTGTCAGTTTATGTCTTTGATACTTGGTGTAATTGTCTGTCTTTGTTACTTGGTGTAAGTGTGTGTCTGTGTTCCTTGGTGTAAGTGTATGTCTTTGTTACTTGGTGTAAGTGTATGTCTTTGTTACTTGGTGTCAGAGTGTGTCTGTTTTCCTGGGTATCAGTGTATGACTTTGTGACTTGGTGTCAGTGTATGTCTTTGTTACTGGGTGTCAGTGTGTGTCTTTGTGTCTTGGTGTCAGTGTATGTCTTTGTTACTTTGTGTAAGTGTGTGTATGTGATACTGGGTATCAGTGTATGTCTTTGTTACTTGGTGTCAGTGTATGTGTTTGTGACTTGTTGTCAGTGGATGTCTTTGTTACTGGGTGTCAGTGTTTGTCTTTGTTACTTGGTGTAAGTGTATGTCAAAATACTTGGTGTAAGTGTATGTCTGTGTTACTTGGTGAAAGTGTATGTCTTTGTTAGTTGGTGTAAGTGTGCGTCTGTGTTACTGGGTATCAGTGTATGTCTTTGTTACTGGGTATCAGTGTATGTCTTTGTCACTTGGTGTCAGTGTATGTCTTTGTTACTGGGTGTCAGTGTGTGTCTTTGTGACTTGGTGTCAGTGTATGTCTTTGTTACTTGGTGTCAGTGTGTGTCTGTGATACTGGGTATCAGTGTATGACTTTGTTACTTGGTGTCAGTGTATGTCTGTGTTACTTGGTGTAAGTGTATGTCTTTGTTACTTGGTGTCAGTGTCTGTGTTTGTGACTTGTTGTCAGTGTATGTCTTTGTTACTGGGTGTCAGTGTGTGTCTTTGTGACTTGGTGTCAGTGTATGTCTTTGTTACTTGGTGTCAGTGTGTGTCTGTGATACTGGGTATCAGTGTATGACTTTGTTACTTGGTGTCAGTGTATGTCTGTGTTACTTGGTGTAAGTGTATGTCTTTGTTACTGGTTGTCAGTGCATGTCTTTGTTACTTGGTGTAAGTGTATGCAAAAATACTTGGTGTAAGTGTATGTCTGTGTTACTTGGTGTAAGTTTATGTCTTTGTTACTTGGTGTATGTGTGCGTCTGTGTTACTGGGTATCAGTGAATGTCTTTGCTACTGGCTATCAGTGTATGTCTTTGTGACTTGGTGTCAGTGTATGTCTTTGATACTGGGTGTCAGTGTGTGTCTTTGTGACTTGGTGTCAGTGTATGTCTTTGTTACTTGTTGTAATTGTGTGTCTGTGATACTGGGTATCAGTGTATGTCTTTGTTACTTGGTGTCAGTGTATGTCTGTGTTACTTGGTGTAAGTGTGTGTCTGTGTATCAGGGTATGTCTTTGTGACTTGGTGTCAGTATATGGCTTTGTTACTGGGTGTCAGTGTGTGTCTTTGTGACTTGGTGTCAGTGTGTGTCTGTGTTACTGGGTATCAGTGTACGTCTTTGTTACTTGGTGTACGTGTATGTCTTTGTTACTTGGTGTCAGTGTATGTGTTTGTTACTTGGTGTAAGTGTATGTCAAAATATTTGTGTAAGTGTATGTCTGTGTTACTCGGTGTAAGTGTATGTTTTTGTTACTTGGTGTAAGTGTGTGTCTGTGTTACTTGGTGTCAGTGTATGCCTGAGTTACTTGGTGCAAATATTTGTCTTTGTTACTTGGTGTAAGTGTATGTCTTTGTTACTTGGTGTCAGTGTGTGTCTGCGTTACTGGGTGTCAGTGTGTTTGTTTGTCTTACTGGGTGTCAGTGTGTGTCTGTGTTACTTGGTGTAAGTGTGTGTCTTTGTTCCTTGGTGTCCGTGTGTGTCTGTGTTACTGGCTGTCAGTGCATGTCTTTGTTACTGGGTGTCAGTGTATGTCTTTGTTACTTGGTGTAAGTATGTGTCTGTGTTACTGGGTATCAGTATGTGTCTTTGTTACTTGGTGTAAGCGTGTGTCTGTGTTACTGGGTATCAGTGTATGTCTTTGTTACTGGGTGTCAATGTATGTCTTTGTGACGTGGTGTCTGTGTATGTCTTTGTTACTTGGTGTAAGTGTGTGTCTGTGTTACTGGGTATCAGTGTATGTCTTTGTTACTTGGTGTCAGTGCATGTCTTTGTTACTTGGTGTAAGTGTATGTCTTTGTTACTTGGTGTCAGTGTATGTCTTTGACACTAGGTGTCAGTATTTAGTTGAGTTCAGAGAGACAGCACTGAAACATGCCCTTCGGACCACCTAGTCTGAGCCGACCATCAACCAACCATTTATACTAATCCTACACGAATCCCATATTCCAATAACATCCCCACCGATCCCTATATATTTCCCTACCACCGACTCGGGGCAATTTATAATGGCCAATTAACCTACCAACCTGCAAGTCTTTGGCATGTGGGAGGAAACCGGAGCACCCGGAGGAAACCCACCCAGACACAGGGAGAACTTGCAAACTCCGCACAGGCAGTACCCAGAATCGAACCCGGGTCCCTGGAGCTGTGAGGCTGCAGTGCTAACCACTGCGCCACTGTGCCGCCCAGTGTGTATCTGTGTAACTGGGTGTCAGTGTATGTATTTGTTACTTGGAGTCAGTGCGTGTCTGTGTTACTGGGTGTCAGTGCATGTCTTTGTGACTTGGTGACAGTGCATATCTGTGTTACTTGGTGTAAGTGTGTGTCTTTGTTACTTGGTGTAATTGTATGTCTTTGTTACTTGTTGTCAGTGTATGTCTGTGTTACTTGGTGTCAGAGTATGTCTTTGTTACATGGTGTAAGTGTGTGTCTGTGTTACTTGGTCTAAGTGTGTGTCTGTGTTCCTGGGTATCAGTGTATGTCTTTGTTACTTGGTGTCAGTGTATGTCTTTGTTACTTGGTGTAAGTGTGTGTCTGCGTTACTGGGTATCAGTGTATGCCTTTGTTACTTGGTGTCAGTGTATGTCTGTGTTACTTGGTGCAAGTGTGTGTCTTTGTTGCTGGGCATCAGTGTATGTCTTTGTTACTTGGTGTCAGTGTATGTCTTTTTTACTGGTTGTCAAAGTGTATCTGTGACACTAGGTGTCAGTATTTAGTTTAGTTTCGAGATACAGCACTTAAACAGGACCTTCGGCCCACCGAGTCTGTGCCGACCATCAACCACACATTTATACTAATCCTACACTAATCCCGTATTCCTATCACATCCCCACCTATCCCTATATATTTCCCTACCACCTACCTATACTAGGTGCAATTACGATGGCCAATTAACCTATCAACCTACAAGTCTTTGGCATGTGGGAGGAAACCGGAGCACCGGGAGGAAACCCACGTAGATACAGGGAGAACTTGCAAACTCCGCACAGGCAGTACCCAGAATCGAACCCGGGTCCCTGGAGCTGTGAGGTTGCGGTGCTAAACACTACGCCAATGTGCCCCCCAGTGTGTGCCTGTGTTGCTGGGTATCAGTGTATGTCTTTGTTACTTGGTGTCAGTGTATGTCAGTGTTACTTGGTGTCAGTGTGTTTGCTTGTGTTACTGGGTGTCAGTGTGTGTCTGTGTTACTTGGTGTAAGTGTGTGTCTTTGTTAATTGGTGTCCGTGTGTGTCTGTGTTACTGGGTGTCAGAGTATGTCTTTGTTACTTGGTGTCAATGTGTGTCTTTGTGACTTGCTGTCAGTGTATGTCTGTGTTACGGTGGGTCAGTGTGTGTCTGTGTTACTGGGTATCAGTGTATTTCTTTGTTACTTGGTGTCAGTGTATGTCTCTGTTACTGGGTGTCAGTGTGCGTCTTTGTGACTTGGTGTCAGTGTATGTCTTTGTTACTTGGTTTAAGTGTGTGTCTGTGTTACTGGGTATCAGGGCATGTCTTTGTGACTTGGTATCAGTGTGTGTCTTTGTTACTGGGTGTCAGTGTGTGTCTTTGTGAATTGTTGTCAGTGTATGTCTTTGTTACTTGGTGTAAGTGTGTGTCTGTGTTACTGGGTATCAGGGCATGTCTTTGTTACTTGGTGTCTGTGTAAGTCTTTGTTACTGGGTGTCAGTGTGCGTCTTTGTGACTTGGTGTCAGTGTATGTCTTTGTTACTTGGTGTAAGTGTGTGTCTTTGTTACTTGGTGTAAGTGTATTTCTTTGTTGCTTGGTGTCAGTGTATGTCTTTGTGCTGGGTGTCAGAGTGTGTCTGTGTTACTGGGTATCAGTGTATGTCTTTGTTACTGGGTGTCAGTGTGTGTCTGTGTTACTGGGTATCAGTGTATGTCTTTGTGACTTGGTATCAGTGTATGTGTTTGTTACTGGGTGTCAGTGTGTGTCTGTGTTACTGGGTATCAGTGCATGTCTTTGTGACTTGGTATCAGTGTGTGTCTTTGTGACTTGGTGTCAGTGTATGTCTTTGTTACTGGGTGTCAGTGTGTTTCTTTGTGAATTGTTGTCAGTGTATGTCTTTGTGACTTGGTGTAAGTGAGTGTCTTTGTTACTGGGTGTCAGTGTGTTTCTTTGTGAATTGTTGTCAGTGTATGTCTTTGTGACTTGGTGTAAGTGAGTGTCTGTGATACTGGGTGTCAGTGTATGCCATTGTTACTTGGTGTCAGTGTATGCCTGTGTTACTGGGGGTCAGTATGTGTTTCTAACTCGTTGTCAGTGTGTGTCTGTGTTACTGGGTATCAGTGTCTGTCTTTGAAATTGGTGTAATTGTGTGTCTGTGACACTAGGTGTCAGTATTTAGTTTAGTTCAGAGAGACAGCACTGGAACATGCCCTTCGGCCCACCGAGTCTGAGCCGACCATCAACCAACCATTTATACTAATCCGACACGAATCCCATATTCCAATAACATCCCCACCGGTCCCTATATATTTCCCTACCACCTACCTATACTAGGGGCAATTTATAATGGCCAATTAACCTACCAACCTGCAAGTCTTTGGCATGTGGGAGGAAACCGGAGCACGCGGAGGAAACCCACGCAGACACAGGGAGAACTGGCAAACTCCGCACAGGCAGTACCCAGAATCGAACCCGGGTCCCTGGAGCTGCGAGGCTGCAGTGCTAACCACTGCGCCACTGTGCCGCCCAGTGTGTATCTGTGTAACTGGGTGTCAGTGTATGTCTTTGTTACTTGGTGTCAGTGCGTGTCTGTGTTACTGGGTGTCAGTGCATGTCTTTGTGACTTGGTGTCAGTGTATATCTGTGTTACTGGGTGTCAGTGCATGTCTTTGTGACTTGGTGTCAGTGTATATCTGTGTTACTTGGTGTAAGTGTATGTCTTTGTTACATGGTGTCACTGTGTGTCTGTGTTACATGGTGTAAGTGTGTGTCTGTGTTCCTGGGTATCAGTGTATGTCTTTGTTACTTGGTGTCAGTGTATGTCTTTGTTACGTGGTGTAAGTGTGTGTCTGTGTTACTTGGTGTAAGTGTGTGTCTGCGTTACTGGGTATCAGTGTATGTCTTTGTTACTTGGTGTCAGTGTATGTCTGTGTTACTTGGTGTAAGTGTGTGTCTTTGTTGCTGGGCATCAGTGTATGTCTTTTTTACTGGGTGTCAGTGTGTGTTTGTTTGTGGAACTGGGTGTCAAAGTGTATCTGTGACACTAGGTATCTGTATTTAGTTTAGTTTCGAGATACAGCACTGAAACAGGACCTTCGGCCCACCGAGTCTGTGCCGACCATCAACCAACCATTAATACTAAACCTACACTAATCCCGTATTCCTATCACATCCCCACCTATCCCTATATATTTCCCTACCACCTACCTATACTAGGTGCAAATTATGATGGCCAATTAACCTATCAACCTGCAAGTCTTTGGGATGTGGGAGGAAACCGGAGCACCCGGAGGAAACCCACGCAGACACAGGGAGAACTTGCAAACTCCGCACAGGCAGTACCAAGAATCGAACCCGGGTCCCTGGAGCTGTGAGGCCGCGGTGCTAACCACTGCGCCAATGTGCTCCCCAGTGTCTGCCTGTGTTAATGGGTATCAGTGTATGTCTTTGTTACTTGGTGTCAGTGTATGTCAGTGTTACTTGGTGTCAGTGTGTTTGTTTGTGTTACTGGGTGTCAGCGTGTGTCTGTGTTACTTGGTGTAAGTGTGTGTCTTTGTTAATTGGTGTCCGTGTGTGTCTGTGTTACTGGGTGCCAGTGTATGTCTTTGTTACTGGGTGTCAGTCTGTGTCTTTGTGACTTGGTGTCAGTGTATGTCTGTGTTACTTGGTGTAAGTGTGTGTCTGTGTTACTAGGAATCAGTGTATGTCTTTGTTACTTGGTGTCAGTGTAAGTCTTTGTTACTGGGTGTCAGTGTGCGTCTTTGTGTCTTGGTGTCAGTGTATGTCTTTGTTACTTGGTTTAAGTGTGTGTCTGTGTTACTGGGTATCAGTGTATGTCTTTGTTAGTTGTTGTCATTGTATGTCAGAATACTTGGTGTATGTGTATGTCTTTGTTACTTGGTGTAATTGTCTGTCTTTGTTACTGGGTGTAAGGGTGTGTCTTTGTTACTTGGTGTCAGTGTATGTCTTTGTTACTTGGTGTCAGTGTGTGTCTGTGTTACTGGGTATCAGTGTATGTCTTTGTTACTTGGTGTCCTTGTGTGTCTGTGTTACTGGGTGTCAGTTTATGTCTTTGTTACTTGGTGTCAGTGTATGTCTTTGTTATTTGGTGTAATTGTGTGTCAGTGTTACTGGGTATCAGTGTCTGTCTTTGTTACTTGGTGTAAGTGTGTGTCTGTGTTACTGGGTATCAGTGTATGTCTTTGTTACTTTGTGTCAGTGTATGTCTGTGTTACTTGGTGTAAGTGTGTGTCTGTGTTACTGTGTATCAGTGTATGTCTTTGTTACTTGGTATCAGTGTATGTCTTTGTTACTTGGTGTCAGTGTATGTCAGTGTTACTTGGTGTCAGTGTGTTTGTTTGTGTTACTGGGTGTCAGCGTGTGTCTGTGTTACTTGGTGTAAGTGTGTGTCTTTGTTAATTGGTGTCCGTGTGTGTCTGTGTTACTGGGTGCCAGTGTATGTCTTTGTTACTGGGTGTCAGTCTGTGTCTTTGTGACTTGGTGTCAGTGTATGTCTGTGTTACTTGGTGTAAGTGTGTGTCTGTGTTACTAGGAATCAGTGTATGTCTTTGTTACTTGGTGTCAGTGTAAGTCTTTGTTACTGGGTGTTAGTGTGCGTCTTTGTGTCTTGGTGTCAGTGTATGTCTTTGTTACTTGGTTTAAGTGTGTGTCTGTGTTACTGGGTATCAGTGTATGTCTTTGTTAGTTGTTGTCATTGTATGTCAGAATACTTGGTGTATGTGTATGTCTTTGTTACTTGGTGTAATTGTCTGTCTTTGTTACTGGGTGTAAGGGTGTGTCTTTGTTACTTGGTGTCAGTGTATGTCTTTGTTACTTGGTGTCAGTGTGTGTCTGTGTTACTGGGTATCAGTGTATGTCTTTGTTACTTGGTGTCCTTGTGTGTCTGTGTTACTGGGTGTCAGTTTATGTCTTTGTTACTTGGTGTCAGTGTATGTCTTTGTTATTTGGTGTAATTGTGTGTCAGTGTTACTGGGTATCAGTGTCTGTCTTTGTTACTTGGTGTAAGTGTGTGTCTGTGTTACTGGGTATCAGTGTATGTCTTTGTTACTTTGTGTCAGTGTATGTCTGTGTTACTTGGTGTAAGTGTGTGTCTGTGCTACTGTGTATCAGTGTATGTCTTTGTTACTTGGTATCAGTGTATGTCTTTGTTACTTGGTGTAAGTGTATGTCTTTGTTACTTGTTGTCAGTGTATGTCTTTGTTACTTGGTGTAAGTGTGTGTTTGTGTTACTGGGTATCAGTGTATGTCTTTATTACTTGGTGTCAGTGTATGTCTGTGTTACTTGGTGTAAGCGTGTGTCTGTGTATCAGTGTATGTCTTTGTGACTAGGTGTCAGTGTATGTCTTTGTTACTGGGTGTCATTGTGTGTCTTTGTGACTTGGTGTCAGTGTTTGTCTGTGTTACTGGGGTTCAGTGTGTGTTTCTAACTGGGTGTCAGTGTGTGTCTGTGTTACTGGGTATCAGAGTCTGTCTTTGTTACTTGGTGTAAGTGTGTGTCTTTGTTACTTGGTGTAATTGTATGTCTTTGTTACTTGGTGTCAGTGTATGTCGTTGTTACTTGGTGTATGTGTATGTCTGTGTTACTTGGTGTAAGTGTGTGTCTGTGTGCCTGGGTTTCATTGTATGTCTTTGTTACTTGGTGTCAGTGTATGTCTGTGTTCTTTGGTGTAAATGTGTGTCTGTTTTACTATGAGTCAGAGTGTGTCAGTGTTACTTGGTGTAAGTGTGTGTCTTTGTTACTTGGTGTCAGTGTGTGCCTTTGTTACTGGGTGTCAGTGCATGTCTTTGTTACTTGGTGTCAGTGTATATCTGTGTTACTTGGTGTAAGTGTGTGTCTATGTTACTTGGTGCAATTGTATGTCTTTGTTACTTGGTGTCAGTGTATGTCTGTGTTGCTTGGTGTAAGTGTATGTCTTTGTTACTTGGTGTAAGTGTGTGTCTGTGTTACTTGGTGTAACTGTTTGTCTGTTTTCCTGGGTATCAGTGTCTGTCTTTGTTACTTGGTGTCAGTGTATGTCTGTGTTACTTGGGGTAAGTGTGTGTCTGTGTCACTGGGTGTCAGTGTATGTCTTTGTTACTTGGTGTCCTTGTGTGTCTGTGTTACTGGGTGTCAGTTTATGTCTTTGTTACTTGGTGTCAGTGTATGTCTTTGTTATTTGGTGTAATTGTGTGTCAGTGTTACTGGGTATCAGTGTCTGTCTTTGTTACTTGGTGTAAGTGTGTGTCTGTGTTACTGGGTATCAGTGTATGTCTTTGTTACTTTGTGTCAATGTATGTCTGTGTTACTTGGTGTAAGTGTGTGTCTGTGTTACTGTGTATCAGTGTATGTCTTTGTTACTTGGTATCAGTGTATGTCTTTGTTACTTGGTGTAAGTGTATGTCTTTGTTACTTGGTGTAAGTGTATGTCTTTGTTACTTGGTATCAGTGTATGTCGTTGTTACTTGGTGTAAGTGTAGTTCTTTGTTGCTTGGTGTCAGTGTATGTCTTTGTTGCTGGGTGTCAGTGTGTGTCTGTGTTACTGGGTATCAGTGTATGTCTTTGTGACTTGGTATCAGTGTATGTCCTTGTTACTGGGTGTCAGTGTGTGTCTGTGTTACTGGGTATCAGTGTATGTCTTTGTGTCTTGGTATCAGTGTGTGTCTGTATTCCTGGGTATCAGTGTATGTCTTTGTGACTTGGTGTCAGTGTATGTCTTTGTTACTGGGTGTCAGTGTGTTTCTTTGTGAATTGGTGTCAGTGTATGTCTTTGTTACTTGGTATCAGTGTATGTCTTTGTTACTTGGTGTAAGTGTATGTCTTTGCTACTTGGTGTCCGTGTGTGTCTGTGTTATTGGGTGTCAGTTTATGTCTTTGTTACTTGGTGTCAGTGTATGTCTTTGTTACTTGGTGTAAGTGTGTGTCAGTGTTACTGGGTATCAGTGTATGTATTTGTTACTTGGTGTCAGTGTATGTCTGTGTTACTTGGTGTATTTGTGTGTCTGTGTTACTGGGTATCAGTGTATGTCTTTGTTACTTGGTGTCAGTGTATGTCTTTGTTACTTGGTGTAAGTGCATGTCTTTGTTACTTGGTGTCAGTGTATGTCTTTGTTACTTGGTGTAAGTGTGTGTCTGTGTTACTGGGTGTCAGTGTTTGTTTCTGTTTTACTTGGTGTAAGTGTGTGTCTTTGTTACTTGGTGTCCGTGTGTGTCTGTGTTACTGGGTGTCAGTTTATGTCTTTGTTACTTGGTGTCAGTGTATGTCTTTGTTACTTGGTGTAAGTGTGTGTCTGTGTTACTGGGTATCAGAGTATGTCTTTGTTACTTGGTGTCAGTGTATGTCTGTGTTACTTGGTGTAAGTGTGTGTCTGTGTTACCTGGTATCAGTGTATGTCTTTGTTACTTGGTGTCAGTGTATGTCTTTGTTACTTGGTGTAAGTGCATGTCTTTGTTACTTGGTGTCAGTGTTTGTCTTTGTTACTTGGTGTAAGTGTGTGTCTGTGTTACTGGGTGTCAGTGTGTGTCTGTGTTACTTGGTGTAAGTGTGTGTCTTTGTTACTAGGTGTCCGTGTGTGTCTGTGTTACTGGGTGTCAGTTTATGTCTTTGTTACATGGTGTCTGTGTATGTCTTTGTTACTTGGTGTAAGTGTGTGTCAGTGTTACTGGGTGTCAGTGTATGTATTTGTTACTTGGTGTCAGTGTATGTCTCTGTTACTTGGTGTATTTGTGTGTCTGTGTTACTGGGTATCAGTGTATGTCTTTGTTACTTGGTGTCAGTGTATGTCTTTGTTACTGGGTGTCAGTGTTTGTCTTTGTGGCTTGATGTCAGTGTATGTCTTTGTTACTTGGTGTAAGTGTGTGTCTGTGTTACTGGGTATCAGTGTATGTCATTGTTACTTGGTGTCAGTGAATGTCAAAATACTTGGTGTAAGCGTATGTCTTTGTTACTGGGTGTCAGTGTGTGTCCTTGTGACTTGGTGTCAGTGTATGTCTTTGTTACTTGGTGTAAGTGTGTGTCTGTGTTACTGGGTAACAGTGTATGTGTTTGTTACTTGGTGTCAGTGTCTGTCTGTGTTACTTGGTGTAAGTGTTTGTCTGTGTTACTGTGTATCAGTGTATTTCTGTGTTACTGGGTGTAAGTGTGTGTCTGTGTTACTGGGTATCAGTGTATGTCTTTGTGACTTGGTGTCATTGTATGTCTTTGTTACTTGGTGTAAGTGTGTGTCTGTGTTCCTGGGTATCAGTGTATGTCTTTCTTACTTGGTGTCAGTTTATGTCAAAATACTTGGCGTTAATGTATGTCTTTGTTACTTGGTGTAATTGTCTGTCTTTGTTACTTGGTGTCAGTGTATGTCTGTGTTACTTGGTTTCAGTGTATGTCTGTGTTACTTGGTGTAAGTGTGTGTCTTTGTTGCTTGGTGTAAGTGTATGCCTTTGTTACTTGGTGTCAGTGTATGTCTTTGTTACTTGGTGTAAGTGTATGTCTTTGTTACTTGGTGTCAGTGTATGTCGTTGTTACTTGGTGTAATTGTGTGTCTGTGTTACTGGTTTTCAGTGTATGTCTCTGTGACTCGGTGTCAGTGTATGTCTTTGTTACGGGGTGTCAGTGTATGTCTTTGTTACTTGGTTACAGTGTGTGTCTGTGTGTCAGTGTATGTCTTTGTTACTGTGTATAAGTGTTTCTCTACGTTACTAGGTGTCAGTGTGTGTTTGTTGGTGTTACTGGGTGTCAGTATTTAGTTTAGTGATGCAGCACTGAAACAGGCCCTTCGGCCAACCGACTCTGTGCCGACCATCAACCACCCATTTATACTAATCCTACACTAATCCCGTATTCCTATCACATCCCCACCTGTCCCTATATATTTCCCTACCACCTACCAAGACTAGGGTCTATTTCTAATGGCCAATTAACCTATCAACCTGCAAGTCTTTGGCATGTGGGAGTAAACCGGAGCGCCCGGAGGAAACTCGCGCAGACACAGGGAGAACTTGCAAACTCCGCACAGGCAGTACCCAGAATCGAGCCCGGGTCCCTGGAGCAGTGAGGCTGCTAACCACTGTGCCAATGTGCCGCCCGGTGTGTGTCTGTATTACTGGGTATCAGTGTATGTCTTTGTTACTTGGTGTAAGTGTGTGTCTGTGTTACTGGGTAACAGTGTATGTCTTTGTGACTTGATGTCAGTGTATGTCTTTGTGATTTGGTGTCAGTGTATGTCTTTGTTACTGGGTGTAAGTGTGTGACTGTGTTACTTGGGGTCAGTGTGTGTCTTTGTGACTTGGCATCAGTGTATGTCTTTGTGACTTGGTGTCAGTATATGTCTTTGTTCCAGGGTCTAAGTGTTTGTCTGTGTTACTTGGTGTCAGTGTATGTCTTTATTACTGTTTATTAGTGTTTCTCTGTGTTACTGGGTGTCAGTGTGTGTTTGTTTGTGTTACTTGGTGTCACTGTATGTCTTTGTTACTTGGTGTAAGTGTGTGTCTGTGTTACTGGGTATCAGTGTCTGTCTTTGTTACTTGGTGTAAGTGTGTGTCTTTGTTACTGATTATCAGTGTATGTCTTTGTTACTTGGTGTCAATGTATGTCTGTGTTACTTGGTGTAAGAGTGTGTCTGTGTTACTGGGTGTCAGTGTGTGTCTGTGTTACTTGGTGTAAGTCTGTGTCTTTGTTACTTGGTGTCCGTGTGTGTCTGTGTTACTGAATGTCAGTCTATGTCTTTGTTACTGGGTGTCAGTGTTTGTCTTTGTTACTTGGTGTAAGTGTGTTTCTGTGTTACTAGGTTTCAGTGTCTGTCTTTGTTACTTGGTGTAAGTGTGTGTCTGTGTTACTGGGTATCAGTGTATGTCTTTGTTACTTGGTGTCAGTGTATGTCAAAATACTTCATGTAAGTGTATGTCTTTGTTACTTAGTGTAATTGTCTGTCTTTGTTACTTGGTGTCAATGTATGTCTTTGTTACTTGGTGTAAGTGTGTGTCTTTGTTACTAGGTGTAATTGTATGTCTTTGTTACCTGGTGTCAGTGTATGTCTGTGTTACTTGGTGTAAGTGTGTGTCTGTGTTCCAGGGTATCAGTGTTTGTCTTTGTTACTTGGTGTCAGTGTATGTCTGTGTTACTTGTTGTAAGTGTCTGTCTGTGTTACTGGTTGTCAGTGTATGTCTGTGTTACTTGGTGTAAGTCTGTGTCTTTGTTACTTGGTGTCAGTGTATGTCTGTGTTACTTGGTGTAAGTGTATGTCTTTGTTACTTGGGGTAAGTGTGTGTCTGTGTTACTTGGTGTAAGGGTGTGTCAGTGTTCCAGGGTATCAGTGTATGTCTGTGTTACTTGGTGTAAGTCTGTGTCTTTGTTACTTGGTGTCCGTGTGTGTCTGTGTTACTGGGTGTCAGTGTATGTCGTTGTTACTGTTTATTAGTGTTTCTCTGTGTTACTGGGTGTCAGTGTGTGTTTGTTTGTGTTACTTGGTGTCAGTGTGTGTCTTTGTTACTTGATGTAAGTGTGTGTCTGTGTTACTGGGTATCAGTGTGTGTCTTTGTTACTTGGTGTAAGTGTGCGTCTTTGTCACTTGGTGTAATTGTATGTCTTTGTAACTTGGTGTCATTGTATGTCTGTGTTACTTGGTATCAGTGTATGTCTTTGTTACTGGGTGTAAGTGTGTGACCGTGTTACTTGTTGTCAGTGTATGTCTTTGTAACTGTTTATTAGTGTTTCTCTGTGTTAACGGGTGTCAGTGTGTGTTTGTTTGTGTTACTTGGTGTCAGTGCATGTCTTTGTTACTTGGTGTAAGTCTGTGTCTTTGTTACTGGGTATCAGTGTCTTTCTTTGTTACTTGGTGTAAGTGTGCGTCTTTGTTACTTGGTGTAATTGTATGTCTTTGTTACTTTGTGTCAGTGTGAGTCTGTGTTACTTGGTGTAAGTGTGTGTCTGTGTTCCTGGGTATCAGTGTATGTCTTCGTTACTTGGTGTCAGTGTATGTCTGCGTTGCTTGGTGTAAGTGCGTGCCTGTGTTACTGGGTATCAGTGCATGTCTGTGTTAATTGGTGTAAGTGTGCGTCTGTGTTACTGGGTGTCAGTGTGTGCATGTGTTACTTGGTGTAAGTGTGTGTCTTTGTTACTTGGTGTCCGTGTGTGTCTGTGTTACTGGGTGTCAGTGCATGTCTTTGTTACTTGGTGTCATTGTATGTCAAAATTCTTGGTGTAGGTGTATGTCTTTGTTACTTGGTGTAATTGTCTGTCTTTGTTACTTGGTGGAAGTGTATGTCTTTGTTACTTGGTGTCAGTGTATGTCTTTGTTACTTGGTGTAAGTGTGTGTCTGTGTTTCTGGGTATCAGTGTATGTCTTTGTGACGTGGTATCAGTGTATGCCTTTGTGACTTGTTGTCAGTGTATGTCTTTGTTACTGGGTGTAAGTGTGTGTCTGTGTTCCCTGTTGTCAGTGTATGTCTTTGTTACTGTTTATTATTTTTTCTTTGTGTTACTGGGTGTCTTTGTGTGTGTGTCTGTGTTACTGGGTATCAGTGTCTGCCTTTGTTACTTGGTGTAAGTGTGTGTCTTTGTTACTTGGTGTAATTGTATGTCTTTGTTACTTGGTGCAAGTGTATGTCTTTGTTACTTGGTGTAAGTGTGTGTCTGTGTTACTTGGTGTAAGTGTGTGTCTGTGTTCCTGGGTATCAGTGTATGTCTTTGTTACTTGGTGTCAGTGTATGTCTGTGTTACTTGGTGTAAGTGTGTGTCAGTGTTACTGGGTATCAGTGTATGTCTTTGTTACTTGCTGTCAGTGTATGTCTGTGTTACTTGGTGGAAGTGTGTGTCTGTGCTACTGGGTGTCAGTGTGGGTATGTGTTACTTGGTGTAAGTGTGTGTCTTTGTTTCTTGGTGTAATTGTATGTCTTTGTTACCTGGTGTCAGTGTTTGTCTGTGTTACTTGGTGTAAGTGTATGTCCTTGCTACTTGGTGTAACTATTTGCCTGTGTTACTTAGTGTTAGTGTGTGTCTGTGTTCCAGGGTATCAGTGTATTTCTTTGTTACTTGGTGTCAGTGTATGTCTTTGTTACTTGGTGTAAGTGTGTGTCTGTGTTTTTGGGTGTCAGTGTATTTCTGTGTAACTTGGTGTAAGTCTGTGTCTTTGTTACTTGGTGTCCGTGTGTGTCTGTGTTACTGGGTGTCAGTGTATGGCTTTGTTACTGGGTGTCAGTGTATGTCTTTGTTACTTGGTGTTAGTGTGTGTCTGTGTTACTGGGTATCAGTGACTGTCTTTGTTACCTGGTGTCAGTGTATGTCTGTGTTACTTGGTGTAAGTGTGTGTCTGTGTTCCAGGGTATCAGTGTTTGTCTTTGTTACTTGGTGTCAGTGTATGTCTGTGTTACTTGTTGTAAGTGTGTGTCTGTGTTACTGGGTGTCAGTGTATGTCTGTGTTACTTTGTGTCAGTCTGTGTCTTTGTTACTTGGTGTCAGTGTATGTCTGTGTTACTTGGTGTAAGTGTATGTCTTTGTTACTTGGGGTAAGTGTGTATCTGTGTTACTTGGTGTAAGTGTATGTCTTTGTTACTTGGTGTAAGAGTGTGTCTGTGTTACTTGGTGTAAGTGTGTGTCTGTGTTCCTGGGTGTCAGTGTATGTCTGTGTTACTTGGTTTAACTCTGTGTCTTTGTTACTTGGTGTCCGTGTGTGTCTGTGTTACTGGGTGTCAGTGTATGTCTTTGTTACTGGGTTTCAGTGTATGTCTTTGTTACTTGGTGTAAGTGTGTGTCTGTGTTACTGGGTGTCAGTGTATGTCTTTGTTACTTGGTGTCATTGTATGTCTGTGTTTCTTGGTGTAAGTGTGTGTCTTTGTTACTTGGTGTAAGTGTGTGTCTGTGTTACTGGGTATCAGTGCATGTCTTTGTTACTTGGTGTCATTGTATGTCAAAATTCTTAGTGTAGGTGTATGTCTTTGTTACTTGGTGTAATTGTCTGTCTTTGTTACTTGGTGGAAGTGTATATCTTTGTTACTTGGTGTCAGTGTATGTCTTTGTTACTTGGTGTAAGTGTGTGTCTGTGTTTCTGGGTATCAGTGTATGTCTTTGTGACGTGGTATCAGTGTATGCCTTTGTGACTTGTTGTCAGTGTATGTCTTTGTTACTGGGTGTAAGTGTGTGTCTGTGTTCCCTGTTGTCAGTGTATGTCTTTGTTACTGTTTATTATTTTTTCTTTGTGTTACTGGGTGTCTGTGTGTGTGTGTCTGTGTTACTGGGTATCAGTGTCTGTCTTTGTTACTTGGTGTAAGTGTGTGTCTTTGTTACTTGGTGTAATTGTATGTCTTTGTTACTTGGTGCAAGTGTATGTCTTTGTTACTTGGTGTAAGTGTGTGTCTGTGTTACTTGGTGTAAGTGTGTGTCTGTGTTCCTGGGTATCAGTGTATGTCTTTGTTACTTGGTGTCAGTGTATGTCTGTGTTACTTGGTGTAAGTGTGTGTCAGTGTTACTGGGTATCAGTGTATGTCTTTGTTACTTGCTGTCAGTGTATGTCTGTGTTACTTGGTGGAAGTGTGTGTCTGTGCTACTGGGTGTCAGTGTGGGTATGTGTTACTTGGTGTAAGTGTGTGTCTTTGTTTCTTGGTGTAATTGTATGTCTTTGTTACCTGGTGTCAGTGTTTGTCTGTGTTACTTGGTGTAAGTGTATGTCCTTGCTACTTGGTGTAACTATTTGCCTGTGTTACTTAGTGTTAGTGTGTGTCTGTGTTCCAGGGTATCAGTGTATTTCTTTGTTACTTGGTGTCAGTGTATGTCTTTGTTACTTGGTGTAAGTGTGTGTCTGTGTTATTGGGTGTCAGTGTATGTCTGTGTAACTTGGTGTAAGTCTGTGTCTTTGTTACTTGGTGTCCGTGTGTGTCTGTGTTACTGGGTGTCAGTGTATGGCTTTGTTACTGGGTGTCAGTGTATGTCTTTGTTACTTGGTGTTAGTGTGTGTCTGTGTTACTGGGTATCAGTGACTGTCTTTGTTACCTGGTGTCAGTGTATGTCTGTGTTACTTGGTGTAAGTGTGTGTCTGTGTTCCAGGGTATCAGTGTTTGTCTTTGTTACTTGGTGTCAGTGTATGACTGTGTTACTTGTTGTAAGTGTGTGTCTGTGTTACTGGGTGTCAGTGTATGCCTGTGTTACTTGGTGTCAGTCTGTGTCTTTGTTACTTGGTGTCAGTGTATGTCTGTGTTACTTGGTGTAAGTGTATGTCTTTGTTACTTGGGGTAAGTGTGTATCTGTGTTACTTGGTGTAAGTGTATGTCTTTGTTACTTGGTGTAAGTGTGTGTCTGTGTTACTTGGTGTAAGTGTGTGTCTGTGTTCCTGGGTATCAGTGTATGTCTTTGTTACTTGGTGTCAGTGCATGTCTGTATTACTTGTTGAAAGTGTGTGTCTGTGTTACTGGGTGTCAGTGTATGTCTGTGTTACTTGGTTTAACTCTGTGTCTTTGTCACTTGTTGTCCGTGTGTGTCTGTGTTACTGGGTGTCAGTGTATGTCTTTGTTACTGGGTTTCAGTGTATGTCTTTGTTACTTGGTGTAAGTGTGTGTCTGTGTTACTGGGTATCAGTGTATGTCTTTGTTACTTGGTGTCATTGTATGTCTGTGTTTCTTGGTGTAAGTGTGTGTCTTTGTTACTTGGTGTAAGTGTGTGTCTGTGTTACTGGGTATCAGTGCATGTCTTTGTTACTTGGTGTCATTGTATGTCAAAATTCTTGGTGTAGGTGTATGTCTTTGTTACTTGGTGTAATTGTCTGTCTTTGTTACTTGGTGGAAGTGTATGTCTTTGTTACTTGGTGTCAGTGTATGTCTTTGTTACTTGGTGTAAGTGTGTGTCTGTGTTTCTGGGTATCAGTGTATGTCTTTGTGACGTGGTATCAGTGTATGCCTTTGTGACTTGTTGTCAGTGTATGTCTTTGTTACTGGGTGTAAGTGTGTTTCTGTGTTCCCTGTTGTCAGTGTATGTCTTTGTTACTGTTTATTATTTTTTCTTTGTCTTACTGGGTGTCTGTGTGTGTGTGTCTGTGTTACTGGGTATCAGTGTCTGTCTTTGTTACTTGGTGTAAGTGTGTGTCTTTGTTACTTGGTGTAATTGTATGTCTTTGTTACTTGTTGCAAGTGTATGTCTTTGTTACTTGGTGTAAGTGTGTGTCTGTGTTACTTGGTGTAAGTGTGTGTCTGTGTTCCTGGGTATCAGTGTATGTCTTTGTTACTTGGTGTCAGTGTATGTCTGTGTTACTTGGTGTAAGTGTGTGTCAGTGTTACTGGGTATCAGTGTATGTCTTTGTTACTTGCTGTCAGTGTATGTCTGTGTTACTTGGTGGAAGTGTGTGTCTGTGCTACTGGGTGTCAGTGTGGGTATGTGTTACGTGGTGTAAGTGTGTGTCTTTGTTTCTTGGTGTAATTGTATGTCTTTGTTACCTGGTGTCAGTGTTTGTCTGTGTTACTTGGTGTAAGTGTATGTCCTTGCTACTTGGTGTAACTATTTGCCTGTGTTACTTAGTGTTAGTGTGTGTCTGTGTTCCAGGGTATCAGTGTATTTCTTTGTTACTTGGTGTCAGTGTATGTCTTTGTTACTTGGTGTAAGTGTGTGTCTGTGTTTTTGGGTGTCAGTGTATGTCTGTGTAACTTGGTGTAAGTCTGTGTCTTTGTTACTTGGTGTCCGTGTGTGTCTGTGTTACTGGGTGTCAGTGTATGGCTTTGTTACTGGGTGTCAGTGTATGTCTTTGTTACTTGGTGTTAGTGTGTGTCTGTGTTACTGGGTATCAGTGACTGTCTTTGTTACCTGGTGTCAGTGTATGTCTGTGTTACTTGGTGTAAGTGTGTGTCTGTGTTCCAGGGTATCAGTGTTTGTCTTTGTTACTTGGTGTCAGTGTATGTCTGTGTTACTTGTTGTAAGTGTGTGTCTGTGTTACTGGGTGTCAGTGTATGTCTGTGTTACTTGGTGTCAGTCTGTGTCTTTGTTACTTGGTGTCAGTGTATGTCTGTGTTACTTGGTGTAAGTGTATGTCTTTGTTACTTGGGGTAAGTGTGTATCTGTGTTACTTGGTGTAAGTGTATGTCTTTGTTACTTGGTGTAAGTGTGTGTCTGTGTTACTTGGTGTAAGTGTGTGTCTGTGTTCCTGGGTATCAGTGTATGTCTTTGTTACTTGGTGTCAGTGCATGTCTGTATTACTTGTTGAAAGTGTGTGTCTGTGTTACTGGGTGTCAGTGTATGTCTGTGTTACTTGGTTTAACTCTGTGTCTTTGTTACTTGGTGTCCGTGTGTGTCTGTGTTACTGGGTGTCAGTGTATGTCTTTGTTACTGGGTTTCAGTGTATGTCTTTGTTACTTGGTGTAAGTGTGTGTCTGTGTTACTGGGTATCAGTGTATGTCTTTGTTACTTGGTGTCATTGTATGTCTGTGTTTCTTGGTGTAAGTGTGTGTCTTTGTTACTTGGTGTAAGTGTGTGTCTGTGTTACTGGGTATCAGTGTCTTTCTTTGTTACTTGGTGTAAGTGTGTGTCTGTGTTACTGGGTATCAGTGCATGTCTTTGTTACTTGGTGTCAGTGTGAGTCTGTGTTACTGGGTATCAGTGTATGTCTTTGTTACTTGGTGTCAGTGTATGTCTTTGTTACTGGGTGTAAGTGTGTGACTGTGTTACTTGGTGTCAGTGTATGTCTTTGTTACTGTTTATTAGTGTTTCTCTGTGTTACTGGGTGTCAGTGTGTGTTTTTTTGTGTTACTTGGTGTCAGTGTATGTCTTTGTTACTTGGTGTAAGTGTGTGTCTGTCGTACTGGGTATCAGTGTCTTTCTTTGTTACTTGGTGTAAGTGTGCGTCTTTGTTATTTGGTGTAATTGTATGTCTTTGTTACTTGGTGTCAGTGTATGTCTGTGTTGCTTCGTGTAAGTGTATGTCTTTGTGACTTGGTATCAGTGTATGTCTTTGTGACTTGGTGTCAGTGTATGTCTTTGTTACTTTGTGTAAGTGTGTGACTGTGTTAGCTGGTGTCAGTGGATGTCGTTGTTACTGTTTCTTAGTGTTTCTCTGTGTTACCGGGTGTCAGTGTGTGTTTGTTTGTGTTACTTGGTGTCAGTGTGTGTCTTTGTTACTTCGTGTAAGTGTGTGTCTGTGTTACTGGGTATCAGTGTCTTTCTTTGTTACTTGGTGTAAGTGTGCGTCTTTGTCACTTGGTGTAATTGTATGTCTTTGTTACTTGGTGTCAGTGTATGTCTGTGTTACTTGGTATCAGTGTATGTCTTTGTTACTGGGGGTAAGTGTGTGACCGTGTTACTTGGTGTCAGTGTATGTCTTTGTAACTGTTTATTAGTGTTTCTCTGTGTTACCGGCTGTCAGTGTGTGTTTGTTTGTGTTACTTGGTGTCAGTGCATGTCTTTGTTACTTGGTGTAAGTCTGTGTCTGTGTTTCTGGGCATCAGTGTCTTTCTTTGTTACTTGGTGTAAGTGTGCGTCTTTGTTACTTGGTGTAATTGTATGTCTTTGTTACTTGGTGTCAGTGTATGTCTGTGTTACTTGGTGTCAGTGTATGTCTTTGTTACTTGGTGTAAGTGTGTGTCTGTGTTACTTGGTGTAAGTGTGTATCTGTGTTTCTGGGTATCAGTGTATGTCTTTGTTACTTGGTGTCAGTGTATGTCTGTGTTGCTTGGTGTAAGTGTGTGTCTGTGTTACTGGGTATCAGTGCATGTCTGTGTTACTTGGTGTAAGTGTGCGTCTGTGTTACTGGGTGTCAGTGTGTGTATGTGTTACTTGGTGTAAGTGTGTGTCTTTGTTACTTGGTGTCCGTGTGTGTCTGTGTTACTGGGTGTCAGTGCATGCCTTTGTTACTTTTTGTCATTGTATGTCAAAATTCTTGGTGTAGGTGTATGTCTTTGTTACTTGGTGTAATTGTCTGTCTTTGATACTTGTTGGAAGTGTATGTCTTTGTTACTTGGTGTCAGTGTATGTCTTTGTTACTTGGTGTAAGTGTGTGTCTGTGTTTCTGGGTATCAGTGTATGTCTTTGTGACTTGGTATCAGTGTATGTCTTTGTGACTTGGTGTCAGTGTATGTCTTTGTTACTGGGTGTAAGTGTGTGTCTGTGTTACCTGGTGTCAGTGTATGTCTTTGTTACTGTTTATTATTTTTTCCCTGTGTTACTGGGTGTCAGTGTGTGTTTGTTTGTGTTACTTGGTGTCAGTGTATGTGTTTGTTACTTGGTGTAAGTGTATGTCTTTGTTACTGGGTGTCAGTGTATGTCTTTGTTACTTGGTGTAAGTATGTGTCTTTTTTACTTGGTGTAAGTGTGTGTCTGTGTTACTGGATATCAGTGTCTGTCTTTGTTACTTGGTGCAAGTGTGTGTCTGTGTTACTGGGTATCAGTGTATGTCTTTGTGACTTGGTGTCAGTTTATGTCTGTGTTACTGGGTGTAAGTGCGTGTCTGTGTTACTGGGTATCAGTGTATGTCTTTGTGACTTAGTGTCAGTGTATGTCTTTGTTACTGGGTGTCAGTGTGTGTCTTTGTCACTTGGTGTCAGTGTATGTCTTTGTTACTTGGTGTAAGTGTGTGTCTGTGTTACTGGGTATCAGTGTATGTCTTTGTTACTTGGTGTCAGTGTCTGTCAAAATACTTGGTGTAAGTGTATGTCTTTGTTACTTGGAGTAATTGTTTGTCTTTGTTACTTGGTGTCAGTGCATGTCTGTGTTACTTGGTGTAAGTGTGTGTCTTTGTTACTTGGTGTAAGTGTATGCCTTTCTTACTTGGTGTCAGTGTATGTCTTTGTTACTTGGTGTCTGTGTGTGTCTGTTTCACTGGGTATCAGTGTATGTCATAGTTACTTGGTGTCAGTGTATGTCTTTGTTACTTGGTGTAAGTGTATGTCTTTGTTACTTGGTGTCAGTGTATGTCGTTGTTACTTGGTGTAAGTGTGTGTCTGTGTTACTGGTTATCAGTGTATGTCTTTGTGACTCGGTGTCAGTGTATGTCTTTGTTACTGGGTGTCAGTGTATGTCTTTGTTACTTTGTGACAGTGTGTGTCTGTGTGTCAGTCTCTGTCTTTGTTATTGTGTATCAGTGTTTCTCTATGTTACTGGGTGTCAGTGTGTGTTTGTTTGTGTTACTGGGTGTCAGTAATTAGTTTAGTGATACAGCTCTGAAACAGGCCCTTCGGCCAACCGAGTCTGTGCCGACCATCAACCACCCATTTATACCAATCCTACACTAATCCCGTATTCCTATCACGTCCCCACCAGTCCCGAAATATTTCCCTCCCACCCACGTATGCTAGGGTCAATTTATAATGGCCAATTAACCTATCAACCTGCAAGTCTTTGGCATGTGGGAAGAAACCGGATCACCCGGAGGAAACACGCAGACACAGGGAGAACTTGCAAACTCCGCACAGGCATTACCCATAATCGAACCCGGATCCCTGGAGCTGTGAGGCTGCTAACCTCTGTGCCAATGTGCCGCCCAGTGTGTGTCTGTGCTACTGGGTATCAGTGTATGTCTTTGTTACTTGGTGTCAGTGTATGTCTGTTTCACTTGGTGTAAGTGTATGTCTTTTATACCTGGTGTCAGTTTATGTCGTTGTCACGTGGTGTCAATGTCTGTCTTTGTTACTGGGTGTCAGTGTCTGTCTTCGTTACTTGGTGTCACTGTTTGTCTTTGTTACTGGGTGTCAGTGTCTGTCTCTGTGACTTGATGTCAGTGTATGTCTTTGTTACTTGGTGTAAGAGTCTGACTCCGATACTGGGTATCAGTGCATGTCTTTGTTACTTGGTGTCAGTGTATGTCTGTGTTACTTGGTGTAAGTGTATGTTTTTGTTACTTGGTGTCAGTGCATGTCTTTGTTACTTGGTGTAAGTGTGTGTCTGTGTTACTTGGTGGAAGTGTCTGTCTGTGTTACTTGGTATCAGTGTATGTCTTTGTTACTTGGTGTAAGTGTGTGTCTGTGTTACTGGGTAACAGTGTATGTCTTTGTTACTTGGTGTCAGTGTTTGTCTGTGTTACTTGGTGTAAGTGTGTGTCTTTGTTACATGGTGTAACTGTGTGTCTGTGTTCCTGGGTGTCAGTGTGTGTCTGTGTTACTTGGTGTAAGTGTGTGTCTTTGTTACTTGGTGTCCGTGTGTGTCTGTGTTACTGTGTGTCAGTGTATGTCTTTGTAACTGGGTGTTAGTGTATTCTTTGTTACTTGGTGTAAGTGTGTGTCTGTGTTACTGAGTATCAGTGTCTGTCTTTGTTACTTGGTGTAAGTGTTTTTCTGTGTTACTGGGCATCAGTGCATATCTTTGTTACTTGGTGTCAGTGTTTTTCTGTCTTACTTAGTGTAAGTGTATGTTTGTGTTACTGGGTATCAGTGTATGTCTTTGTGACTTGGTGTCAGTGTATGTCTTTGTTACTGGGTGTAAGTTCGTGTCTTTGTGACTTGGTGTCAGTGTATATCTTTGTTACTTGGTGCAAGTGTTTGTCTGTGTTACTGGGTATCAGTGTATGTCAAAATACTTGGTGGAAGTGTGTGTCTGTGTTACTTGGTGTCAGTGTATGTCTTTGTTACTTGGTGTCAGTGTGTGTCTGTGTGACTGGGTATCTGTGTATGTCTTTGTGACTTGGTGTAAGTGTGTGTCTGTGTTACTGGGTATCAGTGTATGTCTTTGTTACTTGGTGTCTTTGTATGTCTGTGTTACTTGGTGTCCGTGTGTGTCTGTGTTACTGGGTGTCAGTGTATGTCTTTGTTACTGGGTTTCAGTATATGTCTTTGTTACTTGGTGTAAGTGTGTGTCTGTGTTACTGGGTATCAGTGTATGTCTTTGTTACTTGGTGTCATTGTATGTCTGTGTTTCTTGGTGTAAGTGTGTGTCTTTGTTACTTGGTGTAAGTGTGTTTCTGTGTTACTGGGTATCAGTGTCTGTCTTTGTTACTTGGTGTAAGTGTGTGTCTGTGTTACTGGGTATCAGTGCATGTCTTTGTTACTTGGTGTCAGTGTGAGTCTGTGTTACTGGGTATCAGTGTATGTCTTTGTTACTTGGTGTCAGTGTATGTCTTTGTTACTGGGTGTAAGTGTGTGACTGTGTTACTTGGTGTCAGTGTATGTCTTTGTTACTGTTTATTAGTGTTTCTCTGTGTTACTGGGTGTCAGTGTGTGTTTGTTTGTGTTACTTGGTGTCAGTGTATGTCTTTGTTACTTGGTGTAAGTGTGTGTCTGTGGTACTGGGTATCAGTGTCTTTCTTTGTTACTTGGTGTAAGTGTGCGTCTTTGTTATTTGGTGTAATTGTATGTCTTTGTTACTTGGTGTCAGTGTATGTCTGTGTTGCTTCGTGTAAGTGTATGTCTTTGTGACTTGGTATCAGTGTATGTCTTTGTGACTTGGTGTCAGTGTAAGTCTTTGTTACTTTGTGCAAGTGTGTGACTGTGTTACCTGGTGTCAGTGGATGTCGTTGTTACTGTTTCTTAGTGTTTCTCTGTGTTACCGGGTGTCAGTGTGTGTTTGTTTGTGTTACTTGGTGTCAGTGTGTGTCTTTGTTACTTGGTGTAAGTGTGTGTCTGTGTTACTGGGTATCAGTGTCTTTCTTTGTTACTTGGTGTAAGTGTGCGTCTTTGTCACTTGGTGTAATTGTATGTCTTTGTTACTTGGTGTCAGTGTATGTCTGTGTTACTTGGTATCAGTGTATGTCTTTGTTACTGGGGGTAAGTGTGTGACCGTGTTACTTGGTGTCAGTGTATGTCTTTGTAACTGTTTATTAGTGTTTCTCTGTGTTACCGGCTGTCAGTGTGTGTTTGTTTGTGTTACTTGGTGTCAGTGCATGTCTTTGTTACTTGGTGTAAGTCTGTGTCTGTGTTTCTGGGCATCAGTGTCTTTCTTTGTTACTTGGTGTAAGTGTGCGTCTTTGTTACTTGGTGTAATTGTATGTCTTTGTTACTTGGTGTCAGTGTATGTCTGTGTTACTTGGTGTAAGTGTATGTCTTTGTTACTTGGTGTAAGTGTGTGTCTGTGTTACTTGGTGTAAGTGTGTGTCTGTGTTTCTGGGTATCAGTGTATGTCTTTGTTACTTGGTGTCAGTGTATGTCTGTGTTGCTTGGTGTAAGTGTGTGTCTGTGTTACTGGGTATCAGTGCATGTCTGTGTTACTTGGTGTAAGTGTGCGTCTGTGTTACTGGGTGTCAGTGTGTGTATGTGTTACTTGGTGTAAGTGTGTGTCTTTGTTACTTGGTGTCCGTGTGTGTCTGTGTTACTGGGTGTCAGTGCATGTCTTTGTTACTTGGTGTCATTGTACGTCAAAATTCTTGGTGTAGGTGTATGTCTTTGTTACTTGGTGTAATTGTCTGTCTTTGATACTTGTTGGAAGTGTATGTCTTTGTTACTTGGTGTCAGTGTATGTCTTTGTTACTTGGTGTAAGTGTGTGTCTGTGTTTCTGGGTATCAGTGTATGTCTTTGTGACTTGGTATCAGTGTATGCCTTTGTGACTTGTTGTCAGTGTATGTCTTTGTTACTGGGTGTAAGTGTGTGTCTGTGTTACCTGGTGTCAGTGTATGTCTTTGTTACTGTTTATTATTTTTTCCCTGTGTTACTGGGTGTCAGTGTGTGTTTGTTTGTGTTACTTGGTGTCCGTGTATGTGTTTGTTACTTGGTGTAAGTGTATGTCTTTGTTACTTGGTGTCAGTGTATGTCTTTGTTACTTGGTGTATGTATGTGTCTTTTTTACTTGGTGTAAGTGTGTGTCTGTGTTACTGGATATCAGTGTCTGTCTTTGTTACTTGGTGCAAGTGTGTGTCTGTGTTACTGGGTATCAGTGTATGTCTTTGTGACTTGGTGTCAGTTTATGTCTGTGTTACTGGGTGTAAGTGCGTGTCTGTGCTACTGGGTATCAGTGTATGTCTTTGTGACTTAGTGTCAGTGTATGTCTTTGTTACTGGGTGTCAGTGTGTGTCTTTGTCACTTGGTGTCAGTGTATGTCTTTGTTACTTGGTGTAAGTGTGTGTCTGTGTTACTGGGTATCAGTGTATGTCTTTGTTACTTGGTGTCAGTGTCTGTCAAAATACTTGGTGTAAGTGTATGTCTTTGTTACTTGGAGTAATTGTTTGTCTTTGTTACTTGGTGTCAGTGTATGTCTGTGTTACTTGGTGTAAGTGTGTGTCTTTGTTACTTGGTGTAAGTGTATGCCTTTCTTACTTGGTGTCAGTGTATGTCTTTGTTACTTGGTGTCTGTGTGTGTCTGTTTTACTGGGTATCAGTGTATGTCATTGTTACTTGGTGTCAGTGTATGTCTTTGTTACTTGGTGTAAGTGTATGTCTTTGTTACTTGGTGTCAGTGTATGTCGTTGTTACTTGGTGTAAGTGTGTGTCTGTGTTACTGGTTATCAGTGTATGTCTTTGTGACTCGGTGTCAGTGTATGTCTTTGTTACTGGGTGTCAGTGTATGTCTTTGTTACTTTGTGACAGTGTGTGTCTCTGTGTCAGTCTCTGTCTTTGTTACTGTGTATCAGTGTTTCTCTATGTTACTGGGTGTCAGTGTGTGTTTGTTTGTGTTACTGGGTGTCAGTAATTAGTTTAGTGATACAGCTCTGAAACAGGCCCTTCGGCCAACCGAGTCTGTGCCGACCATCAACCACCCATTTATACCAATCCTACACTAATCCCGTATTCCTATCACGTCCCCACCAGTCCCGAAATATTTCCCTCCCACCCACGTATGCTAGGGTCAATTTATAATGGCCAATTAACCTATCAACCTGCAAGTCTTTGGCATGTGGGAAGAAACCGGATCACCCGGAGGAAACACGCAGACACAGGGAGAACTTGCAAACTCCGCACAGGCATTACCCATAATCGAACCCGGATCCCTGGAGCTGTGAGGCTGCTAACCTCTGTGCCAATGTGCCGCCCAGTGTGTGTCTGTGCTACTGGGTATCAGTGTATGTCTTTGTTACTTGGTGTCAGTGTATGTCTGTTTCACTTGGTGTAAGTGTATGTCTTTTATACCTGGTGTCAGTTTATGTCGTTGTCACGTGGTGTCAATGTCTGTCTTTGTTACTGGGTGTCAGTGTCTGTCTTCGTTACTTGGTGTCACTGTTTGTCTTTGTTACTGGGTGTCAGTGTCTGTCTCTGTGACTTGATGTCAGTGTATGTCTTTGTTACTTGGTGTAAGAGTCTGACTCCGATACTGGGTATCAGTGCATGTCTTTGTTACTTGGTGTCAGTGTATGTCTGTGTTACTTGGTGTAAGTGTATGTTTTTGTTACTTGGTGTCAGTGCATGTCTTTGTTACTTGGTGTAAGTGTGTGTCTGTGTTACTTGGTGGAAGTGTGTGTCTGTGTTACTTGGTATCAGTGTATGTCTTTGTTACTTGGTGTAAGTGTGTGTCTGTGTTACTGGGTAACAGTGTATGTCTTTGTTACTTGGTGTCAGTGTTTGTCTGTGTTACTTGGTGTAAGTGTGTGTCTTTGTTACATGGTGTAACTGTGTGTCTGTGTTCCTGGGTGTCAGTGTGTGTCTGTGTTACTTGGTGTAAGTGTGTGTCTTTGTTACTTGGTGTCCGTGTGTGTCTGTGTTACTGTGTGTCAGTGTATGTCTTTGTAACTGGGTGTTAGTGTATTCTTTGTTACTTGGTGTAAGTGTGTGTCTGTGTTACTGAGTATCAGTGTCTGTCTTTGTTACTTGGTGTAAGTGTTTTTCTGTGTTACTGGGTATCAGTGTATATCTTTGTTACTTGGCGTCAGTGTTTTTCTGTCTTACTTAGTGTAAGTGTATGTTTGTGTTACTGGGTATCAGTGTATGTCTTTGTGACTTGGTGTCAGTGTATGTCTTTGTTACTGGGTGTCAGTTCGTGTCTTTGTGACTTGGTGTCAGTGTATATCTTTGTTACTTGGTGCAAGTGTTTGTCTGTGTTACTGGGTATCAGTGCATGTCAAAATACTTGGTGGAAGTGTGTGTCTGTGTTACTTGGTGTCAGTGTATGTCTTTGTTACTTGGTGTCAGTGTGTGTCTGTGTGACTGGGTATCTGTGTATGTCTTTGTGACTTGGTGTAAGTGTGTGTCTGTGTTACTGGGTATCAGTGTATGTCTTTGTTACTTGGTGTCGGTGTATGTCTGTGTTACTTGGTGTAAGTGTGTGTCTGTGTTACTGGTTATCAGTGTATGTCTTTGTGACTTTGTGTCAGTGTATGTCTTAGTTACTGGGTGTCAGTGTGTGTCTTTGTGACTTGGTGTCAGTGTATGTCTTTGTTACTTGGTGTAAGTGTGTGTCTCTGTTACTGGGTATCAGTGTACGTCATTGTTACTTGGTGTCAGTGGATGTCAAAATACTTGGTGTCAGTGTATGTCATTGTTACTGGGTGTCAGTGTGTGTCTTTGTGACTTGGTGTCAGTGTATGTCTTTGTTACTTGGTGTAAGTGTCTGTCTGTGTTACTGGGTATCAGTGTATGTCTTTGTTACTTGTTGTCAGTGTATGTCTGTGTTACTTGGTGTAAGTGTATGTCTGTGTTACTTAGTGTAAGTGTGTGTCTTTGTTACTTGGTGTAAGTGTATGTCTGTGTTACTTGGTGTCAGTGTATGTCTTTGTTACTTGGTGTAAGTGTATGTCTTTGTTACTTGGTGTCCGTGTATGTCGTTGTTACTTGGTGTAAGTGTGTGTCTGTGTTACTGGTTGTCAGGGTATGTCTTTGTGACTCAGTGTCAGTGTTTGTCTTTGTTACTTGGTGTCAGTGTATGTCTTTGTTACTGGGTGTCAGTGTATGTCTTTGTTACTTGGTGACAGTGTGTGTCTGTGTGTCAGTGTATGTCTTTGTTACTGTGTTTCAGTGCTTCTCTATGTTACTGGTTGTCAGTGTGAGTTGGTTTGTGTTACTGGTTGTCAGTATTTAATTTAGTGATACAGCACTGAAACAGGCCCTTCGGCCAACCGAGTTTGTGCCGACTATCAACCACCCAATTATACTAATCCTCCACTAATCCCGTATTCGTATCACATCCCCACCTGTCCCTATATTTTTCCCTGCCACCTACCTATACTAGGGTCAATTTATAATGGCCAATTAACCTATCAACCTGCAGGTCTTTGGCATGAGGGAGGAAACCGGAGCACCCGGAGGAAACACACGCAGATACAGGGAGAACTTGCAAACTCCGCACAGGCAGTACCCAGAATCGAGCCCGGGTCCCTGGAGCTGTCAGGCTTCTAACCACTGTGCCAATGTGCTGCCCGGTGTGAGTCTGTGTTACTGGGTATCAGTGTATGTCTTTGTTACTTGGTGTAAGTGTGTGTCTGTGTTACTGGGTAACAGTGTATGTCTTTGTTACTTGGTGCAAGTGTATGTCTTTGTTACTTGGTGTCAGTGTATGTCTTTGTGTCGTGGTGACATTGTCTGTCTTTGTTACTGGGTGTCAGTGTCTGTCTTCGTTACTTGGTGTCAGTGTTTGTCTTTGTTACTGGTTGTCAGTGTCTGTCTTTGTGACTTGGTGTCAGTGTATGTCTTTGTTACTTGGTGTCAGTGCATGTCTTTGTTACTTGGTGCAAGTGTGTGTCTGTATCACCGGGTATCAGTGTATATCTTTGTTACTTGGTGTACGTGTGTGTCTGTGTTACTGGGTATCAGTTCATGGCTTTGCTACATGGTGACAGTTTGTGTCTGTGTTACTTGGTGTAAGTCTGTGTCTGTGTTACTAGGTATCAGTGTATGTCTTTGTTACTAGGTGTAACTGTGTGCCTGTGTTACTGGGTAACAGTGTATGTCTTTGTTACTTGGTGTCAGTGTATGTCTGTGTTACCTGGTGTAAGTGTGCGTCTTTGTTACTTGGTGTAATAGTATGTCTTTGTTACTTGGTGTCTGTGTATGTCTTTGTTACTTGGTGTAAGTGAGTGTTTGTGTTACTTGGTGTAAGTGTGTGTCTTTGTCACTCGGTATCAGTGTATGTCTCTTTTACTTGGTGTAAGCGTGTGTCTTTGTTACTGGGTAACTGTGCATGTCTTTGTTACTTGGTGTCAGTGTATGTCTGTGTTATTTGGTGTAAGTGTATGTCTTTGTTACTTGGTGTAATTGTATGTCTTTGTTACTTGGTGTCAGTGTGTGTCTTTGTTACTTGGTGTAAGTGTGTGTCTGTGTTACTGGGTATCAGTTTATGTCTTTGTTACTTGGTGTCAATATATGTCTTTGTGACTTGGTGTCAGTGAGTGTCTTTGTTACTGGGTGTCAGTGTATGTCTGTGTTACTTGGTGTAAGTGTGTGTCTTTGTTACTTGGTGTAAGTGTGTATCTGCGTTACTGGGTATCAATGTATGTCTTTGTTACTTGGTGTCAGTGTATGTCTTTGTTACTTAGTGTAAGTGTGTGTCTTTGCTACTTCGTGTCAGTGTATGTCTTTGTTACTTGGTGTCAGTGCATGACTGTGTTACTTGGTGTAAGTGTATGTCTTTGATACTTGGTGTCAGTGTAAGTCTTTGTGACTTGCTGTCAGTGTATGTCTTTGTTACTGGGTGTCAGTGTGTTTCTGTGTTACTTGGTGTCAGTGTATGTCTTTGTTCCTGTGTATCAGTGGCTCTCTGTGTTACTGGGTGTCAGTGTGTGTTTGTTTGTGTTACTGGGAGTCATTGTGTGTCTGTGACACTCGGTGTCAGTATTTAGTTTAGTTTAGAAATACAGCACTTAAACAGGCCCTTCGGCCAACCGAGTCTGTGCCGAACATCAACCACCCATTTATACTAATCCTACATTAATCCCGTATTCTTATCACATCCCCACCTGTCCCTATATATTTCCCTACCACCTACCTATACTAATTTATAATGGCCAATTAACCTATCAACCTGCAAATCTTTGGCATGTGGGAAAAAACCGGAGCACCCGGAGGAAACTCACGCAGACACAGGGAGAACTAGCAAAGTCCGCAAAGGCAGTACCCAGAATCGAGCCCGGGTCCCTGGAGCTGTGAGGCTGCTAACCACTGTGCCAATGTGCCGCCCAGTGTTTGTCTTTGTTACTGGGTGTCAGTGTATGTCTTTGTTACTTGGTGTCAGTGTATGTCTGTGTTACTTGGTGTAAGTGTTTGTCTTTGTCACTTGGTGTCGGTGTATGTCTTTGTTACTTGGTGTCAGTGTGTGTCTTTTTTACTTGGTGTCCGTGTGTGTCTGTGTTACTGGGTGTCAGTGTATGTCTTTGTTACTTGGTGTAAGTGTGTGTCTTTTTTACTTGGTGTAAGTGTGTGTCTGTGTTACTGGGTATCAGTGTCTGTCTTTGTTACTTGGTGCAAGTGTGTGTCTGTGTTACTGGGTATCAGTGTATGTCTTTGTTACATGGTGTCAGTGTATGTCTGTGTTACTGGGTGTAAGTGCGTGTCTGTGTTACTGGGTATCAGTGTATGTCTTTGTGACTTAGTGTCAGTGTATGTCTTTGTTACTGGGTGTCAGTGTGTGTCTTTGTGACTTGGTGTCAGTGTATGTCTTTGTCACTTGGTGTAAGTGTGTGTCTGTGTTACTGGGTATCAGTGTTTGTCTTTGTTACTTGGTGTCAGTGTCTGTCAAAATACTTGGTGTAAGTGTATGCCTTTCTTACTTGGTGTCAGTGTATGTCTTTGTTACTTAGTGTCTGTGTGTGTCTGTTTTACTGGGTATCAGTGTATGTCTTTGTTACTTGGTGTAAGTGTATGTCTTTGTTACTTGGTGTCAGTGTATGTCGTTGTTACTTGGTGTAAGTGTGTGTCTGTGTTACTGGTTATCAGTGTATGTCTTTGTGACTCGGTGTCACTGTGTATCTGTTTTACTGGGTATCAGTGTATGTCATTGTTACTTGGTGTCAGTGTATGTCTTTGTTACTTGGTGTAAGTGTATGTCTTTGTTACTTGGTGTCAGTGTATGTCGTTGTTACTTGGTGACAGTGTGTGTCTGTGTGTCAGTGTATGTCTTTGTTACTGTGTATCAGAGTTTCTCTACGTTACTGGGTGTCAGTGTGTGTTTGTTTGTGTTACTGGGTGTCAGTAATTAGTTTAGTGATACAGCTCTGAAAAAGGCTCTTCGGCCAACCGAGTCTGTGCCGACCATCAACCAACCATTTATACCAATCCTACACTAATCCCGTATTCCTATCACATCCCCACCAGTCCCGAACTATTTCCCTCCCACCCACGTATGCTAGGGTCAATTTATAATGGCCAATTAACCTATCAACCTGCAAGTCTTTCGCATGTGGGAAGTAACCGGATCACCCGGAGGAAACTCACGCAGACACAGGGAGAACTTGCAAACTCCGCACAGGCAGTACCCATAATCGAGCCCGGGTCCCTGGAGCTGTGAGGCTGCTAACCACTGTGCCAATGTGCCGCCCAGTGTGTGTCTGTGCTACTGGGTATCAGTGTATGTCTTTGTTACTTGGTGTCAGTGTATGTATGTGTCACTTGGTGTAAGTGTATGTCTTTTATACCTGGTGTCAGTGTATGTCGTTGTCACGTGGTGTCAATGTCTGTCTTTGTTACTGGGTGTCAGCGTCTGTCTTCGTTACTTGGTGTCACTGTTTGTCTTTGTTACTGGGTGTCAGTGTCTGTCTCTGTGACTTGATGTCAGTGTATGTCTTTGTTACTTGGTGTAAGTGTCTGTCTCCGTTACTGGGTATCAGTGCAAGTCTTTGCTACATGGTGACAGTGAATGTCTATGCTACTTGGTGTAAGTGTGTGTCTTTGTTGTTTGGTGTAATTGTATGTCTTTGTTACTTGGTGTCAGTGTATGTCTGTGTTACTTGGTGTAAGTGTATGTCTTTGCTACTTGGTGTCAGTGCATGTCTTTGTTACTTGGTGTAAGACTGTGTCTGTGTTACTTGGTGGAAGTGTGTCTCTGTGTTACCTGGTATCAGTGTATGTCTTTGTTACTTGGTGGAGGTGTGTGTCTGTGTTACTGGGTAACAGTGTATGTCTTTGTTACTTGGTGTCAGTGTATGTCTGTCTTACTTGGTGTAAGTGTATGTCTTTGTTACATGGTGTAATTGTGTGTCTGTGTTCCTGGGTGTCAGTGTGTGTCTGTGTTACTTGGTGTAAGTGTGTGTCTTTGTTACTTGGTGTCCGTGTGTGTCTGTGTTACTGGGTGTCAGTGTATGTCTTTGTTACTGGGTGTTAGTGTATTCTTTGTTACTTGGTGTAAGTGTGTGTCTGTGTTACTGAGTATCAATGTCTGTCTTCGTTAATTGGTGTAAGTGTTTGTCTGTGTTACTGGGTATCAGTGTATATCTTTGATACTTGGTGTCAGTGTTTGTCTGTCTTACTTGGTGTAAGTGTATGTTTGTGTTACTGGGTATCAGTGTATGTCTTTGTGACTTGGTGTCAGTGTATGTCTTTGTTACTGGGTGTCAGTTCGTGTCTTTGTGACTTGGTGTCAGTGTACATCTTTGTTACTTGGTGCAAGTGTTTGTCTGTGTTACTGGGTATCAGTGTATGTCTTTGTTACTTGGTGTCAGTGTATGTCAAAATACTTGGTGTAAGTGTATGTCTTTGTTACTTGGTGTCAGTGTATGTCTTTGTTACTTGGTGTATGTGAGTGTTTGTGTTACTTGGTGTAAGTGTGAGTCTGTGTCTCTTGGTATCAGTGTATGTCTTTGTTACTTGGTGTAAGTGTGTGTCTGTGTTACTGGGTATCAGTGTATGTCTTTGTTACTTGGTGTCAGTGTATGTCTTTGTTACTTGGTGTAAGTGTATGTCTTTGTTACTTGGTGTCAGTGTATGTCTGTGTTACTTGGTGTAAGTGTATGTCTTTGTTACCTGGTGTCAGTGTATGTCTTTGTGACGTGGTGTCATTGTCTGTCTTTGTTACTGGGAGTCAGTGTCTGTCTTCGTTACTTGGTGTCCGTGTTTGTCTTTGTTACTGGGTGTCTGTGTCTGTCTCTGTGACTTGATGTCAGTGTATGTCTTTGTTGCTTGGTGTAAGTGTGTGTCTCTGTTACTGGGTATCAGTGCATGTCTTTGCTACATGGTGACAGTGTATGTCTATGTTACTTCGTGTAAGTGTGTGTCTTTGATATTTGGTGTAATTGTATGTCTTTGCTACTTGGTGTCAGTGTATGTCTTTGTTACTTGGTGTAAGTGTAAGTCTTTGTTACTTGGTGTCAGTGTATGTCTTTGTTACTTGGTGTAAATGTGTGGCTGTGTTACTTGGTGTAAGTGTGTGTCTGTGTTACTGTGTAACAGTGTATGTCTTTGTTACTTGGTGTCAGTGCATGTCTGTCTTACTTGGTGTAAGTGTGTGTCTTTGTTACATGGTGTAATTGTGTGTCTGTGTTCCTGGGTGTCAGTGTGTGTCTGTGTTACTTGGTGTAAGTGTGTGTCTGTGTTACTGGGTGTCAGTGTATGTCTTTGTTACTGGGTGTAAGTGAGTATTTGTGTTTCTTGGTGTAAGTGTGTGTCTGTGTCTCTTGGTATCAGTGTATGTCTTTGTTACTTTGTGTCAGTGTATGTCTTTGTTACTGGGTGTCAGTGTATGTCTTTGTTACTTGGTGTAAGTGTGTGTCTGTGTTACTGGGTATCAGTGTCTGTCTTTGTTACTGGGTGTAAGTGCGTGTCTGTGTTACTGGGTATCAGTGTATGTCTTTGTGACTTAGTGTCAGTGTATGTCTTTGTTACTGGGTGTCAGTGTGTGTCTTTGTGACTTGGTGTCAGTGTATGTCTTTGTTACTTGGTGTAAGTGTGTGTCTGTGTTACTGGGTATCAGTGGATGTCTTTGTTACTTGGTGTCAGTGTCTGTCAAAATACTTGGTGTAAGTGTATGTCTTTGTTACTTGGTGTAATTGTCTGTCTTTGTTACTTGGTGTCAGTGTATGTCTGTGTTACTTGGTGTAAGTGTCTGTCTTTGTTACTTGGTGTAAGAGTATGCCTTTCTTACTTGGTGTCAGTGTATGTCTTTGTTACTTGGTGTCTGTGTGTATCTGTTTTACTGGGTATCAGTGTATGTCTTTGTTACTTGGTGTCAGTGTATGTCTTTGTTACTTGGTGTAAGTGTATGTCTTTGTTACTTGGTGTCAGTGTATGTCGTTGTTACTTGGTGACAGTGTGTGTCTGTGTGTCAGTGTATGTCTTTGTTACTGTGTATCAGTGTTTCTCTATGTTACTGGGTGTCAGTGTGTGTTTGTTTGTGTTACTGGGTGTCAGTAATTAGTTCAGTGATACAGCTCTGAAAGAGGCCCTTCGGCCAACCGAGTCTGTGCCGACCATCAACCACCCATTTATACCAATCCTACACTAATCCCGTATCCCTATCACATCCCCACCAGTCCCGAAATATTTCCCTCCCAGCCACGTATGCTAGGGTCAATTTCTAATGGCCAATTAACCTATCAACCTGCAGGTCTTTGGCATGTGGGAAGAAACCGGATCACCCGGAGGAAACTCACGCAGACACAGGGAGAACTTGCAAACTCCGCAAAGGCAGTACCCATAATCGAGCCCGGGTCCCTGGAGCTGTGAGGCTGCTAACCACTGTGCCAATGTGCCGCCCAGTGTGTGTCTGTACTACTGGGTATCAGTGTATGTCTTTGTTACTTGGTGTCAGTGTATGTCTGTGTCACTTGGTGTAAGTGTATGTCTTTTATACCTGGTGTCAGTGCATGTCTTTGTCACGTGGTGTCAATGTTACTCTTTGTTACTGGGTGTCAGTGTCTGTCTCTGTGACTTGATGTCAGTGTATGTCTGTGTTACTTGGTGTAAGTGTCTGTCTCCGTTACTGGGTATCAGTGCATGTCTTTGCGACATGGTGACAGTGTATGTCTCTGCTACTTGGTGTAAGTGTGTGTCTTTGTTGTTTGGTGTAATTGTATGTCTTTGTTACTTGGTGTCAGTGTATGTCTGTGTTACTTGGTGCAAGTGTATGTCTTTGTTACTTGGTGTCAGTGCATGTCTTTGTTACTTGGTGTAAGTGTGTGTCTGTGTTACTTGGTGGAAGTGTGTGTCTGTGTTACTTGGTCTCAGTGTATGTCTTTGTTACTTGGTGTAAGTGTGTGTCTGTGTTACTGGGTAACAGTGTATGTCTTTGTTACTTGGTGTCAGTGTATGTCTGTGTTACTTGGTGTAAGTGTGTGTCTTTGTTACCTGGTGTAATTGTGTGTCTGTGTCTCCTGGTATCAGTGTATGTCTTTGTTACTTGGTGTAAGTGTATGTCTTTGTTACTTGGTGTCAGTGTATGTCTGTGTTACTTGGTGTAAGTGTCTGTCTTTGTTACCTGGTGTCAGTGTATGTCTTTGTGACGTGGTGTCATTGTCTGCCTTTGTTACTGGGAGACAGTGTCTGTCTTCGTTACTTGGTGTCAGTGTTTGTCTTTGTTACTGGGTGTCTGTGTCTGTCTCTGTGACTTGATGTCAGTGTATGTCTTTGTTACTTGGTGTAAGTGTGTGTCTTTGTTACTTGCTGTATTTGTATGTCTTTGTTACTTGGTGTGAGTGTATGTCTGTGTTACCTGGTGTCAGTGTATGCCTGTGCTACTTGGTGTCAGTGTATGTCTTTGTTACTTGCTGTAAGTGTGTGTCTGTGTTACTTGGTGTAAGTGTGTGTCTGTGTTACTTGGTATCAGTGTATGTCTTTGTTACTTGGTGTAAGTGTGTGTCTGTGTTAATGGCTAACTGTGTCTGTCTTTGTTACTTGGTGTCAGTGTATGTCTGTGTTACATGGTGTAAGTGTGTGTCTTTGTTACCTGGTGTAATTGTATGTCTTTGTTACTAGGTGTCAGTGTATGTCTTTGTTACTTGGTGTAAGTGAGTATTTGTGTTACTTGGTGTAAGTGTGTGTCTGTGTCTCTTGGTATCAGTGTATGTCTTTGTTACTTGGTGTAAGTGTGTGTCTGTGTTACTGGGTCTCAGTGTATGTCTTTGTTACTTGGTGTCAGTGTATGTCTTTGTTACTTGGTGTAAGTGTATGTCTTTGTTACTTGGTGTCAGTGTATGTCTTTGTTACTTGGTGTAAGTGTGTGTCTGTGTTACTGGGTGTCAGTGTGTGTCTTTGTTCCTTGGTGTCCGTGTGTGCCTGTGTTACTGGGTGTCTGTGTATGTCTTTGTTACTGGGTGTCAGTGTATGTCTTTGTTACTTGGTGTAAGTGTGTGTCTGTGTTACTGGGTATCAGTGTATGTCTTTGTTACTTGGTGTCAGTGTATGTCTGTGTTACTTGGTGTAAGTGTGTGTCTGTGTTGCTGGGTATCAGTGTATGTCTTTGTGACTTGGTATCAGTGTATGTCTTTGTTACTGGGTGTCAGTGTGTGTCTTTGTGACTTGGTGTCAGTGTATGTCTTTGTTACTTGGTGTAAGTGTGTGTCGGTGTTACTGGGTATCAGTGTATGTCTTTGTTACTTGGTGTCAGTGTATGTCAAAATACTTGGTGTAAGTGTATTTTTTTGTTACTTTGCGTAATTCTCTGTCTTTCTAACTTGGTGTCAGTGTATGTCTGAGTTACTTGGTGTAAGTGTGTATCTTTGTTACTTGGTGTAAGTGTATGCCTTTGTTACTTGGTGTCAGTTTATGTCTTTGTTACTTGGTGTCAGTGTGTGTCTGTTTTACTGGGTATCAGTGTATGTCTTTGTTACTTGGTGTAAGTGTATGTCTTTGTTACTTGGTGTCAGTGTATGTCGTTGTTACGTCTTGTAAGTGTGTGTCTGTGTTACTGGTTATCAGTGCATGTCTTTGTGACTCGGTGTCAGTGTATGTCTTTGTTACTGGGTGTCAGTGTATGTCTTTGTTACTTGGTGACAGTGTGTGTCTGTGTGTCAGTGTATGTCTTTGGTACTGCGTATCAGTGTTTCTCTATGTTACTGGGTGTCAGTGTGTGTTTGTTTGTGTTACTGTGTGTCAGTATTTAGTTTAGTGATCCAGCACTGAAACAGGCCCTTCGGCCAACCGAGTCTGTGCCGACCATCGACCACTCATTTATACTAATCCTACACTAATCCCGTATTCCTATCACAACCCCACCTGTCCCGATATATTTCCCTACCACCTTCCTATACTAGTGTCAATTTATAATGGCCAATTAATATATCAACCTGCAAGTCTTTGGCATGTGGGAAGAAACCGGAGCACCCGGAGGAAACTCACGCAGACACAGGGAGAACTTGCAAACTCCGCCCAGGCAGTACCCATAATCGAGCAAGGGTCCCTGGAGCTGTGAGGCTGCTAACCACTGTGCCAATGTGCCGCCCAGTGTGTGTCTGTGCTACTGGGTATCAGTGTATGTCTTTGTTACTTGGTGTCAGTGTATGTCTGTGTTACTTGGTGTAAGTGTGTGTCTGTGTTACTGGGTATCAGTGCATGTCTTTGCTACATGGTGACAGTGTGTGTCTGTGTTACTTGGTGTAAGTCTGTGTCTGTGTTACTTGGTATCAGAGTATGTCTTGTTACTTGGTGCAAGTGTGTGCCTGTGTTACTGGGTAACAGTGTATGTCTTTGTTACTTGGTGTCATTGCATGTCTGTGTTACCTGGTGTAAGTGTGCGTCTTTGTTACTTGGTGTAGTAGTATGTGTCTGTTACATGGTGTCTGTGTATGTCTGTCTTACTTGGTGTAAGTGTATGTTTGTGTTACTGGGTAACTGTGTATGTCTTTGTTACTTGGTGTCAGTGTATGTCTGTGTTACCTGGTGTAATTGTATGTCTTTGTTACTTGGTGTCAGTGTGTGTCTTTGTTACTTGGTGTAAGTGAGTATTTGTGTTACTTGGTGTAAGTGTGTGTCTGTGTCTCTTGGTATCAGTGTATGTCTTTGTTACTTGGTGTAAGTGTGTGTCTGTGTTGCTGTGTATCAGTGTATGTCTTTCTTACTTGATGTAAGTGTGTGTCTGTGTTACTGGTTATCAGTGTATGTCTTTGTTACTTGGTGTCTGTGTATGTCTTTGTTACTTGGTGTAAGTGTATGTCTTTGTTACTTGGTGTCAGTGTATGTCTTTGTTACTTGGTGTAAGTGTGTGTCTGTGTTACTGGGTGTCAGTGTGTGTCTTTGTTCCTTGGTGTCCGTGTGTGCCTGTGTTACTGGGTGTCTGTGTATGTCTTTGTTACTGGGTGTCAGTGTATGTCTTTGTTACTTGGTGTAAGTGTGTGTCTGTGTTACTGGGTATCAGTGTATGTCTTTGCTACTTGGTGTCAGTGTACGTCTGTGTTACTTGGTGTAAGTGTGTGTCTATGTTGCAGGGTATCAGTGTATGTCTTTGTGACTTGGTATCAGTGTATGTCTTTGTTACTGGGTGTCAGTGTGTGTCTTTGTGACTTGGTGTCAGTGTATGTCTTTGTTACTTGGTGTAAGTCTGTGTCTGTGTTACTTGGTATCAGAGTATGTCTTTGTTACTTGGTGCAAGTGTGTGCCTGTGTTACTGGGTAACAGTGTATGTCTTTGTTACTTGGTGTCAGTGCATGTCTGTGTTACCTGGTGTAAGTGTGCGTCTTTGTTACTTGGTGTAGTAGTATGTGTTTGTTACTTAGTGTCTGTGTATGTCTGTCTTACTTGGTGTAAGTGTATGTTTGTGTTACTGGGTAACTGTGTATGTCTTTGTTACTTGGTGTCAGTGTATGTCTGTGTTACTTGGTGTAAGTGTGTGTCTTTGTTACCTGGTGTAATTGTATGTCTTTGTTACTTGGTGTCAGTGTATGTCTTTGTTACTTGGTGTAAGTGAGTATTTGTGTTACTTGGTGTAAGTGTGTGTCTGTGTCTCTTGGTATCAGTGTATGTCTTTGTTACTTGGTGTAAGTGTGTGTCTGTGTTGCTGGGTATCAGTGTATGTCTTTCTTACTTGATGTAAGTGAGTGTCTGTGTTACTGGGTATCAGTGTATGTCTTTGTTACTTGGTGTCTGTGTATGTCTTTGTTACTTGGTGTAAGTGTATGTCTTTGTTACTTGGTGTCAGTGTATGTCTTTGTTACTTGGTGTAAGTGCGTGTCTGTGTTACTGGGTGTCAGTGTGTGTCTTTGTTCCTTGGTGTCCGTGTGTGCCTGTGTTACTGGGTGTCTGTGTATGTCTTTGTTACTGGGTGTCAGTGTATGTCTTTGTTACTTGGTGTAAGTGTGTGTCTGTGTTACTGGGTATCAGTGTATGTCTTTGCTACTTGGTGTCAGTGTATGTCTGTGTTACTTGGTGTAAGTGTGTGTCTGTGTTGCTGGGTATCAGTGTATGTCTTTGTGACTTGGTATCAGTGTATGTCTTTGTTACTGGGTGTCAGTGTGTGTCTTTGTGACTTGGTGTCAGTGTACATCTTTGTTACTTGGTGCAAGTTTTTGTCTGTGTTACTGGGTATCAGTGTATGTCTTTGTTACTTGGTGTCAGTGTATGTCAAAATACTTGGTGTAAGTGTATGTCTTTGTTACTTGGTGTCAGTGTATATCTTTCTTTCTTGGTGTATGTGAGTGTTTGTGTTACTTGGTGTAAGTGTGAGTCTGTGTCTCTTGGTATCAGTGTATGTCTTTGTTACTTGGTGTAAGTGCGTGTCTGTGTTACTGGGTATCAGTGTATGTCTTTGTTACTTGCTGTAAGTGTGTGTCTGTGTTACTGGGTATCAGTGTATGTCTTTGTTACTTGGTGTCAGTGTATGTCTTTGTTACTTGGTGTAAGTGTATGTCTTTGTTACTTGGTGCCAGTGTATGTCTGTGTTACTTGGTGTAAGTGTATGTCTTTGTTACCTGGTGTCAGTGTATGTCTTTGTGACGTGGTGTCATTGTCTGTCTTTGTTACTGGGAGTCAGTGTCTGTCTTCGTTACTTGGTGTCAGTGTTTGTCTTTGTTACTGGGTGTCTGTGTCTGTCTCTGTGACTTGGCGTCAGTGTATGTCTTTGTTACTTGGTGTAAGTGTGTGTCTCTGTTACTGGGTATCAGTGCATGTCTTTGCTACATGGTGACAGTGTATGTCTATGTTACTTGGTGTAAGTGTGTGTCTTTGTTATTTGGTGTAATTGTATGTCTTTGTTACTTGGTGTCAGTGTATGTCTTTGTTACTTGGTGTAAATGTAAGTCTTTGTTACTTGGTGTCAGTGTATGTCTTTGTTACTTGGTGTAAGTGTGTGTCTGTGTTACTTGGTGTAAGTGTGTGTCTGTGTTACTTGGTATCAGTGTATGTCTTTGTTACTTGGTGTAAGTGTGTGTCTGCGTTACTGTGTAACAGTGTATGTCTTTGTTACTTGGTGTCAGTGTATGTCTGTCTTACTTGGTGTAAGTGTGTGTCTTTGTTACATGGTGTAATTGTGTGTCTGTGTTCCTGGGTGTCAGTGTGTGTCTGTGTTACTTGGTGTAAGTGTGTGTCTTTGTTACTTGGTGTCCGTGTGTGTCTGTGTTTCTGGGTGTCAGTGTATGTCTTTGTTACTGGGTGTAAGTGAGTATTTGTGTTTCTTGGTGTAAGTGTGTGTCTGTGTCTCTTGGTATCAGTGTATGTCTTTGTTACTTTGTGTCAGTGTATGTCTTTGTTACTGGGTGTCAGTGTATGTAATTGTTACTTGGTGTAAGTGTGTGTCTGTGTTACTGGGTATCAGTGTATGTCTGTGTTACTTGGTGTAAGTGTGTGTCTGTGTTGCTGGGTATCAGTGTATGTCTTTGTGACTTAGTGTCAGTGTATGTCTTTGTTACTGGGTGTCAGTGTGTGTCTTTGTGACTTGGTGTCAGTGTATGTCTTTGTTATTTGGTGTAAGTGTGTGTCTGTGTTACTGGGTATCAGTGTATGTCTTTGTTACTTGGTGTCAGTGTCTGTCAAAATACTTGGTGTAAGTGTATGTCTTTGTTACTTGGTGTAATTGTCTGTCTTTGTTACTTGGTGTCAGTGTATGTCTGTGTTACTTGGTGTAAGTGTGTGTCTTTGTTACTTGGTGTAAGTGTATGCCTTTGTTACTTGGTGTCAGTGTATGTCTTTGTTACTTGGTGTCTGTGTGTATCTGTTTTACTGGGTATCAGTGTATGTCTTTGTTACTTGGTGTCTGTGTATGTCTTTGTTACTTGGTGTAAGTGTATGTCTTTGTTACTTGGTGTCCGTGTATTTCGTTGTGACTTGGTGTAAGTGTGTGTCTGTGTTACTGGTTATCAGTGTTTCTCTTTGTGACTCGGTGTCAGTGTATGTCTTTGTTACTGGGTGTCAGTGTATGTCTTTGTTACTTGGTGACAATGTATGTCTGTGTGTCAGTGTATGTCTTTGTTACTGTGTATCAGTGTTTCTCTATGTTACTGGGTGTCAGTGTGTGTTTGTTTGTGTTACTGGGTGTCAGTAATTAGTTTAGTGATACAGCTCTGAAACAGGCCCTTCGGACAAACTTGTCTGTGCCGACCATCAACCACCCAATTATACCAATCCTACACAAATCCCGTATCCCTATCACATCCCCACCAGTCCCGAAATATTTCCCTCCCACCCACGTATGCTAGGGTCAATTTCTAATGGCCAATTAACCTATCAACCTGCAGGTCTTTGGCATGTGGGAAGAAACCGGATCACCCGGAGGAAACTCACGCAGGCACAGGGAGAACTTGCAAACTCCGCACAGGCAGTACCCATAATCGAGCCCGGGTCCCTGGAGCTGTGAGGCTGCTAACCACTGTGCCAATGTGCCGCCCAGTGTGTGTCTGTGCTACTGGGTATCAGTGTATGTCTTTGTTACTTGGTGTCAGTGTATGTCTGTGTCACTTGGTGTAAGTGTATGTCTTTTATACCTGGTGTCAGTGCATGTCTTTGTCACGTGGTGTCAATGCCTGTCTTTGTTACTGGGTGTCAGTGTCTGTCTCTGTGACTTGATGTCAGTGTATGTCTTTGTTACTTGGTGTAAGTGTCTGTCTCCGTTACTGGGTATCAGTGCATGTCTTTGCTACATGGTGACAGTGTATGTCTCTGCTACTTGGTGTAAGTGTGTGTCTTTGTTGTTTGGTGTAATTGTATGTCTTTGTTACTTGTTGTCAGTGTATGTCTGTGTTACTTGGTGCAAGTGTATGTCTTTGTTACTTGGTGTCAGTGCATGTCTTTGTTACTTGGTGTAAGTGTGTGCCTGTGTTACTTTTTGGAAGTGTGTGTCCTTGTTACTTGGTATCAGTGTATGTCTTTGTTACTTGGTGGAGGTGTGTGTCTGTGTTACTGGGTAACAGTGTATGTCTTTGTTACTTGGTGTCAGTGTATGTCTGTGTTACTTGGTGTAAGTGTGTGTCTTTGTTACCTGGTGTAATTGTGTGTCTGAGTCTCCTGGTATCAGTGTATGTCTTTGTTACTTGGTGTAAGTGTGTGTCTGTGTTACTGGGTATCAGTGTTTGTCTTTGTTACTTGGTGTAAGTGTGTGTCTGTGTTACTGGGTATCAGTGTATGTCTTTGTTACTTGGTGTAAGTGTATGTCTTTGTTACTTGGTGTCAGTGTATGTCTGTGTTACTTGGTGTAAGTGTATGTCTTTGTTACCTGGTGTCAGTGTATGTCTTTGTGACATGGTGTCATTGTCTGTCTTTGTTACTGGGAGTCAGAGTCTGTCTTCGTTACTTGGTGTCAGTGTTTGTCTTTGTTACTGGGTGTCTGTGTCTGTCTCTGTGACTTGATGTCAGTGTATGTCTTTGTTACTTGGTGTAAGTGTGTGTCTTTGTTACTTGCTGTATTTGTATGTCTTTGTTACTTGGTGTGAGTGTATGTCTGTGTTACTTGGTGTCAGTGTATGTCTGTGCTACTTGGTGTCAGTGTATGTCTTTGTTACTTGGTGTAAGTGTGTGTCTGTGTTACTTGGTGTAAGTGTGTGTCTGTGTTACTTGGTATCAGTGTATGTCTTTGTTACTTGGTGTAAGTGTGTGTCTGTGTTAATGGGTAACTGTGTATGTCTTTGTTACTTGGTGTCAGTGTATGTCTGTGTTACTTGGTGTAAGTGTGTGTCTTTGTTACCTGGTGTAATTGTATGTCTTTGTTACTTGGTGTCAGTGTATGTCTTTGTTACTTGGTGTAAGTGAGTATTTGTATTACTTGGTGTAAGTGTGTGTCTGTGTCTCTTGGTATCAGTGTATGTCTTTGTTACTTGGTGTAAGTGTGTGTCTGTGTTGCTGGGTATCAGTGTATGTCTTTCTTCCTTGATGTAAGTGTGTGTCTGTGTTACTGGGTATCAGTGCATGTCTTTGTGACTCGGTGTCAGTGTATGTCTTTGTTACTGGGTGTCAGTGTATGTCTCTGTTACTTGGTGTAAGTGTCTGTCTCCGTTACTGGGTATCAGTGCATGTCTTTGCTACATGGTGACAGTGTATGTCTCTGCTACTTGGTGTAAGTGTGTGTCTTTGTTGTTTCGTGTAATTGTATGTCTTTGTTACTTGTTGTCAGTGTATGTCTGTGTTACTTGGTGCAAGTGTATGTCTTTGTTACTTGGTGTCAGTGCATGCCTTTGTTACTTGGTGTAAGTGTGTGTCTGTGTTACTTGGTGGAAGTGTGTGTCCTTGTTACTTGGTATCAGTGTATGTCTTTGTTACTTGGTGGAGGTGTGTGTCTGTGTTACTGGGTAACAGTGTATGTCTTTGTTACTTGGTGTCACTGTATGTCTGTGTAACTTGGTGTAAGTGTGTGTCTTTGTTACCTGGTGTAATTGTGTGTCTGAGTCTCCTGGTATCAGTGTATGTCTTTGTTACTTGGTGTAAGTGTGTGTCTGTGTTACTGGGTATCAGTGTTTGTCTTTGTTACTTGGTGTAAGTGTGTGTCTGTGTTACTGGGTATCAGTGTATGTCTTTGTTACTTGGTGTCAGTGTATGTCTTTGTTACTTGGTGTAAGTGTATGTCTTTGTTACTTGGTGTCAGTGTATGTCTGTGTTACTTGGTGTAAGTGTATGTCTTTGTTACCTGGTGGCAGTGTATGTCTTTGTGACATGGTGTCATTGTCTGTCTTTGTTACTGGGAGTCAGAGTCTGTCTTCGTTACTTGGTGTCAGTGTTTGTCTTTGTTACTGGGTGTCTGTGTCTGTCTCTGTGACTTGATGTCAGTGTATGTCTTTGTTACTGGGTGTAAGTGTGTGTCTTTGTTACTTGCTGTATTTGTATGTCTTTGTTACTTGGTGTGAGTGGATGTCTGTGTTACTTGGTGTCAGTGTATGTCTGTGCTACTTGGTGTCAGTGTATGTCTTTGTTACTTGGTGTAAGTGTGTGTCTGTGTTACTTGGTGTAAGTGTGTGTCTGTGTTACTTGGTATCAGTGTATTTCTTTGTTACTTGGTGTAAGTGTGTGTCTGTGTTAATGGGTAACTTTGTATGTCTTTGTTACTTGGTGTCAGTGTATGTCTGTGTTACTTGGTGTAAGTGTGTGTCTTTGTTACCTGGTGTAATTGTATGTCTTTGTTACTTGGTGTCAGTGTATGTCTTTGTTACTTGGTGTAAGTGAGTATTTGTGTTACTTGGTGTAAGTGTGTGTCTGTGTCTCTTGGTATCAGTGTATGTCTTTGTTACTTGGTGTAAGTGTGTGTCTGTGTTGCTGGGTATCAGTGTATGTCTTTCTTCCTTGATGTAAGTGTGTGTCTGTGTTACTGGGTATCAGTGCATGTCTTTGTGACTCGGTGTCAGTGTATGTCTTTGTTACTGGGTGTCAGTGCATGTCTTTGTTACTTGGTGACAGTGTGTGTCTTTGTGTCAGTGTATGTCTTTGTTACTGCGTATCAGTGTTTCTCTATGTTACTGGGTGTCAGTGTGTGTTTGTTTGTGTTACTGTGTGTCAGTATTTAGTTTAGTGATGCAGCACTGAAACAGGCCCTTCGGCCAACCGAGTCTGTGCCGACCATCAACCACTCATTTATACTAATCCTACACTAATCCCGTATTCCTAATACAACCCCACCTGTCCCTATATATTTCCCTACCACCTTCCTATACTAGTGTCAATTTATAATGGCCAATTAACATATCAACCTGCAAGTCTTTGGCATGTGGGAAGAAACCGGAGCACGCGGAGGAAACTCACGCAAAGACAGGGAGAACTTGCAAACTCCGCCCAGGCAATACCCATAATCGAGCCCGGGTCCCTGGAGCTGTGAGGCTGCTAACCACTGTGCCAATGTGCCGCCCAGTGTGTGTCTGTGCTACTGGGTATCAGTGTATGTCTTTGTTACTTGGTGTCAGTGTATGTCTGTGTTACTTGGTGTAAGTGTGTGTCTGTGTTACTGGGTATCAGTGCATGTCTTTGCTCCATGGTGACAGTGTGTGTCTGTGTTACTTGGTGTAAGTCTGTGTCTGTGTTACTTGGTATCAGAGTATGTCTTTGTTACTTGGTGCAAGTGTGTGCCTGTGTTACTGGGTAACAGTGTATGTCTTTGTTACTTGGTGACAGTGCATGTCTGTGTTACCTGGTGTAAGTGTGCGTCTTTGTTACTTGGTGTAGTAGTATGTGTTTGTTCCATGGTGTCTGTGTATGTCTTTGTTACTTGGTGTAAGTGAGTGTTTGTGTTACTTGGTGTAAGTGTGTGTCCGTCACTCGGTATCAGTGCATGTCTTTGTTACTTGGTGGAAGTGTGTGTCTGTGTTACTGGCTAACAGTGTATGTCTTTGTTACTTGGTGCAAGTGTGTGCCTGTGTTACTGGGTAACAGTGTATGTCTTTGTTACTTGGTGACAGTGCATGTCTGTGTTATCTGGTGTAAGTGTGCGTCTTTGTTACTTGGTGTAGTAGTATGTGTTTGTTCCATGGTGTCTGTGTATGTCTTTGTTACTTGGTGTAAGTGAGTGTTTGTGTTACTTGGTGTAAGTGTGTGTCTGTGTCACTCGGTATCAGTGCATGTCTTTGTTACTTGGTGGAAGTGTGTGTCTGTGTTACTGGCTAACAGTGTATGTCTTTGTTACTTGGTGTCAGTGTATGTCTGTGTTACTTGGTGTAATTGTATGACTTTGTTACTTGGTGTAATTGTATGTCTTTGTTACTTGGTGTCAGTGTATGTCTGTGTTACTTGGTGTAAGTTTGTGTCTGTGTTACTTGGTATCAGTGTATGTCTTTGATACATGGTGTAAGTATGTGTCTGTGTTACTGGGTAACAGTGTATGTCTTTGTTACTTGGTGTCAGTGTACGTCTGTCTTACTTGGTGTAAGTGTGTGTCTTTGTTACTTGGTGTAATTGTATGTCTTTGCTACTTGGTGTCAGTGTATGTCTTTGCAACTTGGTGTAAGCGAGTGTTTGTGTTACTTGGTATCAGTGTATGTCTTTGTTACTTGGTGTAAGAGTGTGTCTGTGTTACTGGGTAACAGTGTATGTCTTTGTTACTTGGTGTCAGTGTGTGGCTGTGTTATTTGGTGTAAGTGTGTGTCTTTGTTGCTTGGTGTAATTTTATGTCTTTGTTACTTGGTGTCAGTGTATGTCTGTGTTACTTGGTGTAAGTGTATGTCTTTGTTACTTGGTTTCAGTGTATGTCTTTGTTACTTGGTGTAAGTGTGTGTCTGTATTACTGGGTATCAGTGTATGTCTTTGTTACTTGGTGTCAGTGTATGTCTTTGTGACTTGGTGTCAGTGTATGTCTTGGTTACTGGGTGTCAGTGTATGTCTTTGTGACTTGGTGTCAGTGTATGTCTTTGTTACTGGGTGTCAGTTTATGTCTTTGTTACTTGGTGTCAGCGTATGTCGGTGTTACTTGGTGTAATTGTGTGTCTTTGTTACTTGGTGTCAGTGTATGACTTTGTTACTTGGTGTAAGTGTGTGTCTGTGTTACTGGGTGTCAGTAGATGTCTGTGTTACTTGATGTAAGTGAGTGTCTTTGTTACATGGTGTAAGTGTATGTCATTGTTACTTTGTGTCAGTGTATGTCTGTGTTACCTGGTGTAAGTGTATGTCTTTGTTACTTGGTGTCAGTGTTTGTATTTGTTACTTTTTGGAAGTGTGTCTCTGTGTTACTGGGTATCAGTGTATGTCTTTGTGACTTGGTGTCAGTGTATGTCTTTGTTACTTGGTGTAATTGTATGTCTTTGTTACTTGGTGTCAGTGTATGTCTTTGTTACTTGGTGTAAGTGTGTGTTTGTGTTACTTGGTGTAAGTGTATATCTGTGTTACTTGGTGTAAGTGTGTGTCTTTGTTACTTGGTGTAAGTGTGTTTGTGTTACTTGGTGTAAGTGTATGCCTTTGTTACTCGGTGTCAGTGTATGTCTTTGTTACTTGGTGGAAGTGTGTGTCTGTGTTCCTGGGTATCAGTGTATGTCTGTGATACATGGTGTAAGTGTGTGTCTTTGTTACTTGTTGTAATTGTATGTCTATGTTACTTGGTGTCAGTGTATGTCTTTGTTACTTGGTGTAAGTGTGTGTTTGTGTTACTTGGTCTAATTGTATGTCTGTGTTACTGGGTATCAGTGTATGTCTTTGTTACTTGGTGTCCGTGCATGTCTTTGTCACGTGGTGTCAATGTCTGTCTTTGTTACTGGGTGTCAGTGTCTGTCTCTGTGACTTGATGTCAGTGTATGTCTTTGTTACTTGGTGTAAGTGTCTGTCTCCGTTACTGGGTATCAGTGCATGTCTTTGCTACATGGTGACAGTGTATGTCTCTCCTACTTGGTGTAAGTGTGTGTCTTTGTTGTTTGGTGTAATTGTATGTCTTTGTTACTTGGTGTCAGTGTATGTCTGTGTTACTTGGTGCAAGTGTATGTCTTTGTTACTTGGTGTCAGTGCATGTCTTTGTTACTTGGTGTAAGTGTGTGTCTGTGTTACTTGGTGGAAGTGTGTGTCTGTGTTACTTGGTATCAGTGTATGTCTTTGTTACTTGGTGTAAGTGTGTGTCTGTGTTACTGGGTAACAGTGTATGTCTTTGTTACTTGGTGTCAGTGTATGTCTGTGTTACTTGGTGTAAGTGTGTGTCTTTGTTACCTGGTGTAATTGTGTGTCTTTGTCTCTTGGTATCAGTGTATGTCTTTGTTACTTGGTGTAAGTGTGTGTATGTGTTACTGGGTATCAGTGTATGTCTTTGTTACTTGGTGGAAGTGTGTGTCTGTGTTACTGGGTATCAGTGTATGTCTTTCTTACTTGGTGTCAGTGTAAGTCTTTGTTACTTGGTGTAAGTGTATGTCTTTGTTACTTGGTGTCAGTGTATGTCTGTGTTACTTGGTGTAAGTGTATGTCTTTGTTACCTGGTGTCAGTGTATGTCTTTGTGACGTGGTGTCATTGTCTGTCTTTGTTACTGGGAGTCAGTGTCTGTCTTCGTTACTTGGTGTCAGTGTTTGTCTTTGTTACTGGGTGTCTGTGTCTGTCTCTGTGACTTGATGTCAGTGTATGTCTTTGTTACTTGGTGTAAGTGTGTGTCTTTGTTACTTGCTGTATTTGTATGTCTTTGTTACTTGGTGTGAGTGTATGTCTGTGTTACCTGGTGTCAGTGTATGTCTGTGCTACTTGGTGTCAGTGTATGTCTTTGTTACTTGGTGTAAGTGTGTGTCTGTGTTACTTGGTGTAAGTGTGTGTCTGTGTTACTTGGTATCAGTGTATGTCTTTGTGACTTGGTGTCAGTGTATGTCTGTGTTACTTGGTGTAAGTGTGTGTCTTTGTTACCTGGTGTAATTGTATGTCTTTGTTACTTGGTGTCAGTGCATGTCTTTGTTGCTTGGTGTAAGTGAGTATTTGTGTTACTTGGTGTAAGTGTTTGTCTGTGTCTCTTGGTATCAGTGTATGTCTTTGTTACTTGGTGTAAGTGTGTGTCTGTGTTGCTGGGTATCATTGTATGTCTTTCTTACTTGATGTAAGTGTGTGTCTGTGTTACTGGGTATCAGTGTATGTCTTTGTTACTTGGTGTAAGTGTATGTCTTTGTTACTTGGTGTCAGTGTATGTCTTTGTTACTTGGTGTAAGTGTGTGTCTGTGTTACTGGGTGTCAGTGTGTGTCTTTGTTATTGGTGTCCGTGTGTGCCTGTGTTACTGGGTGTCTGTGTATGTCTTTGTTACTGGGTGTCAGTGTATGTCTTTGTTACTTGGTGTAAGTGTGTGTCTGTGTTACTTGGTGTCAGTGAATGTCTTTGTTACTTGGTGTCAGTGTATGTCTGTGTTACTTGGTGTAAGTGTGTGTCTGTGTTGCTAGGTATCAGTGTATGTCTTTGTGACTTGGTATCAGTGTATGTCTTTGTTACTGGGTGTCAGTGTGTGTCTTTGTGACTTGGTGTCAGTGTATGTCTTTGTTACTTGGTGTAAGTGTGTGTCGGTGTTACTGGGTATCAGTGTATGTCTTTGTTACTTGGTGTCAGTGCATTTCAAAATACTTGGTGTAAGTGTATTTTTTTGTTACTTGGTGTAATTTTCTGTCTTTCTTACTTGGTGTCAGTGTATGTCTGAGTTACTTGGTGTAAGTGTGTGTCTTTGTTACTTGGTGTAAATGTATGCCTTTGTTACTTGGTGTCAATTTTTGTCTTTGTTACTTGGTGTCAGTGTGTGTCTGTTTCAAGATGGCTCCTGGGCTGGAAGCTCCCTAGGAAGCTCCCTTGCTGTTCAACTCTATCCATGGCCATCTGCTCCCATCCCTAACGTTTTCTCCCCCAATCTGCCCTCTTAAACTGTTTAAATTCCCCTGGCTCTTTAAATCAGTTCATTTTAGCCCTATCTAAAAGTTAACAGTTAGTTCAGTGTATGTTACCTGGGCCCACTGCCCTCCCCCAGCCACACCTGCTCTTTGTTTTCTCAATGAAATTGATCCAGATGAAACTGACGAGAACAGCTGCCGATACTTTAATCTCCGATCCTGCTGTCTTCACAGTCCAGAGTGTCTGCAGCCACGGCATGCGATAAGTCCATTGAGGTGAAGAAGGAGCTGCGGGACCCGAGAGAAGTCCTGTGAAAAGGTGCCCCGAACACCCAAAACATCCACGAACGGCCCCCCCCGGCCGCAACTTCAAAGCGCCCGCGGGAGATGGCTCGGAGAGCATCTGCAGCGCACTGTCTGCAATGCTGCATGACTTTATTTAAACCACTGCAAAAAAAAAAACCCTTAGCAAATGTAATCACCTCTAAGTCTGCCAAATGATGCTTCACCTCCCGAAGGACGTGGATGAGCTTTCCAGACGTCGATGGTGGGCACTGAGGAAATGGCTTATTACCTGCACCAGATTCCACCCCCCCTCCCCCCCTTTACCCCCCTTCCACCCCCCTCCCCTTCCCTGCTCCACCCTCTCAGCTCACAACCCCGTCCCAGCCCGCCCCCCCCTCGCACCACCTTCACCCCGCACCCCCTTCCCCTGCACCCCCCCTCCTCCCTCTACCCCTCCCCCTTGCATCCCCTCCTCCCACCGGCACCATCCTACACCTGTGTAGGGGCCCCAACAACCCCACTGCCTTGTGGGCGTCTCGGGAGAGACCAAGGCTAAGGGAGTAAACCCTAACAGAAAATCCGGAGCGGAACCCCGTAGGCGGTCATGTGTCACCTTTGGCATGTTTCCGGCAGTTCCTGCAGCCATACCGGTGCCAAACGTCGTGTCCTGCACTCCTTTGGACCCCACCAGAAAGGCCGAGAGGGGGGTTTTGACGACTGGGCAACTCTCAACCTCCATAAATTTGCCCAGGCATGCGCCATGGAGAGGTCACTCCATAGTTGCCTCACAGCGACTGAAACAACACGGAAGGCAGCAGTTACGGGTTATAAGTCCAGATAAATTGGCGTAGAACCTGGGCGCCACGGGTTGCCTTTGTCGGTGGGAGTGGTCATTGCACCTCACTGGACAGCTACCGCCCGCCTCAAACCGGGCAGCCCCCGGTCAATAAGGTTCTGTCCCGCCACAGTCTGCCTGCTTCAATGGGTGCTTGGAGCTCAGGGTCATTGCCCGAAAGGTGGACTGATACACCGCACCAAACAACATGAAAAAAGGAAAGAAGGTACCAGCCCTTCGCTTTGCAAGCTGGAACGTCAGAACTATGTGTCCTGGCCTGTCGGAAGACCTTACACAAATCAACGATTCTCGGAAGACCGCCATCATTAACAATGAGCTCAGTAGACTCAATGTGGACATTGCAGCACTTCAGGAGACTCCCCTCCCCGCGAGTGGCTCTCTAGCAGAGCAAGACTACACCTTCTTCTGGCAGGGCAGGGATCCTGAAGAACCAAGACAGCATGGAGTGGGCTTCGCCATCAGAAACTCCTTGCTCAGCATGATAGAGCCTCCCTCAAATGGCTCGGAACGCATACTGTCCATCCGACTGCTCACCACCTCTGGTCCAGTAAACCTACTCAGCATCTATGCTCCAACACTCTGTTCCGCACCTGAAGCTAAAGACCAGTTCTATGAACAACTCCATAACATCATTAGCAGCATCCCCAACACCGAACACCTATTCCTGCTGGGGGACTTTAATGCCAGGGTTGGGGCCGACCATGACTCATGGCCCTCCTGCCTTGGGCGCTATGGCGTTGGAAGGATGAATGAGAACGGGCAGAGACTGCTTGAGTTGTGTACCTATCATAACCTCTGCATCACCAACTCGTTCTTTCACACTAAACCCTGTCACCAGGTTTCATGGAGGCACCCAAGATCACGTCGTTGGCACCAGCTAGACCTCATTGTCACAAGGCGAGCCGCCTTAAACAGTGTTCAAATCACACGCAGCTTCCACAGTGCGGACTGCGACACCGACCACTCCCTGGTGTGCAGCAAGGTTAGACTCAGACCAAAGGAGTTGCATCATTCCAAGCAGAAGGGCCACCCGCGCATCAACACGAGCAGAATTTCTCACCCACAGCTGTTACAAAAATTTCTAAATTCACTTGTAACAGCCCTTCAAAACACTCCCACAGGGGATGCTGAGACCAAGTGGGCCCACATCAGAGACGCCATCTATGAGTCAGCTTTGACCACCTACGGCAAAAGTGCGAAGAGAAATGCAGACTGGTTTCAATCTCATAATGAAGAGCTGGAACCTGTCATAGCCGCTAAGCGCATTGCACTTTTGAACTACAAGAAAGCCCCCAGCGATTTAACATCCGCAGCACTTAAAGCAGCCAGAAGTACTGCACAAAGAACAGCTAGGCGTTGCGCAAACGACTACTGGCAACACCTATGCAGTCATATTCAGCTGGCCTCAGACACCGGAAACATCAGAGGAATGTATGATGGCATGAAGAGAGCTCTTGGGCCAACCATCAAGAAGATCACCCCCCTCAAATCTAAATCGGGGGACATAATCACTGACCAACGCAAACAGATGGACCGCTGGGTTGAGCACTACCTAGAACTGTACTCCAGGGAGAATGCTGTCACTGAGACTGCCCTCAATGCAGCCCAGCCTCTACCAGTCATGGATGAGCTGGACATACAGCCAACCAAATCGGAACTCAGTGATGCCATTGATTCCCTAGCCAGCGGAAAAGCCCCTGGGAAGGACAGCATTACCCCTGAAATAATCAAGAGTGCCAAGCCTGCTATACTCTCAGCACTACATGAACTGCTATGCCTGTGCTGGGACGAGGGAGCAGTACCCCAGGACATGCGCGATGCCAACATCATCACCCTCTATAAAAACAAAGGTGACCGCGGTGACTGCAACAACTACCGTGGAATCTCCCTGCTCAGCATAGTGGGGAAAGTCTTTGCTCGAGTCGCTCTGAACAGGCTCCAGAAGCTGGCCGAGCGCGTCTACACTGAGGCACAGTGTGGCTTTCGTGCAGAGAGATCGACTATTGACATGCTGTTCTCCCTTCGTCAGATACAGGAGAAATGCCGTGAACAGCAGATGCCCCTCTACATTGCTTTCATTGATCTCACCAAAGCCTTTGACCTCGTCAGCAGACGTGGTCTCTTCAGACTACTAGAAAAGATCGGATGTCCACCAAAGCTACTAAGTATCATCACCTCATTCCATGACAATATGAAAGGCACAATTCAACATGGTGGCTCCTCATCAGAGCCCTTTCCTATCCTGAGTGGTGTGAAACAGGGCTGTGTTCTCGCACCCACACTTTTTGGGATTTTCTTCTCCCTGCTGCTTTCACATGCGTTCAAATCCTCTGAAGAAGGAATTTTCCTCCACACAAGATCAGGGGGCAGGTTGTTCAACCTTGCCCGTCTGAGAGCGAAGTCCAAAGTACGGAAAGTCCTCATCAGAGAACTCCTCTTTGCTGACGATGCTGCTTTAACATCTCACACTGAAGAATGCCTGCAGAGTCTCATGGACAGGTTTGCGTCTGCCTGCAATGGTTTGGCCTAACCATCAGCCTCAAGAAAACGAACATCATGGGGCAGGATGTCAGAAATGCTCCATCCATCAATATTGGCGACCACGCTCTGGAAGTGGTTCAAGAGTTCACCTACCGAGGCTCAACTATCACCAGTAACCTGTCTCTAGATGCAGAAATCAACAAGCGCATGGGTAAGGCTTCCACTGCTATGTTCAGACTGGCCAAGAGAGTGTGGGAAAATGGCGCACTGACACGGAACACAAAAGTCCGAGTGTATCAGGCCTGTGTCCTCAGTACCTTGCTCTACGGCAGCGAGGCCTGGACAACGTATGCCAGCCAAGAGCGACGTCTCAATTCATTCCATCTTCGCTGCCTTCGGAGAATACTTGTCATCAGGTGGCAGGACTATATCTCCAACACAGAAGTCCTTGAAGCGGCCAACATCCCCAGCTTATACACACTACTGAGTCAGCGGCGCTTGAGATGGCTTGGCCATGTGAGCCGCATGGAAGATGGCAGGATCCCCAAAGCCACATTGTACAGCGAGCTCGCCACTGGTATCAGACCCACCGGCCGTCCATGTCTCCGTTATGAAGACGTCTGCAAACGCGACATGAAATCGTGTGACATTGATCACAAGTCGTGGGAGTCAGTTGCCAGCATTCGCCAGAGCTGGCGGGCAGCCATAAAGACAGGGCTAAATTGTGGCGAGTCGAAGAGACTTAGTAGTTGGCAGGAAAAAAGACAGAGGCGCAAGGGGAGAGCCAACTGTGCAACAGCCCCAACAAACAAATTTCTCTGCAGCACCTGTGGAAGAGCCTGTTACACCAGAATTGGCCTTTATAGCCACTCCAGGCGCTGCTTCACAAACCACTGACCACCTCCAGGCGCGTATCCATTGTCTCTCGAGATAAGGAGGCCCAAAAGAGAGTATCTGTTTTACTGGGTATCAGTGTATGTCTTTGTTACTTGGTGTAAGTGTATGTCTTTGTTACTTGGTGTCAGTGTATGTCGTTGTTACTTCTTGTAAGTGTGTGTCTGTGTTACTGGTTATCAGTGCATGTCTTTGTGACTCGGTGTCAGTGTATGTCTTTGTTACTGGGTGTCAGTGTATGTCTTTGTTACTTGGTGACAGTGTGTGTCTGTGTGTCAGTGTATGTCTTTGTTACTGCGTATCAGTGTTTCTCTAGGTTACTGGGTGTCAGTGTGTGTTTGTTTGTGTTACTGTGTGTCAGTATTTAGTTTAGTGATGCAGCACTGAAACAGACCCTTCGGTCAACCGAGTCTGTGCCGACCATCAACCACTCATTTATACTAATCCTACACTAATCCCGTATTCCTATCACAACCCCACCTGTCCCTATATATTTCCCTACCACCTTCCTATACTAGTGTCAATTTATAATGGCCAATTAACATATCAACCTGCAAGTCTTTGGCATGTGGGAAGAAACCGGAGCACCCGGAGGAAACTCACGCAGACACAGGGAGAACTTGCAAACACCGCCCAGGCAGTACCCATAATCGAGCCCGGGTCCCGAGAGCTGTGAGGCTGCTAACCGCTGTGCCAATGTGCCGCCCAGTGTGTGTCTGTGCTACTGGGTATCAGTGTATGTCTTTGTTACTTGGTGTCAGTGTATGTCTGTGTTACTTGGTGTAAGTGTGTGTCTGTGTTACTGGGTATCAGTGCATGTCTTTGCTACATGGTGACAGTGTGTGTCTGTGTTACATGGTGTAAGTCTGTGTCTGTGTTACTTGGTATCAGAGTATGTCTTTGTTACTTGGTGCAAGTGTGTGCCTGTGTTACTGGGTAACAGTGTATGTCTTTGTTGCTTGGTGTCAGTGTATGTCTGTGTTACTTGGTGTAAGTGTGTGTCTTTGTTACTTGGTGTAATTGTATGTCTTTGTTACTTGGTGTCAGTGTATGTCTGTGTTACTTGGTGTAAGTGTATGACTTTGTTACTTGGTGTAAGTGTGTGTCTGTGTTACTTGGTGTAAGTTTGTGTCTGTGTTACTTGGTATCAGTGTATGTCTTTGATACTTGGTGTAAGTATGTGTCTGTGTTACTGGGTAACAGTGTATGTCTTTGTTACTTGGTGTCAGTTTATGTCTGTGTTACTTGGTGTAAGTGTGTGTCTTTGTTACTTGGTGTAATTGTATTTCTTTGCTACTTGGTGTCAGTGTATGTCTTTGTTACTTGGTGTAAGAGTGTGTCCGTGTTACTGGGTAACAGTGTATGTCTTTGTTCCTTGGTGTCAGTGTATGGCTGTATTATTTGGTGTAAGTGTGTGTCTTTGTTGCTTGGTGTAATTTTATGTCTTTGTTACTTGGTGTCAGTGTATGTCTGTGTTACTTGGTGTAAGTGTATGTCTTTGTTACTTGGTTTCAGTGTATGTCTTTGTTACTTGGTGCAAGTGTGTGTCTGTGTTACTTGGTGTAAGTTTGTGTCTGTGTTACTTTGTATCAGTGTATGTCTTTGATACTTGGTGTAAGTATGTGTCTGTGTTACTGGGTAACAGTGTATGTCTTTGTTACTTGGTGTCAGTGTATGTCTGTGTTACTTGGTGTAAGTGTGTGTCTTTGTTACTTGGTGTAATTGTATGTCTTTGCTACTTGGTGTCAGTGTATGTCTTTGCTACTTGGTGTAAGCGAGTGTTTGTGTTACTTGGTATCAGTGTATGTCTTTGTTACTTGGTGTAAGAGTGTGTCTGTGTTACTGGGTAACAGTGTATGTCTTTGTTACTTGGTGTCAGTGTATGGCTGTGTTATTTGGTGCAAGTGTGTGTCTTTGTTGCTTGGTGTAATTTTATGTCTTTGTTACTTGGTGTCAGTGTATGTCTGTGTTACTTGGTGTAAGTGTATGTCTTTGTTACTTGGTTTCAGTGTATGTCTTTGTTACTTGGTGTAAATGTGTGTCTGTGTTACTGGGTATCAGTGTATGTCTTTGTTACTTGGTGTCAGTGTATGTCTTTGTGACTTGGTGTCAGTGTATGTCTTGGTTACTGGGTGTCAGTGTATGTCTTTGTGTCTTGGTGTCAGTGTATGTCTTTGTGACTGGGTGTCAGTTTATGTCTTTGTTACTTGGTGTCAGCGTATGTCTGTGTTACGTGGTGTAATTGTGTGTCTTTGTTACTTGGAGTCAGTGTATGACTTTGTTACTTGGTGTAAGTGTGTGTCTGTGTTACTGGGTGTCAGTAGATGTCTGTGTTACTTGGTGTAAGTGAGTGTCTTTGTTACATGGTGTAATTGTATGTCATTGTTACTTTGTGTCAGTGTATGTCTGTGTTACTTGGTGTAAGTGAATGTCTTTGTTACTTGGTGTCAGACTTTGTATTTGTTACTTTTTGGAAGTGTGTCTCTGTGTTACTGGGTATCAGTGTATGTCTTTGTGACTTGGTGTCAGTGTATGTCTTTGTTACTTGGTGTATTTGTATGTCTTTGTTACTTGGTGTCAGTGTATGTCTTTGTTACTTGGTGCAAGTGTGTGTTTGTGTTACTTGGTGTAAGTGTACGTCTTTGTTACTTGGTGTAAGTGTGTTTGTGTTACTTCGTGTAAGTGTATGCCTTTGTTACTTGGTGTCAGTGTATCTCTTTGTTACTTGGTGGAAGTGTGTGTCTGTGTTCCTGGGTATCAGTGTATGTCTGTGTTACTTGGTGTAAGTGTGTGTCTTTGTTACTTGTTGTAATTGTATGTCTATGTTACTTGGTGTCAGTGTATGTCTTTGTTACTTGGTGTAAGTGTGTGTTTGTGTTACTTGCTCTAATTGTATGACTGTGTTACTGGGTATCAGTGTATGTCTTTGTTACTTGGTGTCAGTGTATGTCTGTGTTACTTGGTGTAAGTGTGTGTCTGTATTACTGGGTATCAGTGTATGTCTTTGTTATTGGGTGTCAGTGTTTGTCTTTGTGACTTGGTGTCAGTGTATGTCTTTGTTACTTGGTGTAAGTATGTGTCTGTGTTACTGGGTATCAGTGTATGTCTTTGTTACTTGGTGTCAGTGTCTGTCAAAATACTTGGTGTCAGTGTATGTCTTTGTTACTTGGTGTAATTGTCTGGCTTTGTTACATTGGTGTCAGTGTATGTCTGTTTTACTGGGTGTCAGTGTGTGTCTGTGTTACTTGGCGTACGTGTGCGTCTTTGTTACTTGGTGTCCGTGTGTGTCTGTGTTACTGGGTGTAAGTGTGTGTCTGTGTTACTGGGTATCAGTGCATGTCTTTGCTACATGGTGACAGTGCGTGTCTGTGTTACTTGGTGTAAGTCTGTGTCTGTGTTACTTGGTATCAGAGTATGTCTTTGTTACTTGGTGCAAGTGTGTGCCTGTGTTACTGGGTAACAGTGTATGTCTTTGTTACTTGGTGTCAGTGTATGTCTGTGTTACCTGGTGTAATTGTGCGTCTTTGTTACTTGGTGTAATAGTATGTGTTTGTTACTTGGTGTCTGTGTATGTCTTTGTTACTTGGTGTAAGTGAGTGTTTGTGTTACTTGGTGTAAGTGTGTGTCTGTGTCACTCGGTATCAGTGCATGTCTTTGTTACTTGGTGTAAGTGTGTGTCTGTGTTACTGGGTAACAGTGTATGTCTTTGTTACTTGGTGTCAGTGTCTGTCTGTGTTACTTGGTGCAAGTGTGTGTCTTTGTTACTTGGTGTAATTGTATGTCTTTGTTACTTGGTGTCAGAGTATGTCTGTGTTACTTGGTGTAAGTGTATGACTTTGTTACTTGGTGTAATTGTATGTCTTTGTTACTTGGTGTCAGTGTATGTCTGTGTTACTTGGTGTAAGTGTATGACTTTGTTACTTGGTGTAAGTGTGTGTCTGTGTTACTTGGTGTAAGTTTGTGTCTGTGTTACTTGGTATCAGTGTATGTCTTTGATACTTGGTGTAAGTATGTGTCTGTGTTACTGGGTAACAGTGTATGTCTTTGTTACTTGGTGTAAGTGTGTGTTTGTGTTACTTGGTCTAATTGTATGTCTGTGTTACTGGGTATCAGTGTATGTCTTTGTTACTTGGTGTCAGTGTATGTCTGTGTTACTTGGTGTAAGTGTGTGTCTGTGTTACTGGGTATCAGTGTATGTCTTTGTGACTTGGTGTCAGTGTATGTCTTTGTTACTTGGTGTACGTGTGTGTCTGTGTTACTGGTTATCAGTGTATGTCTGTGTTACTTGGTGTAAGTGTGTGTCTGTGTTACTGGGTATCAGTGCATGTCTTTGCTACATGGTGACAGTGTGTGTCTGTGTTACATGGTGTAAGTCTGTGTCTGTGTTACTTGGTATCAGAGTGTGTCTTTGTTACTTGGTGCAAGTGTGTGCCTGTGTTACTGGGTAACAGTGTATGTCTTTGTTGCTTGGTGTCAGTGTATGTCTGTGTTACTTGGTGTAAGTGTGTGTCTTTGTTACTTGGTGTAATTGTATGTCTTTGTTACTTGGTGTCAGTGTATGTCTGTGTTACTTGGTGTAAGTGTATGACTTTGTTACTTGGTGTAAGTGTGTGTCTGTGTTACTTGGTGTAAGTTTGTGTCTGTGTTACTTGGTATCAGTGTATGTCTTTGATACTTGGTGTAAGTATGTGTCTGTGTTACTGGGTAACAGTGTATGTCTTTGTTACTTGGTGTCAGTTTATGTCTGTGTTACTTGGTGTAAGTGTGTGTCTTTGTTACTTGGTGTAATTGTATTTCTTTGCTACTTGGTGTCAGTGTATGTCTTTGCTACTTGGTGTAAGCTAGTGTTTGTGTTACTTGGTATCAGTGTATGTCTTTGTTACTTGGTGTAAGAGTGTGTCTTTGTTGCTTGGTGTAATTTTATGTCTTTGTTACTTGGTGTCAGTGTATGTCTGTGTTACTTGGTGTAAGTGTATGTCTTTGTTACTTGGTTTCAGTGTATGTCTTTGTTACTTGGTGCAAGTGTGTGTCTGTGTTACTTGGTGTAAGTTTGTGTCTGTGTTACTTTGTATTAGTGTATGTCTTTGATACTTGGTGTAAGTATGTGTCTGTGTTACTGGGTAACAGTGTATGTCTTTGTTACTTGGTGTCAGTGTATGTCTGTGTTACTTGGTGTAAGTGTGTGTCTTTGTTACTTCGTGTAATTGTATGTCTTTGCTACTTGGTGTCAGTGTATGTCTTTGCTACTTGGTGTAAGCGAGTGTTTGTGTTACTTGGTATCAGTGTATGTCTTTGTTACTTGGTGTAAGAGTGTGTGTGTGTTACTGGGTAACAGTGTATGTCTTTGTTACTTGGTGTCAGTGTATGGCTGTGTTATTTGGTGCAAGTGTGTGTCTTTGTTGCTTGGTGTAATTTTATGTCTTTGTTACTTGGTGTCAGTGTATGTCTGTGTTACTTGGTGTAAGTGTATGTCTTTGTTACTTGGTTTCAGTGTATGTCTTTGTTACTTGGTGTAAATGTGTGTCTGTGTTACTGGGTATCAGTGTATGTCTTTGTTACTTGGTGTCAGTGTATGTCTTTGTGACTTGGTGTCAGTGTATGTCTTGGTTACTGGGTGTCAGTGTATGTCTTTGTGTCTTGGTGTCAGTGTATGTCTTTGTGACTGGGTGTCAGTTTATGTCTTTGTTACTTGGTGTCAGCGTATGTCTGTGTTACGTGGTGTAATTGTGTGTCTTTGTTACTTGGTGTCAGTGTATGACTTTGTTACTTGGTGTAAGTGTGTGTCTGTGTTACTGGGTGTCAGTAGATGTCTGTGTTACTTGGTGTAAGTGAGTGTCTTTGTTACATGGTGTAAGTGTATATCATTGTTACTTTGTGTCAGTGTATGTCTGTGTTACTTGGTGTAAGTGAATGTCTTTGTTACTTGGTGTCAGACTTTGTATTTGTTACTTGTTGGAAGTGTGTCTCTGTGTTACTGGGTATCAGTGTATGTCTTTGTGACTTGGTGTCAGTGTATGTCTTTGTTACTTGGTGTAATTGTATGTCTTTGTTACTTGGTGTCAGTGTATGTCTTTGTTACTTGGTGCAAGTGTGTGTTTGTGTTACTTGGTGTAAGTGTACGTCTTTGTTACTTGGTGTAAGTGTGTTTGTGTTACTTCGTGAAAGTGTATGCCCTTGTTACTTGGTGTCAGTGTATGTCTTTGTTACTTGGTGGAAGTGTGTGTCTGTGTTCCTGGGTATCAGTGTATGTCTGTGTTACTTGGTGTAAGTGTGTGTCTTTGTTACTTGTTGTAATTGTATGTCTATGTTACTTGGTGTCAGTGTATGTCTTTGTTACTTGGTATAAGTGTGTGTTTGTGTTACTTGCTCTAATTGTATGACTGTGTTACTGGGTATCAGTGTATGTCTTTGTTACTTGGTGTCAGTGTATGTCTGTGTTACTTGGTGTAAGTGTGTGTCTGTGTTACTGGGTATCAGTGTATGTCTTTGTGACTTGGTGTCAGTGTATGTCTTTGTTATTGGGTGTCAGTGTTTGTCTTTGTGACTTGGTGTCAGTGTATGTCTTTGTTACTTGGTGTAAGTGTGTGTCTGTGTTACTGGGTATCAGTGTATGTCTTTGTTACTTGGTGTCAGTGTCTGTCAAAATACTTGGTGTCAGTGTATGTCTTTGTTACTTGGTGTAATTGTCTGGCTTTGTTACATTGGTGTCAGTGTATGTCTGTTTTACTGGGTGTCAGTGTGTGTCTGTGTTACTTGGCGTACGTGTGCGTCTTTGTTACTTGGTGTCCGTGTGTGTCTGTGTTACTGGGTGTAAGTGTGTGTCTGTGTTGCTGGGTATCAGTGCATGTCTTTGCTACATGGTGACAGTGGTGTCTGTGTTACTTGGTGTAAGTCTGTGTCTGTGTTACTTGGTATCAGAGTATGTCTTTGTTACTTGGTGTCAGTGTATGTCTGTGTTACTTGGTGTAAGTGTATGTCTTTGTTGCTTGGTGTAAGTGTGTGTCTGTGTTACTTGGTGTAAGTTTGTGTCTGTGTTACTTGGTATCAGTGTATGTCTTTGATACTTGGTGTAAGTATGTGTCTGTGTTACTGGGTAACAGTGTATGTCTTTGTTACTTGGTGTCAGTTTATGTCTGTGTTACTTGGTGTAAGTGTGTGTCTTTGTTACTTGGTGTAATTGTATTTCTTTGCTACTTGGTGTCAGTGTATGTCTTTGCTACTTGGTGTAAGCGAGTGTTTGTGTTACTTGGTATCAGTGTATGTCTTTGTTACTTGGTGTAAGAGTGTGTCCGTGTTACTGGGTAACAGTGTATGTCTTTGTTCCTTGGTGTCAGTGTATGGCTGTATTATTTGGTGTAAGTGTGTGTCTTTGTTGCTTGGTGTAATTTTATGTCTTTGTTACTTGGTGTCAGTGTATGTCTGTGTTACTTGGTGTAAGTGTATGTCTTTGTTACTTGGTTTCAGTGTATGTCTTTGTTACTTGGTGCAAGTGTGTGTCTGTGTTACTTGGTGTAAGTTTGTGTCTGTGTTACTTTGTATCAGTGTATGTCTTTGATACTTGGTGTAAGTATGTGTCTGTGTTACTAGGTAACAGTGTATGTCTTTGTTACTTGGTGTCAGTGTATGTCTGTGTTAATTGGTGTAAGTGTGTGTCTTTGTTACTTGGTGTAATTGTATGTCTTTGCTACTTGGTGTCAGTGTATGTCTTTGCTACTTGGTGTAAGCGAGTGTTTGTGTTACTTGGTATCAGTGTATGTCTTTGTTACTTGGTGGAAGAGTGTGTCTGTGTTACTGGGTAACAGTGTATGTCTTTGTTACTTGGTGTCAGTGTATGGCTGTGTTATTTGGTGCAAGTGTGTGTCTTTGTTGCTTGGTGTAATTTTATGTCTTTGTTACTTGGTGTCAGTGTATGTCTGTGTTACTTGGTGTAAGTTTATGTCTTTGTTACTTGGTTTCAGTGTATGTCTTTGTTACTTGGTGTAAATGTGTGTCTGTGTTACTGGGTATCAGTGTATGTCTTTGTTACTTGGTGTCAGTGTATGTCTTTGTGACTTGGTGTCAGTGTATGTCTTGGTTACTGGGTGTCAGTGTATGTCTTTGTGTCTTTGTGTCAGTGTATGTCTTTGTGACTGGGTGTCAGTTTATGTCTTTGTTACTTGGTGTCAGCGTATGTCTGTGTTACGTGGTGTAATTGTGTGTCTTTGTTACTTGGTGTCAGTGTATGACTTTGTTACTTGGTGTAAGTGTGTGTCTGTGTTACTGGGTGTCAGTAGATGTCTGTGTTACTTGGTGTAAGTGAGTGTCTTTGTTACATGGTGTAAGTGTATGTCATTGTTACTTTGTGTCAGTGTATGTCTGTGTTACTTGGTGTAAGTGAATGTCTTTGTTACTTGGTGTCAGACTTTGTATTTGTTACTTTTTGGAAGTGTGTCTCTGTGTTACTGGGTATCAGTGTATGTCTTTGTCACTTGGTGTCAGTGTATGTCTTTGTTACTTGGTGTAATTGTATGTCTTTTTTACTTGGTGTCAGTGTATGTCTTTGTTACTTGGTGCAAGTGTGTGTTTGTGTTACTTGGTGTAAGTGTACGTCTTTGTTACTTGGTGTAAGTGTGTTTGTGTTACTTCGTGTAAGTGTATGCCTTTGTTACTTGGTGTCAGTGTATGTCTTTGTTACTTGGTGGAAGTGTGTGTCTGTGTTCCTGGGTATCAGTGTATGTCTGTGTTACTTGGTGTAAGTGTGTGTCTTTGTTACTTGTTGTAATTGTATGTCTATGTTACTTGGTGTCAGTGTATGTCTTTGTTACTTGGTGTAAGTGTGTGTTTGTGTTACTTGCTCTAATTGTATGACTGTGTTACTGGGTATCAGTGTATGTCTTTGTTACTTGGTGTCAGTGTATGTCTGTGTTACTTGGTGTAAGTGTGTGTCTGTGTTACTGGGTATCAGTGTATGTCTTTGTGACTTGGTGTCAGTGTATGTCTTTGTTATTGGGTGTCAGTGTTTGTCTTTGTGACTTGGTGTCAGTGTATGTCTTTGTTACTTGGTGTAATTGTCTGGCTTTGTTACATTGGTGTCAGTGTATGTCTGTTTTACTGGGTGTCAGTGTGTGTCTGTGTTACTTGGCGTACGTGTGCGTCTTTGTTACTTGGTGTCCGTGTGTGTCTGTGTTACTGGGTGTAAGTGTGTGTCTGTGTTACTGGGTATCAGTGCATGTCTTTGCTACATGGTGACAGTGCGTGTCTGTGTTACTTGGTGTAAGTCTGTGTCTGTGTTACTTGGTATCAGAGTATGTCTTTGTTACTTGGTGCAAGTGTGTGCCTGTGTTACTGGGAAACAGTGTATGTCTTTGTTACTTGGTGTCAGTGTATGTCTGTGTTACCTGGTGTAAGTGTGCGTCTTTGTTACTTGGTGTAATAGTATGTGTTTGTTACTTGGTGTCTGTGTATGTCTTTGTTACTTGGTGTAAGTGAGTGTTTGTGTTACTTGGTGTAAGTGTGTGTCTGTGTCACTCGGTATCAGTGCATGTCTTTGTTACTTGGTGTAAGTGTGTGTCTGTGTTACTGGGTAACAGTGTATGTCTTTGTTACTTGGTGTCAGTGTATGTCTGTGTTACTTGGTGCAAGTGTGTGTCTTTGTTACTTGGTGTAATTGTATGTCTTTGTTACTTGGTGTCAGAATATGTCTGTGTTACTTGGTGTAAGTGTATGACTTTGTTACTTGGTGTAATTGTATGTCTTTGTTACTTGGTGTAAGTGTGTGTCTGTGTTACTTGGTGTACGTTTGTGTCTGTGTTACTTGGTATCAGTGTATGTCTTTGATACTTGGTGTAAGTATGTGTCTGTGTTACTGGGTAACAGTGTATGTCTTTGTTACTTGGTGTAAGTGTGTGTTTGTGTTATTTGGTCTAATTGTATGTCTGTGTTACTGGGTATCAGTGTATGTCTTTGTGACTTGGTGTCAGTGTATGTCTTTGTTACTTGGTGTAAGTGTGTGTCTGTGTTACTGGTTATCAGTGTATGTCTGTGTTACTTGGTGTAAGTGTGTGTCTGTGTTACTGGGTATCAGTGCATGTCTTTGCTACATGGTGACAGTGTGTGTCTGTGTTACATGGTGTAAGTCTGTGTCTGTGTTAGTTGGTATCAGAGTATGTCTTTGTTACTTGGTGCAAGTGTGTGCCTGTGTTACTGGGTAACAGTGTATGTCTTTGTTGCTTGGTGTCAGTGTATGTCTGTGTTACTTGGTGTAAGTGTGTGTCTTTGTTACTTGGTGTAATTGTATGTCTTTGTTACTTGGTGTCAGTGTATGTCTGTGTTACTTGGTGTAAGTGTATGACTTTGTTACTTGGTGTAAGTGTGTGTCTGTGTTACTGGGTGTAAGTTTGTGTCTGTGTTACTTGGTGTAATTGTATTTCTTTGCTACTTGGTGTCAGTGTATGTCTTTGCTACTTGGTGTAAGCGAGTGTTTGTGTTACTTGGTATCAGTGTATGTCTTTGTTACTTGGTGTAAGAGTGTGTCCGTGTTACTGGGTAACAGTGTATGTCTTTGTTCCTTGGTGTCAGTGTATGGCTGTATTATTTGGTGTAAGTGTGTGTCTTTGTTGCTTGGTGTAATTTTATGTCTTTGTTACTTGGTGTCAGTGTATGTCTGTGTTACTTGGTGTAAGTGTATGCCTTGTTACTTGGTTTCAGTGTATGTCTTTGTTACTTGGTGCAAGTGTGTGTCTGTGTTACTTGGTGTAAGTTTGTGTCTGTGTTACTTTGTATCAGTGTATGTCTTTGATACTTGGTGTAAGTATGTGTCTGTGTTACTGGGTAACAGTGTATGTCTTTGTTACTTGGTGTCAGTGTATGTCTGTGTTACTTGGTGTAAGTGTGTGTCTTTGTTACTTGGTGTAATTGTATGTCTTTGCTACTTGGTGTCAGTGTATGTCTTTGCTACTTGGTGTAAGCGAGTGTTTGTGTTACTTGGTATCAGTGTATGTCTTTGTTACTTGGTGTAAGAGTGTGTCTGTGTTACTGGGTAACAGTGTATGTCTTTGTTACTTGGTGTCAGTGTATGGCTGTGTTATTTGGTGCAAGTGTGTGTCTTTGTTGCTTGGTGTAATTTTATGTCTTTGTTACTTGGTGTCAGTGTATGTCTGTGTTACTTGGTGTAAGTGTATGTCTTTGTTACTTGGTTTCAGTGTATGTCTTTGTTACTTGGTGTAAATGTGTGTCTGTGTTATTGGGTATCAGTGTATGTCTTTGTTACTTGGTGTCAGTGTATGTCTTTGTGACTTGGTGTCAGTGTATGTCTTGGTTACTGGGTGTCGGTGTATGTCTTTGTGTCTTGGTGTCAGTGTATGTCTTTGTGACTGGGTGTCAGTTTATGTCTTTGTTACTTGGTGTCAGCGTATGTCTGTGTTACGTGGTGTAATTGTGTGTCTTTGTTACTTGGTGTCAGTGTATGACTTTGTTACTTGGTGTAAGTGAGTGTCTTTGTTACATGGTGTAAGTGTATGTCATTGTTACTTTGTGTCAGTGTATGTCTGTGTTACTTGGTGAAAGTGAATGTCTTTGTTACTTGGTGTCAGACTTTGTATTTGTTACTTTTTGGAAGTGTGTCTCTGTGTTACTGGGTATCAGTGTATGTCTTTGTCACTTGGTGTCAGTGTATGTCTTTGTTACTTGGTGTAATTGTATGTCTTTGTTACTTGGTGTCAGTGTATGTCTTTGTTACTTGGTGCAAGTGTGTGTTTGTGTTACTTGGTGTAAGTGTACGTCTTTGTTACTTGGTGTAAGTGTGTTTGTGTTACTTCGTGTAAGTGTATGCCTTTGTTACTTGGTGTCAGTGTATGTCTTTGTTACTTGGTGGAAGTGTGTGTCTGTGTTCCTGGGTATCAGTGTATGTCTGTGTTACTTGGTGTAAGTGTGTGTCTTTGTTACTTGTTGTAATTGTATGTCTATGTTACTTGGTGTCAGTGTATGTCTTTGTTACTTGGTGTAAGTGTGTGTTTGTGTTACTTGCTCTAATTGTATGTCTGTGTTACTGGGTATCAGTGTATGTCTTTGTTACTTGGTGTCAGTGTATGTCTGTGTTACTTGGTGTAAGTGTGTGTCTGTGTTACTGGGTATCAGTGTATGTCTTTGTGACTTGGTGTCAGTGTATGTCTTTGTTATTGGGTGTCAGTGTTTGTCTTTGTGACTTGGTGTCAGTGTATGTCTTTGTTACTTGGTGTAAGTGTGTGTCTGTGTTACTGGGTATCAGTGTATGTCTTTGTTACTTGGTGTCAGTGTCTGTCAAAATACTTGGTGTCAGTGTATGTCTTTGTTACTTGGTGTAATTGTCTGGCTTTGTTACATTGGTGTCAGTGTATGTCTGTTTTACTGGGTGTCAGTGTGTGTCTGTGTTACTTGGCGTACGTGTGCGTCTTTGTTACTTGCTGTCCGTGTGTGTCTGTGTTACTGGGTGTAAGTGTGTGTCTGTGTTACTGGGTATCAGTGCATGTCTTTGCTACATGGTGACAGTGCGTGTCTGTGTTACTTGGTGTAAGTCTGTGTCTGTGTTTCTTGGTATCAGAGTATGTCTTTGTTACTTGGTGCAAGTGTGTGCCTGTGTTACTGGGTAACAGTGTATGTCTTTGTTACTTGGTGTCAGTGTATGTCTGTGTTACCTGGTGTAAGTGTGCGTCTTTGTTACTTGGTGTAATAGTATGTGTTTGTTACTTGGTGTCTGTGTATGTCTTTGTTACTTGGTGTAAGTGAGTGTTTGTGTTACTTGGTGTAAGTGTGTGTCTGTGTCACTCGGTATCAGTGCATGTCTTTGTTACTTGGTGTAAGTGTGTGTCTGTGTTACTGGGTAACAGTGTATGTCTTTGTTACTTGGTGTCAGTGTATGTCTGTGTTACTTGGTGCAAGTGTGTGTCTTTGTTACTTGGTGTAATTGTATGTCTTTGTTACTTGGTGTCAGAGTATGTCTGTGTTACTTGTGTAAGTGTATGACTTTGTTACTTGGTGTAATTGTATGTCTTTGTTACTTGGTGTCAGTGTATGTCTGTGTTACTTGGTGTAAGTGTATGACTTTGTTACTTGGTGTAAGTGTGTGTCTGTGTTACTTGGTGTAAGTTTGTGTCTGTGTTACTTGGTATCAGTGTATGTCTTTGATACTTGGTGTAAGTATGTGTCTGTGTTACTGGGTAACAGTGTATGTCTTTGTTACTTGGTGTAAGTGTGTGTTTGTGTTACTTGGTCTAATTGTATGTCTGTGTTACTGGGTATCAGTGTATGTCTTTGTTACTTGGTGTCAGTGTATGTCTGTGTTACTTGGTGTAAGTGTGTGTCTGTGTTACTGGGTATCAGTGTATGTCTTTGTGACTTGGTGTCAGTGTATGTCTTTGTTACTTGGTGTAAGTGTGTGTCTGTGTTACTGGTTATCAGTGTATGTCTTTGTTACTTGGTGTCAGTATCTGTCAAAATACTTGGTGTCAGGGTATGTCTTTGTTACTTGGTGTAATTGTCTGGCTTTGTTACATTGGTGTCAGTGTATGTCTGTTTTACTGGGTGTCAGTGTGTGTCTGTGTTACTTGGCGTACGTGTGCGTCTTTGTAACTTGGTGTCCGTGTGTGTCTGTGTTACTGGGTGTAAGTGTATGTCTTTGTTACTGGGTGTCAGTGTATGTCTTTGTTACATGGTGTAAGTGTGTGTCTGTGTTACTGGGTATCAGTGTCTGTCTTTGTTACTTGGTGTAAGTGTGTGTCTGTGTTACTGGGTATCAGTGCATGTCTTTGTTACTTGGTGTCAGTGTATGTTTGTGTTACTTGGTGTAAGTGTGTGTCTTTGTTACTTGGTGTAAGTGTATGCCTTTGTTACTTGGTGTAAGTGTGTTTCTGTGTTACTGGGTATCAGTGTCTGTCTTTGTTACTGGATATCATTGTCTGTCTTTGTTACTTGGTGTAAGTGTGTGTCTGTGTTACTTGGTGTAAGTGTGTGTCTTTGTTACTTGATGTATGTGTGTGTCTGTGTTACTGGGTAACAGTGTATGTCTTTGTTACTTGGTGTAAGTGTGTGTCTGTGTTACTTGGTATCAGTGTATGTCTTTGTTACTTGGTGTAAGTGTGTTTCTGTGTTACTGGTTAACAGTGTATGTCTTGTTACTTGGTGTCAGTGTATGTCTGTGTTACTTGGTGTAAGTGTGTGTCTTTGTTACCTGGTGTAATTGTATGTCTTTGTTACTTGGTGTCAGTGTATGTCTTTGTTGCTTGGTGTAAGTGAGTGTTTCTGTTACTTGGTGTAAGTCTGTGTCTGTGTCTCTTGGTATCAGTGTATGTCTGTGTTACTTGGTGTAAGTGTGTGTCTGTGTTACTGGGTATCAGTGTATGTCTTTGTTACTTGGTGTAAGTGTTTGTCTGTGTTACTGGGTATCAGTGTATGTCTTTGTGACTTGGTGTCAGTGTATGTTTGTGTTACTTGGTGTAAGTGTGTGTCTTTGTTACTTGGTGTAAGTGTATGCCTTTGTTACTTGGTGTAAGTGTGTTTCTGTGTTACTGGGTATCAGTGTCTGTCTTCGTTGCTGGATATCAGTGTCTGTCTTTGTTACTTGGTGGAAGTGTGTGTCTGTGTTACTTGGTGTAAGTGTGTGTCTTTGTTACTTGATGTATGTGTGTGTCTGTGTTACTGGGTAACAGTGTATGTCTTTGTTGCTTGGTGTAAGTGTGTGTCTGTGTTACTTGGTATCAGTGTATGTCTTTGTTACTTGGTGTAAGTGTGTTTCTGCGTTACTGGTTAACAGTGTATGTCTTTGTTACTTGGTGTAAGTGTGTGTCTTTGTTACCTGGTGTAATTGTATGTCTTTGTTACTTGGTGTCAGTGTATGTCTTTGTTGCTTGGTGTAAGTGAGTGTTTCTGTTACTTGGTGTAAGTCTGTGTCTGTGTCTCTTGGTATCAGTGTATGTCTGTGTTACTTGGTGTAAGTGTGTGTCTGTGTTACTGGGTATCAGTGTATTTCTTTGTTACTTGGTGTAAGTGTTTGTCTGTGTTACTGGGTATCAGTGTATGTCTTTGTGACTTGGTATCAGTGTATGTCTGTGTTACTTGGTGTAAGTGTATGTCTTTGTTACTTGGTGGAAGTGTGTCTCTGTGTTCCTGGGTATCAGAGTATGACTTTGTGACTTGGTGTCAGTGTATGTCTTTGTTACTTGGTGTCAGTGTATGTCTGTGTTACTTGGTGTAAGTGTGTGTCTGTGTTACTGGGTATCAGTGTATGTCTTTGTGACTTGGTGTCAGTGTATGTCTTTGTTACTTGGTGCAAGTGTGTGTCTGTGTTACTGGGTATCAGTGTATGTCTTTGTTACTTGGTGTCAGTGTCTGTCAAAATACTTGGTGTCAGTGAATGTCTTTGTTACTTGGTGTAATTGTCTGGCTTTGTTACATTGGTGTCAGTGTATGTCTGTTTTACTGGGTGTAAGTGTATGTCTTTGTTACTGGGTGTCAGTGTATGTCTTTGTTACTTGGTGTCAGTGTATGTGTTTGTGACTTGGTGTCAGTGTATGTCTTTGTTACTGGGTGTCAGTGTATGTCTTTTTTACTTGGTGTAAGTGTAAGTCAAAATACTTGGTGTAAGTGTATGTCTGTGTTACTTGGTGTAAGTGTATGTCTTTGTTACTTGGTGTCCGTGTGTGACTGTGTTACTGGGTGTAAGTGTATGTCTTTGTTACTGGGTGTCAGTGTATGTCTTTGTTACTTGGTGTCAGTGTATGTGTTTGTGACTTGGTGTCAGTGTATGTCTTTGTTACTGGGTGTCAGTGTATGTCTTTCTTACTTGGTGTAAGTGTAAGTCAAAATACTTGGTGTAAGTGTATGTCTGTGTTACTTGGTGTAAGTGTATGTCTTTGTTACTTGCTGTCAGTGTGTGTCTGTGTTTCTGGGGATCAGTGTATGTCTTTGTTACTTAGTGTCAGTGTATGTCTGTTTACTTGGTGTAAGTGTGTGTCTTTGTTACTTGGTGTAAGTGTCTGTCTTTGTTACTTGGTGTCAGTGTATGTCTCTGTTACTTGATGTCAGTGCATGTCTTTGTAACTTGGTGTAAGTGTGTGTCTGTGTTACTGGGTATCAGTGCATGTCTTTGTTACTTGGTGTCAGTGTATGTTTGTGTTACTTGGTGTAAGTGTGTGTCTTTGTTACTTGGTGTAAGTGTATGCCTTTGTTACTTGGTGTAAGTGTGTTTCTGTGTTACTGGGTATCAGTGTCTGTCTTTGTTACTGGATATCAGTGACTGTCTTTGTTACTTGGTGTAAGTGTGTGTCTGTGTTACTTGGTGTAAGTGTGTGTCTTTGTTACTTGATGTATGTGTGTGTCTGTGTTACTGGGTAACAGTGTATGTCTTTGTTACTTGGTGTAAGTGTGTGTCTGTGTTACTTGGTATCAGTGTATGTCTTTGTTACTTGGTCTAAGTGTGTTTCTGTGTTCCTGGTTAACAGTGTATGTCTTTGTTACTTGGTGTCAGTGTATGTCTGTGTTACTTGGTGTAAGTGTGTGTCTTTATTACCTGGTGTAATTGTATGTCTTTGTTACTTGGTGTCAGTGTATGTCTTTGTTTCTTGGTGTAAGTGAGTGTTTCTGTTACTTGGTGTAAGTCTGTGTCTGTGTCTCTTGGTATCAGTGTATGTCTGTGTTACTTGGTGTAAGTGTCTGTCTGTGTTACTGGGTATCAGTGTATGTCTTTGTTACTTGGTGTAAGTGTTTGTCTGTGTTACTGGGTATCAGTGTATGTCTTTGTTACTTGGTGTCAGTGTATGTCTTTGTTACTTGGTGTAAGTGTATGTCTTTGTTACTTGGTGGAAGTGTGTCTCTGTTTTCCTGGATATCAGAGTATGTCTTTGTGACTTGGTGTCAGTGTATGTCTTTGTTACTCGGTGTAATTGTTTGTCTTTGTTACTTGTTGTCAGTGTATGTCTTTGTTACTTGGTGTAAGTGTATGTCTTTGTTACTTGGTGTCAGTGTATGTCTTTGTTACTTGGTGTAAGTGTGTGTCTGTGTTACTGGGTCTCAGTGTGTGTCTTTGTTACTTTGTGTCCGTATGTGCCTGTGTTACTGGGTGTCTGTGTATGTCTTTGTTACAAGTGTAAGTGTGTGTCTGTGTTACTTGGTATCAGTGTATGTCTTTGTTTTTTTGTGTAAGTGTGTTTCTGCGTTACTGGTTAACAGTGTATGTCTTTGTTACTTGGTGTCAGTGTATGTCTGTGTTACTTGGTGTAAGTGTGTGTCTTTGTTACCTGGTGTAATTGTATGTCTTTGTTACTTGGTGTCAGTGTATGTCTTTGTTGCTTGGTGTAAGTGAGTGTTTCTGTTACTTGGTGTAAGTCTGTGTCTGTGTCTCTTGGTATCAGTGTATGTCTGTGTTACTTGGCGTAAGTGTGTGTCTGTGTTACTGGGTATCAGTGTATTTCTTTGTTACTTGGTGTAAGTGTTTGTCTGTGTTACTGGGTATCAGTGTATGTCTTTGTGACTTGGTGTCAGTGTATGTCTTTGTTACTTGGTGTAAGTGTATGTCTTTGTTAATTGGTGGAAGTGTGTCTCTGTGTTCCTGGGTATCAGAGTATGTCTTTGTGACTTGGTGTCAGTGTATGTCTTTGTTACTTGGTGTCAGTGTATGTCTGTGTTACTTGGTGTAAGTGTGTGTCTGTGTTACTGGGTATCAGTGTATGTCTTTGTGACTTTGTGTCAGTGGACGTCTTTGTTACTTGGTGCAAGTGTGTGTCTGTGTTACTGGGTATCAGTGTATGTCTATGTTACTTGGTGCCAGTGTCTGTCAAAATACTTGGTGGCAGTGTATGTCTTTGTTACTTGGTGTAATTGTCTGGCTTTGTTACATTGGTGTCAGTGTATGTCTGTTTTACTGGGTGTAAGTGTATGTCTTTGTTACTGGGTGTCAGTGTATGTCTTTGTTACTTGGTGTCAGTGTATGTGTTTGTGACTTGGTGTCAGTGTATGTCTTTGATACTGGGTGTCAGTGTATGTCTTTGTTACTTGGTGTAAGTGTAAGTCAAAATACTTGGTCTAAGTGTATGTCTGTGTTACTTGGTGTAAGTGTATGTCTTTGTTACTTGGTGTCCGTGTGTGTCTGTGTTACTGGGTGTAAGTGTATGTCTTTGTTACTGGGTGTCAGTGTATGTCTTTGTTACTTGGTGTCAGTGTATGTGTTTGTGACTTGGTGTCAGTGTATGTCTTTGTTACTGGGTGTCAGTGTATGTCTTTCTTACTTGGTGTAAGTGTAAGTCAAAATACTTGGTGTAAGTGTATGTCTGTGTTACTTGGTGTAAGTGTATGTCTTTGTTACTTGGTGTCAGTGTGTGTCTGTGTTTCTGGGGATCAGTGTATGTCTTTGTTACTTAGTGTCAGTGTATGTCTGTTTACTTGGTGTAAGTGTGTGTCTTTGTTACTTGGTGTAAGTGTCTGTCTTTGTTACTTGGTGTCAGTGTATGTCTCTGTTACTTGGTGTCAGAGCATGTCTTTGTTACTTGGTGTAAGTGTTTGTCTGTGTTACTGGGTATCAGTGTATGTCTTTGTTACTTGGTGTCAGTGTATGTTTGTGTTACTTGGTGTAAGTGTGTGTCTTTGTTACTTGGTGTAAGTGTATGCCTTTGTTACTTGGTGTAAGTGTGTTTCTGTGTTACTGGGTATCAGTGTCTGTCTTTGTTACTGGATATCAGTGTCTGTCTTTGTTACTTGGTGTAAGTGTGTGTCTGTGTTACTTGGTGTAAGTGTGTGTCTTTGTTACTTGATGTATGTGTGTGTCTGTGTTACTGGGTAACAGTGTATGTCTTTGTTACTTGGTGTAAGTGTGTGTCTGTGTTAATTGGTATCAGTGTATGTCTTTGTTACTTGGTGTAAGTGTGTTTCTGTGTTCCTGGTTAACAGTGTATGTCTTTGTTACTTGGTGTCAGTGTATGTCTGTGTTACTTGGTGTCAGTGTGTGTCTTTGTTACCTGGTGTAATTGTATGTCTTTGTTACTTGGTGTCAGTCTATGTCTTTGTTTCTTGGTGTAAGTGAGTGTTTCTGTTACTTGGTGTAAGTCTGTGTCTGTGTCTCTTGGTATCAGTGTATGTCTGTGTTACTTGGTGTAAGTGTTTGTCTGTGTTACTGGGTATCAGTGTATGTCTTTGTTACTTGGTGTAAGTGTTTGTCTGTGTTACTGGGTATCAGTGTATGTCTTTGTTACTTGGTGTCAGTGTATGTCTTTGTTACTTGGTGTAAGTGTATGTCTTTGTTACTTGGTGGAAGTGTGTCTCTGTTTTCCTGGATATCAGAGTATGTCTTTGTGACTTGGTGTCAGTGTATGTCTTTGTTACTCGTTGTAATTGTATGTCTTTGTTACTTGTTGTCAGTGTATGTCTTTGTGACTTGGTGTAAGTGTATGTCTTTGTTACTTGGTGTCAGTGTATGTCTTTGTTACTTGGTGTAAGTGTGTGTCTGTGTTACTGGGTCTCAGTGTGTGTCTTTGTTACTTGGTGTCAGTGTACGTCTGTGATACTTGGTGTAAGTGTGTGTCTGTGTTACTTGGTATCAGTGTATGTCTTTGTTACTTGGTGTAAGTGTGTTTCTGTGTTACTGGTTAACAGTGTATGTATTTGATACTTTGTGTCAGTGTATGACTTCGTTACTTTGTGTAAGTGTGTGTCTGTGTTACTGGGTATCAGAGTATGTCTTTGTTACTTTGTGTCAGTGTATGTCAAAATACTTGGTGTAGGTGTATGTCTTTGTTACTTGGTGTAATTATCTGTCTTTGTTACTTGGTGTCAGTGTATGTCTGTGTTACTTGGTGTAAGTGTGTGTCTTTGTTACTGGGTGTAAGTGTATGCCTTTGTTACTTCGTGTCAGTGCATGTCTTTGTTACTTGGTGTCAGTGTGTGTCTGTGTTGCTGGGTATCAATGTTTGTCTTTTTGAATTAGTATCAGTGTATGTCTTTGTGACTTGGTATCAGCGTATGTCCTTGTTACTTGGTGTCAGTGTGTGTCTGTGTTACTGGTTATCAGTGTATGTCTTTGTTACTTGGTGTTAGTGTGTGTCTGTGTTACTGGGTATCAGTGTATGTCTTTGTTACTTGGTGTCAGTGGATGTCTGCGTTACTTGGTGTAAGCGCGTTTCTTTGTTACTTGGTGTAATTGTATGTCTTTGTTACTTGGTGTCAGTGTATGTCTGTGTTACTTGGTGTAAGTGTATGTCTTTTTTACTTGGTGTCAGTGTATGTCTTTGTTACTTGGTGTAAGTGTGTGTCTGTGTTACTGGGTATCAGTGTATGCTTTTGTTACTTGGTGTCAGTGTATGTCTGTGTTACTTGGTGAAAGTGTGTCTCTGTGTTACTGGGTGTCAGTGTATGTCCTTGTTACTTGGTGTCAGTGTGTGTCTGTGTTACTGGGTATCAGTGTATGTCTTTGCGACTTGGTATCAGTGGATGTCTTTGTGACTTGGTGTCTGTGTATGTCTTTTTTACTGGGTGTCAGTGTGTGTCTGTGTTATTTGGTGTCAGTGTATGTCATTGTTACTGTGTATCAGTGTTTCTCTGTGTTACTGGGTGTCAGTGTGTGTTTGTTTTTGTTATTGGGTGTCAGTGTACGTCTTTGTGACTTGGTGTCTGTGTATGTCTTTGTTACTGGGTGTCAGTGTGTGTCTGTGTTACTTGGTGTCAGTGTATCTGTGCTTAGCTGTGTTACTGAGTGTCAGTGTATGTTTGTTTGTGTTAATGGGTGTCAGTGACACTAGGTGTCAGTATATAGTTTAGTTTAAAGATACAGTAAGTTAACAGGCCCTTCGGCCCTCCGAGTCTGTTGCCGACCATCAACCACCCATTTATACTAATCCAACACTAATCCCGTATTCCTATCACATCCACACCTGTCCCTATATATTTCCCTACCACCTACCTAGACTAGGGGCAATTTATAATGGCCAATTATCCTATCAACCTGCAAGTATTAGGCATGTGGGAGGAAACCGGAGCACCCGGAGGAAACCCACGCAGACACAGGGAGAACTTGCAAACTCCGCACAGGCGGTGCACAGAATCGAGCCCGGGTCCCAGGAGCTGTGACGCTGCTAACCACTGCGCCAATGTGCCTCCCAGTGTGTGTCTGTGTTACTGGGTATCAGTATATGTCTTTGTTACTTGGTGTCAGTGTTTGTCTGTGTTAATTGGTGCAAGTGTGTGTCTGTGTTACTTGGTATCAGTGTATGTCCTTGTTACTTGGTGTAAGTGTGTGTCTGTGTTACTGCGTAACAGTGTATGTCTTTGTTACCTGGTGTCAGTGTATGTCTTTGTTACTTGGTTTCTGTATATGTCTTTGTTACTTGGTGTAATTGTATGTCTTTGTTACTTGGTGTCATTGTATGTCTGTGTTACTTGGTGTAAGTGTATGTCTTTGTTACTTGGTGTCAGTGTATGTCTTTGTTACTGGGTGTCAGTGTATGTCTTCTTTACTTGGTGTCAGTGTATGTCTTTGTTTCTTGGTTTCTGTGTATGTCTTTGTTACTTGGTGTAAGTGTGTATCTGTGTTACTGGTTATCAGTGTATATCTTTGTTACTGGGTATCAGTGAATGTCTTTGCGACATGGTGACAGTGTATGTCTGTGTTACTTGGTGTAAGTGTATCTCTGTGTTACTTGGTGTAAGTGTATGTCTTTGCTACTTGGTGTCAGTGTACGGCTTTGTTACTTGGTGTAAGTGTGTGTCTGTGTTACTTGGTGTAAGTGTGTGTCTGTGTTACTTGGTATCAGTGTGTGTCTTTGTTACTTGGTGTAAGTGTGTGTCTGTGTTACTGGGTGTAAGTGTGTGTCTTTGTTACTTGGTGTAATTGTATGTCTTTGTTACTTGGTGTCAGTGTATGTCTTTGTTAATTGGTGTCAGTGTATGTCTGTGTTACTTGGTGTAAGTGTGTGTCTTTGTTACTTGGTGTAATTGTATGTCTTTGTTACTTGATGTCAGTGTATGTCTTTGTTACATGGTGTAAGTGAGAGTTTGTGTTACTTGGTGTAAGTGTGTGTCTGTGTTACTTGGTATCAGTGTATGTCTTTGTTACTTGGTGTAAGTGTGTGTCTGTGTTACTGGGTAACAGTGTATGTCTTTGTTACTTGGTGTCAGTGTATGTCTGTGTTACTTGGTGTAAGTGTGTGTCTTTGTTACTTGGTGTAATTGTATGTCTTTGTTACTTGGTGTCAGTGTATGTCTGTGCTACTTGGTGTTAGTGTATGTCTTTGTTACTTGCTGTCAGTGTAAGTCTTTGTTGCTTGTTGTAAGTGTGTGTCTGTGTTACTTGGTATCAGTGTATGTCTTTGTTACTTGGTGTCAGTCTATGTCTTTGTGACTTGGTGTCAGTGTATGTCTTTGTTACTGGGTGTCACTGTATGTCTTTGTGACTTTGTTCCAGTGTATGTCTTTGTTACTGGGTGTCAGTTTATGTCTTTGTTACTTGGTGTCACTGTATGTGTTTTTTACTTGGTGTCAGTGTATTTCTGTGTTACTTGGTGTAAGTGTGTGTCTTTGTTACTTGGTGTAAGAGTGTGTCTGTGTTACTGGCTATCAGTGTATGTCTTTGTTACTTGGTGTCAGTGTATGTCGTTGTTACTTGGTGTAAGTGTATGTCTTTGTTACTTGGTGTGAGTGTATGTCTTTGTTACTTGGTGGCAGTGTGTTTCTGTGTTACTTGGTGTAAGTGTGTGTCTGTGTTACTTGGTATCAGTGCATGTCTTTGTTACTTGGTGTAAGTGTGTGTCTGTGTTACTGGGTGTAAGTGAGTGTCTTTGTTACTTGGTGTAATTGTATGTCTTTGTTACTTGGTATCAGTGTATGTCTTTGTGACTTGGTGTCAGTATATGTCTTTGTTACTGGGTGTCAGTGTGTGGCTTTGTGACTTGGTGTCAGTGTATGTCTTTGTTACTTGGCGTATGTGTGTGTCTGTGTTACTGGGTATCGGTGTATGTGTTTGTGACTTGGTGTCAGTGTATGTCTTTGTTACTGGGTGTCAGTGTGTGTCTTTGTGACTTGGTGTCAGTGTATGTCTTTGCTACTTGGTGTAAATGTATGTCTATGTTACTTGGTATCAGTGTATGTCTTTGTTACTTGGTGTCAGTGTATGTCAAAATAGTTGGTGTATGTGTACGTCTTTGTTACTTGGTGTAAGTGTGTATCTGTGTTACTGGTTATCAGTGTATATCTTTGTTACTTGGTGTAAGTGTGTGTCTGCGTTACTGGGTATCAGTGAATGTCTTTGCTACATGGTGACAGTGTATGTCTGTGTTACTTGGTGTAAGTGTGTGTCTTTGATACCTGGTGTAATTATATGTCTTTGTTAATTGGTGTCAGTGTAAGTCTGTGTTACTTGGTGTAAGTGCATGTCTTTGTTACTTGGTGTCAGTGTATGTCTTTGTGACTTGGTGTCAGTGTATGTCTTTGTTACTGGGTGTCACTGTATGTCTTTGTGACTTTGTGCCAGTGTATCTCTTTGTTACTGGGTCTCAGTTTATGTCTTTGTTACTTGGTGTCAGTGTATTTCTGTGTTACTTGGTGTAAGTGTGTGTCTTTGTTGCTTGGTGTAAGAGTGTGTCTGTGTTACTGGGTATCAGTGTATGTCTTTGTTACTTGGTGTCAGTGTATGTCGTTGTTACTTGGTGTATGTGTGTGTCTGTGTTACTGGGTGTCAGTGTATGTCTTTGTTACTTGGTGTCAGTGTATGTCTGTGTTGCTTGCTGTAAGTGTGTGTCTTTGTTACTTTGTGTAAGTGTATGTCTTTGTTCCTTGGTGTCAGTGTATGTCTGTGTTACTTTGTGTAAGTGTATGTCTTTGTTACTTTGTGTCAGTGTTTGTCTTTGTTACTTTGTGGAAGTATGTGTCTGTGTTACTGGGTATCAGCGTATGTCCTTGCGACTTGGTGTCAGTGTATGTCTTTGTTACTGGGTGTCAGTGTATGTCCTTGTGACTTGCTGTCAGTGAGTGTCTCTGTTATTCTTTGTTACTTGGTGTCAGTGTCTGTCTGTGTATGTCTTTGTTACTGTGTGTCAGTGTTTCTCTATGTTAGTGGGTGTCAGTGTGTGTTTGTTTGTGTTACTGGGTGTCAGTGTGTGTCTGTGTTACTTGGTGTAAGTGTATGTCTTTGTTTCTTGGAGTCAGTGGAAGTCTTTGTTAATTGGTGTCAGTGTTTGTCTCTGTTACTTGGTGTAAGTGTGTGTCTGTGTTACTGGGTCTCAGTTTATGTCTTTGTTACTTGGTGTCACTGTATGTCTTTGTTACTTGGTGTCAGTGTATTTCTGTGTTACTTGGTGTAAGTGTGTGTCTTTGTTACTTGGTGTAAGAGTGTGTCTGTGTTACTGGGTATCAGTGTATGTCTTTGTTACTTGGTGTCAGTGTATGTCGTTGTTACTTGGTGTATGTGTGTGTCTGTGTTACTGGGTGTCAGTGTATGTCTTTGTTACTTGGTGTCAGTGTATGTCTGTGTTGCTTGGTGTAAGTGTGTGTCTTTGTTACTTTGTGTAAGTGTATGTCTTTGTTCCTTGGTGTCAGTGTATGTCTGTGTTACTTTGTGTAATTGTATGTCTTTGTTACTTTGTGTCAGTGTTTGTCTTTGTTACTTTGTGGAAGTATGTGTCTGTGTTACTGGGTATCAGCGTATGTCCTTGCGACTTGGTGTCAGTGTATGTCTTTGTTACTGGGTGTCAGTGTATGTCCTTGTGACTTGCTGTCAGTGAGTGTCTCTGTTATTCTTTGTTACTTGGTGTCAGTGTCTGTCTGTGTATGTCTTTGTTACAGTGTGTCAGTGTTTCTCTATGTTAGTGGGTGTCAGTGTGTGTTTGTTTGTGTTACTGGGTGTCAGTGTGTGTCTGTGTTACTTGGTGTAAGTGTATGTCTTTGTTTCTTGGTGTCAGTGGAAGTCTTTGTTAATTGGTGTCAGTGTTTGTCTCTGTTACTTGGTGTAAGTGTGTGTCTGTGTTACTGGGTATCAGTGTATGTCTTTGTTACTTGGTGTAAGTGTGTGTCTGTGTTACTGGGTATCAGTGTATGTCTTTGTTTCTGGGTGTCAATGTATGTCTTTGTTACTGGGTGTCAGTGTATGTCTTTGTTACTTGGAGTAAGTGTGTGTCTGTGTTACTGGGTATCAGTGTATGTCTTTGTTTCTTGGTGTCAGTGTATGTCTTTGTTACTTGGTGTCAGTGTATGTCTGTGTTACTGGGTATCAGTGAATGTCTTTGTTACATGGTGTCAGTGCATGTTTGTGTTACTGGGTGTCAGTGTATGTCTGTGTTACTTGGTGTAAGTGTGTGTCTGTGTTACTGGGTATCAGTGTATGTCTTTGTGACTTGGTGTCAGTGTATGTCTTTGTTAATGGGTGTCAGTGTATGTCTTTGTGACTTGGTGTCAGTGTGTGTCTCTGTTAGTCTTTGTTACTTGGTGTCAGTGTCTGTCTGTGTATGTCTTTGTTACTGTGTGTCAGTGTTTCTCTATGTTACTGGGTGTCAGTGTGTGTTTGTTTGTGTTACTTGGTGTCAGTGTGTGTCTGTGTTACTGGGTATCAGTGAATGTCTTTGCGACATGGTGACAGTGTATGTCTGTGTTACTTGGTGTAAGTGTGTGTCTTTGTTACTTGGTGTAATTGTATGTCTTTGTTACTTGGTGTCAGTGTATCTCTGTGTTACTTGGTGTAAGTGTATGTCTTTGCTACTTGGTGTCAGTGTACGGCTTTGTTACTTGGTGTAAGTGTGTGTCTGTGTTACTTGGTGTAAGTGTGTGTCTGTGTTACTTGGTATCAGTGTGTGTCTTTGTTACTTTGGTTTAAGTGTGTGTCTGTGTTACTGGGTGTAAGTGTGTGTCTTTGTTACTTGGTGTAATTGTATGTCTTTGTTACTTGGTGTCAGTGTATGTCTTTGTTAATTGGTGTCAGTGTATGTCTGTGTTACTTGGTGTAAGTGTGTGTCTTTGTTACTTGGTGTAATTGTATGTCTTTGTTACTTCGTGTCAGTGTATGTCTTTGTTACATGGTGTAAGTGAGAGTTTGTGTTACTTGGTGTAAGTGTGTGTCTGTGTTACTTGGTATCAGTGTATGTCTTTGTTACTTGGTGTAAGTGTGTGTCTGTGTTACTGGGTAACAGTGTATGTCTTTGTTACTTGGTGTCAGTGTATGTCTGTGTTACTTGGTGTAAGTGTGTGTCTTTGTTACTTGGTGTAATTGTATGTCTTTGTTACTTGGTGTCAGTGTATGTCTGTGCTACTTGGTGTTAGTGTATGACTTTGTTACTTGCTGTCAGTGTAAGTCTTTGTTGCTTGTTGTAAGTGTGTGTCTGTGTTACTGGGTATCAGTGTATGTCTTTGTTACTTGGTGTCAGTCTATGTCTTTGTGACTTGGTGTCAGTGTATGTCTTTGTTACTGGGTGTCACTGTATGTCTTTGTGACTTTGTTCCAGTGTATGTCTTTGTTACTGGGTGTCAGTTTATGTCTTTGTTACTTGGTGTCACTGTATGTGTTTTTTACTTGGTGTCAGTGTATTTCTGTGTTACTTGGTGTAAGTGTATGTCATTGTTACTTGGTGTATGTGTGTGTCTGTGTTACTGGGTGTCAGTGTATGTCTTTGTTATTGGTGTCAGTGTATGTCTGTGTTGCTTGGTGTAAGTGTGTGTCTTTGTTACTTTGTGTAAGTGTATGTCTTTGTTCCTTGGTGTCAGTGTATGTCTGTGTTACTTTGTGTAAGTGTATGTCTTTGTTCCTTTGTGTCAGTGTTTGTCTTTGTTACTTTGTGGAAGTATGTGTCTGTGTCACTGGGTATCAGTGTATGTCCTTGCGACTTGGTGTCAGTGTATGTCTTTGTTACTGGGTGTCAGTGTATGTCCTTGTGACTTGGTGTCAGTGAGTGTCTCTGTTTCTCTTTGTTACTTGGTGTCAGTGTCTGTCTGTGTGTCTTTGTTACTGTGTGTCAGTGTTTCTCTATGTTAGTGGGTGTCAGTGTGTGTTTGTTTGTGTTACTGGGTGTCAGTGTGTGTCTGTGTTACTTGGTGTAAGTGTATGTCTTTGTTTCTTGGTGTCAGTGGAAGTCTTTGTTAATTGGTGTCAGTGTTTGTCTATGTTACTTGGTGTAAGTGTGTGTCTGTGTTACTGGGTATCAGTGCATGTCTTTGTTACATGGTGTCACTGTATGTCTGTGTTACTAGGTGTAAGTGTATGTCTTTGTTACTTGGTGTCAGTGTATGTCGTTGTTACTTGGTGTATGTGTGTGTCTGTGTTACTGGGTGTCAGTGTATGTCTTTGTTACTTGGTGTCAGTGTATGTCTGTGTTGCTTGGTGTAAGTGTGTGTCTTTGTTACTTTGTGTAAGTGTATGTCTTTGTTCCTTGGTGTCAGTGTATGTCTGTGTTACTTTGTGTAAGTGTATGTCTTTGTTACTTTGTGTCAGTGTTTGTCTTTGTTACTTTGTGGAAGTATGTGTCTGTGTTACTGGGTATCAGTGTATGTCCTTGCGACTTGGTGTCAGTGTATGTCTTTGTTACTGGGTGTCAGTGTATGTCCTTGTGACTTGGTGTCAGTGAGTGTCTCTGTTTCTCTTTGTTACTTGGTGTCAGTGTCTGTCTGTGTCTGTCTTTGTTACTGTGTGTCAGTGTTTCTCTATGTTACTGGGTGTCAGTGTGTGTTTGTTTGTGTTAATTGGTGTCAGTGTGTGTCTGTGTTACTGGGTATCAGTGAATGTCTTTGCGACATGGTGACAGTGTATGTCTGTGTTACTTGGTGTAAGTGTGTGTCTTTGTTACTTGGTGTAATTGTATGTCTTTGTTACTTGGTGTCAGTGTATCCCTGTGTTACTTGGTGTAAGTGTATGTCTTTGCTACTTGGTGTCAGTGTACGGCTTTGTTACTTGGTGTAAGTGTGTGTCTGTGTTACTTGGTGTAAGTGTGTGTCTGTGTTACTTGGTATCAGTGTGTGTCTTTGTTACTTTGGTTTAAGTGTGTGTCTGTGTTACTGGGTGTAAGTGTGTGTCTTTGTTACTTGGTGTAATTGTATGTCTTTGTTACTTGGTGTCAGTGTATGTCTTTGTTAATTGGTGTCAGTGTATGTCTGTGTTACTTGGTGTAAGTGTGTGTCTTTGTTACTTGGTGTAATTGTATGTCTTTGTTACTTGGTGTCAGTGTATGTCTTTGTTACATGGTGTAAGTGAGAGTTTGTGTTACTTGGTGTAAGTGTGTGTCTGTGTTACTTGGTATCAGTGTATGTCTTTGTTACTTGGTGTAAGTGTGTGTCTGTGTTACTGGGTAACAGTGTATGTCTTTGTTACTTGGGGTCAGTGTATGTCTGTGTTACTTGGTGTAAGTGTGTGTCTTTGTTACTTGGTGTAATTGTATGTCTTTGTTACTTGGTGTCAGTGTATGTCTGTGCTACTTGGTGTTAGTGTATGACTTTGTTACTTGCTGTCAGTGTAAGTCTTTGTTGCTTGTTGTAAGTGTGTGTCTGTGTTACTGGGTATCAGTGTATGTCTTTGTTACTTGGTGTCAGTCTATGTCTTTGTGACTTGGTGTCAGTGTATGTCTTTGTTACTGGGTGTCACTGTATGTCTTTGTGACTTTGTTCCAGTGTATGTCTTTGTTACTGGGTGTCAGTTTATGTCTTTGTTACTTGGTGTCACTGTATGTGTTTTTTACTTGGTGTCAGTGTATTTCTGTGTTACTTGGTGTAAGTGTGTGTCTTTGTTACTTGGTGTAAGAGTTTGTCTGTGTTACTGGGTATCAGTGTATGTCTTTGTTACTTGGTGTCAGTGTATGTCATTGTTACTTGGTGTATGTGTGTGTCTGTGTTACTGGGTGTCAGTGTATGTCTTTGTTACTTGGTGTCAGTGTATGTCTGTGTTGCTTGGTGTAAGTGTGTGTCTTTGTTACTTTGTGTAAGTGTATGTCTTTGTTCCTTGGTGTCAGTGTATGTCTGTGTTACTTTGTGTAAGTTTATGTCTTTGTTCCTTTGTGTCAGTGTTTGTCTTTGTTACTTTGTGGAAGTATGTGTCTGTGTCACTGGGTATCAGTGTATGTCCTTGCGACTTGGTGTCAGTGTATGTCTTTGTTACTGGGTGTCAGTGTATGTCCTTGTGACTTGGTGTCAGTGAGTGTCTCTGTTTCTCTTTGTTACTTGGTGTCAGTGTCTGTCTGTGTATGTCTTTGTTACTGTGTGTCAGTGTTTCTCTATGTTAGTGGGTGTCAGTGTGTGTTTGTTTGTGTTACTGGGTGTCAGTGTGTGTCTGTGTTACTTGGTGTAAGTGTATGTCTTTGTTTCTTGGTGTCAGTGGAAGTCTTTGTTAATTGGTGTCAGTGTTTGTCTATGTTACTTGGTGTAAGTGTGTGTCTGTGTTACTGGGTATCAGTGCATGTCTTTGTTACATGGTGTCACTGTATGTCTGTGTTACTAGGTGTAAGTGTATGTCTTTGTTACTTGGTGTCAGTGTATGTCGTTGTTACTTGGTGTATGTGTGTGTCTGTGTTACTGGGTGTCAGTGTATGTCTTTGTTACTTGGTGTCAGTGTATGTCTGTGTTGCTTGGTGTAAGTGTGTGTCTTTGTTACTTTGTGTAAGTGTATGTCTTTGTTCCTTGGTGTCAGTGTATGTCTGTGTTACTTTGTGTAAGTGTATGTCTTTGTTACTTTGTGTCAGTGTTTGTCTTTGTTACTTTGTGGAAGTATGTGTCTGTGTTACTGGGTATCAGTGTATTTCCTTGCGACTTGGTGTCAGTGTATGTCTTTGTTACTGGGTGTCAGTGTATGTCCTTGTGACTTGGTGTCAGTGAGTGTCTCTGTTTCTCTTTGTTACTTGGTGTCAGTGTCTGTCTGTGTCTGTCTTTGTTACTGTGTGTCAGTGTTTCTCTATGTTAGTGGGTGTCAGTGTGTGTTTGTTTGTGTTACTGGGTGTCAGTGTGTGTCTGTGTTACTTGGTGTAAGTGTATGTCTTTGTTTCTTGGTGTCAGTGGAAGTGTTTGTTAATTGGTGTCAGTGTTTGTCTTTGTTACTTGGTGTAAGTGTGTGTCTGTGTTACTGGGTATCAGTGCATGTCTTTGTTACATGGTGTCACTGTATGTCTGTGTTACTAGTTGTAAGTGTGTGTCTTTGTTACTTGGTGTGATTGTATGTCTTTGTTACTTGGTGTAAGTGTGTGTCTGTGTTACTGGGTATCAGAGGATGTCTTTGTGACTTGGTGTCAGTGCATGTCTTTGTTACTGGGTGTCAGTGTATGTCTTTCTTACTTGGTGTAAGTGTGTGTCTGTGTTACTGGGTATCAGTGTATGTCTTTGTGACTTGGTGTCAGTGTATGTCTTTGTTACTGGGTGTCAGTGTATGTCTTTGTGACTTGGTGTCAGTGTGTGTCTCTGTTAGTCTTTGTTACTTGGTGTCAGTGTATGTCTTTGTTACTTGGTGTAAGTGTGTATCTGTGTTACTGGGTATCAGTGTATGTCTTTGTTACTTGGTGTATGTGTGCGTCTGTGTTACTGGGTATCAGTGTGTGTCTTTGTTACTTGGTGTCAATGTATGTCAAAATAGCTGGTGTAAGTGTATGTCTTTGTTACTTGGTGTAATTGTCTGTCTTTATTACCTGGTGTCAGTGTATGTCTGTGTTACTTGGTGCTAGTTTGTGTCTTTGTTACTTGGTGTCAGTGTATGTCTTTGTGAATTGGTGTCAGTGTATGTCTTTGTTACTGGGTGTCACTGTATGTCTTTGTGACTTTGTGTCACTGTATATCTTTGTTACTGGTTGTCAGATTTTGTCTTTGTTACTTGGTGTCAGTGTATGTCGTCGTTACTTGGTGTAAATGTGTGTCTGTGTTACTTGGTATCAGTGTATGTTTTTGTTACTTGTTGTAAGTGTGTGTCGGTGTGTCTGGGTAAAAGTGTACATCTTTGTTAATTGGTGTCAGTGTATGTCTGTGTTACTTGGTGTAAGTGTGTGTCTTTGTTACTTGGTGTAATTGTATGTCTTTGTTACTTGGTGTCATTGTATGTCTGTGTTACTTGGTGGAAGTGTATGTTTTTGTTACTTGGTGTCAGTGTATGTCTTTGTGACTTGTTGTCAGTGCCTGTCTTTGTTACTGGGTGTCAGTGTCTCTCTTCGTTACTTGGTGTCAGTGTCTGTCTTTGTTACCGTTTGTCAGTGACTGTCTTTGTGACTTGATGTCAGTGTATGTCTTTGTTACTTGGTGTCAGTGTATGTCTGTGTTACTTGGTGTAAGTGTGTGTCTTTCTTACTTGGTGTAATTGTATGTCTTTGTTACTTCGTATCAGTGTATATATTTTTGACTTGTTGTCAGTGTCTGTCTTTATTACTGGGTGCCATTGTGTGTCTTTGTGACTTGGTGTCAGTGTATGTCTTTGTTACTTGGTGTAAGTGTGTGTCTGTGTTACTGGGTATCAGTGTATGTCTTTGTTACTTGGTCTACGTGTGTGTCTGTGTTACTGGGTATCAGTGTATGTCTTTGTGACTTGGTGTCAGTGTATGTCTTTGTTACTGGGTGTCAGTGTGTGTCTTTGTGACTTGGTGTCAGTGTATGTCTTTGTTACTTGGTGTAAGTGTATGTCTATGTTACTGGGTATCAGTGTATGTCTTTGTTACTTGGTGTCAGTGTATGTCAAAATAGTTGGTGTCAGTGTATGTCTTTGTTACATGGTGTAATTGTCTGTCTTTGTTACTTGGTGTCAATGTATGTCTGTGTTACTTGGTGTAAGTGTGTGTCTTTGTTACTTGGTGTAAGTGTATGTCGTTGTTACTTGGTGTAAGTGTGTGTCTTTGTTACTTGGTGTAAGTGTATGTCTTTGTTACTTGGTGTCAGAGTATGTCTTTGTTACTTGGTGTCAGTGTGTGTCTGTGTTACTGGGCATCAGAGTTTGTCTTTTTTACTTGGTGTCAGTGTGTGTCTGTGTTACTTGGTGTCAGTGTATGTCTTTGTTACTGTGTATCAGTGTTTCTCTGTTTTACTGGGTGTCAGTGTGTGTTTGTTTGTGTTACTGGGTGTCAGTGTGTGTCTTTGTGACTTGGTGTCAGTGTATGTTTTTGTTTCTTGGTGTCTGTGTAAGTCTTTGTTACTTGGTGTAAGTGTGTGTCTTTGTTACTTGGTGAAATTGTATGTCTTTGTTACTTGGTGTCAGTGTATGTCTGTGTTACGTGGTGTAAGTGTATGTCTTTGTTACTTGGTGTCAGTGTATGTCTTTGTTACTTGGTTGAAGTGTTTGTCTGTGTTACTTGGTGTAAGTGTGTGTCTGTGTTACTTGGTATCAGTGTATGTCTTTGTTACTTGGTGTAAGTGTGTGTCTGTGTTACTGGGTAACAGTGTATGTCTTTGTTACTTGGTGTCAGTGTATGTCAAAATAGTTGGTGTCAGTGTATGTCTTTGTTACATGGTGTAATTGTCTGTCTTTGTTACTAGGTGTCAGTGTATGTCTGTGTTACTTGGTGTAAGTGTGTGTCTTCGTTACTTGGTGTAAGTGTATGTCGTTGTTACTTGGTGTCAGTGTATGTCTTTGTTACTTGGTGTCATTGTGTGTCTGTGTTACTGGGCATCAGAGTATGTTTTTTTTTACTTGGTGTCAGTGTGTGTCTGTGTTACTTGGTGTCAGTGTATGTCTTTGTTCCTGTGTATCAGTGTTTCTCCGTTTCACTGGGTGTCAGTGTGTGTTTGTTTGTGTTACTGGGTGTCAGTGTGTGTCTTTGTGACTTGGTGTCAGTGTATGTCTTTGTTACTTGGTGTCTGTGTGTCTATGTTACTGGGTATCAGTGTATGTCTTTGTTACTTGTTGTCAGTGTATGTCAAAATACTTGGTGTAAGTGTATGTCTTTGTTACTTGGTGTAATTGTCTGTCTTTGTTACTTGGTGTCAGTGTATGTCTGTGTTACTTTGTCTAAGTGTGTGTCTTTGTTACTTGTTGTCAGTGTATTTCTGTGTTACCTGGTGTCAGTGTGTTTGTTTGTGTTACTGGGTGTCAGTGTGTGTCTGTGTTACTTGGTGTAAGTCTGTGTCTTTGTTCCTTGGTGTCCGTGTGTGTCTGCGTTACTGGGTGTCAGTGTATGTCTTTGTTTCTGGGTGTCAGTGTATGTCTTTGTTACTTGGTGTAAGTGTGTGTCTGTGTTACTCGGTATCAGTGTATGTCTGTGTTACTTGGTGTAAGTGTGTGTCTGTGTTACTGGGTATCAGTGTATGTCTTTGTGACTTGGTGTCAGTGTATGTCTTTGTTACTGGGTTCCAGTGTGTGTCTTTGTGACTTGGTGTCTGTGTATGTCTTTGTTGCTTGGTGTAAGTGTGTGTCTGCGTCACTGGGTATCAGTGTAAGTCTTTGTTACTTGGTGTCAGTGTATGTCAAAATACTTGGTGTAAGTGTATGTCTTTGTAACTTGGTGTAATTGTCTGTCTTTGTTACTTGGTATCAGTGTATATATTTGTGACTTGGTGTCAGTGTTTGTCTTTGTTACTGGGTGTCAGTGTGTGTCTTTGTGACTTGGTGTCAGTGTATGTCTTTGTTACTTGGTGTAAGTGTGTGTCTATGTTACTGGGTATCAGTGTATGTCTTTGTTACTTGGTGTAAGTGTGTGTCTTTGTGACTTGGTGTCAGTGTATGTCTTTGTTACTTGGTGCAAGTGTGTGTCTATGTTTCTGGGTATCAGTGTATGTCTTTGTGACTTGGTGACAGTGTATGTCTTTGTTACTGGGTTTCAATGTGTGTCTTTGTGACTTGGTGTCAGTGTATGTCTTTGTTACTTGGTGTAAGTGTATGTCTATGTTACTGGGTATCAGTGTATGTCTTTGTTACTTGGTGTCAGTGTATGTCTTTGTTACTTGGTGTAAGTGTATGTCTATGTTACTGGGTATCAGTGTATGTCTTTGTTACTTGGTGTCAGTGTATGTCTTTGTGACTTGGTGTCAGTGTATGTCTTTGTTACTTGCTGTAATTGTCTGTCTTTGTTACTTGGTGTCAGTGTATGTCTGTGTTACTTGGAGTAAGTGTCTGTCTTTGTTACTTGGTGTAAGTGTATGTCTTTGTTACTTGGTGTCAGAGTATGTCTTTGTTACTTGGTGTCAGTGTGTGTCTGTGTTACTGGGCATCAGAGTATGTCTTTTTTACTTGGTGTCAGTGTGTGTCTGTGTTACTTGGTGTCAGTGTATGTCTTTGTTACTGTGTATCAGTGTTTCTCTGTTTTACTGGGTGTCAGTGTGTGTTTGTTTGTGTTACTGGGTGTCAGTGTGTGTCTTTGTGACTTGGTGTCAGTGTATGTCTTTGTTACTTGGTGTCTGTGTGTCTATGTTACTGGGTATCAGTGTATGTCTTTGTTACTTGGTGTCAGTGTATGTCAAAATACGTGTTGTAAGTTTATGTCTTTGTTACTTGGTGTAATTGTCTGTCTTTGTTACTTGGTGTCATTGTATGTCTGTGTTACTTGGTGTAAGTGTGTGTCTTTGTTACTTGGTGTCAGTGTATGTCTGTGTTACCTGGTGTCAGTGTGTTTGTTTGTGTTACAGGGTGTCAGTGTATGTCTTTGTTACTTGGTGTAAGTGTGTGTCTGTGTTACTGGGTGTCAGTGTCTGTCTGTGTTACTTGGTGTCAGTGTGTGTCTGTGTTACTGGGTATCAGTGTATGTCTTTGTGACTTGGTGTCTGTGCATGTCTTTGTTACTGGGTGTCAGTGTGTGTCTTTGTGACTTGGAGTAAGTGTATGTCTTTGTTACTTGGTGTAATTGTCTGTCTTTGTTACTTGGTGTCGGTGTGGGTCTGTGTTACTGGGTATCAGTTTATGTCTTTGTGACTTGGTATCAGTGTATGTCTTTGTGACTTGGTGTCAGTGTATGTCTTTGTTACTGGGTGTCAGTGTGTGTCTGTGTGACTTGGTGTCAGTGTATCAGTGTTTCTCTGTGTAACTGGGTGTCAGTGTGTGTTTGTTTGTGTTACTGGGTGTCAGTGACACTAGGTGTCAGTATTTAGTTTAGTTCAGAGATACAGCACTTAAACAGGCCCTTCGGCCCGCCGAGTCTGTGCCGACCATCAACCACCCATTTATACTAATCCTACACTAATCCCGTATTCCTATCACATCCCCACCTATCAAATATATATTTCCCTACCACCTACCTATACTAGGGGCAATTTATGATGGCCAATAAACATATCTACCTGCAAGTCTTCAGCATGTGGGAGGAAACCGGAGCACCCGGAGGAAACCCATGCAGACACAGGGAGAACTTGCAAACTCCGCACAGGCAGTACCCAGAATCGAACCCGGGTCCCTGGAGCTGTGAGGCTGCGGTGCTAACCAATGCGCCAATGCGCCAATGTGCCCCCCCGCAGTGCGTGCCTTTGTAACTTGGTGTCAGTGTGTGTCTGTGTCACTGGGCATCAGTGTATGTCTTTGTGACTTGGTGTTAGTGTGTGTCTTTTTTACTGGGTGTCATTGTGTCTCTGTGTTACTGGGTGTCAGTGTGTGTTTGTTTGTGTTACTGGGTATCAGTGTATGTCTTTGTGACTTGGTATCAGTGTGTGTCTTTTTTACTGGGTGTCATTGTGTCTCTGTGTTACTGGGTGTCAGTGTGTGTTTGTTTGTGTTACTGGGTATCAGCGTGTGTCTGTGTTCCAGGCTATCAGTGTATGTTTTTGTTACTTGGTGTCAGTATATGTCTGTGTTTCTTGGTGTAAGTGTGTGTCTGTGTTACTGGGTATCAGTGTATGTCTTTGTTACTTGGTGTCAGTGTATGTCTGTGTTACTTGGTGTAACTGTGTGTCTGTGTTACTGGGTGTCAGTGTGTGTCTGTGTTACTTGGAGTAAGAGTGTGTCTTTGTTACTTGGTTTCCGTGTGTGTCTGTGTGACTTGGTGCAAGTGTGTGTCTGTGTTACTTGGTGTAATTGTATGTCTTTGTTACTTGGTGTCAGTGTATGTCTGTGTTACTTGGTGTAAGCGTGTGTCTTAGTTACTTGGTGTAATTGTATGTCTTTGTTACTTGGTGTCAGTGTATGTCTGTGTTACTTGGTGTAAGTGTATGTCTTTGTTACTTGGTGTCAGTGTATGTCTGTGTTACTTGGTGTAAGTGTGTGTCTGTGTTACTGGCTATCTGTGTATGTCTTTGTTACTTGGTGTCAGTGTATGTCTGTGTTGCTTGGTGTAAGTGTGTGTCTGTGTTACTGGGTATCAGTGTCTGTCTTTGTTACTTGGTGTAAGTGTGTGTCTGTGTTCCTGGGTATCAGTGTATGTCTTTGTTACTTGGTGTCAGTGTATGTCTGTGTTACTTGGTGTAAGTGTGTGTCTGTGTTAAAGGGTGGCAGTGTGTGTCTGTGTTACTTGGTGTAAGTGTGTGTCTTTGTTACTTGGTGTCAGTGTGTGTCTGTGTGACTTGGTGTAATTGTGTGTCTGTGTTATTTGGTGTAATTGTATGTCTTTGTTACTTGGTGCAAGTGTGTGTCTGTGTTACTTGGTGTAAGTGTGTGTCTGTGTTCCTGGGTATCAGTGTATGTCTTTGTTACTTGGTGTCAGTGCATGTCTGTGTTACTTGGTGGAAGTGTGTGTCTGTGTTACTGGGTATCAGTGCATGTCTTTGTTACTTGGTGTCAGTGTAAGTCTGTGTTGTTTGGTGTAAGTGTGTGTCTGTGTTACTGGGTATCAGTGTCTGTCTTTGTTACTTGGTGTAAGTGTGTGTCTTTGTTACTTGGTGTAAGTGTGTGTCTTTGTTACTTGGTATAATTGTATGTCTTTGTAACTTGGTGCCAGTGTATGTCTGTGTTAATTGGTGTAAGTGTATAACTTTGTTACTTGGTGTCAGTGAATGTCTTTGTTACTTGCTGTAAGTGTGTGTCTGTGTTACTGGGTATCAGTGTATGTCTTTGTGACTTGGTGTCAGTGTATGTCTTTGTTACTGGGTTCCAGTGTGTGTCTTTGTGACTTGGTGTCTGTGTATGTCTTTGTTGCTTGGTGTAAGTGTGTGTCTGCGTCACTGGGTATCAGTGTAAGTCTTTGTTACTTGGTGTCAGTGTATGTCAAAATACTTGGTGTAAGTGTATGTCTTTGTAACTTGGTGTAATTGTCTGTCTTTGTTACTTGGTATCAGTGTATATATTTGTGACTTGGTGTCAGTGTTTGTCTTTGTTACTGGGTGTCAGTGTGTGTCTTTGTGACTTGGTGTCAGTGTATGTCTTTGTTACTTGGTGTAAGTGTGTGTCTATGTTACTGGGTATCAGTGTATGTCTTTGTTACTTGGTGTAAGTGTGTGTCTTTGTGACTTGGTGTCAGTGTATGTCTTTGTTACTTGGTGCAAGTGTGTGTCTATGTTTCTGGGTATCAGTGTATGTCTTTGTGACTTGGTGACAGTGTATGTCTTTGTTACTGGGTTTCAATGTGTGTCTTTGTGACTTGGTGTCAGTGTATGTCTTTGTTACTTGGTGTAAGTGTATGTCTATGTTACTGGGTATCAGTGTATGTCTTTGTTACTTGGTGTCAGTGTATGTCTTTGTTACTTGGTGTAAGTGTATGTCTATGTTACTGGGTATCAGTGTATGTCTTTGTTACTTGGTGTCAGTGTATGTCTTTGTGACTTGGTGTCAGTGTATGTCTTTGTTACTTGCTGTAATTGTCTGTCTTTGTTACTTGGTGTCAGTGTATGTCTGTGTTACTTGGAGTAAGTGTGTGTCTGTGTTCCTGGGTATCAGTGTATGTCTTTGTTACTTGGTGTCAGTGTATGTCTGTGTTACTTGGTGTAAGTGTGTGTCTGTGTTAAAGGGTGGCAGTGTGTGTCTGTGTTACTTGGTGTAAGTGTGTGTCTTTGTTACTTGGTGTCAGTGTGTGTCTGTGTGACTTGGTGTAATTGTGTGTCTGTGTTACTTGGTGTAATTGTATGTCTTTGTTACTTGGTGCAAGTGTGTGTCTGTGTTACTTGGTGTAAGTGTGTGTCTGTGTTCCTGGGTATCAGTGTATGTCTTTGTTACTTGGTGTCAGTGCATGTCTGTGTTACTTGGTGGAAGTGTGTGTCTGTGTTACTGGGTATCAGTGCATGTCTTTGTTACTTGGTGTCAGTGTAAGTCTGTGTTGTTTGGTGTAAGTGTGTGTCTATGTTACTGGGTATCAGTGTATGTCTTTGTTACTTGGTGTCAGTGTATGTCTTTGTGACTTGGTGTCAGTGTATGTCTTTGTTACTTGCTGTAATTGTCTGTCTTTGTTACTTGGTGTCAGTGTATGTCTGTGTTACTTGGAGTAAGTGTGTGTCTTTGTTACTTGGTGTAAGTGTATGTCTTTGTTACTTGGTGTCAGAGTATGTCTTTGTTACTTGGTGTCAGTGTGTGTCTGTGTTACTGGGCATCAGAGTATGTCTTTTTTACTTGGTGTCAGTGTTTGTCTTTGTTACTGTGTATCAGTGTTTCTCTGTTTTACTGGGTGTCAGTGTGTGTTTGTTTGTGTTACTGGGTGTCAGTGTGTGTCTTTGTGACTTGGTGTCAGTGTATGTCTTTGTTACTTGGTGTCTGTGTGTCTATGTTACTGGGTATCAGTGTATGTCTTTGTTACTTGGTGTCAGTGTATGTCAAAATACGTGTTGTAAGTTTATGTCTTTGTTACTTGGTGTAATTGTCTGTCTTTGTTACTTGGTGTCATTGTATGTCTGTGTTACTTGGTGTAAGTGTGTGTCTTTGTTACTTGGTGTCAGTGTATGTCTGTGTTACCTGGTGTCAGTGTGTTTGTTTGTGTTACAGGGTGTCAGTGTATGTCTTTGTTACTTGGTGTAAGTGTGTGTCTGTGTTACTGGGTGTCAGTGTCTGTCTGTGTTACTTGGTGTCAGTGTGTGTCTGTGTTACTGGGTATCAGTGTATGTCTTTGTGACTTGGTGTCTGTGCATGTCTTTGTTACTGGGTGTCAGTGTGTGTCTTTGTGACTTGGAGTAAGTGTATGTCTTTGTTACTTGGTGTAATTGTCTGTCTTTGTTACTTGGTGTCGGTGTGGGTCTGTGTTACTGGGTATCAGTTTATGTCTTTGTGACTTGGTATCAGTGTATGTCTTTGTGACTTGGTGTCAGTGTATGTCTTTGTTACTGGGTGTCAGTGTGTGTCTGTGTGACTTGGTGTCAGTGTATCAGTGTTTCTCTGTGTAACTGGGTGTCAGTGTGTGTTTGTTTGTGTTACTGGGTGTCAGTGACACTAGGTGTCAGTATTTAGTTTAGTTCAGAGATACAGCACTTAAACAGGCCCTTCGGCCCGCCGAGTCTGTGCCGACCATCAACCACCCATTTATACTAATCCTACACTAATCCCGTATTCCTATCACATCCCCACCTATCAAATATATATTTCCCTACCACCTACCTATACTAGGGGCAATTTATGATGGCCAATAAACATATCTACCTGCAAGTCTTCAGCATGTGGGAGGAAACCGGAGCACCCGGAGGAAACCCACGCAGACACAGGGAGAACTTGCAAACTCCGCACAGGCAGTACCCAGAATCGAACCCGGGTCCCTGGAGCTGTGAGGCTGCGGTGCTAACCAATGCGCCAATGTGCCCCCCCCCCCCCCCGCAGTGCGTGCCTTTGTAACTTGGTGTCAGTGTGTGTCTGTGTCACTGGGCATCAGTGTATGTCTTTGTGACTTGGTGTCAGTGTGTGTCTTTTTTACTGGGTGTCATTGTGTCTCTGTGTTACTGGGTGTCAGTGTGTGTTTGTTTGTGTTACTGGGTATCAGTGTATGTCTTTGTGACTTGGTATCAGTGTGTGTCTTTTTTACTGGGTGTCATTGTGTCTCTGTGTTACTGGGTGTCAGTGTGTGTTTGTTTGTGTTACTGGGTATCAGCGTGTGTCTGTGTTCCAGGCTATCAGTGTATGTTTTTGTTACTTGGTGTCAGTATATGTCTGTGTTTCTTGGTGTAAGTGTGTGTCTGTGTTACTGGGTATCAGTGTATGTCTTTGTTACTTGGTGTCAGTGTATGTCTGTGTTACTTGGTGTAACTGTGTGTCTGTGTTACTGGGTGTCAGTGTGTGTCTGTGTTACTTGGAGTAAGAGTGTGTCTTTGTTACTTGGTTTCCGTGTGTGTCTGTGTGACTTGGTGCAAGTGTGTGTCTGTGTTACTTGGTGTAATTGTATGTCTTTGTTACTTGGTGTCAGTGTATGTCTGTGTTACTTGGTGTAAGCGTGTGTCTTAGTTACTTGGTGTAATTGTATGTCTTTGTTACTTGGTGTCAGTGTATGTCTGTGTTACTTGGTGTAAGTGTATGTCTTTGTTACTTGGTGTCAGTGTATGTCTGTGTTACTTGGTGTAAGTGTGTGTCTGTGTTACTGGCTATCTGTGTATGTCTTTGTTACTTGGTGTCAGTGTATGTCTGTGTTGCTTGGTGTAAGTGTGTGTCTGTGTTACTGGGTATCAGTGTCTGTCTTTGTTACTTGGTGTAAGTGTGTGTCTGTGTTCCTGGGTATCAGTGTATGTCTTTGTTACTTGGTGTCAGTGTATGTCTGTGTTACTTGGTGTAAGTGTGTGTCTGTGTTAAAGGGTGGCAGTGTGTGTCTGTGTTACTTGGTGTAAGTGTGTGTCTTTGTTACTTGGTGTCAGTGTGTGTCTGTGTGACTTGGTGTAATTGTGTGTCTGTGTTACTTGGTGTAATTGTATGTCTTTGTTACTTGGTGCAAGTGTGTGTCTGTGTTACTTGGTGTAAGTGTGTGTCTGTGTTCCTGGGTATCAGTGTATGTCTTTGTTACTTGGTGTCAGTGCATGTCTGTGTTACTTGGTGGAAGTGTGTGTCTGTGTTACTGGGTATCAGTGCATGTCTTTGTTACTTGGTGTCAGTGTAAGTCTGTGTTGTTTGGTGTAAGTGTGTGTCTGTGTTACTGGGTATCAGTGTCTGTCTTTGTTACTTGGTGTAAGTGTGTGTCTTTGTTACTTGGTGTAAGTGTGTGTCTTTGTTACTTGGTATAATTGTATGTCTTTGTAACTTGGTGCCAGTGTATGTCTGTGTTAATTGGTGTAAGTGTATAACTTTGTTACTTGGTGTCAGTGAATGTCTTTGTTACTTGCTGTAAGTGTGTGTCTGTGTTACTGGGTATCAGTGTATGTCTTTGTGACTTGGTGTCAGTGTATGTCTTTGTTACTGGGTTCCAGTGTGTGTCTTTGTGACTTGGTGTCTGTGTATGTCTTTGTTGCTTGGTGTAAGTGTGTGTCTGCGTCACTGGGTATCAGTGTAAGTCTTTGTTACTTGGTGTCAGTGTATGTCAAAATACTTGGTGTAAGTGTATGTCTTTGTAACTTGGTGTAATTGTCTGTCTTTGTTACTTGGTATCAGTGTATATATTTGTGACTTGGTGTCAGTGTTTGTCTTTGTTACTGGGTGTCAGTGTGTGTCTTTGTGACTTGGTGTCAGTGTATGTCTTTGTTACTTGGTGTAAGTGTGTGTCTATGTTACTGGGTATCAGTGTATGTCTTTGTTACTTGGTGTAAGTGTGTGTCTTTGTGACTTGGTGTCAGTGTATGTCTTTGTTACTTGGTGCAAGTGTGTGTCTATGTTTCTGGGTATCAGTGTATGTCTTTGTGACTTGGTGACAGTGTATGTCTTTGTTACTGGGTTTCAATGTGTGTCTTTGTGACTTGGTGTCAGTGTATGTCTTTGTTACTTGGTGTAAGTGTATGTCTATGTTACTGGGTATCAGTGTATGTCTTTGTTACTTGGTGTCAGTGTATGTCTTTGTTACTTGGTGTAAGTGTATGTCTATGTTACTGGGTATCAGTGTATGTCTTTGTTACTTGGTGTCAGTGTATGTCTTTGTGACTTGGTGTCAGTGTATGTCTTTGTTACTTGCTGTAATTGTCTGTCTTTGTTACTTGGTGTCAGTGTATGTCTGTGTTACTTGGAGTAAGTGTGTGTCTTTGTTACTTGGTGTAAGTGTATGTCTTTGTTACTTGGTGTCAGAGTATGTCTTTGTTACTTGGTGTCAGTGTGTGTCTGTGTTACTGGGCATCAGAGTATGTCTTTTTTACTTGGTGTCAGTGTGTGTCTGTGTTACTTGGTGTCAGTGTATGTCTTTGTTACTGTGTATCAGTGTTTCTCTGTTTTACTGGGTGTCAGTGTGTGTTTGTTTGTGTTACTGGGTGTCAGTGTGTGTCTTTGTGACTTGGTGTCAGTGTATGTCTTTGTTACTTGGTGTCTGTGTGTCTATGTTACTGGGTATCAGTGTATGTCTTTGTTACTTGGTGTCAGTGTATGTCAAAATACGTGTTGTAAGTTTATGTCTTTGTTACTTGGTGTAATTGTCTGTCTTTGTTACTTGGTGTAATTGTCTGTCTGTGTTACTTGGTGTCAGTGTGTGTCTGTGTTACTGGGTATCAGTGTATGTCTTTGTGACTTGGTGTCTGTGCATGTCTTTGTTACTGGGTGTCAGTGTGTGTCTTTGTGACTTGGAGTAAGTGTATGTCTTTGTTACTTGGTGTAATTGTCTGTCTTTTTACTTGGTGTCAGTGTATGTCTTTGTTACTTGCTGTCAGTGTATGTCTTTGTTACTTGGTGTCGGTGTGGGTCTGTGTTACTGGGTATCGGTTTATGTCTTTGTGACTTGGTATCAGTGTATGTCTTTGTGACTTGGTGTCAGTGTATGTCTTTGTTACTGGGTGTCAGTGTGTGTCTGTGTGACTTGGTGTCAGTGTATCAGTGTTTCTCTGTGTAACTGGGTGTCAGTGTGTGTGTGTTTGTGTTACTGGGTGTCAGTGACACTAGGTGTCAGTATTTAGTTTAGTTCAGAGATACAGCACTTAAACAGGCCCTTCGGCCCGCCGGGTCTGTGCCGACCATCAACCACCCATTTATACTAATCCTACACTAATCCCGTATTCCTATCACATCCCCACCTATCAAATATATATTTCCCTACCACCTACCTATACTAGGGGCAATTTATGATGGCCAATTAACATATCTACCTGCAAGTCTTCAGCATGTGGGAGGAAACCGGAGCACCCGGAGGAAACCCACGCAGACACAGGGAGAACTTGCAAACTCCGCACAGGCAGTACCCAGAATCGAACCCGGGTCCCTGGAGCTGTGAGGCTGCGGTGCTAACCAATGCGCCAATGTGCCCCCCCCCCCCGCCCCCCCCCCCCGCAGTGCGTGCCTTTGTAACTTGGTGTCAGTGTGTGTCTGTGTCACTGGGCATCAGTGTATGTCTTTGTGACTTGGTGTCAGAGTGTGTCTTTTTTACTGGGTGTCATTGTGTCTCTGTGTTACTGGGTGTCAGTGTGTGTGTTTGTTTGTGTTACTGGGTATCAGTGTATGTCTTTGTGACTTGGTATCAGTGTGTGTCTTTTTTACTGGGTGTCATTGTGTCTCTGTGTTACTGGGTGTCAGTGTGTGTTTGTTTGTGTTACTGGGTATCAGTGTGTGTCTGTGTTCCAGGCTATCAGTGTATGTCTTTGTTACTTGGTGTCAGTATATGTCTGTGTTTCTTGGTGTAAGTGTGTGTCTGTGTTACTGGGTATCAGTGTATGTCTTTGTTACTTGGTGTCAGTGTATGTCTGTGTTACTTTGTGTAACTGTGTGTCTGTGTTACTGGGTGTCAGTGTGTGTCTGTGTTACTTGGAGTAAGAGTGTGTCTTTGTTACTTGGTTTCCGTGTGTGTCTGTGTGACTTGGTGTAAGTGTGTGTCTGTGTTACTTGGTGTAATTGTATGTCTTTGTTACTTGGTGTCAGTGTATGTCTGTGTTACTTGGTGTAAGCGTGTGTCTTAGTTACTTGGTGTAATTGTATGTCTTTGTTACTTGGTGTCAGTGTATGTCTGTGTTACTTGGTGTAAGTGTATGTCTTTGTTACTTGGTGTCAGTGTATGTCTGTGTTACTTGGTGTAAGTGTGTGTCTGTGTTACTGGCTATCTGTGTATGTCTTTGTTACTTGGTGTCAGTGTATGTCTGTGTTGCTTGGTGTAAGTGTGTGTCTGTGTTACTGGGTATCAGTGTCTGTCTTTGTTACTTGGTGTAAGTGTGTGTCTGTGTTACTGGGTATCAGTGTATGTCTTTGTTACTTGGTGTCAGTGTATGTCTGTGTTACTTGGTGTAAGTGTGTGTCTGTGTTAAAGGGTGGCAGTGTGTGTCTGTGTTACTTGGTGTAAGTGTGTGTCTTTGTTACTTGGTGTCAGTGTGTGTCTGTGCGACTTGGTGTAATTGTGTGTCTGTGTTACTTGGTGTAATTGTATGTCTTTGTTACTTGGTGCAAGTGTGTGTCTGTGTTACTTGGTGTAAGTGTGTGTCTGTGTTCCTGGGTATCAGTGTATGTCTTTGTTACTTGGTGTCAGTGCATGTCTGTGTTACTTGGTGTAAGTGTGTGTCTGTGTTACTGGGTATCAGTGCATGTCTTTGTTACTTGGTGTCAGTGTGAGTCTGTGTTGTTGGGTGTAAGTGTGTGTCTGTGTTACTGGGTATCAGTGTCTGTCTTTGTTACTTGGTGTAAGTGTGTGTCTTTGTTACTTGGTGTAAGTGTGTGTCTTTGTTACTTGGTATAATTGTATGTCTTTGTAACTTGGTGCCAGTGTATGTCTGTGTTAATTGGTGTAAGTGTATAACTTTGTTACTTGGTGTCAGTGAATGTCTTTGTTACTTGCTGTAAGTGTGTGTCTGTGTTACTGGGTATCAGTGTATGTCTTTGTTACTTGGTGTCAGTGTATGTCTGTGCTGCTTGGTGCAAGTGTGTGTCTGTGATACTGGGTATCAGTGTCTGTCATTGTTACTTAGTGTCAGTGTGTGTCTGTGTTACTGGGTATCAGTGTATGTCTTTGTTACTTGTTGTCAGTGTATGTCTGTGTTACTTGGTGTAAGTGTGTGTCTTTGTTACTTGGTGTCAGTGTGTGTCTGTGTGACTTGGTGTAAGTGTGTGTCTGTGTTACTTGGTGTAATTGTATGTCTTTGTTACTTGGTGTAATTGTGTGTCTGTGTTACTTGGTGTAAGTGTGTGTCTGTGTTCCTGGGTATCAGTGTATGTCTTTGTTACTTGGTGTCAGTGCATGTCTGTGTTACTTGGTGTATGTGTGTGTCTGTGTTACTGGGTATCAGTGTGTGTCGCTGTTACTGGGTGTCAGTGTGTGTCTGTGTTACTTGGTGTAATTGTATGTCTTTGTTACTTGGTGTAAGTGTGTGTCTGTGTTACTTGGTGTAAGTGTGTGTCTGTGTTCCTGGGTATCAGTGTATGTCTTTGTTACTGGGCATCAGTGTCTGTCTTTGTTACTTGGTGTAAGTGTGTGTCTGTGTTACTGGGTATCAGTGTGTGTCGGTGTTACTGGGTGTCAGTGTGTGTCTGAGTTACTTGGTGTAAGTGCGTGTCTTTGTTACTTGTTGTCCGTGTGTGTCTGTGTTACTGGGTGTCAGTGTATGTCTTTGTTACTGGGTGTCAGTGTAGGTCTTTGTTACTTTGTGTAAGTGTGTGTCTGTGTTACTGGGTATCAGTGTCTGTCTTTGTTACTTGGTGTAAGTGTGTGTCTGTGTTACTGGGTATCAGTGTATGTCTTTGTGACTTGGTATCAGTGTATGTCTTTGTTACTGGGTGTCAGTGTATGTCTTTGTGACTTGGTGTCAGTGTATGTCTTTGATACTTGGTGTAAGTGTGTGTCTGTGTTACTGGGTATCAGCGTATGTCTTTGTTACTTGGTGTCAGTGTATGTCAAAATACTTGGTGAAGGTGTATGTCTTTGTTACTTGGTGTAATTGTCTGTCTTTGTTACTTGGTGTAAGTATATGTCTTTGTTACTTGGTGTCAGTGTATGTCTTTGCTACTTGGTGTCAGTGTATGTCTGTGTTACTTGGTGTAAGTGTGTGTCTGTGTTACTGGGTAACAGTGTATGTCTTTGTGACTTGGTATCTGTGTATGTCTTTGTTACTGGGTGTCAGTGTGTGTCTTTGTGACTTGGTTTCAGTGTATGTCTTTGATACTTGGTGTAAGTGTGTGTCTGTGTTACTGGGTATCAGTGTCTGTCTTTGTTCCTTGGCTGTGAGTGTATGTCAAAATACTTGGTGAAGGTGTATGTCTTTGTTACTTGGTGTAATTGTCTGTCTTTGTTACTTGGTGTAAGTATATGTCTTTGTTACTTGGTGTCAGTGTATGTCTTTGCTACTTGGTGTCAGTGTATGTCTGTGTTACTTGGTGTAAGTGTGTGTCTTTGTTACTTGTTGTAAGTGTATGTCTTTGTTACTTGGTGTCAGTGTAAGTATTTCTTACTTGGTGTCAGTGTGTGTCTGTGTGACTGGGTGTCAGTGTGTGTTTGTTTGTGTTACTGGTTGTCAGTGGCACTGGGTGTCAGTATTTAGTTTAGTTTAGAGATACAGCACTTAAACAGGCCCTTCGGCCAACCGAGTCTGTGCCGACCATCAACCACCCATTGAAACTCATCCTACACTAATCCCGTATTCCTGTCACATCCCCACCTATCAACTATATATTTCCCTACCACCTACCTATACTAGGGGCAATTTATGATGGCCAATTAACATATCAACCTGCAAGTCTTTAGCATGTGGGAGGAAACCGGAGCACCCGGAGGAAACCCACGCAGACACAGGGAGAACTTGCAAACTCCGCACAGGCAGTACCCAGAATCGAACCCGGGTCCCTGGAGCTGTGAGGCTGCGGTGCTAACCAATGCGCCAATGTGCCCACCAGCAGTGTGTGCCTTTGTTACTTGTTGTCCGTGTGTGTCTGTGTTACTGGGTGAGAGTGTATGTCTTTGCTACTTGGTGTCAGTGTATGTCTTTGTTACTTGGTGTAAGTGTGTGTCTGTGTTACTGGGTATCAGTGTCTGTCTTTGTTACTTGGTGTAAGTGTGTGCCTGTGTTACAGGGTATCAGTGCATGTCTTTGCTACTTGGTGTCAGTGTATGTCTGTGTTACTTGGTGTAAGTGTGTGTCTGTGTTAATGGGTATCATGTATGCCTTTGTTACTTGGTGTCACTGTATGTCAAAATACTTGGTGTAAGTGGGTGTCTTTGTTACTTGGTGTAATTCTCTGTCTTTGTTACTTGGTTTAAATGTATGTCTTTGTTACTTGGTGTCAGTGTATGTCTTTGTTACTTGGTGTCAGTTTGTGTCTGTGTTACTGGGTATCAGTGTCTGTCTTTGTTACTTGGTGTAAGTGTGTGTCTCTGTTACTGGGTATCAGTGTATGTCTTTGTTACTTGGTATCAGTGTGTGTCTTTGTTACTGGGTGTCAGTGTCGGTCTGTGTTACTGGGTATCAGTGTATGTCTTTTTGACTTGGTATCAGTGTTTGTCTTTGTTACTTGGTGTAAGTGTGTGTCTGTGTTACTGGGTATCAGTGTATGTCTTTGTGACTTGGTATCAGTGTATGTCTTTGTTACTGTGTATCAGTGTTTCTCTTTGTTACTGGGTGTCAGTGAGTGTTTGTTTGTGTTACTGGGTGTCAGTGTGTGTCCTTGTGACTTGGTGTCAGTGTATGTCTTTGTTACTTGGTGTCAGTGTGTGTCTATGTTACTGTGTATCAGTGTATGTCTTTGTTACTTGGTGTCAGTGCATGTCAAAATACTTGGTGTAAGTGTATGTCTTTGTTACTTGGTGTAATTGTCTGTCTTTGTTACTTGGTGTCAGTATATGTCTGCGTTACCTGGTGTCAGTGTGTTTGTTTGTGCTACTGGGTGTCAGTGTGTGTCTGTGTTAATTGGGGTAAGTTTGTGTCTTTGTTACTTGGTGTCCGTGTGTGTCTGCGTTACTGGGTGTCAGTGTCTGTCTTTGTTACTGGATGTCAGTGTATGTCTGTGTTACTTGGTGTAAGTGTGTGTCTGTGTTACTGGGTATCAGGGTATGTCTTTGTGACTTGGTGTCAGTGTATGTCTTTGTTACTGGGTGTCAGTGTGTGTCTTTGTGACTTGGTGTCAGTGTATGTCTTTGTTACTTGGTGTAAGTGTCTGTCTGCGTTAATGGGTATCAGTGTATGTCTTTGTTACTTGGTGCCAATGTATGTCAAAATACTTGGTGTAAGTGTATGTCTTTGTTACTTGGTGTAATTGTCTGTCTTTTTACTTGGTGTCAGTGTATGTCTTTGTTACTTGGTGTCAGTGTATGTCTTTGTTACTTGGTGTCAGTGTATGTCTGTGTTGCTTCGTGTAAGTGTGTGTCTTTGTTACTGGGTATCAGTGTCTGTCTTTGTTACTTGGTGTAAGTGTGTGTCTGTGTCACTTGGTGTAAGTGCGTGTCTTTGTTACTTGGTGTCCGTGTGTCTGTGTTACTGGGTGTCAGTGTATGTCTTTGTTACTGGGTATCAGTGTCTGTCTTTGTTACTTGGTGTAAGTGTGTGTCTGTGTTACTGGGTATCAGTGTATGTCTTTGTGACTTGGTATCAGTGTATGTCTTTGTTACTGGGTATCAGTGTATGTCTTTGTTACTTGGTGTCAGTGTATGTCAAAATACTTGGTGAAAGTGTATGTCTTGGTTACTTGGTGTAATTGTCTGTCTTTGTTACTTGGTGTAAGTATATGTCTTTGTTACTTGGTGTCAGTGTATGTCTTTGCTACTTGGTGTCAGTGTATGTCTGTGCTACTTGGTGTAAGTGTGTGTCTTTGTTACTTGGTGTCAGTGTATGTCTTTGTTACTTGGTGTCAGTGTATGTCTTTGTTACTTGGTGTCAGTGTGTGTCTGTGTTACTGGCTATCAGTGTATGTCTTTGTGACTTGGTATCAGTGCATGTCTTTGTTACTGGGTGTCAGTGTCTGTCTGTGTTACTGGGTATCAGTGTATGTCTTTGTGACTTGGTATCAGTGTGTGTCTGTGTTACTGGGTATCAGTGTATGTCTTTGTGACTTGGTATCAGTGTATGTCTTTTTTACTGTGTATCAGTGTTTCTCTTTGTTACTGGGTGTCAGTGTATGTCTTTGTGACTTGGTGTCAGTGTATGTCTTTGTTACTTGGTGTCAGTGTGTGTCTATGTTACTGGGTATCAGTGTATGTCTTTGTTACTGGATGTCAGTGTATGACTGTGTTACTTGGTGTAAGTGTGTGTCTGTGTTACTGGGTTTCAGTGTATGTCTTTGTGACTTGGTGTCAGTGTATGTCTTTGTTACTGGGTGTCAGTGTGTGTCTGCGTTACTGGGTGTCAGTGTATGTCTTTGTTACTGGATGTCAGTGTATGTCTGTGAACTTGGTGTAAGTGTGTGTCTGTGTTACTGGGTATCAGTGTATGTCTTTGTGACTTGGTGTCAGTGTATGTCAAAATACTTGGTGTCAGTGTATGTCTTTGTTACTTGGTGTAATTGTCTGTCTTTGTTACTTGGTGTCAGTGTATGTCTGCGTTACCTTGTGTCAGTGTGTTTGTTTGTGTTACTGGGTGACAGTGTGTGTCTGTGTTACTTGGTGTAAGTTTGTGTCTTTGTTACTTGGTGTCCGTGTGTGTCTGCGTTACTGGGTGTCAGTGTCTGTCTTTGTTACTGGATGTCAGTGTATGTCTGTGTTACTTGGTGTAAGTGTGTGTCTGTGTTACTGGGTATCAGTGTATGTCTTTGTGACTTGGTGTCAGTGTATGTCTTTGTTACTGGGTGTCAGTGTGTGTCTTGGTGATTTGGTGTCAGTGTATGTCTTTGTTACTTGGTGTAAGTGTCTGTCTGCGTTAATGGGTATCAGTGTATGTCTTTGTTACATGGTGTCAGTGTATGTCAAAATACTTGGTGTAAGTGTATGTCTTTGTTACTTGGTGTAATTGTCTGTCTTTTTACTTGGTGTCAGTGTATGTCTTTGTTACTTGGTGTCAGTGTGGGTCTGTGTTACTGGGTATCAGTGTTTGTCTTTGTGACTTGGTATCAGTGTATGTCTTTGTGACTTGGTGTCAGTGTATGTCTTTTTTCCTGGGTGTCAGTGTGTGTCTGTGTTACTTGGTGTCAGTGTATGTCTTTGTTACTGTGTATCAGTGTTTCTCTGTGCTACTGGGTGTCAGTGTGTGTTTGTTTGTGTTACTGGGTATCAGTGTATGTATTTGTGACTTGGTATCAGTGTATGTCTTTGTTACTGGGTGTCAGTTTTTGTCTGAGTTACTTGGTGTCAGTGTATCAGTGTTTGTCTGTGTGACTGGGTGTCAGTGTGTGTTTGTTTGTGTTACTGGGTGTCAGTGACACTAGTTGTCAGTATTTAGTTTAGTTTAGAGATACAGCACTTAAACAGGCCCTTTGGCCCACCGAGTCTGTGCCGACCACCAACCACCCATTTATAGCAATCCTACACTCATCCCGTATTCCTATCACATCCCCACCTATCAACTATATATTTCCCAGAATCGAACCCGGGTCCCTGGAGCTGTGAGGCTGCGGTGCTAACCAATGCGCCAATGTGCCCCCCGCAGTGTGTGCCTTTGTTACTTGGTGTCAGTGTGTGTCTGTGTTACTGGGCATCAGTGTATGTCTTTGTGACTTGGTGTCAGTGTATGTCTTTTTTACTGGGTGTCAGTGTGTCTCTGTGTTACTGGGTGTCAGTGTGTGTTTGTTTGTGCTACTGGGTATCAGTGTATGTCTTTGTGACTTGGTATCAGCGTATGTCTTTGTTACTGGGTGTCAGTGTGTGTCTGTGTTACTTGGTGTAAGTGCATGTCTTTGTTACTTGGTGTCAGAGTATGTCTTTGTTACTTGGTGTAAGTGTGTGTCTGTGTTACTGGATATCAGTGTCTGTCTTTGTTCCTTGGTGTAAGTGTGTGTCTGTGTTAATGGGTATCATGTATGTCCTTGTTACTTGGTGTCAGTGTATGTCTGTGTTACTTGGTGTAAGTGTGTGTCTGTGTTACTGGGTATCATGTATGTCTTTGTTACTTGGTGTCAGTGTATGTCAAAATACTTGGTGTAAGTGGGTGTCTTTGTTACTTGGTGTAATTGTCTGTCTTTGTTACTTGGTGTAAGTGTATGTCTTTGTTACTTTGTGTCAGTGTATGTCTTTGTTACTTGGTGTCAGTGTGTGTCTGTGTTACTGGGTATCAGTGTATGTCTTTGTGACTTGGTATCAGTGTATGTCTTTGTGACTTGGTGTCAGTGTATGTCTTTGTTACTGGGTGTCAGTGTGTGAATGTGTTAGTTGGTGTCAGTGTATGTCTTTGTTACTGTTTATTAGTGTTTCTCTGTGTTACTGGTGTCAGCGTGTGTTTGTTTGTGTTACTGGGTGTCAGTGTATGTCTTTGTGAAATGGTGTCAGTGTATGTCTTTGTTACTTGGTGTCAGTGTGTGTCTTTGTGACTTGGTGTCAGTGTATGTCTTTGTTACTTGGTGTCAGTGTATGTCATTATTACTGGGTGTCAGTGTGTGTCTTTGTTACTGGGTATCAGTGTATGTCTTTGTTACTTGGTGTCAGTGTATGTCAAAATACTTCGTGTAAGTGTATGTCTTTGTTAATTGGTGTAATTGTCTGTCTTTTTACTTGGTGTCAGTGTATGTATTTGCTACTTGGTGTAAGTGTGTGTCTGCTTTACTGGGTATCAGTGTATGTCTTTGTTACTTGGTGTCAGTGTATGTCTTTGTTACTTGGTGTCAGTGTATGTCAAAATACTTCGAGTAAGTGTATGTCTTTGTTACTTGGTGCAATTGTCTGTCTTTTGACTTGGTGTCAGTGTGTGTCTTTGTTACTTGGTGTCAGTGTGTGTCTGTGTTACTGGGTATCAGTGTATGTCTTTGTGACTTGGTATCAGTGTATGTCTTTGTGACTTGGTGTAAGTGTATGTCTTTTTTACAGGGTGTCAGTGTGTGTCTGTGTTACTTGGTGTCAGTGTATGTCATTGTCACAGTGTATCGGTGTTTCTCTGTGCTACTGGTTGTCAGTGTGTGTTTGCTTGTGTTACTGGGTATCAGTGTATGTCTTTGTGTCTTGGTATCAGTGTATGTCTTTGTTACTGGGTGTCAGTGTGTGTCTGTGTTACTTGGTGTCAGTGTATCAATGTTTCTCTGTGCGACTGGGTGTCAGTGTGTGTTTGTTTGTGTTACTGGGTGTCAGTGACACTAGGTGTCAGTATTTAGTTTAGTTTCGAGATACAGCACTTAAACAGGCCCTTCGGCCCACCCAGTCTGTGCCGACCATCAACCACCCATTTATACCAATCCTACACTAATCCCGTATTCCTATCACATCCCCACCTATCCCGATATATTTCCCTACCACCTACCTATACTAGGGGCAATGTATGATGGCCAATTAACATATCAACCTGCAAGTCTTTGGCATGTGGGAGGAAACCGCAGCACCCGGAGGAATCCCACGCAGACACAGGGAGAACATGCAAACTCCGCACAGGCAGTACCCAGAATCGAACCCGGGTCCCTGGAGCGGTGAAGCTGCGGTGCTAACCAATCCGCCAATGTGCCCCCCCCCCCCCCCCCCCCGCAGTGTATGTCTTTGTGACTTGGTGTCAGTGTATGTCTGTGTTACTGGGCATCAGTGTATGTCTTTGTGACTTGGTGTCAGTGCATGTCTTTTTGACTGGGTGTCAGTGTGTCTCTGTGTTACTGGGTGTCAGTGTGTGTTTGTTTGTGTTACTGGGTATCAGTGTATGTCTTTGTGACTTGGTATCAGTGTATGTCTTTGTTACTGGGTGTCAGTGTGTGTCTGTGTTACTTGGTGTAAGTGTATGTCATTGTTACTTGGTGTCCGTGTGTGTCTGTGTTACTGCGTGTCAGTGTATGTCTTTGTTACTTGGTGTCAGTGTATGTCTTTGTTACTTGGTGTAAGTGTGTGTCTGTGTTACTGGGTATCAGTGTCTGTCTTTGTTACTTGGTGTAAGTGTGTGTCTGTGTTACAGGGTATCAGTTCATGTCTTAGTTACTTGGTGTCAATGTATGTCTCTGCTACTTGATGTAAATGTGTGTCTGTGTTAATGGGTATCATGTATGTCTTTGTTACTTGGTGTCAGTGCATGTCAAAATACTTGTTATAAGTGGGTGTCCTTGTTACTTGGTGTAATTGTCTGTCTTTGTTACTTGGTGTAAGTGTATGTCTTTGCTACTTGGTGTCAGTGTATGTCTTTGTTACTTGGTGTCAGTGTGTCTCTATGTTAATGGGTATCAGTGTATGCCTTTGTGACTTGGTGTCAGTGTATGTCTTTGTTACTGGGTGTCAGTCTGTGAATGTGTTAGTTGGTGTCAGTGTATGTCTTTGTTACTGTTTATTAGTGTTTCTCTGTGTTACTGGGTGTCAGTGTGTGTTTGTTTGTGTTACTGGGTGTCAGTGTATGTCTTTGTTACTTGGTGTAAGTGTGTTTCTGTGTTCCTGGGTATCAGTGTCTGTCTTTGTTACTTGGTGTAAGTGTGTGTCTTTGTTACTTGGTGTAATTGTATGTCTTTGTTACCTGGTGTCAGTGTATGCTTGTGTTACTTGGTGTCAGTGTGTGTCTTTGTTACTTGGTGTCAGTGTGTGTCTGTGTGACTTGTTGTCAGTGTATGTCTTTGTTACTTTGGTGTCAGTGTGTTTCTGTGTTACTGGTTATCAGTGTATGTCTTTGTGACTTGGTATCAGTGCATGTCTTTGTGACTTGTTGTCAGTGTATGTCTTTTTTACTGGGTGTCAGTGTGTATCTGTGTTACTTGGTGTCAGTGTATCAGTGTTTCTCTGTGTGACTGGGTGTCAGTGTGTGTTTGTTTGTGTTACTGGGTGTCAGTGACACTAGGTGTCAGTATTTACTTTACTTTAGAGATACAGCACTTAAACAGGCCCTTCGGCCAACCGAGTCTGTGCCGACCATCATCCACCCATTTATACTAATCCTGCACTAATCCCGTATTCCTATCACATCCCCACCTATCCCGATATATTTCCCTACCACCTACCTATACTAGGGGCAATGTATGATGGCCAATTAACATATCAACCTGCAAGTCTTTGGCATGTGGGAGGAAACCGGAGCACCCGGAGGAATCCCACGCAGACACAGGGAGAACATGCAAACTCCGCACAGGCAGTACCCAGAATCGAACCCGGGTCCCTGGAGCGGTGAAGCTGCGGTGCTAACCAATCCGCCAATGTGCCCCCCCCCCGCAGTGTATGTCTTTGTGACTTGGTGTCAGTGTATGTCTGTGTTACTGGGCATCAGTGTATGTCTTTGTGACTTGGTGTCAGTGCATGTCTTTTTGACTGGGTGTCAGTGTGTCTCTGTGTTACTGGGTGTCAGTGTGTGTTTGTTTGTGTTACTGGGTATCAGTGTATGTCTTTGTGACTTGGTATCAGTGTATGTCTTTGTTACTGGGTGTCAGTGTGTGTCTGTGTTACTTGGTGTAAGTGTATGTCATTGTTACTTGGTGTCCGTGTGTGTCTGTGTTACTGCGTGTCAGTGTATGTCTTTGTTACTTGGTGTCAGTGTATGTCTTTGTTACTTGGTGTAAGTGTGTGTCTGTGTTACTGGGTATCAGTGTCTGTCTTTGTTACTTGGTGTAAGTGTGTGTCTGTGTTACAGGGTATCAGTTCATGTCTTAGTTACTTGGTTTCAATGTATGTCTCTGCTACTTGATGTAAATGTGTGTCTGTGTTAATGGGTATCATGTATGTCTTTGTTACTTGGTGTCAGTGCATGTCAAAATACTTGGTATAAGTGGGTGTCTTTGTTACTTGGTGTAATTGTCTGTCTTTGTTACTTGGTGTAAGTGTATGTCTTTGTTAATTGGTGTCAGTGTATGTCTTTGTTACTTGGTGTCAGTGTGTGTCTATGTTACTGGGTATCAGTGTATGCCTTTGTGACTTGGTGTCAGTGTATGTCTTTGTTACTGGGTGTCAGTCTGTGAATGTGTTAGTTGGTGTCAGTGTATGTCTTTGTTACTGTTTATTAGTGTTTGTGTTACTGGGTGTCAGTGTGTGTTTGTTTGTGTTACTGGGTGTCAGTGTATGTCTTTGTTACTTGGTGTAAGTTTGTTTCTGTGTTCCTGGGTATCAGTGTCTGTCTTTGTTACTTGGTGTAAGTGTGTGTCTTTGTTACTTGGTGTAATTGTATGTCTTTGTTACCTGGTGTCAGTGTATGTCTGTGTTACTTGGTGTCAGTGTGTGTCTTTGTTACTTGGTGTCAGTGTGTGTCTGTGTGACTTGTTGTCAGTGTATGTCTTTGTTACTTTGGTGTCAGTGTGTTTCTGTGTTACTGGTTATCAGTGTATGTCTTTGTGACTTGGTATCAGTGTATGTCTTTGTGACTTGTTGTCAGTGTATGTCTTTTTTACTGGGTGTCAGTGTGTGTCTGTGTTACTTGGTGTCAGTGTATCAGTGTTTCTCTGTGTGACTGGGTGTCAGTGTGTGTTTGTTTGTGTTACTGGGTGTCAGTGACACTAGGTGTCAGTATTTACTTTACTTTAGAGATACAGCACTTAAACAGGCCCTTCGGCCAACCGAGTCTGTGCCGACCATCATCCACCCATTTATACTAATCCTGCACTAATCCCGTATTCCTATCACATCCCCACCTATCCCGATATATTTCCCTACCACCTACCTATACTAGGGGCAATGTATGATGGCCAATTAACATATCAACCTGCAAGTCTTTGGCATGTGGGAGGAAACCGGAGCACCCGGAGGAATCCCACGCAGACACAGGGAGAACATGCAAACTCCGCACAGGCAGTACCCAGAATCGAACCCGGGTCCCTGGAGCGGTGAAGCTGCGGTGCTAACCAATCCGCCAATGTGCCCCCCCCGCAGTGTATGTCTTTGTGACTTGGTGTCAGTGTATGTCTGTGTTACTGGGCATCAGTGTATGTCTTTGTGACTTGGTGTCAGTGCATGTCTTTTTGACTGGGTGTCAGTGTGTCTCTGTGTTACTGGGTGTCAGTGTGTGTTTGTTTGTGTTACTGGGTATCAGTGTATGTCTTTGTGACTTGGTATCAGTGTATGTCTTTGTTACTGGGTGTCAGTGTGTGTCTGTGTTACTTGGTGTAAGTGTATGTCATTGTTACTTGGTGTCCGTGTGTGTCTGTGTTACTGCGTGTCAGTGTATGTCTTTGTTACTTGGTGTCAGTGTATGTCTTTGTTACTTGGTGTAAGTGTGTGTCTGTGTTACTGGGTATCAGTGTCTGTCTTTGTTACTTGGTGTAAGTGTGTGTCTGTGTTACAGGGTATCAGTTCATGTCTTAGTTACTTGGTGTCAATGTATGTCTCTGTTACTTGATGTAAATGTGTGTCTGTGTTAATGGGTATCATGTATGTCTTTGTTACTTGGTGACAGTGCATGTCAAAATACTTGGTATAAGTGGGTGTCTTTGTTACTTGGTGTAATTGTCTGTCTTTGTTACTTGGTGTAAGTGTATGTCTTTGTTACTTGGTGTCAGTGTATGTCTTTGTTACTTGGTGTCAGTGTGTGTCTATGTTACTGGGTATCAGTGTATGCCTTTGTGACTTGGTGTCAGTGTATGTCTTTGTTACTGGGTGTCAGTCTGTGAATGTGTTAGTTGGTGTCAGTGTATGTCTTTGTTACTGTTTATTAGTGTTTCTCTGTGTTACTGGGTGTCAGTGTGTGTTTGTTTGTGTTAATGGGTGTCAGTGTATGTCTTTGTTACTTGGTGTAAGTGTGTTTCTGTGTTCCTGGGTATCAGTGTCTGTCTTTGTTACTTGGTGTAAGTGTGTGTCTTTGTTACTTGGTGTAATTGTATGTCTTTGTTACCTGGTGTCAGTGTATGTCTGTGTTACTTGGTGTCAGTGTGTGTCTTTGTTACTTGGTGTCAGTGTGTGTCTGTGTGACTTGTTGTCAGTGTATGTCTTTGTTACTTTGGTGTCAGTGTGTTTCTGTGTTACTGGGTATCAGTGTATGTCTTTGTGACTTGGTATCAGTGTATGTCTTTGTGACTTGTTGTCAGTGTATGTCTTTTTTACTGGGTGTCAGTGTGTGTCTGTGTTACTTGGTGTCAGTGTATCAGTGTTTCTCTGTGTGACTGGGTGTCAGTGTGTGTTTGTTTGTGTTACTGGGTGTCAGTGACACTAGGTGTCAGTATTTACTTTACTTTAGAGATACAGCACTTAAACAGGCCCTTCGGCCAACCGAGTCTGTGCCGACCATCATCCACCCATTTATACTAATCCTGCACTGATCCCGTATTCCTATCACATCCCCACCTATCCCTATATATTTCCCTACCACCTACCTGTGCTAGGGGCAATTTATGATGGCCAATTAACATATCAACCTGCAAGTCTTTGCCATGTGGGAGGAAACCGGAGCTCGCGGAGGAAACCCATGCAGACACAGGGAGAACTTGCAAACTCCGCATAGGCAGTACCCAGAATCGAACCCGGGTCCCTGCAGCTGTGAGGCTGCGGTGCTAACCAATGCGCCAATGTGCCACCCCTCGTAGTGTGTGCCTTTGTTACTTGGTGTCAGTGTGTGTCTGTGTTACTGGGCATCAGTGCATGGCTTAGTGACTTGGTGTCAGTGTATGTCTTTTTTACTGGGTGTCAGTGTGTCTCTGTGTGACTGGGTGTCAGTGTGTGTTTGTTTGTGTTACTGGGTATCAGTGTATGTCTTTGTGACTTGGTATCAGTGTATGTCTTTGTTACTGGGTGTCAGTGTGTGTCTGTGTTACTTGGTGTAAGTGTATGTCTCTGTTACTTGGTGTAAGTGTGCGTCTGTGTTACTGGGTATCAGTGTATGTCTTTGTTACTGGCTATCAGTGTATGTCTTTGTGACTTGGTGTCAGTGTATGTCTTTGTTACTGGGTGTCAGTGTATGTCTTTGTTACTGGGTGTCAGTGTGTGTCTGTGTTACTTGGTGTAAGTGTATGTCTTTGTTACTTGGTGTAAGTGTGTGTCTGTGTTAATGGGTATCATGTATGTCTTTGTTACTTGGTGTCAGTGTACGTCAGAATACTTGGTGTAAGTGGGTGTCTTTGTTAATTGGTGTAATTGTCTGGCTTTGTTACTTGGTGTAAGTGTATGTCTTTGTTACTTGGTGTCAGTGTCTGTCTTTGTTACTTGGTGTCAGTGTGGGTCTGTGTTACTGGGTATCAGTGTATGTCTTTGTGACTTGGTGTCAGTGTATGTCTTTGTTACTGGGTGTCAGTGTGTGAATGTGTTAGTTGGTGTCAGTGTATGTCTTTGTTACTGTTTATTAGTGTTTCTCTGTGTTACTGGGTGTCAGTGTGTGTTTGTTTGTGTGACTGTGTGTCAGTGTATGTCTTTGTTACTTGGTGTAAGTGTGTGTCTGTGTTACTGTGTATCTGTGTCTGTCTTTGTTACTTGTTGTCAATGTATGTCTGTGTTCCAGTTTATCAGTGTATGTCTTTGTTACATGGTGTCAGTGCATGTCTGTGTTACTTGGTGTAAGTGTGTGTCTGTGCTACTGGGTGTCAGTGTGTGTCTGTGTTACTTGGCGTAAGTGTGTGTCTTTGTTACTTGTTTTCCATGTGTGTCTGTGTTACTGGGTGTCAGTGCATGTCTTTGTTACTTGGTGTCAGTGTGTGTCTTTGTTACTTGGTGTAATTGTATGTCTTTGTTACTTGGTGTCAGTGTAGGTCTGTGTTACTTGGTGTAAGTGTATGTCTTTGTTACTTGGTGCAAGTGTGTGTCTTTGTTACTTGGTGTCAGTGTATGTCTGTGTTCCGTGGTGTAAGTGTATGTCTTTGTTACTCTGTGTAAGTGTGTGTCTGTGTTACTTGGTGTAAGTGTGTGTCTGTGTTCCTGGGTATCTGTGTATGTCTTTGTTACTTGGTGTAAGTGTGTTTCTGTGTTCCTGGGTATCAGTGTCTGTCTTTGTTACTTGGTGCAAGTGTGTGTCTTTGTTACTTGGTGTCAGTGTATGTCTGTGTTCCGTGGTGTAAGTGTATGTCTTTGTTACTCTGTGTAAGTGTATGTCTGTGATACTTAGTGTAAGTGTGTGTCTGTGTTACTGGGTGTAAGTGTGTGTCTTTGTTACTTGGTGTCCGTGTGTGTCTCTGTGACTGGGTGTCAGTGCATGTCTTTGTTACTTTGTGTCAGTGTATATCTGTGTTACTTGGTGTAAGTGTGTGTCTTTGTTACTTGGTGTAATTGTATGTCTGTGTTACTGGGTGTCAATGTGTGTCTGTGTTACTTGGTGTATCTGTGTGTCTTTGTTACTTGGTGTCCGTGTGTGTCTGTTACTGGGTGTCAGTGCATGTCTTTGTGACTTGGTATCAGTGTCTGTCTTTGTTGATGGTTGTCAGCGTGTGTCTGTGTTACTGGGTATCAGTGTATGTCTTTGTGACTTGGTATCAGTGTATGTCTTTGTTACTGGGTGTCAGTGTCTGTCTGTGTTCCTGGGTATCAGTGTATGTCTCTGTTACTGGGTGTCAGTGCATGTCTTTGTGACTTGGTATCAGTGTATGTCTTTGTTGCTGGGTGTCAGCGTGTGTCTGTGTTACTGGGTATCAGTGTATGTCTTTGTGACTTGGTATCAGTGTATGTCTTTGTTACTGGGATTCAGTGTCTGTCTGTGTTCCTGGGTATCAGTGTATGTCTTTGTGACTTGGTGTCAGTGTATGTCTTTGTTACTGGGTGTCAGTGTGTGTCTTTGTGACTTGGTGTCAGTGTATGTCTGTGTTACTGTTTATTAGTGCTTCTCTGTGTTACTGGGTGTCAGTGTGTATTTGTTTGTGTTACTGGGTGCCAGTGTATGTCTTTGTTACTTGGTGTAAGTGTTTGTCTGTGTTACTGGGTATCAGTGTCTGTCTTTGTTACTTGGTGTATGTGTGTGTCTTTGATACTTGGTGTAATTGTATGTCTTTGTTCCTTGGTGTCAGTGTATGTCTGTGTTACTTGGTGTAAGTGTATGTCTTTGTTACTTGGTGTAAGTGTGTGTCTGTGTTACTTGGTGTAAGTGAAAGTCTGTGTTCCTGGGAATCAGTGCATGTCTTTGTTACTTGCTGTCAGTGTATGTCTGTGTTACTTGGTGTAAGTGTGTGTCTGTGTTACTGGGTATCAGTGTATGTCTTGGTTACTTTGTGTCATTGTATGTCTGCGTTGCTTGGTGTAAGTATGTGTCTGTGTTACTGGGTGTCAGTGTGTGTCTGTGTTCCTTGGTGCTAGTGTGTGTCGTTGTTACTTGGTGTCCGTGTGTGTCTGTGTTACTGAGTGTCTGTGTATGTCTTTGTGACTTGGTGTCTGTGTATGTCTTTGTTACTGGGTGTCAATGTATGTTTTTGTTACTTGGTGTAAGTCTGTGTCTGTGTTACTGGGTATCAGTGTATGTCTTTGTTACTTGGTGTCAGTGTATGTCTTTGTTACTTGGTGTAAGTGTGTGTCTGTGTTACTGGTTGTCAGTGTATGTCTTTGTGACTTGGTGTCAGTGTATGTCTTTGTTACTGGGTGTCAGTGTGTGTCTTTGTGACTTGGTGTCAGTGTATGTCTTTGTTACCTGTTGTAAGTGTGTGTCTGAGTTACTGGGTATCAGTGTATGTCTTTGTTACTTGGTGTCAGTGCATGTCAAATTACTTGGTGTAAGTGTATGTCTTTGTTAGTTGGTGTAATTGCCTGTCTTTGTTACTTGGTGTCAGTGTGTGTCTTTGTGACTTGGTGTCAGTGTATGTCTGTGTTACTGTTTATTAGTGCTTCTCTGTGCTACTGGGTGTCAGTGTGTGTTTGTTTGTGTTACTGGGTGTCAGTGTATGTCTTTGTTACTTGGTGTAAGTGTGTGTCTGTGTTACTTGGCATCAGTGTCTGTCTTTGTTACTTGGTGTATGTGTGTGTCTTTGATACTTGGTGTAATTGTATGTCTTTATTACTTGGTGTCAGTGTATGTCTGTGTTCCGTGGTGTAAGTGTATGTCTTTGTTACTCTGTGTAAGTGTGTGTCTGTGTTACTTGGTGTAAGTGTGTGTCTGTGTTACTGGGTATCTGTGTATGTCTTTGTTACTTGGTGTCAGTGTATGTCTGTGTTACTTGGTGTAAGTGTGTGTCTGTGTTACTGGGTGTCAGTGTGTGTCTGTGTTACTTGGTGTAAGTGTGTGTCTTTGTTACTTGGTGTCCGTGTGTGTCTCTGTGACTGGGTGTCAGTGCATGTCTTTGTTACTTTGTGTCAGTGTATATCTGTGTTACTTGGTGTAAGTGTGTGTCTGTGTTCCTGGGTATCAGTGTATGTCTTTGTTACTTGGTGTCAGCGTATGTCTGTGTTACTTGGTGTAAGTGTGTGTCTGTGTTACTGGGTATCAGTGTATGTCTTGGTTACTTTGTGTCATTGTATGTCTGCGTTGCTTGGTGTAAGTATGTGTCTGTGTTACTGGGTGTCAGTGTGTGTCTGTGTTCCTTGGTGCTAGTGTGTGTCGTTGTTTCTTGGTGTCCGTGTGTGTCTGTGTTACTGGGTGTCTGTGTATGTCTTTGTTACTGGGTGTCAGTGCATGTTTTTGTTACTTGGTGTAAGTCTGTATCTGTGTTACTGGGTATCAGTGTCTGTCTTTGTTACTTGGTGGAAGAGTGTGTCTGTGTTACACGGTATCAGTTTGTGTCTGTGTTACTGGCTGTCAGTGCATGTCTTTATGACTTGGTGTCTGTGTATGTCTTTGTTACTGGGTGTCAGTGTATGTTTTTGTTACTTGGTGTAAGTCTGTGTCTGTGTTACTGGGTATCAGTGTATGTCTTTGTTACTTGGTGTCAGTGTATGTCTTTGTTTCTTGGTGTAAGTGTGTGTCTGTGTTACTGGTTGTCAGTGTATGTCTTTGTGACTTGGTGTCAGTGTATGTCTTTGTTACTGGGTGTCAGTGTGTGTCTCTGTGACTTGCTGTCAGTGTATGTCTTTGTTACCTGTTGTAAGTGTGTGTCTGTGTTACTGGGTATCAGTGTATGTATTTGTTACTTGGTGTCAGTGCATGTCAAAATACTTGGTGTAAGTGTATGTCTTTGTTCGTTGGTGTAATTGCCTGTCTTTGTTACTTGCTGTGATTGTATCACTGTGTTACTGGGTATCAGTGTATGTCTGTGTTACTGGGTATCAGTGTATGTCTTTGTGATTTGGTGTCATTGCATGTCTGTGTTGCTTGGTGTAAGTGTTTGTCTCTGTTCCTGGGTGTCAGTCTGTGTCTGTGTTACTTGGTGTAAGTGTGTGTCTTTTTTACTTGGTGTCCGTGTGGGTCTGTGTTACTGGGTGTCAGTGTATGTCTTTGTTACTGGGTGTCAGTGTATGTCTTTGTTACTTGGTGTAAGTGTGTGTCTGTGTTCCTGGGTATCAGTGTCTGTTTTTGTACTTGGTGCAAGTGTGTGTCTGTGTTACTGGGTGTCAGTTTGTGTCTGTGTTACTTGGTGTAAGTCTCTGTCTTTGTTACTTGGTGTCCGTGTGTGTCTGTGTTACTGGGTGACAGTGTATGTCTTTGTTACATGGCGTAAGTGTGTGTCTGTGTTACTGGGTATCAGTGTATGTCTTTGTTACTTGGTGTAAGTGTGTGTCTGTGTTAATGGGTGTCAGTTTGTGTCTGTGTTACTTGGTGTAAGTCTGTGTCTTTGTTACTTGGTGTCCGTGTGTGTCTGTGTTACTGGGTGTCAGTGTATGTCTTTGTTACTGGGTGTCAGTGTGTGTCTTTGTGACTTGGTGTCAGTGTATGTCTTAGTTACTTGGTGTAAGGGTGTATCTGTGTTACTGGGTATCAGTGTATGTCTTTGTTACTTGGTGTCAGTGTCTGTCAAAATACTTGGTGTAAGTGTATTTCTTTGTTACTTGTTGGAGTTGTCTGTCTTTGTTACTTGGTGTAAGTGTATGTCTTTGTTACTTGGTGTCAGTGTGTGTCTGTGTTACTGGGTATCAGTGTACGTCTTTGTGACTTGGTGTCAGTGTATGTCTTTGTGACTTGGTGTCAGTTTGTGTCTTTGTTACTGGGTGTCAGTGTGTGTCTGTGATATTTGGTGTCAGTGTATGTCTTTGTTACTGTTTATTAGTGTTTCTCTGTGTTGCTGGGTGTCAGTGTGTGTTTGTTTGTGTTACTGGGTGTCAGTGTATGTCTTTGTTACTTGGTGTAAGTGTGTGTCTGTGTTACTTGGTGTAAGTGTATGTCTTTGTTACTTGGTGTAAGTGTGTGTCTGTGTTACTTGGTGTCAGTGTATGTCTTTGTGACTTGGTATCAGTGTATGTCTTTGTGACTTGGTGTCAGTGTCTGTCTTTGTTACTTGGTGTCAGTGTATGTCATTATTACTTGGTGTAAGTGTGTGTCTGCGTTACTGGGTATCAGTGTATGTCTTTGTGACTTGGTATCAGTGTATGTCTTTGTGACTTGGTGTCAGTGTCTGTCTTTGTTACTTGGTGTCAGTGTATGTCATTATTACTTGGTGTAAGTGTGTGTCTGCGTTACTGGGTATCAGTGTATGTCTTTGTTACTTGGTGTCAGTGTATGTCATTGTTACTTGGTGTAAGTGTGTGTCTGCGTTATTGGGTATCATTGTATGTCTTTGTTACTTGGTGTCAGTGTGTGTCTGTGTTACTGGGTATCAGTGTATGTCTTTGTGACTTGGTATCAGTGTATGTCTTTGTGACTTGGTGTCAGTGTATGTCTTTTTTACTGGGTGTCAGTGTTAGTCTGTGTTATTTGGTGTCAGTTTTTGTCATTGTTACTGTGAATCAGTGTTTCTCTGTGCTACTGGTTGTCAGTGTGTGTTTGTTTGTGTTACTGGGTATCAGTGTATGTCTTTGTTACTGGGTGTCAGTGTGCGTCTGTGTTACTTGGTGTCAGTTTATCAATGTTTCTCTGTGCGTTTGTTTGTGCCACTGGGTGTCAGTGACACTAGGTGTCAATATTAAGTTTAGTTTAGAGATACAGCACTTAAACAGACCCTTCGGCCCACCGAGTCTGTGCCGACCATCAACCACCCATTTATACTAATCCTACACTAATCCCGTATTCCTATCACATCCCCACCTATCCTTATATATTTCCCTACCACCTACCTATACTAGGGGACATTTATGATGGCCAATTAACATATCAACCTGCAAGTCTTTGGCATGTGGGAGCAAACCGGAGCACCCGGAGGAATCCCACGCAGACACAGGGAGAACATGCAAACTCCGCACAGGCAGTACCCAGAATCGAACCCGGGTCCCTGGAGCTGTGAGGCTGCGGTGCTAACCAATGCGCCAATGTGCCCCCCCCGCAGTGTGTGACTTTGTTTCTTGGTGTCAGTGTGTGTCTGTGTTCCTGGGCATCAGTGTATGTCTTTGTGACTTGGTGTCTGTGTATGTCTTTTGTACTGGGTGTCAGTGTGTCTCTGTGTTACTGGGTGTCAGTGTGTGTTTGTTTGTGTTACTGGGTGTCAGTGCATGTCTTTGTGTCTTGGTATCAGTGCATGTCTTTTTTACTGGGTGTCAGTGTGTGGCTGTGTTACTTGCTGCAAGTGTACGTCATTGTTACTTGGTGTCCGTGTGTGTCTGTGTTACTGCGTGTTAGTGTATGTCTTTGTTACTTGGTGTCAGTGCATGTCTTTGTTACTTGGTGGAAGTGTGTGTCTGTGTTACTGGGTATCAGTGTCTGTCTTTGTTACTTGGTGTAAGTGTGTGTCTGTGTTACAGGGTATCAGTGCATGTCTTTGTTACTTGGTGTCAGTGTATGTCTGTGTTATTTGGTGTAAGTGTGTGTCTGTGTTAATGGGTATCATGTATGTCTTTGTTACTTGGTGTCAGTGTATGTCAAAATACTTGGTGTAAGTGGGTGTCTTTGTTAATTGGTGTAATTGTCTGTCTTTGTTACTTGGTGTAAGTGTATGTCTTTGTTACTTGGTGTCAGTGTATGTCTTTCTTACTTGGTGTCAGTGTGTGTCTGTGTTACTGGGTAACAGTGTATGTCTTTGTGACTTGGTATAAGTGTATGTCTTTGTGACTTGGTGTCAGTGTATGTCTTTGTTACTGGGTGTCAGTATGTGAATGTGTTAGTTGGTGTCAGTGTATGTCTTTGTTACTGTTTATTAGTGTTTCTCTGTGTTACTGGGGGTCAGTGTGTGTTTGTTTGTGTTACTGGGTGTCAGTGTATGTCTTTGTTACTTGGTGTAAGTGTGTGTCTGTGTTTCTGGGTATCAGTGTCTGTCTTTGTTACTTGGTGTAAGTGTGTGTCTTTGTTACTTGGTGTAATTGTATGTCTTTGTTACCTGGTGTCAGTGTATGTCTGTGTTACTTGGTGTCAGTGTATGTCTTGGTTGCTTTGGTGTCAGTGTGTGTCTGTGTTACTGGGTATCAGTGTATGTCTTTGTGACTTGGTATCAGTGTATGTCTTTGTGACTTGGTGTCAGTGCATGTCTTTTTTACTGGGTGTCAGTGTGTGTCTGTGTTACTTGGTGTCAGTGTATGTCATTGTTACTGTGTATCAGTGTTTCTCTGTGCTACTGGTTGTCAGTGTGTGTTTGTTTGTGTTACTGGGTATCAGTGTATGTCTTTGTGACTTGGTATCAGTGTATGTCTTTGTTACTGGGTGTCAGTGTGTGTCTGTGTTACTTGGTGTCATTGTATCAGTGTTTCTCTGTGTGACTGGGTGTCATTGTGTGTTTGTTTGTGTTACTGGGTGTCAGTGACACTAGGTGTCAGTATTTAATTTGGTTTAGAGATACAGCACTTAAACAGGCCCTTCGGCCGATCGAGTCTGTGCCGAACATCAACCGCCCATTTATACTAATCCTACACTGATCCCGTATTCCTATCACATCCCCACCTATCCCTATATATTTCCCTACCACCTACCTATACTAGGGGCAATTTATGATTGCCAATTAACATATCAACCTGCAAGTCTTTGGCATGTGGGAGGAAACCGGAGAACGCGGAGGAAACCCACGCAGAAACAGGGAGAACTTACAAACTCCGCACAGGCAGTACCCAGAATCGAACCCGGGTCCCTGGATCTGTGAGGCTGCGGTGCTAACCAATGCGCCAATGTGCCCCCCCCCCCCCACCCCGCAGTGTGTGCCTTTGTTACTTGGTGTCAGTGTGTGTCTGTGTTACTGGGCATCAGTGCATGTCTTTGTGACTTGGTGTCAGTGTATGTCTTTTAACTGGTTGTCAGTGTGTCTCTGTGTTACTGGGTGTCAGTGTGTGTTTGTTTGTGTTACTGGGTATCAGTGTGTGTCTTTGTGACTTGATATCAGTGTATGTCATTGTTACCGGGTGTCAGTGTGTGTCTGTGTTACTTGGTGTAAGTGTCTGTCTTTGTTACTTGGTGTCAGTGTATGTCTTTGTTACTTGGTGTAAGTGTGTGTCTGTGTTACAGGGTATCAGTGCATGTCTTTGTTACTTGGTGTCAGTGTATGTCTGTGTTACTTGGTGGAAGTGTGTGTCTGTGTTAATGGGTATCATGTATGTCTTTGTTACTGGGTGTCAGTGTGTGAATGTGTTAGTTGGTGTCAGTGCATGTCTTTGTTACTGTTTATTAGTGTTTCTCTGTGTTACTGGGTGTCAGTGTGTGTTTGTTTGTGTTACTGGTTGTCAGTGTATGTCTATGTTTCTTGGTGTAAGTGTGTGTCTGTTTTACTGGGTATCTGTGTCTGTCTTTGATACTTTGTGTAAGAGTGTGTCTTTGTTACTTCGTGTAATTGTATGTCTTTGTTACTTGGTGTCAGTGTATGTCTGTGTTACTTGGTGTTAGTGTATGTGTTTGTTACTTGGTGTAAGTGTGTGTCTGTGTTACTGGGTGTCTGTGTATGTCATTGTTACTTGGTGTAATTGTGTGTCTGTGTTACTGGGTATCATTGTATGTCTTTGTTACTTGGTGTCAGTGGATGTCTTTTTTACTTGGTATCAGTGTATGTCCTTGTTACTTGGTGCAAATGTGTGTCTGTGTTACTGGGTATCAGTGTCTGTCTTTGTTACTTGGTGTAAGTGTGTGTCTGTGTTCCTCGGTATCAGTGTATGTCTTTGTTACTTGGTGTAAGTGTGTGTCTGTGTTACTGGGTATCAGTGTATGTCTTTGTTACTTGGAGTCTTTGTGTGCCTGTGTTAATTGGTGTAAGTGTGTGTCAGTGTAACTGGGTATCAGTGTACGTCTTTGTTACTTGGAGTAAGTGTGTGTCTGTGTTACTGGGTATCAGTATATGTCTTTGTTACTTGGTGTCAGTGTTTGTATTTTTTACTTGTTGTAAGTGTATGTCTTTGTTACTTGGTGTCAGTGCATGCCTTTGTTACTTGGTGTAAGTGTGTGTCTGTGTTACTGGGTATCAGTGTATGTCTTTGTTAATTGGTGTCAGTGTATGTCTTTGTTACTTGGTGTAAGTGTGTGTCTGTGTTACTGGTTAACAGTGTATGTCTTCGTTACTTGGTATCAGTGTATGTCTTTGTTACTTTGTGTCAGTGTCTGTCTTTGTTACTTGGTGTCAGTGTATGTCTGTGTTACTTGGTGTCAGAGTGTGTCTTTGTTACTTGGTGTAAGTGTATGTCTTTGTTATTTGGTGTCAGTGTTTGTCTTTGTTCCTTGGTGTCAGTGTGTGCCTGTGTTACTGGATATCAGTGTATGTCTTTGTTACTTGGTGTCAGTGTGTGTATGTTTTACTGGGTATCAGTGTGTGTCTTTGTTACTTGGTGTCAGTGTATGTCTTTGTTACTTGGTGTCAGTGTATGTCTGTGTTACTTGATGTAAGTGTGTGTCTTTGATACTTGGTGTAAGCGTATGCCTTTGTTACTTGGTGTCAGTGTAAGTCTTTGTTACTTGATGTCAGTGTGTTTCGTTGTTACTGGTTATCAGTGTATGTCTTTGCTACTTGGTATCAGTGTATGTCTTTGTGACTTGATGTCATTGTATGTCTTTATTACTGGGTGTCAGTGTGTGTCTGTGTTACTTCGTGTCAGTGTATGTCTTTGTTACTGTGTATCAGTGGTCTCTGTGTTACTGGGTGTCAGTGTGTGTTTGTTTGTGTTACTGGCTGTCAGTGTGTGTCTGTGTTACTGGGTATCAGTGTATGACTTTGTTGCTGGGTGTCAGTGCGTGTCTGTGTTACTGGGTATCAGTGTATGTCTTTGTTACTTGGTGTAAGTGTATTTATTTGTTACTTGGTGTCAGTGTATGTCTTTGTACTTGATGTAAGTGGATGTCTTTGTTACTTGGTGTCAGTGTATGTCTGTGTTACTTGGTGTAAGTGTATGTCTTTGTTACTGGGTATCATTGTATGTCTGTGTTATGTGGTGTAAGTGTATGTCTTTGTTACTTGGTGTAAGTGTGTGTCTGTGTTACAGGGTATCAGTGCATGACTTTGTTACTTGGTGTCAGTGTCTGTCTTTATGACTTGGTGTCAGTGTATGTCTGTGTTACTTGGTGTAAGTGTGTGTCTGTGTTATTGGTATCAGTGTATGTCTTTGATACTTGGTGTCATTGTGTGTCTGTGTTACTGGATATCAGTGTATGTCTTTGTTACTTGGTATCAGTGTATGTCTTTGTTACTTGGTGTCAGTGTATGTCTTTGTGACTTGGTGTCAGTGTATGTCTTTGTTACTGGGTGTCAGTGCGTGTCTGTGTTACTGGGTGTCTGTGTATGTCATTGTTACTTGGTGTAAGTGTGTGTCTGTGTTACTGGGTATCATTGTATGTCTTTGTTACTTGGTGTCACTGTATGTCTTTTTTACTTGGTATCAGTGTATGTCCTTGTTACTTGGTGCGAATGTGTGTCTGTGTTACTGGGTATCAGTGTCTGTCTTTGTTACTTGGTGTAAGTGTGTGTCTGTGTTCCTCGGTATCAGTGTATGTCCTTGTTACTTGGTGCGAATGTGTGTCTGTGTTACTTGGTGTCAGTGTATGTCTTTTTTACTTGGTATCAGTGTATTTCCTTGTTACTTGGTGCGAATGTGTGTCAGTGTAACTGGTTATCAGTGTATGTCTTTGTTACTTGGAGTAAGTGTGTGTCTGTGTTACTGGGTATCAGTGTATGTCTTTGTTACTTGGTGACAGTGTTTGTATTTTTATTTGGTGTAAGTGTATGTCTTTGTTACTTGGTGTCAGTGTATGCCTTTGTTACTTGGTGTAAGTGTGTGTCTGCGTTACTGGGTATCAGTGTATGTCTTTGTTAATTGGTGTCAGCGTATGTCTTTGTTACTTGGTGTAAGTGTGTGTCTGTGTTAATGGTTAACAGTGTATGTCTTTGTTACTTGGTGTCATTGTGTGTCTGTGTTACTGGGTATCAGTGTATGTCTTTGTTACTTGGTATCAGTGTATGTCTTTGTTACTTTGTGTCAGTGTATGTCTTTGTGACTTGGTGTCAGTGTATGTCTTTGTGACTGGGTGTCAGTGCATGTCTGTGTTCCTGGGTGTCTGTGGATGTCATTGTTACTTGGTGTAAGTGTGTGTCTGTGTTACTGGGTATCAGTGTATGTCTTTGTTACTTGGTGTCAGTGTTTGTCTTTGTTACTTGGTGTAAGTGTATGTCTTTGTTACTTTGTGTCAGTGTGTGATGTCTTTATTACTTAGTGTAAGTTTGTGTCTGTGTTCCTGGGTATCAGTGCATGTCTTTGTTACTTGGTGTAAGTGTGTGTCTGTGTTACTGGGTATCAGTGTATGTCTTTGTTACTTGGTGTCATTGTATTTCTTTGTTACTTGGTGTCAGTGTATGTCTTTGTGACTTGGTGTCAGTGTATGTCTTTGTTACTGGGTGTCAGTGCGTGTCTGTGTCACTGGGTATCAGTGTATGTCTTTCTTACTCGGTGTCAGTGTATGTCTTTGTGACTGGGTTTAAGGGTGTGTCTGTGTTACTGTGTATCAATGTCGGTCTTTGTTACTTGGTGTCAGTGTATGTCTTTGTTAATGGGTGTCAGTGCGTGTCTGTGTTACTGGGTATCAGGGTATGTCTTTGTTACTGGGTGTCAATGTATGTCTGTGTTACTTGGTGTAAGCGTGTGTCTTTGTTACTGTGTCTCAGTTTATGTCTTTGTTACTTGGTGTCAGTGTATGTCTTTATTACTTGTTGTCAGTGTATGTCTGTGTTACTTGGTGTAAGTGTGTGTCTTTGTTACTTGGTGTAAGTGTGTATCTGTGTTACTGGGTATCAGTGTATGTTTTTGTTACTTGGTGTCAGTGTATGTCTTTGTTACATGGTGTAAGTGTGTGTCTGTGTTACTGGGTGTCAGTGTATCTCCTGTTACTTGGTGTCAGTGTATGTCTGTGTTACATGGTGTCAGTGTGTGTCTTTGTTACTGGGTGTCAGTGTATGTCTTTGTTACTTGGTGTAATTGTGTGTCTGTGTTACTGGGTATCAGTGTATGTCTTTGTTACTTGGTGTGAGTGAGTGTCTGTGTTACTTGGTATCAGTGTATGTCTTTGTTACTTGGTGTCAGTGCATGTCAAAATACTTGGTGGAAGTGTATGTCTTTGTTACTTGGTGTAAATGTCTGTCTTTGTTACTTGGTGTCAGTGTATGTCTGTGTTACTTGGTGTCAGTGTGTGTCTTTGTTACTTGGTGTAAGTGTATGTCTTTGTTATTTGGTGTCAGTGTTTGTCTTTGTTCCTTGTTGTCAGTGTGTGCCTGTGTTACTGGGTATCAGTGTATGTCTTTGTTACTTGGTGTCAGTGTAAGTCTGTGTTACTTGGTGTAAGTGTGTGTCTGTGTTACTGGGTATCAGTGTATGTCTTTGTTACTTGGTGTGAGTGTGTGTATGTTTTACTGGGTATCAGTGTATGTCTTTGTTACCTGGTGTCAGTGTATGTCTTTGTTACTTGGTGTCAGTGTATGTCTGTGTTACTTGGTGTAAGTGTGTGTCTTTGATACTTGGTGTAAGCGTATGCCTTTGTTACTTGGTGTCAGTGTATGTCTTTGTTACTTGGTGTCAGTGTGTGTCGTTGTTACCGAGTATCAGTGTATGTCTTTGTGTTTTGATGTCATTGTATGTCTTTATTACTGGGTGTCAGTGTGTGTCTGTGTTACTTCGTGTCAGTGTATGTCTTTGTTACTGTGTATCAGTGGTTCTCTGTGTTACTGGGTGTCAGTGTGTGTTTGTTTGTGTTACTGGCTGTCAGTGTGTGTCTGTGTTACTGGGTATCAGTGTATGACTTTGTTGCTGGGTGTCAGTGCGTGTCTGTGTTACTGGGTATCAGTGTATGTCTTTGTTACTTGGTGTAAGTGTATTTATTTGTTACTTGGTGTCAGTGCATGTCTTTGTACTTGATGTAAGTGGATGTCTTTGTTACTTGGTGTCAGTGTATGTCTGTGTGAATTGGTGTAAGTGTATGTCTTTGTTACTGGGTATCATTGTATGTCTGTGTGACGTGGTGTAAGTGTATGTCTTTGTTACTTGGTGTAAGTGTGTGTCTGTGTTACAGGGTATCAGTGCATGACTTTGTTACTTGGTGTCAGTGTCTGTCTTTGTGTCTTGGTGTCAGTGCATGTCTGTGTTACTTGGTGTAAGTGTGTGTCTGTGTTATTGGTATCAGTGTATGTCTTTGATACTTGGTGTCATTGTGTGTCTGTGTTACTGGCTATCAGTGTATGTCTTTGTTACTTGGTATCAGTGTAAGTCTTTGTTACTTGGTGTCAGTGTATGTCTTTGTGACTTGGTGTCAGTGTATGTCTTTGTTACTGGGAGTCAGTGCGTGTCTGTGTTACTGGGTGTCTGTGTATGTCATTGTTACTTGGTGTAAGTGTGTGTCTGTGTTACTGGGTATCATTGTATGTCTTTGTTACTTGGTGTCAGTGTATATCTTTTTTACTTGGTATCAGTGTATCTCCTCGTTACTTGGTGCAAATGTGTGTCTGTGTTACTGGGTATCAGTGTCTGTCTTTGTTACTTGGTGTAAGTGTGTGTCTGTGTTCCTCGGTATCAATGTATGTCTTTGTTACTTGGTGTAAGTGTGTGTCTGTGTTACTGGGTATCAGTGTATGTCTTTGTTACTTGGAGTTTTTGTGTGTCTGTGTTAATTGGTGTAAGTGTGTGTCAGTGTAACTGGGTATCAGTGTATGTCTTTGTTACTTGGAGTAAGTGTGTGTCTGTGTTACTGGGTATCAGTGTATGTCTTTGTTACTTGGTGTCAGTGTTTGTATTTTTTACTTGGTGTAAGTGTATGTCTTTGTTACTTGGTGTCAGTGTATGCCTGTGTTACTTGGTGTAAGTGTGTGTCTGTGTTACTGGGTATCAGTGTATGTCTTTGTTAATTGGTGTCAGTGTATGTCTTTGTTACTTGGTGTCAGTGTATGTCTTTGTGACTTGGTGTCAGTGTATGTCTTTGCGACTGGGTGTCAGTGCATGTCTGTGTTACTGGGTGTCTGTGGATGTCATTGTTACTTGGTGTAAGTGTGTGTCTGTGTTACTGGGTATCAGTGTATGTCTTTGTTACTTGGTTTCAGTGTGTGTCTTTGTTACTTGGTGTAAGTGTATGTCTTTGTTACTTTGTGTCAGTGTGTGATGTCTTTATTACTTCGTGTAAGTTTGTGTCTGTGTTACTGGGTATCAGTGTATGTCTTTGTTACTTGGTGTAAGTGTGTGTCTGTGTTACTGGGTATCAGTGTATGTCTTTGTTACTTGGTGTCAGTGTATGTCTTTATTACCTGGTGTCAGTGTATGTCTTTGTTACTTGGTGTCAGTGTATGTCTGTGTTACTTGGTGTAAGTGTGTGTCTTTGATACTTGGTGTAAGCGTATGCCTTTGTTACTTGGTGTCAGTGTCTGTCTTTGTTACTTGGTGTCAGTGTGTGTCGTTGTTACTGGGTATCAGTGTATGTCTTTGCGACTTGGTATCAGTGTATGTCTTTGTGACTTGATGTCATTGTATGTCTTTATTACTGGGTGTCAGTTTTGTCTGTTTTACTTCGTGTCAGTGTATGTCTTTGTTACTGTGTATCAGTGGTTCTCTGTGTTACTGGGTGTCAGTGTGTGTTTGTTTGTGTTACTGGCTGTCAGTGTGTGTCTGTGTTACTGGGTATCAGTGTATGAATTTGTTGCTGGGTGTCAGTGCGTGTCTGTGTTACTGGGTATCAGTGTATGTCTTTGTTACTGGGAGTAAGTGTACTTATTTGTTACTTGGTGTTAGTGTATGTCTTTGTACTTGATGTAATTGGATGTCTTTGTTACTGGGTATCATTGTATGTCTGTGTGACGTGGTGTAAGTGTATGTCTTTGTGACTTGGTGTAAGTGTGTGTCTGTGTTACTGGGTATCAGTGCATGACTTTTTTACTTGGTGTCAGTGTCTGTCTGTGTTACTGGGTGTCAGTGCATGTCTGTGTTACTTGGTGTAAGTGTGTGTCTGTGTTATTGGTATCAGTGTATATCTTTGATACTTGGTGTCATTGTGTGTCTGTGTTACTGGTTATCAGTGTATGTCTTTGTTACTTGGTATCAGTGTAAGTCTTTGTTACTTGGTGTCAGTGTATGTCTTTGTGACTTGGTGTCAGTGTATGTCTTTGTTACTGGGTGTCAGTGCGTGTCTGTGTTACTGGGTGTCTGTGTATGTCACTGTTACTTGATGTAAGTGTGTGTCTGTGTTACTGGGTATCATTGTATGTCTTTGTTCCTTGGTGTCAGTGTGTGTCTTTTTTACTTGGTATCAGTGTATGTCCTTGTTACTTGGTGCAAATGTGTGTCTGTGTTACTGGGTATCAGTGTATGTCCGTGTTACTTGGTGTAAGTGTGTGTCTGTGTTACTGGGTATCAGTGTATGTCTTTGTTAATTGGTGTAAGTGTGTGTCTGTGTTACTGGGTATCAGTGTATGTCTTTGTTACTTGGTGTAAGTGTGTGTCTGTGTTACTGGGTATCAGTGTATGTCTTTGTTACTTGGAGTCATTGTGTGTCTTGGTTAATTGGTGTAAGTGTGTGTCAATGTAACTGGGTATCAGTGTATGTCTTTGTTACTTGGAGTAAGTGTGTGTCTGTGTTACTGGGTATCAGTGTATGTCTTTGTTACTTGGTGTCAGTGTTTGTATTTTTTACTTGGTGTAAGTGTATGTCTTTGTTACTTGGTGTCAGTGTATGTCCTTTTTACTTGGTGTAAGTGTATGTCTTTTTTACTGGGTGTAAGTGTATGTCTTTGTTACTTGGTGTCATTGTATGCCTTTGTTACTTGGTGTAAGTGTGTGTCTGTGTTACTTGGTATCAGTGTAAGTCTGTGTTACTTGGTGTAAGTGTGTGTCTGTGTTACTGGGTATCAGTGTATGTCTTTGTTACTTGGTGTGAGTGTGTGTATGTTTTACTGGGTATCAGTGTATGTCTTTGTTACCTGGTGTCAGTGTATGTCTTTGTTACTTGGTGTCAGTGTATGTCTGTGTTACTTGGTGTAAGTGTGTGTCTTTGATACTTGGTGTAAGCGTATGCCTTTGTTACTTGGTGTCAGTGTATGTCTTTGTTACTTGGTGTCAGTGTGTGTCGTTGTTACTGGGTATCAGTGTATGTCTTTGTGTTTTGATGTCATTGTATGTCTTTATTACTGGGTGTCAGTGTGTGTCTGTGTTACTTCGTGTCAGTGTATGTCTTTGTTACTGTGTATCAGTGGTTCTCTGTGTTACTGGGTGTCAGTGTGTGTTTGTTTGTGTTACTGGCTGTCAGTGTGTGTCTGTGTTACTGGGTATCAGTGTATGACTTTGTTGCTGGGTGTCAGTGCGTGTCTGTGTTACTGGGTATCAGTGTATGTCTTTGTTACTTGGTGTAAGTGTATTTATTTGTTACTTGGTGTCAGTGTATGTCTTTGTACTTGATGTAAGTGGATGTCTTTGTTACTTGGTGTCAGTGTATGTCTGTGTGACTTGGTGTAAGTGTATGTCTTTGTTACTGGGTATCATTGTATGTCTGTGTGACGTGGTGTAAGTGTATGTCTTTGTTACTTGGTGTAAGTGTGTGTCTGTGTTACAGGGTATCAGTGCATGACTTTGTTACTTGGTGTCAGTGTCTGTCTTTGTGTCTTGGTGTCAGTGCATGTCTGTGTTACTTGGTGTAAGTGTGTGTCTGTGTTATTGGTATCAGTGTATGTCTTTGATACTTGGTGTCATTGTGTGTCTGTGTTACTGGCTATCAGTGTATGTCTTTGTTACTTGGTATCAGTGTAAGTCTTTGTTACTTGGTGTCAGTGTATGTCTTTGTGACTTGGTGTCAGTGTATGTCTTTGTTACTGGGAGTCAGTGCGTGTCTGTGTTACTGGGTGTCTGTGTATGTCATTGTTACTTGGTGTAAGTGTGTGTCTGTGTTACTGGGTATCATTGTATGTCTTTGTTACTTGGTGTCAGTGTATATCTTTTTTACTTGGTATCAGTGTATCTCCTCGTTACTTGGTGCAAATGTGTGTCTGTGTTACTGGGTATCAGTGTCTGTCTTTGTTACTTGGTGTAAGTGTGTGTCTGTGTTCCTCGGTATCAATGTATGTCTTAGTTACTTGGTGTAAGTGTGTGTCTGTGTTACTGGGTATCAGTGTATGTCTTTGTTACTTGGAGTTTTTGTGTGTCTGTGTTAATTGGTGTAAGTGTGTGTCAGTGTAACTGGGTATCAGTGTATGTCTTTGTTACTTGGAGTAAGTGTGTGTCTGTGTTACTGGGTATCAGTGTATGTCTTTGTTACTTGGTGTCAGTGTTTGTATTTTTTACTTGGTGTAAGTGTATGTCTTTGTTACTTGGTGTCAGTGTATGCCTGTGTTACTTGGTGTAAGTGTGTGTCTGTGTTACTGGGTATCAGTGTATGTCTTTGTTAATTGGTGTCAGTGTATGTCTTTGTTACTTGGTGTAAGTGTGTGTCTGTGTTACTGGTTAACAGTGTTTGTCTTTGTTACTTGGTGTCATTGTGTGTCTGTGTTACTGGGTATCAGTGCATGTCTTTGTTACTTGGTATCAGTGTATGTCTTTGTTACTTTGTGTCAGTGTATGTCTTTGTGACTTGGTGTCAGTGTATGTCTTTGCGACTGGGTGTCAGTGCATGTCTGTGTTACTGGGTATCTGTGGATGTCATTGTTACTTGGTGTAAGTGTGTGTCTGTGTTACTGGGTATCAGTGTATGTCTTTGTTACTTGGTTTCAGTGTGTGTCTTTGTTACTTGGTGTAAGTGTATGTCTTTGTTACTTTGTGTCAGTGTGTGATGTCTTTATTACTTAGTGTAAGTTTGTGTCTGTGTTACTGGGTATAAGTGTATGTCTTTGTTACTTGGTGTAAGTGTGTGTCTGTGTTACTGGGTATCAGTGTATGTCTTTGTTACTTGGTGTCAGTGTATGTCTTTATTACCTGGTGCCAGTGTATGTCTTTGTTACTTGGTGTCAGTGTATGTCTGTGTTACTTGGTGTAAGTGTGTGTCTTTGATACTTGGTGTAAGCGTATGCCTTTGTTACTTGGTGTCAGTGTCTGTCTTTGTTACTTGGTGTCAGTGTGTGTCGTTGTTACTGGGTATCAGTGTATGTCTTTGCGACTTCGTATCAGTGTATGTCTTTGTGACTTGATGTCATTGTATGTCTTTATTACTGGGTGTCAGTGTGTGTCTGTTTTACTTCGTGTCAGTGTATGTCTTTGTTACTGTGTATCAGTGGTTCTCTGTGTTACTGGGTGTCAGTGTGTGTTTGTTTGTGTTACTGGCTGTCAGTGTGTGTCTGTGTTACTGGGTATCAGTGTATGACTTTGTTGCTGGGTGTCAGTGCGTGTCTGTGTTACTGGGTATCAGTGTATGTCTTTGTTACTGGGAGTAAGTGTACTTATTTGTTACTTGGTGTTAGTGTATGTCTTTGTACTTGATGTAAGTGGATGTCTTTGTTACTGGGTATCATTGTATGTCTGTGTGACGTGGTGTAAGTGTATGTCTTTGTGACTTGGTGTAAGTGTGTGTCTGTGTTACTGGGTATCAGTGCATGACTTTTTTACTTGGTGTCAGTGTCTGTCTGTGTTACTGGGTGTCAGTGCATGTCTGTGTTAATTGGTGTAAGTGTGTGTCTGTGTTATTGGTATCAGTGTATATCTTTGATACTTGGTGTCATTGTGTGTCTGTGTTACTGGTTATCAGTGTATGTCTTTGTTACTTGGTATCAGTGTAAGTCTTTGTTACTTGGTGTCAGTGTATGTCTTTGTTACTTGGTGTCAGTGTGTGTCGTTGTTACTGGGTATCAGTGTATGTCTTTGTGTTTTGATGTCATTGTATGTCTTTATTACTGGGTGTCAGTGTGTGTCTGTGTTACTTCGTGTCAGTGTATGTCTTTGTTACTGTGTATCAGTGGTTCTCTGTGTTACTGGGTGTCAGTGTGTGTTTGTTTGTGTTACTGGCTGTCAGTGTGTGTCTGTGTTACTGGGTATCAGTGTATGACTTTGTTGCTGGGTGTCAGTGCGTGTCTGTGTTACTGGGTATCAGTGTATGTCTTTGTTACTTGGTGTAAGTGTATTTATTTGTTACTTGGTGTCAGTGTATGTCTTTGTACTTGATGTAAGTGGATGTCTTTGTTACTTGGTGTCAGTGTATGTCTGTGTGACTTGGTGTAAGTGTATGTCTTTGTTACTGGGTATCATTGTATGTCTGTGTGACGTGGTGTAAGTGTATGTCTTTGTTACTTGGTGTAAGTGTGTGTCTGTGTTACAGGGTATCAGTGCATGACTTTGTTACTTGGTGTCAGTGTCTGTCTTTGTGTCTTGGTGTCAGTGCATGTCTGTGTTACTTGGTGTAAGTGTGTGTCTGTGTTATTGGTATCAGTGTATGTCTTTGATACTTGGTGTCATTGTGTGTCTGTGTTACTGGCTATCAGTGTATGTCTTTGTTACTTGGTATCAGTGTAAGTCTTTGTTACTTGGTGTCAGTGTATGTCTTTGTGACTTGGTGTCAGTGTATGTCTTTGTTACTGGGAGTCAGTGCGTGTCTGTGTTACTGGGTGTCTGTGTATGTCATTGTTACTTGGTGTAAGTGTGTGTCTGTGTTACTGGGTATCATTGTATGTCTTTGTTACTTGGTGTCAGTGTATATCTTTTTTACTTGGTATCAGTGTATCTCCTCGTTACTTGGTGCAAATGTGTGTCTGTGTTACTGGGTATCAGTGTCTGTCTTTGTTACTTGGTGTAAGTGTGTGTCTGTGTTCCTCGGTATCAATGTATGTCTTAGTTACTTGGTGTAAGTGTGTGTCTGTGTTACTGGGTATCAGTGTATGTCTTTGTTACTTGGAGTTTTTGTGTGTCTGTGTTAATTGGTGTAAGTGTGTGTCAGTGTAACTGGGTATCAGTGTATGTCTTTGTTACTTGGAGTAAGTGTGTGTCTGTGTTACTGGGTATCAGTGTATGTCTTTGTTACTTGGTGTCAGTGTTTGTATTTTTTACTTGGTGTAAGTGTATGTCTTTGTTACTTGGTGTCAGTGTATGCCTGTGTTACTTGGTGTAAGTGTGTGTCTGTGTTACTGGGTATCAGTGTATGTCTTTGTTAATTGGTGTCAGTGTATGTCTTTGTTACTTGGTGTAAGTGTGTGTCTGTGTTACTGGTTAACAGTGTTTGTCTTTGTTACTTGGTGTCATTGTGTGTCTGTGTTACTGGGTATCAGTGCATGTCTTTGTTACTTGGTATCAGTGTATGTCTTTGTTACTTTGTGTCAGTGTATGTCTTTGTGACTTGGTGTCAGTGTATGTCTTTGCGACTGGGTGTCAGTGCATGTCTGTGTTACTGGGTATCTGTGGATGTCATTGTTACTTGGTGTAAGTGTGTGTCTGTGTTACTGGGTATCAGTGTATGTCTTTGTTACTTGGTTTCAGTGTGTGTCTTTGTTACTTGGTGTAAGTGTATGTCTTTGTTACTTTGTGTCAGTGTGTGATGTCTTTATTACTTAGTGTAAGTTTGTGTCTGTGTTACTGGGTATAAGTGTATGTCTTTGTTACTTGGTGTAAGTGTGTGTCTGTGTTACTGGGTATCAGTGTATGTCTTTGTTACTTGGTGTCAGTGTATGTCTTTATTACCTGGTGCCAGTGTATGTCTTTGTTACTTGGTGTCAGTGTATGTCTGTGTTACTTGGTGTAAGTGTGTGTCTTTGATACTTGGTGTAAGCGTATGCCTTTGTTACTTGGTGTCAGTGTCTGTCTTTGTTACTTGGTGTCAGTGTGTGTCGTTGTTACTGGGTATCAGTGTATGTCTTTGCGACTTCGTATCAGTGTATGTCTTTGTGACTTGATGTCATTGTATGTCTTTATTACTGGGTGTCAGTGTGTGTCTGTTTTACTTCGTGTCAGTGTATGTCTTTGTTACTGTGTATCAGTGGTTCTCTGTGTTACTGGGTGTCAGTGTGTGTTTGTTTGTGTTACTGGCTGTCAGTGTGTGTCTGTGTTACTGGGTATCAGTGTATGACTTTGTTGCTGGGTGTCAGTGCGTGTCTGTGTTACTGGGTATCAGTGTATGTCTTTGTTACTGGGAGTAAGTGTACTTATTTGTTACTTGGTGTTAGTGTATGTCTTTGTACTTGATGTAAGTGGATGTCTTTGTTACTGGGTATCATTGTATGTCTGTGTGACGTGGTGTAAGTGTATGTCTTTGTGACTTGGTGTAAGTGTGTGTCTGTGTTACTGGGTATCAGTGCATGACTTTTTTACTTGGTGTCAGTGTCTGTCTGTGTTACTGGGTGTCAGTGCATGTCTGTGTTAATTGGTGTAAGTGTGTGTCTGTGTTATTGGTATCAGTGTATATCTTTGATACTTGGTGTCATTGTGTGTCTGTGTTACTGGTTATCAGTGTATGTCTTTGTTACTTGGTATCAGTGTAAGTCTTTGTTACTTGGTGTCAGTGTATGTCTTTGTGACTTGGTGTCAGTGTATGTCTTTGTTACTGGGTGTCAGTGCGTGTCTGTGTTACTGGGTGTCTGTGTATGTCACTGTTACTTGATGTAAGTGTGTGTCTGTGTTACTGGGTATCAGTGTATGTCCTTGTTACTTGGTGTAAGTGTGTGTCTGTGTTACTGGGTATCAGTGTATGTCTTTGTTAATTGGTGTAAGTGTGTATCTGTGTTACTGGGTATCAGTGTATGTCTTTGTTACTTGGTGTAAGTGTGTGTCGGTGTTACTGGGTATCAGTGTATGTCTTTGTTACTTGGAGTCATTGTGTGTCTTGGTTAATTGGTGTAAGTGTGTGTCAATGTAACTGGGTATCAGTGTATGTCTTTGTTACTTGGAGTAAGTGTGTGTCTGTGTTACTGGGTATCAGTGTATGTCTTTGTTACTTGGTGTCAGTGTTTGTATTTTTTACTTGGTGTAAGTGTATGTCTTTGTTACTTGGTGTCAGTGTATGTCCTTTTTACTTGGTGTAAGTGTATGTCTTTTTTACAGGGTGTAAGTGTATGTCTTTGTTACTTGGTGTCATTGTATGCCTTTGTTACTTGGTGTAAGTGTGTGTCTGTGTTACTTGGTATCAGTGTATGTCTTTGTGACTTGGTATCAGTGTATGTCTTTGTTACTGGGTATCAGTGTATGTCTTTGCTACTTGGTGTCAGTGTATGTCAAAATACTTGGTTTAAGTGTATATCTTGGTTACTTGGTGTAATTGTCTGTCTTTGTTACTTGGTGTAAGTATATGTCTTTGTTACTTGGTGTCAGTGTATGTCTTTGCTACTTGGTGTCAGTGTATGTCTGTGTTACTTGGTGTAAGTGTGTGTCTTTGATACTTGGTGTAAGCGTATGCCTTTGTTACTTGGTGTCAGTGTCTGTCTTTGTTACTTGGTGTCAGTGTGTGTCGTTGTTACTGGGTATCAGTGTATGTCTTTGCGACTTCGTATCAGAGTATGTCTTTGTGACTTGATGTCATTGTATGTCTTTATTACTGGGTGTCAGTGTGTGTCTGTTTTACTTCGTGTCAGTGTATGTCTTTGTTACTGTGTATCAGTGGTTCTCTGTGTTACTGGGTGTCAGTGTGTGTTTGTTTGTGTTACTGGCTGTCAGTGTGTGTCTGTGTTACTGGGTATCAGTGTATGACTTTGTTGCTGGGTGTCAGTGCGTGTCTGTGTTACTGGGTATCAGTGTATGTCTTTGTTACTGGGAGTAAGTGTACTTATTTGTTACTTGGTGTTAGTGTATGTCTTTGTACTTGATGTAAGTGGATGTCTTTGTTACTGGGTATCATTGTATGTCTGTGTGCCGTGGTGTAAGTGTATGTCTTTGTGACTTGGTGTAAGTGTGTGTCTGTGTTACTGGGTATCAGTGCATGACTTTTTTACTTGGTGTCAGTGTCTGTCTGTGTTACTGGGTGTCAGTGCATGTCTGTGTTAATTGGTGTAAGTGTGTGTCTGTGTTATTGGTTATCAGTGTATGTCTTTGTTACTTGGTATCAGTGTAAGTCTTTGTTACTTGGTGTCAGTGTATGTCTTTGTGACTTGGTGTCAGTGTATGTCTTTGTTACTGGGTGTCAGTGCGTGTCTTTGCTACTTGGTGTCAGTGTATGTCAAAATACTTGGTTTAAGTGTATATCTTGGTTACTTGGTGTAATTGTCTGTCTTTGTTACTTGGTGTAAGTATATGTCTTTGTTACTTGGCGTCAGTGTATGTCTTTGCTACTTGGTGTCAGTGTATGTCTGTGTTACTTGGTGTAAGTGTGTGTCTTTGTAACTTGGTGTCAGTGTATGTCTTTGTTACTTGGTGTCAGTGTATGTCTTTGTTAATTGGTGTCAGTGTGTGTCTGTGTTACTGGGTATCAGTGTATGCCTTTGTGACTTGATATCAGTGTATGTCTTTGTTATGGGTGTCAGTGTCTGTCTGTGTTACTGGGTATCAGTGTATGTCTTTGTGACTTGGTATCAGTGTGTGTCTGTGTTACTGGGTATCAGTGTATGTCTTTGTGACTTGGTATCAGTGTATGTCTTTTTTACTGTGTATCAGTGTTTCTCTTTGTTACTGGGTGTCAGTGTGTGTCTTTGTGACTTGGTGTCAGTGTATGTCTTTGTTACTTGGTGTCAGTGTGTGTCTATGTTACTGGGTATCAGTGTATGTCTTTGTTACTGGATGTCAGTGTATGTCTGTGTTACTTGGTGTAAGTGTGTGTCTGTGTTACTGGGTTTCAGTGTATGTCTTTGTGACTTGGTGTCAGTGTATGTCTTTGTTACTGGGTGTCAGTGTGTGTCTGCGTTACTGGGTGTCAGTGTATGTCTTTGTTACTGGATGTCAGTGTATGTCTGTGAACTTGGTGTAAGTGTGTGTCTGTGTTACTGGCTATCAGTGTATGTCTTTGTGACTTGGTGTCAGTGTATGTCAAAATACTTGGTGTAAGTGTATGTCTTTGTTACTTGGTGTAATTGTCTGTCTTTGTTACTTGGTGTCAGTGTATGTCTGCGTTACCTTGTGTCAGTGTGTTTGTTTGTGTTACTGGGTGACAGTGTGTGTCTGTGTTACTTGGTGTAAGTTTGTGTCTTTGTTACTTGGTGTCCGTGTGTGTCTGCGTTACTGGGTGTCAGTGTCTGTCTTTGTTACTGGATGTCAGTGTATGTCTGTGTTACTTGGTGTAAGTGTGTGTCTGTGTTACTGGGTATCAGTGTATGTCTTTGTGACTTGGTGTCAGTGTATGTCTTTGTTACTGGGTGTCAGTGTGTGTCTTTGTGATTTGGTGTCAGTGTATGTCTTTGTTACTTGGTGTAAGTGTCTGTCTGCGTTAATGGGTATCAGTGTATGTCTTTGTTACATGGTGTCAGTGTATGTCAAAATACTTGGTGTAAGTGTATGTCTTTGTTACTTGGTGTAATTGTCTGTCTTTTTACTTGGTGTCAGTGTATGTCTTTGTTACTTGGTGTCAGTGCGGGTCTGTGTTACTGGGTATCAGTGTTTGTCTTTGTGACTTGGTATCAGTGTATGTCTTTGTGACTTGGTGTCAGTGTATGTCTTTTTTCCTGGGTGTCAGTGTGTGTCTGTGTTACTTGGTGTCAGTGTATGTCATTGTTACTGTGTATCAGTGTTTCTCTGTGCTACTGGGTGTCAGTGTGTGTTTGTTTGTGGTACTGGGTATCAGTGTATGTATTTGTGACTTGGTATCAGTGTATGTCTTTGTTACTGGGTGTCAGTTTTTGTCTGTGTTACTTGGTGTCAGTGTATCAGTGTTTGTCTGTGTGACTGGGTGTCAGTGTGTGTTTGTTTGTGTTACTGGGTGTCAGTGACACTAGTTGTCAGTATTTAGTTTAGTTTAGAGATACAGCACTTAAACAGGCCCTTTGGCCCACCGAGTCTGTGCCGACAACCAACCACCCATTTATAGCAATCCTACACTCATCCCGTATTCCTATCACATCCCCACCTATCAACTATATATTTCCCAGAATCGAACCCGGGTCCCTGGAGCTGTGAGGCTGCGGTGCTAACCAATGCGCCAATGTGCCCCCCGCAGTGTGTGCCTTTGTTACTTGGTGTCAGTGTGTGTCTGTGTTACTGGGCATCAGTGTATGTCTTTGTGACTTGGTGTCAGTGTATGTCTTTTTTACTGGGTGTCAGTGTGTCTCTGTGTTACTGGGTGTCAGTGTGTGTTTGTTTGTGCTACTGGGTATCAGTGTATGTCTTTGTGACTTGGTATCAGCGTATGTCTTTGTTACTGGGTGTCAGTGTGTGTCTGTGTTACTTGGTGTAAGTGCATGTCTTTGTTACTTGGTGTCAGAGTATGTCTTTGTTACTTGGTGTAAGTGTGTGTCTGTGTTAGTGGATATCAGTGTCTGTCTTTGTTCCTTGGTGTAAGTGTGTGTCTGTGTTAATGGGTATCATGTATGTCCTTGTTACTTGGTGTCAGTGTATGTCTGTGTTACTTGGTGTAAGTGTGTGTCTGTGTTATTGGGTATCATGTATGTCCTTGTTACTTGGTGTCAGTGTATGTCAAAATACGTGGTGTAAGTGGGTGTCTTTGTTACTTGGTGTAATTGTCTGTCTTTGTTCCTTGGTGTAAGTGTATGTCTTTGTTACTTGGTGTCAGTGTATGTCTTTGTTACTTGGTGTCAGTGTGTGTCTGTGTTACTGGGTATCAGTGTATGTCTTTGTGACTTGGTATCAGTGTATGTCTTTGTGACTTGGTGTCAGTGTATGTCTTTGCTACTGGGTGTCAGTGTGTGAATGTGTAGTTGGTGTCAGTGTATGTCTTTGTTACTGTTTATTAGTGTTTATCTGTGTTACTGGTGTCAGCGTGTGTTTGTTTGTGTTACTGGGTGTCAGTGTATGTCTTTGTGAAATGGTGTCAGTGTATGTCTTTGTTACTTGGTGTCAGTGTGTGTCTTTGTTACTGGGTATCAGTGTATGCCTTTGTTACTTGGTGTCAGTGTATGTCTTTGTTACCTGGTGTCAGTGTATGTCAAAATACTTCGTGTAGGTGTATGTCTTTGTTACTTGGTGTAATTGTCTGTCTTTTTACTTGGTGTCAGTGTATGTATTTGCTACTTGGTGTAAGTGTGTGTCTGCGTTACTGGGTATCAGTGTATGTCTTTGTTACTTGGTGTCAGTGTATGTCTTTGTTACTTGGTGTCAGTGTATGTCAAAATACTTCGTGTAAGTGTATGTCTTTGTTACTTGGTGTCAGTGTATGTCTTTTTTACAGGGTGTCAGTGTGTGTCTGTGTTACTTGGTGTCAGTGTATGTCATTGTCACAGTGTATCGGTGTTTCTCTGTGCTACTGGTTGTCAGTGTGTGTTTGCTTGTGTTACTGGGTATCAGTGTATGTCTTTGTGTCTTGGTATCAGTGTATGTCTTTGTTACTGGGTGTCAGTGTGTGTCTGTGTTACTTGGTGTCAGTGTATCAATGTTTCTCTGTGCAACTGGGTGTCAGTGTGTGTTTGTTTGTGTTACTGGGTGTCAGTGACACTAAGTGTCAGTATTTAGTTTAGTTTCGAGATACAGCACTTAAACAGGCCCTTCGGCCCACCGAGTCTGTGCCGACCATCAACCACCCATTTATACCAATCCGACACTAATCCCGTATTCCTATCACATCCCCACCTATCCCGATATATTTCCCTACCACCTACCTATACTAGGGGCAATGTATGATGGCCAATTCACATATCAACCTGCAAGTCTTTGGCATGTGGGAGGAAACCGGAGCACCCGGAGGAATCCCACGCAGACACAGGGAGAACATGCAAACTCCGCACAGGCAGTACCCAGAATCGAACCCGGGTCCCTGGAGCTGTGAGGCTGCGGTGCTAACCAATGCGCCAATGTGCCCCCCCGCAGTGTATGTCTCTGTGACTTGGTGTCAGTGTATGTCTGTGTTACTGGGCATCAGTGTATGTCTTTGTGACTTGGTGTCAGTGCATGTCTTTTTGACTGGGTGTCAGTGTGTCTCTGTGTTACTTGGTGTAAGTGTATGTCATTGTTACTTGGTGTCCGTGTGTGTCTGTGTTACTGCGTGTCAGTGTATGTCTTTGTTACTTGGTGTCAGTGTATGTCTTTGTTACTTGGTGTAAGTGTGTGTCTGTGTTACTGGGTATCAGTGTGTGTCTTTGTTACTTGGTGTAAGTGTGTGTCTGTGTTACAGGGTATCAGTTCATGTCTTAGTTACTTGGTGTCAATGTATGTCTCTGTTACTTGGTGTAAATGTGTGTCTGTGTTAATCGGTATCATGTATGTCTTTGTTACTTGGTGTCAGTGCATGTCAAAATACTTGGTATAAGTGGGTGTCTTTGTTACTTGGTGTAATTGTCTGTCTTTGTTACTTGGTGTAAGTGTATGTCTTTGTTACTTGGTGTCAGTGTATGTCATTGTTACTTGGTGTCAGTGTGTGCCTATGTTACTGGGTATCAGTGTATGTCTTTGTGACTTGGTGTCAGTGTATGTCTTTGTTACTGGGTGTCAGTATGTGAATGTGTTAGTTGGTGTCAGTGTATGTCTTTGTTACTGTTTATTAGTGTTTCTCTGTGTTACTGGGTGTCAGTGTGTGTTTGTTTGTGTTACTGGGTGTCAGTGTATGTCTTTGTTACTTGGTGTAAGTGTGTTTCTGTGTTCCTGGGTATCAGTGTCTGTCTTTGTTACTTGGTGTAAGTGTGTGTCTTTGTTACTTGGTGTAATTGTATGTCTTTGTTACCTGGTGTCAGTGTATGTCTGTGTTACTTGGTGTCAGTGTATGTCTTTGTTACTTGGTGTCAGTGTGTGTCTGTGTGACTTGGTGTCAGTGTATGTCTTTGTTACTTTGGTGTCAGTGTGTTTCTGTGTTACTGGGTATCAGTGTATGTCTTTGTGACTTGGTATCAGTGTATGTCTTTGTGACTTGTTGTCAGTGTATGTCTTTTTTACTGGGTGTCAGTGTGTGTCTGTGTTACTTGGTGTCAGTGTATCAGTGTTTCTCTGTGTGACTGGGTGTCAGTGTGTGTTTGTTTGTGTTACTGGGTGTCAGTGACACTAGGTGTCAGTATTTACTTTACTTTAGAGATACAGCACTTAAACAGGCCCTTCGGCCAACCGAGTCTGTGCCGACCATCAACCACCCATTTATACTAATCCTGCACTGATCCCGTATTCCTATCACATCCCCACCTCTCCCTATATATTTCCCTACCACCTACCTGTACTAGGGGCAATTTATGATGGCCAATTAACATATCAACCTGCAAGTCTTTGCCATGTGGGAGGAAACCGGAGCTCGCGGAGGAAACCCATGCAGACACAGGGAGAACTTGCAAACTCCGCATAGGCAATACCCAGAATCGAACCCGGGTCCCTGGAGCTGTGAGGCTGCGGTGCTAACCAATTCGCCAATGTGCCCCCCCCCCGTAGTGTGTGCCTTTGTTACTTGGTGTCAGTGTGTGTCTGTGTTACTGGGCATCAGTGTATGGCTTAGTGACTTGGTGTCAGTGTATGTCTTTTTTACTGGGTGTCAGTGTGTCTCTGTGTTACTGGGTGTCAGTGTCTGTTTGTTTGTGTTACTGGGTATCAGTGTATGTCTTTGTGACTTGGTATCAGTGTATGTCTTTGTTACTGGGTGTCAGTGTATGTCTTTGTTACTTGGTGTCAGTGTATGTCTTTGTTACTTGGTGTAAGTGTGTGTCTGTGTTAATGGGTATCATGTATGTCTTTGTTACTTGGTGTCAGTGTACGTCAAAATACTTGGTGTAAGTGGGTGTCTTTGTTAATTGGTGTAATTGTCTGGCTTTGTTACTTGGTGTAAGTGTATGTCTTTGTTACTTGGTGTCAGTGTCTGTCTTTGTTACTTGGTGTCAGTGTGGGTCTGTGTTACTGGGTATCAGTGTATGTCTTTGCGACTTGATGTCAGTGTATGTCTTTGTTACTGGGTGTCAGTGTGTGAATGTGTTAGTTGGTGTCAGTGTATGTCTTTGTTACTGTTTATTAGTGTTTCTCTGTGTTACTGGGTGTCAGTGTGTGTTTGTTTGTGTTACTGTGTGTCAGTGTATGTCTTTGTTACTTGGTGTAAGTGTGTGTCTGTGTTACTGTGTATCTGTGTCTGTCTTTGTTACTTGGTGTCAGTGTATGTCTGTTTTCCAGTTTATCAGTGTATGTCTTTGTTACATGGTGTCAGTGCATGTCTGGGTTTCTTGGTGTAAGTGTGTGTCTGTGCTACTGGGTGTCAGTGTGTGTCTGTGTTACTTGGCGTAAGTGTGTGTCTTTGTTACTTGGTTTCCATGTGTGTCTGTGTTAGTGGGTGTCAGTGCATGTCTTTGTTACTTGGTGTCAGTGTGTGTCTTTGTTACTTGGTGTAATTGTATGTCTTTGTTACTTGGTGTCAGTGTATGTCTTTGTTACTTGGTGCAAGTGTGTGTCTTTGTTACTTGGTGTCAGTGTATGTCTGTGTTCCGTGGTGTAAGTGTATGTCTTTGTTACTCGGTGTAAGTGTGTGTCTGTGTTACTTGGTGTAAATGTGTGTCTGTATTCCTGGGTATCTGTGTATGTCTTTGTTACTTGGTGTCAGTGTATGTCTGTGATACTTAGTGTAAGTGTGTGTCTGTGTTACTGGGTGTAAGTGTGTGTCTTTGTTACTTGGTGTCCGTGTGTGTCTCTGTGACTGTGTGTCAGTGCATGTCTTTGTTACTTTGTGTCAGTGTATATCTGTGTTACTTGGTGTAAGTGTGTGTCTTTGTTACTTGGTGTAATTGTATGTCTGTGTTACTGGGTGTCAATGTGTGTCTGTGTTACTTGGTGTATCTGTGTGTCTTTGTTACTTGGTGTCCGTGTGTGTCTCTGTTACTGGGTGTCAGTGCATGTCTTTGTGACTTGGTATCAGTGTCTGTCTTTGTTGCTGGGTGTCAGCGTGTGTCTGTGTTACTGGGTATCAGTGTATGTCTTTGTGACTTGGTATCAGTGTATGTCTTTGTTACTGGGTGTCAGTGTCCGTCTGTGTTCCTGGGTGTCAGTGTATATCTTTGTGACTTGGTGTCAGTGTATGTCTTTGTTACTGGGTGTCAGTGTGTGTCTTTGTGACTTGGTGTCTGTGTATGTCTGTGTTACTGTTTATTAGTGCTTCTCTGTGTTACTGGGTGTCAGTGTGTATTTGTTTGTGTTACTGGGTGTCAGTGTATGTCTTTGTTACTTGGTGTAAGTGTGTGTCTGTGTTACTGGGTATCGGTGTCTGTCTTTGTTACTTGGTGTATGTGTGTGTCTTTGATACTTGGTGTAATTGTATGTCTTTGTTCCTTGGTGCCAGTGTATGTCTGTGTTACTTGGTGTAAGTGTATGTCTTTGTTACTTGGTGTAAGTGTGTGTCTGTGTTACTTGGTGTAAGTGTGAGTCTGTGTTCCTGGGTATCAGTGCATGTCTTTGTTACTTGCTGTCAGTGTATGTCTGTGTTACTTGGTGTAAGTGTGTGTCTGTGTTACTGGGTATCAGTGTATGTCTTGGTTACTTTGTGTCATTGTATGTCTGCGTTGCTTGGTGTAAGTATGTGTCTGTGTTACTGGGTGTCAGTGTGTGTCTGTGTTCCTTGGTGCTAGTGTGTGTCGTTGTTACTTGGTGTCCGTGTGTGTCTGTGTTACTGGGTGTCTGTGTATGTCTTTGTTACTGGGTGTCAGTGCATGTTTTTGTTACTTGATATAAGTCTGTGTCTGTGTTACTGGGTATCAGTGTATGTCTTTGTTACTTGGTGTCAGTGTATGTCTTTGTTACTTGGTGTAAGTGTGTGTCTGTGTTACTGGTTGTCAGTGTATGTCTTTGTGACTTGGTGTCAGTGTATGTCTTTGTTACTGGGTGTCAGTGTGTGTCTTTGTGACTTGGTGTCAGTGTATGTCTTTGTTACCTGTTGGAAGTGTGTGTCTGTGTTACTGGGTATCAGTGTATGTCTTTGTTACTTGGTGTCAATGCATGTCAAATTACTTGGTGTAAGTGTATGTCTTTGTTAGTTGGTGTAATTGCCTGTCTTTGTTCCTTGGTGTCAGTGTATGTCTGTGTTACTTGGTGTAAGTGTATGTCTTTGTTACTTGGTGTAAGTGTGTGTCTGTGTTACTTGGTGTAAGTGTGAGTCTGTGTTCCTGGGTATCAGTGCATGTCTTTGTTACTTGCTGTCAGTGTATGTCTGTGTTACTTGGTGTAAGTGTGTGTCTGTGTTACTGGGTATCAGTGTATGTCTTGGTTACTTTGTGTCATTGTATGTCTGCGTTGCTTGGTGTAAGTATGTGTCTGTGTTACTGGGTATCAGTGTCTGTCTTTGTTAATTGGTGTAAGAGTGTGTCTGTGTTACACGCTATCAGTGTGTGTCTGTGTTACTGGTTGTAAGTGTATGTCTTTGTGACTTGGTGTCTGTGTATGTCTTTGTTACTGGGTGTCAGTGTATGTTTTTGTTACTTGGTGTAAGTCTGTGTCTGTGTTACTGGGTATCAGTGTATGTCTTTGTTACTTGGTGTCAGTGTATGTCTTTGTTACTTGGTGTAAGTGTGTGTCTGTGTTACTGGTTGTCAGAGTATGTCTTTGTGACTTGGTGTCAGTGTATGTCTTTGTTACTGGGTGTCAGTGTGTGTCTTTGTGACTTGGTGTCAGTGTATGTCTTTGTTACCTGTTGGAAGTGTGTGTCTGTGTTACTGGGTATCAGTGTATGTCTTTGTTACTTGGTGTCAATGCATGTCAAATTACTTGGTGTAAGTGTATGTCTTTGTTAGTTGGTGTAATTGCCTGTCTTTGTTACTTGGTGTCAGTGTGTGTCTTTGTGACTTGGTGTCAGTGTATGTCTGTGTTACTGTTTATTAGTGCTTCTCTGTGCTACTGGGTGTCAGTGTGTGTTTGTTTGTGTTACTGGGTGTCAATGTATGTCTTTGTTACTTGGTGTAAGTGTGTGTCTGTGTTACTTGGCATCAGTGTCTGTCTTTGTTACTTGGTGTATGTGTGTGTCTTTGATACTTGGTGTAAGTGTGTGTCTGTGTTACTGGGTGTCAGTGTATGTCTTTATTACTTGGTGTCAGTGTATGTCTGTGTTCCGTGGTGTAAGTGTATGTCTTTGTTACTCTGTGTAAGTGTGTGTCTGTGTTACTTGGTGTAAGTGTGTGTCTGTGTTACTGGGTATCTGTGTACGTCTTTGTTACTTGGTGTCAGTGTATGTCTGTGTTACTTGGTGTAAGTGTGTGTCTGTGTTACTGGGTGTCAGTGTGTGTCTGTGTTACTTGGTGTAAGTGTGTGTCTTTGTTACTTGGTGTCCGTGTGTGTCTCTGTGACTGGGTGTCAGTGCATGTCTTTGTTACTTTGTGTCAGTGTATATCTGTGTTACTTGGTGTAAGTGTGTGTCTGTGTTCCTGGGTATCAGTGTATGTCTTTGTTACTTGGTGTCAGCGTATGTCTGTGTTACTTGGTGTAAGTGTGTGTCTGTGTTACTGGGTATCAGTGTATGTCTTGGTTACTTTGTATCATTGTATGTCTGCGTTGCTTGGTGTAAGTATGTGTCTGTGTTACTGGGTGTCAGTGTGTGTCTGTGTTCCTTGGTGCTAGTGTGTGTCGTTGTTACTTGGTGTCCGTGTGTGTCTGTGTTACTGGGTGTCTGTGTATGTCTTTGTTACTGGGTGTCAGTGCATGTTTTTGTTACTTGGTGTAAGTCTGTGTCTGTGTTACTGGGTATCAGTGTCTGTCTTTGTTACTTGGTGTAAGAGTGTGTCTGTGTTACACGGTATCAGTGTGTGTCTGTGTTACTGGTTGTCAGTGTATGTCTTTATGACTTGGTGTCTGTGTATCTCTTTGTTACTGGGTGTCAGTGTATGTTTTTGTTACTTGGTGTAAGTCTGTGTCTGTGTTACTGGGTATCAGTGTATGTCTTTGTTACATGGTGTCAGTGTATGTCTTTGTTACTTGGTGTAAGTGTGTGTCTGTGTTACTGGTTGTCAGTGTATGTCTTTGTGACTTGGTGTCAGTGTATGTCTTTGTTACTTGGTGTCAGTGTGTGTCTTTGTGACTTGCTGTCAGTGTATGTCTTTGTTACCTGTTGTAAGTGTGTGTCTGTGTTACTGGGTATCAGTGTATGTCTTTGTTACTTGGTGTCAGTGCATGTCAAAATACTTGGTGTAAGTGTATGTCTTTGTTAGTTGGTGTAATTGAATGTCTTTGTTACTTGCTGCAATTGTATCACTGTGTTACTGGGTATCAGTGTATGTCTGTGTTACTGGGTATCCGTGTATGTCTTTGTGACTTGGTGTCATTGTATGTCTGTGTTGCTTGGTGTAAGTGTTTGTCTCTGTTACTGGCTGTCAGTCTGTGTCTGTGTTACTTGGTGTAAGTGTGTGTCTTTTTTACTTGGTGTCCGTGTGGGTCTGTGTTACTGGGTGTCAGTGTATGTCTTTGTTACTGGGTGTCAGTGTATGTCTTTGTTACTTGGTGTAAGTGTGTGTCTGTGTTCCTGGGTATCAGTGTCTGTTTTTGTACTTGGTGCAAGTGTGTGTCTGTGTTACTGGGTGTCAGTTTGTGTCTGTGTTACTTGGTGTAAGTCTGTGTCTTTGTTACTTTTTGTCCGTGTGTGTCTGTGTTACTGGGTGTCAGTGTATGTCTTTGTTACATGGCGTAAGTGTGTGTCTGTGTTACTGGGTATCAGTGTATGTCTTTGTTACTTGGTGTAAGTGTGTGTCTGTGTTAATGGGTGTCAGTTTGTGTCTGTGTTACTTGGTGTAAGTCTGTGTCTTTGTTACTTGGTGTCCGTGTGTGTCTGTGTTACTGGGTGTCAGTGTATGTCTTTGTTCCTGGGTGTCAGTGTGTGTCTTTGTGACTTGGTGTCAGTGTATGTCTTAGTTACTTGGTGTAAGGGTGCATCTGTGTTACTGGGTATCAGTGTATGTCTTTGTTACTTGGTGTCAGTGTCTGTCAAAATACTTGGTGTAAGTGTATTTCTTTGTTACTTGGTGGAATTGTCTGTCTTTGTTACTTGGTGTAAGTGTATCTCTTTGTTACTTGGTGTCAGTGTGTGTCTGTGTTACTGGGTATCAGTGTACGTCTTTGTGACTTGGTATCAGTGTATGTCTTTGTGACTTGGTGTCAGTGTGTGTCTTTGTTACTGGGTGTCAGTGTGTGTCTTTGATATTTGGTGTCAGTGTATGTCTTTGTTACTGTTTATTAGTGTTTCTCTGTGTTGCTGGGTGTCAGTGTGTGTTTGTTTGTGTTACTGGGTGTCAGTGTATGTCTTTGTTACTTGGTGTAAGTGTGTGTCTGTGTTACTGGGTATCAGTGTCTGTCTTTGTTACTTGGTGTAAGTGTGTGTCTTTGTTACTTGGTGTAAGTGTATGTCTTTGTTACTTGGTGTAAGTGTGTGTCTGTGTTACTTGGTGTCAGTGTATGTCTTTGTTACTTTGGTGTCAGTGTGTGTCTGTGTTACTGGGTATCAGTGTATGTCTTTGTGACTTGGTATAAGTGTATGTCTTTGTGACTTGGTGTCAGTGTCTGTCTTTGTTACTTGGTGTCAGTGTATGTCATTATTACTTGGTGTAAGTGTGTGTCTGCGTTACTGGGTATCAGTGTATGTCTTTGTTACTTGGTGTCAGTGTATGTCATTGTTACTTGGTGTAAGTGTGTGTCTGCGTTATTGGGTATCATTGTATGTCTTTGTTACTTGGTGTCAGTGTGTGTCTGTGTTACTGGGTATCAGTGTATGTCTTTGTGACTTGGTATCAGTGTATGTCTTTGTGACTTGGTGTCAGTGTATGTCTTTTTTACTGGGTGTCAGTGTTCGTCTGTGTTATTTGTTGTCAGTTTTTGTCATTGTTACTGTGGATCTGTGTTTCTCTGTGCTACTGGTTGTCAGTGTGTGTTTGTTTGTGTTACTGGGTATCAGTGTATGTCTTTGTGACTTGGTATCAGTGTATGTCTTTGTTACTGGGTGTCATTGTGCGTCTGTGTTACTTGGTGTCAGTGTATCAATGTTTCTCTGTGCGTTTGTTTGTGCCACTGGGTGTCAGTGACACTAGGTGTCAATATTAAGTATAATTTAGAGATACAGCACTTAAACAGACCCTTCGGCCCACCGAGTCTGTGCCGACCATCAACCACCCATTTATACTAATCCTACACTAATCCCGTATTCCTATCACATCCCCACCTATCCCGAAATATTTCCCTACCACATACCTATACTAGGGGCAATTTATGATGGCCAATTAACATATCAACCTGCAAGTCTTTGGCATGTGGGAGGAAACCGGAGCACCCGGAGGAATCCCAGGCAGACACAGGGAGAACATGCAAACTCCGCACAGGCAGTACCCAGAATCGAACCCGGGTCCCTGGAGCTGTGAGGCTGCGGTGCTAACCAATGCGCCAATGTGCCCCCCCGCAGTGTGTGCCTTTGTTACTTGGTGTCAGTGTGTGTCTGTGTTCCTGGGCATCAGTGTATGTCTTTGTGACTTGGTGTCAGTGTATGTCTTTTGTACTGGGTGTCAGTGTGTCTCTGTGTTACTGGGTGTCAGTGTGTGTTTGTTTGTGTTACTGGGTATCAGTGCATGTCTTTGTGACTTGGTATCAGTGCATGTCTTTTTTACTGGGTGTCAGTGTGTGGCTGTGTTACTTGGTGTAAGTGTACGTCATTGTTACTTGGTGTCCGTGTGTGTCTGTGTTACTGCGTGTTAGTGTATGTCTTTGTTACTTGGTGTCAGTGCATGTCTTTGTTACTTGGTGGAAGTGTGTGTCTGTGTTACTGGGTATCAGTGTCTGTCTTTGTTACTTGGTGTAAGTGTGTGTCTGTGTTACAGGGTATCAGTGCATGTCATTGTTACTTGGTGTCAGTGTATGTCTGTGTTATTTGGTGTAAGTGTGTGTCTGTGTTAATGGGTATCATGTATGTCTTTGTTACTTGGTGTCAGTGTATGTCAAAATACTTGGTGTAAGTGGGTGTCTTTGTTAATTGGTGTAATTGTCTGTCTTTGTTACTTGGTGTAAGTGTATGTCTTTGTTACTTGGTATCAGTGTATGTCTTTCTTACTTGGTGTCAGTGTGTGTCTGTGTTACTGGGTAACAGTGTATGTCTTTGTGACTTGGTATCAGTGTATGTCTTTGTGACTTGGTGTCAGTGTCTGTCTTTGTTACTGGGTGTCAGTATGTGAATGTGTTAGTTAGTGTCAGTGTATGTCTTTGTTACTGTTTATTAGTGTTTCTCTGTGTTACTGGGTGTCAGTGTGTGTTTGTTTGTGTTACTGGGTGTCAGTGTATGTCTTTGTTACTTGGTGTAAGTGTGTGTCTGTGTTTCTGGGTATCAGTGTCTGTCTTTGTTACTTGGTGTAAGCGTGTGTCATTGTTACTTGGTGTAATTGTATGTCTTTGTTACCTGGTGTCAGTGTATGTCTGTGTTACTTGGTGCCAGTGTATGTCTTTGTTACTTTGGTGTCAATGTGTGTCTGTGTTACTGGGTATCAGTGTATGTCTTTGTGACATGGTATCAGTGTATGTCTTTGTGACTTGGTGTCAGTGCATGTCTTTTCTACTGGGTGTCAGTGTGTGTCTGTGTTTCTTGGTGTAAGTGTGTGTCTGTTTTACTGGGTATCTGTGTCTGTCTTTGATACTTTGTGTAAGAGTGTGTCTTTGTTACTTGGTGTAATTGTATGTCTTTGTTACTTGGTGTCAGTGTATGTCTGTGTTACTTGGTGTTAGTGTATGTGTTTGTTACTTGGTGTAAGTGTGTGTCTGTGTTACTGGGTGTCTGTGTATGTCATTGTTACTTGGTGTAATTGTGTGTCTGTGTTACTGGGTATCAGTGTCTGTCTTTGTTACTTGGTGTAAGTGTGTGTCTGTGTTCCTCGGTATCAGTGTATGTCTTTGTTACTTGGTGTAAGTGTGTGTCTGTGTTACTGGGTATCAGTGTATGTCTTTGTTACTTGGAGTCTTTGTGTGTCTGTGTTAATTGGTGTAAGTGTGTGTCAGTGTTACTGGGTATCAGTGTATGTCTTTGTTACTTGGTGTCAGTGTTTGTATTTTTTACTTGTTGTAAGTGTATGACTTTGTTACTTGGTGTCAGTGTATGCCTTTGTTACTTGGTGTAAGTGTGTGTCTGTGTTACTGGGTATCAGTGTATGTCTTTGTTAATTGGTGTCAGTGTATGTCTTTGTTACTTGGTGTAAGTGTGTGTCTGTGTTACTGGTTAACAGTGTATGTCTTCGTTACTTGGTATCAGTGTATGTCTTTGTTACTTTGTGTCAGTGTATGTCTTTGTTACTTGGTGTCAGTGTATGTCTGTGTTACTTGGTGTAAGTGTGTGTCTTTGTTACTTGGTGTAAGTGTGTGTCTGTGTTACTGGGTATCAGTGTATGTCATTGTTACTTGGTGTGAGTGTGTGTCTGTGTTACTTGGTATCAGTGTATGTCTTTGTTACTTGGTGTCAGTGCATGTCAAAATACTTGGTGTAAGTGTATGTCTTTGTTACTTGGTGTAATTGTCTGTCTTTATTACTTGGTGTCAGTGTATGTCTGTGTTACTTGGTGTCAGTGTGTGTCTTTGTTACTTGGTGTCAGTGTATGTCTTTGTTATTTGGTGTCAGTGTTTGTCTTTGTTCCTTGGTGTCAGTGTGTGCCTGTGTTACTGGGTATCAGTGTATGTCTTTGTTACTTGGTGTCAGTGTATGTCTGTGTTACTTGGTGTAAGTGTGTGTCTGTGTTACTGGGTATCAGTGTATGTCTTTGTTACTTGGTGTCAGTGTGTGAATGTTTTACTGGGTATCAGTGTATGTCTTTGTTACTTGGTGTCAGTGTATGTCTTTGTTACTTGGTGTCAGTGTATGTCTGTGTTACTTGATGTAAGTGTGTGTCTTTGATACTTGGTGTAAGCGTGTGCCTTTGTTACTTGGTGTCAGTGTATGTCTTTGTTACTTGATGTCAGTATGTGTCGTTGTTACTGGGTATCAGTGTATGTCTTTGCTACTTGGTATCAGTGTATGTCTTTGTGACTTGATGTCATTGTATGTCTTTATTACTGGGTGTCAGTGTGTGTCTGTGTTACTTCGTGTCAGTGTATGTCTTTGTTACTGTGTATCAGTGGTTATCTGTGTTACTGGGTGTCAGTGTGTGTTTGTTTGTGTTACTGGCTGTCAGTGTGTGTCTGTGTTACTGGGTATCAGTGTATGACTTTGTTGCTGGGTGTCAGTGCGTGTCTGTGTTACTGGGTATCAGTGTATGTCTTTGTTACTTGGTGTAAGTGTATTTATTTGTTACTTGGTGTCAGTGTATGTCTTTGTACTTGATGTAAGTGGATGTCTTTGTTACTTGGTGTCAGTGTATGTCTGTGTTACTTGGTGTAAGTGTATGTCTTTGTTACTGGGTATCATTGTATGTCTTTGTGACTTGGTGTCAGTGTATGTCTTTGTTACTGGGTGTCAGTGCGTGTCTGTGTTAATGGGTATCATGTATGTCTTTGTTACTTGGTGTCAGTGTATGTCAAAATACTTGGTGTAAGTGGGTGTCTCTGTTAATTGGTGTAATTGTCTGTCTTTGTTACTTGGTGTAAGTGTATGTCTTTGTTACTTGGTATCAGTGTATGTCTTTCTTACTTGGTGTCAGTGTGTGTCTGTGTTACTGGGTAACAGTGTATGTCTTTGTGACTTGGTATCAGTGTAAGTCTTTGTGACTTGGTGTCAGTGTGTGTCTTTGTTACTGGGTGTCAGTATGTGAATGTGTTAGTTGGTGTCAGTGTATGTCTTTGTTACTGTTTATTAGTGTTTCTCTGTGTTACTGGGTGTCAGTGTGTGTTTGTTTGTGTTACTGGGTGTCAGTGTATGTCTTTGTTACTTGGTGTATGTGTGTGTCTGTGTTTCTGGGTATCAGTGTCTGTCTTTGTTACTTGGTGTAAGCGTGTGTCATTGTTACTTGGTGTAATTGTATGTCTTTGTTACCTGGTGTCAGTGTATGTCTGTGTTACTTGGTGTCAGTGTATGTCTTTGTTACTTTGGTGTCAATGTGTGTCTGTGTTACTGGGTATCAGTGTATGTCTTTGTGACATGGTATCAGTGTATGTCTTTGTGACTTGGTGTCAGTGCATGTCTTTTTTACTGGGTGTCAGTGTGTGTCTGTGTTTCTTGGTGTAAGTGTGTGTCTGTTTTACTGGGTATCTGTGTCTAATCTTTGATACTTTGTGTAAGAGTGTGTCTTTGTTACTTGGTGTAATTGTATGTCTTTGTTACTTGGTGTCAGTGTATGTCTGTGTTACTTGGTGTTAGTGTATGTGTTTGTTACTTGGTGTAAGTGTGTGTCTGTGTTACTGGGTGTCTGTGTATGTCATTGTTACTTGGTGTAATTGTGTGTCTGTGTTACTGGGTATCATTGTATGTCTTTGTTACTTGGTGTCAGTGGATGTCTTTTTTACTTGGTATCAGTGTATGTCCTTGTTACTTGGTGCAAATGTGTGTCTGTGTTACTGGGTATCAGTGTCTGTCTTTGTTACTTGGTGTAAGTGTGTGTCTGTGTTCCTCGGTATCAGTGTATGTCCTTGTTACTTGGTGCGAATGTGTGTCTGTGTTACTTGGTGTCAGTGTATGTCTTTTTTACTTGGTATAAGTGTATGTCCTTGTTACTTGGTGCGAATGTGTGTCAGTGTAACTGGTTATCAGTGTATGTCTTTGTTACTTGGAGTAAGTGTGTGTCTGTGTTACTGGGTATCAGTGTATGTCTTTGTTACTTGGTGTCAGTGTTTGTATTTTTATTTGGTGTAAGTGTATGTCTTTGTTACTTGGTGTCAGTGTATGCCTTTGTTACTTGGTGTAAGTGTGTGTCTGCGTTACTGGGTATCAGTGTATGTCTTTGTTAATTGGTGTCAGTGTATGTCTTTGTTACTTGGTGTAAGTGTGTGTCTGTGTTACTGGTTAACAGTGTATGTCTTTGTTACTTGGTGTCATTGTATGTCTGTGTTACTGGGTATCAGTGTATGTCTTTGTTACTTGGTATCAGTGTATGTCTTTGTTACATTGTGTCAGTGTATGTCTTTGTGACTTGGTGTCAGTGTATGTCTTTGTGACTGGGTGTCAGTGCATGTCTGTGTTACTGGGTCTCTGTGGATGTCATTGTTACTTGGTGTAAGTGTGTGTCTGTGTTACTGGGTATCAGTGTATGTCTTTGTTACTTGGTGTTAGTGTTTGTCTTTGTTACTTGGTGTAAGTGTATGTCTTTGTTACTTTGTGTCAGTGTGTGATGTCTTTATTACTTAGTGTAAGTTTGTGTCTGTGTTCCTGGGTATCAGTGCATGTCTTTGTTACTTGGTGTAAGTGTGTGTCTGTGTTACTGGGTATCAGTGTATGTCTTTGTTACTTGGTGTCATTGTATTTCTTTGTTACTTGGTGTCAGTGTATGTCTTTGTGACTTGGTGTCAGTGTATGTCTTTGTTACTGGGTGTCAGTGCGTGTCTGTGTCACTGGGTATCAGTGTATGTCTTTCTTACTGGGTGTCAGTGTATGTCTTTGTGACTGGGTTTAAGGGTGTGTCTGTGTTACTGTGTATCAATGTCGGTCTTTGTTACTTGGTGTCAGTGTATGTCTTTGTTAATGGGTGTCAGTGCGTGTCTGTGTTACTGGGTATCAGGGTATGTCTTTCTTACTGGGTGTCAGTGCGTGTCTATGTTACTGGGTATCAATGTATGTCTTTGTTACTGGGTATCAATGTATGTCTTTGTTACTTGGTGTAAGTGGATGTCTTTGTTACTTGGTGTCAGCGTATGTCTGTGTTACTGGGTATCAGTGTATGCCTTTGTTGCTTGGTGTCAGTGTATGTCTTTGTTACTTGGTGTAAGTGTGTGTCTATGTTACTGGGTATCAATGTATGTCTTTGTTACTGGGTATCAATGTATGTCTTTGTTACTTGGTGTAAGTGGATGTCTTTGTTACTTGATGTCAGCGTATGTCTGTGTTACTGGGTATCAGTTTATGACTTTGTTGCTGGGTGTCAGTGCGTGTCTGTGTTACTGGGTATCAGTGTATGTCTTTGTTACTTGGTGTAAGTGTATTTATTTGTTACTTGGTGTCAGTGTATGTCTTTGTACTTGATGTAAGTGGATGTCTTTGTTACTTGGTGTCAGTGTATGTCTGTGTTACTTGGTGTAAGTGTATGTCTTTGTTACTGGGTATCATTGTATGTCTGTGTTACGTGGTGTAAGTGTATGTCTTTGTTACTTGGTGTAAGTGTGTGTCTGTGTTACTGGGTATCAGTGCATGACTTTGTTACTTGGTGTCAGTGTCTGTCTTTATGACTTGGTGTTAGTGTATGTCTGTGTTACTTGGTGTAAGTGTGTGTCTGTGTTATTGGTATCAGTGTATGTCTTTGATACTTGGTGTCATTGTGTGTCTGTGTTACTGGATATCAGTGTATGTCTTTGTTACTTGGTATCAGTGTATGTCTTTGTTACTTGGTGTCAGTGTATGTCTTTGTGACTTGGTGTCAGTGTATGTCTTTGTTACTGGGTGTCAGTGCGTGTCTGTGTTACTTGGTGTCAGTGTATGTCTTTGTTACTTGGAGTAAGTGTGTGTCTGTGTTACTGGGTATCAGTGTATGTCTTTGTTACTTGGTGTCAGTGTTTGTATTTTTATTTGGTGTAAGTGTATGTCTTTGTTACTTGGTGTCAGTGTATGCCTTTGTTACTTGGTGTAAGTGTGTGTCTGCGTTACTGGGTATCAGTGTATGTCTTTGTTAATTGGTGTCAGTGTATGTCTTTGTTACTTGGTGTAAGTGTGTGTCTGTGTTACTGGTTAACAGTGTATGTCTTTGTTACTTGGTGTCATTGTGTGTCTGTGTTACTGGGTATCAGTGTATGTCTTTTTTACTTGGTATCAGTGTATGTATTTGTACATTGTGTCAGTGTATGTCTTTGTGACTTGGTGTCAGTGTATGTCTTTGTGACTGGGTGTCAGTGCATGTCTGTGTTACTGGGTCTCTGTGGATGTCATTGTTACTTGGTGTAAGTGTGTGTCTGTGTTACTGGGTATCAGTGTATGTCTTTGTTACTTGGTGTCAGTGTTTGTCTTTGTTACTTGGTGTAAGTGTATGTCTTTGTTACTTTGTGTCAGTGTGTGATGTCTTTATTACTTAGTGTAAGTTTGTGTCTGTGTTCCTGGGTATCAGTGCATGTCTTTGTTAATTGGTGTAAGTGTGTGTCTGTGTTACTGGGTATCAGTGTATGTCTTTGTTACTTGGTGTCATTGTATTTCTTTGTTACTTGGTGTCAGTGTATGTCTTTTTGACTTGGTGTCAGTGTATGTCTTTGTTACTGGGTGTCTGTGCGTGTCTGTGTCACGGGGTATCAGTGTATGTCTTTCTTACTGGGTGTCAGTGTATGTCTTTGTGACTGGGTTTAAGGGTGTGTCTGTGTTACTGTGTATCAATGTCGGTCTTTGTTACTTGGTGTCAGTGTATGTCTTTGTTAATGGGTGTCTGTGCGTGTCTGTGTTACTGGGTATCAGGGTATGTCTTTCTTACTGGGTGTCAGTGCGTGTCTATGTTACTGGGTATCAATGTATGTCTTTGTTACTGGGTATCAATGTATGTCTTTGTTACTTGGTGTAAGTGGATGTCTTTGTTACTTGGTTTCAGCGTATGTCTGTGTTACTGGGTATCAGTGTATGCCTTTGTTGCTTGGTGTCAGTGTATGTCTTTGTTACTTGGTGTAATTGTGTGTCTATGTTACTGGGTATCAATGTATGTCTTTGTTACTGGGTATCAATGTATGTCTTTGTTACTTGGTGTAAGTGGATGTCTTTGTTACTTGGTGTCAGCGTATGTCTGTGTTACTGGGTATCAGTGTATGTCTTTGTTACTTGGTGTCAGTGTTTGTCTTTGTTACTTGGTGTAAGTGTATGTCTTTGTTACTTTGTGTCAGTGCATGTCTTTATTACTTAGTGTAAGTGTGTGTCTGTGTTACTGGGTATCAGTGTATGTCTTTGATACTTGGTGTCTGTGTGTGTCAGTGTTACTTGGTGTAAGTGTGTGTCAGTGTAACTGGGTATCTGTGTCTGTCTTTGTTTCTTGGTGTAAGTGTGTGTCTGTGTTACTGGGTATCAGTGTATGTCTTTGTTACTTGGTGTCAGTGTATGTCTTTTTTACTTGGTGTCAGTGTATGTCTTTGTTACTGTGTCTCAGTTTATGTCTTTGTTACTTGGTGTCAGTGTATGTCTTTGTTACTTGTTGTCAGTGTATGTCTGTGTTACTTGGTGTAAGTGTGTGTCTTTGTTACTTGGTGTAAGTGTGTATCTGTGTTACTGGGTGTCAGTGTATGTTTTTGTTACTTGGTGTCAGTGTATGTCTTTGTTACTTGGTGTAAGTGTGTGTCTGTGTTACTGAGTGTCAGTGTATGTCTTTGTTACTTGGTGTCAGTGGATGTCTGTGTTACATGGTGTCATTGTGTGTCTTTGTTACTGGGTGTCAGTGTATGTCTTTGTTACTTGGTGTAATTATGTGTCTGTGTTACTGGGTATCAGTGTATGTCTTTGTTACTTGGTGTGAGTGTGTGTCTGTGTTACTTGGTATCAGTGTATGTCTTTGTTACTTGGTGTCAGTGTATGTCAAAATACTTGTTGTAAGTGTATGTCTTTGTTACTTGGTGTAATTGTCTGTCTTTGTTACTTGGTGTAAGTGGATGTCTTTGTTACTTGGTGTCAGCGTATGTCTGTGTTTATTGGTATAAGTGTATGTCTTGGTTACTGGGTATCTTTGTATGTCTTTGTTACTTGGTGTAAGTGTTTGTCTGTGTTACTGGGTATCAGTGTATGCCTTTGTTACTTGTTGTCAGTGTACGTCTTTGTTACTTGGTGTAAGTGTATGTCTTTGTTACTTGGTGTCAGTGTTTGTCTTTGTTACTTGGTGTAAGTGTGTATCTGTGTTACTGGGTATCAGTGTATGTCTTTGATACTTGGTGTCTGTGTGTGTCTGTGTTACATGGTGTAAGTGTGTGTCAGTGTAACTGGGTATCTGTGTCTGTCTTTGTTACTTGGTGAAAGTGTGTGTCTGTGTTACTGGGTATCAGTGTATGTCTTTGTTACTTGGTGTCAATGTATGTCTGTGTTACTTGGTGTAAGTGTGTGTCTTTGTTACTGTGTCTCAGTTTATGTCTTTGTTACTTGGTGTCAGTGTATGTCTTTGTTACTTGTTGTCAGTGTATGTCTGTGATACTTGGTGTAAGTGTGTGTCTTTGTTACTTGGTGTAAGTGTCTATCTGTGTTACTGGGTATCAGTGTATGTTTTTGTTACTTGGTGTCAGTGTATGTCTTTGTTACATGGTGTAAGTGTGTGTCTGTGTTACTGGGTGTCAGTGTATCTCCTGTTACTTGGTGTCAGTGTATGTCTGTGTTACATGATGTCAGTGTGTGTCTTTGTTACTGGGTGTCAGTGTATGTCTTTGTTATTTGGTGTAATTGTGTGTCTGTGTTACTGAGTATCAGTGTATGTCTTTGTTACTTGGTGTGAGTGTGTGTCTGTGTTACTTGGTATCAGTGTATGTCTTTGTTACTTGGTGTCAGTGCATGTCAAAATACTTGGTGTAAGTTTATGTCTTTGTTACTTGGTGTAAATGTCTGTCTTTGTTACTTGGTGTCAGTGTATGTCTGTGTTACTTGGTGTCAGTGTGTGTCTTTGTTACTTGATATAAGTGTATGTATTGGTTACTGGGTATCTTTGTATGTCTTTGTTACTTGGTGTAAGTGTTTGTCTGTGTTACTGGGTATCAGTGTATGCCTTTGTTACTTGGTGTAAGTGTATGTCTTTGTTACTTGGTGTCAGTGTTTGTCTTTGTTACTTTGTGTAATTGTGTATCTGTGTTACTGGGTATCAGTGTATGTCTTTGATACTTGGTGTCTGTGTGTGTCAGTGTTACTTGGTGTAGGTGTGTGTCAGTGTAACTGGGTATCTGTGTCTGTCTTTGTTTCTTGGTGTATGTGTGTGTCTGTGTTACTGGGTATCAGTGTATGTCTTCGTTACTTGGTGTCAGTGTATGTCTTTTTTACTTGGTGTCAGTGTATGTCTTTGTTACTGTGTCTCAGTTTATGTCTTTGTTACTTGGTGTCAGTGTATGTCTTTGTTACTTGTTGTCAGTGTCTGTCTGTGTTACTTGGTGTAAGTGTGTGTCTTTGTTACTTGGTGTAAGTGTGTATCTGTGTTACTGGGTGTCAGTGTATGTTTTTGTTACTTGGTGTCAGTGTATGTCTTTGTTACTTGGTGTAAGTGTGTGTCTGTGTTACTGAGTGTCAGTGTATGTCTTTGTTACTTGGTGTCAGTGGATGTCTGTGTTACATGGTGTCATTGTGTGTCTTTGTTACTGGGTGTCAGTGTATGTCTTTGTTACTTGGTGTAAGTATGTGTCTGTGTTACTGGGTATCAGTGTATGTCTTTGTTACTTGGTGTGAGTGTGTGTCTGTGTTACTTGGTATCAGTGTATGTCTTTGTTACTTGGTGTCAGTGTATGTCAAAATACTTGTTGTAAGTGTATGTCTTTGTTACTTGGTGTAATTGTCTGTCTTTGTTACTTGGTGTAAGTGGATGTCTTTGTTACTTGGTGTCAGCGTATGTCTGTGTTTATTGGTATAAGTGTATGTCTTGGTTACTGGGTATCTTTGTATGTCTTTGTTACTTGGTGTAAGTGTTTGTCTGTGTTACAGGGTATCAGTGTATGCCTTTGTTACTTGGTGTCAGTGTATGTCTTTGTTACTTGGTGTAAGTGTATGTCTTTGTTACTTGGTGTCAGCGTATGTCTGTGTTACTTGATATAAGTGTATGTATTGGTTACTGGGTGTCAGTGTATGTCTTTGTTACTTGGTGTAAGTGTATGTCTTTGTTATTTGGTGTCAGTGTTTGTCTTTGTTCCTTGTTGTCAGTGTGTGCCTGTGATACTGGGTATCAGTGAATGTCTTTGTTACTTGGTGTCAGTGTAAGTCTGTGTTACTTGGTGTAAGTGTGTGTCTGTGTTACTGGGTATCAGTGTATGTCTTTGTTACCTGGTGTCAGTGTATGTCTTTGTTACTTGGTGTCAGTGTATGTCTGTGTTACTTGGTGTAAGTGTGTGTCTTTGATACTTGGTGTAAGCGTATGCCTTTGTTACTTGGTGTCAGTGTATGTCTTTGTTACTTGGTGTCGGTGTGTGTCGTTGTTACTGGGAGCAGTGTATGTCTTTGCGACTTGGTATCAGTGTATGTCTTTGTGACTTGATGTCATTGTATGTCTTTATTACTGGGTGTCAGTGTGTGTCTGTGTTACTTCGTGTCAGTGTATGTCTTTGTTACTGTGTATCAGTGGTTCTCTGTGTTACTGGGTGTCAGTGTGTGTTTGTTTGTGTTACTGGCTGTCAGTGTGTGTCTGTGTTACTGGGTATCAGTGTATGACTTTGTTGCTGGGTGTCAGTGCGTGTCTGTGTTACTGGGTATCAGTGTATGTCTTTGTTACTTGGTGTAAGTGTATTTATTTGTTACTTGGTGTCAGTGTATGTCTTTGTACTTGATGTAAGTGGATGTCTTTGTTACTTGGTGTCAGTGTATGTCTGTGTGACTTGGTGTAAGTGTATGTCTTTGTTACTGGGTATCACTTTATGTCTGTGTGACGTGGTGTAAGTGTATGTCTTTGTTACTTGGTGTAAGTGTGTGTCTGTGTTACAGGGTATCAGTGCATGACTTTGTTACTTGGTGTCAGTGTCTGTCTTTGTGTCTTGGTGTCAGTGCATGTCTGTGTTACTTGGTGTAAGTGTGTGTCTGTGTTATTGGTATCAGTGTATGTCTTTGATACTTGGTGTCATTGTGTGTCTGTGTTACTGGCTATCAGTGTATGTCTTTGTTACTTGGTATCAGTGTAAGTCTTTGTTACTTGGTGTCAGTGTATGTCTTTGTGACTTGGTGTCAGTGTATGTCTTTGTTACTGGGAGTCAGTGCGTGTCTGTGTTACTGGGTGTCTGTGTATGTCATTGTTACTTGGTGTAAGTGTGCGTCTGTGTTACTGGGTATCATTGTATGTCTTTGTTACTTGGTGTCAGTGTATATCTTTTTTACTTGGTATCAGTGTGTGTCCTTGTTACTTGGTGCAAATGTGTGTCTGTGTTACTGGGTATCAGTGTCTGTCTTTTTTACTTGGTGTAAGTTTGTGTCTGTGTTCCTCGGTATCAATGTATGTCTTTGTTACTTGGTGTAAGTGTGTGTCTGTGTTACTGGGTATCAGTGTATGTCTTTGCTACTTGGAGGTTTTGTGTGTCTGTGTTAATTGGTGTAAGTGTGTGTCAGTGTAACTGGGTATCAGTGTATGTCTTTGTTACTTGGAGTAAGTGTGTGTCTGTGTTACTGGGTATCAGTGTATGTCTTTGTTACTTGGTGTCAGTGTTTGTATTTTTTACTTGGTGTAAGTGTATGTCTTTGTTACTTGGTGTCAGTGTATGCCTGTGTTACTTGGTGTAAGTGTGTGTCTGTGTTACTGGGTATCAGTGTATGTCTTTGTTAATTGGTGTCAGTGTATGTCTTTGTTACTTGGTGTAAGTGTGTGTCTGTGTTACTGGTTATCAGTGTATGTCTTTGTTACTTGGTGTCATTGTGTGTCTGTGTTACTGGGTATCAGTGTATGTCTTTGTTACTTGGTATCAGTGCATGTCTTTGTTACTTGGTGTCAGTGTATGTCTTTGTGACTTGGTGTCAGTGTGTGTCGTTGTTGCTGGGTGTCAGTGCGTGTCTGTGTTACTGGGTGTCTGTGTATGTCATTGTTACTTGGTGTAAGTGTGTGTCTGTGTTACTGGGTATCAGTGTATGTCTTTGTTACTTGGTGTCAGTGTATGTCTTTGTTACTTGGTGTAAGTGTATGTCTTTGTTACTTTGTGTCAGTGTATGTCTTTATTACTTAGTGTAAGTGTGTGTCTGTGTTACTTGGTATCAGTATATGTCTTTGTTACATGGTGTAAGTGTGTGTCTGTGTTACTGGGTATCAGTGTATGTCTTTGTTACTTGGTGTCATTGTATTTCTTTGTTACTTGGTGTCAGTGTATGTCTTTGTGACTTGGTGTCAGTGTATGTCTTTATTACTTGGTGTAAGTGTGTGTCTGTGTTACTGGTTATCAGTGTATGTCTCTGTTACATGTTGTCATTGTGTGTCTGTGTTACTGGGTATCAGTGTATGTCTTTGTTACTTGGTGTCATTGTACTTCTTTGTTACTTGGTGTCATTGTATGTCTTTGTTACTGGGTGTCAGTGCGTGTCTGTGTTACTGGGTGTCTGTGTATGTCATTGTTACTTGGTGTAAGTGTGTGTCTGTGTTGTTGGGTATCAGTGTATGTCTTTGTTACTTGGTGTCAGTGTATGTCTTTGTTACTTGGTGTAAGTGTATGTCTTTGTTACTTTGTGTCAGTGTATGTCTTTATTACTTAGTATAAGTGTGTGTCTGTGTTACTGGGTATCAGTGTATGTCTTTGTTACTTGGTGTCAGTGTTTGTATTTTTTACTTGGTGTAAGTGTATGTCTTTGTTACTTGGTGTCAGAGAATGCCTTTGTTACTTGTTGTAAGTGTGTGTCTGTGTTACTGGGTATCAGTGTATGTCTTTGTTAATTGGTGTAAGTGTGTGTCTGTGTTACTGGGTATCAGTGTATGTCTTTGTTACTTGGTGTCAGTGTATGTCTTTGTTACTTTGTGTCAGTGTATGTCTTTATTACTTAGTATAAGTGTGTGTCTGTGTTACTGGGTATCAGTGTATGTCTTTGTTACTTGGTGTCAGTGTTTGTATTTTTTACTTGGTGTCAGTGTATGTCTTTGTGACTTGGTGTCATTGTATGTCTTTGTTACTGGGTGTCAGTGCGTGTCTGTGTTACTGGGTGTCTGTGTATGTCATTGTTACTTGGTGTAAGTGTGTGTCTGTGTTACTGGGTATCAGTGTATGTCTTTGTTACTTGGTGTCAGTGTATGTCTTTGTTACTTGGTGTAAGTGTATGTATTTGTTACTTTGTGTCAGTGTATGTCTTTATTACTTAGTGTAAGTGTGTGTCTGTGTTACTGGGTATCAGTGTATGTCTTTGTTAATTGGTGTCAGTGTATGTCTTTGTTACTGGGTGTCAGTGCGTGTCTGTGTTACTGGGTGTCTGTGTATGTCATTGTTACTTGGTGTAAGTGTGTGTCTGTGTTACTGGGTATCAGTGTATGTCTTCGTTAATTGGTGTAAGTGTGTGTCTGTGTTACTGGGTATCAGTGTATGTCTTTGTTACTTGGTGTAAGTGTATGTCTTTGTTACTTTGTGTCAGTGTATGTCTTTATTACTTAGTGTAAGTGTGTGTCTGTGTTACTGGGTATCAGTGTATGTCTTCGTTAATTGGTGTAAGTGTGTGTCTGTGTTACTGGGTATCAGTGTATGTCTTTGTTACTTGGTGTCATTGTACTTCTTTGTTACTTGGTGTCAGTGTATGTCTTTGTGACTTGGTGTCATTGTATGTCTTTGTTACTGGGTGTCAGTGCGTGTCTGTGTTACTGGGTGTCTGTGTATGTCATTGTTACTTGGTGTAAGTGTGTGTCTGTGTTGTTGGGTATCAGTGTATGTCTTTGTTACTTGGTGTCAGTGTATGTCTTTGTTACTTGGTGTAAGTGTATGTCTTTGTTACTTTGTGTCAGTGTATGTCTTTATTACTTAGTATAAGTGTGTGTCTGTGTTACTGGGTATCAGTGTATGTCTTTGTTACTTGGTGTCAGTGTTTGTATTTTTTACTTGGTGTAAGTGTATGTCTTTGTTACTTGGTGTCAGAGTATGCCTTTGTTACTTGTTGTAAGTGTGTGTCTGAGTTACTGGGTATCAGTGTATGTCTTTGTTAATTGGTGTCAGTGTATGTCTTTGTTACTTGGTGTAAGTGTGTGTCTGTGTTACTGGTTATCAGTGTATGTCTTTGTTACTTGGTGTCATTGTGTGTCTGTGTTACTGGGTATCAGTGTATGTCTTTGTTACTTGGTATCAGTGCATGTCTTTGTTACTTGGTGTCAGTGTGTGTCGTTGTTGCTGGGTCTCAGTGCGTGTCTGTGTTACTGGGTGTCTGTGTATGTCATTGTTACTTGGTGTAAGTGTGTGTCTGTGTTACTGGGTATCAGTGTATGTCTTTGTTACTTGGTGTCACTGTATGTCTTTGTTACTTGGTGTAAGTGTATGTCTTTGTTACTTTGTGTCAGTGTATGTCTTTATTACTTAGTGTAAGTGTGTGTCTGTGTTACTTGGTATCAGTATATGTCTTTGTTACTTGGTGTAAGTATGTGTCTGTGTTACTGGGTATCAGTGTATGTCTTTGTTACTTGGTGTCATTGTATTTCTTTGTTACTTGGTGTCAGTGTATGTCTTTGTGACTTGGTGTAAGTGTGTGTCTGTGTTACTGGGTATCAGTGTCTGTCTTTTTTACTTGGTGTAAGTTTGTGTCTGTGTTCCTCGGTATCAATGTATGTCTTTGTTACTTGGTGTAAGTGTGTGTCTGTGTTACTGGGTATCAGTGTATGTCTTTGCTACTTGGAGGTTTTGTGTGTCTGTGTTAATTGGTGTAAGTGTGTGTCAGTGTAACTGGGTATCAGTGTATGTCTTTGTTACTTGGAGTAAGTGTGTGTCTGTGTTACTGGGTATCAGTGTATGTCTTTGTTACTTGGTGTCAGTGTTTGTATTTTTTACTTGGTGTAAGTGTATGTCTTTGTTACTTGGTGTCAGTGTATGCCTGTGTTACTTGGTGTAAGTGTGTGTCTGTGTTACTGGGTATCAGTGTATGTCTTTGTTAATTGGTGTCAGTGTATGTCTTTGTTACTTGGTGTAAGTGTGTGTCTGTGTTACTGGTTATCAGTGTATGTCTTTGTTACTTGGTGTCATTGTGTGTCTGTGTTACTGGGTATCAGTGTATGTCTTTGTTACTTGGTATCAGTGCATGTCTTTGTTACTTGGTGTCAGTGTATGTCTTTGTGACTTGGTGTCAGTGTGTGTCGTTGTTGCTGGGTGTCAGTGCGTGTCTGTGTTACTGGGTGTCTGTGTATGTCATTGTTACTTGGTGTAAGTGTGTGTCTGTGTTACTGGATATCAGTGTATGTCTTTGTTACTTGGTGTCAGTGTATGTCTTTGTTACTTGGTGTAAGTGTATGTCTTTGTTACTTTGTGTCAGTGTATGTCTTTATTACTTAGTGTAAGTGTGTGTCTGTGTTACTTGGTATCAGTATATGTCTTTGTTACATGGTGTAAGTGTGTGTCTGTGTTACTGGGTATCAGTGTATGTCTTTGTTACTTGGTGTCATTGTATTTCTTTGTTACTTGGTGTCAGTGTATGTCTTTGTGACTTGGTGTCAGTGTATGTCTTTATTACTTGGTGTAAGTGTGTGTCTGTGTTACTGGTTATCAGTGTATGTCTCTGTTACATGTTGTCATTGTGTGTCTGTGTTACTGGGTATCAGTGTATGTCTTTGTTACTTGGTGTCATTGTACTTCTTTGTTACTTGGTGTCATTGTATGTCTTTGTTACTGGGTGTCAGTGCGTGTCTGTGTTACTGGGTGTCTGTGTATGTCATTGTTACTTGGTGTAAGTGTGTGTCTGTGTTGTTGGGTATCAGTGTATGTCTTTGTTACTTGGTGTCAGTGTATGTCTTTGTTACTTGGTGTAAGTGTATGTCTTTGTTACTTTGTGTCAGTGTATGTCTTTATTACTTAGTATAAGTGTGTGTCTGTGTTACTGGGTATCAGTGTATGTCTTTGTTACTTGGTGTCAGTGTTTGTATTTTTTACTTGGTGTAAGTGTATGTCTTTGTTACTTGGTGTCAGAGAATGCCTTTGTTACTTGTTGTAAGTGTGTGTCTGTGTTACTGGGTATCAGTGTATGTCTTTGTTAATTGGTGTAAGTGTGTGTCTGTGTTACTGGGTATCAGTGTATGTCTTTGTTACTTGGTGTCAGTGTATGTCTTTGTTACTTTGTGTCAGTGTATGTCTTTATTACTTAGTATAAGTGTGTGTCTGTGTTACTGGGTATCAGTGTATGTCTTTGTTACTTGGTGTCAGTGTTTGTATTTTTTACTTGGTGTCAGTGTATGTCTTTGTGACTTGGTGTCATTGTATGTCTTTGTTACTGGGTGTCAGTGCGTGTCTGTGTTACTGGGTGTCTGTGTATGTCATTGTTACTTGGTGTAAGTGTGTGTCTGTGTTACTGGGTATCAGTGTATGTCTTTGTTACTTGGTGTCAGTGTATGTCTTTGTTACTTGGTGTAAGTGTATGTATTTGTTACTTTGTGTCAGTGTATGTCTTTATTACTTAGTGTAAGTGTGTGTCTGTGTTACTGGGTATCAGTGTATGTCTTTGTTAATTGGTGTCAGTGTATGTCTTTGTTACTGGGTGTCAGTGCGTGTCTGTGTTACTGGGTGTCTGTGTATGTCATTGTTACTTGGTGTAAGTGTGTGTCTGTGTTACTGGGTATCAGTGTATGTCTTCGTTAATTGGTGTAAGTGTGTGTCTGTGTTACTGGGTATCAGTGTATGTCTTTGTTACTTGGTGTAAGTGTATGTCTTTGTTACTTTGTGTCAGTGTATGTCTTTATTACTTAGTGTAAGTGTGTGTCTGTGTTACTGGGTATCAGTGTATGTCTTCGTTAATTGGTGTAAGTGTGTGTCTGTGTTACTGGGTATCAGTGTATGTCTTTGTTACTTGGTGTCATTGTACTTCTTTGTTACTTGGTGTCAGTGTATGTCTTTGTGACTTGGTGTCATTGTATGTCTTTGTTACTGGGTGTCAGTGCGTGTCTGTGTTACTGGGTGTCTGTGTATGTCATTGTTACTTGGTGTAAGTGTGTGTCTGTGTTGTTGGGTATCAGTGTATGTCTTTGTTACTTGGTGTCAGTGTATGTCTTTGTTACTTGGTGTAAGTGTATGTCTTTGTTACTTTGTGTCAGTGTATGTCTTTATTACTTAGTATAAGTGTGTGTCTGTGTTACTGGGTATCAGTGTATGTCTTTGTTACTTGGTGTCAGTGTTTGTATTTTTTACTTGGTGTAAGTGTATGTCTTTGTTACTTGGTGTCAGAGTATGCCTTTGTTACTTGTTGTAAGTGTGTGTCTGAGTTACTGGGTATCAGTGTATGTCTTTGTTAATTGGTGTCAGTGTATGTCTTTGTTACTTGGTGTAAGTGTGTGTCTGTGTTACTGGTTATCAGTGTATGTCTTTGTTACTTGGTGTCATTGTGTGTCTGTGTTACTGGGTATCAGTGTATGTCTTTGTTACTTGGTATCAGTGCATGTCTTTGTTACTTGGTGTCAGTGTGTGTCGTTGTTGCTGGGTCTCAGTGCGTGTCTGTGTTACTGGGTGTCTGTGTATGTCATTGTTACTTGGTGTAAGTGTGTGTCTGTGTTACTGGGTATCAGTGTATGTCTTTGTTACTTGGTGTCACTGTATGTCTTTGTTACTTGGTGTAAGTGTATGTCTTTGTTACTTTGTGTCAGTGTATGTCTTTATTACTTAGTGTAAGTGTGTGTCTGTGTTACTTGGTATCAGTATATGTCTTTGTTACTTGGTGTAAGTATGTGTCTGTGTTACTGGGTATCAGTGTATGTCTTTGTTACTTAGTGTCATTGTATTTCTTTGTTACTTGGTGTCAGTGTATGTCTTTGTGACTTGGTGTAAGTGTGTGTCTGTGTTACTGGGTATCAGTGTATGTCTTTGTTACTTGGTGTCATTGTACTTCTTTGTTACTTGGTGTCAGTGTATGTCTTTGTGACTTGGTGTCAGTGTATGTCTTTGTTACTGGGTGTCAGTGCGTGTCTGTGTTACTGGGTGTCTGTGTCTGTCATTGTTACTTGGTGTAAGTGTGTGTCTGTGTTGTTGGGTATCAGTGTATGTCTTTGTTACTTGGTGTCAGTGTCTGTCTTTGTTACTTGGTGTAAGTGTATGTCTTTGTTACTTTGTGTCAGTGTATGTCTTTATTACTTAGTGTAAGTGTGTGTCTGTGTTACAGGGTATCAGTGTATGTCTTCGTTACTTGGTGTAAGTGTGTGTCTGTGTTACTGGGTATCAGTGTATGTCTTTGTTACTTGGTGTCATTGCACTTCTTTGTTACTTGGTGTCAGTGTATGTCTTTGTGACTGGGTGTCAGTGTATGTCTTTGTTACTGGGTGTCAGTGAGTGTCTGTGTTACTGGGTATCAGTGTATGTCTTTCTTACTGGGTGTCAGTGGATGTCTTTGTGACTTGGTTTAAGGGTGTGTCTGTGTTACTGGCTATCAGTGTATCTCTTTTTTACTTGGTGTAAGTGTATGTCTTTGTTACTTGGTTTCAGTGTATGTCTTTGTTACTGGTGTCAGTGTGTATCTGTGTTCCTGGGTGTCAGTGTATGTCTTTGTTACTTGGCATCAGTTTATGTGTGTGTTACTTGGTGTAAGTGTATGTCTTTTTTACTTGGTATCAGTGTATGTCCTTGTTACTTGGTGCAAGTGTGTGTCTGTGTTGCTGGGGATCAGTGTCTGTCTTTGTTACTTGTTGTCAGTGTGTGTCTTTGTTACTGGTTGTCAGTGCATGTCTTGGTGACTTGGTGTAAGTTTGTGTCTGCGTTAATGGGTATCAGTGCCTGTCTTTGTTACTTGGTGTCAGTGTTTCTCTGTGTTACTTGGTGTCAGTGTGTATCTGTGTTCCTCCGTGTCAGTGTATGTCTTTGTTACTTGGTGTCAGTGTATGTCAGTGTTAGTTGGAGTAAGTGTGTGTCTCGGTTACTGGGTATCAGTGTATGTCTTTGTTAATGGGTGTCAGTGCGTGTCTGTGTTACTGGGTATCAATGTATGTCTTTGTTAATGGGTATCAATGTCTGCCTTTGTTACTTGGTGCAAGAGGATGTCTTTGTTACTTGGTGTCAGCGTATGTCTGTGTTACTTGGTGTAAGTGTTTGTCTTGGTTACTGGGTATCTTTGTATGACTTTGTTACTTGGTGTAAGTGTGTGTCTGTGTTACTGGGTATCAGTGTATGCCTTTGTTACTTGGTGTCAGTGTTTGTCTTTGATACTTGGTGTAAGTGTATGTCTTTGTTACTTGGTGTCAGAGTATGCCTTTGTTACTTGTTGTAAGTGTGTGTCTGTGTTACTGGGTATCAGTGTATGTCTTTGTTAATTGGTGTCAGTGTATGTCTTTGTTACTTGGTGCAAGTGTGTGTCTGTGTTACTGGTTATCAGTGTATGTCTTTGTTGCATGGTGTCATTGTGTGTCTGTGTTACTGGGTATCAGTGTATGTCTTTGTTACTTGGTATCAGTGTATGTCTTTGTTACTTGATGTCAGTGTATGTCTTTGTGACTTGGTGTCAGTGTGTGTCTTTGTTGCTGGGTGTCAGTGCGTGTCTGTGTTACTGGGTGTCTGTGTATGTCATTGTTACTTGGTGTAAGTGTGTGTCTGTGTTACTGGGTATCAGTGTATGTCTTTGTTACTTGGTGTCAGTGTATGTCTTTGTTACTTGGTGTAAGTGTATGTCTTTGTTACTTTGTGTCAGTGTATGTCTCTATTACTTAGTGTAAGTGTGTGTCTGTGTTACTGGGTATCAGTATATGTCTTTGTTACTTGGTGTAAGTGTGTGTCTGTGTTACTGGGTATCAGTGTATGTCTTTGTTACTTGGTGTCATTGTATTTTTTTGTTACTTGGTGTCAGTGTATGTCTTTGTGACTTGGTGTCAGTGTATGTCTTTGTTACTTGGTGTAAGTGTGTGTCTGTGTTACTGGGTATCAGTGTATGTCTTCGTTACATGGTGTCATTGTGTGTCTGTGTTACTGGGTATCAGTGTATGTATTTGTTACTTGGTATCAGTGTACTTCTTCGTTACTTGGTGTCAGTGTATGTCTTTGTGACTTGGTGTCAGTGTATGTCTTTGTTAATGAGTGTCAGTGCGTGTCTGTGTTACTGGGTGTCAGTGCATGTCTTTCTTACAGGGTGTCAGTGTATGTCTTTGGGACTTGGTGTCAGTGTGTGTCTGTTTTACTGTGTATCAGTGTCTGTCTTTGTTAGTTGGTGTCAGTGTATGTCTTTGTGACTTGGTGTCAGTGTATGCCTTTGTGAATGGGTGTCAGTGCGTGACTGTTTTACTTTGTATCAGTGTATGTCTTTGTTACTGGGTGTCAGTGCGTGTCTGTGTTACTGGGTATCAATGTATGTCTTTGTTACTGGGTATCAATGTATGTCTTTGTTACTGGGTGTAAGTGGATGTCTTTGTTACTTGGTGTCAGCGTATGTCTTTGTTACTTGGTATAAGTGTATGTCTTGGTTACTGGGTATCTTTGTATGTCGGTGTTACGTGGTGTAAGTCTATGTCTTTGTTACTTGGTGTAAGTGTGTGTCTGTGTTACTGGGTATCAGTGTATGACTTTGTTACTTGGTGTCAGTGTATGTCTTTATGACTTGGTGTCAGTGTATGTCTGTGTTACCTGGTGTAAGTGTGTGTCTGTGTTATTGGTATCAGTGCATGTATTTGTTACTTGGTGTCAGTGTTTGTCTGTGTTACTGGGTATCAGTGTATGTCTTTGTTACTTGGTATCAGTGTATGTCTTTGTTACTTGGTGTAAGTGCATGTCTTTGTTACTTGGTGTCAGTGTATGTCTTTGTTACTTGGTGTCAGTGTATGCCTGTGTTACTTGGTATCAGTTTCTGTCTTTGTGTATTGGTCTAAGTATGTGTCTGTGTTACTGGGTATCAGTGTATGTCTTTGCTACTTGGTGTCAGTGTATGTCTTTGTTACTTTTTGTAAGTGTATGTCTATGATACTTGGTGTCAGTGTATGTCTTTGTTACTTTGTGTAAGTGGATGTCTTTGTTACTTGGTGTCGGTGTATGTCTGTGTTACTTGGTGTCAGTGTATGTCGTTGTGACTTGGTGTCAGTGTATGTCTTTGTTACTGGGTGTCAGTGTGTGTCTGTGTTACTGGGTATCAGTGTATGTCTTTGTTACTTGGTGCAAGTGTGTGTCTGTGTTACTGGGTATCAGTGTATGTCCTTGTTACTTGGTGTCAGTGTATGTCTTTGTTACTTGATGTCAGTGTGTGTCTTTTTTGCTGGGTGTCATTGTATGTCTTTGTTACTGGGTGTCAGTGTATGTCTTTGAGACTTGGTGTAAGTGTGTGTCTGTGTTACTGGGTATCAGTGTCTGTCTTTGTTAGTTGGTGTCAGTGAGTGTCTGTGTTCCTGGGTATCAGTGTATGTCTTTGTTACTTGGTGTAAGTGTGTGTCTGTGTTACTGGGTATCAGTGTCTGTCTTTGTTACTTGGTGTCAGTGTATGTCTTTGTGACTTGGTGTCAGTGTATGTCTTTGTTACTGGGTGTCAGTGCGTGTCTGTGTTACTGGGTATCAGTGTGTGTCTTTGTTATTTGGTGTAAGTGTGTGTCTGTGTTACTGGGTATCAGTGTATGTCTTTGTTACTTGGTTTCAGTGTATGTATTTGTTACTTGGTGTAAGTGTATGTCTTTGTTACTTTGTGTCAGTGTATGTCTTTATTACTTAGTGTCAGTTTGTGTCTGTGTTACTGGGTATCAGTGTCTGACTTTGTTACTTGGTGTAAGTGTATGTCTTTGTGACTTGGTGTCAATGTATTTCTTTGTTACTGGGTGTCAGTGCGTCTCTGTGTTACTGGTTATCAGTGTATGTCATTGTTACTGGGTGTCAGTGCGTGTCTGTGTTACTGGGTACTAATGTATGTCTTTGTTACTGGTTATCAATGTATGTCTTTGTTACCTGGTGTAAGTGGATGTCTTAGTTACTTGGAGTCAGTGTTGGTCTTTGTGACTTGGTGTCAGTGTATGTCTTTGTTACTGGTTGTCAATGTGTGTCTGTGTTACTTGGTATCATTGTATGTCTTTGTTACTTGGTGTAAGTGTATGTCTTTGTGACTTGGTGTCAATGTATTTCTTTGTTACTGGGTGTCAGTGCGTCTCTGTGTTACTGGTTATCAGTGTGTGTCATTGTTACTGGGTGTCAGTGCGTGTCTGTGTTACTGGGTACTAATGTATGTCTTTGTTACTGGTTATCAATGTATGTCTTTGTTACCTGGTGTAAGTGGATGTCTTAGTTACTTGGAGTCAGTGTTGGTCTTTGTGACTTGGTGTCAGTGTATGTCTTTGTTACTGGTTGTCAATGTGTGTCTGTGTTACTTGGTATCATTGTATGTCTTTGTTACTTGGTGTAAGTGTGTGTCTGTGTTACTGGGTATCAGTGTATGTCTTTGTTACTTGGTGTAAGTGTATGTCTTTGTTACTCTGTGTCAGTATATGTCTTTATTACTCAGTGTAAGTGTGTGTCTGTGTTCCTGGGTATCAGTGCATGTCTCTGTTACTTGGTGTAATTGTGTGTCTGTGTTACTGGGTATCAGTGTCTGTATTTGTTACTTGGTGTCAGTGTATGTCTTCATGACTTTGTGTCAGTGTATGTCTTTGTTACTGGGTGTCAGTGCATGTCTGTGTTACTTGGTGTAAGTGTGTGTCTGTGTTAATGGGTATCAGTGTATGTCTTTGTTACTTGGTGTAACTGTGTGTCTGTGTTACTGGGTATCAGTGTATGACTTTGTTGCTGGGTGTCAGTGCGTGTCTGTGTTACTGGGTATCAGTGTATGTCTTTGTTACTTGATGTAAGTGTATTTATTTGTTACTTGGTGTCAGTGTATGTCTTTGTACTTGATGTAAGTGGATGTCTTTGTTAATTGGTGTCAGTGTATGTCTGTGCTAATTGGTGTAAGTGTATGTCTTTGTTACTGGGTATCATTGTATATCTGTGTTACGTGGTGTAAGTGTATGTCTTTGTTGCTTGGTGTAAGTGTGTGTCTGTGTTTCTGGGTATCAGTGTATGACTTTGTCACTTGGTGTCAGTGTATGTCTTTATGACTTGGTGTCAGTGTATGTCTGTGTTACTTGGTGTAAGTGTGTGTCTGTGTTATTGGTATCAGTGTATGTCTTTGTTACTTGGTGTAAGTGTTTGTCTGTGTTACTGGGTATCAGTGTATGTCTTTGTTACTTGGTGTCAGTGTCTGTCTTTGTTACTTGGCTTAAGTGTGTGTCTATGTTATTGGGTATCAGTGTATGTCTGTGTTACTTGGTTTAAGTGTGTGTATGTGTTACTGGGTATCAGTGTATGTCTTTGTTACTGGGTGTCAGTGTATGTCTTTGTGACTTGGTGTCAGTGTATGTCTTTGTTACTTAGTGTCAGTGTATGACTGTGTTACTTGGTATCAGTATCTGTCTTTGTTCATTGGTCTAAGTATGTGTCTGTGTTACTGGGTATCACTGTATGTCTTTTCTACTTGTTGTCAGTGTATGTCTTTGTTACTTTTTGTTAGTGGATGTCTTTGTTACTTGGTGTCAGTGCATGTCTGTGTTACTTGGTGTCAGTGCATGTCTTTGTGACTTGGTGTCAGTGTGTGTCTGTGTTACTGGGTTTCAGATTATGTCTGTGTTACTGGGTTTCAGATTATGTCTGTGTTACTTGGTGTAATTGTGTGTGTCTGTGTTACTGGGTATCAGTGTATGTCTTTGTTACTTGGTGTCAGTGTATGTCTTTGTTACTTGGTGTCAGTGTGTGTCTTTTTTACTGGGTGTCATTGTATGTCTTTGTTACTGGGTGTCAGTGTATGTCTTTGTGATTTGGAGTAGGTGTGTGTCTGTGTTACTGGGTATCAGTGTCTGTCTTTGTTATTTGGTGTAAGTGTGTGTCTGTGTTCCTGGGTATCAGTGTATGTCTTTGTTACTTGGTGTAAGTGTGTGTCTGTGTTACTGGGTATCAGTGTATGTCTTTGTTACTTGGTGTAAGTGTGTGTCTGTGTTACTGGGTATCAGTGTATGTCTTTGTTACTTTTTGTAAGTGCATGTCTTTGTTACTTTGTGTCAGTGTATGTCTTTGTTACTTTGTTTAAGTGTGAGTCTGTGTTACAGGCTATCAGTGTATGTCTTTGTTACTTGGTGTAAGTGTGTGTCTGTGTTACTGGGTATCTGTGTATGTGTTTGTTACTTGGTGTAAGTGTGTGCCTGTGTTACGTGGTATCAGTGAATGTCTTTTTAACTTGGTGTCAGTGTATGTCTTTTTTACTTGGTGTCAGTGTGTGTCTTTGTTACTTGGTGTAAGTGTGTATCTGTGTGACTGGGTATCAGTGTATGTTTTTGTTACTTGGTGTCAGTGTATGTCTTTGTTACTTGGTGTAAGTGTGTGTCTGTGTTACTGGGTGTCAGTGTATGTCTTTGTTACTTGGTGTCAGTGTATGTCTGTGTTACATAGTGTCAGTGCGTGTCTTTGTTACTGGGTGTCAGTGTATGTCTTTGTTACTTGGTGTAAGTGTGTGTCTGTGTTACTGGGTCTCAATGTATGTCTTTGTTACTTGGTGTGAGTGTGTGTCTGTGTTACTGGGTATCAGTGTATGTCTTTGTTACTTGGTGTCAGTGTATGTCTTTGTTACTTTGTGTCAGTGTATGTCAAAATACTTGGTGTAAGTGTATGTCTTTGTTACTTGGTGTAATTGTCTGTCTTTGTTACTTGGTGTCAGTGTACGTCTGTGTTACTTGGTGTCAGTGTGTGTCTTTGTTACTTGGTGTAAGTGTATGTCTTTGTTACTTGGTGTCAGTGTATGTCTTTGTTACTTGGTGTCAGTGTGTGCCTGTGTTACTCGGTATCAGTGGATGTCTTTGTTACTTGGTGTCAGTGTATGTCTGTGTTACTTGGTGCAAGTGTGTGTCTGTGTTACTGGGTATTAGTGTATGTCTTTGTTACTTGGTGTGAGTGTGTGTATGTGTTACTGGGTATCAGTGTATGTCTTTGTTACTTGGTCTCAGTGTATGTCTTTGTTACTTGCTGTCAGTGTATGTCTGTGTTACTATGTGTAAGTGTGTGTCTTTGTTACTTGGTGTCAGCCTATGCCTTTGTTACTTGGTGTCAGTGTATGTCTTTGTTACTTGGTGTCAGTGTGTGTCGTTGTTACTGGGTATCAGTGTATGTCTTTGCGACTTGGTATCAGTGTATGTCTTTGTGACTTGGTGTCATTGTATGTCTTTATTACTGGGTGTCAGTGTGTGTCTGTGTTACTTCGTGTCAGTGTATGTCTTTGTTACTGTGTATCAGTGGTTCTCTGTGTTACTGGGTGTCAGTGTGTGTTTGTTTGTGTTACTGGGTGTCAGTGTGTGTCTGTGTTATTGGTATCAGTGTATGTCTTTGTTACTTGGTGTAAGTGTTTGTCTGTGTTACTGGGTATCAGTGTATGTCTTTGTTACTTGGCTTAAGTGTGTGTCTATGTTATTGGGTATCAGTGTGTGTCTTTGTTACTTGGTTTAAGTGTGTGTATGTGTTACTGGGTATCAGTGTATGTCTTTGTTACTGGGTGTCAGTGTATGCTTTGTGACTTGGTGTCAGTGTATGTCTTTGTTACTTGGTGTCAGTGTATGACTGTGTTACTTGGTATCTGTATCTGTCTTTGTTCATTGGTCTAAGTATGTGTCTGTGTTACTGGGTATCAGTGTATGTCTTTTCTACTTGGTGTCAGTGTATGTCTATGTAACTTTTTGTTAGTGGATGTCTTTGTTACTTGGTGTCAGTGCATGTCTGTGTTACTTGGTGTCAGTGCATGTCTTTGTGACTTGGTGTCAGTGTATGTCTTTGTTACTGGTTGTCAGTGTGTGTCTGTGTTACTGGGTTTCAGTTTATGTCTGTGTTACTTGGTGTAATTGTTTGTGTCTGTGTTACTGGGTATCAGTGTATGTCTCTGTTACTTGGTGTCAGTGTATGTCTTTGTTACTTGGTGTCAGTGTGTGTCTTTTTTACTGGGTGTCATTGTATGTCTTTGTTACTGGGTGTCAGTGTATGTCTTTGTGACTTGGTGTAAGTGTGTGTCTGTGTTACTGGGTGTCAGTTTCTGTCTTTGTTACTTGGTGTAAGTGTGTGTCTGTGTTACTGGGCATCCGTGTATGTCTTTGTTACTTGGTGTAAGTGTGTGTCTGTGTTATGGGTATCAGTGTATGTCTTTGTTACTTGGTGTAAGTGCATGTCTTTGTTACTTTGTGTCAGTGTATGTCTTTGTTATTTGGTGTAAGTGTGTGTCTGTGTTACTGGCTATCAGTGTATGTCTTTGTTACTTGGTGTAAGTGTGTGTCTGTGTTATTGGGTATCTGTGTATGTGTTTGTTACTTGGTGTAAGTGTGTGTCTGTGTTACGTGGTATCAGTGTATGTCTTTTTAACTTGGTGTCAGTGTATGTCTTTTTTCTTGGTGTCAGTGTATGTCTTTGTTACTGTGTCTCAGTTTATGTCTGTGTTACTTGGTGTCAGTGTGTGTCTTTGTTACTTGGTGTAAGTGTGTATCTGTGTGACTGGGTATCAGTGTATGTTTTTGTTACTTGGTGTCAGTGTATGTCTTTGTTACTTGGTGTAAGTGTGTGTCTGTGTTACTGGGTGTCAGTGTATGTCTTTGTTACTTGGTTTCAGTGTATGTATTTGTTACTTGGTGTAAGTGTATGTCTTTGTTACTTTGTGTCAGTGTATGTCTTTATTACTTAGTGTCAGTTTGTGTCTGTGTTACTGGGTATCAGTGTCTGACTTTGTTACTTGGTGTAAGTGTATGTCTTTGTGACTTGGTGTCAATGTGTTTCTTTGTTACTGGGTGTCAGTGCGTCTCTGTGTTACTGGTTATCAGTGTATGTCATTGTTACTGGGTGTCAGTGCGTGTCTGTGTTACTGGGTATCAGTGTGTGTCTTTGTTATTTGGTGTAAGTGTGTGTCTGTGTTACTGGGTATCAGTGTATGTCTTTGTTACTTGGTTTCAGTGTATGTATTTGTTACTTGGTGTAAGTGTATGTCTTTGTTACTTTGTGTCTGTGTATGTCTTTATTACTTAGTGTCAGTTTGTGTCTGTGTTACTGGGTATCAGTGTCTGACTTTGTTACTTGGTGTAAGTGTATGTCTTTGTGACTTGGTGTCAATGTATTTCTTTGTTACTGGGTGCCAGTGCGTCTCTGTGTTACTGGTTATCAGTGTATGTCATTGTTACTGGGTGTCAGTGCGTGTCTGTGTTACTGGGTACTAATGTATGTCTTTGTTACTGGTTATCAATGTATGTCTTTGTTACCTGGTGTAAGTGGATGTCTTAGTTACTTGGAGTCAGTGTTGGTCTTTGTGACTTGGTGTCAGTGTATGTCTTTGTTACTGGTTGTCAATGTGTGTCTGTGTTACTTGGTATCATTGTATGTCTTTGTTACTTGGTGTAAGTGTGTGTCTGTGTTACTGGGTATCAGTGTATGTCTTTGTTACTTGGTGTAAGTGTATGTCTTTGTTACTCTGTGTCAGTATATGTCTTTATTACTCAGTGTAAGTGTGTGTCTGTGTTCCTGGGTATCAGTGCATGTCTCTGTTACTTGGTGTAAGTGTGTGTCTGTGTTACTGGGTATCAGTGTCTGTATTTGTTACTTGGTGTCAGTGTATGTCTTCATGACTTTGTGTCAGTGTATGTCTTTGTTACTGGGTGTCAGTGCATGTCTGTGTTACTTGGTGTAAGTGTGTGTCTGTGTTACTGGGTATCAGTGTATGTCTTTGTTACTTGGTGTAAGTGTGTGTCTGTGTTACTGGGTATCAGTGTATGACTTTGTTGCTGGGTGTCAGTGCGTGTCTGTGTTACTGGGTATCAGTGTATGTCTTTGTTACTTGATGTAAGTGTATTTATTTGTTACTTGGTGTCAGTGTATGTCTTTGTACTTGATGTAAGTGGATGTCTTTGTTAATTGGTGTCAGTGTATGTCTGTGCTAATTGGTGTAAGTGTATGTCTTTGTTACTGGGTATCATTGTATATCTGTGTTACGTGGTGTAAGTGTATGTCTTTGTTGCTTGGTGTAAGTGTGTGTCTGTGTTTCTGGGTATCAGTGTATGACTTTGTCACTTGGTGTCAGTGTATGTCTTTATGACTTGGTGTCAGTGTATGTCTGTGTTACTTGGTGTAAGTGTGTGTCTGTGTTATTGGTATCAGTGTATGTCTTTGTTACTTGGTGTAAGTGTTTGTCAGTGTTACTGGGTATCAGTGTATGTCTTTGTTACTTGGTGTCAGTGTATGTCTTTGTTACTTGGCTTAAGTGTGTGTCTATGTTATTGGGTATCAGTGTATGTCTTGTTACTTGGTTTAAGTGTGTGTATGTGTTACTGGGTATCAGTGTATGTCTTTGTTACTGGGTGTCAGTGTATGTCTTTGTGACTTGGTGTCAGTGTATGTCTTTGTTACTTAGTGTCAGTGTATGTCTGTGTTACTTGGTATCAGTATCTGTCTTTGTTCATTGGTCTAAGTATGTGTCTGTGTTACTGGGTATCACTGTATGTCTTTTCTACTTGTTGTCAGAGTATGTCTATGTTACTTTTTGTTAGTGGATGTCTTTGTTACTTGGTGTCAGTGCATGTCTGTGTTACTTGGTGTCAGTGCATGTCTTTGTGACTTGGTGTCAGTGTATGTCTTTGTTACTGGGTGTCAGTGTGTGTCTGTGTTACTGGGTGTAAGTGTATGTCAAAATACTTGGTGTAAGTGTGCGCCTGTGTTACTGGGTATCAGTGTATGTCTTTGTTACTTGGTGTCAGTGTATGTCTTTGTTACTTGGTGTCAGTGTGTGTCTTTTTTACTGGGTGTCATTGTATGTCTTTGTTACTGGGTGTCAGTGTATGTCTTTGTGACTTGGTGTAAGTGTGTGTCTGTGTTACTGGGTATCAGTGTCTGTCTTTGTTAGTTGGTGTAAGTGTGTGTCTGTGTTCCTGGTTATCAGTGTATGTCTTTGTTACTTGGTGTAAGTGTGTGTCTGTGTTACTGGGTATCAGTGTATGTCTTTGTTACTTGGTGTAACTGTGTGTCTGTGTTACTGGGTATCAGTGTATGTCTTTGTTACTAGGTGTAAGTGCATGTCTTTGTTACTTTGTGTATGTGTACGTCTTTGTTACTTGGTTTAAGTGTGAGTCTGTGTTACTGGCTATCAGTGTATGTCTTTGTTACTTGGTGCAAGTGTGTGTCTGTGTTACTGGGTATCTGTGTATGTGTTTGTTACTTGGTGTAAGTGTGTGTCTGTGTTACGTGGTATCAGTGAATGTCTTTTTAACTTGGTGTCAGTGTATGTCTTTTTTACTTGGTGTCAGTGTATGTCTTTGTTACTGTGTCTCAGTTTATGTCTGTGTTACTTGGTGTCAGTGTGTGTCTTTGTTACTTGGTGTAAGTGTGTATCTGTGTGACTGGGTATCAGTGTATGTTTTTGTTACTTGGTGTCAGTGTATGTCTTTGTTACTTGGTGTAAGTGTGTGTCTGTGTTACTGGGTGTCAGTGTATGTCTTTGTTACTTGGTGTCAGTGTATGTCTGTGTTACATAGTGTCAGTGCGTGTCTTTGTTACTGGGTGTCAGTGTATGTCTTTGTTACTTGGTGTAAGTGTGTGTCTGTGTTACTGGGTCTCAATGTATGTCTTTGTTACTTGGTGTGAGTGTATGTCTTTGTTACTTGGTGTCAGTGTATGTCAAAATACTTGGTGTAAGTGTATGTCTTTGTTACTTGGTGTAATTGTCTGTCTTTGTTACTTGGTGTCAGTGTATGTCTGTGTTACTTGGTGTCAGTGAGTGTCTTTGTTACTTGGTGTAAGTGTATGTCTTTGTTACTTGGTGTCAGTGTATGTCTTTGTTACTTGGTGTCAGTGTGTGCCTGTGTTACTCGGTATCAGTGGATGTCTTTGTTACTTGGTGTCAGTGTATGTCTGTGTTACTTGGTGCAAGTGTGTGTCTGTGTTACTGGGTATTAGTGTATGTCTTTGTTACTTGGTGTGAGTGTGTGTATGTGTTACTGGGTATATGTGTATGTCTTTGTTACTTGGTCTCAGTGTATGTCTTTGTTACTTGCTGTCAGTGTATGTCTGTGTTACTATGTGTAAGTGTGTGTCTTTGTTACTTGGTGTAAGCCTATGCCTTTGTTACTTGGTGTCAGTGTATGCCTTTGTTACTTGGTGTCAGTGTGTGTCGTTGTTACTGGGTATCAGTGTATGTCTTTGCGACTTGGTATCAGTGTATGTCTTTGTGACTTGGTGTCATTGTATGTCTTTATTACTGGGTGTCAGTGTGTGTCTGTGTTACTTCGTGTCAGTGTATGTCTTTGTTACTGTGTATCAGTGGTTCTCTGTGTTACTGGGTGTCAGTGTGTGTTTGTTTGTGTTACTGGGTGTCAGTGTGTGTCTGTGTTATTGGTATCAGTGTATGTCTTTGTTACTTGGTGTAAGTGTTTGTCTGTGTTACTGGGTATCAGTGTATGTCTTTGTTACTTGGCTTAAGTGTGTGTCTATGTTATTGGGTATCAGTGTGTGTCTTTGTTACTTGGTTTAAGTGTGTGTATGTGTTACTGGGTATCAGTGTATGTCTTTGTTACTGGGTGTCAGTGTATGTCTTTTCTACTTGGTGTCAGTGTATGTCTTTGTTACTTTTTGTTAGTGGATGTCTTTGTTACTTGGTGTCAGTGCATGTCTGTGTTACTTGGTGTCAGTGCATGTCTTTGTGACTTGGTGTCAGTGTATGTCTTTGTTACTGGTTGTCAGTGTGTGTCTGTGTTACTGGGTTTCAGTTTATGTCTGTGTTACTTGGTGTAATTGTTTGTGTCTGTGTTACTGGGTATCAGTGTATGTCTCTGTTACTTGGTGTCAGTGTATGTCTTTGTTACTTGGTGTCAGTGTGTGTCTTTTTTACTGGGTGTCATTGTATGTCTTTGTTACTGGGTGTCAGTGTATGTCTTTGTGACTTGGTGTAAGTGTGTGTCTGTGTTACTGGGTAACAGTGTATGTCTTTGTTACTTGGTGTAAGTGTGTGTCTGTGTTATGGGTATCAGTGTATGTCTTTGTTACTTGGTGTAAGTGCATGTCTTTGTTACTTTGTGTCAGTGTATGTCTTTGTTATTTGGTGTAAGTGTGAGTCTGTGTTACTGGCTATCAGTGTATGTCTTTGTTACTTGGTGTAAGTGTGTGTCTGTGTTATTGGGTATCTGTGTATGTGTTTGTTACTTGGTGTAAGTGTGTGTCTGTGTTACGTGGTATCAGTGTATGTCTTTTTAACTTGGTGTCAGTGTATGTCTTTTTTACTTGGTGTCAGTGTATGTCTTTGTTACTGTGTCTCAGTTTATGTCTGTGTTACTTGGTGTCAGTGTGTGTCTTTGTTACTTGGTGTAAGTGTGTATCTGTGTGACTGGGTATCAGTGTATGTTTTTGTTACTTGGTGTCAGTGTATGTCTTTGTTACTTGGTGTAAGTGTGTGTCTGTGTTACTGGGTGTCAGTGTATGTCTTTGTTACTTGGTGTCAGTGTATGTCTGTGTTACATAGTGTCAGTGCGTGTCTTTGTTACTGGGTGTCAGTGTATGTCTTTGTTACTTGGTGTAAGCGTGTGTCTGTGTTACTGGGTCTCAATGTATGTCTTTGTTACTTGGTGTGAGTGTGTGTCTGTGTTACTGGGTATCAGTGTATGTCTTTGTTACTTGGTGTCAGTGTATGTCTTTGTTACTTGGTGTCAGTGTATGTCAAAATACTTGGTGTAAGTGTATGTCTTTGTTACTTGGTGTAATTGTCTGTCTTTGTTACTTGGTGTCAGTGTATGTCTGTGTTACTTGGTGTCAGTGTGTGTCTTTGTTACTTGGTGTAAGTGTATGTCTTTGTTACTTGGTGTCAGTGTATGTATTTGTTACTTGGTGTCAGTGTGTGCCTGTGTTACTCGGTATCAGTGGATGTCTTTGTTACTTGGTGTCAGTGTATGTCTGTGTTACTTGGTGCAAGTGTGTGTCTGTGTTACTGGGTATTAGTGTATGTCTTTATTACTTGGTGTGAGTGTGTGTATGTGTTACTGGGTATCAGTGTATATCTTTGTTACTTGGTCTCAGTGTATGTCTTTGTTACTTGCTGTCAGTGTATGTCTGAGTTACTTGGTGTAAGTGTGTGTCTTTGTTACTTGGTGTAAGCCTATGCCTTTGTTACTTGGTGTCAGTGTATGTCTTTGTTACTTGGTGTCAGTGTGTGTCGTTGTTACTGGGTATCAGTGTATGTCTTTGCGACTTGGTATCAGTGTATGTCTTTGTGACTTGTTGTCATTGTATGTCTTTATTACTGGGTGTCAGTGTGTGTCTGTGTTACTTCGTGTCAGTGTATGACTTTGTTACTGAGTATCAGTGGTTCTCTGTGTTACTGGGTGTCAGTGTGTGTTTGTTTGTGTTACTGGGTGTCAGTGTGTGTCTGTGTTACTGGGTATCAGTGTATGTCTTTGTTACTTGTTGTAAGAGTTTGTCTGTGTTACTGGGTATCAGTGTTTGTCTTTGTTACTTGGTGTCAGTGTATGTCTTTGTTACTTGGCTTAAGTGTGTGTCTATGTTATTGGGTATCAGTGTGTGTCTATGTTATTGGGTATCAGTGTGTGTATGTGTTACTGGGTATCAGTGTATGTCTTTGTTACTGGGTGTCAGTGTATGTCTTTGTGACTTGGTGTCAGTGTATGACTGTGTGACTTGGTATCAGTATCTGTCTTTGTTCATTGGTCTAAGTATGTGTCTGTGTTACTGAGTATCAGTGTATGTCTTTTCTACTTGGTGTCAGTGTATGTCTTTGTTGCTTTTTGTTAGTGGATGTCTTTGTTACTTGGTTCAGTGCATGTCTGTGTTACTTGGTGTCAGTGTTTGTCTTTGTGACTTGGCGTCAGTGTATGTCTTTGTTACTGGGTATCAGTGTATGTCTTTGTTACTTGGTGTAAGTGTGTGTCTGTGTTACTGGGGATCAGTGTATGTCTTTGTTACTTGGTGTAAGTGTATGTCTTTGTTACTTTGTGTCAGTGTATGTCTTTGTTACTTGGTGTAAGTGTGAGTCTGTGTTACTGGCTATCAGTGTATGTCTTTGTTACTTGGTGTAAGTGTGTGTCTGTGTTACTGGGTATCAGTGTATGTCATTGTTATTTGGTGTAAGTGTGTGTCTGTGTTACTGGGTATCAGTGTATGTCTTTGTTACTTGGTGTCAGTGTATGTCTATGTTACTTGTTGTAAGTGTATGTCTTTGTTACTTTGTGTCAGTGTATGTCTTTATTACTTAGTGTAAGTTTGTGTCTGTGATCCTGGGTATCAGTGTATGTCTTTGTTACTGGGTATCAATGTATGTCTTTGTTACTTGGTGTAAGTGGATGTCTTTGTTACTTGGAGTCAGTGAATGTCTTTGTGACTTGGTGTCAGTGTATGTCTTTGTTACTGGTTGTCAGTGTGTGTCTGTGTGACTGGGTATCAGTGTATGTCTTTGTTACTTGGTGTAAGTGTGTGTCTGTGTTACTGGGTATCAGTGTTTGTCTTTGTTTCTTGGTGTAAGTGTATGTCTTTGTTACTTTGTGTCAGTGTATGTCTTTATTACTTAGTGTAAGTGTGTGTCTGTGTTACTGGGTATCAGAGTATGTCTCTGTTACTTGGTGGGAGTGTGTGTCTGTGTTACTGGGTATCAGTGTCTGTCTTTGTTACTTGGTGTCAGTGTATGCCTGTGTTACTTGGTGTCAGTGTGTGTCTGTGTTACTGGGTATCAGTGTATGTCTTTGTTACTTGGTGTAAGTGTGTGTCTGTGTTACTGGGTATCAGTGTATGTCTTTGTTACTTGGTGTCAGTGTATGTCTTTGTTACTTGATGTAAGTGTATGTCTTTGTTAGTTTGTGTCAGTGTATGTCTTTATTACTTAGTGTAAGTGTATGTCTGTGTTACTGGGTATCAGTGTATGTCTTTGTTACTTGGTGTAAGTGTGCGTCTGTGTTACTGGGTATCAGAGTTTGTCTTTGTTACTTGGTATCAGTGCATGTCTTTGTGAATTGGTGTCAGTGTAAGTCTTTGTTACTGGGTGTCAGGGCGTGTCTGTGTTACTGGGTATCAGTGTATGTCTTTGTTACTGGGTGTCAGTGTATGTCTTTGTGACTTGGTGTAAGGGTGTGTCTGTGTTACTGGGTATCAGTGTCTGTCTTTGTTACTTGGTGTAAGTGTGTGTCTTTGTTCCTGGGTGTCAGTGTATGTCCGTGTTAGTTGGTGTCAGTGTATGTCTTTGTGACTTGCTGTCAATGTATGTCTTTGTTACTGGGTATCAATGTATGTCTTTTTTTACTTGGTGTAAGTGGATGTCTTTGTTACTGGGTATCTTTGTATGCCTTTGTTACTTGGTTTCAGTGTATGTCTTTTTTACTTGGTGTAAGTGTATGTCTTTGTTAACTGGTGTCAGTGTATGTCTTTGTTACTTGGTGTAAGTGTGTGTCTGTGTTACTGGGTATCAGTGTATGTCTTTGTTACTTGGTGTCTGTGTGTGTCTGTGTTACTTGGTGTCAGTGTATGTCTTTGTTACTTGGTGTCAGTGTATGTCTTTTTTACTTGGTGTAAGTGTATGTCTTTGTTAATTGGTATCAGTGTTTGTCTTTGTTACTTGGTGTTAGTGTGTGTCTGTGTTACTGGGGATCAGTGTATGTCTTTGTTACTTGGTGTCAGTGTATGTCTTTGTTACTTGGTATCCGTGTATGTCCTTGTTACTTGGTGCAAGTGTGTGTCTGTGTTACTGGGTATCAGTGTCTGTCTTTGTTACTTGGTTTAAGTGTGTGTCTGTCTTCCTCGGTATCAGTGTATGTCTTTGTTACTTGGTGTAAGTGTGTGTCTGTGTTACTGGGTATCAGTGTATGTCTTTGTTACTTGGTGTCAGTGTGTGTCTTTGTTACTTGGTGTCAGTGCATGACTTTGTGACTTGGTGACAGTGTATGTCTTTGTTACTGGGTGTCAGTGTATGTCTTTGTTAATTGGTGACAGTGTGTGTATGTGTTAGACTTTGTTACTTGGTGTCAGTGTGTCAGTGTAACTGGGTATCAGTGTATGTCTTTGTTACTAGGTGTAAGTGTGTGTCTGTGTTAATGGGTATCAGTGTTTGTCTTTGTTACTTGTTGTCAGTGTATGTCTTTTTACTTGGTGTAAGTGTATGTCTTTGTTACTTGGTGCCAGTGTATGTATTTGTTGCTTGGTGTATGCGTGTGTCTGTGTTACTGGGTATCAGTGTATGTCTTTGTTACTTGGTGTCAGTGTGTGTCTTTGTTACTGGGTGTCAGTGCATGTCTTTGTGATTTGGTGTAAGTTTGTGTCTGTGTTACTCGCTTTAAGTGCCTATCTTTGTTACTTGGTGTAAGTGTTTCTCTGTGTTACTGGGTGTCAGTGTGTATCTGTGTTCCTGGGTGTCAGTGTATGTCTTTGTTACTTGGTGTCAGTGTCTGTCTGTGTCAGTTGGTGTAAGTTTGTGTCTGTGTTATTGGGTATCAGTGTATGTCTTTGTGACTTGGTGTAAGTGTATGTCTTTGTGACTTGGTGTCATTGTATGTCCTTGTTACTGGGTGTCAGTGCGTGTCTGTGTTACTGGGTATCAGTGTATGTCTTTGTTACTGGGTGTCAGTGCGTGTCTGTGTTACTGGGTATCAATGTATGTCTTTGTTAATGGGTATCAATGTATGTCTTTGTTACTTGATGTAAGTGGATGTCTTTGTTACTTGGTGTAAGTGTATGTCTTTGTTACTTTGTGTCAGTGTATGTCTTTATTACTTAGTGTAAGTGTGTGTCTGTGTTACTGGGTATCAGTGTATGTCTTTGTTACTTGGTGTAACTGTGTGTCTGTGTTGATGGGTATCAGTGTATGTCTTTGTTACTTGGTGTCAGTGTATGTCTGTGTTACTTAGTGTAAGTGGATGTCTTTGTTACTTGGTGTCAGCGTATGTCTGTGTTACTTGGTGTAAGTGTATGTATTGGTTACTGGGTATCTTTGTATGTCTTTGTTCCTTGGTGTAAGTGTGTGTCTGTGTTACTGGGTATCTGTGTATGCCTTTGTTACTTGGTGTCAGTGTATGTCTTTGTTACTTGGTGTAAGTGTATGTCTTTGTTACTTTGTGTCAGTGTATGTCTTTGTTACTTGGTGTAAGTGTGTGTCTGTGTTACTGGGTATCAGTGTATGTCTTTGTTACTTGGAGTCTGTGTGTGTCTGTGTTACTTGGTGTAAGTGTGTGTCAGTGTAACTGGGTATCAGTGTATGTCTTTGTTACTTGGTGTCAGTGTGTGTCTGTGTTACTGGGTATCAGTGTATGTCTTTGTTACTTGGTGTCAGTGTATGTCTTTTTTACTTGGTATCAGTGTATGTCCTTGTTACTTGGTGCAAGTGTGTGTCTGTGTTACTGGATATCAGTGTCTGTCTTTGTTACTTGGTGTAAGTGTGTGTCTGTGTTCCTCGGTATCATTGTATGTCTTTGTTACTTGGTGTAAGTGTGTGTCTGTGTTACTTGGTATCAGTGTATGTCTTTGTTACTTGGTGTCAGTGTGTGTCTTTGTTACTGGGTGTCAGAGCATGTCTTTGTGACTTGATGTCAGTGTATGTCTTTGTTACTAGGTGTCAGTGTATGTCTGTGTTACTTGGTGACAGTGTGTGTATGTGTTAGACTTTGTTACTTGGTGTCAGTGAGTGTCAATGTAACTGGGTATCAGTGTATGTCTTTGTTACTTGGTGTAAATGTGTGTCTGTGTTACTGGGTATCAGTGTTTGTCTTTGTTACTTGGTGTCAGCGTATGTATTTTTTACTTGGTGTAAGTGTATGTCTTTGTTACTTGGTGTCAGTGTAAGTCTTTGTTACTTGGTCTATGCGTGTGTCTGTGTTACTGGGTATCAGTGTATGTCTTTTTTAATTGGTGTCAGTGTATGTCTTTGTTACTTGGTGCAAGTGTGTGTCTGTGTTACTGGGTATCAGTGTATGTCTTTGTTACTTGATGTCAGTGTGTGTCTTTGTTACTGGGTGTCATTGCATGCCTTTGTTACTTGGTGTAAGTTTGTCTCTGTGTTACTCGGTATCAGTGCCTGTCTTTGTTACTTGGTGTAAGTGTTTCTCTGTGTTACTGGGTGTCAGTGCGTGTCTGTGTTACTGGGTATCAGTGTATGTCTTTGTTACTGGGTGTCAGTGCGTGTCTGTGTTACTGGATGTCAATGTATGTCTTTGTTACTGGGTATCAATGTATGTCTTTGTTACTTGGTGTAAGTGGATGTCGTTGTTACTTGGTGTCAGCGTATGTCTGTGTTACTTGGTATAAGTGTATGTCTTTGTTACTTGGTGGAAGTGTATGTCTGTTACTTGGTGTCAGTGTTTGTCTTTGTTACTTGGTGTAAGTATGTGTCTGTGTTACTGGGTATCAGTGTATGCCTTTGTTACTTGGTGTCAGTGTATGTCTTTGTTACTTGGTGTCAGTGTATGTCTTTTTTACTTGGTATCAGGGTATGTCCTTGTTACTTGGTGCAAGTGTGTGTCTGTGTTACTGGGTATCAGTGTCTGTCTTTGTTACTTGGTGTAAGTGTGTGTCTGTGTTCCTCGGTATCAGCTTATGTCTTTGTTACTTGGTGTAAGTGTGTGTCTGTGTTACTGTGTATCAGTGTATGTCTTTGTTACTTGGAGTCAGTGTATGTCTTTGTTACTGGGTGTCAGTGTATGTCTTTGTTACTTGGTGACAGTGTGTGTATGTGTTAGAATTTGTTACTTGGTGTCAGTGTGCGTCAGTGCAACTGGGTATCAGTGTATGTCTTTGTTACTTGGTGTAAGTGTGTGTCTGTGTTACTGGGTATCAGTGTTTGTCTTTGTTACTTGGTGTCAGTGTATGTCTTTTTTAGTTGGTGTAAGTGTATGTCTTTGTTACTTGGTGTCAGTGTATGTCTTTGTTACTTGGTGTATGCGTGTGTCTTTGTTACTGGGTATCAGTGTATGTCTTTTTTAATTGGTGTCAGTGTATGTCTTTGTTACTTGGTGTAAGTGTGTGTCTGTGTTACTGGGTATCAGTGTATGTCTTTGTTACTTGGTGTCAGTGTGTGTCTTTGTTATTGGGTGGCAGTGCATGTCTTTGTGACTTGGTGTCAGTGTATTTCTTTGTTACTGGGTGTCAGCGTATGTCTTTGTTACTTGGTGACAGTGTGTGTATGTGTTAGACTTTGTTACTTGGTGTCAATGTGTGTCAGTGTAACTGGGTATCAGTGTATGTCTTTGTTACTTGGTGTAAGTGTGTGTCTGTGTTACTGGGTATCAGTGTTTGTCTTTGTTACTTGGTGTCAGAGTATGTCTTTTTTTCTTGGTGTAAGTGTATGTCTTTGTTACTTGGTGTCAGTGTATGTCTTTGTTACTTGGTGTCAGTGTGTGACTGTGTTACTGGGGGTCAGTGTATGTCTTTTTTAATTCGTGTCAGTGTATGCCTTTGTGACTTGGTTTAAGGGTGTGTCTGTGTTACTGTGTATCAGTGTCTGTCTTTGTTACTTGGTGTCAGTGTATGTCTTTGTGACTTGGTGTCAGGGTATGTCTTTGTTAATGGGTGTCAGTGTATGTCTTTGTTACTGGGTGTCAGTGCGTGTCTGTGTTACTGGATATCAATGTATGTCTTTGTTACTGGGTATCAATGTACGTCTTTGTTACTTGGTGTAAGTGGATGTCTTTGTTACTTGGTGTCAGCGTATGTCTGTGTTACTTGGTGTAAGTATGTGTCTGTGTTACTGGGTATCAGTGTATGCCTTTGTTACTTGGTGTCAGTGTATGTCTTTGTTACTTGGTGTCAGTGTATGTCTTTTTTACTTGGCATCAGTGTCTGTCCTTGCTACTTGGTGCAAGTGTGTGTCTGCGTTACTGGGTATCAGTGTCTGTCTTTGTTACTTGGTGTAAGTGTCTTTCTTTGTTACTTGGTGTCAGTGCATGTCTTTTTTACTTGGCATCAGTGTATGTCCTTGTGACTTGGTGCAAGTGTGCGTCTGCGTTACTGGGTATCAGTGTATGTCTTTGTTACTTGGTGTCAGTGTGTGACTTTGTTACTGGGTGTCAGTGCGTGTCTGTGTTAATGGGTATCAGTGCATGTCTTTGTTACTGGGTGTCAGTGCGTGTCTGTGTTACTGGGTATCAATGTATGTCTTTGTTAATGGGTATCAATGTATGTCTTTGTTACTTAGTGTAAGTGGATGTATTTGATACTTGGTGTCAGCGTATGTCTGTGTTACCTTGTGTAAGTGTATGTCTTGGTTACTGGGTATCTTTGTATGTCTTTGTTCCTTGGTGTAATTGTGTGTCTGTGTTACTGGGTATCTGTGTATGCCTTTGTTACTTGGTGTCAGTGTATGTCTTTGTTACTTGGTGTAAGTGTATGTCTTTGTTACTTGATGTCAGTGTATGTCTTTGTTACTTGGGGTAAGTGTGTGTCTGTGTTACTGGGTATCAATGTATGTCTTTGTTACTTGGTGTCTGTGTGTGTCTGTGTTACTTGGTGTAAGTGTGTGTCAGTGTAACTGGGTATCAGTGTATGTCTTTGTTACTTGGTGTCAGTGTGTGTCTGTGTTACTGGGTATCAGTGTATGTCTTTGTTACTTGGTGTCAGTGTGTGTCTGTGTTACTGGGTATCAGTGTATGTCTTTTTTACTTGGTATCAGTGTATGTCCTTGTTACTTGGTGCAAGTGTGTGTCTGTGTTCCTCGGTATCATTGTATGTCTTTGTTACTTGGTGTAAGTGTGTGTCTGTGTTACTGGGTATCAGTGTATGTCTTTGTTACTTGGTGTCAGTGTGTGTCTTTGTTACTTGGTGTAAGTGTGTGTCTGTGTTCCTCGGTATCATTGTATGTCTTTGTTACTTGGTGTAAGTGTGTGTCTTTGTTACTTGGTGTAAGTGTGTGTCTGTGTTACTGTGTATCAGTGTATGTCTTTGTTACTTGGTGTCAGTGTGTGTCTTTGTTACTTGGTGTCAGTGCATGTCTTTGTGACTTGATGTCAGCGTATGTCTTTGTTACTAGGTGTAAGTGTATGTCTTTGTTGCTTGGTGACAGTGTGTGTATGTGTTAGACTTTGTTACTTGGTGTCAGTGTGTGTCAGTGTATCTGGGTATCAGTGTATGTCTTTGTTACTTGGTGTAAGTGTGTGTCTGCGTTACTGGGTATCAGTGTTTGTCTTTGTTACTTGGTGTTAGTATATGTCTTTTTTACTTGGTGTAAGTGTATGTCTTTGTTACTTGGTGTCAGTGTATGTCTTTGTTACTTGGTGTATGCGTGTGTCTGTGTTACTGGGTATCAGTGTATGTCTTTTTTAATTGGTGTCAGTGTATGTCTTTGTTACTTGGTGTAAGTGTGTGTCTGTGTTACTGGGTATCAGTGTATGTCTTTGTTACTTGGTGTCAGTGTGTGTCTTTGTTACTGGGTGTCAGTGCACGTCTTTGTGACTTGGTGTCAGTGTATGTCTTTGTTACTTGGTGTACGTGTTTCTCTGTGTTACTGGGTGTCAGTGTGTATCTGTAATCCTGGGTGTCAGTGTATGTCTTTGTTACTTGGTGACAGTGTATGTCTGTGTTAGTTGGTGTAAGTTTGTGTCTGTATTATTGGGTATCAGTGTATGTCTTTGTTACTTGGTGTAAGTGTATGACTTTGTGACTTGGTGTCAGTGTATGTCTTTGTTACTGGGTGTCAGTGCGTGTCTGTGTTACTGGGTATCAGTGTATGTCTTTGTTACTGGGTGTCAGTGCGTGTCTGTGTTACTGGGTATCAATGTATGTCTTCGTTAATGGGTATCAATGTATGTCTTTGTTACTTGGTGCAAGTGGATGTCTTTGTTACTTGGTGTCAGCGTATGTCTGTGTTACTTGGTGTAAGTGTATGTCTTGGTTACTGGGTATCTTTGTATGTCTTTGTTCCTTGGTGTAAGTGTGTTTCTGTGTTACTGGGTATCAGTGTATGCCTTTTTTACTTGGTGTCAGTGTATGTCTTTGTTACTTGGTGTAAGTGTATGTCTTTGTTACTTGGTGTCAGTGTATGTCTTTGTTACTTGGTGTAAGTGTGTGTCTGTGTTACTGGGTATCAGTGTATGTCTTTGTTACTTGGTGTCTGTGTGAGTCTGTGTTAATTGGTGTAAGTGTGTGTCAGCGTAACTGGGTATCAGTGTATGTCTTTGTTACTTGGAGTAAGTGTGTGTCTGTGTTACTGGGTATCAGTGTATGTCTTTGCTACTTGGTGTCAGTGTTTGTATTTTTTACTTGGTGTAAGTGTACGTCTTTGTTACTTGGTGTCAGTGTATGCCTTTGTTACTTGGTGTAAGTGTGTGTCTGTGTTACTGGGTATCAGTGTATGTTTTTGTTAATTGGTGTCAGTGTATGTCTTTGTTACTTGGTGTAAGTGTGTGTCTGTGTTACTTGGTGTAAGTGTGTGTCAGTGTAACTGGGTATCTGTGCATGGCTTTGCTACTTGGTGTAAGTGTGTGTCTTTGTTACTTGGTGTCAGTGTGTGTCTTTGTTACTGGGTGTCAGTGCATGTCTTTGTTACTTGGTGACAGTGTGTGTATGTGTTAGACTTTGTTACTTGGTGTCAGTGTGTGTCAGTGTAACTGGGTATCAGTGTATGTCTTTGTTACTTGGTGTAAGTATGTTTCTGTGTTACTGGGTATCAGTGTATGTCTTTGATACTTGGTGTCTGTGTGTGTCTGTGTTACTTGGTGTAAGTGTGTGTCAGTGTAACTGGGTATCTGTGCATGGCTTTGCTACTTGGTGTAAGTGTGTGTCTTTGTTACTTGGTGTCAGTGTGTGTCTTTGTTACTGGGTGTCAGTGCATGTCTTTGTGACTTGGTGTCAGTGTATGTCTCTGTTACTGGGTGTCAGTGAATGTCTTTGTTACTTGGTGACAGTGTGTGTATGTGTTAGACTTTGTTACTTGGTGTCAGTGTGTGTCAGTGTAACTGGGTATCAGTGTATGTCTTTGTTACTTGGTGTAAGTGTGTGTCTGTGTTACTGGGTATCAGTGTTTGTCTTTGTTACTTGGTGTCAGTGTATGTCTTTTTTACTTAGTGTTAGTGTATGTCTTTGTTGCTTGGTGTCAGTGTATGTCTTTGTTACTTTGTGTCAGTGTATGCCTTTGTGACTTGGTTTAAGGGTGTGTCTGTGTTACTGTGTATCAGTGTCTGTCTTTGTTACTTGTTGTCAGTGTATGTCTTTGTGACTTGGTGTCAGGGTATGTCTTTGTTCATGGGTGTCAGTGCGTGTCTGTGTTACTGGGTATCAGTGTATGTATTTGTTACTGGGTGTCAGTGCGTGTCTGTGTTACTGGATATCAATGTATGTCTTTGTTACTGGGTATCAATGTCCGTCTTTGTTACTTGGTGTAAGTGGATGTCTTTGTTACTTGGTGTCAGCGTATGTCTGTGTTACTTGGTATAAGTGTATGTCTTGGTTACTGGGTATCTTTGTATGTCTTTGTTACTTGGTGTAAGTGTGTGTCTGTGTTACTGGGTATCAGTGTATGCCTTTGTGACTTGGTGTCTGTGTATGTCTTTGTTACTTGGTGTCAGTGTATGTCTTTGTTACTTGGTGTCAGTGTCTGTCTTTGTTACTTGGTGTAAGTATGTGTCTGTGTTACTGGGTATCAGTGTATGCCTTTGTTACTTGGTGTCAGTGTATGTCTTTGTTACTTGGTGTCAGTGTATGTCTTTTTTACTTGGCATCAGTGTATGTCCTTGTTACTTGGTGCAAGTGTGTATCTGCGTTACTGGGTATCAGTGTCTGTCTTTGTTACTTGGTGTAAGTGTCTGTCTTTGTTACTTGGTGTCAGTGTATGTCTTTTTTACTTGGCATCAGTGTATGTCCTTGTTACATGGTGCAAGTGTGTGTTTGTGTTACTGGGTATCAGTGTACATCTTTGTTACTTGGTGTCAGTGTGTGTCTTTGTTACTGGGTGTCAGTGCGTGTCTGTGTTACTGGGTATCAGTGTATGTATTTGTTACTGGGTGTGAGTGCGTGTCTGTGTTACTGGGTATCAATGTATGTCTTTGTTAATGGGTATCAATGTATGTCTTTGTTACTTAGTGTAAGTGGATGTCTTTGTTCCTTGGTGTAAGTGTGTGTCTGTGTTACTGGGTATCTGTGTATGCCTTTGTTACTTGGTGTCAGTGTATGTCTTTGTTACTTGGTGTAAGTGTATGTCTTTGTTACTTGGTGTCAGTGTATGTCTTTGTTACTTGGTGTCAGTGTGTGTCTGTGTTACTGGTTATCAGAGTATGTCTTTGTTACTTGGTGTCAGTGTATGTCTTTTTTACTTGGTATCAGTGTATGTCCTTGTTACTTGGTGCAAGTGTGTGTCTGTGTTCCTCGGTATCATTGTATGTCTTTGTTACTTGGTGTAAGTGTGTGTCTGTGTTACTGGGTATCAGTGTATGTCTTTGTTACTTGGTGTCAGTATGTGTCTTTGTTACTTGGTGTAAGTGTGTGTCTGTGTTCCTCGGTATCATTGTATGTCTTTGTTACTTGGTGTAAGTGTGTGTCTGTGTTACTGGGTATCAGTGTATGTCTTTGTTACTTGGTGTCAGTGTGTGTCTTTGTTACTTGGTGTCAGTGCATGTCTTTGTGACTTGATGTCAGTGTATGTCTTTGTTACTAGGTTTCAGTGTATGTCTTTGTTGCTTGGTGACAGTGTGTGTATGTGTTAGACTTTGTTACTTGGTGTCAGTGTGTGTCAGTGTAACTGGGTATCAGTGTATGTCTTTGTTACTTGGTGTAAGTGTGTGTCTGTGTTACTGGGTATCAGTGTTTGTCTTTGTTACTTGGTGTCAGTATATGTCTTTTTTACTTGGTGTAAGTTTATGTCTTTGTTACTTGGTGTCAGTGTATGTCTTTGTTACTTGGTGTATGCGTGTGTCTGTGTTACTGGGTATCAGTGTGTGTGTTTTTTAATTGGTGTCAGTGTATGTCTTTGTTACTTGGTGTAAGTGTGTGTCTGTGTTACTGGGTATCAGTGTATGTCTTTGTTACTTGGTGTCAGTGTGTGTCTTTGTTACTGGGTGTCAGTGCATGTCTTTGTGACTTGGTGTAAGTTTGTCTCTGTGTTACGCGGTATCAGTGCCTGTCTTTGTTACTTGGTGTACGTGTTTCCCTGTGTTACTGGGTGTCAGTGTGTATCTGTAATCCTGGGTGTCAGTGTATGTCTTTGTTACTTGGTGTCAGTGTATGTCTGTGTTAGTTGGTGTATGTTTGTGTCTGTGTTATTGGGTATCAGTGTATGTCTTTGTGACTTGGTGTAAGTGTATGACTTTGTGACTTGGTGTCAGTGTATGACTTTGTTACTGGGTGTCAGTGCGTGTCTGTGTTACTGGGTATCAGTGTATGTCTTTGTTACTGGGTGTCAGTGCGTGTCTGTGTTACTGGGTATCAATGTATGTCTTCGTTAATGGGTATCAATGTATGTCTTTGTTACTTGGTGTAAGTGGATGTCTTTGTTACTTGGTGTCAGCGTATGTCTGTGTTACTTGGTGTAAGTGTATGTCTTGGTTACTGGGTATCTTTGTATGTCTTTGTTCCTTGGTGTAAGTGTGTTTCTGTGTTACTGGGTATCAGTGTCTGCCTTTTTTACTTGGTGTCAGTGTATGTCTTTGTTACTTGGTGTAAGTGTATGTCTTTGTTACTTGGTGTCAGTGTATGTCTTTGTTACTTGGTGTAAGTGTGTGTCCGTATTACTGGGTATCAGTGTATGTCTTTGTTACTTGGTGTCTGTGTGTGTCTGTGTTAATTGGTGTAAGTGTGTGTCAGCGTAACTGGGTATCAGTGTCTGTCTTTGTTACTTGGAGTAAGTGTGTGTCTGTGTTACTGGGTGTCTGTGTATGTCATTGTTACTTGGTGTAAGTGTGTGTCTGTGTTACTGGGTATCACTGTATGTCTTTGTTACTTTTTGTAAGTGTATGCCTTTGTTACTTCGTGTCAGTGTATGTCTTTGTTACTGGGTGTCAGTGCGTTTCTGTATTACTGGGTGTCTGTCTATGTCATTGTTACATGGTGTAAGTGTGTGTCTGTGTTACTGGGTATCACTGTATGTCTTTGTTACTTGGTGTAAGTGTATGTCTTTGTTACTTTGTGTCAGTGTATGTCTTTATTACTTAGTGTAAGTTTGTGTCTGTGTTACTGGGTATCAGTATATGTCTTTGTTACTTGGTGTAAGTGTGTGTCTGTGTTACTGGGTATCAGTGTATGTCTTTGCTACTTGGTGTCAGTGTTTGTATTTTTTACTTGGTGTAAGTGTATGTCTTTGTTACTTGGTGTCAGTGTATGCCTTTGTTACTTGGTGTCAGTGTGTGTCTGTGTTACTGGGTATCAGTGTATGTTTTTGTTAATTGTTGTCAGTGTATGTCTTTGTTACTTGGTGTAAGTGTGTGTCTGTGTTACTGGTTATCAGTGTATGTCTTTGTTACTTGGTGTCATTGTGTGTCTGTGTTACGGGGTATCAGTGTATGTCTTTGTTACTTGGTATCAGTGTATGCCTTTGTTACTTGGTGTCAGTGTATGTCTTTGTGACTTTGTGTCAGTGCATGTCTTTATTACTTTGTGTAAGTTTGTGTCTGTGTTACTGTGTATCAGTGTATGTCTTTGTTACTTGGTGTAAGTGTGTGTCTGTGTTACTGGGTATCAGTGTATGTCTTTGTTACTTGGTGTCATTGTATTTCTTTGTTATATGGTCTCAGTGTATGTCTTTGTGACTTGGTGTCAGTGTATGCCTTTGTTACTGATTGTCAGTGCGTGTCTGCGTTACTGGGTATCAGTGTATGTCTTTCTTACTGGGTGTCAGTGTATGCCTTTGTGACTTGGTTTAAGGGTGTGTCTGTGTTACTGTGTATAAGTGTCTGTCTTTGTTACTTGGTGTCAGTGTATGTCTTTGTGACTTGGTGTCAGGGTCTGTCTTTGTTAATGGGTGTCAGTGCGTGTCTGTGTTACTGGGTATCAGAGTATGTCTTTGTTACTGGGTGTCAGTACGTGTCTGTGTGACTTTATATCAATGTATGTCTTTGTTACTGGGTATCAATGTATGTCTTTGTTACTTGGTGTAAGTGGATGTCTTTGTTACTTGGTGTCAGCGTATGTCTGTGTTACTTGGTATAAGTGTATGTCTTGGTTACTGGGTATCTTTGTAAGTCTTTGTTACTTGGTGTAAGGGTGTGTCTGTGTTACTGGGTATCAGTGTATGCCTTTGTTACTTGGTGTCAGTGTATGTCTTTGTTACTTGGAGTAAGTGTATGTCAGTGTAACTGGGTATCTGTGCATATCTTTGCTACTTGGTGTAAGTGTGTGTCTTTGTTACTGGGTATCAGTGTATGTCTTTGTTACTTGGTGTCAGTGTATGTCTTTGTTACTTGGTGTCAGTGTTTGTATTTTTTACTTGGTGTAAGTGTATGTCTTTGTTACTTGGTGTCAGTGTATGCCTTTGTTACTTGGTGTCAGTGTGTGTCTGTGTTACTGGGTATCAGTGTATGTCTTTGTTAATTGGTGTCAGTGTATGTCTTTGTTACTTGGTGCAAGTGTGTGTCTGTGTTCCTGGTTATCAGTGTATGTCTTTGTTACTTGGTGCCATTGTGTGTCTGTGTTACTGGGTATCAGTGTATGTCTTTGATACTTGGTGTCTGTGTGTGTCTGTGTTACTTGGTGTAAGTGTGTGTCAGTGTAACTGGGTATCTGTGTATGTCTTTGTTACTTGGTGTAAGTGTGTGTCTGTGTTACTGGGTATCAGTGTATGTCTTTGTTACTTGGCGTCAGTGTATGTCTTTGTTACTTGGTGTCAGTGTATGTCTTTTTTACTTGGTGTAAGTGTATGTCTTTGTTACTTGGTGTCAGTGTATGACTTTGTTACTTGGTGTAAGTGTGTGTCTGTGTTACTGGGTATCTGTGTATGTCTTTGTTACTTGATGTAAGTGTGTTTCTGTGTTACTGGTTATCAGTGTATGTCATTTTTACTTGGTGTAAGTGTGTGTCTGTGTTACTTGGTATCAGTGTATGTCTTTGTTACTTGGCGTCAGTGTATGTCTTAGTTACTTTGTGTCAGTGTATGTATTTATTACTTATTGTAAGTGTGTGTCTGTGTTACTGGGTATCAGTGTCTGTGTTTGTTACTTGGTGTTCGTGTGTGTCTGTGTTACTGGGTATCAGTGTATGTCTTTGTTACTTGGTGTCAGTGTATTTCTTTGTTACTTGGTGTCAGTGTATGTCTTTGTGACGTGGTGTCAGTGTATGTCTTTGTTACTGGGTGTCAGTGCTTGTCTGTGTTACTGGGTATCAGTGTATGTCTTTGTTACTGGGTGTCAGTGTATGTCTTTGCGACTTGGTTTAAGGGTGTGTCTGTGTTACTGGGTATCAGTGTCTGTCTTTGTTACTTGGTGTAAGTGTGTGTCTGTGTTAGTTGGTGTAAGTATGTGCCTGTGTTCCTGGGTATCAGTGTATGCCTTTGTTACTTTGTGTAAGCGTGTGTCTGTGTTACTGGGTATCAGTGTATGTCTTTGTTACTTGGTGTCAGTGTATGTCTTTGTTACTTGGTGTAAGTGCATGTCTGTGTTACTTGGAGTAAGTGTATGTCTTTGTTACTTGGTGTCAGTGTATGTCTTTGTTACTTGGTGTAAGTGTATGTCTTTGATACTTGGTGTCAGTGTATGTCTTTGTTACTTGCTGGAAGTGTATGTCTTGGTTACTTGATGTCAGTGTATGTCTTTGATACTTGGTGTAAGCATGTGTCTTTCTTACTTGGTGTAAGTGCATGTCTTTGTTATTTGGTGTCAGTGTATGTCTGTGTTACTTGGTGTAAGTGTGTGACTTTGTTAGTTGGTGTATGTGTATGTCTTTGTTACTTGGTGTCAGTGTATGTCTTTGTTACTTGGTGTAAGTGTGTGTCTGTGTTACTGGGTATCAGTGTATGTCTTTGTCAGTTGGTTTCTGTGCATGTCTGTGATACTTGGTGTAAGTGTGTCTGTGTTACTGGGTATCAGTGTATGCCTTTGTTACTTGGTGTAAGTGTGTGTCTGTGTTACTGGGTATCAGTGTATGTCTTTGTTACTTGGTGTCAGTGTATGTCTTTGTTACTAGGTGTAAGTGTATGTCTTTGTTACTTGGTGTCAGTGGATGTGTTTGTTACTTCGTGTAAGTCTTTGTCTGTGTTACTGGGTATCAGTGTATGTCTTTGTCAGTTGGTTTCTGTGCATGTCTGTGATACTTGGTGTAAGTGTGTCTGTGTTACTGGGTATCAGTGTATGCCTTTGTTACTTGGTGTAAGTGTGTGTCTGTGTTACTGGGTATCAGTGTATGTCTTTGTTACTTGGTGTCAGTGTATGTCTTTGTTACTAGGTGTAAGTGTATGTCTTTGTTACTTGGTGTCAGTGGATGTGTTTGTTACTTCGTGTAAGTGTTTGTCTGTGTTACTGGGTATCAGTGTATGTCTTTGTTACTTGGTGTCAGTGTATGTCTTTTTTACTTGGTGTAAGTGTATGTCTTTGTTAATTGGTGTCAGTGAATGTCTTTGTTACTTGGTGTCAGTGTATGTCTTTTTTACTTGGTGTAAGTGTATGTCTTTGTTACTTGGTGTCAGTGTATGCCTTTGTTACTTGGTGTAAGTGTGTGTCTATGTTACTGGGTATCAGTGTATGTCTTTGTTAATTGGTGTCAGTGTATGTCTTTGTTACTTGATGTAAGTGTGTGTCTGTGTTACTTGTTATCAGTGTATGTCTTTGTTACTTGGTGTCAATGTGTGTCTGTGTTACTGGATATCATTGTATGTCCTTTGACTTGGTGTCAGTGTTTCTCTTTGTTACTGGGTGTCAGTGCGTGTCTGTGTCACTGGGTGTCTGTGTATGTCATTGTTACTTGGTGTAAGTGCGTGTCTGTGTTACTGGATATCAGTGTATGTCTTTGTTACTTGGTGTCAGTGTATGTCTTTCTTACTTGGTGTCAGTGTATGTCTTAGTTACTTTGTGTCAGTGTATGTATTTATTACTTATTGTAAGTGTGTGTCTGTGTTACTGGGTATCAGTGTCTGTCTTTGTTACTTGTTGTTCGTGTGTGTCTGTGTTACTGGGTATCAGTGTATGTCTTTGTTACTTGGTGTCAGTGTATTTCTTTGTTACTTGGTGTCAGTGTATGTCTTTGTGACGTGGTGTCAGTGTATGTCTTTGTTACTGGGTGTCAATGCTTGTCTGTGTTACTGGGTATCAGTGTATGTCTTTGTTACTGGGTGTCAGTGTATGTCTTTGCGACTTGGTTTAAGGGTGTGTCTGTGTTACTGGGTATCAGTGTCTGTCTTTGTTACTTGGTGTAAGTGTGTGTCTGTGTTAGTTGGTGTAAGTATGTGCCTGTGTTCCTGGGTATCAGTGTATGCCTTTGTTACTTTGTGTAAGCGTGTGTCTGTGTTACTGGGTATCAGTGTATGTCTTTGTTACTTGGTGTCAGTGTATGTCTTTGTTACTTGGTGTAAGTGCATGTCTGTGTTACTTGGAGTAAGTGTATGTCTTTGTTACTTGGTGTCAGTGTATGTCTTTGTTACTTGGTGTAAGTGTATGTCTTTGATACTTGGTGTCAGTGTATGTCTTTGTTACTTGCTGGAAGTGTATGTCTTGGTTACTTGATGTCAGTGTATGTCTTTGATACTTGGTGTAAGCGTGTGTCTTTCTTACTTGGTGTAAGTGCATGTCTTTGTTATTTGGTGTCAGTGTATGTCTGTGTTACTTGGTGTAAGTGTGTGACTTTGTTAGTTGGTGTATGTGTATGTCTTTGTTACTTGGTGTCAGTGTATGTCTTTGTTACTTGGTGTAAGTGTGTGTCTGTGTTACTGGGTATCAGTGTATGTCTTTGTCAGTTGGTTTCTGTGCATGTCAGTGATACTTGGTCTAAATGTGTCTGAGTTACTGGGTATCAGTGTATGCCTTTGTTACTTGGTGTAAGTGTGTGTCTGTGTTACTGGGTATCAGTGTATGTCTTTGTTACTTGGTGTCAGTGTATGTCTTTGTTACTAGGTGTAAGTGTATGTCTTTGTTACTTGGTGTCAGTGGATGTGTTTGTTACTTCGTGTAAGTCTTTGTCTGTGTTACTGGGTATCAGTGTATGTCTTTGTCAGTTGGTTTCTGTGCATGTCTGTGATACTTGGTGTAAGTGTGTCTGTGTTACTGGGTATCAGTGTATGCCTTTGTTACTTGGTGTAAGTGTGTGTCTGTGTTACTGGGTATCAGTGTATGTCTTTGTTACTTGGTGTCAGTGTATGTCTTTGTTACTAGGTGTAAGTGTATGTCTTTGTTACTTGGTGTCAGTGGATGTGTTTGTTACTTCGTGTAAGTGTTTGTCTGTGTTACTGGGTATCTGTGTATGTCTTTGTTAATTGCTGTCAGTGTATGTCATTGTTACTTGGTGTCTGTGTATGTCTGTGTTACTTGGTGTAAGTGTGTGTCTGTGTTACTGGGTATCAGTGTATGTCTTTGTCAGTTGGTTTCTGTGCATGTCTGTGATACTTGGTGTAAGTGTGTCTGTGTTACTGGGTATCAGTGTATGCCTTTGTTACTTGGTGTCAGTGTATGTCTGTGTTATTTGGTGTAAGTTTATGTCTTTGTTACTTGGTGTAAGGGTGTGGCTGTGTTACTGGGTATCAGTGTATGTCTTTGTTACTTAGTGTCAGTGTGTGTCTTAGATACTTGGTGTAAGTGTGTGTCTTCGTTACTGGGTGTCAGTGTATGTCTTTGTTACTGTGTGTCAGTGTATCTCTTTGTTACTTTGTGTCAGTGTATGTCTGTGTTAGTTGGTGTAAGTGTGTGTCTGTGTTATTGGGTATCAGTGTATGTCTTCGTTCCTTGGTGTAAGTGTGTGTCTGTGTTACTGGGTATCAGTGTATGTCCTTGTTACTTGGTGTCAGTGCATGTCTTTTTTACTTCTTGTAAGTGTTTATCTTTGTTACTTTGTGTCAGTGTATGTCTGTGTTAGTTGCTGTAAGTGTGTGTCTGTGTTATTGGGTGTCAGTGCAAGTTTTGTTACTAGATGTCAGTGTAAGTCTTTGTGACTTGGTGTAAGTGTGTGTCCGTGTTACTGGGTATCAGTGTCTGTCTTTGTTACTTGGTGTATGTGTGTGTCTGTGTTACTTGGTGTCAGTGTATGTATTTGTTACTTGGTGTCAGTGTATGTCTTTGTTACTTGGTGTAAGTGTATGTCTTTGTTACTTGGTGTCAGTGTATGTATTTGTTACTTGGTGTCAATGTATGTCTTTGTTACTTGGTGGCAGTGTATGTCTGTGTTAATTTGTGTCAGTCGATGTCTTTGTTACTTTGTGTCAGTGTGTGTCTTTGTTACTGGGTTTCACTGCATGTCTTTGTTACTGGGTGTCAGTGTATGTCTTTGTGACTTGGTGTAAGTGTGTGTCTCTGTTACTGGGTATCAGTGTCTGTCTTTGTTACTTGGTGTAAGTGTATGTCTTTGTGACTTGGTGTAAGTGTTTGTCTCTGTTACTGTGTATCAGTGTCTGTATTTTTAACTTGGTGTAAGTGTGTGTCCGTGTTACTGGGTATCAGTGTATGTCTTTGTTACTTGGTGTAAGTGTATGTCTTTGATACTTGGTGTCAGTGTATGTCTGTGTTACTTGGTGTAAGTTTGTTTCTTTGTTCCTTGGTGTCCGTGCATGTCTTTGTTACTTGGTGTCAGTGTATGCCTTTGTTACTTGGTGTCAGTGTATGTCTCTGTTACTTGGTGTAAGTGTGTGTCTGTGTTACTGGGTATCAGTGTATGTCTTTGTTACTTGGTGTCATTGTCTGTCTTTGTTACTTGGTGTAAGTGAGGGTCTATTTTACTGGGTATCAGTGTATGTCTTTGTTACTTGGTGTCAGTGTATGTCTCTGTTACTTGGTGTAATTCTGTGTCTGTGTTACTGGGTATCAGTGCATGTCTTTGTTACTTGGTGTCAGTGTATGTCTTTGTTACTTGGTGTAAGTGTATGTCTTTGTTACTTGGTGTCATTGTATGTCTGTGTTACTTGGTGTAAGTGTATGTCTTTGTGACTTGGTGTAAGGGTGTGTCTCTGTTGCTGTGTATCAGTGTCTGTCTTTTTTACTTGGTGTAAGTGTGTGTCTGTGTTACTGGGTATCAGTGTATGTCTTCGTTACTTGGTGTCTGCGTATGTCTTTGTTACTTGCTGTAAGTGTATGTCTTTGTTACTTGGTGTCAGTGTATGTCTTTGATACTTGGTGTCAGTGTATGTCTGTGTTACTTGGTGTAAGTTTGTGTCTTTGTTACTTGGTGCCAGTGTATGTATTTGTTACTTGGTGTCATTGTATGTCTGTGTTACTTGGTGTAAGTGTATGTCTTTGTTACTTGGTGTCAGTGTATGTCTTTGTTACTTGGTGTAAGTGTGTGTCTTTGTTACTTGGTGTAAGTGTATGTCTTTGTTACTTGGTGTAAGTGTATGTCTGTGTTACTGGGTATCAGTGTATGTCTTTGTTACTTGGTGTCTTTGTATGTCTGTGATACTTGGTGTAAGTGTGTGTCTGTGTTACTGGGTAACAGTGTATGTCTTTGTTACTTGGTGTAAGTGTGTGTCTGTGTTACTGGGTATCAGTGTATGTCTTCGTTACTTGGTGTCTGCGTATGTCTTTGTTACTTGGTGTCAGTGTGTGTCTTTGTTACTTGTTGTCAGTGTATGTCTTTGTTACTTGGTGTAAGTGTGTGTCTTTGTTACTTGGTGTAAGTGTATGTATTTGTTACTTGGTGTCAGTGTATGTCTTTGATACTTGGTGTCCGTGTGTGTCTGTGTTACTGGGTGTCAGTGTATGTCTTTGTTACTGGGTGTCAGTGTATGCCTTTGTTACTTGGTGTCAGTGTATGTCTTTGTTACTTGGTGTAAGTGTGTGTCTTTGTTACTTGGTGTCAGTGTATGTCTTTGTTACTTGGTGTCTTTGTTTGTCTTTGTAACTTGGTGTAAGTGTATGTCTGTGTTACTTGGTTTAAGTTTGTGTCTTTGATACTTGGTGTCAGTGTATGTCTTTGTTACTTGCTGGAAGTGTATGTCTTGGTTACTTGATGTCAGTGTATGTCTTTGATACTTGGTGTAAGTGTGTGTCTTTCTTACTTGGTGTAAGTGCATGTCTTTGTTACTTGGTGTCAGTGTATGTCTGTGTTACTTGGTGTAAGTGTGTGACTTTGTTAGTTGGTGTATGTGTATGTCTTTGTTACTTGGTGTCAGTGTATGTCTTTGTTACTTGGTGTAATTGTGTGTCTGTGTTACTGGGTATCAGTGTATGTCTTTGTCAGTTGGTTTCTGTGCATGTCTGTGATACTTGGTGTGAGTGTGTCTGTGTTACTGGGTATCAGTGTATGCCTTTGTTACTTGGTGTAAGTGTGTGTCTGTGTTACTGGGTATCAGTGTATGTCTTTGTTACTTGGTGTCAGTGTATGTCTTTGTTACTAGGTGTAAGTGTATGTCTTTGTTACTTGGTGTCAGTGGATGTGTTTGTTACTTCGTGTAAGTCTTTGTCTGTGTTACTGGGTATCAGTGTATGTCTTTGTCAGTTGGATTCTGTGCATGTCTGTGATACTTGGTGTAAGTGTGTCTGTGTTACTGGGTATCAGTGTATGCCTTTGTTACTTGGTGTAAGTGTGTGTCTGTGTTACTGGGTATCAGTGTATGTCTTTGTTACTTGGTGTCAGTGTATGTCTTTGTTACTAGGTGTAAGTGTATGTCTTTGTTACTTGGTGTCAGTGGATGTGTTTGTTACTTCGTGTAAGTGTTTGTCTGTGTTACTGGGTATCTGTGTATGTCTTTGTTAATTGCTGTCAGTGTATGTCATTGTTACTTGGTGTCAGTGTATGTCTGTGTTACTTGGTGTAAGTGTGTGTCTTTGTTAGTTGGTGTAAGTGTATGTCTTTGTTACTTGGTGTCAGTGTATGTCTGTGTTATTTGGTGTAAGTTTATGTCTTTGTTACTTGGTGTAAGGGTGTGGCTGTGTTACTGGGTATCAGTGTATGTCTTTGTTACTTAGTGTCAGTGTGTGTCTTAGATACTTGGTGTAAGTGTGTGTCTTCGTTACTGGGTGTCAGTGTATGTCTTTGTTACTGTGTGTCAGTGTATCTCTTTGTTACTTTGTGTCAGTGTATGTCTGTGTTAGTTGGTGTAAGTGTGTGTCTGTGTTATTGGGTATCAGTGTATGTCTTCGTTCCTTGGTGTAAGTGTGTGTCTGTGTTACTGGGTATCAGTGTATGTCCTTGTTACTTGGTGTCAGTGCATGTCTTTTTTACTTCTTGTAAGTGTTTATCTTTGTTACTTTGTGTCAGTGTATGTCTGTGTTAGTTGCTGTAAGTGTGTGTCTGTGTTATTGGGTGTCAGTGCAAGTTTTGTTACTAGATGTCAGTGTATGTCTTTGTGACTTGGTGTAAGTGTGTGTCCGTGTTACTGGGTATCAGTGTCTGTCTTTGTTACTTGGTGTATGTGTGTGTCTGTGTTACTTGGTGTCAGTGTATGTATTTGTTACTTGGTGTCAGTGTATATCTTTGTTACTTGGTGTCAGTGTATGTCTTTGTTACTTGGTGTAAGTGTATGTCTTTGTTACTTGGTGTCAGTGTATGTATTTGTTACTTGGTGTCAGTGTATGTCTTTGTTACTTGGTGCCAGTGTATGTCTGTGTTAATTTGTGTCAGTCGATGTCTTTGTTACTTTGTGTCAGTGTGTGTCTTTGTTACTGGGTTTCACTGCATGTCTTTGTTACTGGGTGTCAGTGTATGTCTTTGTGACTTGGTGTAAGTGTGTGTCTCTGTTACTGGGTATCAGTGTCTGTCTTTGTTACTTGGTGTAAGTGTATGTCTTTGTGACTTGGTGTAAGTGTTTGTCTCTGTTACTGTGTATCAGTGTCAGTATTTTTAACTTGGTGTAAGTGTGTGTCCGTGTTACTGGGTATCAGTGTATGTCTTTGTTACTTGGTGTAAGTGTATGTCTTTGATACTTGGTGTCAGTGTATGTCTGTGTTACTTGGTGTAAGTTTGTTTCTTTGTTCCTTGGTGTCCGTGCATGTCTTTGTTACTTGGTGTAAGTGTATGCCATTGTTACTTGGTGTCAGTGTATGTCTCTGTTACTTGGTGTAAGTGTGTGTCTGTGTTACTGGGTATCAGTGTATGTCTTTGTTACTTGGTGTCATTGTCTGTCTTTGTTACTTGGTGTAAGTGAGGTTCTATTTTACTGGGTATCAGTGTATGTCTTTGTTACTTGGTGTCAGTGTATGTCTCTGTTACTTGGTGTAATTCTGTGTCTGTGTTACTGGGTATCAGTGCATGTCTTTGTTACTTGGTGTCAGTGTATGTCTTTGTTACTTGGTGTAAGTGTATGTCTTTGTTGCTTGGTGTCATTGTATGTCTGTGTTACTTGGTGTAAGTGTATGTCTTTGTGACTTGGTGTAAGGGTGTGTCTCTGTTGCTGTGTATCAGTGTCTGTCTTTTTTACTTGGTGTAAGTGTGTGTCTGTGTTACTGGGTATCAGTGTATGTCTTCGTTACTTGGTGTCTGCGTATGTCTTTGTTACTTGCTGTAAGTGTATGTCTTTGTTACTTGGTGTCAGTGTATGTCTTTGATACTTGGTGTCAGTGTATGTCTGTGTTACTTGGTGTAAGTTTGTGTCTTTGTTACTTGGTGCCAGTGTATGTATTTGTTACTTGGTGTCATTGTATGTCTGTGTTACTTGGTGTAAGTGTATGTCTTTGTTACTTGGTGTCAGTGTATGTCTTTGTTACTTGGTGTAAGTGTGTGTCTTTGTTACTTGGTGTAAGTGTATGTCTTTGTTACTTGGTGTAAGTGTATGTCTGTGTTACTGGGTATCAGTGTATGTCTTTGTTACTTGGTGTCTTTGTATGTCTGTGATACTTGGTGTAAGTGTGTGTCTGTGTTACTGGGTAACAGTGTATGTCTTTGTTACTTGGTGTATGTGTGTGTCTGTGTTACTGGGTATCAGTGTATGTCTTCGTTACTTGGTGTCTGCGTATGTCTTTGTTACTTGGTGTCAGTGTGTGTCTTTGTTACTTGTTGTCAGTGTATGTCTTTGTTACTTGGTGTAAGTGTGTGTCTTTGTTACTTGGTGTAAGTGTATGTCTTTGTTACTTGGTGTCAGTGTATGTCTTTGATACTTGGTGTCCGTGTGTGTCTGTGTTACTGGGTGTCAGTGTATGTCTTTGTTACTGGGTGTCAGTGTATGCCTTTGTTACTTGGTGTCATTGTATGTCTGTGTTACTTGGTGTAAGTGTATGTCTTTGTTACTTGGTGTCAGTGTATGTCTTTGTTACTTGGTGTAAGTGTGTGTCTTTGTTACTTGGTGTAAGTGTATGTCTTTGTTACTTGGTGTAAGTGTATGTCTGTGTTACTGGGTATCAGTGTATGTCTTTGTTACTTGGTGTCTTTGTATGTCTGTGATACTTGGTGTAAGTGTGTGTCTGTGTTACTGGGTAACAGTGTATGTCTTTGTTACTTGGTGTAAGTGTGTGTCTGTGTTACTGGGTATCAGTGTATGTCTTCGTTACTTGGTGTCTGCGTATGTCTTTGTTACTTGGTGTCAGTGTGTGTCTTTGTTACTTGTTGTCAGTGTATGTCTTTGTTACTTGGTGTAAGTGTGTGTCTTTGTTACTTGGTGTAAGTGTATGTATTTGTTACTTGGTGTCATTGTATGTCTTTGATACTTGGTGTCCGTGTGTGTCTGTGTTACTGGGTGTCAGTGTATGTCTTTGTTACTGGGTGTCAGTGTATGCCTTTGTTACTTGGTGTCAGTGTATGTCTTTGTTACTTGGTGTAAGTGTGTGTCTTTGTTACTTGGTGTCAGTGTATGTCTTTGTTACTTGGTGTCTTTGTTTGTCTTTGTAACTTGGTGTAAGTGTATGTCTGTGTTACTTGGTTTAAGTTTGTGTCTTTGATACTTGGTGTCAGTGTATGTCTTTGTTACTTGCTGGAAGTGTATGTCTTGGTTACTTGATGTCAGTGTATGTCTTTGATACTTGGTGTAAGTGTGTGTCTTTCTTACTTGGTGTAAGTGCATGTCTTTGTTACTTGGTGTCAGTGTATGTCTGTGTTACTTGGTGTAAGTGTGTGACTTTGTTAGTTGGTGTATGTGTATGTCTTTGTTACTTGGTGTCAGTGTATGTCTTTGTTACTTGGTGTAATTGTGTGTCTGTGTTACTGGGTATCAGTGTATGTCTTTGTCAGTTGGTTTCTGTGCATGTCTGTGATACTTGGTGTGAGTGTGTCTGTGTTACTGGGTATCAGTGTATGCCTTTGTTACTTGGTGTAAGTGTGTGTCTGTGTTACTGGGTATCAGTGTATGTCTTTGTTACTTGGTGTCAGTGTATGTCTTTGTTACTAGGTGTAAGTGTATGTCTTTGTTACTTGGTGTCAGTGGATGTGTTTGTTACTTCGTGTAAGTCTTTGTCTGTGTTACTGGGTATCAGTGTATGTCTTTGTCAGTTGGATTCTGTGCATGTCTGTGATACTTGGTGTAAGTGTGTCTGTGTTACTGGGTATCAGTGTATGCCTTTGTTACTTGGTGTAAGTGTGTGTCTGTGTTACTGGGTATCAGTGTATGTCTTTGTTACTTGGTGTCAGTGTATGTTTTTGTTACTAGGTGTAAGTGTATGTCTTTGTTACTTGGTGTCAGTGGATGTGTTTGTTACTTCGTGTAAGTGTTTGTCTGTGTTACTGGGTATCTGTGTATGTCTTTGTTAATTGCTGTCAGTGTATGTCATTGTTACTTGGTGTCAGTGTATGTCTGTGTTACTTGGTGTAAGTGTGTGTCTTTGTTAGTTGGTGTAAGTGTATGTCTTTGTTACTTGGTGTCAGTGTATGTCTGTGTTATTTGGTGTAAGTTTATGTCTTTGTTACTTGGTGTAAGGGTGTGGCTGTGTTACTGGGTATCAGTGTATGTCTTTGTTACTTAGTGTCAGTGTGTGTCTTAGATACTTGGTGTAAGTGTGTGTCTTCGTTACTGGGTGTCAGTGTATGTCTTTGTTACTGTGTGTCAGTGTATCTCTTTGTTACTTTGTGTCAGTGTATGTCTGTGTTAGTTGGTGTAAGTGTGTGTCTGTGTTATTGGGTATCAGTGTATGTCTTCGTTCCTTGGTGTAAGTGTGTGTCTGTGTTACTGGGTATCAGTGTATGTCCTTGTTACTTGGTGTCAGTGCATGTCTTTTTTACTTCTTGTAAGTGTTTATCTTTGTTACTTTGTGTCAGTGTATGTCTGTGTTAGTTGCTGTAAGTGTGTGTCTGTGTTATTGGGTGTCAGTGCAAGTTTTGTTACTAGATGTCAGTGTATGTCTTTGTGACTTGGTGTAAGTGTGTGTCCGTGTTACTGGGTATCAGTGTCTGTCTTTGTTACTTGGTGTATGTGTGTGTCTGTGTTACTTGGTGTCAGTGTATGTATTTGTTACTTGGTGTCAGTGTATATCTTTGTTACTTGGTGTCAGTGTATGTCTTTGTTACTTGGTGTAAGTGTATGTCTTTGTTACTTGGTGTCAGTGTATGTATTTGTTACTTGGTGTCAGTGTATGTCTTTGTTACTTGGTGCCAGTGTATGTCTGTGTTAATTTGTGTCAGTCGATGTCTTTGTTACTTTGTGTCAGTGTGTGTCTTTGTTACTGGGTTTCACTGCATGTCTTTGTTACTGGGTGTCAGTGTATGTCTTTGTGACTTGGTGTAAGTGTGTGTCTCTGTTACTGGGTATCAGTGTCTGTCTTTGTTACTTGGTGTAAGTGTATGTCTTTGTGACTTGGTGTAAGTGTTTGTCTCTGTTACTGTGTATCAGTGTCAGTATTTTTAACTTGGTGTAAGTGTGTGTCCGTGTTACTGGGTATCAGTGTATGTCTTTGTTACTTGGTGTAAGTGTATGTCTTTGATACTTGGTGTCAGTGTATGTCTGTGTTACTTGGTGTAAGTTTGTTTCTTTGTTCCTTGGTGTCCGTGCATGTCTTTGTTACTTGGTGTAAGTGTATGCCTTTGTTACTTGGTGTCAGTGTATGTCTCTGTTACTTGGTGTAAGTGTGTGTCTGTGTTACTGGGTATCAGTGTATGTCTTTGTTACTTGGTGTCATTGTCTGTCTTTGTTACTTGGTGTAAGTGAGGTTCTATTTTACTGGGTATCAGTGTATGTCTTTGTTACTTGGTGTCAGTGTATGTCTCTGTTACTTGGTGTAATTCTGTGTCTGTGTTACTGGGTATCAGTGCATGTCTTTGTTACTTGGTGTCAGTGTATGTCTTTGTTACTTGGTGTAAGTGTATGTCTTTGTTGCTTGGTGTCATTGTATGTCTGTGTTACTTGGTGTAAGTGTATGTCTTTGTGACTTGGTGTAAGGGTGTGTCTCTGTTGCTGTGTATCAGTGTCTGTCTTTTTTACTTGGTGTAAGTGTGTGTCTGTGTTACTGGGTATCAGTGTATGTCTTCGTTACTTGGTGTCTGCGTATGTCTTTGTTACTTGCTGTAAGTGTATGTCTTTGTTACTTGGTGTCAGTGTATGTCTTTGATACTTGGTGTCAGTGTATGTCTGTGTTACTTGGTGTAAGTTTGTGTCTTTGTTACTTGGTGCCAGTGTATGTATTTGTTACTTGGTGTCATTGTATGTCTGTGTTACTTGGTGTAAGTGTATGTCTTTGTTACTTGGTGTCAGTGTATGTCTTTGTTACTTGGTGTAAGTGTGTGTCTTTGTTACTTGGTGTAAGTGTATGTCTTTGTTACTTGGTGTAAGTGTATGTCTGTGTTACTGGGTATCAGTGTATGTCTTTGTTACTTGGTGTCTTTGTATGTCTGTGATACTTGGTGTAAGTGTGTGTCTGTGTTACTGGGTAACAGTGTATGTCTTTGTTACTTGGTGTATGTGTGTGTCTGTGTTACTGGGTATCAGTGTATGTCTTCGTTACTTGGTGTCTGCGTATGTCTTTGTTACTTGGTGTCAGTGTATGTCTTTGTTACTTGTTGTCAGTGTATGTCTTTGTTACTTGGTGTAAGTGTGTGTCTTTGTTACTTGGTGTAAGTGTATGTCTTTGTTACTTGGTGTCAGTGTATGTCTTTGATACTTGGTGTCCGTGTGTGTCTGTGTTACTGGGTGTCAGTGTATGTCTTTGTTACTGGGTGTCAGTGTATGCCTTTGTTACTTGGTGTCAGTGTATGTCTTTGTTACTTGGTGTAAGTGTGTGTCTTTGTTACTTGGTGTCAGTGTATGTCTTTGTTACTTGGTGTCTTTGTTTGTCTTTGTAACTTGGTGTAAGTGTATGTCTGTGTTACTTGGTTTAAGTTTGTGTCTTTGATACTTGGTGTCAGTGTATGTCTTTGTTACTTGCTGGAAGTGTATGTCTTGGTTACTTGATGTCAGTGTATGTCTTTGATACTTGGTGTAAGTGTGTGTCTTTCTTACTTGGTGTAAGTGCATGTCTTTGTTACTTGGTGTCAGTGTATGTCTGTGTGACTTGGTGTAAGTGTGTGACTTTGTTAGTTGGTGTATGTGTATGTCTTTGTTACTTGGTGTCAGTGTATGTCTTTGTTACTTGGTGTAAGTGTGTGTCTGTGTTACTGGGTATCAGTGTATGTCTTTGTCAGTTGGTTTCTGTGCATGTCTGTGATACTTGGTGTAAGTGTGTCTGTGTTACTGGGTATCAGTGTATGCCTTTGTTACTTGGTGTAAGTGTGTGTCTGTGTTACTGGGTATCAGTGTATGTCTTTGTTACTTGGTGTCAGTGTATGTCTTTGTTACTAGGTGTAAGTGTATGTCTTTGTTACTTAGTGTCAGTGGATGTGTTTGTTACTTCGTGTAAGTCTTTGTCTGTGTTACTGGGTATCAGTGTATGTCTTTGTCAGTTGGTTTCTGTGCATGTCTGTGATACTTGGTGTAAGTGTGTCTGTGTTACTGGGTATCAGTGTATGCCTTTGTTACTTGGTGTAAGTGTGTGTCTGTGTTACTGGGTATCAGTGTATGTCTTTGTTACTTGGTGTCAGTGTATGTCTTTGTTACTAGGTGTAAGTGTATGTCTTTGTTACTTGGTGTCAGTGGATGTGTTTGTTACTTCGTGTAAGTGTTTGTCTGTGTTACTGGGTATCTGTGTATGTCTTTGTTAATTGCTGTCAGTGTATGTCATTGTTACTTGGTGTCAGTGTATGTCTGTGTTACTTGGTGTAAGTGTGTGTCTTTGTTAGTTGGTGTAAGTGTATGTCTTTGTTACTTGGTGTCAGTGTATGTCTGTGTTATTTGGTGTAAGTTTATGTCTTTGTTACTTGGTGTAAGGGTGTGGCTGTGTTACTGGGTATCAGTGTATGTCTTTGTTACTTAGTGTCAGTGTGTGTCTTAGATACTTGGTGTAAGTGTGTGTCTTCGTTACTGGGTGTCAGTGTATGTCTTTGTTACTGTGTGTCAGTGTATCTCTTTGTTACTTTGTGTCAGTGTATGTCTGTGTTAGTTGGTGTAAGTGTGTGTCTGTGTTATTGGGTATCAGTGTATGTCTTCGTTCCTTGGTGTAAGTGTGTGTCTGTGTTACTGGGTATCAGTGTATGTCCTTGTTACTTGGTGTCAGTGCATGTCTTTTTTACTTCTTGTAAGTGTTTATCTTTGTTACTTTGTGTCAGTGTATCTCTGTGTTAGTTGCTGTAAGTGTGTGTCTGTGTTATTGGGTGTCAGTGCAAGTTTTGTTACTAGATGTCAGTGTATGTCTTTGTGACTTGGTGTAAGTGTGTGTCCGTGTTACTGGGTATCAGTGTCTGTCTTTGTTACTTGGTGTATGTGTGTGTCTGTGTTACTTGGTGTCAGTGTATGTATTTGTTACTTGGTGTCAGTGTATATCTTTGTTACTTGGTGTCAGTGTATGTCTTTGTTACTTGGTGTAAGTGTATGTCTTTGTTACTTGGTTTCAGTGTATGTATTTGTTACTTGGTGTCAGTGTATGTCTTTGTTACTTGGTGCCAGTGTATGTCTGTGTTAATTTGTGTCAGTCGATGTCTTTGTTACTTTGTGTCAGTGTGTGTCTTTGTTACTGGGTTTCACTGCATGTCTTTGTTACTGGGTGTCAGTGTATGTCTTTGTGACTTGGTGTAAGTGTGTGTCTCTGTTGCTGGGTATCAGTGTCTGTCTTTGTTACTTGGTGTAAGTGTATGTCTTTGTTACTTGGTGTAAGTGTATGTCTTTGATACTTGGTGTCAGTGTATGTCTGTGTTACTTGGTGTAAGTTTGTTTCTTTGTTCCTTGGTGTCCGTGCATATCTTTGTTACTTGGTGTAAGTGTATGTCTCTGTTACTTGGTGTAAGTGTGTGTCTGTGTTACTGGGTATCAGTGTATGTCTTTGTTACTTAGTGTCATTGTCTGTCTTTGTTACTTGGTGTAAGTGAGGGTCTATTTTACTGGGTATCAGTGTATGTCCTTGTTACTTGGTGTCAGTGTATGTCTCTGTTACTTGGTGTAAGTGTGTGTCTGTGTTACTGGGTATCAGTGTATGTCTTTGTTACTTGGTGTCATTGTCTGTCTTTGTTACTTGGTGTAAGTGAGGGTCTATTTTACTGGGTATCAGTGTATGTCTTTGTTACTTGGTGTCAGTGTATGTCTCTGATACTTGGTGTAATTCTGTGCCTGTGTTACTGGGTATCAGTGTATGTCTTTGTTACTTGGTGTCAGTGTATGGCTTTGTTACTTGGTGTAAGTGTATGTCTTTGTTACTTGGTGTCATTGTATGTCTGTGTTACTTGGTGTAAGTGTATGTCTTTGTGACTTGGTGTAAGGGTGTGTCTCTGTTGCTGTGTATCAGTGTCTGTCTTTTTTACTTGGTGTAAGTGTGTGTCTGTGTTACTGGGTATCAGTGTATGTCTTCGTTACTTGGTGTCTGCGTATGTCTTTGTTACTTGCTGTAAGTGTATGTCTTTGTTACTTGGTGTCAGTGTATGTCTTTGATACTTGGTGTCAGTGTATGTCTGTGTTACTTGGTGTAAGTTTGTGTCTTTGTTACTTGGTGTAAGTGTATGTATTTGTTACTTGGTGTCATTGTATGTCTGTGTTACTTGGTGTAAGTGTATGTCTTTGTTACTTGGTGTCAGTGTATGTCTTTGTTACTTGGTGTAAGTGTGTGTCTTTGTTACTTGGTGTAAGTGTATGTCTTTGTTACTTGGTGTAAGTGTATGTCTGTGTTACTGGGTATCAGTGTATGTCTTTGTTACTTGGTGTCTTTGTATGTCTGTGATACTTGGTGTAAGTGTGTGTCTGTGTTACTGGGTAACAGTGTATGTCTTTGTTACTTGGTGTAAGTGTGTGTCTGTGTTACTGGGTATCAGTGTATGTCTTCGTTACTTGGTGTCTGCGTATGTCTTTGTTACTTGGTGTCAGTGTGTGTCTTTGTTACTTGTTGTCAGTGTATGTCTTTGTTACTTGGTGTAAGTGTGTGTCTTTGTTACTTGGTGTAAGTGTATGTCTTTGTTACTTGGTGTCAGTGTATGTCTTTGATACTTGGTGTCCGTGTGTGTCTGTGTTACTGGGTGTCAGTGTATGTCTTTGTTACTGGGTGTCAGTGTATGCCTTTGTTACTTGGTGTCAGTGTATGTCTTTGTTACTTGGTGTAAGTGTGTGTCTTTGTTACTTGGTGTCAGTGTATGTCTTTGTTACTTGGTGTCTTTGTTTGTCTTTGTTACTTGGTGTAAGTGTATGTCTGTGTTACTTGGTTTAAGTTTGTGTCTTTGTTACTTGGTGTCAGTGTATGTATTTGTTACTTGGTGCCTTGGTATGTCTGTGATACTTTGTGTAAGTGTATGTCTGTGTTACTGGGTATCAGTGTATGTCTTTGTTACTTGGTGTTTAATGTATGTCTTTGTTACTTGGTGTAAGTGTGTGTCTGTTTTACTGGGTATCAGTTTCTGTCTTTGTTAATTGTTGTCATTGTATGACTTTGTTACTGGGTATCAGTGTATGTCTTTGTTACTTGGCGTAAGAGTATGTCTTTGTTACTTGGTGTCAGTGTCTGTCTTTGTTACTTGGTGTATGTGTGTGTCTGTGTTACTGGGTATCAATGTATGTCTTTGTTAATTGGTGTCAGTGTATGTCTTTGTTACTTGGTGTAAGTGTATGCCTTTGTTACTTGGTGTCAGTGTATGTCTCTGTTACTTTGTGTAAGTGTGTGTCTGTGTTACTGGGTATCAGTGTATGTCTCTGTTACTTGGTGTCATTGTCTGTCTTTGTTACTTGGTGTAAGTGAGGGTCTGTTTTACTGGGTAGCAGTGCATGTCTTTGTTACTTGGTGTCAGTGTATGTCTCTGTCACTTGGTGTAAGTGTGTATCTGTGTTACTGGGTATCAGTGTATGTCTTTGTTACTTGGTGTCAGTGTATGTCTTTGTTACTTGGTGTAAGTGTATGTCTTTGTTACTTGGTGTCAGTGTATGTCTGTGTTATTTGGTGTAAGTGTATGTCTTTGTTACTTGGTGTCAGTGCATGTCTTTGTTACTTGGTGTAAGTGTATGTCTTTGTTACTTGGTGTCAGTGTATGTCTTTGTTACTTGTTGTAAGTGTATGTCTTTGCTACTTGGTGTCAGTGTATGTCTTTGATACTTGGTGTAAGTGTATGTCTGTGTTACTGGGTCTCAGTATCTCTCTTTGTTACTTGGTGTAACTGTGTGTCTGTGTTACTGGGTATCAGTGTATGTCTTTGTTACTTGGTGTAAGTGTTTGTCTGTGTTACTGGGTATCAGTGTATGTCTTTGTTACTTGGTGTCAGTGTATGTCTGTGTTACTTGGTGTAAGTGCATGTCTTTGTTACTTTGTGTCAGTGTATGTCTTTGTTACTTGGTGTAAGTGTGTGTCTTTCTTACTTGGTGTAAGTGCATGTCTTTGTTACTTGGTGTCAGTGTATCTCTGTGTAACTTGGTGTAAGTGTGTGTCTTTGTTAGTTGGTGTAAGTGTATATCTTTGTTACTTGGTGTCAGTGTATGTCTGTGTTATTTGGTGTAGGTGTATGTATTTCTTACTTGGTGTCGGTGTATGTCTTTGTTGCTTGGTGTATGTGTTTGTCCGCGTTACTGGGCATCAGTGCATGTCTTTGTTAGTTGGTGTCTCTGCATGTCTGTGATACTTGCTGTAAGTGTGTGTCTGTGTCACCGGGTATCCGTGTATGTCTTTGTTTCTTGGTGTAAGTGTATGTCTTTGTTACTTGGTGTCAGTGTCTGTATTTGTTACTTGGTGTCAGTGTATGTCTTTGTTATTTGGTGTCAGTGTCTGTCTGTGTTAATTTGTGTCAGTGGATGTCTTTGTTACTTTGTGTCAGTGTGTGTCTTTGTTACTGGGTGTCACTGTATGTCTTTGTTACTGGGTGTCAGTGTATGTCTTTGTGACTTGGTGTAAGGGTGTGTCTCTGTTGCTGTGTATCAGTGTCTGTCTTTTTTACTTGGTGTAAGTGTGTGTCTGTGTTACTGGGTATCAGTGTATGTCTTCGTTACTTGGTGTCTGCGTATGTCTTTGTTACTTGCTGTAAGTGTATGTCTTTGTTACTTGGTGTCAGTGTATGTCTTTGATACTTGGTGTCAGTGTATGTCTGTGTTACTTGGTGTAAGTTTGTGTCTTTGTTACTTGGTGTAAGTGTATGTATTTGTTACTTGGTGTCATTGTATGTCTGTGTTACTTGGTGTAAGTGTATGTCTTTGTTACTTGGTGTCAGTGTATGTCTTTGTTACTTGGTGTAAGTGTGTGTCTTTGTTACTTGGTGTAAGTGTATGTCTTTGTTACTTGGTGTAAGTGTATGTCTGTGTTACTGGGTATCAGTGTATGTCTTTGTTACTTGGTGTCTTTGTATGTCTGTGATACTTGGTGTAAGTGTGTGTCTGTGTTACTGGGTAACAGTGTATGTCTTTGTTACTTGGTGTAAGTGTGTGTCTGTGTTACTGGGTATCAGTGTATGTCTTCGTTACTTGGTGTCAGCGTATGTCTTTGTTACTTGGTGTCAGTGTGTGTCTTTGTTACTTGTTGTCAGTGTATGTCTTTGTTACTTGGTGTAAGTGTGTGTCTTTGTTACTTGGTGTAAGTGTATGTCTTTGTTACTTGGTGTCAGTGTATGTCTTTGATACTTGGTGTCCGTGTGTGTCTGTGTTACTGGGTGTCAGTGTATGTCTTTGTTACTGGGTGTCAGTGTATGCCTTTGTTACTTGGTGTCAGTGTATGTCTTTGTTACTTGGTGTAAGTGTGTGTCTTTGTTACTTGGTGTCAGTGTATGTCTTTGTTACTTGGTGTCTTTGTTTGTCTTTGTTACTTGGTGTAAGTGTATGTCTGTGTTACTTGGTTTAAGTTTGTGTCTTTGTTACTTGGTGTCAGTGTATGTATTTGTTACTTGGTGCCTTGGTATGTCTGTGATACTTTGTGTAAGTGTATGTCTGTGTTACTGGGTATCAGTGTATGTCTTTGTTACTTGGTGTTTAATGTATGTCTTTGTTACTTGGTGTAAGTGTGTGTCTGTTTTACTGGGTATCAGTTTCTGTCTTTGTTAATTGTTGTCATTGTATGACTTTGTTACTGGGTATCAGTGTATGTCTTTGTTACTTGGTGTAAGAGTATGTCTTTGTTACTTGGTGTCAGTGTCTGTCTTTGTTACTTGGTGTATGTGTGTGTCTGTGTTACTGGGTATCAATGTATGTCTTTGTTAATTGGTGTCAGTGTATGTCTTTGTTACTTGGTGTAAGTGTATGCCTTTGTTACTTGGTGTCAGTGTATGTCTCTGTTACTTTGTGTAAGTGTGTGTCTGTGTTACTGGGTATCAGTGTATGTCTCTGTTACTTGGTGTCATTGTCTGTCTTTGTTACTTGGTGTAAGTGAGGGTCTGTTTTACTGGGTAGCAGTGCATGTCTTTGTTACTTGGTGTCAGTGTATGTCTCTGTCACTTGGTGTAAGTGTGTATCTGTGTTACTGGGTATCAGTGTATGTCTTTGTTACTTGGTGTCAGTGTATGTCTTTGTTACTTGGTGTAAGTGTATGTCTTTGTTACTTGGTGTCAGTGTATGTCTGTGTTATTTGGTGTAAGTGTATGTCTTTGTTACTTGGTGTCAGTGCATGTCTTTGTTACTTGGTGTAAGTGTATGTCTTTGTTACTTGGTGTCAGTGTATGTCTTTGTTACTTGTTGTAAGTGTATGTCTTTGCTACTTGGTGTCAGTGTATGTCTTTGATACTTGGTGTAAGTGTATGTCTGTGTTACTGGGTCTCAGTATCTCTCTTTGTTACTTGGTGTAACTGTGTGTCTGTGTTACTGGGTATCAGTGTATGTCTTTGTTACTTGGTGTAAGTGTTTGTCTGTGTTACTGGGTATCAGTGTATGTCTTTGTTACTTGGTGTCAGTGTATGTCTGTGTTACTTGGTGTAAGTGCATGTCTTTGTTACTTTGTGTCAGTGTATGTCTTTGTTACTTGGTGTAAGTGTGTGTCTTTCTTACTTGGTGTAAGTGCATGTCTTTGTTACTTGGTGTCAGTGTATCTCTGTGTAACTTGGTGTAAGTGTGTGTCTTTGTTAGTTGGTGTAAGTGTATATCTTTGTTACTTGGTGTCAGTGTATGTCTGTGTTATTTGGTGTAGGTGTATGTATTTCTTACTTGGTGTCGGTGTATGTCTTTGTTGCTTGGTGTATGTGTTTGTCCGCGTTACTGGGCATCAGTGCATGTCTTTGTTAGTTGGTGTCTCTGCATGTCTGTGATACTTGCTGTAAGTGTGTGTCTGTGTCACCGGGTATCCGTGTATGTCTTTGTTTCTTGGTGTAAGTGTATGTCTTTGTTACTTGGTGTCAGTGTCTGTATTTGTTACTTGGTGTCAGTGTATGTCTTTGTTATTTGGTGTCAGTGTCTGTCTGTGTTAATTTGTGTCAGTGGATGTCTTTGTTACTTTGTGTCAGTGTGTGTCTTTGTTACTGGGTGTCACTGTATGTCTTTGTTACTGGGTGTCAGTGTATGTCTTTGTGACTTGGTGTAAGGGTGTGTCTCTGTTGCTGTGTATCAGTGTCTGTCTTTTTTACTTGGTGTAAGTGTGTGTCTGTGTTACTGGGTATCAGTGTATGTCTTCGTTACTTGGTGTCTGCGTATGTCTTTGTTACTTGCTGTAAGTGTATGTCTTTGTTACTTGGTGTCAGTGTATGTCTTTGATACTTGGTGTCAGTGTATGTCTGTGTTACTTGGTGTAAGTTTGTGTCTTTGTTACTTGGTGTAAGTGTATGTATTTGTTACTTGGTGTCATTGTATGTCTGTGTTACTTGGTGTAAGTGTATGTCTTTGTTACTTGGTGTCAGTGTATGTCTTTGTTACTTGGTGTAAGTGTGTGTCTTTGTTACTTGGTGTAAGTGTATGTCTTTGTTACTTGGTGTAAGTGTATGTCTGTGTTACTGGGTATCAGTGTATGTCTTTGTTACTTGGTGTCTTTGTATGTCTGTGATACTTGGTGTCCGTGTGTGTCTGTGTTACTGGGTAACAGTGTATGTCTTTGTTACTTGGTGTAAGTGTGTGTCTGTGTTACTGGGTATCAGTGTATGTCTTCGTTACTTGGTGTCTGCGTATGTCTTTGTTACTTGGTGTCAGTGTGTGTCTTTGTTACTTGTTGTCAGTGTATGTCTTTGTTACTTGGTGTAAGTGTGTGTCTTTGTTACTTGGTGTAAGTGTATGTCTTTGTTACTTGGTGTCAGTGTATGTCTTTGATACTTGGTGTCCGTGTGTGTCTGTGTTACTGGGTGTCAGTGTATGTCTTTGTTACTGGGTGTCAGTGTATGCCTTTGTTACTTGGTGTCAGTGTATGTCTTTGTTACTTGGTGTAAGTGTGTGTCTTTGTTACTTGGTGTCAGTGTATGTCTTTGTTACTTGGTGTCTTTGTCTTTGTTACTTGGTGTAAGTGTATGTCTGTGTTACTTGGTTTAAGTTTGTGTCTTTGTTACTTGGTGTCAGTGTATGTATTTGTTACTTGGTGCCTTGGTATGTCTGTGATACTTTGTGTAAGTGTATGTCTGTGTTACTGGGTATCAGTGTATGTCTTTGTTACTTGGTGTTTAATGTATGTCTTTGTTACTTGGTGTAAGTGTGTGTCTGTTTTACTGGGTATCAGTTTCTGTCTTTGTTAATTGTTGTCATTGTATGACTTTGTTACTGGGTATCAGTGTATGTCTTTGTTACTTGGTGTAAGAGTATGTCTTTGTTACTTGGTGTCAGTGTCTGTCTTTGTTACTTGGTGTATGTGTGTGTCTGTGTTACTGGGTATCAATGTATGTCTTTGTTAATTGGTGTCGGTGTATGTCTTTGTTACTTGGTGTAAGTGTATGCCTTTGTTACTTGGTGTCAGAGTATGTCTCTGTTACTTTGTGTAAGTGTGTGTCTGTGTTACTGGGTATCAGTGTATGTCTCTGTTACTTGGTGTCATTGTCTGTCTTTGTTACTTGGTGTAAGTGAGGGTCTGTTTTACTGGGTAGCAGTGCATGTCATTGTTACTTGGTGTCAGTGTATGTCTCTGTCACTTGGTGTAAGTGTGTATCTGTGTTACTGGGTATCAGTGTATGTCTTTGTTACTTGGTGTCAGTGTATGTCTTTGTTACTTGGTGTAAGTGTATGTCTTTGTTACTTGGTGTCAGTGTATGTCTGTGTTATTTGGTGTAAGTGTATGTCTTTGTTACTTGGTGTCAGTGCATGTCTTTGTTACTTGGTGTAAGTGTATGTCTTTGTTACTTGGTGTCAGTGTATGTCTTTGTTACTTGTTGTAAGTGTATGTCTTTGCTACTTGGTGTCAGTGTATGTCTTTGATACTTGGTGTAAGTGTATGTCTGTGTTACTGGGTCTCAGTATCTCTCTTTGTTACTTGGTGTAACTGTGTGTCTGTGTTACTGGGTATCAGTGTATGTCTTTGTTACTTGGTGTAAGTGTTTGTCTGTGTTACTGGGTATCAGTGTATGTCTTTGTTACTTGGTGTCAGTGTATGTCTGTGTTACTTGGTGTAAGTGCATGTCTTTGTTACTTTGTGTCAGTGTATGTCTTTGTTACTTGGTGTAAGTGTGTGTCTTTCTTACTTGGTGTAAGTGCATGTCTTTGTTACTTGGTGTCAGTGTATCTCTGTGTAACTTGGTGTAAGTGTGTGTCTTTGTTAGTTGGTGTAAGTGTATATCTTTGTTACTTGGTGTCAGTGTATGTCTGTGTTATTTGGTGTAGGTGTATGTATTTCTTACTTGGTGTCGGTGTATGTCTTTGTTGCTTGGTGTATGTGTTTGTCCGCGTTACTGGGCATCAGTGCATGTCTTTGTTAGTTGGTGTCTCTGCATGTCTGTGATACTTGCTGTAAGTGTGTGTTTGTGTCACCGGGTATCCGTGTATGTCTTTGTTTCTTGGTGTAAGTGTATGTCTTTGTTACTTGGTGTCAGTGTCTGTATTTGTTACTTGGTGTCAGTGTATGTCTTTGTTATTTGGTGTCAGTGTCTGTCTGTGTTAATTTGTGTCAGTGGATGTCTTTGTTACTTTGTGTCAGTGTGTGTCTTTGTTACTGGGTGTCACTGTATGTCTTTGTTACTGGGTGTCAGTGTATGTCTTTGTGACTTGCTGTAAGTGTGTGTCTCTGTTACTGGGTATCAGTGTCTGTCTTTGTTACTTGGTGTAAGTGTATGTCTTTGTGACTTGGTGTTAGTGTGTGTCTCTGTTACTGTGTATCAGTGTCTGTCTTTTTTACTAGGTGTAATTGTGTGTCAGTGTTACTGGGTATCAGTGTATGTCTTTGTTACTTGGTGTAAGTGTATGTCTTTGTTACTTGGTGTCAGTGTATGTCTTTGATACTTGGTGTCAGTGTATGTCTGTGTTACTTGGTGTAAGTTTGTGTCTTTGTTACTTGGTGTCCGTGCATGTCTTTGTTACTTGGTGTAAGTGTATGCCTTTGTTACTTGGTGTCAGTGTATGTCTCTGTTACTTGGTGTAAGTGTGTGTATGTGTTCCTGGGTATCAGTGTATGTCTTTGTTACTTGGTGTCATTGTCTGTCTTTGTTACTTGGTGTAAGTGAGGTTCTGTTTTACTGGGTATCAGTGTATGTCTTTGTTACTTGGTGTCAGTGTATGTCTCTGTTACTTGGTGTAAGTGTGTGTCTGTGTTCCTGGGTATCAGTGTATGTCTTTGTTACTTGGTGTAAGTGTATGTATTTGTTACTTGGTGTCAGTGTATGTATTTGTTACTTGGTGTCAGTGTATGTCTTTGTTATTTGGTGTCAGTGTCTGTCTGTGTTAATTTGTGTCAGTGGATGTCTTTGTTACTTTGTGTCAGTGTGTGTCTTTGTTACTGGGTGTCACTGTATGTCTTTGTTACTGGGTGTCAGTGTATGTCTTTGTGACTTGGTGTAAGTGTGTGTCTCTGTTACTGGGTATCAGTGTCTGTCTTTGTTACTTGGTGTAAGTGTATGTCTTTGTGACTTGGTGTAAGTGTGTGTCTCTGTTACTGTGTATCAGTGTCTGTCTTTTTTACTAGGTGTAAGTGTGTGTCCGTGTTACTGGGTATCAGTGTATGTCTTTGTTACTTGGTGTAAGTGTATGTCTTTGTTACTTGGTGACTGTGTATGACTTTGATACTTGTTGTCAGTGTATGTCTGTGTTACTTGGTGTAAGTTTGTGTCTTTGTTACTTGGTGTCCGTGCATGTCTTTGTTACTTGGTGTAAGTGTATGCCTTTGTTACTTGGTGTCAGTGTATGTCTCTGTTACTTGGTGTAAGTATGTGACTGTGTTACTGGGTATCAGTGTATATCTTTGTTACTTGGTGTCAGTGCATGTCTGTGTTATTTGGTGTAAGTGTATGTATTTGTTACTTGGTGTCGGTGTATGTCTTTGTTACTTGGTGTCAGTGTTTGTCTGCGTTACTGGGTATCAGTGTATGTCTTTGTTACTTGGTGTCAGTGTATGTCTCTGTTACTTGGTGTAAGTGTGTGTGTGTGTTCCTGGGTATCAGTGTATGTCTTTGTTACTTGGTGTAAGTGTATGTCTTTGTTACTTGGTGCCAGTGTATGTCTGTGTTACTTGGTGTAAGTGTATGTCTTTGTTACTTGGTGTCAGTGCAGGTCTTTGTTACTTGGTGTAAGTGTATGTCTTTGTTACTTCGTGTCAGTGTATGTCTTTGTTACTTGTTGTAAGTGTATGACTTTGCTACTTGGTGTCAGTGTATGTCTTTGATACTTGGTGTAAGTGTATGTCTGTGTTACTGGGTATCAGTGTCTCTCTTTGTTACTTGGTGTAAGTGTGTGTCTGTGTTACTGGGTATCAGTGTATGTCTTTGTTACTTTGTGTAAGTGTTTGTCTGTGTTACTGGGTATCAGTGTATGTCTTTGTTACTTGGTGTCAGTGTATGTCTGTGTTACTTGGTGTAAGTGCATGTCTTTGTTACTTTGTGTCAGTGTATGTCTTTGTTACTTGGTGTAAGTGTCTGTCTGTTTTACTGGGTATCATTGTATGTCTTCGTTGATTGTTGTCATTGTATGTCTTTGTTACTGGATGTCAGTGTATGTCTTTGTTACTTGGTGTAAGAGTATGTCTTTGTTACTTGGTGTCAGTGTGTGTCTTTGTTACTGGGTGTCAGTGCATGTCTTTGTTACTGGGTATCAGTGTCTGTCATTGTTACTTGGTGTAAGAGTGTGTCTGTGTTGCTGGGTATCAGTGTATGTCTTTGTTACTTGGTGTCAGTGTATGTCTCTGTTACTTGGTGTAAGTGTGTGTGTGTGTTCCTGGGTATCAGTGTATGTCTTTGTTACTTGGTGTAAGTGTATGTCTTTGTTACTTGGTGTCAGTGTAGGTCTGTGTTACTTGGTGTAAGTGTGTCTCTTTCTTACTTGGTGTAAGTGCATGTCTATGTTACTTGGTGTCAGTGTATGTCTGTGTAACTTGGTGGAAGTGTGTGTCTTTGTTAGTTGGTGTAAGTGTATATCTTTGTTACTTGGCATCAGTGCATGTCTGTGTTATTTGGTGTAAGTGTATGTATTTGTTACTTGGTGTCGGTGTATGACTTTGTTACTTGGTGTAATTGTTTGTCTGCGTTACTGGGTATCAGTGTATGTCATTGTTAGTTGGTGTCTGTGTATGTCTGTTATACTTGGTGTAAGTGTGTGTCTGTGTTACAGGGTATCAGTGTATGTCTTTGTTACTTGGTGTCAGTGTATGTCTTTGTTACTTGGTGTAAGTGTATGTCTTTGTTACTTGGTGTCAGTGTATGTATTTGTTACTTGGTGTCAGTGTATGTCTTTGTTACTTGGTGTCAGTGTATGTTTGTGTTAATTTGTGTCAGTGGATGTCTTTGTTACTTTCTGTCAGTGTGTGTCTTTGTTACTGGGTGTCACTGTATGTCTTTGTTACTGGGTGTCAGTTTATGTCTTTGTGACTTGGTGTAAGTGTGTGTCTCTGTTGCTGGGTATCAGTGCCTGTCTTTGTTACTTGGTGTAAGTGTATGTCTTTGTGACTTGGTGTAAGTGGGTGTCTCTGTTACTGTGTATCAGTGTCTGTCTTTTCTACTTGGTGTAAGTGTGTGTCTGTGTTACTGGGTATCAGTGTATGTCTTTGTTACTTGGTGTAAGTGTATGTCTTTGTTACTTGGTGTCAGTGTATGTCTTTGATACTTGGTGTCAGTGTATGTCTTTGTTACTTGGTGTAAGTGTGTGTCTTTGTTACTTGGTGTAAGTGTATGTCTTTGTTACTTGGTGTCAGTGTAAGTCTGTCTCACTTGGTGTAATTGTGTGTATTTGTTACTTGGTGTCAGTGTATGTTTTTGTTACTTTGTGTAAGTGTATGTCTGTGTTACTGGGTATCAGTGTATGTCTTTGTTACTTGGTGTCTTTGTATGTCTGTGATACTTGGTGTAAGTGTGTGTCTGTGTTATTGGGTATCAGTGTCTGTCATTGTTACTTGGTGTAAGAGTGTGTCTGTGTTGCTGGGTATCAGTGTATGTCTTTGTTACTTGGTGTCAGTGTATGTCTCTGTTACTTGGTGTAAGTGTGTGTGTGTGTTCCTGGGTATCAGTGTATGTCTTTGTTACTTGGTGTAAGTGTATGTCTTTGTTACTTGGTGTCAGTGTAGGTCTGTGTTACTTGGTGTAAGTGTGTCTCTTTCTTACTTGGTGTAAGTGCATGTCTATGTTACTTGGTGTCAGTGTATGTCTGTGTAACTTGGTGGAAGTGTGTGTCTTTGTTAGTTGGTGTAAGTGTATATCTTTGTTACTTGGTATCAGTGCATGTCTGTGTTATTTGGTGTAAGTGTATGTATTTGTTACTTGGTGTCTGTGTATGACTTTGTTACTTGGTGTAATTGTTTGTCTGCGTTACTGGGTATCAGTGTATGTCATTGTTAGTTGGTGTCTGTGTATGTCTGTTATACTTGGTGTAAGTGTGTGTCTGTGTTACAGGGTATCAGTGTATGTCTTTGTTACTTGGTGTCAGTGTATGTCTTTGTTACTTGGTGTAAGTGTATGTCTTTGTTACTTGGTGTCAGTGTATGTATTTGTTACTTGGTGTCAGTGTATGTCTTTGTTACTTGGTGTCAGTGTATGTTTGTGTTAATTTGTGTCAGTGGATGTCTTTGTTACTTTCTGTCAGTGTGTGTCTTTGTTACTGGGTGTCACTGTATGTCTTTGTTACTGGGTGTCAGTTTATGTCTTTGTGACTTGGTGTAAGTGTGTGTCTCTGTTGCTGGGTATCAGTGCCTGTCTTTGTTACTTGGTGTAAGTGTATGTCTTTGTGACTTGGTGTAAGTGGGTGTCTCTGTTACTGTGTATCAGTGTCTGTCTTTTTTACTTGGTGTAAGTGTGTGTCTGTGTTACTGGGTATCAGTGTATGTCTTTGTTACTTGGTGTAAGTGTATGTCTTTGTTACTTGGTGTCAGTGTATGTCTTTGATACTTGGTGTCAGTGTATGTCTTTGTTACTTGGTGTAAGTGTGTGTCTTTGTTACTTGGTGTAAGTGTATGTCTTTGTTACTTGGTGTCAGTGTAAGTCTGTCTCACTTGGTGTAATTGTGTGTATTTGTTACTTGGTGTCAGTGTATGTTTTTGTTACCTTGTGTAAGTGTATGTCTGTGTTACTGGGTATCAGTGTATGTCTTTGTTACTTGGTGTCTTTGTATGTCTGTGATACTTTGTGTAAGTGCGTGTCTGTGTTATTGGGTATCAGTGTATGTCTTCGTTACTTGGTGTCTGCGTATGTCTTTGTTACTTGGTGTCTGTGTGTGTCTTTGTTACTTGGTGTCAGTGTATTTCTTTGTTACTTGGTGTAAGTGTGTGTCTTGGTTCCTTGGTGTAAGTGTATGTCTTTGTTACTTGGTGTCAGTGTATGTCTTTGATACTTGGTGTCCGTGTGTGTCTGTGTTACTGGGTGTCAGTGTATGCCTTTGTTACTTGGTGTAAGTGTGTGTCTTTGTTACTTGGTGTAAGTGTATGTCTTTGTTACTTGGTGTAAGTGTATGTCTGTGTTACTTGGTGGAAGTGTATGTCTTTGTTACTTGGTGTCAGTGCATGTCTTTGTTACTTGGTGTAAGTGTATGTCTTTGTTACTTCGTGTCAGTGTATGTCTTTGTTACTTGTTGTAAGTGTATGTCTTTGCTACTTGGTGTCAGTGTATGTCTTTGATACTTGGTGTAAGTGTATTTCTGTGTTACTGGGTATCAGTGTCTCTCTTTGTTACTTGGTGTAAGTGTGTGTCTGTGTTACTGGGTATCAGTGTATGTCTTTGTTACTTGGTGTAAGTGTTTGTCTGTGTTACTGGGTATCAGTGTATGTCTTTGTTACTTGGTGTCCGTGTATGTCTGTGTTACTTGGTGTAAGTGCATGTCTTTGTTACTTTGTGTCAGTGTATGTCTTTGTTACTTGGTGTAAGTGTGTGTCTGTTTTACTGGGTATCAGTGTATGTCTTTGTTAATTGTTGTCATTGCATGTCTTTGTTACTGGGTGTCAGTGTATGTCTTTGTTACTTGGTGTAAGAGTATGTCTTTGTTACTTGGTGTCAGTGTGTGTCTTTGTTACTGGTGTCAGTGCATGTCTTTGTTACTGGGTATCAGTGTATGTCTTTGTTACTTGGTGTCAGTGTAGGTCTGTGTTACTTGGTGTAAGTGTGTCTCTTTCTTACTTGGTGTAAGTGCATGTCTTTGTTACTTGGTGTCAGTGTATGTCTGTGTAACTTGGTGTAAGTGTGTGTCTTTGTTAGTTGTTGCAAGTGTATATCTTTGTTACTTGGTGTCAGTGCATGTCTGTGTTATTTGGTGTAAGTGTATGTATTTGTTACTTGGTGTCGGTGTATGACTTTGTTACTTTGTGTAAGTGTTTGTCTGCGTTACTGGGTATCAGTGTATGTCATTGTTAGTTGGTGTCTGTGTCTGTCTGTTATACTTGGTGTAACTGTGTGTCTGTGTTACCGGGTATCAGTGTATGTCTTTGTTCCTTAGTGTCAGTGTATGTCTTTGTTACTTGGTGTAAGTGTATGTCTTTGTTACTTGGTGTCAGTGTATGTATTTGTTACTTGGTGTCAGTGTATGTCTTTGTTACTTGGTGTCAGTGTATGTTTGTGTTAATTTGTGTCAGTGGATGTCTTTGTTACTTTCTGTCAGTGTGTGTCTTTGTTACTGGGTGTCACTGTATGTCTTTGTTACTGGGTGTCAATTTATGTCTTTGTGACTTGGTGTAAGTGTGTGTCTCTGTTGCTGGGTATCAGTGTCTGTCTTTGTTACTTGGTGTAAGTGTATGTCTTTGTGACTTGGTGTAAGTGTGTGTCTCTGTTACTGTGTATCAGTGTCTGTCTTTTTTACTTGGTGTAAGTGTGTGTCTGTGTTACTGGGTATCAGTGTATGTCTTTGTTACTTGGTGTAAGTGTATGTCTTTGTTACTTGGTGTCAGTGTATGTCTTTGATACTTGGTGTAAGTGTGTGTCTTTGTTACTTGGTGTAAGTGTATGTCTTTGTTACTTGGTGTCAGTGTATGTCTGTCTCACATGGTGTAATTGTGTGTATTTGTTACTTGGTGTCAGTGTATGTTTTTGTTACTTGGTGTAAGTGTATGTCTGTGTTACTGGGTATCAGTGTATGTCTTTGTTACTTGGTGTCTTTGTATGTCTGTGATACTTGGTGTAAGTGTGTGTCTGTGTTACTGAGTATCAGTGTATGTCTTCGTTACTTGGTGTCTGCGTATGTCTTTGTTAGTTGGTGTCAGTGTGTGTCTTTGTTACTTGGTGTCAGTGTATGTCTTTGTTACTTGGTGTAAGTGTGTGTCTTTGTTACTTGGTGTAAGTGTATGTCTTTGTTACTTGGTGTCAGTGTATGTCTTTGATACTTGGTGTCCGTGTGTGTCTGTGTTACTGGGTGTCAGTGTATTTCTTTGTTACTGGATGTCAGTGTATGCCTTTGTTACTTGGTGTAAGTGTGTGTCTTTGTTACTTGGTGTAGGTGTATGTCTTTGTTACTTGGTGTAAGTGCATGTCTTTGTTACTTGGTGTCAGTGTATGTCTTTGATACTTGGTGTCAGTGTCTGTCTGTGTTACTTGGTGTAATTTTGTGTCTTTGTTACTTGGTGTCAGTGTATGTATTTGTTACTTGGTGTCTTTGTATGTCTGTGATACTTGGTGTAAGTGTGTGTCTGTGTTACTGGGTATCAGTGTATGTCTTTGTTACTTGGTGTAAGTGTATGTCTTTGTTACTTGGTGTCAGTGTATCTCTTCGTTACTTGGTGTCTGCGTATGTCTTTGTTACTTGTTGTCAGTGTATGTCTTTGTTACTTGGTGTAAGTGTGTGTCTGTGTTACTGGGGATCAGTGAATGTCTATGTTACTTGCTGTAAGTCTGTGTCTGTGTTACTGGGGATCAGTGAATGTCTTTGTTACTTGGTGTAAGTGTGTGTCTGTGTGCCTGGGTATCAGTGTATGTCTTTGTTACTTGGTGTAAGTGTGTGTCTGTGTTACTGGGTATCAGTGTATGTCTTTGTTAATTGGTGTCAGTGAATGTCTTTGTTACTTGGTGGAAGTGTGTGTCTGTGTGGCTGGGTATCAGTGTCTGTCTTTGTTAGCTGGTGTAAGTGTATGTCTTTGTGACTTGGTGTAAGTGTGTGTCTCTGTTACTGGGTATCAGTGTCTGTCTTTGTTACTTGGTGTAAGTGTCTGTCTTTGTGACTTGGTGTAAGTGTGTGTCTCTGTTACTGTGTTTCAGTGTCTGTCTTTTTTACTAGGTGTAAGTGTGTGTCCGTGTTACTGTGTATCAGTGTATGTCTTTGTTACTTGGTGTAAGTGTATGTCTTTGTTACTTGGTGTCAGTGTATGTCTTTGATACTTGGTGTCAGTGTATGTCTGTGTTACTTGGTGTAAGTTTGTGTCTTTGTTACTTGGTGTCCGTGCATGACTTTGTTACTTGGTGTAATTGTATGCCTTTGTTACTTGGTGTCAGTGTATGTCTCTGTTTCTTGGTGCAAGTATGTGTCTGTGTTACTGGGTATCAGTGTATATCTTTGTTACTTGGTGTCAGTGCATGTCTGTGTTATTTGGTGTAAGTGTATGTATTTGTTACTTGGTGTCTGTGTATGTCTTTGTTACTTAGTGTGAGTGTTTGTCTGCGTTACTGGGTATCAGTGTATGTCTTTGTTACTTGGTGTCAGTGTATGTCTGTGTTACTTGGTGTAAGTGTGTGTCTTTGTTACTTGGTGTAAGTGTATGTCTTTGTTACTTGGTGTCAGTGTATGTCTTTGATACTTGATGTCCGTGTGTGTCTGTGTTACTGGGTGTCAGTGTATGTCTTTGTTACTGGATGTCAGTGTATGCCTTTGTTACTTGGTGTAAGTGTGTGTCTTTGTTACTTGGTGTAAGTGTATGTCTTTGTTACTTGGTGTAAGTGCATGTCTTTGTTACTTGGTGTCAGTGTATGTCTTTGATACTTGGTGTCAGTGTCTGTCTGTGTTACTTGGTGTAATTTTGTGTCTTTGTTACTTGGTGTCAGTGTATTTATTTGTTACTTGGTGTCTTTGTATGTCTGTGATACTTGGTGTAAGTGTGTGTCTGTGTTACTGGGTATCAGTGTATGTTTTTGTTACTTGGTGTAAGTGTATGTCTTTGTTACTTGGTGTCAGTGTATCTCTTCGTTACTTGGTGTCTGCGTATGTCTTTGTTACTTGTTGTCAGTGTATGTCTTTGTTACTTGGTGTAAGTGTGTGTCTGTGTTACTGGGGATCAGTGAATGTCTATGTTACTTGCTGTAAGTCTGTGTCTGTGTTACTGGGGATCAGTGAATGTCTTTGTTACTTGGTGTAAGTGTGTGTCTGTGTGCCTGGGTATCAGTGTATGTCTTTGTTACTTGGTGTAAGTGTGTGTCTGTGTTACTGGGTATCAGTGTATGTCTTTGTTAATTGGTGTCAGTGAATGTCTTTGTTACTTGGTGGAAGTGTGTGTCTGTGTGGCTGGGTATCAGTGTCTGTCTTTGTTAGTTGGTGTAAGTGTATGTCTTTGTGACTTGGTGTAAGTGTGTGTCTCTGTTACTGGGTATCAGTGTCTGTCTTTGTTACTTGGTGTAAGTGTCTGTCTTTGTGACTTGGTTTAAGTTTGTGTCTCTGTTACTGTGTTTCAGTGTCTGTCTTTTTTACTAGGTGTAAGTGTGTGTCCGTGTTACTGTGTATCAGTGTATGTCTTTGTTACTTGGTGTAAGTGTATGTCTTTGTTACTTGGTGTCAGTGTATGTCTTTGATACTTGGTGTCAGTGTATGTCTGTGTTACATGGTGTAAGTTTGTGTCTTTGTTACTTGGTGTCCGTGCATGTCTTTGTTACTTGGTGTAATTGTATACCTTTGTTACTTGGTGTCAGTGTATGTCTCTGTTTCTTGGTGCAAGTATGTGTCTGTGTTACTGGGTATCAGTGTATATCTTTGTTACTTGGTGTCAGTGCATGTCTGTGTTATTTGGTGTAAGTGTATGTATTTGTTACTTGGTGTCTGTGTATGTCTTTGTTACTTAGTGTGAGTGTTTGTCTGCGTTACTGGGTATCAGTGCATGTCTTTGTTACTTGGTGTCAGTGTATGTCTGTGTTACTTGGTGTAAGTGTGTGTCTGTGTTACTGGGTATCAGTGTATGTCTGTGTTACTTGGTGTCAGTGGATGTCTGTGTTACTTGGTGTAAGTGTATGTCTTTCTTACTTCGTGTCAGTGTATCTCTTTGTTACTTGTTGTAAGTGTATGTCTTTGCTACTTGGTGTCATTGTATGTCTTTGATACTTGGTGTAAGTGTATGTCTGTGTTACTGGTATCAGTGTCTCTCTTTGTTACTTGGTGTAAGTGTGTGTCTGTGTTACTGGGTATCAGTGTATGTCTTTGTTACTTGGTGTAAGTGTTTGTCTGTGTTACTGAGTATCAGTGTATGTCTTTGTTACTTGGTGTCAGTGTATGTCTGTGTTACTTGGTGGAAGTGCATGTCTTTGCTACTTTGTGTCAGTGTATGTCTTTGTTACTTGGTGTAAGTGTGTGTCTGTTTTACTGGGTATCAGTGTATGTCTTTGTTAATTGTTGTCATTGTATGTCTTTGTTACTGGGTGTCAGTGTATGTCTTTGTTACTTGGTGTAAGAGTATGTCTTTGTTACTTGGTGTCAGTGTGTGTCTTTGTTACTGGGTGTCAGTGCATGTCTTTGTTACTGGGTATCAGTGTCTGTCATTGTTACTTGGTGTAAGAGTGTGTCTGTGTTGCTGGGTATCAGTGTATGTCTTTGTTAATTGGTGTCAGTGTAGGTCTGTGTTACTTGGTGTAAGTGTGTGTCTTTCTTACTTGGTGTAAGTCCATGTCTTTGTTACTTGGTGTCAGTGTATGTCTGTGTAACTTGGTGTAAGTGTGTGTCTTTGTTAGTTGGTGTAAGTGTATATCTTTGTTACTTGGTGTCAGTGCATGTCTGTGTTATTTGGTGTAAGTGTATGTATTTGTTACTTGGTGTCGGTGTATGTCTTTGTTACTTGGTTTAAGTGTTTTTCTGCGTTACTGGGTATCAGTGTATGTCATTGTTAGTTGGTGTCTGTGTATGTCTGTGATACTTGGTGTAAGTGTGTGTCTGTGTTACCGGGTATCAGTGTATGTCTTTGTTACTTGGTGTCAGTGTATATCTTTGTTACTTACTGTAAGTGTATGTCTTTGTTACTTGGTGTCAGTGTATGTATTTGTTACTTGGTGTCAGTGTATGTCTGTGTTAATTTGTGTCAGTGGATGTCTTTGTTACTTTGTGTCAGTGTGTGTCTTTGTTACTGGGTGTCACTGTATGTCTTTGTTACTGGGTGTCAGTGTATGTCTCTGTGACTTGGGGTAAGTGTGTGTCTCTGTTGCTGGGTATCAGTGTCTGTCTTTGTTACTTGTTGTAAGTGTATGTCTTTGTGACTTGGTGTTAATCAGTGTCTCTGTTACTGTGTATCAGTGTCTGTCTTTTTTACTTGGTGTAAGTGTGTGTCTGTGTTACTGGCTATCAGTGTATGTCTTTGTTACTTGGTGTAAGTGTATGCCTTTGTTACTTGGTGTCAGTGTATGTCTTTGATACTTGGTGTCATTGTATGTCTTTGTTACTTGGTGTAAGTGTGTGTCTTTGTTACTTGGTGTAAGTGTATGTCTTTGTTACTTGGTGTCAGTGTATGTCTGTCTCACTTGGTGTAATTGAGTGTATTTGTTACTTGGTGTCAGTGTATGTTTTTGTTACTTGGTGTAAGTGTATGTCTGTGATACTTGGTGTAAGTGTGTGTCTGTGTTACTGGGTATCAGTGTATGTCTTCGTTACTTGGTGTCTGCGTATGTCTTTGTTACTTGGTGTCAGTCTGTGTCTTTGTTACTTGGTGTCAGTGTATGTCTTTGTTACTTGGTGTAAGTGTGTGTCTTTGTTACTTGGTGTAAATGTATGTCTTTGTTACTTGGTGTCAGTGTATGTCTTTGATACTTGGTGTCCGTGTGTGTCTGTGTTACTGGGTGTCAGTGTATGTCTTTGTTGCTGGGTGTCAGTGTATGCCTTTGTTACTTGGTGTAAGTGTGTGTGTTTGTTACTTGGTGTAAGTGTATGTCTTTGTTACTTGGTGTAAGTGCATGTCTTTGTTACTTGGTGTCAGTGTATGTCTTTGATACTTGGTGTCAGTGCATGTCTGTGTTACTTGGTGTAAGTTTGTGTCTTTGTTACTTGGTGTCAGTGTATGTATTTTTTACTTGGTGTCTTTGTATGTCTGTGATACTTGGTGTAAGTGCGTGTCTGTGTTTACTGGGTATCAGTGTATGTCTTTGTTACTTGGTGTAAGTGTATGTCTTTGTTACTTGGTGTCAGTGTATCTCTTCGTTACTTGGTGTCTGTGTATGTCTTTGTTACTTGTTGTCAGTGTATGTCTTTGTTACTTGGTGTAGGTGTGTGTCTGTGTTACCGGGTATCAGTGTATGTCTTTGTTACTTGGTGTCAGTGTATATCTTTGTTACTTACTGTAAGTGTATGTCTTTGTTACTTGGTGTCAGTGTATGTATTTGTTACTTGGTGTCAGTGTATGTCTTTGTTACTTGGTGTCAGTGTATGTCTGTGTTAATTTGTGTCAGTGGATGTCTTTGTTACTTTGTGTCAGTGTGTGTCTTTGTTTCTGGGTGTCACTGTATGTCTTTGTTACTGGGTGTCAGTGTATGTCTCTGTGACTTGGGGTAAGTGTGTGTCTCTGTTGCTGGGTATCAGTGTCTGTCTTTGTTACTTGTTGTAAGTGTATGTCTTTGTGACTTGGTGTTAATCAGTGTCTCTGTTACTGTGTATCAGTGTCTGTCTTTTTTACTTGGTGTAAGTGTGTGTCTGTGTTACTGGGTATCAGTGTATGTCTTTGTTACTTGGTGTAAGTGTATGCCTTTGTTACTTGGTGTCAGTGTATGTCTTTGATACTTGGTGTCAGTGTATGTCTTTGTTACTTGGTGTAAGTGTGTGTCTTTGTTACTTGGTGTAAGTGTATGTCTTTGTTACTTGGTGTCAGTGTATGTCTGTCTCACTTGGTGTAATTGAGTGTATTTGTTACTTGGTGTCAGTGTATGTTTTTGTTACTTGGTGTAAGTGTATGTCTGTGATACTTGGTGTAAGTGTGTGTCTGTGTTACTGGGTATCAGTGTATGTCTTCGTTACTTGGTGTCTGCGTATGTCTTTGTTACTTGGTGTCAGTGTGTGTCTTTGTTACTTGGTGTCAGTGTATGTCTTTGTTACTTGGTGTAAGTGTGTGTCTTTGTTACTTGGTGTAAATGTATGTCTTTGTTACTTGGTGTCAGTGTATGTCTTTGATACTTGGTGTCCGTGTGTGTCTGTGTTACTGGGTGTCAGTGTATGTCTTTGTTACTGGGTGTCAGTGTATGCCTTTGTTACTTGGTGTAAGTGTGTGTGTTTGTTACTTGGTGTAAGTGTATGTCTTTGTTACTTGGTGTAAGTGCATGTCTTTGTTACTTGGTGTCAGTGTATGTCTTTGATACTTGGTGTCAGTGCATGTCTGTGTTACTTGGTGTAAGTTTGTGTCTTTGTTACTTGGTGCCAGTGTATGTATTTTTTACTTGGTGTCTTTGTATGTCTTTGATACTTGGTGTAAGTGTGTGTCTGTGTTTACTGGGTATCAGTGTATGTCTTTGTTACTTGGTGTAAGTGTATGTCTTTGTTACTTGGTGTCAGTGTATCTCTTCGTTACTTGGTGTCTGTGTATGTCTTTGTTACTTGTTGTCAGTGTATGTCTTTGTTACTTGGTGTAGGTGTGTGTCTGTGTTACTGGGGATCAGTGTATGTCTTTGTTAATTGGTGTCAGTGTATGTCTTTGTTACTTGGTGTATGTTTGTGTCTGTGTTACTGGGTATCAGTGTATGTCTTTGTTACTTGGTGTAAGTGTACGTCTTTGTTACTTGGTGTCATTGTCTGTCTTTGTTACTTGGTGTAAGTGTGTGTCTGTGTTACTGGGTATCAGTGTATGTCTTTGTTACTTGGTGTCAGTGTATGTCTTTGTTACTTGTTGTAAGTGTATGTCTTTGATACTTGGTGTCCGTGTGTGTCTGTGTTACTGGCTATCAGTGTATGTCTTTGTTACTGGGTGTCAGTGTATTCCTTTGTTACTTGGTGTAAGTGTGTGTCTTTGTTACTTGGTGTAAGTGTATGTCTTTGTTACTTGGTGTAAGTGCATGCCTTTGTTACTTGGTGTCAGTGTATGTCTTTGATACTTGGTGTCAGTGTATGTCTGTGTTACTTGGTGTAAGTTTGTGTCTTTGTTACTTGGTGTCACTGTATGTATTTGTTACTTGGTGTCTTTGTATGTCTGTGATACTTGGTGTAAGTGTGTGTCTGTGTTCTTGGGGATCGGTGAATGTCTATGTTACTTGGTGTAGGTGTGTGTCTGTGTTACTGGGGATCAGTGAATGTCTTTGTTACTTGGTGTCGGTGTATGTCTTTGTTACTTGGTGTAAGTGTTTGTCTGCGTTACAAGGTATCAGTGTCTGGCTTTGTTACTTGGTGTAAGAGTGTGTCTGTGTTGCTGGGTATCAGTGAATGTCTTTGTTACTTGGTGTCAGTGTGTGTCTGTGTGCCTGGGTATCAGTGTATGTCTTTGTTACTTGGTGTAAGTGTATGTCTTTGTTACTTCGTGTCAGTGTATGTCTTTGTTACTTGTTGTAAGTGTATGTCTTTGCTACTTGGTGTCAGTGCATCTCTTTGATACTTGGTGTAAGTGTATGTCTGTGTTACTGGGTATCAGTGTCTCTCTTTGTTACTTGGTGTAAGTGTGTGTCTGTGTTACTGGGTATCTGTGTATGTCTTTGTTACTTGGTGCACGTGTTTGTCTGTGTTACTGGGTATCAGTGTATGTCTTTGTTACTTGGTGTCAGTGTATGTCTGTGTTACTTGGTGTAAGTGCATGTCTTTGTTACTTTGTGTCAGTGTATGTCTTTGTTACTTGGTGTAAGTGTGTGTCTGTTTTACTGGGTATCAGTGTATGTCTTTGTTACTTGGTGTCAGTGTATCTCTTCGTTACTTGGTGTCTGCGTATGTCTTTGTTACTTGTTGTCAGTGTATGTCTTTGTTACTTGGTGTAAGTGTGTGTCTGTGTTACTGGGGATCAGTGAATGTCTATGTTACTTGGTGTAAGTGTGTGTCTGTGTTACTGGGGATCAGTGAATGTCTTTGTTACTTGGTGTCAGTGTGTGTCTGTGTGCCTGGGTATCAGTGTATGTCTTTGTTACTTGTTGGAAGTGTGTGTCTGTGTGGCTGGGTATCAGTCTATGTCTTTGTTAGTTGGTGTAAGTGTGTGTTCGTGTTACTGGGTATCAGTGAATGTCTTTGTTAATTGGTGTCAGTGTATGTCTTTGTTACTTGGTGTAAGTGTGTGTCTGTGTTACTGGGTATTAGTGTATGTCTTTGTTACTTGGTGTAAGTGTACGTCTTTGTTACTTGGTGTCAGTGCATGTCTTTGTTACTTGGTGTAAGTGTATGCCTTTGTTACTTGGTGTCAGTGTATGTCTCTATTACTTGGTGTAAGTGTGTGTCTGTGTTACTGGGTAGCAGTGTATGTCTTTGTTACTTGGTGTCATTGTCTGTCTTTGTTACTTGGTGTAAGTGTGTGTCTGTGTTACTGGGTATCAGTGTATGTCTTTGTTACTTGGTGTCAGTGTATGTCTGTGTTACTTGGTGTAAATGTATGTCTTTGTTACTTGGTGTCAGTGTATGTCTTTGTTACTTGTTGTAAGTTTATGTCTTTGCTACTTGGTGTCAGTGTATGTCTTTGATACTTGGTGTAAGTGTGTGTCTGTGTTACTGGGTATCAGTGTCTCTCTTTGTTGCTTGGTGTCAGTGTGTGTCTGTGTTACTGGGTATCAGTGTATGTCTTTGTTACTTGGTGTCAGTGTAAGTCTTTTTCACTTGCTGTAAGTGTATGTCTTTGTTACTTGGTGTCAGTGTGTGTCTGTGTTACTTGGTGTATGTGTGTGCCTGTGTAACTGGGTATCAGTGTATGTCTTTGTTAATTGGTGGAAGTGTGTGTCTGTGTTACTTGGTGTCAGTGTATGTCTTTGTTACTTGGTGTAAGTGTATGTCTTTGTTACTTGGTGTCAGTGTATGTCTGTGTTACTTGGTGTCAGTGTATGTCTTTGTTACTTGGTGTCAGTGTAAGTATTTTTCACTTGGTGCAAGTGTATGACTTTGTTACTTGGTGTCAGTGTATGTCTTTGTTACTTGGTGTCAGTGTAATTATTTTTCACTTGGTGTAAGTGTATGACTTTGTTACTTGGTGTCAGTGTATGTCTGTGTTACTTGGTGTAAGTGTGTGTCTTTCTTACTTGCTGTAATTGCATGTCTTTGTTACTTGGTGTCAGTGTATGTCTGTGTAACGTGGTGTAAGTGTGTGTCTTTGTTAGTTGGTGTAAGTGTATATCCTTGTTACTTGGTGTCAGTGTATGTCTGTGTTATTTGCTGTAAGTGTATGTATTTGTTACTTGGTGTCGGTGTATGTCTTTGTTACTTGGTGTAAGTGTGTGTCTGTGTTATTGGATATCATTGTATTTCTTTGTTATTTGGTGTCTGTGTATGTCTGTGATACTTGGTGTAAGTGTGTGTCTGTGTTACCGGGTATCAGTGTATGTCTTTGTTACTTGGTGTCAGTGTATGTCTTTGTTACTTGGTGTAAGTGTATGTCTTTGTTACTTGGTTTCAGTGTATGTATTTGTTACTTGGTGTCAGTGTATGTCTTTGTTACTTGGTGTAAGTGTGTGTCTGTGTTATTGGATATCATTGTATTTCTTTGTTATTTGGTGTCTGTGTATGTCTGTGATACTTGGTGTAAGTGTGTGTCTCTGTTACTGGGTATCAGTGTCTGTCTTTGTTACTTGGTGTAAGTGTATGTCTTTGTGACTTGGAGTAAGTGTGTGTCTCTGTTACTGTGTATCAGTGTATGTCTTTGTTACTTGGTGTAAGTGTATGTCTTTGTTACTGGTTATCAGTGTATATCTTTGTTACTTGTTGTCTTTGTATGTCTGTGATACTTGGTGTAAGTGTGTGTCTGTGTTACTGGGTATCAGTATATATCTTTGTTACTTGGTGTAAGTGTATGTCTTTGTTACTTTCTCTCAGTGTTTATCTTTGATACTTGGTGTCAGTGTATGTATTTGTTACTTGGTGTCTTTGTATGTCTGTGATACTTGGTGTAAGTGTGTGTCTGTGTTACTGGGTATCAGTGTATGTCTTTGTTACTTGGTGTTTATGTGTGTCTGTGTTACTGGGTATCAGTGCATTTCTTCGTTACTTGGTGTCTGCGTATGTCTTTGTTACTTGGTGTCAGTGTGTGTCTTTATTACTTGGTGTCAGTGTATGTCTTTGTTACTTGGTGTAAGTGTGTGTCTGTGTTACTGGGGATCAGTGAATGTCTTTGTTACTTGGTGTCAATGTATGTCTTTGTTACTGGGAGTCAGTGTATGTCTTTGTTACTTGGTGTCCGTGTGTGTCTGTGTTACTGGGTGTCAGTGTATGTCTTTGTTACTGGGTGTCAGTGTATGCCTTTGTTACTTGGTGTCAGTGTATGTCATTGTTACTTGGTGTCAGTGTATGTCATTGTTACTTTGTGTAAGTGTGTGTCTGTGTTACTGGGTATCAGTGGATGTCTTTGTTACTTGCTGTCAGTGTATGTCTGTGTTACTTGGTGTAAGCGTGTGTCTTTGTTACTTGGTGTCAGTGTATGTCTGTGTTACTTGGTGTAAGTGTATGTCTTTGTTACTTGGTGTCAGTGTATGTCTCTGTTACTTGGTGTCAGTATATGTCTTTGTTACATGGTGTAAGAGTGTGTCTGTGTTACTGGGTATCAGTGTATGTCTTTGTTACTTGGTGTCTGTGTATGTCTGTAATACTTGGTGTAAGTGTGTGTCTGTGTGGCTGGGTATCAGTGTATGTCTTTGTTACTTGGTGTAAGTGTGTGGCTGTGTTACTGGGTATCACTGTGTGTCTTTGTTACTTGGTACCAGTGTGTTTCTTTGTTACTGGGTGTCAGTGTTTGTCTTTGTTACTGGGTGTCAGTGTATGTCTTTGTGACTTGGTGTTCGTGTGTGTCTGTGTTACTGGGTATCAGTGTATGTCTTTGTTACTGGGTACCAGTGTCTTTCTTTGTTACTTGGTGTAAGTGTGTGTCTGTGTTACTGGGTATCAGTGTATGTCTTTGTTACTTGGTGTCAGTGTATGTCTGTGTACTTAGTGTAAGTGTGTGTCTTTGTTACCTGGTGTCAGTGTATGTCTGTGTTACTTGGTGTAAGTGTATGTCTTTGTTACTTGGTGTCAGTGCATGTCTTTTTTACTTGGTGTAAGTGTACGTCTTTGGTACTTGGTGTCAGTGCATGTCTTTGTTACTTGGCGTAAGTGTATGCCTTTGTTACTTGGTGTCAGTGTATGTCTTTGTTGCTTGGTGTAAGTGTATGTCTTTGTTACTTGGTGTCAGTGCATGTCTTTTTTACTTGGTGTAAGTGTACGTCTTTGATACTTGGTGTCAGTGCATGTCTTTGTTACTTGGCGTAAGTGTATGCCTTAGTTTCTGGGTATCAGTGTATGTCATTGTTACTTGGTGTCAGTGTATGTCTTTGTTACTTGGTGTAAGTGTGTGTCTGTGTTACTGGGTATCAGTGAATGTCTTTGTTACTGGGTTTCAGTGCATGTCTTTGTGACTTGGTGTAAGTGTGTGTCTGTGTTACTGGGTATCAGTGTATGTCATTGTTACTTTGTGTAAGTGTGTGTCTGTGTTACTGGGTATCAGTGGATGTCTTTGTTACTTGCTGTCAGTGTATGTCTGTGTTACTTGGTGTAAGCGTGTGTCTTTGTTACTTGGTGTCAGTGTATGTCTGTGTTACTTGGTGTAAGTGTATGTCTTTGTCACTTGGTGTCAGTGTATGTCTCTGTTACTTGGTGTCAGTGTATGTCTTTGTTACATGGTGTAAGTGTGTGTCTGTGTTACTGGGTATCAGTGTATGTCTTTGTTACTTGGTGTCTGTGTATGTCGGTAATACTTAGTGTAAGTGTGTGTCTGTGTGGCTGGGTATCAGTGTATGTCTTTGTTACTTGGTGTAAGTGTGTGGCTGTGTTACTGGGTATCAGTGTATGTCTTTGTTACTTGGTGTCTGTGTATGTCTTTGTATACTTGGTGTCACTGTGTGTCTTTGTTACTTGGTACCAGTGTGTTTCTTTGTTACTGGGTGTCAGTGTTTGTCTTTGTTACTGGGTGTCAGTGTATGACTTTGTGACTTGGTGTTCGTGTGTGTCTGTGTTACTGGGTACCAGTGTCTGTCTTTGTTACTTGGTGTAAGTGTGCGTCTGTGTTACTGGGTATCAGTGTATGTCTTTGTTACTTGGTGTCAGTGTATGTCTGTGTACTTAGTGTAAGTGTGTGTCTTTGTTACCTGGTGTCAGTGTATGCCTGTGTTACTTGGTGTAAGTGTATGTCTTTGTTACTTGGTGTCAGTGCATGTCTTTTTTACTTGGTGTAAGTGTACGTCTTTGATACTTGGTGTCAGTGCATGTCTTTGTTACTTGGCGTAAGTGTATGCCTTTGTTACTTGGTGTCAGTGTATGTCTGTGTTACTTGGTGTAAGTGTATGTCTTTGTTACTTGGTGTCAGTGCATGTCTTTTTTACTTGGTGTAAGTGTACGTCTTTGATACTTGGTGTCAGTGCATGTCTTTGTTACTTGGCGTAAGTGTATGCCTTTGTTACTGGGTATCAGTGTATGTCTTTGTTACTTGGTGTCATTGTCTGTCTTTGTTACTTGGTGTAAGTGTGTGGCTGTGTTACTGGGGATAAGTGTATGTCTTTGTTACTTGGTCTCAGTGTATGACTGTGTTACTTGGTGTTAGCGTGTGTCTTTGTTACTTGGTGTCAGTGTATGTCTGTGTTACTTGGTGTAAGCGTGTGTCTTTGTTACTTGGTGTCAGTGTATGTCTGTGTTACTTGGTGTAAGTGTATGTCTTTGTCACTTGGTGTCAGTGTATGTCTCTGTTACTTGGTGTCAGTGTATGTCTTTGTTACATGGTGTAAGTGTGTGTCTGTGTTACTGGGTATCAGTGTATGTCTTTGTTACTTGGTGTCTGTGTATGTCGGTAATACTTGGTGTAAGTGTGTGTCTGTGTGGCTGGGTATCAGTGTATGTCTTTGTTACTTGGTGTAAGTGTGTGGCTGTGTTACTGGGTATCAGTGTATGTCTTTGTTACTTGGTGTCTGTGTATGTCTTTGTATACTTGGTGTCACTGTGTGTCTTTGTTACTTGGTACCAGTGTGTTTCTTTGTTACTGGGTGTCAGTGTTTGTCTTTGTTACTGGGTGTCAGTGTATGTCTTTGTGACTTGGTGTTCGTGTGTGTCTGTGTTACTGGGTACCAGTGTCTGTCTTTGTTACTTGGTGTAAGTGTGCGTCTGTGTTACTGGGTATCAGTGTATGTCTTTGTTACTTGGTGTCAGTGTATGTCTGTGTACTTAGTGTAAGTGTGTGTCTTTGTTACCTGGTGTCAGTGTATGCCTGTGTTACTTGGTGTAAGTGTATGTCTTTGTTACTTGGTGTCAGTGCATGTCTTTTTTACTTGGTGTAAGTGTACGTCTTTGATACTTGGTGTCAGTGCATGTCTTTGTTACTTGGCGTAAGTGTATGCCTTTGTTACTTGGTGTCAGTGTATGTCTGTGTTACTTGGTGTAAGTGTATGTCTTTGTTACTTGGTGTCAGTGCATGTCTTTTTTACTTGGTGTAAGTGTACGTCTTTGATACTTGGTGTCAGTGCATGTCTTTGTTACTTGGCGTAAGTGTATGCCTTTGTTACTGGGTATCAGTGTATGTCTTTGTTACTTGGTGTCATTGTCTGTCTTTGTTACTTGGTGTAAGTGTGTGGCTGTGTTACTGGGGATAAGTGTATGTCTTTGTTACTTGGTCTCAGTGTATGACTGTGTTACTTGGTGTCAGCGTGTGTCTGTGTTACTGGGTATCAGTGTATGTCTTTGTTACTTGGTGTCAGTGTATGTCTTTGTTACTTGGTGTAAGTGTATGTCTTTGTTACTTGGTGTCAGTGCATGTCTGTGTTATTGGTGTACGTGTATGTCTTTGTTACTTGGTGTCAGTGTATGTCTTTGTTACTTGGTGTAAGTGTATGTCTTTGTTACTTGGTGTCAGTGTATGTCTTTGTTACATGGTGTAAGTGTATGTCTTTGCTACTTGGTGTCAGTGTATGTCTTTGTTACTTGGTGTGTGTGTGTGTCTGTGTTACCTGGTGTAAGTGTGTGTCTGTGTAACTGGGTATCAGTGTATGTCTTTGTTACCTGGTGTAAGTGTGTGTCTGTGTTACTGGGTATCAGTGTATGTATTTGTTACTTGGTGTCAGTGTATGTCTTTCTTACTTGGTGTAAGTGTATGTCTTTGTTACTTTGTGTCAGTGTATGTCTTTGTTACTTGGTGTAAGTGTATGTCTTTGTTACTTGGCATATGTGTGTGTCTGTGTTACTGGGTATCAGTGTATGTCTTTGTTACTTGGTGTCAGTGTGTGTCTTTGTTACAGGGTGTCAGTGCATGTCTTTGTTACTGGGTGTCAGTGTATGTATTTTTTACTTGGTTTAAGTGTATGTCTTTGTTACTTGGTGTCAGTGTGTGTCTTTGTTACTGGGTGTCAGTGTATGTCTTTGTTACTGGGTATCAGTGTCTGCCTTTGTTACTTGGTGTAAGAGTGTGTCTGTGTTGCTGGGTATCAGTGTATGTCTTTGTTACTTGGTGTCAGTGTCGGTCTGTGTTACTTGATGTAAGTGTGTGTCTTTCTTACTTGGTGTAAGTGCATGTCTTTGTTACTTGGTGTCAGTGTATGTCTGTGTAACTTGGTGTAAGTGTGTGTCTTTGTTAGTTGATGTAAGTGTCTATCTTTGTTACTTGGTGTCAGTGTATGTCTGTGTTATTTGGTGTAAGTGTGTGTATTTGTTACTTGGTGTCGGTGTATGTCTTTGTTACTTGGTGTAAGTGTTTGTCTGTGTTACTGGGTATCAGTGTATGTCTTTGTTATTTGGTGTCTGTGTATGTCTGTGATACTTGGTGTAAGTGTGTATCTTTGTTACCGGGTATCAGTGTATGTCTTTGTTACTTCGTGTAAGTGTGTGTCTTTGTTACTGCGTATCAGTGTATGTCTTTGTTACTTGGTGTCAGTGTATGTCTTTGTTACTTGGTGTAAGTGTATGTCTTTGTTACTTGGTGTCAGTGTATGTATTTGTTACTTGGTGTAATTGTGTGTCTTTGTTACTGGGTATCAGTGTATGTCTTTGTTAATTTGTGTCAGTGGATGTCTTTGTTTCTTGGTGTCAGTGTGTGTCTTTGTTACTGGGTGTCAGTGTATGTCTTTGTTACTGGGTGTCAGTGTATGTCTTTGTGACTTGGTGTAAGTGTGTGTCTCTGTTACTGGGTATCAGTGTCTGTCTTTGTTACTTGGTGTAAGTGTGTGCCTGTGTTACTGGGTATCAGTGTATGTCTTTGTTAATTTGTGTCAGTGGATGTCTTTGTTACTTGGTGTCAGTGTGTGTCTTTGTTACTGCGTGTCAGTGTTTGTCTTTGTTACTGGGTGTCAGTGTATGTCTTTGTGACTTGGTGTAAGTGTGTGTCTCTGTTACTGGGTATCAGTGTATGTCTTTGTTACTTGGTGTATTTGTATGTCCTTGTTACTTGGTGTCAGTGTATGAATTTGATACTTGGTGCCAGTGTATGTCTGTGTTACTTGGTGTAAGTTAGTGTCTTTGTTACTTGGTGTCAGTGTATGCCTTTGTTACTTGGTGTCTGTGTGTTTCTGTGTTACTTGGTGTAAGTGTATGTCTGTGTAACTTGGGTTCAGTGTATGTCTTTGTTACCTTGTATAAGTGTGTGTCTGTGTTACTGGGTATCAGTGTTTGTATTTGTTACTTGGTGTCAGTGTATGTCTTTCTTACTTGGTGTAAGTGTATGTCTTTGTTACTTGGTGTCAGTGTATGTCTTTGTTACTTGGTGTAAGTGTGTGTCTCTGTTACTGGGTATCAGTGTATGTCTTTGTTAATTGGTGTCAGTGTATGTCTTTGTTACTTGGTGTAAGTGTGTGACTGTGTTACTGGGTATCAGTGTATGTATTTGTTACTTGGTGTCAGTGTATGTCTTTCTTACTTGGTGTAAGTGTATGTCTTTGTTACTTGGTGTCAGTGTATGTCTTTGTTACTTGGTGTAAGTGTGTGTCTCTGTTACTGGGTATCAGTGTATGTCTTTGTTAATTGGTGTCAGTGTATGTCTGTGTTATTTGGTGTAAGTGTCTGTCTGTGTTAACGGGTATCAGTGTATGTCTTTGTTACTTGGTGTCAGTGTGTGTCTTTGTTACTTGGTGTAAGTGTATGTCTTTGTTACTTGGTGTCAGTGTATGTATTTGTTACTAGCTGTAAGTGTGTGTCTTTGTTCCTGGGTGTCAGTGTATTTCTTTGTTACTGGGTGTCAGTGTATGTCTTTGTGACTTGGTGTAAGTGTGTGTCTCTGTTACTGGGTATCAGTGTCTGTCTTTGTTACTTGGTGTAAGTGTGTGTCTGTGTTACTGGGTATCAGTGTATGTCTTTGTTACTTGGTGTCAGTGTGTGTCATTGTTACTGGGTGTCAGTGTATGTCTTTGTTACTGGGTGTCAGTGTATGTCTTTGTGACTTGGTGTAAGTGTGTGTCTCTGTTACTGGGTATCAGTGACTGTCTGTGATACTTGGTGTATGTGTGTGTCTGTGTTAACGGGTATCAGTGTATGTCTTTGTTACTTGGTGTCAGTCTGTGTCTTTGTTACTTGGTGTAAGTGTATGTCTTTGTTAATTTGTGTCAGTGGATGTCTTTGTTACTTGGTGTCAGTGTGTGTCTTTGTTACTGGGTGTCAGTGTATGTCTTTGTTACTGTGTGTCAGTGTATGTCTTTGTGACTTGGTGTAAGTGTGTGTCTCTGTTACTGAGTATCAGTGTCTATCTTTGTTACTTGGTGTAAGTGTGTGTCTGTGTTATTGGGTATCAGTGTATGTCTTTGTTACTTGGTGTCAGTGTGTGTCTTTGTTACTGGGTGTCAGTGCATGTCTTTGTTACTGGGTGTCAGTGTATGTATTTTTTACTTGGTGTAAGTGTATGTCTTTGTTACTTGGTGTCAGTATGTGTATTTGTTACTGGGTGTCAGTGCATGTCTTTGTTACTGGGTATCAGTGTCTGTCTTTGTTACTTGATGTAAGAGTGTGTCTGTGTTGCTGGGCATCAGTGTATGTCTTTGTTACTTGGTGTCAGTGTAGGTCCGTGTTACTTGGTGTAAGTGTGTGTCTTTCTTACTTGGTGTAAGTGCATGTCTTTGTTACTTGGTGTCAGTGGATGTCTGTATAACTTGGTGTAAGTGTCTGTCTTTGTTAGTTGGTGTAAGTGTCTATCTTTGTTACTTGGTGTCAGTGTATGTCTGTGTTATTTGGTGTAAGTGTGTGTCTGTGTTAACGGGTATCAGTGTATGTCTTTGTTACTTGGTGTCAGTGTGTGTCTTTGTTACTTGGTGTAAGTGTATGTCTTTGTTACTTGGTGTCAGTGTATGTATTTGTTACTAGCTGTAAGTGTGTGTCTTTGTTTCTGGGTGTCAGTGTATGTCTTTGTTACTGGGTGTCAGTGCATGTCTTTGTGACTTGGTGTAAGTGTGTGTCTCTGTTACTGGGTATCAGTGTCTGTCTTTGTTACTTGGTGTAAGTGTGTGTCTGTGTTACTGGGTATCATTGTATGTCTTTGTTACTTGGTGTCAGTGTGTGTCTTTGTTACTGGGTGTCAGTGCATGTCTTTGTTACTGGGTGTCAGTGTATGTATTTTTTACTTGGTGTAAGTGTATGTCTTTGTTACTTGGTGTCAGTATGTGTATTTGTTACTGGGTGTCAGTGCATGTCTTTGTTACTGGGTATCAGTGTCTGTCTTTGTTACTTGGTGTAAGAGTGTGTCTGTGTTGCTGGGTATCAGTGTATGTCTTTGTTACTTGGTGTCAGTGTAGGTCTGTGTTACTTGGTGTAAGTGTGTGTCTTTCTTACTTGGTGTAAGTGCATGTCTTTGTTACTTGGTGTCAGTGTATGTCTGTGTAACTTGGTGTAAGTGTCTGTCTTTGTTAGTTGGTGTAAGTGTCTATATTTGTTACTTGGTGTCACTGTATGTCTGTGTTATTTGGTGTAATTGTATGTATTTGTTACTTGGTGTCGGTGTATTTCTTTGTTACTTGGTGTAAGTGTTTGTATGTGTTACTGGGTATCAGTGTATGTCTTTGTTAGTTGGTGTCTGTGTATGTCTGTGATACTTGGTGTAAGTGTGTGTCTGTGTTACCGGGTATCAGTGTATGTCTTTGTTAATTCGTGCAAGTGTGTGTCTTTGTGACTGGGTATCAGTGTATGTCTTTGTTACTTGGTGTCAGTGTATGTGTTTGTTACTTGGTGTAAGTGTATGTCTTTGTTACTTGGTGTCAGTGTATGTATTTGTTATTTGCTGTAAGTGTCTGTCTTTGTTACTGGGTGTCAGTGCATGTCTTTGTTACTTGGTGTAAGTGTGTGTCTGTGTTACCGGTATGAGTGTATGTCTTTGGTAATTGGTGTAAGTGTATGCCTTTGTTACTTGGTGTAAGTGTGTGTCTGTGTTACTGGGTATCAGTGTATGTCTTTGTTACTTGGTGTCAGTGTGTGTCTTGGTTATTGGTTGTCAGTGCATGTCTTTGTTACTGGGTGTCAGTGTATGTCTTTGTTACTGGGTATCAGTGTCTGTCTTTGTTACTTGGTGTAAGAGTGTGTCTGTGTTGCTGGGTATCAGTGTATGTCTTTGTTACTTGGTGTCAGTGTAGGTCTGTGTTACTTGGTGTAAGTGTGTGTCTTTCTTATTTGGTGTAAGTGCATGTCTTTGTAACTTGGTGTCAGTGTATGTCTGTGTAACTTGGTGTAAGTGTGTGTCTTTGTTAGTTGGTTAAGTGCCAATCTTTGTTACTTGGTGTCAGTGTATGTCTGTGTTATTTGGTGTAAGTGTATCTATTTGTTACTTGGTGTTGGTGTATGTCTTTGTTACTTGGTGTAAGTGTTTGTCTGTGTTACTGGGTATCAGTGTATGTCTTTGTTAGTTGGTGTCTGTGTATGTCTGTGATACTTGGTGTAAGTGTGTGTCTGTGTTACAGGGTATCAGTGTAAGTCTTTGTTACTTGGTGTCAGTGTATGTCTTTGTTACTTGCTGTAAGTGTGTGTCTTTGTTACTGGGTGTCAGTGTATGTCTTTGTTAATTTGTGTCAGTGGATGTCTTTGTTACTTGGTGTCAGTGTGTGTCTTTGTTACTGGGTGTCAGTGTATGTCTTTGTGACTTGGTGTAAGTGTGTGTCTCTGTTACTGGGTATCAGTGCATGTCTTTGTTACTTGATGTCAGTGTATGTCTGTGTAACTTGGTGTAAGTGTGTGTCTTTGTTAGTTGGTGTAAGTGTCTATCTTTGTTACTTGGTGTCAGTGTATGTCTGTGTTATTTGGTGTAAGTGAATGTATTTGTTACTTGGTGTCGGTGTATGTCTTTGTTACTTGGTGTAAGTGTTTGTCTGTGTTACTGGGTATCAGTGTATGTCTTTGTTAGTTGGTGTCTGTGTATGTCTGTGATACTTGGTGTAAGTGTGTGTCTGTATTACCGGGTATCAGTGTATGTCTTTGTTAATTCGTGCAAGTGTGTGTCTTTGTTACTGGGTATCAGTGTATGTCTTTGTTACTTGGTGTCAGTGCATGTCTTTGTTACTTGGTGTAAGTGTATGTCTTTGTTACTTGGTGTCAGTGTATGTATTTGTTACTTGCTGTAAGTGTCTGTCTTTGTTACTGGGTGTCAGTGTATGTCTTTGTTAATTTGTGTCAGTGCATGTCTTTGTTACTGGGTATCAGTGTCTGTCTTTGTTACTTGGTGTAAGAGTGAGTCTGTGTTGCTGGGTATCAGTGTATGTCTTTGTTACTTGGTGTCAGTGTAGGTCTGTGTTACTTGGTGTAAGTGTGTGTCTTTCTTACTTGGTGTAAGTGCATGTCTTTGTTACTTGGTGTCAGTGTATGTCTGTGTAACTTGGTGTAAGTGTCTGTCTTTGTTAGTTGGTGTAAGTGTCTATCTTTGTTACTTGGTGTCAGTGTATGTCTGTGTTATTTGGTGTAAGTGAATGTATTTGTTACTTGGTGTCGGTGTATGTCTTTGTTACTTGGTGTAAGTGTTTGTCTGTGTTACTGGGTATCAGTGTATGTCTTTGTTAGTTGGTGTCTGTGTATGTCTGTGATACTTGGTGTAAGTGTGTGTCTGTATTACCGGGTATCAGTGTATGTCTTTGTTAATTCGTGCAAGTGTGTGTCTTTGTTACTGGGTATCAGTGTATGTCTTTGTTACTTGGTGTCAGTGCATGTCTTTGTTACTTGGTGTAAGTGTATGTCTTTGTTACTTGGTGTCAGTGTATGTATTTGTTACTTGCTGTAAGTGTCTGTCTTTGTTACTGGGTGTCAGTGTATGTCTTTGTTAATTTGTGTCAGTGCATGTCTTTGTTACTGGGTATCAGTGTCTGTCTTTGTTACTTGGTGTAAGAGTGAGTCTGTGTTGCTGGGTATCAGTGTATGTCTTTGTTACTTGGTGTCAGTGTAGGTCTGTGTTACTTGGTGTAAGTGTGTGTCTTTCTTACTTGGTGTAAGTGCATGTCTTTGTTACTTGGTGTCAGTGTATGTCTGTGTAACTTGGTGTAAGTGTCTGTCTTTGTTAGTTGGTGTAAGTGTCTATCTTTGTTACTTGGTGTCAGTGTATGTCTCTGTTATTTGGTGTAAGTGTATGTATTTGTTACTTGGTGTCGGTGTATGTCTTTGTTACTTGGTGTAAGTGTTTGTCTGTGTTACTGGGTATCACTGTATGTCTTTGTTAGTTGGTGTCTGTGTATGTCTGTGATACTTGGTGTAAGTGTGTGTCTGTGTTACCGGGTATCAGTGTATGTCTTTGTTACTTGGTGTCAGTGTATGTCTTTGTTACTTGGTGTAAGTGTATGTCTTTGTTACTTGGTGTCAGTGTATGTATTTGTTACTTGCTGTAAGTGTGTGTCTTTGTTACTGGGTGTCAGTGTATGTCTTTGTTATTTTGTGTCAGTGGATGTCTTTGTTACTTGGTGTCAGTGTGTGTCTTTGTTACTGGGTGTCAGTGTATGTCTTTGTGACTTGGTGTAAGTGTGTGTCTCTGTTACTGGGTATCAGTGTCTGTCTTTGTGACTTGGTGTAAGTGTGTGTCTGTGTTACTGGGTATCAGTGGATGTCTTTGTTACTTGGTGTCAGTCTGTGTCTTTGTTACTGGGTGTCAGTGCATGTCTTTGTTACTGGATGTCAGTGTATGTATTTTTTACTTGGTGTAAGTGTATGTATTTTTTACTTAGTGTAAGTGTATGTCTTTGTTACTTGGTGTCAGTGTGTGTCTTTCTTACTTGATGTAAGTGCATGTCTTTGTTACTTGGTGTCAGTGTATGACTGTGTAACTTGGTGTAAGTGTGTGTCTTTGTTAGTTGGTGTAAGTGTCTATCTTTGTTACTTGGTGTCAGTGTATGTCTGTGTTATTTGGTGTAAGTGTATGTATTTGTTACTTGGTGTCGGTGTATGTCTTTGTTACTTGGTGTAAGTGTTTGTCTGTGTTACTGGGTATCAGTGTATGTCTTTGTTAGTTGGTGTCTGTGTATGTCTGTGATACTTGGTGTAAGTGTGTGTCTGTGTTACCGGGTATCAGTGTATGTCTTTGTTACTTCGTGCAAGTGTGTGTCTTTGTTACTGGGTATCAGTGTATGTCTTTGTTACTTGGTGTCAGTGTATGCCTTTGTTACTTGCTGGAAGTGTGTGTCTTTGTTACTGGGTGTCAGTGTATGTCTTTGTTAATTTGTGTCCGTGGATGTCTTTGTTACTTGGTGTCAGTGTGTGTCTTTGTTACTGGGTGTCAGTGTATGTCTTTGTGACTTGGTGTAAGTGTGTGGCTCTGTTACTGGGTATCAGTGTCTGTCTTTGTTACTTGGTGTAAGTGTGTGTCAGTGTTACTGGGTATCAGTGTATGTCTTTGTTACTTGGTGTCAGTGCATGTCTTTGTTACTGGGTGTCAGTGTATGTATTTTTTACTTGGTGTAAGTGTATGTCTTTGTTACTTGGTGTCAGTGTAGGTCTGTGTTACTTGGTGTAAGTGTGTGTCTTTCTTACTTGGTTTAATTGCATGTCTTTGTTACTTGGTGTCAGTGTATGTCTGTGTAACTTGGTGTAAGTGTGTGTCTTTGTTAGTTGGTGCAAGTGTCTATCTTTGTTACTTGGTGTCTGTGTATGTCTGTGTTATTTGGTGTAAGTGTATGTATTTGTTACTTGGTGTCGGTGTATTTCTTTGTTACTAGTTGTACGTGTTTGTCTGTGTTGCTGGGTATCAGTGTATGTCTTTGTTAGTTGGTGTCTGTGTATGTCTGTGATACTTGGTGTAAGTGTGTGTCTGTGTTACCGGGTATCAGTGTATGTCTTTGTTAATTCGTGCAAGTGTGTGTCTTTGTTACTGGGTATCAGTGTATGTCTTTGTTACTTGGTGTCAGTGTATGTATTTGTTACTTGCTGTAAGTGTCTGTCTTTGTTACTGGGTGTCAGTGTATGTCTTTGTTACTTGGTGAAAGTGTGTGTCTGTGTTACTGGGTATCAGTGTATGTCTTTGTTACTTGGTGTCAGTGTGTGTCTTTGTTACTGGGTGTCAGTGCATGTCTTTGTTACTGGGTGTCAGTGTATGTCTTTGTTACTGGGTATCAGTGTCTGTCTTTGTTACTTGGTGTAAGAGTGTGTCTGTGTTGCTGGGTATCAGTGTATGTCTTTGTTACTTGGTGGAAGTGTGAGTCTTTCTTACTTGGTGTAAGTGCATGTCTTTGTAACTTGGTGTCAGTGTATGTCTGTGTAACTTGGTGTAAGTGTGTGTCTTTGTTAGTTGGTGTAAGTGTCAATCTTTGTTACTTGGTGTCAGTGTATGTCTGTGTTATTTGGTGTAAGTGTATCTATTTGTTACTTGGTGTTGGTGTATGTCTTTGTTACTTGGTGTAAGTGTTAGTCTGTGTTACTGGGTATCAGTGTATGTCTTTGTTAGTTGGTGTCTGTGTATGTCTGTGATAATTGGTTTAAGTGTGTGTCTGTGTTACCGGGTATCAGTGTATGTCTTTGTTACTTGGTGTCAGTGTATGTCTTTGTTACTTGCTGTAAGTGTGTGTCTTTGTTACTGGGTGTCAGTGTATGTCTTTGTTAATTTGTGTCAGTGGATGTCTTTGTTACTTGGTGTCAGTGTGTGTCTTTGTTACTGGGTGTCAGTGTATGTCTTTGTGACTTGGTGTAAGTGTGTGTCTCTGTTACTGGGTATCAGTATCTGTCTTTGTTACTTGGTGTAAGTGTGTGTCTGTGTTACTGGGTATCAGTGTATGTCTTTGTTACTTGGTGTCAGTGCATGTCTTTGTTACTGGGTGTCAGTGTATGTATTTTTTACTTGGTGTAAGTGTATGTCTTTGTTACTTGGTGTCAGTGTAGGTCTGTGTTACTTGGTGTAAGTGTGTGTCTTTCTTACTTGGTTTAAGTGCATGTCTTTGTTACTTGGTGTCAGTGTATGTCTGTGTTACAGGGTATCAGTGTATGTCTTTGTTACTTGGTGTCAGTGTGTGTCTTTGTTACTGGTTGTCAGTGCATGTCTTTGTTACTGGGTGTCAGTGTATGTATTTTTTACTTGGTGTAAGTGTATGTCTTTGTTACTTAGTGTCAGTGATGTATTTGTTACTGGGTAACAGTGTATGTCTTTGTTACTTGGTGTAAGTGTGTGTCTGTGTTACTGGGTATCAGTGCATGTCTTTGTTACTTGGTGTAAGTGTGTGTCTGTGTTACTGGGTATCAGTGTATGTCTTTGTTACTTGGTGTCAGTGTGTGTCTTTGTTACTGGGTGTCAGTGCATGTCTTTGTTACTGGGTGTCAGTGTATGTCTTTGTTACTGGGTATCAGTGTATGTCTTTGTTACTGGGTATCAGTGTCTGTCTTTGTTACTTGGTATAAGAGTGTGTCTGTGTTGCTGGGTATCAGTGTATGTCTTTGTTACTTGGTGTCAGTGTAGGTCTGTGTTACTTGGTGTAAGTGTGTGTCTTTCTTACTTGATGTAAGTGTATGTCTTTGTTAATTGGTGTCAGTGTATGCCTTTGTTACTTGATGTAAGTGTGTGTCTGTGTTACTGGGTATCAGTGTATGTCTTTGTTACTTGGTGTCAGTGTAGGTCTGTGTTACTTGGTGTAAGTGTGTGTCTTTTTTCCTTGGTGTAAGTGCATGTCTTTGTTAGTTGGTGTCAGTATATGTCTGTGTAACTTGGTGTAAGTGTGTGTCTTTGTTAGTTGGAGTAAGTGTCTATCTTTGTTACTTGGTGTCAGTGTATGTCTGTGTTATTTGGTGTAAGTGTATGTATTTGTTACTTGGTGTCGGTGTATGTCTTTGTTACTTGGTGTAATTGTTTGTCTGTGATACTGGGTATCAGTGTATGTCTTTGTTAGTTGGTGTCTGTGTATGTCTGTGATACTTGGTGTAAGTGTGTGTCTGTGTTACCGGGTATCTGTGTATGTCTTTGTTACTTCGTGCAAGTGTGTGTCTTTGTTACTGGGTGTCAGTGTATGTCTTTGTTACTTGGTGTAAGTGTATATCTTTGTTACTTGGTGTCAGTGTATGTATTTGTTACTTGCTGTAACTGTGTGTCTTTGTTACTGGGTATCAGTGTATGTCTTTGTTAATATGTGTCAGTGGATGTCTTTGTTACTTTGTGTCAGTGTGTGTCTTTGTTACTGGGTGTCAGTGTATGTTTTTGTTACTGGGTGTCAGTGTATGCCTTTGTGGCTTGGTGAAAGTGTGTGCCTCTGTTAGTGGGTATCAGTGTCTGTCTTTGTTACTTGGTGTAAGTGTGTGTCTGTGTTACTGGGTATCAGTGTATCTCTTTGTTACTTGGTGTAAGTGTATGTCCTTGTTACTTGGTGTCAGTGTATGTCTTTGATACTTTGTGTCAGTGTATGTCTGTGTTACTTGGTGTAAGTGTGTGTCTTTGTTACTTGGTGTAAGTGTGTGTCTTTGTTACTTGGTGTAAGTGTATGTCTTTGTTACTTGGTGTAAGTGTATGTCTGTGTTACTTGGTGTAAGTGTGTGTCTTTGTTAGTTCGTGTAACTGTATGTCTTTGTTACTTGGTGTCAGTGTATGTCTTTGTTACTTGGTGTAAGTGTGTGTCTGTGTTACTGGGTATCAGTGTATGTCTTTGTTACTTGGTGTCTGTGTATGTCTGTGATACTTGGTGCAAGTGTGTGTCTGTGTTACTGGGTATCAGTGTATGTCTTTGTTACTTGGTGTAAGTGTGTGTCTGTGTTACTGGGTCTCAGTGTATGTCTTCGTTACTTGGTGTCAGTGTATGTCTTTGTTACTTGGTGTCAGTGTGTGACTTTGTTACTTGGTGTCAGTGTATGTCTTAGTTATTTGGTGTAATTGTGTGTCTTTGTTAGTTGGTGTAAGTGTGTGTCTGTGTTACTGGGTATTAGTGTATGTCTTTGTTAATTGGTGTCAGTGTATGTCTTTGTTACTTGTTGTCAGTGTGTGTCTTTGTTACTTGGTGTAAGAGTGTGTCTGTGCTGCTGGGTATCAGTGTATGTCTTTGTTACTCGGTGTCAGTGTAGGACTGTGTTAATTGGTGTAAGTGTGTGTCTTTCTTACTTGGTGTAAGTGTATGTCTTTGTTACTTGGTGTAATATGTGTCTGTGTTACTGGGTATCAGTGTATGTCTTTGTTACTTGGTGTAAGTGTGCGTCTGTGTTACTGGGTATCAGTGTATGTCTTCGTTACTTGGTGTCTGTGTATGTCTTTGTTACTTGGTGTCAGTGAGTGTCTTTGTTACTTGGTGTCAGTGTATGTCTTTGTTACTTGGTGTAAGTATGTGTCTGTGTTACTGGGTATCAGTGTATGTCTTTGTTACTTGGTGTCAGTGTATGTCTTTGTTACTGGGTGTCATTGTATGTTTTTGTTACTGGGTGTCAGTGTATGTCTTTGTTACTTGGTGTCCGTGTGTGTCTGTGTTACTGGGTGTCAGTGTATGTCTTTGTTACTGGGTGTCAGTGTATGCCTTTGTTACTTGGTGTCAGTGTATGTCTTTGTCACATGGTGTCAGTGTGTGTCTGTGTTACTGGGTATCAGTGAATGTCTTTGTTACTTGGTGTCAGTGTATGTCTTTGTTACTTGGTGTAAGTGTGTGTCTGTGTTACTGGGTATCAGTGTATGTCATTGTTACTTGATGTCAGTGTGTGCCTTTGTTACTTGGTGTCATTGTGTGTCTTTGTTACTGGGTGTCAGTGTATGTCTTTGTTACTTGGTGTCAGTGTATGTCTTTGTTACTTGGTGTCAGTGTGTGTCTGTGTTACTGGGTGTAAGTGTATTTCTTTGTTACTTGGTGTCAGTGCATGTCTTTGTTACTGGGTGTCAGTGTATGTCTTTGTTACTTGGTGTAAGTGTGTGTCTGTTTTACTGGGTATCAGTGTATGTCATTGTTACTTGGTGTCAGTGTGTGCCTTTGTTACTTGGTGTCATTGTGTGTCTTTGTTACTGGGTGTTAGTGTATGTCTTTGTTACTTGGTGTCAGTGCATGTTTTTGTTACTTGGTGTAAGTGTGTGTCTGTGTTACTGGGTATCAGTGAATGTCTTTGTTACTTGGTGTCAGTGTATGTCTTTGTTACTTGGTGTAAGTGTGTGTCTGTGTTACTGGGTATCAGTGTTTGTCATTGTTACTTGGTGTCAGTGTGTGCCTTTGTTATTTGGTGTCATTGTGTGTCTTTGTTACTGGGTGTAAGTGTATTTCTTTGTTACTTGGTGTCAGTGCATGTCTTTGTTACTGCGTGTCAGTGTATGTCTTTGTTACTTGGTGTCAGTGTATGTCTTTGTTACTTGGTGTCAGTGTCTGTCTGTGTTACTGGGTATTAGTGAATGTCTTTGTTACTTGGTGTCAGTGTACGTCTTTGTTACTTGGTGTAAGTGTTTGTCTGTGTTACTTGGTGTCAGTGTCTGTCTTTGTTACTTGGTGTAAGTGTGTGTCTGTGTTACTGGGTATCAGTGTATGTCTTTGTTACTTGGTGTAAGTGTATGTCCTTGTTACTTGGTGTCAGTGTATGTCTTTGATACTTGGTGTCAGTGCATGTCTGTGTTACTTGGTGTAAGTTTGTGTCTTTGTTACTTGGTGTCAGTGTATGTATTTGTTACTTGGTGTCAGTGTATGTCTGTGTTACTTGGTGTCCGTGTGTGTCTGTGTTACTGGGTGTCAGTGTATGTCTTTGTTACTGGGTGTCAGTGTATGCCTTTGTTACTTGGTGTCAGTGTATGTCTTTGTTACTTGGTGTATGTGTGTGTCTTTGTTACTTGGTGTAAGTGTATGTCTTTGTTACTTGGTGTCAGTGTATGTCTTTGTTACTTGGTGCCAGTGTGTGTCTGTGTAACTGGGTATCAGTGAATGTCTTTGTTAGTTGGTGTCAGTATATGTCTTTGTTACTTGGTGGCAGTGTGTGTCTGTGTTACTGGGTGTCAGTGTATGTTTTTGTTACTGGGTGTCAGTGTATGTCTTTGTTACTTGGTGTCCGTGTGTGTCTGTGTTACTGGGTGTCAGTGTATGTCTTTGTTACTGGGTGTCAGTGTATGCCTTTGTTACTTGGTGTCAGTGTATGTCTTTGTTACTTGGTGTCAGTGTGTGTCAGTGTTACTGTGTATCAGTGAATCTCTTTGTTACTTGGTGTCAGTGTATGTCTTTGTTACTTGGTGTAAGTGTGTGTCTGTGTTACTGGGTATCAGTGTATGTCATTGTTACTTGGTGTCAGTGTGTGCCTTTGTTACTTGGTGTCATTGTGTGTCTTTGTTACTGGGTGTCAGTGTATGTCTTTGTTACTTGGTGTCAGTGTATGTCTTTGTTACTTGGTGTCAGTGTATGTCTGTGTTACTGGGTATCAGTGAATGTCTTTGTTACTTGGTGTCAGTGTATGTCTTTGTTGCTTGGTGTATGTGTGTGTCTGTGTTACTGGGTATCAGTGTATGTCATTGTTACTTGGTGTCAGTGTGTGCCTTTGTTACTTGGTGTCATTGTGTGTCTTTGTTACTGGGTGTTAGTGTATGTCTTTGTTACTTGGTGTCAGTGCATTTCTTTGTAACTTGGTGTAAGTGCGTGTCTGTGTTACTGGGTATCAGTGTTTGTCATTGTGACTTGGTGTCAGTGTGTGCCTTTGTTACTTGGTGTCATTGTGTGTCTTTGTTACTGGGTGTCAGTGTATGTCTTTGTTACTTGGTGTCAGTGCATGTCTTTGTTACTGGGTGTCAGTGTATGTCTTTGTTACTTGGTGTCAGTGTATGTCTTTGTTACTTGGTGTCAGTGTGTGTCTGTGTTACTGGGTATCAGTGTCTGTCATTGTTACTTGGTGTCAGTGTATGTCTTTGTTACTTGGTGTAAGTGTGTGTCTGTGTAACTGAGTATCAGTGTATGTCTTTGTTACTTGGTGTAAGTGTGTGTCTGTGTTACTGGGTATCAGTGAATGTCTTTGTTACTTGGTGTCAGTGTCTGTCTTTGTTACTTTGTGTAAGTGTGTGTCTGTGTTACTGGGTATCGGTGTGTGTCTTTGTTACTTGGTGTCATTGTGTGTCTTTGTTACTGGGTGTCAGTGTATGTCTTTGTGACTTGGTGTAAGTGTGTGTCTGTGTTACTGTGTATCAGTGTCTGTCATTGTTACTTGGTGTAACTGTGTGTCTGTGTTGCTGGGTATCAGTGTATGTCTTTGTTACTTGGTGTCAGTGTATGTCTGTGTTACTTGGTGCAAGTGTGTGTCTTTGTTACTTGGTGTCAGTGTATGTCTGTGTTACTTGGTGTATGTGTATGACTTTGTTACTTGGTGTCAGTGTGTGTCTGTGTTACATGGTGCAAGTGTGTGTCTGTGTTACTGGGTATCTGTGTATGCATTTGTTAATTGGTGTTTGTGTATGTCTGTGATACTTGGTGTAAGTGTGTGCTGTGTGACTGGGTATCAGTGAATGTCTTTGTTACTTGGTGTAAGTGTGAGTCTGTGTTACTGGGTATCAGTGTATGTCTTTGTTACTTGGTGTCTGTGTATGTCTTTGTATACATGGTGTCAGTGTGTGTCTTTGTTACTTGGTGTCAGTGTGTTTCTTTGTCACTGGGTGTCAGTGTTTGTCTTTGTTACTTGGTGTCAGTGTATGTCTTTGTTACTTGGTGTCAGTGTGTGTCTGTGTTACTGGGTATCAGTGAATGTCTTTGTTACTTGGTGTCAGTGTATGTCTTTGTTACTTGGTGTAAGTGCTTGTCTGTGTTACTGGGTATCAGTGTATGTCATTGTTACTTGGTGTCACTGTGTGCCTTTGTTACTTGGTGTAAGTGTGTGTCTGTGTTACTGGGTATCAGTGAATGTCTTTGTTCCTTGGTGTCAGTGTCTGTCTTTGTTACTTGGTGTAAGTGTGTGTCTGTGTTACTGGGTATCGGTGTGTGTCTTTGTTACTTGGTGTCATTGTGTGTCTTTGTTACTGGGTGTCAGTGTATGTCTTTGTGACTTGGTGTAAGTGTGTGTCTGTGTTACTGGGTATCAGTGTCTGTCATTGTTACTTGGTGTAACTGTGTGTCTGTGTTGCTGGGTATCAGTGTATGTCTTTGTTACTTGGTGTCAGTGCATGTCTGTGTTACTTGGTGTAAGTGTGTGTCTTTGTTACTTGGTGTCAGTGTATGTCTGTGTTACTTGGTGTATGTGTATGACTTTGTTACTTGGTGTCAGTGTATGTCTGTGTTACATGGTGCAAGTGTGTGTCTGTGTTACTGGGTATCTGTGTATGCATTTGTTAATTGGTGTTTGTGTATGTCTGTGATACTTGGTGTAAGTGTGTGCTGTGTGACTGGGTATCAGTGTATGTCTTTGTTACTTGGTGTCTGTGTATGTCTTTGTATACATGGTGTCAGTGTTTGTCTTTGTTACTTGGTGTCAGTGTGTTTCTTTGTCACTGGGTGTCAGAGTTTGTCTTTGTTACTGGGTGTCAGTGTGTGTCTTTGTGACTTGGTGTTAGTGTGTGTCTGTGTTACTGGGTATCAGTGTATGTCTTTGTTACTGGATACCAGTGTATGTCTGTGTACTTGGTGTAAGTGTGTGTCCTTGTTACTTGGTGTCAGTGTATGTCTGTGTTACTTGGTGTTAGTGCATGTCTTTGTTACTTGGTGAAAGTGTACGTCTTTGTCACTTGGTGTCAGTGTATGTCTCTGTTACTTGGTGTAAGTGTGTGTCTGTGTTACTGGGTATCAGTGTATGTCTTTGTTACTTGCTGTCATTGTCTGTCTTTGTTACCTGGTGTAAGTGTGTGTCTGTGTTACTGTGTATCAGTGTATGTCTTTGTTACTTGGTGTCAGTGTATGTCTGTGTTACTTGGAGTAAGTGTGTGTCTGTGTTACTGGGTATCAGTGTATGTCTTTGTTACTTGTTGTCAGTGTATGTCTTTGTTACTTGGTGTAAGTGTATGTCTTGGTTGCTTGGTGTCAGTGTATGTCTTTGTTGCTTGGTGTCAGTGTCTGTCTTTGCTACTTGGTGTCAGGGTATGTATTTGATACATGGTGTAAGTGTATGTCTGTGTTACTGGGTATCAGTGTCTGTCTTTGTTACTTGGTGAAAGTGTGTGTCTGTGTTACTGGGTATCAGTGTATGTCTTTGTTACTTGGTGTCAGTGTATTTCTTTTTTACTTGGTGTAAGTGTATGTCTTTGTTACTTGTTGTCTGTGTGTGTCTTTGTTATTTGGTGTAAGTGTGTGTCTGTGTAACTGGGTATCAGTATATGTCTTTGTTACTTGGTGCAAGTGTGTGTCTGTGTTACAGGGTATCAGTGTATGTCTTTGTTACTTGGTGTCAGTGTATGTCTTTGTTACTTGGTGTAAGTGAGTGTCTATGTTACTGGGTATCAGTGTATGTCTTTGTTAATTAGTGTCAGTGTATGTATTTGTTACGTGGTGTAAGTGTTTGTCTCTGTTACTGGGTATCAGTGAATGTCTTTGTTACTTGGTGTCATTGTGTGTCTTTGTTACTGGGTGTAAGTGTACTTCTTTGTTACTTGGTGTCAGTGCATGTCTTTGTTACTGGGTGTCAGTGTATGTCTTTGTTACTTGGTGTCAGTGTATGTCTTTGTTACTTGGTGTCAGTGTGTGTCTGTGTTACTGGGTATCAGTGAATGTCTTTGTTACTTGGTGTCAGTGTATGTCTTTGTTACTTGGTGTAAGTGTTTGTCTGTGTTACTGGGTATCAGTGTATGTCATTGTTACTTGGTGTCAGTGTCTGTCTTTGTTACTTGGTGTAAGTGTGTGTCCTTGTTACTTGGTGTCAGTGTATGTCTTTGATACTTGGTGTCAGTGTATGTCTGTGTTACTTGGTGTAAGTTTGTGTCTTTGTTACTTGGTGTCAGTGTATGTATTTGTTACTTGGTGTCAGTGTATGTCTGTGTTACTTGGTGTAAGTGTATGTCTTTGTCACTTGGTGTCAGTGTATGTCTTTGTTACTTGGTGTATGTGTGTGTCTTTGTTACTTGGTGTAAGTGTATGTCTTTGTTACTTGTTGTAAGTGTATGCCTGTGTTACTTGGTGTAAGTGAGTGTCTTTGTTAGTTGGTGTCAGTGTATGTCTTTGTTACTTGGTGTCAGTGTGTGTCTGTGTTACTGGGTATCAGTGAATGTCTTTGTTAGTTGGTGTCAGTGTATGTCTTTGTTACTTGGTGTCAGTGTGTGTCTGTGTTACTGGGTGTCAGTGTATGTTTTTGTTACTGGGTGTCAGTGTATGTCTTTGTTACTTGGTGTCCGTGTGTGTCTGTGTTACTGGGTGTCAGTGTATGTCTTTGTTACTTGGTGTCAGTGTATGTCTTTGTTTCTTGGTGTCAGTGTGTGTCTGTGTTACTGTGTATCAGTGAATCTCTTTGTTACTTGGTGTCAGTGTATGTCTTTGTTACTTGGTGTAAGTGTGTGCCTGTGTTACTGGGTATCAGTGTATGTCATTGTTACTTGGTGTCAGTGTGTGCCTTTGTTACTTGGTGTCATTGTGTTTCTTTGTTACTGGGTGTCAGTGTATGTCTTTGTTACTTGGTGTCAGTGTATGTCTTTGTTACTTGGTGTCAGTGTATGTCTGTGTTACTGGGTATCAGTGAATGTCTTTGTTACTTGGTGTCAGTGTATGTCTGTGTTACTTGGTGTATGTTTGTGTCTGTGTTACTGGGTATCAGTGTATGTCATTGTTACTTGGTGTCAGTGTGTGCCTTTGTTACTTGGTGTCATTGTGTGTCTTTGTTACTGCGTGTTAGTGTATGTCTTTGTTACTTGCTGTCAGTGCATGTCTTTGTTATTTGGTGTAAGTGCGTGTCTGTGTTACTGGGTATCAGTGAATGTCTTTGTTACTTGGTGTCAGTGTATGTCTTTGTTACTTGGTGTAAGTGTGTGTCTGTGTTACTGGGTATCAGTGTTTGTCATTGTGACTTGGTGTCAGTGTGTGCCTTTGTTACTTGGTGTCATTGTGTGTCTTTGTTACTGGGTGTCAGTGTATGTCTTTGTTACTTGGTGTCAGTGCATGTCTTTGTTACTGGGTGTCAGTGTATGTCTTTGTTACTTGGTGTCAGTGTATGTCTTTGTTACTTGGTGTCAGTGTGTGTCTGTGTTACTGGGTATCAGTGAATGTCTTTGTTACTTGGTGTCAGTGTATGTCTTTGTTACTTGGTGTAAGTGTTTGTCTGTGTTACTGGCTATCAGTGTATGTCATTGTTACTTGGTGTCAGTGTGTGCCTTTGTTACTTGGTGTCATTGTGTGTCTTTGTTACTGGGTGTCAGTGTATGTCTTTGTGACTTGGTGTAAGTGTGTGTCTGTGTTACTGGGTATCAGTGTCTGTCATTGTTACTTGGTGTCAGTGTATGTCTGTGTTGCTGGGTATCAGTGTATGTCTTTGTTACTTGGTGTAAGTGTTTGTCTGTTTTACTGGGTATCAGTGCATGTCATTGTTACTTGGTGTCAGTGTGTGCCTTTGTTACTTGGTGTCATTGTGTGTCTTTGTTACTGGGTGTCCGTGTATGTCTTTGTTACTTGGTGTAAGTGTGTGTCTGTGTTACTGGGTATCAGTGAATGTCTTTGTTACTTGGTGTCAGTGTCTGTCTTTGTTACTTGGTGTAAGTGTGTGTCTGTGTTACTGGGTATCGGTGTGTGTCTTTGTTACTTGGTGTCATTGTGTGTCTTTGTTACTGGGTGTCAGTGTATGTCTTTGTGACTTGGTGTAAGTGTGTGTCTGTGTTACTGGGTATCAGTGTCTGTCATTGTTACTTGGTGTAACTGTGTGTCTGTGTTGCTGGGTATCAGTGTATGTCTTTGTTACTTGGTGTCAGTGTATGTCTGTGTTACTTGGTGTAAGTGTGTGTCTTTGTTACTAGCTGTCAGTGTATGTCTGTGTTACTTGGTGTATGTGTATGACTTTGTTACTTGGTGTAAGTGTATGTCTGTGTTACATGGTGCAAGTGTGTGTCTGTGTTACTGGGTATCTGTGTATGCATTTGTTAATTGGTGTTTGTGTATGTCTGTGATACTTGGTGTAAGTGTGTGCTGTGTGACTGGGTATCAGTGTATGTCTTTGTTACTTGGTGTAAGTGTGAGTCTGTGTTACTGGGTATCAGTGTATGTCTGTGTTACTTGGTGTCTGTGTATGTCTTTGTATACATGGTGTCAGTGTGTGTCTTTGTTACTTGGTGTCAGTGTGTTTCTTTGTCACTGGGTGTCAGTGTTTGTCTTTGTTACTGGGTGTCAGTGTGTGTCTTTGTGACTTGGTGTTAGTGTGTGTCTGTGTTACTGGGTATCAGTGTATGTCTTTGTTACTGGATACCAGTGTCTGTCTTTGTTACTTGGTGTAAGTGTGTGTCTGTGTTACTGGGTATCAGTGTATGTCTTTGTTACTTGGTGTCAGTGTATGTCTGTGTACTTGGTGTAAGTGTGTCTCCTTGTTACTTGGTGTCATTGTATGTCTGTGTTACTTGGTGTAAGTGTATGTCTTTGTTACTTGGTGTCAGTGCATGTCTTTGTGACTTGGTGAAAGTGTACGTCTTTGTTACTTGGTGTCAGTGTGTGTCTCTGTTACTTGGTGTAAGTGTGTGTCTGTATTACTGGGTATCAGTGTATGTCTTTGTTACTTGCTGTCATTGTCTGTCTTTGTTACCTGGTGTAAGTGTGTGTCTGTGTTACTGTGTATCAGTGTATGTCTTTGTTACTTGGTGTCAGTGTATGTCTGTGTTACTTGGAGTAAGTGTGTCTCTGTGTTACTGGGTATCAGTGTATGTCTTTGTTACTTGTTGTCAGTGTATGTATTTGTTACTTGGTGTAAGTGTATGTCTTGGTTGCTTGGTGTCAGTGTATGTCTTTGTTGCTTGGTGTCAGTGTCTGTCTTTGCTTCTTGGTGTCAGGGTATGTATTTGATACATGGTGTAAGTGTATGTCTGTGTTACTGGGTATCAGTGTCTGTTTTTGTTACTTGGTGAAAGTGTGTGTCTGTGTTACTGGGTATCAGTGTATGTCTTTGTTACTTGGTGTCAGTGTATTTCTTTTTTTACTTGGTGTAAGTGTATGTCTTTGTTACTTGTTGTCTGTGTATGTCTTTGTTACTTGGTGTAACTGTGTGTCTGTGCCACTGGGTATCAGTGTATGTCTTTGTTACTTGGTGTCTGTGTGTGTCTGTGTTACTTGGTGTAATTGTGTGACTTTGTTACCGGGTATCAGTGTATGTATTTGTTACTTCGTGTAAGTGTGTGTCTGTGTTACTGGGTGTCAGTGCATGTCTTTCTTACTGGGTGTCAGTGTATGTCTTTGTTACTTGGTGTAAGTGTATGTCTTTGTTACTTGGTGTAAGTTTGTGTTTTTATTACTTGGTGTCAGTGTGTGTCTTTGTTACTGGGTGTCAGTGCATGTCTTTGTTACTGGGAATCAGTGTCTGTCTTTGTTACTTGGTGTAAGAATGTGTCTTTGTTGCTGGGTATCAGTGTATGTCTTTGTTACTTGGTGTCAGTGCAGGTCTGTGTTACTTGGTGTAAGTGTGTGTCTTTCTTACTTGGTGTAAGTGCATGTCTTTGTTACTTGGTGTCAGTGTATGTCTGTGTAACTTGGTGTAAGTATGTGTCTTTGTTAGTTGGTGTCAGTGTATATCTTTGTTTCTTGGTGTCAGTGTATGTCTGTGTTATTTGGTGTAAGTGTATGTATATGTTACTTGGTGTCGGAGTAGTCTTTGTTACTTGGTGTAAGTGTTTGTCTGTGTTACTGGCTATCAGGGTATGTCTTTGTTAGTTGGTGTCTGTTTATGTCTGTGTTACTTGGTTTAAGTGTATGTCTTTGTTACTTGGTGTCAGTGCATGTCTTTGTTACTTGGTGTAAGTGTACGTCTTTGTTACTTGGTGTCAGTGTATGTCTCTGTTACTTGGTGTAAGTGTGTGCCTGTGTTACTGGGTATCAGTGTATGTCTTTGTTACTTGCTGTCATTGTCTGTCTTTGTTACTTGGTGAAAGTGTGTGTTTGTGTTACTGGGTATCAGTGTGTGTCTTTGTTACTTGGTGTCAGTGTACGTCTGTGTTACTTGGAGTAAGTGTCTGTCTGTGTTACTGGGTATCAGTGTATGTCTTTGTTACTTGGTGTCAGTGTATGTCTTTGTTACTGTGTGTCATTGTATGACTTTGTTACTTGGTATCCGTGTGTGACTGTGTAACTGAGTATCAGTGTCTGTCTTTGTTACTTGGTGTAAGTGTGTGTCTGTGTTACTGGGTATCAGTGTATGTCTTTGTTACTTGGTGTCAGTGTATGTCTTTGTTACTTGGTGTAATTGTGTGTCTGTGTTGCTGGATATCAGTGAATTTCTTTGTTACTTGGTGTCAGTGTATGTCTTTGTTACTTGGTTTAAGTGTGTGTCTGTGTAACTGAGTATCAGTGTATGTCTTTGTTACTTGGTGTAAGTTTGTGTCTGTGTTACTGGGTATCAGTGTATGTCTTTGTTACTTGGTGTCAGAATGTGCCTTTGTTACTTGGAGTCATTGTGTGTCTTTGTTACTGGATATCAGTGTATGTCTTTGTTACTGGGTGTCAGTGTATGTCTTTGTGACTTGGTGTAAGTGTTTGTATGTGTTACTGGGTACCAGTGCCAGTCATTGTTACTTGGTGTAAGTGTGTGTCTGTGTTACTGGGTATCAGTGTATGTCTTTGTTACTTGGTGTCAGAGTATGTCTGTGTTACTTGGTGTAAGTGTGTGTCTGTGTAACTGAGTATCAGAGTATGTCTTTGTTACTTGGTGTAAGTGTATGTCTGTGTTACTGGGTGTCAGTGTATGTCTTTGTTACTTGGTGTCAGAGTATGTCTGTGTTCTTGGTGTAAGTGTGTGTCTTTGTTTCTTGGTTCAGTGTATGTCTGTGTTACTTGGTGTAAGTGTATGTCTTTGTTACTTGGTGTCTTTGTCTGTCTTTGTTACTTGGTGTAAGTGTGTGTCTGCGTTACTGGGTATCAGTGTATGTCTTTGTCACTTGGTGTAAGTGTATGTCTTTGTTACTTGGTGTCAGTGCATGTCTTTGTTACTTGGTGTAAGTGTGTGTCTGTGTTACTGAGTATCAGTATATGTCTTTGTTACTTGGTGTAAGTGTGTGTCTGTCTAACTGGATATCAGTGTATGTCTTTGTTACTTGGTGTCAGTGTATGTCTTTGTTACTTGGTGTAAGCGTGTGTCTGTGTTACTTGGTGTCAGTGTATGTTTTTGTTAATGGGTGTCAGTGTATGTCTTTGTTACTTGGTGTCTGTGTGTTCCTGTGTTACTGGGTGTCAGTGTATGTCTTTGTTACTTGGTGTCAGTGTATGCCTTTGTTACTTGGTGTCAGTGTATGTCTTTGTTACTTGGTGTAAGTGTGTGTCTGTGTAACTGAGTTTCAGTGTATGTCTTTGTTACTTGGTGTAAGTGTGTGTCTGTGTTACTTGGTTTCAGTGTATGTCTTTGTTACTTGGTGTCAGTGTATGTCTTTGCTACTTGGTGTAAGTGTCTGTCTGTGTTACTGGGTATCAGTGTATGTCTTTGTTACTTGGTGTCAGAGTATGTCTGTGTTCTTGGTGTAAGTGTGTGTCTTTGTTACTTGGTGTCTTTGTCTGTCTTTGTTACTTGGTGTAAGTGTGTGTCTGTGTTACTGGGTATCAGTGTATGTCTTTGTCACTTGGTGTCAGTGCATGTCTTTGTTACTTGATGTAAGAGTATGTCTTTGTTACTTGGTGTCAGTGTTAGAGATACAGCACTTAAACAGGCCCTTCGGCCCACCGAGTCTGTGCCGACCATCAACTACCCATATACACTAATCCGACACTAATCCCGTATTCCTATCACATCCCCACCTATCCCTATATATTTCCCTACCTCCTACCTGTACTAGGGGCAATTTATGATGGCCAATTAACCTATCAACCTGTAAGTCTTTGGCATTTGGGAGGAAACCGGAGAACCGGGAGGAAACCCAAGCAGACACTGGGAGAACTTGCAAACTCCGCACAGGCAGTACCCAGAATCGAACCCGGGTCCTTGGAGCTGTGAGGCTGCGGTGCTAACCATTGCGCCAACGTGCCCCCAGTGTGTGCCTGTGTTACTGGGTATCAGTGCATGTATTTGTTGCGTGGTGTCAGTGTATGTCTGTGTTACTTGGTGTAAGTGTGTGTCTGTGTTACTGGGTGTCAGTGTGTGTCTGTGTTACTTGGTGTAAGTGTATGTCTTTGTTACTTGGTGTCCGTGTGTGTCTGTGTTACTGCGTGTCAGTGTAGGTCTTTGTTACTTGTTGGCAGTTTATGTCTCTGTTACTTGGTGTCAGTGTGTTTGTTTGTGTTACTGGGTGTCAGTGTGTGTCTGTGTTACTTGGTGTAAGTGTGTGTCTTTGTTACTTGGTGTCCGTGTATGTCTTTGTTACTTGGTGTCAGTGTGTGTCTGTGTTCCTGGGTGTCAGTGTGTGTCTGTGTTACTTGTTGTCAGTGTATGTATTTGTTACTGTGTATCAGTGTTTCTCTGTGTCACTGGGTGTCAGTGTGTGTCTGTGTTACTTGGTGTAAGTGTGTGTGTTTGTTACTTGTTGTCCGTGTATGTCTTTGTTACTTGGTGTCAGTGTCTGTCTTTGTTACTTGGTGTCAGTGTGTGTCTGTGTTACTGGGCATCAGTGTATGTCTTTGTGACTTGGTATCAGTGTATGTCTTTGTGACTTGGTCTCAGTGTATGTCCTTTTTACTGGGTGTAAGTGTGTTTCTGCGTTACTGGGTAGCAGTGTATGTCTTTGTTACTTGGTGTCAGTGTATGTTAAATACTTGGTGTAAGTGTATGTCTTTGTTACTTGGTGTAATTGTCTGTCTTTGTTACTTGGTGTCAGTGGATGTCTGTGTTACTTGGTGTAACTGTGTGTCTTTTTTACTGGGTGTCAGTGTGAGTCTGTGTTACTTGGTGTCTGTAGCATGTCTTTGTTACTGTGTATCAGTGTTTCACTGCGTTACTGGGTGTCAGTGTGTGTCTTTGACACTAGGTGTCAGTATTTAGTTTAGTTTAGAGATCCAGCACTTAAACAGGCCCTTCGGCCCACCGAGTCTGTGCCGACCATCAACCACCCATTTATACTAATCCTACATCAATCCGATGTTCCTATCACATCCCCACCTATCCCTATATATTTCCCTACCACCTACCTATACTAGGGGCAATTTATGATGGCCAATTAACCTATCAACCTGCAAGTCTTTGGCATGTGGGAGGAAACCGGAGCACCGGGAGGAAACCCACGCATAGACAGGGAGAACTTGCAAACTCCGCACAGGCAGTACCCAGAATCGAACCCGGGTCCCTGGAGCTGTGAGGCTGCGGTGCTAACCACTGCGCCAAAGTGCCCCCCCCCCACTCCCCCAGTGGGTGCCTGTGTTACTGGGTATCAGTGTATGTCTTTGTTACTTGGTGTCAGTGGATGTCAAAATACTTGGTGTAAGTGTATGTCTTTGTTACTTGGTGTAATTGTCTGTCTTTGTTACTTGGTGTCAGTGTATGTCTGTGTTACTTGGTGTAAGTGTGTGTCTTTGTTACTGGGCATCAGTGTCTGTCTTTGTGACTTGGTATCAGTGTATGACTTTGTAGCTTGGTGTCAGTGTATGTCTTTTTTACTGGGCATCAGTGTATGTCTTTGTGACTTGGTATCAGTGTATGGCTTTGTGACTTGGTCTCAGTGTAAGTCTATTTTACTGGGTGTAAGTGTGTGTCTGCGTTACTGGGTATCAGTGTATGTCTTTGTTACTTGGTGTCAGTGTATGTCAAAATACTTGGTGTGAGTGTATGTCTTTGTTACTTGGTGTAATTGTCTGTCTTTGTTACTTGGTGACAGTGTATGTCTGTGTTACTTGGTGTCAGTGTGTGTCTTTGTTACTGGGTATCAGTGTCTGTCTTTGTGACTTGGTATCAGTGTAAGTCTTTGTAACTTGGTGTCAGTGTATGTCTTTTTTACTGGGTGTCAGTGTGAGTCTGTGTTACTTGGTGTCTGTGCATGTCTTTGTTACTGTGTATCAGTGTTTCACTGTGTTAGTGGGTGTCACTGTGTGTTTGTTTGTGTCACTGGGTGTCAGTGTGTGTCTGTGACACTAGGTGTCAGTATTTAGTTTGGTTTAGAGATCCAGCACTTAAACAGGCCCTTCGGCCCACCGAGTCTGTGCCGACCATCAACCACCCATTTATACTAATCCTACACTAATCCCGTATTCCTATCACATCCCCACCTATCCCTATATATTTCCCTACCACCTACCTATACTAGGGGCAATTTATGATGGCCAATTAACCTATCAACCTGCAAGTCTTTGGCATGTGGGAGGAAACCGGAGCACCGGGAGGAAACCCACGCAGACACAGGGAGAACTTGCAAACTCCGCACAGGCAGTACCCAGAATCGAACCCGGGTCCCTGGAGCTGTGAGGATGCGGTGCTAACCACTGCGCCAAAGTGCCCCCCCACCCCCCATCCCCACTGTGTGCCTATGTTACTGGGTATCAGTGGATGTCTTTGTTACTTGGTGTCAGTGGATGTCAAAATACTTAGTGTAAGTGTATGTCTTTGTTACTTGGTGTAATTGTATGTCTTTGTTACTTGGTGTCAGTGTATGTCTTTGTTACTTGGTGTCAGTGGGTGTCTGTGTTACTGGGCATCAGTGTGTCTTTTTTACTGGGTGTCAGTGTGTGTCTGTGTTACTTGGTGTCAGTGCATGTCTGTGTTACTTGGTGTAAGTGTGTGTCTTTGTTACTTGGTGTCAGTGTATGTCTTTGTTACTTGGTGTCAGTGTGTGTCTGTGTTACTGGGTATCAGTGAATGTCTTTGTTAGTTGGTGTAAGTGTATGTCTTTGTTACTTGGTGTCAGTGTTTCTCTGTGTCACTGGGTGTCAGTGTGTGTTTGTGGTACTGGGTGTCAGTGTGTGTCTGTGACACTAGTTGTCAGTATTAGTTTAGTTTAGAGATACAGCACTTAAACGAGTCTGTGACGACCATCAACCACCCATTTACACCAGTCCGACACTAATCCCGTATTCCTATCACATCCCCAGCTATCCCTATATATTTCCCTACCACCTACCTATACTACCTACCTATACTGGGGGCAACTTATGATGGCCAATTAACCTATCAACCTGCAAGTCTTTGGCATGTGGGAGGAAACCGGAGCACCGGGAGGAAACCCACGCATACACAGGGAGAACTTGCAAACTCCGCACAGGCAGTACCCAGAATCGAACCCGGGTCCCTGGAGCTGTGAGGCTGCGGTGCTAACCACTGCGCCAATGTGCCCACCCAACGTGTGCCTGTGTTACTGGGTATCAGTGCATGTCTTTGTTACTTGTTGTCAGTGTATGTCTGTGTTACTTGGTGTAAGTGTGTGTCTGTGTTACTGGGTGTCACTGTGTGTCTGTGTTACTTGGTGTAAGTCTGTGTCTTTGTTGCTTGGTTTCCCTGTGTGTCTGTGTTACCTGATATCAGTGTATGTCTTTGTTACTTGGTGTTAGTGTATGTCAAAATACTTGGTGTTAGTGTATGTTTCTGTTACTTGGTGTAATTGTCTGCCTTTGTTACTTGGTGTCAGTGTATGTCTGTGTTACTTGGTGTAAGTGTGTGTCTTTGTTACTTGGTGTCAGTGTGTGTCTGTGTTACTGGGCATCAGTGTATGTCTATGCGACTTGGTATCAGTGTATTTTTATTGACTTGGTGTCAGTGTAAGTCTTTTTTCTGGGTGTCAGTGTGTGTCTGTGTTACTTGGTGTCAGTGCATGTCTTTGTTAATTGGTGTCAGTGTATGTCTGTGTTACTTGTTGTAAGTGTATGTCTTTGTTAGTTGTTGTTATTGTCTGTCTTTGTTACTTGGTGTCAGTGTATGTCTGTGTTACTTGGTGTAAGTGTGTGTCTTTGTTACTTGGTGTAAGTGTAAGTCTTTGTTACTTGGTGTCAGTGTATGTCTTTGTTACTTGGTGTCAGTGTGTGTCTGTGTTACTGGGCATCAGTGTATGACTTTGTGACTTGGTATCAGTGTATGTCTTTGTGACTTGGTGTCAGTGTATGTCTTTTTTACTGGGTGTCAGTGTGTGTCTGTGTTACTTGGAGTAAGTGTGTGTCTGTGTTACTGGGTATCAGTGTATGTCTTTGTTACTTGGTGTCATTGTCTGCCTTTGAAACCCACGTAGACACAGGGAGAACTTGCAAACTCCGCACAGGCAGTACCCAGAATCGAACCCGGGTCCCTGGAGCTGTGAGGCTGCGGTGCTAACCATTGCGCCAATGTGCCGCCCCCCCCCCCCCCCCTCAGTGTGTGCCTTTGTTGCTGGGCATCAGTGTATGTCTTTGTTGCCTGGTGTCAGTGTATGTCTTTGTTACTTGGTGTCAGTTTATGTCTGTGTTACTTGGTGTCAGTGTGTTTGTTTGTGTTCTTGGGTGTCAGTGTGTGTCTGTGTTACTTGATGTAAGTGTGTGTCTTTATTACTTGGTGTCGGTGTGAGTCTGTGTTACTGGGTGTCTGAGTATGTCTTTGTTACTTGGTGTAAGTGTGTGTCTGTGTTACTGGGTATCAGTGTCTGTCTTTTTTACTTGGTGTAAGTATGTGTCTGTGTTACTGGGTATCAGTGCATGTCTTTGATACTGGATATCAGTGTATGTCTTTGTTACTTGGTGTAATTGTCTGTCTTTGTTACTTGGTGTCAGTGGATGTCTGTGTTACTTGGTGTAAGTGTATGTCTTTGTTCCTTTGTGTCAGTGTATGTCTGTGTTACTTGGTGTAAGTGAGTGTTTGTGTTACTTGGTGTAAGTGTGTGTCTGTGTTACTTGGTGTCAGTGTATGTCTTTGATACTGGGTGTCAGTGTGTGTCTGTGTTACTTGGTGTCAGTGTATGTCTTTGTTACTGTTTATCAGTGTTTCTCTGTGTTACTGGGTGTCAGTGTGTATCTGTGACACTAGGTGTCAGTATATAGTTTAGTTTCGAGATACAGCACCTGAACAGGCCCTTCGGCCCACCGAGTCTGTGCCGACCATCAACCACCCATTTATACGAATCCTACACTAATCCGTATTCCTATCACATCCCCACCTATCCCTATATATTTCCCTACCACCTACCTATACTGGGGGCAACTTATGATGGCCAATTAACCTATCAACCTGCAAGTCTTTGGCATGTGGGAGGAAACCGGAGCACCGGGAGGAAATGCACGCAGACACAGGGAGAACTTGCAAACTCCGCACAGGCAGTACCCAGAATCGAACCCGGGTCCCTGGAGCTGTGAGGCTGCGGTGCTAACCACTGCGCCAATGTGCCCACCCCGCAGTGTGTGCCTGTGTTACTGGGTGTCAGTGTATGTCTTTGTTACTTGGTGTCAGTGGAAGTCAAAATACTTGGTGTAAGTGTATGTCTTTGTTACTGGGTATCAGTGTATGTCTTTGTTACTTGGTGTCAGTGTATGTCTGTGTTACTTGGTGTAAGTGTGTGTCTGTGTTACTGGGTGTCAGTGTGTGTCTGTGTTACTTGGTGTAAGTCTGTGTCTTTGTTGCTTGGTTTCCCTGTGTGTCTGTGTTACCTGGAATCAGTGTATGTCTTTGTTACTTGGTGTTAGTGGATGTCAAAATACTTGGTGTTAGTGTATGTCTCTGTTACTTGGTGTAATTGTCTGCCTTTGTTACTTGGTGTCAGTGTATGTCTGTGTTACTTGGTGTAAGTGTGTGTCTTTGTTACTTGGTGTAAGTGTATGTCTTTGTGACTTGGTGTAAGTGTATGTCTTTGTGACTTGGTGTCAGTGTGTGTCTTTGTTACTTGGTGTAAGTGTATGTCTTTGTGACTTGGTGTCAGTGTATGTCTTTGTTACTTGGTGTCAGTGTATGTCTATGCGACTTGGTATCAGTGTATTTTTTTATGACTTGGTGTCAGTGTAAGTCTTTTTTACTGGGAGTCAGTGTGTGTCTGTGTTACTTGGTGTCAGTGCATGTCTTTGTTACTTGGTGTCAGTGTATGTCTGTGTTACTTGGTGTAAGTGTATGTCTTTGTTTGTTGTTGTTATTGTCTGTCTTTGTTACTTGGTGTCAGTGTATGTCTTTGTTACTTGGTGTCAGTGTGTGTCTGTGTTACTGGGCATCAGTGTATGACTTTGTGACTTGGTATCAGTGTATGTCTTTGTGACTTGGTGTCAGTGTATGTCTTTTTTACTGGGTGTCAGTGTGTGTATGTGTTACTTGATGTCAGTGTATGTTTTTGTTCCTGTGTATCAGTGTTTCTGTGTGTTACTGGGTGTCAGTGTGTGTTTGTTTGTGTTACTGGGTGTCAGTGTGTGTCTGTGACACTAGGTGTCAGTATGTAGTTCAGTTTAGAGATACAGCACTTAAACAGGCCCTTCGGCCCACCGAGTCTGTGCCGACCATCAACAACCCATTTATACTAATCCTACACTAATCCCGTATCCCTATCACATCCCCACCTATCCCTATATATGTCCCTACCACCTACCTATACGAGGGGCAATTTATGATGGCCAATTAACCTATCAACCTGCAAGTCTTTGGCATGTGGGAGGAAACCGGAGCACCGGGAGGAAACCCACGCAGACAAAGGGAGAACTTGCAAACTCCACACAGGCAGTACCCAGGATCGAACCCGGGTCCCTGGAGCTGTGAGGCTGCGGTGCTAACCACTGCGCCAAAGTGCCCCCCCCCCAATCCCCCGTGTGTGCCTGTGTTACTGGTTATCAGTGTATGTCTTTGTTACTTGGTGTCAGTGGATCTCAAAATACTTGGTGTAAGTGTATTTCTTTGTTACTTGGTGTAATTGTCTGTCTCTGTTACTTGGTGTCAGTGTATGTCTGTGTTACTTGGTGTAAGTGCGTGTCTTTGTTACTTGGTGTAAGTGCATGTCTTTGTTACTTGGTGTCAGTGTATGTCTTTGTTACTTTGTGTCACTGTGTGTCCTTGTTACTGGGCATCAGTGTATGACTTTGTGACTTGGTATCAGTGTATGTCTTTGTGACTTGGTGTCAGTGTAAGTCTTTTTTACTGGGTGTAAGTGTGTGTCTGCGTTACTGGGTATCAGTGTATGTCTTTGTTACTTGGTGTCAGTGTATGTCAAAATACTTGGTGTCAGTGTATGTCTTTGTTACTTGGTGCAAGTGTATGTCTGTTACTTGGTGTCAGTGTATGTCTGTGTTACTTGGTGTAAGTGTGTGTCTTTGTTACTGGGCATCAGTGTCTGTCTTTGTGACTTGGTATCAGTGTATGTCTTTGTGACTTGGTGTCAGTGTATGTCTTTTTTACTTGGTGTCAGTGTGTGTCTGTGTTACTTGGTGTCAGTGCATGTCTTTGTTACTGTGTATCAGTGTTTCTCTCTGCTACTGGGTGTCAGTGTGTGTTTGTTTGTGGTACTGGGTGTCAGTGTGTGTCTGTGACACTAGGTGTCAGTATTTAGTTTAGTTTGGAGAAACAGCACTTAAATAGGCCCTTCGGCCCACCGAGTCTGTGCCGACCATCAACCACCCATTTATACTAATCCTACATTAATCCCGTATTCCTACAACATCCCCACCTATCCCTATATATTTCCCTACCACCTACCTATACGAGGGGCAATTTATGATGGCCAATTAACCTATCAACCTGCAAGTCTTTGGCATGTGGGAGGAAACCGGAGCACCGGGAGGAAACCCACGCAGACACAGGGAGAACTTGGAAACTCCGCACAGGCAGGACCCAGAATCGAACCCGGTTCCCTGGAGCTGTGAGGCTGCGGTGCTAAACACTGCGCCAATGTGCCCACCCCCCAGTGTGTACCTGTGTTACTGGGTATCAGTGTATGTCTCTGTTACTTGGTGTCAGTGTATGTCTTTTTTACTTGGTGTCAGTGTGTGTCTGTGTTACTTGGTGTCAGTGCATGTCTTTGTTACTGTGTATCAGTGTTTCTCTCTGTTACTGGGTGTCAGTGTGTGTTTGTTTGTGGTACTGGGTGTCAGTGTGTGTCTGTGGCACTAGGTGTCAGTATTTAGTTTAGTTTGGAGAAACAGCACATAAATAGGCCCTTCGGCCCACCGAGTCTGTGCCGACCATCAACCACCCATTTATACTAATCCTACACTAATCCCGTATTCCTGCAACATCCTCACCTATCCCTAAATATTTCCCTACCACCTACCTATACGAGGGGCAATTTATGATGGCCAATTAACCTATCAACCTGCAAGTCTTTGGCATGTGGGAGGAAACCGGAGCACCGGGAGGAAACCCACGCAGACACAGGGAGAACTTGCAAACTCCGCACAGGCAGGACCCAGAATCGAACCCGGGTCCCTGGAGCTGTGAGGCTGCGGTGCTAACCACTGCGCCAATGTGCCCACCCCCCACACCTCGCACCAGTGTGTACCTGTGTTACTGGGTATCAGTGTATGTCTCTGTTACTTGGTGTCAGTGTATGTCTGTGTTACTTGGTGGAAGTGTGTGTCTGTGTTACTGGGTGTCAGTGTGTGTCTGTGTTACTTGGTGTAAGTCTGAATCTTAGTTCCTTGATGTCCGTGTGTGTGTGTGTTACCCGGTATCAGTGTATGTCTTTGTTACTTGGTGTCAGTAGATGTCAAATTACTTGGTGTAAGTGTATGTCTTTGTTACTTGGTGTAATTGTCTGTCTTTGTTACTTGGTGTCAGTGTATGTCTGTGTTACTTGGTGTAAGTGTGTGTCTTTGTTACTTGGTGTAAGTGTAATCTTTGTTACTTGGTGTCAGTGTATGTCTTTGTTACTTGGTGTCAGTGTATGTCTTTGCTACTTGGTGTCAGTGTGTGTCTGTGTTACTGGGCATCAGTGTATGTCTTTGTGACTTGGTATCAGTGCATGTCTTTGTGACTTGGTGTCAATGTATGTCTTTTTTACTGGGTGTAAGTGTGTGTCTGCGTTACTGGGTATCAGTGTATGTCTTTGTTACTTGGTGTCAGTGGATGTCAAAATACTTGGTGTAAGTGTATGTCTTTGTTACATGGTGTAATTGTCTGTCTTTGTTACTTGGTGTCAGTGTATGTCTGTGTTACCTGGTGTAAGTGTGTGTCTTTGTTACTGGGCATCAGTGTATGTCTTTGTGTCTTGGTATCAGTGTATTGTTTTGTAACTTGGTGTCAGTGTATGTCTTTTTTACTGGGTGTCAGTGTGTGTCTGTGTTACTTGCTGTCAGTGCATGTCTTTGTTACTTGGTGTCAGTGTATGTCAAAATACTTGGTGTAAGTATATGTCTTTGTTACTTGGTGTAATTGTCTGTCTTTGTTACTTGGTGTCAGTGTATGTCTGTGTTACTTGGTGTAAGTGTGTGTCTTTGTTACTTGGTGTAAGTGTAAGTCTTTGTTACTTGGTGTCAGTGTATGTCTTTGTTACTTGGTTTCAGTGTGTGTCTGTGTTACTTGGTGTCAGTGTGTTTGTTTGTGTTACTGGGTGTCAGTTTGTGTCTGTGTTACTGGGTATCAGTGTCTGTCTTTTTTACTTGGTGTAGAGTGTGTGTCTGTGTTACTGGGTATCAGTGCTTGTCTTTGTTACTTGGTGTCATTGTATGTCAAAATACTTGGTGTAAGTGCATGTCTTTGTTACTTGGTGTAAGTGTGTGTCTTTGTTACTGGGCATCAGTGTATCTCTTTGTGACTTGGTATCAGTGTATTTTATTGTGACTTGGTGTCAGTGTAAGTCTTTTTTACTGGGTGTCAGTGTGTGTCTGTGTTACTTGGTGTCAGTGCATGTCTTTGTTACTTGGTGTAATTGTCTGTCTTTGTTACTTGGTGTCAGTGTATGTCATTGTTACTTGGTGTCAGAGTATGTGTTTGTTACTTGGTGTCAGTGTATGTCTGTGTTACTTGGTGTCAGCGTATGTCTGTGTTCCCTGGTATCAGTGTATGTCTTTGTTACTTGGTGTCAGTGGATGTCAAAATACTTGGTGTAAGTGTATGTCTTTGTTACTTGGTGTCAGTGTATGTCTGTGTTACTTGGTGTAAGTGTGTGTCTTTGTTACTGGGCATCAGTGTATGTCTTTGTGACTTGGTATCAGTGTATTTTTTTGTAACTTGGTGTCAGTGTATGTCTTTGTAGCTTGGTGTCAGTGTGTGTCTGTGTTACTGGGCATCAGTGTATGTCTTTGGGACTTGGTATCAGTGCATGTCTTTGTGACTTGGTGTCAGTGTATGTCTTTTTTACTGGGTGTAAGTGTGTGTCTGCGTTACTGGGTATCAGTGTATGTCTTTGTTACTTGGTGTCAGTGGATGTCAAAATACTTGGTGTAAGTGTATGTCTTTGTTACTTGGTGTAATTGTCTGTCTTTGTTACTTGGTGTCAGTGTATGTCTGTGTTACCTGGTGTAAGTGTGTGTCTTTGTTACTGGGCATCAGTGTATGTCTTTGTGACTTGGTGTCAGTGTATGTCTTTTTTACTGGGTGTCAGTGTGTGTCTGTGTTACTTGCTGTCAGTGCATGTCTTTGTTACTTGGTGTCAGTGTATGTCAAAATACTTGGTGTAAGTATATGTCTTTGTTACTTGGTGTAATTGTCTGTCTTTGTTACTTGGTGTCAGTGTATGTCTGTGTTACTTGGTGTAAGTGTGTGTCTTTGTTACTTGGTGTAAGTGTAAGTCTTTGTTACTTGGTGTCAGTGTATGTCTTTGTTACTTGGTTTCAGTGTGTGTCTGTGTTACTTGGTGTCAGTGTGTTTGCTTGTGTTACTGGGTGTCAGTTTGTGTCTGTGTTAATGGGTATCAGTGTCTGTCTTTTTTACTTGGTGTAGAGTGTGTGTCTGTGTTACTGGGTATCAGTGCTTGTCTTTGTTACTTGGTGTCAGTGTATGTCATTGTTACTTGGTGTCAGAGTATGTGTTTGTTACTTGGTGTCAGTGTATGTCTGTGTTACTTGGTGTCAGCGTATGTCTGTGTTACCTGGTATCAGTGTATGTCTTTGTTACTTGGTGTCAGTGGATGTCAAAATACTTGGTGTAAGTGTATGTCTTTGTTACTTGGTGTAATTGTCTGTCTTTGTTACTTGGTGTCAGTGTATGTCTGTGTTACTTGGTGTAAGTGTGTGTCTTTGTTACTGGGCATCAGTGTATGTCTTTGTGACTTGGTATCAGTGTATTCTTTTGTAACTTGGTGTCAGTGTATGTCTTTTTACTGGGTGTCAGTTTGTGTCTGTGTTACTGGGTGTCAGTGCATGTCTTTGTTAGTTGGTGTCAGTGTACGTCAAAATACTTGGTGTAAGTGTATGTCTTTGTTACTTGGTGTAATTGTCTGTCTTTGTTACTTGGTGTCAGTGTATGTCTGTGTTACTTGGTGTAAGTGTGTGTCTTTGTTACTTGGTGTAAGTGTAATCTTTGTTACTTGGTGTCAGTGTATGTCTTTGTTACTTGGTGTCAGTGTGTGTCTGTGTTACTTGGTGTCAGTGTGTTTGTTTGTGTTACTGGGTGTAAGTGTGTGTCTGTGTTACTGGGTGTCATTGCATGTCAAAATACTTGGTGTAAATGCATGTCTTTGTTACAAGGTGTAATTGTATGTCTTTGTTACTTTGTGTCAGTGTATGTCTGCGTTACTTGGTGTAAGTGTATGTCATTGTTATTTGGTGTCAGTGTGTGTCTGTGTTACTTGGTGTAAGTCTGTGTCTTTGTTACTTGGTGTCAGTGTATGTCTGTGTTACTTGGTGTACGTGTGTGTCTGTGTTACTGGGTGTCAGTGTGTGTCTGTGTTACTTGGTGTAAGTCTGTGTCTTTGTTACTTGGTGTCCGTGTGTGTCTGTGTTACTGGGTGTCAGTGTGTGTCTGTGTTACTTGGTGTAAGTCTGTGTCTTTGTTACTTGGTGTCCGTGTGTGTCTGTGTTACCTGGTATCAGTGTATGTCTTTGTTACTTGGTGTCAGTGGATGTCAAAATACTTGGTGTAAGTGTATGCCTTTGTTACTTGGTGTAATTGTCTGTCTTTGTTACTTGGTGTCAGTGTATGTCTGTGCTACTTAGTGTATGTGTGTGTCTTTGTTACTTGGTGTCAGTGTATGTCTTTGTTACTTGGTGTCAGTGTGTGTCTGTGTTACTGGGCATCAGTGTATGTCTTCGTGACTTGGTGTCAGTGTGTGTCTTTTTTACTGGGTGTCAGTGATACTTGTTGTCAGTGCCTGTCTTTGTTACTGTGTATCAGTGTTTCTGTGTGTTACTGGATGTCAGTGTGTGTTTGTTTGTGTTACTGGGTGTCAGTGACACTAGGTGTCAGTATGTAGTTTAGTTTAGAGATACAGCACTTAAACAGGCCCTTCGGCCCACCGTGTCTTTGCCAACCATCAACCACCCATTTACACTAATCCTACACTAATCCCGTGTTCCTATCACATCCCCACATATCCCTGTATATTTCCCTACCACCTAGCTATACTAGGGGCAATTTATGATGGCCAATTAACCTATCAAACTGCAGGTCTTTGGCATGTGGGAGGAAACCGGAGCACTGGGAGGAAACCCACGCAGACACAGGGAGAACTTGCAAAATCCGCACAGGCAGGACCCAGAATCGAACCCGGTTCCCTGGAGCTGTGAGGCTGCGGTGCTAACCACTGCGCCAATGTGCTCACCCTCCCCCCCCAGTGTGTGCCTGTGTTACTGGGTATCAGTGTATGTCTCTGTTACTTGGTATCAGTGTATGTCTGTGTTACTTGGTGTAAGTGTGTGTCTGTGTTACTGGGTGTCAATGTGTGTCTGTGTTACTTGGTGTCAGTGTGTGTCTGTGTTACTGGGCATCAGTTTATGTCTTTGTGACTTGGAATCAGTGTATGTCTTTGTGACTTGGTGTCAGTGTATGTCTTTTTTACTGGGTGTATATGTGTGTCTGCGTTACTGGGTATCAGCGTATGTCTTTGTTACTTGGTGTCAGTGGATGTCAAAATACTTGGTGTCAGTGTATGTCTTTGTTACTTGATGTTATTGTCTGTCTTTGTTACTTGGTGTCAGTGTATGTCTGTGTTACTTGGTGTAAGTGTGTGTCTTTGTTACTGGGCATCAGTGTATGTCTTTGTGACTTGGTATCAGTGTATTTTATTGTGACTTGGTGTCAGTGTAAGTCTTTTTTACTGGGTGTCAGTGTGTGTCTGTGTTACTTGGTGTCAGTGCATGTCTTTGTTACTTGGTGTCAGTGTATGTCAAAATACTTGGTGTAAGTGTATGCCTTTGTTACTTGGTGTAATTGTCTGTCTTTGTTACTTGGTGTATGTGTGTGTCTTTGTTACTTGGTGTAAGTGTATGTCTTTGTTACTGGGTGGCAGTGTATGTCTTTGTTACTTGGTGTCAGTGTGTGTCTGTGTTACTGGGCATCAGTGTATGTCTTTGTGACTTGGTGTCAGTGTGTGTCTTTTTTACTGGGTGTCAGTGATACTTTTTGTCAGTGTATGTCTTTGTTACTGTGTATCAGTGTTTCTGTGTGTTACTGGGTTTCAGTGTGTGTTTGTTTGTGTTACTGGGTGTCAGTGTGTGTCTGTGACACTAGGTGTCAGTATGTAGCTTAGTTTAGAGATGCAGCACTTAAACAGGCCCTTCGGCCCACCGAGTCTGTGCCGACCATCAACAACCCATTTATACAAATCCCGTATTCCTAACACATCCCCACCTATCCCTATATATTTCCCTACCACCTACCTACACTACGGGCAATTTATGATGGCCAATTAACCGATCAACCTGCAAGTCTTTGGCATGTGGGAGGAAACCGGAGCACCGGGAGGAAACCCACGCAGACACAGGGAGAACTTGCAAAATCCGCACAGGCAGGACCCAGAATCGAACCCGGTTCCCTGGAGCTGTGAGGCTGCGGTGCTAACCACTGCGCCAATGTGCCCACACCCCAGTGTGTGCCTGTGTTACTGGGTATCAGTGTATGTCTCTGTTACTTGGTGTCAGTGTATGTCTGTGTTACTTTGTGTAAGTGTGTGTCTGTGTTACTGGGTGTCAGTGTGTGTCTGTGTTACTTGGTGTCAGTGTGTGTCTGTGTTACTGGGCATCAGTTTATGTCTTTGTGACTTGGAATCAGTGTATGTCTTTGTGACTTGGTGTCAGTGTATGTCTTTTTTACTGGGTGTAAGTGTGTGTCTGCGTTACTGGGTTTCAGTGTATGTCTTTGTTACTTGGTGTCAGTGGATGTCAAAATACTTGGTGGAAGTGTGTGTCTTTGTTACTGGGCATCAGTGTATGTCTTTGTGACTTGGTATCAGTGTATTTTATTGTGACTTGGTGTCAGTGTCAGTCTTTTTACTGGGTGTCAGTGTGTGTCTGTGTTACTTGGTGTCAGTGCATGTCTTTGTTACTTGGTGTCAGTGTATGTCAAAATACTTGATGTAAATGTATGCCTTTGTTACTTGGTGTAATTGTCTGTCTTTGTTACTTGGTGTCAGTGTATGTCTGTGCTACTTGGAGTATGTGTGTGTCTTTGTTACTTGGTGTCAGTGTATGTCTTTGTTACTTGGTGTCAGTGTGTGTCTGTGTTACTGGGCATCAGTGTATGTCTTCGTGACTTGGTGTCAGTGTGTGTCTTTTTTACTGGGTGTCAGTGATACTTGTTGTCAGTGCCTGTCTTTGTTACTGTGTATCAGTGTTTCTGTGTGTTACTGGATGTCAGTGTGTGTTTGTTTGTGTTACTGGGTGTCAGTGACACTAGGTGTCAGTATGTAGTTTAGTTTAGAGATACAGCACTTAAACAGGCCCTTCGGCCCACCGTGTCTTTGCCAACCATCAGCCACCCATTTACACTAATCCTACACTAATCCCGTGTTCCTATCACATCCCCACATATCCCTGTATATTTCCCTACCACCTACCTGTACTAGGGGCAATTTATGATGGCCAATTAACCTATCAACCTGCAAGTCTTTGGCATGTGGGAGGAAACCGGAGCACCGGGAGGAGACCCACGCAGACAAAGGGAGAACTTGCAAACTACGCACAGGCAGGACCCAGAATCGAACCCGGGTCCCTGGAGCTGTGAGGCTGCGGTGCTAACCACTGCGCCAATGTGCCCACCCCGCAGTGTGTGCCTGTGTTACTGGGTATCAGTGTATGTCTTTGTTACTTGGTGTCAGTGGAAGTCAAAATACTTGGTGTAAGTGTATGTCTTTGTTACTTGGTGTAATTGTCTGTCTTTGTTACTTGGTGTAAGTGTATGTCTTTGTTACTTGGTGTCAGTGTATGTCTTTGTTACTTGGTGTCAGTGTGTGTCTTTGTTACTGGGCATCAGTGTATGTCTTTGTGACTTGGTATCAGTGTATGTCTTTGTGACTTGGTGTCAGTGTAAGTCTTTTTTACTGGGTGTAAGTGTGTGTCTGCGTTACTGGGTATCAGTGTAATTCTTTGTTACTTGGTGTCAGTGTATGGCAAAATACTTGGTGTAAGTGTATGTCTTTTTTACTTGGTGTAAGTGTCTGACTTTGTGACTTGGTATCAGTGTATGTCTTTGTTACTTGGTGTCAGTGTATGTCTGTGTTACTTGGTGTCAGTGTGTGTCTGTGTTACTGGGTGTCAGTGCATGTCTTTGTTACTTGGTGTCAGTGTATGGCAAAATACTTGGTGTAAGTCTGTGTCTTTGTTACTTGGTGTCCCTGTGTGTCTGCGTTACTGGGTATCAGTGCATGTCTTTGTTACTTGGTGTCAGTGGATGTCAAAATACTTGGTGTAAGTGTATGTCTTTGTTACTTGGTGTAATTGTCTGTCTTTGTTACTTGGTGTCAGTGTATGTCTGTGTTACTTGGTGTAAGTCTGTGTCTTTGTTACTTGGTGTGCCTGTGTGTCTGCGTTACTGGGTGTCAGTGTATGTCTTTGTTACTTGGTGTCAGTGTGTGTCTGTGTTACTGGGTGTCAGTGTGTGTCTGTGTTACTTGGTGTCAGCGTATGTCTTTGTTACTGTGTATCAGTGTTTCTCTGTGTCACTGGGTGTCAGTGTGTGTTTGTTTGTGGTACTGGGTGTCAGTGTGTGTCTGTGACACTAGTTATCAGTATGTAGTTTAGTTTAGAGATACAGCACTTAAAAAGGCCCTTCGGCCCACCGTGTCTGTGCCGACCATCAACCACCCATTCACACTAATCCTACACTAATCCCGTATTCCTATCACCTCCCCACCTATCCCGATATATTTCCCTACCACCTTCCTATACTGGGGGCAATTTATGATGGCCAATTAACCTATCAACAAGCAAGTCTTTGGCATGTGGGAGGAAACCGGAGCACCGGGAGGAAACCCACGCAGACACAGGGAGAACTTGCAAACTCTGCACAGGCAGGACCCAGAATCGAACCCGGGTCCCTGGAGCTGTGAGGCTGCGGAGCTAACCACTGCGCCAATGTGCCCACCCCCCAGTGTGTGCCTGTGGTACTGGGTATCAGTGTATGTCTTTGTTACTTGGTGTCAGTTTATGTCTGTGTTACTTGGTGTAAGTGTGTGTCTGTGTTACTGGGTGTCAGTGTATGTCTGTGTTACTTGGTGTAAGTCTGTGTCCTTGTTACTTGGTGTCCCTGTGTGTCTGCGTTACTGGGTATCAGTGTATGTCTTTGTTACTTGGTGTAATTGTCTGACTTTGTTACTTGGTGTCAGTGTATGTCTGCGTTACTTGGTGTAAGTGTGTGTCTTTGTTACTGGGCATCAGTGTATGTCTTTGTGACTTGGTATCAGTACATTTTATTGTGACTTGGTGTCAGTGTAAGTCTTTTTTACTGGGTGTCAGTGTGTGTCTGTGTTACTTGGTGTCAGTGCATGTCTTTGTTACTTGGTGTCAGTGTATGTCAAAATACTTGGTGTAAGTGTATGTCTTTCTAACTTGGTGTAATTGTCTGTCTTTGTTATTTGGTGTCAGTGTATGTCTGCGTTACTTGGTGTAAGTGTATGTCATTGTTACTTGGTGTCAGTGTATGTCTTTGTTACTTGGTATCAGTGTGTGTCTGTGTTACTTGGTGTAAGTGTGTGTCTTTGTTCCTGGGCATCAGTGTATGTCTTTGTAAAGTAGCATGAGTGTATCTTTGTGACGTAGTATCAGTGTATGTCTTTGTGACTTGGTGTCAGTGTATGTCTTTTTTACTGGGTGTCAGTGTGTTTCGGTCTTACTTGGTTTCAATGTATGTCTTTGTTAACGTCTATCAGTGTTTCTCTGTGTTACTGGGTGTCAGTGTGTGTTTCTTTGTGTTACTGGGTATCAGTGTATGTCTTTGTTGCTTGCTGTCAGTGTATGTCTGTGTTACTTGGTGTAAGTGTGTTTCTGTGTTACTGGGTGTCAGTGTGTGTCTGTGTTACTTGGTGTAAGTGTATGCCTTTGTTACTTGGTGTCCGTGTGTGTCTGTGTTACTGGGTGTAAGTGTATGTCTTTGTTACTTCTTGTAATTGCATGTCTTTGTTACGTGGTGTCAGTGTATGTCTGTGTTACTGGGTGTCAGTGTGTGTCTGTGTTACTTGGTGTAAGTGTGTGTCTTTGTTACTTGGTGTCCGTGTGTGCCTGTGTTACTGGGCGTCAGAGTATGTCTTTGTTACTTCTTGTAATTGTATGTCTTTGTTACTTGGTGTCAGTGTATGTCTGTGTTACTTGGTGTAGGTGTGTGTCTTTGTTACTTGGTGTAAGTGTAAGTCTTTGTTACTTGGTGTCAGTGTATGTCTTTGTTACTTGGTGTCAGTGTGTGTCTGTGTTACTTGGTGTCAGTGTGTTTGTTTGTGTTACTGGGTGTCATTTTGTGTCTGTGTTACTGGGTATCAGTGTCTGTCTTTTTTCTTGGTGTAAGTGTGTGTCTGTGTTACTGGGTATCAGTGCTTGTCTTTGTTACTTGGTGTCAGTGTATGGCAAAATACTTGGTGTCAGTGTATGTCTGTGTTACTTGGTGTAAGTGTATGTCTTTGTTACTTGGTGTAATTGTCTGTCTTTGTTCCTTGGTGTCATTGTGTGTCAGTGTTACTGGGCATCAGTGTATGTCTTTGTGACTTGGTATCAGTGTTGGTCTTTGTGACTTGGTGTCAATGTATGTCTTTTTTACTGGGTGTAAGTGTGTGTCTGCGTTACTGGGTATCAGTGTATGTCTTTGTTACTTGGTGTAAGTGTGTGTCTTTGTTACTTGGTGTCCGTGTTTGTCTGTGTTACTGGGTGTCAGAGTATGTCTTTGTTACTTGGTGTAAGTGCATGTCTTTGTTACTTGGTGTCATTGTATGTCTGTGTTACTTGGTGTAAGTGTGTGTCTGTGTTACTGGGTATCAGTATATGTCTTTGTTACTTGGTGTCAGTGTATGTCAAAATACTTGGTGTAAGTGTATGTCTTTGTTACTTGGTGTCAGTGTATGTCTTTGTTACTTGGCGTCAGTGTGTGTCTGTGTTACTGGGTGTCAGTGGGTGTCTGTGTTACTTGGTGTCAGTGTATGCCTTTGTTACTGTGCATCAGTGTTTCTCTGTGTCACTGGGTGTCAGTGTGTGTTTGTTTGTGGTACTGGGTGTCAGTATGTGTCTGTGTACTGGGTGTCAGAGTATGTCTTTGTTACTGGGTGTCAGTGTGTGTCTGTGTTACTTGGTGTAAGTGTGTGTCTTTGTTACTTGGTTGCCGTGTGTGTCTATGTTACTGGGTGTCAGATTATGTCTTTGTTACTGGGTGTCAGTGTATGTCTTTGTTCCTGAGTGTAAGTGTGTGTCTGTGTTACTGGGTATCAGTGTCTGTATTTTTTACTTGGTGTAAGTGTGTGTCTGTGTTACTGGGTATCAGTGCATGTCTTTGTGACTTGGTGTCATTGTATGTCTTTTTTACTGGGTGTCAGTGTGTGTCTGTGTTACTTGGTGTCAGTGCATGTCTTTGTTACTTGGTGTCAGTGTATGTCAAAATACTTGGTGTAAGTGTATGTCTTTGTTACTTGGTGTAATTGTCTGTCTTTGTTACTTGGTGTCAGTGTATGTCTGTGTTACTTGGTGTAAGTGTGTGTCTTTGTTACTTGGTGTAAGTGTAAGTCTTTGTTACTTGGTGTCAGTGTATGTCTTTGTTACTTGGTGTCAGTGTGTGTCTGTGTTACTTGGTGTCAGTGTGTTTGTTTCTGTTACTGGGTGTCATTTTGTGTCCGTGTTACTGGGTATCAGTGTCTGTCTTTTTTACTTGGTGTAAGTGTGTGTCTGTGTTACTGGGTATCAGTGCTTGTCTTTGTTACTTGGTGTCAGAGTATGTCAAAATACTTGGTGTAAGTGTATGTCTTTGTTACTTGGTGTAATTGTCTGTCTTTGTTACTTGGTGTCAGTGTATGTCTGTGTTACTTGGTGCAAGTGTGTGTCTTTGTTACTTGGTGTAATTGTCTGTCTTTGTTACTTGGTGTCAGTGTATGTCTTTTTTACTGGGTGTAAGTGTGTGTCTGCGTTACTTGGTGTAAGTGTATGTCTTTGTTACTTGGTGTCCGTGTGTGTCTTTGTTACTGGGTGTCAGTGTATGTCTTTGTTACTTGGTGTCAGTTTATGTCTGTGTTACTTGGTGTCAGTGTGTTTGTTTGTGTTACTGGATGTCAGTGTGTGTCTGTGTTACTTGGTGTAGGTGTGTGTTTGTTTGTGGTACTGGATGTCAGTGTGTGTCTGTGACACTAGTTGTCAGTATTTAGTTTAGTTTAGAGATACAGCACTTAAACAGGCCCTTCGGCCCTCCGAGTCTGTGCCGACCATCAACCACCCATTCACACTAATCCTACACTAATCCCGTATTCCTATCACATCCCCACCTATCCCTATATATTTCCCTACCACCTACCTATACTAGGGGCAATTTATGATGGCCAATTAACCTATCAACCTGCAAGTCTTTGGCATGTGGGAGGAAACCGGAGCACAGGGAGGAAACCCACGCAGACACAGGGAGAACTTGCAAAATCCGCACAGGCAGGACCCAGAATCGAACCCGGTTCCCTGGAACTGTGAGGCTGCGGTTCTAAACACTGCGCCAAAGTGCCCCCCTACCCCACCCCCCAGTGTGTGCCTGTGTTACTGGGTATCAGTGTATGTCTCTGTTACTTGGTGTCAGTGGATGTCAAAATACTTGGTCTAAGAGTATGTCTTTGTTACTTGGTGTCCTTGTATGTCTTTGTTACTTGGTGTCAGTGTGTGTCTGTGTTACCGGGCATCAGTGTATGTCTTTGTGACTTGGTATCAGTGTATGTCTTTGTGACTTGGTGTCAGTGTATGTCTTTTTTACTGGGTGTAAGTGTGTGTCTGCGTTACTGGGTATCAGTGTATGTCTTTGTTACTTGGTGACAGTGTATGTCAAAATACTTGGTGTAAGTGTATGTCTTTGTTACTTGGTGTAATTGTCTGTCTTTGTTACTTGGTATCAGTGTGTGTCTGTGTTACTTGGTGTAAGTGTGTGTCTTTGTTCCTGGGCATCAGTGTATGTCTTTGTAAAGTAGCATGAGTGTATCTTTGTGACGTAGTATCAGTGTATGTCTTTGTGACTTGGTGTCAGTGTGTTTCGGTCTTACTTGGTTTCAATGTATGTCTTTGTTAACGTCTATCAGTGTTTCTCTGTGTTACTGGGTGTCAGTGTGTGTTTCTTTGTGTTACTGGGTATCAGTGTATGTCTTTGTTGCTTGCTGTCAGTGTATGTCTGTGTTACTTGGTGTAAGTGTGTTTCTGTGTTACTGGGTGTCAGTGTGTGTCTGTGTTACTTGGTGTAAGTGTATGCCTTTGTTACTTGGTGTCCGTGTGTGTCTGTGTTACTGGGTGTAAGTGTATGTCTTTGTTACTTCTTGTAATTGCATGTCTTTGTTACGTGGTGTCAGTGTATGTCTGTGTTACTGGGTGTCAGTGTGTGTCTGTGTTACTTGGTGTAAGTGTGTGTCTTTGTTACTTGGTGTCCGTGTGTGCCTGTGTTACTGGGCGTCAGAGTATGTCTTTGTTACTTCTTATAATTGTATGTCTTTGTTACTTGGTGTCAGTGTATGTCTGTGTTACTTGGTGTAGGTGTGTGTCTTTGTTACTTGGTGTAAGTGTAAGTCTTTGTTACTTGGTATCAGTGTATGTCTTTGTTACTTGGTGTCAGTGTGTGTCTGTGTTCCTTGGTGTCAGTGTGTTTGTTTGTGTTACTGGGTGTCATTTTGTGTCTGTGTTACTGGGTATCAGTGTCTGTCTTTTTTCTTGTTGTAAGTGTGTGTCTGTGTTACTGGGTATCAGTGCTTGTCTTTGTTACTTGGTGTCAGTGTATGGCAAAATACTTGGTGTCAGTGTATGTCTGTGTTACTTGGTGTAAGTGTATGTCTTTGTTACTTGGTGTAATTGTCTGTCTTTGTTCCTTGGTGTCATTGTGTGTCTGTGTTACTGGGCATCAGTGTATGTCTTTGTGACTTGGTATCAGTACATTTTATTGTGACTTGGTGTCAGTGTAAGTCTTTTTTACTGGGTGTCAGTGTGTGTCTGTGTTACTTGGTGTCAGTGCATGTCTTTGTTACTTGGTGTCAGTGTATGTCAAAATACTTGGTGTAAGTGTATGTCTTTGTTACTTGGTGTAATTGTCTGTCTTTGTTACTTGGTGTCAGTGTATGTCTGTGTTACTTGGTGTAAGTGTGTGTCTTTGTTCCTGGGCATCAGTGTATGTCTTTGTGATGTAGTATCAGTGTATGTCTTTGTGACTTGGTGTCAGTGTATGTCTTTTTTACTGGGTGTCAGTGTGTTTCGGTCTTACTTCGTTTCAATGTATGTCTTTGTTAACGTCTATCAGTGTTTCTCTGTGTTACTGGGTGTCAGTGTGTGTTTCTTTGTGTTACTGGGTATCAGTGTATGTCTTTGTTGCTTGCTGTCAGTGTATGTCTGTGTTACTTGGTGTAAGTGTGTTTCTGTGTTACTGGGTGTCAGTGTGTGTCTGTGTTACTTGGTGTAAGTGTATGACTTTGTTACTTGGTGTCCGTGTGTGTCTGTGTTACTGGGTGTAAGTGTATGTCTTTGTTACTTCTTGTAATTGTCTGTCTTTGTTACGTGGTGTCAGTGTATGTCTGTGTTACTGGGTGTAAGTGTGTGTCTTTGTTACTTGGTGTCCGTGTGTGTCTGTGTTACTGGGTGTCAGAGTATGTCTTTGTTACTTGGTGTAAGTGCATGTCTTTGTTACTTGGTGTCATTGTATGTCTGTGTTACTTGGTGTAAGTGTGTGTCTGTGTTACTGGGTATCAGTATATGTCTTTGTGACTTGGTATCAGTGTATTTTATTGTGACTTGGTGTCAGTGTAATTCTTTTTTACTGGGTGTCAGTGTGTGTCTCTGTTACTTGGTGTCAGTGCATGTCTTTGTTACTTGGTGTCAGTGTATGTCAAAATACTTGGTGTAAGTGTATGCCTTTGTTACTTGGTGTAATTGTCTGTCTTTGTTACTTGGTGTCAGTGGATGTCTGTGCTGCTTGGTGTATGTGTGTGTCTTTGTTACTTGGTGTAAGTGTAAGTCTTTGTTACTTGGTGTCAGTGTATGTCTTTGTTGCTTGGTGTCAGTGTGTGTCTGTGTTACTGGGCATCAGTGTATGTCTTTGTGACTTGGTGTCAGTGTGTGTCTTTTTTAGTGGGTGTCAGTGATACTTGTTATCAGTGTATGTCTTTGTTACTGTGTATCAGTGTTTCTGTGTGTTACTGGGTGTCAGTGTGTGTTTGTTTGTGTTACTGGATGTCAGTGACACTAGGTGTCAGTATGTAGTTTAGTTTAGAGATACAGCACTTAAACAGGCCCTTCGGCCCACCGCGTCTGTGCTGACCATCAACAACCCATTTATACTAATCCTACACTCATCCCGTATTCCTATCACATCCCCACCTATCCCTATATATTTCCCTACCACCTACCTACACTACGGGCAATTTATGATGGCCAATTAACCTATCAACATGCAAGACTTTGGCATGTGGGAGGAAACCGGAGCACCGGGAGGAAACCCACGCAGACACAGGGAGAACTTGCAAACTCCGCACAGGCAGGACCCAGAATCGAACCCGGTTCCCTGGAGCTGTGAAGCTGCGGTGCTAACCACTGCGCCAATGTGGCCACCCCCCAGTGTGTGCCTGTGTTACTGGGTATCAGTGTATGTCTTTGTTACTTGGTGTCAGTGTATGTCTGTGTTACTTGGTGTAAGTGTGTGTCTGTGTTACTGGGTGTCAGTGTATGTCTGTGTTTCTTGGTGTAAGTCTGTGTCTTTGTTACTTGGTGTCCCTGTGTGTCTGTGTTACCTGGTATCAGTGTATGTCTTTGCTACTTGGTGTCAGTGGATGTCAAAATACTTGGTGTAAGTGTATGTCTTTGTTACTTGGTGTCATTGTCTGACTTTGTAACTTGGTGTCAGTGTATGTCTGTGTTACTTGGTGTAAGTGTGTGTCTTTGTTACTTGGTGTAAGTGTATGTCTTTGTTACTTGGTGTCAGTGTATGTCTTTGTTACTTGGTGTCAGTGTGTGTCTGTGTTACTGGGCATCAGTTTATGTCTTTGTGACTTGGTATCAGAGTATGTCTTTTTTACTGGGTGTAAGTGTGTGTCTGTGTTACTGGGTATCAGTATATGTCTTTGTTACTTGGTGTCAGTGTATGTCAAAATACTTGGTGTAATTGTCTGTCTTTGTTACTTGGTGTCAGTGTATGTCTGTGTTACTTGGTGTCAGTGTGTGTCTTTGTTACTGGGCATCAGTGTATGTCTTTGTGACTTGGTATCAGTACATTTTATTGTGACTTGGTGTCAGTGTAAGTCTTTTTTACTGGGTGTCAGTGTGTGTCTGTGTTACTTGGTGTCAGTGCATGTCTTTGTTACTTGGTGTCAGTGTATGTCAAAATACTTGGTGTAAGTGTATGTCTTTGTTACTTGGTGTAATTGTCTGTCTTTGTTACTTGGTGTCAGTGTATGTCTGTGTTACTTGGTGTAAGTGTGTGTCTTTGTTCCTGGGCATCAGTGTATGTCTTTGTGATGTAGTATCAGTGTATGTCTTTGTGACTTGGTGTCAGTGTATGTCTTTTTTACTGGGTGTCAGTGTGTTTCGGTCTTACTTCGTTTCAATGTATGTCTTTGTTAACGTCTATCAGTGTTTCTCTGTGTTACTGGGTGTCAGTGTGTGTTTCTTTGTGTTACTGGGTATCAGTGTATGTCTTTGTTGCTTGCTGTCAGTGTATGTCTGTGTTACTTGGTGTAAGTGTGTTTCTGTGTTACTGGGTGTCAGTGTGTGTCTGTGTTACTTGGTGTAAGTGTATGCCTTTGTTACTTGGTGTCCGTGTGTGTCTGTGTTACTGGGTGTAAGTGTATGTCTTTGTTACTTCTTGTAATTGTCTGTCTTTGTTACGTGGTGTCAGTGTATGTCTGTGTTACTGGGTGTTAGTGTGTGTCTTTGTTACTTGGTGTCCGTGTGTGTCTGTGTTACTGGGTGTCAGAGTATGTCTTTGTTACTTGGTGTAAGTGCATGTCTTTGTTACTTGGTGTCATTGTATGTCTGTGTTACTTGGTGTAAGTGTGTGTCTGTGTTACTGGGTATCAGTATATGTCTTTGTTACTTGGTGTCAGTGTATGTCAAAATACTTGGTGTAAGTGTATGTCTTTGTTACTTGGTGTAAGTGTATGTCTTTGTTACTTGGCGTCAGTGTGTGTCTGTGTTACTTGGTGTCAGTGGGTGTCTTTGTTACTGGGTGTCAGTGTATGCCTTTGTTACTGTGCATCAGTGTTTCTCTGTGTCACTGGGTGTCAGTGTGTGTTTGTTTGTGGTACTGGGTGTCAGTGTGTGTCTGTGTTACTGGGTGTAAGTGTATGTCTTTGTTACTGGGTGTCAGTGTGTGTCTGTGTTACTTGGTGTAAGTGTGTGTCTTTGTTACTTGGTTGCCGTGTGTGTCTATGTTACTGGGTGTCAGAGTATGTCTTTGTTACTGGGTGTCAGTGTATGTCTTTGTTACTGGGTGTAAGTGTGTGTCTGTGTTACTGGGTATCAGTGTCTGTCTTTTTTACTTTTTGTAAGTGTGTGTCTGTGTTACTGGGTATCAGTGCATGTCTTTGTGACTTGTTGTCATTGTATGTCTTTTTTACTGGGTGTCAGTGTGTGTCTGTGTTACTTGGTGTCAGTGCATGTCTTTGTTACTTGGTGTCAGTGTATGTCAAAATACTTGGTGTAAGTGTATGTCTTTGTTACTTGGTGTAATTGTCTGTCTTTGTTACTTGGTGTCAGTGTATGTCTGTGTTACTTGGTGTAAGTGTGTGTCTTTGTTACTTGGTGTAAGTGTAAGTCTTTGTTACTTGGTGTCAGTGTATGTCTTTGTTACTTGGTGTCAGTGTGTGTCTGTGTTACTTGGTGTCAGTGTGCTTGTTTGTGTTACTGGGTGTCATTTTGTGTCTGTGTTACTGGGTATCAGTGTCTGTCTTTTTTACTTGGTGTAAGTGTGTGTCTGTGTTACAGGGTATCAGTGCTTGTCTTTGTTACTTGGTGTCAGTGTATGGCAAAATACTTGGCGTAATTGTATGTCTTTGTTACTTGGTGTAATTGTCTGTCTTTGTTACTTGGTGTCAGTGTATGTCTGTGTTACTTGGTGTAAGTGTGTGTCTTTGTTACTGGGCATGAGTGTCTGTCTTTGTTACTTGGTGTCAGTGTGTGTCTGTGTAACTTGGTGTCAGCGTATGTCTTTGTTACTGTGCATCAGTGTTTCTCTGTGTTACTGGGTATCAGTGTATGTCACTGTTACTTGGTGTCAGTGTATGTCTGTGTTACTTGGTGTAAGTGTGTGTCTGTGTTACTGGGTGTCAGTGTGTGTCTGTGTTACTTGGTGTAAGTCTGTGTGTTTGTTACTTGGTGTCCGTGTGTGTCTGTGTTACCTGGTATCAGTGTATGGCTTTGTTACTTGGTGTAATTGTCTGTCTGTGTTACTTGGTGTAAGAGAGTGTCTTTGTTACTTGGTCTAAATGTATGTCTTTGTTGCTTGGTGTCAGTGTATGTCTTTGTTACTTGGTGTCAGTGTGTGTCTGTGTTACAGGGCATCAGTGTATGTCTTTGTGACTTGGTGCCAGTGTATGTCTTTGTGACTTGGTGTCAGTGTATGTCAAAATACTTGGTGTAAGTGTATGTCTTTGTTACTTGGTTTAATTGTCTGTCTTTGTTACTTGGTGTAAGTGTGTGTCTTTGTTACTTGGCATCAGTGTATGTCTTTGTGACGTGGTATCAGTGTATGTCTTTGTGACTTGGTGTCAGTGTATGTCTTTTTTACTGGGTGTCAGTGTATTTCGGACTTACTTGGTTTCAGTGTATGTCTTTGTTAACGTGTATCAGTGTTTCTCTGTGTTACTGGGTGTCAGTGTGTGTTTCTTTGTGTTACTGGGTATCAGTGTATGTCTTTGTTGCTTGGTGTCAGTGTATGTCTGTGTTACTTCGTGTAAGTGTATGCCTTTGTTACTTGGTGTCCGTGTGTGTCTGTGTTACTGGGTGTAAGTATATGTCTTTGTTACTTGGTGTAATTGTCTGTCTTTGTTACTTGGTGTCAGTGTATGTCTTTGTTACTGTGGATCAGTGTTTCTCTCTGTCACTGGGTGTTTGTTTGTGTTACTGGGTGTCAGTGTGTGTCTGTGACACTAGGTGTCAGTATGTAGTTAAGTTTGGAGATACAGCACTGAAACAGGCCCTTCGGCCTACCGAGTCTGTGCCGACCATCAACAACCCATTTATACTTATCCGACACGAATCCCGTATTCCTAACACATCCCCACATTTCCCTACCACCTACCTACAACAGGGGCAATTTATGATGGCCAATTAACCTATCAACCTGCAAGTCTTTGGCATGTGGGAGGAAACCGGAGCACCGGGAGGAAACCCACGCAGACAAAGGGAGAACTTGCAAACTACGCACAGGCAGGACCCAGAATCGAACCCGGGTCCCTGGAGCTGTGAGGCTGCGGTGCTAACCACTGCGCCAATGTGCCCACCCCGCAGTGTGTGCCTGTGTTACTGGGTATCAGTGTATGTCTTTGTTACTTGGTGTCAGTGGAAGTCAAAATACTTGGTGTAAGTGTATGTCTTTGTTACTTGGTGTAATTGTCTGTCTTTGTTACTTGGTGTAAGTGTATGTCTTTGTTACTTGGTGTCAGTGTATGTCTTTGTTACTTGGTGTCAGTGTGTGTCTTTGTTACTGGGCATCAGTGTATGTCTTTGTGACTTGGTATCAGTGTATGTCTTTGTGACTTGGTGTCAGTGTAAGTCTTTTTTACTGGGTGTAAGTGTGTGTCTGCGTTACTGGGTATCAGTGTATGTCTTTGTTACTTGGTGTCAGTGTATGGCAAAATACTTGGTGTAAGTGTATGTCTTTGTTACTTGGTGTAATTGTCTGTCTTTGTTACTTGGTGTCAGTGTATGTCTGTGTTACTTGGTGTAAGTGTGTGTCTTTGTTACTGGGCATCAGTGTCTGTCTTTATGACTTGGTATCAGTGGATGTATTTGTGACTTGTTGTCAGTGTATGTCTTTGTTACTGTGTGTCAGTGTTTCTCTGTGTTACTGGGTGTCAGTGTGTGTTTGTTTGGGTTATTGGGTGTCAGTGTGTGTCTGTGACACTAGGTTTCAGTATTTAGTTTAGATTAGAGATACAGCACTTAAACAGGCCCTTCGGCCCACCGAGTCTGTGCCGACCATCAACCACCCATTTATACTAATCCTACACTAATCCGTATTCCTATCACATCCCCACATATCCCTATATATTTCCCTACCACCTACCTATACGAGGGGCAATTTATGATGGCCAATTAACCTATCAACCTGCAAGTCTTTGGCATGTGGGAGGAAACCGGAGCACCGGGAGGAAACCCACGCAGACACAGGGAGAACTTGCAAACTCCGCACGGGCAGTACCCAGAATCGAACCCGCATCCCTGGAGCTGTGAGGCTGCGGTGCCCGCCACTGCGCCAATGTGCCACCCCCCCCCCCCCCAGTGTTTGCCTGTCCTACTGCGTATCAGTGTATGTCTTTGTTACTTGGTGTCAGTGTATGTCTGTGTTACTTGGTGTCAGTGTATTTGTTTGTGTTACTGGGTGTCAGTGTGTGTCTGTGTTACTTGGTGTAAGTGTGTGTCTTTGTTACTTGGTGTCCGTGTGTGTCTATGTTACTGGGTGTCAGAGTATGTCTTTGTTACTGGGTGTCAGTGTATGTCTTTGTTACTGGGTGTAAGTGTGTGTCTGTGTTACTGGGTATCAGTGTCTGTCTTTTTTACATGGTGTCAGTGTGTGTCTGTGTTACTGGGTATCAGTGCATGTCTTTGTTACTTGGTGTCATTGTATGTCTGTGTTACTTGGTGTAAGTGTGTGTCTGTGTTACTGGGTATCAGTGTATGTCTTTGTTACTTGGTGTCAGTGTATTTCAAAATACTTGGTGTAAGTGTATGTCTTTGTTACTTGGTTTCAGTGTATGTCATTGTTACTTGGTGTCATTGTGTGTCTGTGTTACTGGGCATCAGTGCATGTCTTTGTGACTTGGTATCAGTGCATGTCTTTGTGACTTGGTGTCAGTGCATGTCTTTTTTACTGGGTGTAAGTGTGTGTCAGCGTTACTGGGTATCAGTGTATGTCTTTGTTACTTGGTGTCAGTGTATGTCAAAATACTTGGTGTGAGTGTATGTCTTTGTTACTTGGTGTAATTGTCTGTCTTTGTTACTTGGTGTCAGTGTACGTCTGTGTTACTTGGTGTAAGTGTGTGTCTTTGTTACTTGGTCTAAGTGTATGTCTTTGTTACTTGGTGTCAGTGTGTGTCTGTGTTACAGGGCATCAGTGTATGTCTTTGTGACTTTGTACCAGTGTATGTCTTTGTGACTTGGTGTCAGTGTATGTCAAAATACTTGGTGTAAGTGTATGTCTTTGTTACTTGGTGTAATTGTCTGTCTTTGTTACTTGGCATCAGTGTATGTCTTTGTGACGTGGTATCAGTGTATGTCTTTGTGACTTGGTGTCAGTGTATGTCTTTTTTACTGGGTGTCAGTGTGTTTCGGTCTTACTTGGTTTCAGTGTATGTCTTTGTTAACGTGTATCAGTGTTTCTCTGTGTTTCTGGGTGTCAGTGTGTGTTTCTTTGTGTTACTGGGTATCAGTGTATGTCTTTGTTGCTTGGTGTCAGTGTATGTCTGTGTTACTTGGTGTAAGTGTGTGTCTGTGTTACTGGGTGTCAGTGTGTGTCTGTGTTACTTGGTGTAAGTGTATGTCTTTGTTACTTGGTGTCCGTGTGTGTCTGTGTTACTGGGTGTAAGTGTATGTCTTTGTTACTTGGTGTAATTGTCTGTCTTTGTTACTTGGTGTCAGTGTATGTCTTTGTGACTTGGTGTCAGTGTATGTCTTTTTTACTGGGTGTCAGTGTGTGTCTGTGTTACTTGGTGTCAATGTATGTCTTTGTTACTGTGTATCAGTGTTTCTCTGTGTTACTGGGTGTCAGTGTGTTTGTGTCTGTGTTACAGGGCATCAGTGTATGTCTTTGTGACTTGGTACCAGTGTATGTCTTTCTAACTTGGTGTCAGTGTATGTCAAAATACTTGGTGTAAGTGTATGTCTTTGTTACTTGGTGTAATTGTCTGTCTTTGTTACTTGGTGTCAGTGTATGTCTGTGTTACTTGGTGTAAGTGTGTGTCTTTGTTACTTGGCATCAGTGTATGTCTTTGTGACGTGGTATCAGTGTATGTCTTTGTGACTTGGTGTCAGTGTATGTCTTTTTTACTGTGTGTCAGTGTGTTTCGGTCTTACTTGGTTTCAGTGTATGTCTTTGTTAACGTGTATCAGTGTTTCTCTGTGTTACTGCTTGTCAGTGTGTTTTTCTTTGTGTTACTGGGTATCAGTGTATGTCTTTGTTGCTTGGTGTCAGTGTATGTCTGTGTTACTTGTTGTAAGTGTGTGTCTGTGTTACTGGGTGTCAGTGTGTGTCTGTGTTACTTGGTGTAAGTGTATGCCTTTGTTACTTGGTGTCCGTGTGTGTCTGTGTTACTGGGTGTAAGTGTATGTCTTTGTTACTTGGTGTAATTGTCTGTCTTTGTTACTTGGTGTCAGTGTATGTCTGTGTTACTGGGTGTCAGTGTGTGTCTGTGTTACTTGGTGTAAGTGTGTGTCTTTGTTACTTGGTGTCAGTGTATGTCTGTGTTACTGGGTATCAGTGTCTGTCTTTTTTACTTGGTGTAAGTGTGTGTCTGTGTTACAGGGTATCAGTGCTTGTCTTTGTTACTTGGTGTCAGTGTATGGCAAAATACTTGGCGTAATTGTATGTCTTTGTAACTTGGTGTAATTGTCTGTCTTTGTTACTTGGTGTCAGTGTATGTCTGTGTTACTTGGTGTAAGTGTGTGTCTTTGTTACTGGGCATGAGTGTCTGTCTTTGTTACTTGGTGTCAGTGTGTGTCTGTGTAACTTGGTGTCAGCGGATGTCTTTGTTACTGTGCATCAGTGTTTCTCTGTGTTACTGGGTATCAGTGTATGTCTCTGTTACTTGGTGTCAGTGTATGTCTGTGTTACTTGGTGTAAGTGTGTGTCTGTGTTACTGGGTGTCAGTGTGTGTCTGTGTTACTTGGTGTAAGTCTGTGTCTTTGTTACTTGGTGTCCGTGTGTGTCTGTGTTACCTGGTATCAGTGTATGGCTTTGTTACTTGGTGTAATTGTCTGCCTGTGTTACTTGGTGTAAGAGAGTGTCTTTGTTACTTGGTCTAAGTGTATGTCTTTGTTACTTGGTGTCAGTGTGTGTCTGTGTTACAGGGCATCAGTGTATGTCTTTGTGACTTGGTGCCAGTGTATGTCTTTGTGACTTGGTGTCAGTGTATGTCAAAATACTTGGTGTAAGTGTATGTCTTTGTTACTTGGTTTAATTGTCTGTTTTTGTTACTTGGTGTAAGTGTGTGTCTTTGTTACTTGGCATCAGTGTATGTCTTTGTGACGTGGTATCAGTGTATGTCTTTGTGACTTGGTGTCAGTGTATGTCTTTTTTACTGGGTGTCAGTGTATTTCGGACTTACTTGGTTTCAGTGTATGTCTTTGTTAACGTGTATCAGTGTTTCTCTGAGTTACTGGGTGTCAGTGTGTGTTTCTTTGTGTTACTGGGTATCAGTGTATGTCTTTGTTGCTTGGTGTCAGTGTATGTCTGTGTTACTTGGTGTAAGTGTATGCCTTTGTTACTTGGTGTCCGTGTGTGTCTGTGTTACTGGGTGTAAGTATATGTCTTTGTTACTTGGTGTCAGTGTATGTCTTTGTTACTGTGGATCAGTGTTTCTCTGTGTCACTGGGTGTTTGTTTGTGTTACTGGCTGTCAGTGTGTGTCTGTGACACTAGGTGTCAGTATGTAGTTAAGTTTGGAGATACAGCACTTAAACAGGCCCTTCGGCCTACCGAGTCTGTGCCGACCATCAACAACCCATTTATACTTATCCGACACGAATCCCGTATTCCTAACACATCCCCACATTTCCCTACCACCTACCTACAACAGGGGCAATTTATGATGGCCAATTAACCTATCAACCTGCAAGCCTTTGGCATGTGGGAGGAAACCGGAGCACCGGGAGGAAACCCACGCAGACAAAGGGAGAACTTGCAAACTACGCACAGGCAGGACCCAGAATCGAACCCGGGTCCCTGGAGCTGTGAGGCTGCGGTGCTAACCACTGCGCCAATGTGCCCACCCCGCAGTGTGTGCCTGTGTTACTGGGTATCAGTGTATGTCTTTGTTACTTGGTGTCAGTGGAAGTCAAAATACTTGGTGTAAGTGTATGTCTTTGTTACTTGGTGTAATTGTCTGTCTTTGTTACTTGGTGTAAGTGTATGTCTTTGTTACTTGGTGTCAGTGTATGTCTTTGTTACTTGGTGTCAGTGTGTGTCTTTGTTACTGGGCATCAGTGTATGTCTTTGTGACTTGGTATCAGTGTATGTCTTTGTGACTTGGTGTCAGTGTAAGTCTTTTTTACTGGGTGTAAGTGTGTGTCTGCGTTACTGGGTATCAGTGTATGTCTTTGTTACTTGGTGTCAGTGTATGGCAAAATACTTGGTGTAAGTGTATGTCTTTGTTACTTGGTGTAATTGTCTGTCTTTGTTACTTGGTGTCAGTGTATGTCTGTGTTCCTTAGTGTAAGTGTGTGTCTTTGTTACTGGGCATCAGTGTCTGTCTTTATGACTTGGTATCAGTGGATGTATTTGTGACTTGTTGTCAGTGTATGTCTTTGTTACTTTGTGTCAGTGTTTTTCTGTGTTACTGGGTGTCAGTGTGTGTTTGTTTGGGTTATTGGGTGTCAGTGTGTGTCTGTGACACTAGGTTTCAGTATTTAGTTTAGATTAGAGATACAGCACTTAAACAGGCCCTTCGGCCCACCGAGTCTGTGCCGACCATCAACCACCCATTTATACTAATCCTACACTAATCCGTATTCCTATCACATCCCCACATATCCCTATATATTTCCCTACCACCTACCTATACGAGGGGCAATTTATGATGGCCAATTAACCTATCAACCTGCAAGTCTTTGGCATGTGGGAGGAAACCGGAGCACCGGGAGGAAACCCACGCAGACACAGGGAGAACTTGCAAACTCCGCACGGGCAGTACCCAGAATCGAACCCGCATCCCTGGAGCTGTGAGGCTGCGGTGCCCGCCACTGCGCCAATGTGCCACCTCCCCCCCCCCCCCGTGTTTGCCTGTCCTACTGCGTATCAGTGTATGTCTTTGTTACTTGGTGTCAGTGTATGTCTGTGTTACTTGGTGTCAGTGTATTTGTTTGTGTTACTGGGTGTCAGTGTGTGTCTGTGTTACTTGGTGTAAGTGTGTGTCTTTGTTACTTGGTGTCCGTGTGTGTCTATGTTACTGGGTGTCAGAGTATGTCTTTGTTACTGGGTGTCAGTGTATGTCTTTGTTACTGGGTGTAAGTGTGTGTCTGTGTTACTGGGTATCAGTGTCTGTCTTTTTTACATGGTGTCAGTGTGTGTCTGTGTTACTGGGTATCAGTGCATGTCTTTGTTACTTGGTGTCATTGTATGTCTGTGTTACTTGGTGTAAGTGTGTGTCTGTGTTACTGGGTATCAGTGTATGTCTTTGTTACTTGGTGTCAGTGTATGTCAAAATACTTGGTGTAAGTGTATGTCTTTGTTACTTGGTGTAATTGTCTGTCTTTGTTACTTGGTGTCAGTGTGTGTCTGTGTTACAGGGCATCAGTGTATGTCTTTGTGACTTTGTACCAGTGTATGTCTTTGTGACTTGGTGTCAGTGTATGTCAAAATACTTGGTGTAAGTGTATGTCTTTGTTACTTGGTGTCAGTGTGTGTCTGTGTTACAGGGCATCAGTGTATGTCTTTGTGACTTTGTACCAGTGTATGTCTTTGTGACTTGGTGTCAGTGTATGTCAAAATACTTGGTGTAAGTGTATGTCTTTGTTACTTGGTGAAATTGTCTGTCTTTGTTACTTGGCATCAGTGTATGTCTTTGTGACGTGGTATCAGTGTATGTCTTTGTGACTTGGTGTCAGTGTATGTCTTTTTTACTGGGTGTCAGTGTGTTTCGGTCTTACTTGGTTTCAGTGTATGTCTTTGTTAACGTGTATCAGTGTTTCTCTGTGTTTCTGGGTGTCAGTGTGTGTTTCTTTGTGTTACTGGGTATCAGTGTATGTCTTTGTTGCTTGGTGTCAGTGTATGTCTGTGTTACTTGGTGTAAGTGTGTGTCTGTGTTACTGGGTGTCAGTGTGTGTCTGTGTTACTTGGTGTAAGTGTATGCCTTTGTTACTTGGTGTCCGTGTGTGTCTGTGTTACTGGGTGTAAGTGTATGTCTTTGTTACTTGGTGTAATTGTCTGTCTTTGTTACTTGGTGTCAGTGTATGTCTTTGTGACTTGGTGTCAGTGTATGTCTTTTTTACTGGGTGTCAGTGTGTGTCTGTGTTACTTGGTGTCAATGTATGTCTTTGTTACTGTGTATCAGTGTTTCTCTGTGTTACTGGGTGTCAGTGTGTTTGTGTCTGTGTTACAGGGCATCAGTGTATGTCTTTGTGACTTGGTACCAGTGTATGTCTTTCTAACTTGGTGTCAGTGTATGTCAAAATACTTGGTGTAAGTGTATGTCTTTGTTACTTGGTGTAATTGTCTGTCTTTGTTACTTGGTGTCAGTGTATGTCTGTGTTACTTGGTGTAAGTGTGTGTCTTTGTTACTTGGCATCAGTGTATGTCTTTGTGACGTGGTATCAGTGTATGTCTTTGTGACTTGGTGTCAGTGTATGTCTTTTTTACTGGGGGTCAGTGTGTTTCGGTCTTACTTGGTTTCAGTGTATGTCTTTGTTAACGTGTATCAGTGTTTCTCTGTGTTACTGCTTGTCAGTGTGTTTTTCTTTGTGTTACTGGGTATCAGTGTATGTCTTTGTTGCTTGGTGTCAGTGTATGTCTGTGTTACTTGTTGTAAGTGCGTGTCTTTGTTACTGGGTGTCACTGTGTGTTTGTGTTACTTGGTGTAAGTGTATGCCTTTGTTACTTGGTGTCCGTGTGTGTCTGTGTTACTGGGTGTAAGTGTATGTCTTTGTTACTTGGTGTAATTGTCTGTCTTTGTTACTTGGTGTCAGTGTATGTCTGTGTTACTGGGTGTCAGTGTGTGTCTGTGTTACTTGGTGTAAGTGTGTGTCTTTGTTACTTGGTGTCCGTGTGTGTCTGTGTTTCTGGGTGTCAGAGTATGTCTTTGTTACTGTGTGTCAGTGTATGTCTTTGTTACTTGGTGTAAGTGTGTGTCTGTGTTACTGTGTATCAATGTCTGTCTTTTTACTTGGTGTAAGTGTGTGTCTATGTGACTGGGTATCAGTGCATGTCTTTGTTACTTGGTGTCAGTGTATGTCAAAATACTTGGTGTCAGTGTATGTCTTTGTTCCTTGGTGTAATTGTTTTTCTTTGTTACTTGGTGTCAGTGTATGTCTGTGTTACTTGGTGTAAGTGTCTGTCTTTGTTACTTGGTGTACGTGTATGTCTTTGTTACTTTGTGTCAGTGTATGTCTTTGTTACTTGGTGTCAGTGTGTGTCTGTGTTACTTGGCGTCAGTGTATGTCTTTGTTGCTGTGCATCAGTGTTTCTCTGTGTCACTGGGTGTCAGTGTGTGTTCTTTTGTGGTACTGGGTGTCAGTGTGTGTCTGTGACATTAGTTGTCAGTATTTAGTTTAGTTTAGAGATACAGCACTTAAACAGGCCCTTCGGCCCACCGAGTCTGTGCCGACCATCAACCACCCATTTACACTGATCCTACACTATTCCCGTATTCCTATCACATCCCCACCTATCCCTATATATTTCCCTACCACTTACCTATACTAGGGGCAATTTATGATGGCCAATTAACCTATCAACCTGTAAGTCTTTGGCATGTGGGAGGAAACCGGAGCACCGGGAGGAAATCCAAGCAGAACTTGCAAACTCCGCACAGGCAGTACCCAGAATCGAACCCGGGTCCCTGGAGCTGTGAGGCTGCGGTGCTAACCATTGCGCCAATGTGCCCCCAGTGTGTGCCTGTGTTACTGGGTATCAGTGTCTGTATTTGTTGCTTGGTGTCAGTGTATGTCTGTGTTACTTGGTGTAAGTGTGTGTCTGTGTTACTGGGTGTCAGTGTGTGTCTGTGTTACTTGGTGTAAGTGTGTGCCTTTGTTACTTGGTGTCCGTGTGTCTGTTTTACTGGGTGTCAGAGTATGTGTTTGTTACTGGGAGTCAGTGTATGTCTTTGTTACTTGGTGTAAGTGTGTGTCTGTGTTACTGGGTATCAGTGTCTGTCTTTTTTACTTGGTGTAAGTGTATGTCTGTGTTACTGGGTATCAGTGCTTGTCTTTGTTACTTGGTGTCATTGTATGTCTGTGTTACTTGGTGTAAGTGTGTGTCTGTGTTACTGGGCGTCAGTGTGTGTATTTGTTACTTGGTGTCAGTGTATGTCAAAATACTTGGTGTAAGTGCATGTCTTTGTTACTTGGTGTAATTGTCTGTCTTTGTTACTTGGTGTCAGTGTATGTCTTTTTTACTTGTGTCAGTGTATGTCTTTTTTACTGGGTGTCAGTGTGTGTCTGTGTTACTTGGTGTCAGTGCATGTCTTTGTTACTTGGTGTCAGTGTTTGTCTGTGTTACTTGGTGTCAGTGTGTGTCAGTGTTACTGGGTGTCAGTGGGTGTCTGTGTTACTTGGTGTCAGTGTATGTCTTTGTTCCTGTGTATCAGTGTTTCTCTGTGTCACTGGGTGTCAGTGTGTGTTTGTTTGTGATACTGGGTGTCAGTGTGTGTCTGTGCTACTTGGTGTAAGTGTGTGTCTTTGTTACTTGGTGTCCGTGTGTGTCTGTGTTACTGGGTGTCAGTGTATGTCTTTGATACTGGGTGTCAGTGTATGTCTTTGTTACTTGGTGTCAGTGTGTGTCTGTGTTACTGGGTATCAGTGTCTGTCTTTTTACTTGGTGTAAGTGTGTGTCTGTGTTACTTGGTGTACGTGTGTGTCTGTGTTACTGGGTGTCAGTGTATGTCTTTGATACTGGGTGTCAGTGTATGTCTTTGTTACTTGGTGTCAGTGTGTGTCTGTGTTACTGGGTATCAGTGTCTGTCTTTTTACTTGGTGTAAGTGTGTGTCCGTGTTACTGGGTAACAGTGTATGTCTTTGTTACTTGGTGTCAGTGTATGTCTGTGTTACTTGGTGTAAGTGTGTGTCTTTGTTACTTGGTGTAATTGTATGTCTTTGTTACTTGGTGTCAGTGTATGTCTGTGTTACTTGGTGTAAGTGTATGTCTTTGTTACTTGGTGTCAGTGTGTGCCTGTGTTACTGGGTATCAGTGTCTGTATTTGTTGCTTGGTGTCAGTGTATGTCTGTGTTACTTGGTGTAAGTGTGTGTCTGTGTTACTGGGTGTCAGTGTGTGTCTGTGTTACTTGGTGTAAGTGTGTGCCTTTGTTACTTGGTGTCCGTGTGTCTGTTTTACTGGGTGTCAGAGTATGTGTTTGTTACTGGGAGTCAGTGTATGTCTTTGTTACTTGGTGTAAGTGTGTGTCTGTGTTACTGGGTATCAGTGTCTGTCTTTTTTACTTGGTGTAAGTGTATGTCTGTGTTACTGGGTATCAGTGCTTGTCTTTGTTACTTGGTGTCATTGTATGTCTGTGTTACTTGGTGTAAGTGTGTGTCTGTGTTACTGGGCGTCAGTGTGTGTATTTGTTACTTGGTGTCAGTGTATGTCAAAATACTTGGTGTAAGTGCATGTCTTTGTTACTTGGTGTAATTGTCTGTCTTTGTTACTTGGTGTCAGTGTATGTCTTTTTTACTTGTGTCAGTGTATGTCTTTTTTACTGGGTGTCAGTGTGTGTCTGTGTTACTTGGTGTCAGTGCATGTCTTTGTTACTTGGTGTCAGTGTTTGTCTGTGTTACTTGGTGTCAGTGTGTGTCAGTGTTACTGGGTGTCAGTGGGTGTCTGTGTTACTTGGTGTCAGTGTATGTCTTTGTTCCTGTGTATCAGTGTTTCTCTGTGTCACTGGGTGTCAGTGTGTGTTTGTTTGTGATACTGGGTGTCAGTGTGTGTCTGTGCTACTTGGTGTAAGTGTGTGTCTTTGTTACTTGGTGTCCGTGTGTGTCTGTGTTACTGGGTGTCAGTGTATGTCTTTGATACTGGGTGTCAGTGTATGTCTTTGTTACTTGGTGTCAGTGTGTGTCTGTGTTACTGGGTATCAGTGTCTGTCTTTTTACTTGGTGTAAGTGTGTGTCTGTGTTACTTGGTGTACGTGTGTGTCTGTGTTACTGGGTGTCAGTGTATGTCTTTGATACTGGGTGTCAGTGTATGTCTTTGTTACTTGGTGTCAGTGTGTGTCTGTGTTACTGGGTATCAGTGTCTGTCTTTTTACTTGGTGTAAGTGTGTGTCCGTGTTACTGGGTAACAGTGTATGTCTTTGTTACTTGGTGTCAGTGTATGTCTGTGTTACTTGGTGTAAGTGTGTGTCTTTGTTACTTGGTGTAATTGTATGTCTTTGTTACTTGGTGTCAGTGTATGTCTGTGTTACTTGGTGTAAGTGTATGTCTTTGTTACTTGGTGTCAGTGTCTGTCTTTGTGACGTGGTGTCATTGTCTGTCTTTGTTACTGGGTGTCAGTGCCTGTCGTCATAACTTGGTGTCAGTGTTTGTCTTTGTTACTGGGTGTCAGTGTATGTCTTTGTTACTTGGTGTCAGTGTATGTCTGTGTTACTTGTTGTAAGTGTTTGTCTTTGTTACTTGGTGCTAGTGTCTGTCTTTGTTACTTGGTGTCAGTGTATGTCTTTGTTACTTGGTGTAAGTGTGTGTCTTTTTTAATTGGTGTCCGTGTGTGTCTGTGTTACTGGGTGTCAGTGTATGTCTTTGTTACTGGGTGTCAGTGTATGTCTTTGTTACTTGGTGACAGTGTGTGTCTGTGTGTCAGTATATGTCTTTGTTACTGTGTATCAGTGTTTCTCTATGTTACTGGGTGTCAGTGTGTCTTTGTTTGTGTTACTGGGTGTCAGTAATTAGGTTAGTGACACAGCTCTGAAACAGGCCCTTCGGACAACCGAGTCTGTGCCGACCATCAACCACCCATTTATACCAATCCGACACTCATCCCGTATTCCTATCACATCCCCACCTGTCCCGAAATATTTCCCAACCACCCACGTATACTAAGGTCAATTTATAATGGCCAATTAACCTATCAACCTGCAAGTCTTTGGCATGTGGGAAGAAAATGCAGCACCCGGAGGAAACTCACGCAGACACAGGGAGAACTTGCAAACTCCGTACAGGTAGTACCCATAATCGAGCCCGGGTCCCTGGAGCTGTGAGACTGCTAACCACTGTGCCAATGTGCCGCCCAGTGTGTGTCTGTGCTACTGGGTATCAGTGTATGTCTTTGTTACTTGGTGTCAGTGTATGTCTGTGTCACTTGGTGTAAGTGTATGTCTTTTATACCTGGTGTCAGTGTAAGTCTTTGTCACGTGGTGTCAATGTATGTCTTTGTTACTGTGTGTCAGTGTCTGTCTTCGTTACCTGGTGTCACTGTTTGTCTTTGTTACTGGGTGTCAGTGTCAGTCTCTGTGACTTGATGTCATGTATGTCTTTGTTACTTGGTTTAAGTGTCTGTCTCCGTTACTGGGTATCAGTGCATGTCTTTGCTGCATGGTGACAGTGTATGTCTGTGTTACTTGGTGTAAGTGTATGTCTTTGTTACTTTGTGTCAGTGCATGTCTTTGTTACTTGGTGTAAGTGTGTGTCTGTGTTACTAGTTGTAAGTGTGTGTCTGTGTTACTTGGTATCAGTGTATATCTTTGTTACTCGGTGTAAGTGTGTGTCTGTGTTACTGGGTAACAGTGTATGTCTTTTTTACTTGGTGTCAGTGTATGTCTGTGTTACTTGGTGTACGTGTGTGTCTTTGTTACCTGGTGTAATTGTATGTCTTTGTTACTTGGTGTCAGTGTATGTCTTTGTTACTTGGTGTAAGTGAGTGTTTGTGTTACTTGGTGTAAGTGTGTGTCTGTGTCTCTTGGTATCAGTGTATGTCTTTGTTACTTGGTGTAAGTGTGTGTCTGTGTTACTGGGTATCAGTGTCTGTCTTTGTTACTTGGTGTAAGTGTGTGTATGTGTTACTGGGTATCAGTGTATGTCTTTGTTACTTGGTGTCAGTGCATGTCTTTGTTACTTGGTGTAAGTGTATGTCTTTGTTACTTGGTGTCAGTGTATGTCTGTCTTACTTGGTGTAAGTGTATGTCTTTGTTACCTGGTGTCAGTGTATGTCTTTGTGAAGTCGTGTCATTGTCTGTCTTTGTTACTGGGAGTCAGTGTCTGTCTTCGTTACTTGGTGTCAGTGTTTGTCTTTGTTACTGGGTGTCTGTGTCTGTCTCTGTGACTTGATGTCAGTGTATGTCTTTGTTACTTGGTGTAAGTGTGTGTCTCTGTTCCTGGGTATCAGTGCATGTCTTTGCTACATGATGACAGTGTATGTCTATGTTACTTGGTGTAAGTGTGTGTCTTTGTTATTTGGTGTAATTGTATGTCTTTGTTACTTGGTGTCAGTGTATGTCTTTGTTACTTGGTGTAAGTGTATGTCTTTGTTACTTGGTGTCAGTGTATGTCTTTGTTACTTGGTGTAAGTGTGTGTCTGTGTTACTTGGTGTAAGTGTGTGTCTTTGTTAATTGGTATCAGTGTATGTCTTTGTTACTTGGTGTAAGTGTGTGTCTGAGTTACTGGGTAACAGTCTATGTCTTTGTTACTTGGTGTCAGTGTATGTCTGTGTTACTTGGTGTAAGTGTGTGTCCTTGTTACCTGGTGTAATTGTATGTCTTTGTTACTTGGTGTCAGTGTATGTCTTTGTTACTTGGTGTAAGTGAGTATTTGTGTTACTTGGTGTAAGTGTGTGTCTGTGTCTCTTGGTATCAGTGTATGTCTTTGTTACTTGGTGTAAGTGTGTGTCTGTGTTGCTGGGTATCAGTGTATGTCTTTGTTACTTGATGTAAGTGTGTGTCTGTGTTACTGGGTATCAGTGTATGTATTTGTTACTTGGTGTCAGTGTATGTCTTTGTTACTTGGGTTAAGTGTGTGTCTGTGTTACTGGGTGTCTGTGCATGTCTTTGTTACTGGGTGTCAGTGCATGTCTTTGTTACTTGGTGTAAGTTTGTTTCTGTGTTACTGGGTATCAGTGTATGTCTTTGTTATTTGGTGTCAGTGTATTTCTGTGTTACTTGGTGTAAGTATGTGTCTGTGTTGCTGGGTATCAGTGTATGTCTTTGTGACTTGGTATCAGTGTATGTCTTTGTTACTGGGTGTCAGTGTGTGTCTTTGTGACTTGGTGTCAGTGTATGTCTTTGTTACTTGGTGTAAGTGTGTGTCGGTGTTAGTGGGTATCAGTGTATGTCTTTGTTACTTGGTGTCAGTGTATGTCAAAATACTTGGTGTAAGTGTATGTCTTTGTTACTTGGTGTAATTTTCTGTCTTTCTTACTTGGTGTCAGTGTCTGTCTGTGTTACTTGGTGTAAGTGTGTGTCTATGTTACTTGGTGTAAGTGTATGCCTTTGTTACTTGGTGTCAGTTTATGTCTTTGTTACTTGGTGTCAGTGTGTGTCGGTTTTACTGGGTATCAGTGTATGTCTTTGTTACTTGTTGTAAGTGTCTGTCTTTGTTACTTGGTGTCAGTGTATGTCGTTGTTACTTCTTGTAAGTGTGTGTCTGTGTTACTGGTTGTCAGTGCATGTCTTTGTGACTCGGTGTCAGTGTATGTCTTTGTTACTTGGTGACAGTGTGTGTCTGTGTTTCAGTGTATGTCTTTGTTACTGTGTACTTGTGTTTCTCTGTGTTACTGGGTATCAGTGTATGTCTTTGTTATTTGGTGTCAGTGTATTTCTGTGTTACTTGGTGTAAGTATGTGTCTGTGTTGCTGGGTATCAGTGTATGTCTTTGTGACTTGGTATCAGTGTATGTCTTTGTTACTGGGTGTCAGTGTGTGTCTTTGTGACTTGGTGTCAGTGTATGTCTTTGTTACTTGGTGTAAGTGTGTGTCGGTGTTAGTGGGTATCAGTGTATGTCTTTGTTACTTGGTGTCAGTGTATGTCAAAATACTTGGTGTAAGTGTATGTCTTTGTTACTTGGTGTAATTTTCTGTCTTTCTTACTTGGTGTCAGTGTCTGTCTGTGTTACTTGGTGTAAATGTGTGTCTATGTTACTTGGTGTAAGTGTATGCCTTTGTTACTTGGTGTCAGTGTGTGTCTGTTTTACTGGGTATCAGTGTATGTCTTTGTTACTTGTTGTAAGTGTATGTCTTTGTTACTTGGTGTCAGTGTATGTCGTTGTTACTTCTTGTAAGTGTGTGTCTGTGTTACTGGTTGTCAGTGCATGTCTTTGTGACTCGGTGTCAGTGTATGTCTTTGTTACTTGGTGACAGTGTGTGTCTGTGTTTCAGTGTATGTCTTTGTTACTGTGTACTTGTGTTTCTCTGTGTTACTGGGTGTCAGTGTGTGTTTGTTTGTGATACTGTGTGTCAGTATTTAGTTTAGTGATGCAGCACTGAAACAGTCCCTTCGGCGAACCGAGTCTGTGCCGACCATCAGCCACTAATTTATAATAATCCTACACTAATCCCGTATTCCGATCACAACCCCACCTGTCCCTATATATTTCCCTTCCACCTTCCTATACTAGTGTCAATTTATAATGGCCAATTAACAGATCAACCTGCAATCTTTGGCATGTGGGAAGACACCGGAGCACCCGGAGGAAACTCACGCAGACACAGGGAGAAATTGCAAACTCCGCCCAGGCAGTAGCCATAATCGACACGGGTCCCTGGAGCTGTGAGGCTGCTAACCACTGTGCCAATGTGCCGCCCAGTGTGTGTCTGTGCTACTGGGTATCAGTGTATGTCTTTGTTACTTCGTGTCAGTGTATATCTGTGTTACTTGGTGAAAGTGTGTGTCTGTGTTACTTGGTATCAGTGCATGTTTTGTTACTTGGTGTAAGTGTGTGTCTGTGTTACTGGGTAACAATGTATGTCTTTGTTACTTGGTGTCAGTGCCTGTCTGTGTTATTTGGTGTAAGTGTGTGTCTTTGTTACTTGGTGTAATTGTATGTCTTTGTTACTTGGTGTCAGTGTATGTCTGTGTTACTTGGTGTAAGTGTATGACTTTGTTACTTGGTGTAATTGTATGTCTTTGTTACTTGGTGTCAGTGTATGTCTGTGTTACTTGGTGTAAGTGTATGACTTTGTTACTTGGTGGAAGTGTGTGTCTGTGTTACTTGGTGTAAGTTTGTGTCTGTGTTACTTGGTATCAGTGTATGTCTTTGATACTTGGTGTAAGTATGTGTCTGTGTTACTGGGTAACAGTGTATGTCTTTGTTACTTGGTGTCAGTGGATGTCTGTGTTACTTGGTGTAAGTGTGTGTCTTTGTTACTTGGTGTAATTGTATGTCTTTGCTACTTGGTGTCAGTGTATGTCTTTGCTACTTGGTGTAAGTGAGTGTTTGTGTTACTTGGTGTAAGTGTGTGTCTGTGTCACTTGGTATCAGTGTATGTCTTTTTAACTTGGTGTAAGAGTGTGTCTGTGTTACTGGGTAACAGTGTATGTCTTTGTTACTTGGTGTCAGTGTATGGCTGTGTTATTTGGTGTAAGTGTGTGTCTTTGTTGCTTGGTGTAATTTTATGTCTTTGTTACTTGGTGTCAGTGTATGTCTTTGTTACTTGGTTTCAGTGTATGTCTTTGTTACTTGGTGTAAGTGTGTGTCTGTGTTACAGGGCATCAGTGTATGTCTTTGTTACTTGGTGTCAGTGTCTGTCTTTGTGACTTGGTGTCAGTGTATGTCTTGGTTACTGGTTGTCAGTGTATGTCTTTGTGACTTGGTGTCATTGTATGTCTTTGTTACTGGGTGTCAGTTTATGTCTTTGTTACTTGGTGTCAGTGTCTGTCTGTGTTACTTGGTGTAATTGTGTGTCTTTGTTACTTGGTGTCAGTGTATGACTTTGTTACTTGGTGTAAGTGTGTGTCTGTGTTACTGGGTGTCAGTAGATGTCTTTGTTACTTGGTGTCAGTGTTTGCCTTTGTTACTTTGTGGAAGTGTGTGTCTGTGTTACTGGGTGTCTGTGTATGTCTTTGTTACTGGGTGTCAGTGTATGTCTTTGTTACTTTGTGTAAGTTTGTGTCTGTGTTACTGGGTATCAGTGTATGTCTTTGTTACTTGGTGTCAGTGTATGTCTGTGTTACTTGGCGTAAGTATGTGTCTGTGTTGCTGGGTATCAGTGTATGTCTTTGTGACTTGGTATCAGTGTATGTCTTTGTTACTGGGTGTCAGTGTGTGTCTTTGTGACTTGGTGTCAGTGTATGTCTTTGTTACTTGGTGTAAGTGTGTGTCGGTGTTACTGGGTATCAGTGTATGTCTTTGTTACTTGGTGTCAGTGTATGTCAAAATACTTGGTGTAAGTGTATGTCTTTGTTACTTGGTGTAATTTTCTGTCTTTCTTACTTGGTGTCAGTGTCTGTCTGTGTTACTTGGTGTAAGTGTGTGTCTATGTTACTTGGTGTAAGTGTATGCCTTTGTTTCTTGGTGTCAGTTTATGTCTTTGTTACTTGGTGTCAGAGTGTGTCTGTTTTACTGGGTATCAGTGCATGTCTTTGTTACTTGGTGTAAGTGTATGTCTTTGTTACTTGGTGTCAGTATATGTCGTTGTTACTTCTTGTAAGTGTGTGTCTGTGTTACTGGTTGTCAGTGCATGTCTTTGTGACTCGGTGTCAGTGTATGTCTTTGTTACTTGGTGACAGTGTGTGTCTGTGTTTCTGTGTATGTCTTTGTTACTGTGTACTTGTGTTTCTCTGTGTTACTGGGTGTCAGTGTGTGTTAGTTTGTGATACTGTGTGTCAGTATTTAGTTTAGTGATGCAGCACTGAAACTGTCCCATCGGCCAACCGAGTCTGTGCCGACCATCAACCACTCATTTATAATAATCCTACACTAATCCCGTATTCCTATCACAACCCCACCTGTCCCTATATATTTCCCTTCCACCTTCCTATACTAGTGTCAATTTATAATGGCCAATTAACATATCAACCTGCAAGTCTTTGGCATGTGGGAAGAAACCGGAGCACCCTGAGGAAACTCACGCAGACACAGGGAGAAATTGCAAACTCCGCCCAGGCAGTGCCCATAATCGACCCGGGTCCCTGGAGCTGTGAGGCTGCTAACCACTGTGCCAATGTGCCGCCCAGTGTATGTCTGTGCTACTGGGTATCAGTGTATGTCTTTGTGACTTGGTGTCAGTGTATATCTGTGTTACTTGGTGTAAGTGTGTGTCTGTGTTAGAACAAAAGAACAAAGAACAAAGATAATTACAGCACAGGAACAGGCCCTTCGGCCCTCCAAGCCTGCGCCGATCCAGATCCTATCTCTAAACATGTCGCCTATTTTCTAAGGTTCTGTATCTCTTTTCTTCCTGCCCATTCATGTATCTGTCTAGATACATCTTAAAAGAATCCATCGTGTTACTGGGTATCAGTGCTTGTCTTTGTTACTTGGTGTCATTGTATGTCTGTGTTACTTGGTGTAAGTGTGTGCCTGTGTTACTGGGTATCAGTGTGTGTCTGTTTACTTGGTGTAAGTGTATGTCTTTGTTACTTGGTGTCCGTGTGTGTCTTTGTTACTGGGTATCAGTGTATGTCTTTGTTACTTGGTGTCAGTTTATGTCTGTGTTACTTGGTGTCAGTGGATGTCTAAATACTTGGTGTAATGTATGTCTTTGTTACTTGGTGTAATAGTCTGTCTTTGTCACTTGGTGTCAGTGTATGTCTGTGTTACTTGGTGTAAGTGTGTGTCTTTGTTACTTGGTGTAAGTGTACGTGTTTGTTACATGGTGTCAGTGTATGTCTTTGTTACTTGGTGTCAGTGTGTGTCTGTGTTACTGGGCATCAGTGTATGTCTTTGTGACTTGGTATCGGTGTAAGTATTTGTGACTTGGTTTCAGTGTATGTCTTTTTTACTGGGTGTAAGTGTGTGTCTGCGTCACCGGGTATCAGCGTGTGTCTTTGTCACTTGGTGTGAGTGTATGTCTTTGTTACTTGGTGTCAGTGTATGTCTTTGTTACTTGGTGTCCGTGTGTGTCTTTGTTACTGGGTGTCAGTGTATGTCTTTGTTACTTGGTGTCAGTTTATGTCTGTGTTACTTGGTGTCAGTGAGTTTGTTTGTGTTACTGGGTGTCAGTGTATGTCTTTTTTACTTGGTGTCAGTGTGTGTCTGTGTTACAGGGTGTAAGTGTGTGTCTGCGTTACTGGGTATCATATATGTCTGTGTTACTTGGTGCAAGTGTGTGTCTGTGTTACTGGGTGTCAGTGTGTGTCTGTTTACTTGGTGTAAGTGTATGTCTTTGTTACTTGGTGTCCGTGTGTGTCTTTGTTACTGGGTATCAGTGTATGTCTTTGTTACTTGGTGTCAGTGTGTTTGTTTGTGTTACTGGATGTCAGTGTGTGTCTGTGTTACTTGGTGTAAGTGTGTGCCTTTGTTACTTGGTGTCCGTGTGTGTCTGTGTTACTGGGTGTCAGAGTATGTGTTTGTTACTGGGTGTCAGTGTATGTCTTTGTTACTTGGTGTCAGTGTGTGTCTTTGTCACAGGGTGTAAGTGTGTGTCTGCGTTACTGGGTATCAGTATATGTCTGTGTTACTTAGTGCAAGTGTGTGTCTGTGTTACTGGGTGTCAGTGTGTGTCTGTTTACTTGGTGTAAGTGTATGTCTTTGTGACTTGGTGTCCGTGTGTGTCTTTGTTACGGGGTGTCAGAGTATGTGTGTGATACTGGGTGTCAGTGTATCTCTTTGTTACTTGGTGTAAGTGTGTGTCTGTGTTACTGGGTATCAGTGTCTGTCTTTTTTACTTGGTGTAAGTGTGTGTCTGTGTTACTTGGTATCAGTGCTTGTCTTTGTTACTTGGTGTCATTGTATGTCTGTGTTACTTGGTGTAAGTGTGTGCCTGTGTTACTGGGTATCAGTGTATGTCTTTGTTACTTGGTGTCAGTGGATGTCTAAATACTTGGTGTAAGTGTATGTCTTTGTTACTTGGTGTAATAGTCTGTCTTTGTCACTTGGTGTCAGTGTATGTCTGTGTTACTTGGTGTAAGTGTGTGTCTTTGTTACTTGGTGTAAGTGTACGTGTTTGTTACATGGTGTCAGTGTATGTCTTTGTTACTTGGTGTCAGTGTGTGTCTGTGTTACTGGGCATCAGTGTATGTCTTTGTGACTTGGTATCAGTGTAAGTCTTTGTGACTTGGTTTCAGTGTATGTCTTTTTTACTGGATGTAAGTGTGTGTCTGCGTCACTGGGTATAAGCGTGTGTCTTTGTCACTTGGTGTGAGTGTATGCCTTTGTTACTTGGTGTCAGTGTATGTCTTTGTTACTTGGTGTCAGTGTGTCTGTGTTACTGGGTGTAAGTGTGTGTCTGCGTTACTGGGTATCAGTGTATGTCTTTGTTACTTGGTGCCAGTGTATGTCAAAATGCTTGGTGTTGGTGTCTGTCTTTGTTACTTGGTGTAATTGTTTGTCTTTGTTACTGGGCATCAGTGCATGTCTTTGTTACTTGGTGTAAGTGTGTGTCTTTGTTACTGGGCATCAGTGTATGTCTTTGTGACTTGGTATCAGTGTATGACTTTGTGACTTGGTGTCAGTGTTTGTCTTTTTTACTGAGTGTCAGTGTGTGTCTGTGTTACTTGGTGTCAGTGTATGTCTTTGTTAATGTGTATCAGTGTTTCTCCGTGTTACTGGGAGTCAGTGTGTGTTTGTTTGTGTTACTGGGTGTCAGTGTTTGTCTGTGACACTAGGTGTCAGTATTTAGTTTAATTTCGAGATCCAGCACATAAACAGGCCCTTCGGCCCACCGAGTCTGTGCCGACCATCAACAACCCATTTATACGAATCCTACACTAATCCCGTATTCCTATCACATCCCCATTTATCCCTATATATTTCCCTACCACCTACCTATACTAGGGGCAATTTATGATGGCCAATTAACCTATCAACCTGCAAGTCTTTGGCATGTGGGAGGAAACCGGAGCACCGGGAGGAAACCCACGCAGACTCAGGGAGAACTTGCAAACACCGCACAGGCAGTACCCAGAATCGAACCCGGGTCCCTGGAGCTGTGTGGCTGCGGTGCTAACCACTGCGTCAATGTGCACCCCCTCCTCCCCCCCCCCCGCAGTGTGTGCCTGTGTTACTGGGTATCAGTGTATGTCGTTGTTACTTGGTGTCAGTGTATGTCTGTGTCACTTGGTTTCAGTGTTTTTTTTTGGGTTACTGGGTGTCAGTGTGTGTCTGTGTTACTTGGTTTCAGTGTGTGTCTTTGTAACTTGGTGTCCGTGTCTGTCTGTGTTGCTGGGTGTCAGAGTATGTCTTTGTTACTGTGTGTCAGTGTATGTCTTTGTTACTTGGTGTAAGTGTGTTTCTGTGTTCCTGGGTATCATTTTCCGTGTTTTTTACTTGGAGTAAGTGTGTGTCTGTGTTACTGGGTATCAGTGTATGACTTTGTTGCTTGGTGTCAGTGCATGTCTGTGTTACTTGGTGGAAGTGTGTGTCTGTGTTACTAGGTGTCAGTGTGTGTCTGTGTTACTTGGTGTAAGTGTATGTCTTTGTGACTTGGTGTATGTGTGTGTCTGTGTTACTGGGTGTCAGTGGATGTCTTTGTTACTTGGTGTCAGTTTATGTCTGTCTTACCTGGTATCAGTGTATGTCTTTGTTACTTGGTGTCAGTGGATGTCAAAATACTTGGTGTAAATGTATGTCTTTGTTACTTGGTGTAATTGTCTGTCTTTGTGACTTGGTGTCAGTGTATGTCTGTGTTACTTGGTGTAAGTGTGTGTCTTTGTTACTGGGCATCAGTGTATGTCTTTGTGACTTGGTATCAGTGTATGTCTTTGTAACTTGGTGTCAGCGTATGTCTTTGTTACTTGGTGTCAGTGTGTGTCTGTGTTACTTGGTGTCAGTGCATGTCTTTGTTACTTGGTGTCAGTGTATGTCAAAATACTTGGTGTAAGTGTATGTCTTTGTTACTTGGTGTAATTGTCTGTCTTTGTTACTAGGTGTCAGTGTATGTCTGTGTTACTTGGTGTAAGTGTGTGTCTTTGTTACTTGGTGTAAGTGTATGTCTTTGTTACTTGGTGTCAGTGTGTGTCTGTGTTACTGGGCATCAGTGCATGTCTTTGTGACTTGGTATCAGTGTATGTCTTTGTGACTTGGTCTCAGTGTAAGTCTTTTTTACTGGGTGTAAGTGTGTGTCTGCGTTACTCGGTATCAGTGCATGTCTTTGTTACTTGGTGTCAGTGTATGTCAAACTACTTGGTGTAAGTGTATGTCTTTGTTACTTGGTGTAATTGTCTGTCTTTGTTACTTGGTGTCAGTGTATGTCTGTGTTACTTGGTGTAAGTGTGTGTCGTTGTTACTGGGCATCAGTGTCTGTCTTTGTGACTTGGTATCAGTGTATGTCTTTGTTACTTGGTGTCAGTGTATGTCTTTTTTACTGGGTGTCAGTGTGTGTCTGTGTTACTTGGTGTCAGTGCATGTCTTTGTTACTTGGTGTCAGTGTTTGTCTGTGTTACTGGGTGTCAGTGGGTGTCTGTGTTACTTGGTGTCAGTGTATGTCTTTGTTCCTGTGTATCAGTGTTTCTCTGTGTCACTGGGTGTCAGTGTGTGTTTGTTTGTGATACTGGGTGTCAGTGTGTGTCTGTGACACTAGTTGTCAGTATTTAGTTTAGTTTAGAAATACAGCACTTAAACAGGCCCTTCGGCCAACCGAGTCTGTGCCGACCATCAACCACCCATTTATACTAATCCTACACTAATCCCGTATTCCTATCACATCCCCACCTGTCCCTATATATTTCCCTACCACCTACCTATACTAATTTATAATGGCCAATTAACCTATCAACCTGCAAGTCTTTGGCATGTGGGAAGAAACCGGAGCACCCGGAGGAAACTCGCGCAGACACAGGGAGAACTTGCAAACTCCGCAAAGGCAGTACCCAGAATCGAGCCCGGGTCCCTGGAGCTGTGAGGCTGCTAACCACTGTGCCAATGTGCCGCCCAGTGTGTGTCTGTGCTTCTGGGTATCAGTGTATGTCTTTGTTACTTGGTGTAAGTGTATGTCTGTGTTACTTGGTGTAAGTGTGTGTCTTTGTTACTTGGTGTAATTGTATGTCTTTGTTACTTGGTGTCAGTGTATGTCTGTGTTACTTGGTGTAAGTGTGTGTCTTTGTTACTTGGTGTAATTGTATGTCTTTGTTACTTGGTGTCAGTGTATGTCTGTGTTACTTGGTGTAAGTGTATGTTTTTTTTTTAATTGGTGTCAGTGTCTGTCTTTGTGACGTGGTGTCATTGTCTGTCTTTGTTACTGGGTGTCAGTGCCTGTCGTCATAACTTGGTGTCAGTGTATGTCTTTGTTACTTGGTGTAAGTGTGTGGCTGTGTTACTGGGTATCAGTGTCTGTCTATGTTACTTGGTGCAAGTGTGTGTCTGTGTTACTGGGTATCAGTGTCTGTCTTTGTTACTTGGTGTCAGTGTATGTCTGTGTTACTTAGTGTCAGTGTATGTCTTTGTTACTTGGTGTAAGTGTGTGTCTGTGTTACTGGGTATCAGTGTATGTCCTTGTTACTTGGTGTCAGTGTCTGTCAAAATACTTGGTGTAAGTGTATGTCTTTGTTATTTCGTGTAATTGTCTGTCTTTGTTACTTGGTGTCAGTGTATGTCTGTGTTACTTGGTGTAAGTGTGTGTCTTTGTTACTTGGTGTAATTGTATGCCTTTCTTACTTGGTGTCAGTGTATGTCCTTTTTACTTGGTGTCTGTGTGTGTCTGTTTTTCTGGGTATCAGTGCATGTCTTTGTTACTTGTTGTCAGTGTATGTCGTTGTTACTTGGTGTAAGTGTGTGTCTGTGTTACTGGTTATCAGTGTATGTCTTTGTGACTCGGTGTCAGTGTATGTCTTTGTTACTGGGTGTCAGTGTATGTCTTTGTTACTTGGTGACAGTGTGTGTCTGTGTGTCAGTGTATGTCTTTGTTACTGGGTATCAGTGTTTCTCTATGTTACTGGGTGTCAGTGTGTGTTTGTTTGTGTTACTGGGTGTCAGTAATTAGGTTAGTGACACAACTCTGAAACAGGCCCTTCGGCCAACCGAGTCTGTGCCGACCATCAACCACCCATTTATACCAATCCGACACTCATCCCGTATTCCTATCACATCACCACCTGTCCCGAAATATTTCCCAACCACCCACGTATACTAAGGTCAATTTATAATGGCCAATTAACCTATCAACCTGCAAGTATGTGGCATGTGGGAAGAAACCGCAGCACCCGGAGGAAACTCACGCAGACACAGGGAGAACTTGCAAACTCCGTACAGGTAGTACCCATAATCGAGCCCGGGTCCCTGGAGCTGTGAGACTGCTAACCACTGTGCCAATGTGCCGCCCAGTGTGTGTCTGTGCTACTGGGTATCAGTGTATGTCTTTGTTACTTGGTGTCAGTGTATGTCTGTGTCACTTGGTGTAAGTGTATGTCTTTTATACCTGGTGTCAGTGTAAGTCTTTGTCACGTGGTGTCAATGTTTGTCTTTGTTACTGTGTGTCAGTGTCTGTCTTCGTTACTTGGTGTCACTGTTTGTCTTTGTTACTGGGTGTCAGTGTCAGTCTCTGTGACTTGATGTCATGTATGTCTTTGTTACTTGGTGTAAGTGTCTGTCTCCGTTTCTGGGTATCAGTGCATGTCTTTGCTGCATGGTGGCAGTGTATGTCTGTGTTACTTGGTGTAAGTGTATGTCTTTGTTACTTGGTGTCAGTGCATGTCTTTGTTACTTGGTGTAAGTGTGTGTCTGCGTTACTTGGTGTAAGTGTGTGTCTGTGTTACTTGGTATCAGTGTATGTCTTTGTTAGTAGGTGTAAGTGTGTGTCTGTGTTCCTGGGTAACAGTGTATGTCTTTTTTACTTGGTGTCAGTGTATGTCTGTGTTACTTGGTGTAAGTGTGTGTCTTTGTTACCTGGTGTAATTGTATGTCTTTGTTACTTGGTGTCAGGGTATGTCTTTGTTACTTGGTGTAAGTGAGTTTTTGTGTTACTTGGTGTAAGTGTGTTATCTGTGTCTCTTGGTATCAGTGTATGTCTTTGTTACTTGGTGTAAGTGTGTGTCTGTGTTACTGGGTATCAGTGTCTGTCTTTGTTACTTGGTGTAAGTGTGTGTCTGTGTTACTGGGTATCAGTGTATGTCTTTGTTACTTGGTGTCAGTGTATGTCTTTGTTACTTGGTGTAAGTGTATGTCTTTGTTACTTGGCGTCAGTGTATGTCTTTGTTATTTGGTGTAAGTGTTTGTCAAAATACTTGGTGTAAGTGTATGTCTTTGTTACTTGATGTAATTGTCTGTCTTTGTTACTTGGTGTAAGTGTATGTCTTTGTTAATTGGTGTCAGTGTATGTCTGTGTTACTTGGTGTAAGTATGTGTCTTTGTTACTTGGTGTAAGTGTATGACTTTGTTATTTGGCGTAAGTGTGCGTCTGTGTTACTGGGTATCAGTGTATGTCTTTTTTACTGGGTATCAGTGTATGTCTTTGTGACTTGGTGTAAGTATGTGTCTGTGTTTCCGGGGGTCAGTGTGTGTCTGTGTTACTGGGGATCATTGTGTGTTTCCAACCGGGTGTCAGTGTGTGTCTGTGTTACTGGGTATCAATGTATGTCTTTGTTACTGGATGTAAGTATATGTCTTTGTTACTTGGTGTCAGTGTATGTGTTTGTGACTTGGTGTCATTGTATGTCTTAGTTACTGGCTGTCAGTGTATGTCTGTGTTAATTGGTGCAAGTGTTTGTCAAAATACTTGGTGTAAGTGTATGTCTTTGTTACTTGGTGTCAGGGTCTGTCTTTGTTACTTGGTGTAAGTGTATGTCTTTGTTACTTGGTGTCAGTGTATGTCTTTGTTACTTGGTGTAAGTATGTGTCTTTGTTACTTGGTGTAAGTGTATGTTTTTGTTACTTGGTGTAAGTGTGCGTCTGTGTTACTGGGTATCAGTGTGTGTCTTTATTACTGGGGATCAGTGTATGTCTTTGTGACTTGGTGTCAGTGTATGTGTTTGTTGCTGGGTGTCAGTGTGTGTCTTTGTGACTTGGTGTCAGCGTATGTCTGTTACTTGGTGTAAGTGTGTGTCTGTGTTACTGGGTATCAGTGTATGTCTTTGTTACTTGGTGACAGTGTATGTCTTTATTACTGGGTTTCAGTGTGTGTCTTTGTGATTTGGTGTCAGTGTATGTCTTTGTTACTTGGTGTAAGTGTGTGTCTGTGTTACTGTGTATCAGTGTATGTCTTTGTTACTTGGTGGCAGTGTATGTCAAAATACTTGGTGTAAGAGTATGTCTTTGTTACTTGGTGTAAGTGTGTGTCTTTGCTACTTGGTGTCAGTGTGTGTCTGTGTTCCTGGTTGTCAGTGTATGTCTTTACTACTTGGTGTCAGTGGATTTCTTTGTTACTGGGTGTCAGTGCATGTCTTTGTTACTTGGTGTAAGTGTATGTCAAAATACCTGGTGTAGGTGTAAGTCAGTGTTACTTGGTGTAAGTGTATGTCTTTGTTACTTGGTGTAAGTGTGCGTCTGTGTTACTGGGTATCAGTGTATGTCTTTGTTACTTGGTGTCATTGTATGTCTTTGTTACTTTGTGTAACTGTGCGTCTGTGTTACTGGGTATCAGTGTATGTCTTTGTTACTTGGTGTCAGTTTATGTCTTTGTTACTTGGTGTAAGTGTGTGTCTTTGTTACTGGGGGTCAGTGTGTGTCTGTGTTACAGGGGTTCATTGTGTGTTTCTAACTGGGTGTCAGTGTGTGTCTGTGTTACTGGGTATCAATGTATGTCTTTGTTACTGGGTGTAGGATTATGTCTTTGTTACTTGGTGTCAGTGTATGTGTTTGTGACTTGGTGCCATTGTATGTCTTAGTTATTGGGTGTCAGTGTATGTCTTTGTTACTTGGTGCAAGTGTTTGTCAAAATACTTGGTGTAAGTGTATGTCTTTGTTACTTGATATAATTGTCTGTCTTTGTTACTTGGTGTAAGTGTATGTCTTTGTTAATTGGTGTCAGTGTATGTCTGTGTTACTTGGTGTAAGTATGTGTCTTTGTTACTTGGTGTAAGTGTATGTCTTTGTTTCTTGGCGTAAGTGTGCGTCTGTGTTACTGGGTATCAGTGTATGTCTTTTTAACTGGGTATCAGTGTATGTCTTTGTGACTTGGTGCAAGTGTGTGTCTGTGTTACTGGGGGTCAGTGTGTGTCTTTGTTACTGGGGGTCATTGTGTGTCTCTAACTGGGTGCCAGTGTGTGTCTGTGTTACTAGGTATCAATGTATGTATTTGTTACTGGGTGTAAGTGTATGTCTTTGTTACTTGGTGTCAGTGCATGTCTTTGTTACTTGGTGTCAGTGTATGTCTGTGTTACTTGGTGTAAGTATGTGTCTTTGTTACTTGGTGTAAGTGTATGTCTTTGTGACTTGGTGTCAGTGTATGTCTTTGTTACTTGGTGTCAGTGTGTGTCTTTATGACTTGGTGTCAGTGTATGTCTTTGTTACTTGGTGCCAGTGTATGTCAAAATATTTGGTGCAAGTGTATGTCTTTGTTACTTGGTGTAAGTGTGTGTCTTTGTTACTTGGCGTCAGTGTGTGTCTGTGTTCCTGGGTGTCTGTGCATGTCTTTGTTACTTGGTGTAAGTGTATGTCAAAATACTTAGTGTAAGTGTATGTCTGTGTTACTTGGTGTAAGTGAGCGTCTGTGATACTGGCTATCAGTGTATGTCTTTGTTACTGGGTATCAGTGTATGTCTTTGTGACTTGGTGTCAGTGTATGTCTTTGTTACTGGGTGTCAGTGTATGTCTTTGTAACTTGGTGTAAGTGTATGTCAAAATACTTAGTGTAAGTGTATGTCTGTGTTACTTGGTGTAAGTGAGCGTCTGTGCTACTGGCTATCAGTGTATGTCTTTGTTACTGGGTATCAGTGTATGTCTTTGTGACTTGGTGTCAGTGTATGTCTTTGTTACTGGGTGTCAGTGTGTGTCTTTGTGACTTGGTGCCAGTGTACGTCTTTGTTACTTCGTGTTACTGTGTGTCTGTGTTACTGGGTATCAGTGTATGTCTTTGTGACTTGGTGTCAGTGTATGTCAAAATACTTGGTTTAAGTGTATGTCTTTGTTACTTGGTGTAATTGTCTGTCTTTGTTACTTGGTGTCAGTGTATGTCTGTGTTACTTGGTGTAAGTGTGTGTCTTTGTTATTTCTTGTCAGTGTATGTCTTTGTTACTTGGTGTAAGTGTGTGTCTTTGTTACTTGGTGTAAGTGTATGTCTTTGTAACTTGGTGTCAGTGTATGTGTTTGTGACTTGTTGTCAGTGGATTTCTTTGTTACTGGGTGTTAGTGTAAGGCTTTGTTACTTGGTGTAAGTGTATGTCAAAATACTTGGTGTAAGTGTATGTCTGTGTTACTTGGTGTAAGTGTATGTCTTTGTTACTTGGTGTAAGTGTGCGCCTGTGTTACTGGGTATCAGTGTATGTCTTTGTTACTTTTTGTCAGTGTATGTCTTTGTTACTTCGTGTAAGTGTGCGTCTGTGTTACTTGGTATCAGTGTATGTCTTTGTTACTTGGTGTCAGTGTATGTCTTTGTTACTTGGTGTAAGTGTGTTTCTGTGTTACTGGGGGTCAGTGTGTGTCTGTGTTCCTGCGGGTCATTGTGTGTTTCTAACTGGGTGTCAGTGTGTGTCTGTGTTACTGGGTATCAATGTATGTCTTTGTTACTTGGTGTCAGTGTATGTTTTTATGACTTTGTGTCATTGTATGTCTTAGTCACTGGGTGTCAGTGTATGTCTTTGTTACTTGGTGCAAGTGTATGTCAAAATACTTGGTGCAAGTGTATGTCTTTGTTACTTGGTGTAAGTGTATGTCTTTGTTACTTGGTGTCAGTGTTTGTCTGTGTTACTTGGTGTAAGTATGTGTCTTTGTTACTTGTTGCAAGTGTATGTCTTTGTTACTTGGTGTAAGTGTGCGTCTGTGTTACTGGGTATCAGTGTATGTATTTTTTACTGGGTATCAGTGCATGTCTTTGTGACTTGGTGCCAGTGTATGTCTTTGTTACTGGGTGTCAGTGTGTGTCTTTGTGACTTGGTGTCAGCGAATGTCTTTGTTACTTGGTGTAAGTGTGTGTCTGTGTTACTGGTTATCAGTGTATGTCTTTGTTACTTGGTGTCAGTGTATGTCTTTATTACTGGGTGTCAGTGTGTGTCTTTGTGACTTGGTGTCAGTGTATGTCTTTGTTACTTGGTGTAAGTGTGTGTCTGTGTTACTGTGTATCAGTGTATGTCTTTGTTACTTGGTGGCAGTGTATGTCAAAATACTTGGTGTAAGTGTATGTCTTTGTTACTTGGTGTAAGTGTGTGTCTTTGTTACTTGGTGTCAGTGTGTGTCTGTGCTCCTGGGTGTCAGTGCATGTCTTTGTTACTTGGTGTCAGTGGATTTCTTTGTCACTGGGTGTCAGTGTATGTCTTTGCTACTTGGTGTAAGTGTATGTCAAAATACTTGGTGCAGGTGTACGTCAGTGTTACTTGGTGGAAGTATATGTCTTTGTTACTTGGTGTAAGTGTGCGTCTGTGTTACTGGGTATCAGTGTATGTCTTTGTTACTTGTTGTCAGTGTATGTCTTTGTCACTTGGTGTAAGTGTGTGTCTGTGTTACTGGGGGTCCGTGAGTGTCTGTGTTACTGGGGGTCTTTTTGTGTTTCTAACAGGGTGTCAGTGTGTGTCTGTGTTACTGGGTATCAATGTATGTCTTTGTTACTGGGTGTAAGTGTATGTCTTTGTTACTTGGTGTCAGTGTATGTGTTTGTGACTTGGTGTCATTGTATGTCTTAGTTACTGGGTGTCAGTGTATGTCTTTGTTACTTGGTGCAAGTGTATGTCAAAATATTTCGTGTAATTGTATGTCTTTGTTACTTGATGTAATTGTCTGTCTTTGTTACTTTGTGTACGTGTATGTCTTTGTTAATTGGTGTCAGTGTATGTCTGTGTTACTTGGTGTAAGTATGTGTATTTGTTACTTGGTGTAAGTGTATATCTTTGTTACTTGGTGTAAGTGTCCGTCTGTGTTACTGGGTGTAAGTGTATGTCTTTTTTACTGGGTATCAGTGTATGTATTTGTGACTTGGTGTCAGTGTATGTCTTTGTTACTGGGTGTCCGTGTGTGTCTTTGTGACTTGGTGTCAGTGTATGTCTTTGTTACTGGGTGTCAGTGTGTGTCTTTATGACTTGGTGACAGTGTATGTCTTTATTACTTGGTGTAAGTGTGTGTCTGTGTTACTGTGTATCAGTGTGTGTCTTTGTTACTTGGTGCCAGTGTATGTCAAAATACTTGGTGCAAGTGTATGTCTTTGTTACTTGGTGTAAGTGTGTGTCTTTGTTACTTGGCGTCAGTGTGTGTCTGTGTTCCTGGGTGTCTGTGCATGTCTTTGTTACTTGGTGTCAGTGGATTTCTTTGTTACTGGGTGTCAGTGTATGTCTTTGTAACTTGGTGTAAGTGTATGTCAAAATACTTAGTGTAAGTGTATGTCTGTGTTACTTGGTGTAATTGAGCGTCTGTGCTACTGGCTATCAGTGTATGTCTTTGTTACTGGGTATCAGTGTATGTCTTTGTGACTTGGTGTCAGTGTATGTCTTTGTTACTGGGTGTCAGTGTGTGTCTTTGTGACTTGGTGCCAGTGTACGTCTTTGTTACTTCGTGTAACTGTGTGTCTGTGTTACTGGGTATCAGTGTATGTCTTTGTGACTTGGTGTCAGTGTATGTCAAAATACTTGGTTTAAGTGTATGTCTTTGTTACTTGGTGTAATTGTCTGTCTTTGTTACTTGGTGTCAGTGTATGTCTGTGTTACTTGGTGTAAGTGTGTGTCTTTGTTATTTCTTGTCAGCGTATGTCTTTGTTACTTGGTGTAAGTGTGTGTCTTTGTTACTTGGTGTCAGTGTATGTCTTTGTGACTTGTTGTCAGTGGATTTCTTTGTTACTGGGTGTTAGTGTAAGGCTTTGTTACTTGGTGTAAGTGTATGTCAAAATACTTGGTGTAAGTGTATGTCTGTGTTACTTGGTGTAAGTGTATGTCTTTGTTACTTGGTGTAAGTGTGCGCCTGTGTTACTGGGTATCAGTGTATGTCTTTGTTACTTGTTGTCAGTGTATGTCTTTGTTACTTGGTGTAAGTGTGCGTCTGTGTTACTTGGTATCAGTTTATGTCTTTGTTACTTGGTGTCAGTGTATGTCTTTGTTACTTGGTGTAAGTGTGTTTCTGTGTTACTGGGGGTCAGTGTGTGTCTGTGTTACTGCGGGTCATTGTGTGTTTATAACTGTGTGTCAGTATGTGTCTGTGTTACTGGGTATCAATGTATGTCTTTGTTACTTGGTGTCAGTGTATGTGTTTGTGACTTGGTGTCATTGTATGTCTTAGTCACTGGGTGTCAGTGTATGTCTTTGTTACTTGGTGCAAGTGTATGTCAAAATACTTGGTGCAAGTGTATGTCTTTGTTACTTGGTGTAAGTGTATGTCTTTGTTACTTGGTGTCAGTGTTTGTCTGTGTTACTTGGTGTAAGTATGTGTCTTTGTTACTTGTTGTATGTGTATGTCTTTGTTACTTGGTGTAAGTGTGCGTCTGTGTTACTGGGTATCAGTGTATGTATTTTTTACTGGGTATCAGTGCATGTCTTTGTGACTTGGTGTCAGTGTATGTCTTTGTTACTGGGTGTCAGTGTGTGTCTTTGTGACTTGGTGTCAGCGCATGTCTTTTTACTTGGTGTAAGTGTGTGTCTGTGTTACTGGTTATCAGTGTATGTCTTTGTTACTTGGTGTCAGTGTATGTCTTTATTACTGGGTGTCAGTGTGTGTCTTTGTGACTTGGTGTCAGTGTATGTCTTTGTTACTTGGTGTAAGTGTGTGTCTGTGTTACTGTGTATCAGTGTATGTCTTTGTTACTTGGTGGCAGTGTATTTCAAAATACTTGGTGTAAGTGTATGTCTTTGTTACTTGGTGTCAGTGTGTGTCTGTGCTCCTGGGTGTCAGTGCATGTCTTTGTTACTTGGTGTCAGTGGATTTCTTTGTCACTGGGTGTCAGTGTATTTCTTTGCTACTTGGTGTAAGTGTATGTCAAAATACTTGGTGCAGGTGTACGTCAGTGTTATTTGGTGGAAGTGTATGTCTTTGTTACTTGGTGTAAGTGTGCGTCTGTGTTACTGGGTATCAGTGTATGTCTTTGTTAATTGTTGTCAGTGTATGTCTTTGTCACTTGGTGTAAGTGTGTGTCTGTGTTACTGGGGGTCCGTGAGTGTCTGTGTTACTGGGGGTCTTTTTGTGTTTCTAACTGGGTGTCAGTGTGTGTCTGTGTTACTGGGTATCAATGTATGTCTTTGTTACTGGGTGTAAGTGTATGTCTTTGTTACTTGGTGTCAGTGTATGTGTTTGTGACTTGGTGTCATTGTATGTCTTAGTTACTGGGTGTCAGTGTATGTCTTTGTTACTTGGTGCAAGTTTATGTCAAAATACTTCGTGTAATTGTATGTCTTTGTTACTTGATGTAATTGTCTGTCTTTGTTACTTTGTGTACGTGTATGTCTTTGTTAATTGGTGTCAGTGTATGTCTGTGTTACTTGGTGTAAGTATGTGTATTTGTTACTTGGTGTAAGTGTATATCTTTGTTACTTGGTGTAAGTGTGCGTCTGTGTTACTGGGTGTAAGTGTATTTCTTTTTTACTGGGTATCAGTGTATGTATTTGTGACTTGGTGTCAGTGTATGTCTTTGTTACTGGGTGTCTGTGTGTGTCTTTGTGACTTGGTGTCAGTGTATGTCTTTGCTACTGGGTGTCAGTGTGTGTCTTTATGACTTGGTGACAGTGTTTGTCTTTGTTACTTGGTGTAAGTGTGTGTCTGTGTTACAGTGTATCAGTGTGTGTCTTTGTTACTTGGTGGCAGTGTGTGTCAAAATACTTGGTGTAAGTGTATGTCTTTGTTACTTGGTGTAAGTGTGTGTCTTTGTTACTGGGTATCAATGTATGTCTGTGTTCCTGGGTGTCAGTGTATGTCTTTGTTACTTGGTGTCAGTGGATTTCTTTGTTCATTGGTGTCAGTGTATGTCTGTGTTACTTGGTGTAAGTATGTGTCTTTGTTACTTGGTGTAAGTGTGTGTCTTTGTTACTTGGTGTAAGAGTGCGTTTGTGTTACTGGGTATCAGTGTCTGTCTTTTTTCCTGGGTATCAGTGTATGTCTTAGAGACTTGGTGTCAGTGTATGTCTTTGTTACTGGGTATCTGTGTGTGTCTTTGAGACTTGGTGTCAGTGTATGTCTTTGTTACTGGGTGTCAGTGTATGTCTTTGTTACTGGGTGTAAGTGTATGTCAAAATACTTGGTGTAAGTGTGCGCCTGTGCTACTGGGTATCAGTGTATGTCTTTGTTACTTGGTGTCAGTGTATGTCTTTGTTACTTGGTGTAAGTGTGCGTCTGTGTTACTGGGTATCAGTGTATGGCTTTGTTACTTGGTGTCAGTGTATGTCTTTGTTACTTGGTGTAAGTGTGTGTCTGTGTTACTGGGGGTCAGTGAGAGTCTGTGTTACTGGGGGTCATTGTGTGTTTCTAACTGGGTGTCAGTGTGTGCCTGTGTTACTGGGTATCAATGTATGTATTTGTTACTTGGTGTAAGTGTATGTCTTTGTTACTTGGTGTCAGTGTTTGTCTCTGTTACTTGGTGTAAGTATGTGTCTTTGTTACTTGGTGTAAGTGTATGTCTTTGTTACTTGGTGTAAGTGTGCGTCTGTGTTACTGGGTATCAGTGTATGTATTTTTTACTGGGTATCAGTGCATGTCTTTGTGACTTGGTGTCAGTGTATGTCTTTGTTACTGGGTGTCAGTGTGTGTCTTTGTGACTTGGTGACAGCGCATGTCTTTGTTACTTGGTGTAAGTGTGTGTCTGTGTTACTGGGTATCAGTTTATGTCTTTGTTACTTGGTGTCAGTGTATGTCTTTATTACTGGGTGTCAGTGTGTGTCTTTGTGACTTGGTGCCAGTGTATGTCTTTGTTACTTGGTGTAAGTGTGTGTCTGTGTTACTGTGTATCAGTGTATGTCTTTGTTACTTGGTGGCAGTGTATGTCAAAATACTTGGTGTAAGTGTATGTCTTTGTTACTTGGTGTAAGTGTGTGTCTGTGTTACTGTGTACTGGTGTATGTCTTTGAGACTTGGTGTCATTGTATGTCTTTGTTACTGGGTGTCAGTGTATGTCTTTGTTACTTGGTGTAAGTGTGTGTCTGTGTTACTGTGTATCAGTGTATGTCTTTTTTACTTGGTGCAAGTGTATGTCAAAATACTTGGTGTAAGTGTATGTCTTTGTTACTTGATGTAATTGTCTGTCTTTGTTACTTGGTGTAAGTGTATGTCTTTGTTACTTGGTGCAAGTGTGCGTCTGTGTTACTGGGTATCAGTGTATGTCTTTTTTACTGGGTATCAGTGTATGTCTTTGTGACTTGGTGTCAGTGTATGTCTTTGTTACTGGGTGTCAGTGTGTGTCTTTGTGACCTGGTGTAAGTGTATTTCAAAATACTTGGTGTAAGTGTATGTCTGTGTTACTTGGTGTAAGTGTTCGTCTGTGTTACTGGGTATCAGTGTATGTCTTTTTTACTGGGTATCAGTGTATGTCTTTGTGACTTGGTGTCAGTGTATGTCAAAATACTTGGTGTAGGTGTATGTCTTTGTTACTTGGTGTAAGTGTGTGTCTTTGTTACTTGGTGTCAGTGTGTGTCTGTGTTCCTGGGTGTCAGTGTATGTCTTTGTCACTTGGTGTAAGTGTGTGTCTGTGTGATTGTGTATCAGTGTATTTCTTTGCTACTTGGTGGCAGTGCATGTCAAAATACTTGGTGTTAGTGTATGTCTTTGTTACTTGGTGTAAGTGTATGTCTTTGTTACTTGGTGTCAGTGTATGTGTTTGTGACTTGTTGTCAGTGGATGTCTTTGTTACTGGGTGTCAGTGTATGTCTTTGTTACTTGGTGTAAGTGTAGGTCAAAATACTTGGTGAAAGTGTATGTCTGTGTTACTCGGTGTAAGTGTATGTCTTTGTTACTTGGTGTAAGTGTGTGTCTGTGTTACTTGGTATCAGTGTATGTCTTTGTTACTTGGTGTCAGTGTATGTCTTTGTTACTGGGTGTCAGTGTGTGTCTTTGTGACTTGGTGTCAGTGTATGTCTTTGTTACTTGGTGTAAGTGTGTGTCTGTATTAATGGGTATCAGAGTATGTCTTTGATACTTGGTGTCAGTGTATGTCTTTGTTACTGGGTGTCAGTGTGTGTCTTTGTGACTTGGTGCCAGTGTACGTCTTTGTTACTTGGTGTAAGTGTGTGTCTGTGTTACTGGGTTTCAGTGTATGTCTTTGTTACTTGGTGTCAGTGTATGTCAAAATACTTGGTGTACTTGTCTGTCTTTGTTACTTGGTGTCAGTGTATGTCTGTGTTACTTGGTGTAAGTGTGTGACTTTGTTATTTCTTTTCAGTGTATGTCTTTGTTACTTGGTGTAAATGTGTGTCTTTGTTACTTGGTGTCAGTGTGTGTCTGTGTTCCTGGGTGTCAGTGTATGTCTTTGTTGCTTGGTGTAAGTGTATGTCTTTGTTACTTGGTGTCAGTGAATGTGTTTGTGACTTGTTGTCAGTGGATTACTTTGTTACTGGGTGTCAGTGTATGTCTTTGTTACTGGGTGTAAGTGTATGTCAAAATACTTGGTGTAAGTGTGCGCCTCTGCTACTGGGTATCAGTGTGTGTCTTTGTTACTTGGTGTCAGTGTATGTCTTTGTTACTTGGTGTAAGTGTGCGTCTGTGTTACTGGGTATCAGTGTATGTCTTTGTTACTTGGTGTCAGTGTATGTCTTTGTTACTTGGTGTAAGTGTGTGTCTGTGTTACTGGGGGTCAGTGAGTGTCTGTGTTACTGGGGGTCATTGTGTGTTTCTAACTGGGTGTCAGTGTGTGCCTGTGTTACTGGGTATCAATGTATGTCTTTGTTACTTGGTGTAAGTGTATGTCTTTGCTACTTGCTGTCAGTGTTTGTCTCTGTTACTAGGTGTAAGTATGTGTCTTTGTTACTTGGTGTAAGTGTATGTCTTTGTTACTTGGTGTAAGTGTGCGTCTGTGTTACTGGGTATCAGTGTATGTATTTTGTACTGGGTATCAGTGCATGTCTTTGTGACTTGGTGTCAGTGTATGTCTTTGTTACTGGGTGTCAGTGTGTGTCTTTGTGACTTGGTGTCAGCGCATGTCTTTGTTACTTGGTGTAAGTGTGTGTCTGTGTTACTGGGTATCAGTGTATGTCTTTGTTACTTGGTGTCGGTGTATGTCTTTATTACTGGGTGTCAGTGTGTGTCTTTGTTACTTGGTGTCAGTGTATGTGTTTGTGACTTGTTGTCAGTGGATGTCTTTGTTACTGGGTGTCAGTGTATGTCTTTGTTACTTGGTGTAAGTGTAGGTCAAAATACTTGGTGTAAGTGTATGTCTGTGTTACTTGGTGTAAGTGTATGTCTTTGTTACTTGGTGTAAGTGTGCGTCTGTGTTACTTGGTATCAGTGTATGTCTTTGTGACTTGGTGTCAGTGTACGTCTTTGTTACTTGGTGTAAGTGTGTGTCTGTGTTACTGGGTTTCAGTGTATGTCTTTGTTACTTGGTGTCAGTGTATGTCAAAATACTTGGTGTACTTGTCTGTCTTTGTTACTTGGTGTCAGTGTATCTCTGTGTTACTTGGTGTAAGTGTGTGACTTTGTTATTTCTTGTCAGTGTATGTCTTTGTTACTTGGTGTAAATGTGTGTCTTTGTTACTTGGTGTCAGTGTGTGTCTGTGTTCCTGGGTGTCAGTGTATGTCTTTGTTGCTTGGTGTAAGTGTATGTCTTTGTTACTTGGTGTCAGTGAATGTGTTTGTGACTTGTTGTCAGTGGATTACTTTGTTACTGGGTGTCAGTGTATGTCTTTGTTACTGGGTGTAAGTGTATGTCAAAATACTTGGTGTAAGTGTGCGCCTCTGCTACTGGGTATCAGTGTGTGTCTTTGTTACTTGGTGTCAGTGTATGTCTTTGTTACTTGGTGTAAGTGTGTGTCTGTGTTACTGGGGGTCAGTGAGTGTCTGTGTTACTGGGGGTCATTGTGTGTTTCTAACTGGGTGTCAGTGTGTGCCTGTGTTACTGGGTATCAATGTATGTCTTTGTTACTTGGTGTAAGTGTATGTCTTTGTTACTTGCTGTCAGTGTTTGTCTCTGTTACTAGGTGTAAGTATGTGTCTTTGTTACTTGGTGTAAGTGTATGTCTTTGTTACTTGGTGTAAGTGTGCGTCTGTGTTACTGGGTATCAGTGTATGTATTTTGTACTGGGTATCAGTGCATGTCTTTGTGACTTGGTGTCAGTGTATGTCTTTGTTACTGGGTGTCAGTGTGTGTCTTTGTGACTTGGTGTCAGCGCATGTCTTTGTTACTTGGTGTAAGTGTGTGTCTGTGTTACTGGGTATCAGTGTATGTCTTTGTTACTTGGTGTCGGTGTATGTCTTTATTACTGGGTGTCAGTGTGTGTCTTTGTGACTTGGTGTCAGTGTATGTCTTTGTTCTTTGGTGTAAGTGTGTGTCTGTGTTACTGTGTATCAGTGTATGACTTTGTTACTTGGTGGCAGTGTATGTCAAAATACTTGGTGTAAGTGTATGTCTTTGTTACTTGGTGTAAGTGTGTGTCTTTGTTCCTTGGTGTCAGTGTGTGTCTGTGCTCCTGGGTGTCAGTGTATGTCTTTGTTACTTGGTGTCAGTGGATTTCTTTGTCACTGGGTGTCAGTGTATGTCTTTGCTACTTGGTGTAAGTGTATGTCTAAATACTTGGTGCAGGTGTACGTCAGTGTTACTTGGTGTAAGTTTATGTCTTTGTTACTTGGTGTAAGTGTGCGTCTGTGTTACTGGGTATCAGTGCATGTCTTTGTTACTTGGTGTCATTGTATGTCTTTGTCACTTGGTGTAAGTGTGTGTCTGTGTTACTGGGGGTCCGTGAGTGTCTGTGTTACTGGGGGTCTTTTTGTGTTTCTAACTGGGTGTCAGTGTGTGTCTGTGTTACTGGGTATCAATGTATGTCTTTGTTACTGGGTGTAAGTGTATGTCTTTGTTACTTGGTGTCAGTGTATGTGTTTGTGACTTGGTGTCATTGTATGTCTTAGTTACTGGGTGTCAGTGTATGTCTTTGTTACTTGGTGCAAGTGTATGTCAAAATACTTGGTGTAATTGTATGTCTTTGTTACTTGATGTAATTGTCTGTCTTTGTTACTTTGTGGAAGTGCATGTCTTTGTTAATTGGTGTCAGTGTATGTCTGTGTTACTTGGTGTAAGTATGTGTCTTTGTTACTTGGTGTAAGTGTATATCTTTGTTACTTGGTGTAAGTGTGCGTCCGTGTTACTGGATATCAGTGTATGTCTTTTTTACTGGGTATCAGTGTATGTATTTGTGACTTGGTGTCAGTGTATGTCTTTGTTACTGGGTGTCAGTGTGTGTCTTTGTGACTTGGTGTCAGTGTATGTCTTTGTTACTGGGTGTCAGTGTGTGTCTTTGTGACTTGGTGTAAGTGTGTGTCTGTGTTACTGTGTATCAGTGTGTGTCTTTGTTACTTGGTGGCAGAGTATGTCAAAATACTTGGTGCAACTGTATGTCTTTGTTACTTGGTGTAAGTGTGTGTCTTTGTTACTTGGTGTCAGTGTGTGTCTGTGTTCCTGGGTGTCAGTGTATGTCTTTGTTACTTGGTGTCAGTGGATTTCTTTGTTCATTGGTGTCAGTGTATGTCTGTGTTACTTGGTGTAAGTATGTGTCTTTGTTACTTGGTGTAAGTGTATGTCTTTGTTACTTGGTGTAAGTGTGCGTCTGTGTTACTGGGTATCAGTGTATGTCTTTTTTCCTGGGTATCAGTGTATGTCTTTGAGACTTGGTGTCAGTGTATGTCTTTGTTACTGGGTGTCAGTGTGTGTCTTTGAGACTTGGTGTCAGTGTATGTCTTTGTTACTGGGTGTCAGTGTATGTCTTTGTTACTTGGTGTCAGTGTATGTCTTTGTCACTTGGTGTAAGTGTGTTTCTGTTTTCCTTTGTATCAGTGTATGTCTTTGTTACTTGGTGTAAGTGTTGTCTTTGTTACTTGGTGTCAGTGTGTGTCTGTGTTCCTGGGTGACAGTGTATGTCTTTGTTACTTGGTGCAAGTGTATGTCAAAATACTTGGTGTAAGTGTATGTCTTTGTTACTTGATGTAATTGTCTGTCTTTGTTACTTGGTGTAAGTGTATGTCTTTGTTACTTGGTGCAAGTGTGCGTCTGTGTTACTGGGTATCAGTGTATGTCTTTTTTACTGGGTATCAGTGTATGTCTTTGTGACTTGGTGTCAGTGTATGTCAAAATACTTGGTCTAAGTGTATGTCTTTGTTACTTGGTGTAAGTGTGTGTCTTTGTTACTTGGTGTCAGTGTGTGTCTGTGTTCCTGGGTGTCAGTGTATGTCTTTGTTACTTGGTGTAAGTGTGTGTCTGTGTGATTGTGTATCAGTGTATTTCTTTGCTACTTGGTGGCAGTGCATGTCAAAATACTTGGTGTTAGTGTTTGTCTTTGTTACTTGGTGTCAGTTTATGTCGTTGTTACTTGGTGTAAGTGTATGTCTTTGTTACTCGGTGTCAGTGTATGTGTTTGTGACTTGTTGTCAGTGGATGTCTTTGTTACTGGGTGTCAGTGTATGTCTTTGTTACTTGGTGTAAGTGTAGGTCAAAATACTTGGTGTAAGTGTATGTCTGTGTTACTTGGTGTAAGTGTATGTCTTTGTTACTTGGTGTAAGTGTGCGTCTGTGTTACTGGTTATCAGTGTCTGTCTTTGTTACTGGGTATCAGTGTATGTCTTTGTGACTTGGTGTCAGTGTATGTCTTTGTTACTGGGTGTCAGTGTGTGTCTTTGTGACTTGGTGTCAGTGTATGTCTTTGTTACTTGGTGTAAGTGTGTGTCTGTATTACTGGGTATCAGAGTATGTCTTTGATACTTGGTGTCAGTGTATGTCTTTGTTACTGGGTGTCAGTGTGTGTCTTTGTGACTTGGTGCCAGTGTACGTCTTTGTTACTTGGTGTAAGTGTGTGTCTGTGTTACTGAGTTTCAGTGTATGTCTTTGTTACTTGGTGTCAGTGTATGTCAAAATACTTGGTGTACTTGTCTGTCTTTGTTACTTGGTGTCAGTGTATGTCTGTGTTACTTGGTGTAAGTGTGTGACTTTGTTATTTCTTGTCAGTGTATGTCTTTGTTACTTGGTGTAAATGTGTGTCTTTGTTACTTGGTGTCAGTGTGTGTCTGTGTTCCTGGGTGTCAGTGTATGTCTTTGTTGCTTGGTGTAAGTGTATGTCTTTGTTACTTGGTGTCAGTGAATGTGTTTGTGACTTGTTGTCAGTGGATTACTTTGTTACTGGGTGTCAGTGTATGTCTTTGTTACTGGGTGTAAGTGTATGTCAAAATACTTGGTGTAAGTGTGAGCCTCTGCTACTGGGTATCAGTGTGTGTCTTTGTTACTTGGTGTCAGTGTATGTCTTTGTTACTTGGTGTAAGTGTGCGTCTGTGTTACTGGGTATCAGTGTATGTCTTTGTTACTTGGTGTCAGTGTATGTCTTTGTTACTTGGTGTAAGTGTGTGTCTGTGTTACTGGAGGTCAGTGAGTGTCTGTGTTACTGGGGGTCATTGTGTGTTTCTAACTGGGTGTCACTGTGTGCCTGTGTTACTGGGTATCAATGTATGTCTTTGTTACTTGGTGTAAGTGTATGTCTTTGTTACTTGCTGTCAGTGTTTGTCTCTGTTACTTGGTGTAAGTATGTGTCTTTGTTACTTGGTGTAAGTGTATGTCTTTGTTACTTGGTGTAAGTGTGCGTCTGTGTTACTGGGTATCAGTGTATGTATTTTGTACTGGGTATCAGTGCATGTCCTTGTGACTTGGTGTCAGTGTATGTCTTTGTTACTGGGTGTCAGTGTGTGTCTTTGTGACTTGGTGTCAGCGCATGTCTTTGTTACTTGGTGTAAGTGTGTGTCTGTGTTACTGGGTATCAGTGTATGTCTTTGTTACTTGGTGTCAGTGTATGTCTTTATTACTGGGTGTCAGTGTGTGTCTTTGTGACTTGGTGTCAGTGTATGTCTTTGTTACTTGGTGTAAGTGTGTGTCTGTGTTACTGTGTATCAGTGTATGATTTTGTTACTTGGTGGCAGTGTATGTCAAAATACTTGGTGTAAGTGTATGTCTTTGTTACTTGGTGTAAGTGTGTGTCTTTGTTCCTTGGTGTCAGTGTGTGTCTGTGCTCCTGGGTGTCAGTGTATGTCTTTGTTACTTGGTGTCAGTGGATTTCTTTGTCACTGGGTGTCAGTGTATGTCTTTGCTACTTGGTGTAAGTGTATGTCAAAATACTTGGTGCAGGTGTACGTCAGTGTTACTTGGTGTAAGTTTATGTCTTTGTTACTTGGTGTAAGTGTGCGTCTGTGTTACTGGGTATCAGTGCATGTCTTTGTTACTTGGTGTCATTGTATGTCTTTGTCACTTGGTGTAAGTGTGTGTCTGTGTTACTGGGGGTCCGTGAGTGTCTGTGTTACTGGGGGTCTTTTTGTGTTTCTAACTGGGTGTCAGTGTGTGTCTGTGTTACTGGGTATCAATGTATGTCTTTGTTACTGGGTGTAAGTGTATGTCTTTGTTACTTGGTGTCAGTGTATGTGTTTGTGACTTGGTGTCATTGTATGTCTTAGTTACTGGGTGTCAGTGTATGTCTTTGTTACTTGGTGCAAGTGTATGTCAAAATACTTGGTGTAATTGTATGTCTTTGTTACTTGATGTAATTGTCTGTCTTTGTTACTTTGTGGAAGTGGATGTCTTTGTTAATTGGTTTCAATGTATGTCTGTGTTACTTGGTGTAAGTATGTGTCTTTGTTACTTGGTGTAAGTGTATATCTTTGTTACTTGGTGTAAGTGTGCGTCTGTGTTACTGGATATCAGTGTATGTATTTTTTACTGGGTATCAGTGTATGTATTTGTGACTTGTTGTCAGTGTATGTCTTTGTTACTGGGTGTCAGTGTGTGTCTTTGTGACTTGGTGTCAGTGTATGTCTTTGTTACTGGGTGTCAGTGTGTGTCTTTGTGACTTGGTGTAAGTGTGTGTCTGTGTTACTGTGTATCAGTGTGTGTCTTTGTTACTTGGTGGCAGTGTATGTCAAAATACTTGGTGCAAGTGTATGTCTTTGTTACTTGGTGTAAGTGTGTGTCTTTGTTACTTGGTGTCAGTGTGTGTCTGTGTTCCTGGGTGTCAGTGGATTTCTTTGTTACTTGGTGTCAGTGGATTTCTTTGTTCATTGGTGTCAGTGTATGTCTTTGTTACTTGGTGTAAGTATGTGTCTTTGTTACTTTGTGTAAGTGTATGTCTTTGTTACTTGGTGTAAGTGTGCGTCTGTGTTACTGGGTATCAGTGTATGTCTTTTTTCCTGGGTATCAGTGTATGTCTTTGAGACTTGGTGTCAGTGTATGTCTTTGTTACTGGGTGTCAGTGTGTGTCTTTGAGACTTGGTGTCAGTGTATGTCTTTGTTACTGGGTGTCAGTGTCTGTCTTTGTCACTTGGTGTAAGTGTGTTTCTGTTTTCCTTTGTATCAGTGTATGTCTTTGTTACTTTGTGTAAGAGTGTGTCTTTGTTACTTGGTGTCAGTGTGTGTCTGTGTTCCTCGGTGACAGTGTATGTCTTTGTTACTTGGTGTAAGTGTAGGTCAAAATACTTGGTGTAAGTGTATGTCTTTGTTACTTGATGTAATTGTCTGTCTTTGTTACTTGGTGTAAGTGTATGTCTTTGTTACTTGGTGCAAGTGTGCGTCTGTGTTACTGGGTATCAGTGTATGACTTTTTTACTGGGTATCAGTGTATGTCTTTGTGACTTGGTGTCAGTGTATGTCAAAATACTTGGTCTAAGTGTATGTCTTTGTTACTTGGTGTAAGTTTGTGTCTTTGTTACTTGGTGTCAGTGTGTGTCTGTGTTCCTGGGTGTCAGTGTATGTCTTTGTTACTTGGTGTAAGTGTGTGTCTGTGTGATTGTGTATCAGTGTATTTCTTTGCTACTTGGTGGCAGTGCATGTCAAAATACTTGGTGTTAGTGTATGTCTTTGTTACTTGGTGTCGGTTTATGTCATTGTTACTTGGTGTAAGTGTATGTCTTTGTTACTCGGTGTCAGTGTATGTGTTTGTGACTTGTTGTCAGTGGATGTCTTTGTTACTGGGTGTCAGTGTATGTCTTTGTTACTTGGTGTAAGTGTAGGTCAAAATACTTGGTGTAAGTGTATGTCTGTGTTACTTGGTGTAAGTGTATGTCTTTGTTACTTGGTGTAAGTGTGCGTCTGTGTTACTGGTTATCAGTGTCTGTCTTTGTTACTGGGTATCAGTGTATGTCTTTGTGACTTGGTGTCAGTGTATGTCTTTGTTACTGGGTGTCAGTGTGTGTCTTTGTGACTTGGTGTCAGTGTATGTCTTTGTTACTTGGTGTAAGTGTGTGTCTGTATTACTGGGTATCAGAGTATGTCTTTGATACTTGGTGTCAGTGTATGTCTTTGTTACTGTGTGTCAGTGTGTGTCCTTGTGACTTGGTGCCAGTGTACGTCTTTGTTACTTGGTGTAAGTGTGTGTCTGTGTTACTGGGTTTCAGTGTATGTCTTTGTTACTTGGTGTCAGTGTATGTCAAAATACTTGGTATAATTGTCTGTCTTTGTTACTTGGTGTCAGTGTATGTCTGTGTTACTTGGTGTCAGTGTGTGACTTTGTTATTTCTTGTCAGTGTATGTCTTTGTTACTTGGTGTAAATGTGTGTCTTTGTTACTTGGTGTCAGTGTGTGTCTTTGTTACTTGGTGACAGTGAATGTGTTTGTGACTTGTTGTCAGTGGATTACTTTGTTACTGGGTGTCAGTGTATGTCTTTGTTACTGGGTGTAAGTGTATGTCAAAATACTTGGTGTAAGTGTGCGCCTGTGTTACTGGGTATCAGTGTATGTCTTTGTTACTTGGTGTCAGTGTATGTCTTTGTTACTTGGAGTAAGTGTGCGTCTGTGTTACTGGGTATCAGTGTATGTCTTTGTTACTTGGTGTCTGTGTATGTCTTTGTTACTTGGTGTAAGTGTGTGTCTGTGTTACTGGGGGTCAGTGAGTGTCTGTGTTACTGGGGGTCATTGTGTGTTTCTAACTGGGTGTCAGTGTGTGCCTGTGTTACTGGGTATCAATGTATGTCTTTGTTACTGGGTGTAAGTGAATGTCTTTGTTACTTGGTGTCAGTGTATGTGTTTGTGACTAGGTGTCATTGGATGTCTTAGTTAATGGGTGTCAGTGTATGTCTTTGTTACTTGGTGCAAGTGTATGTCAAAATGCTTGTTGTCAGTGAATGTCTTTGTTACTTGGTGTAATTGTCTGTCTTTGTTACTTGGTGTAAGTGTATGTCTTTGTTACTTGGTGTCAGTGTATGTCTGTGTTACTTGGTGTAAGTATGTGTCTTTGATACTGGTGTAAGTGTATGTCTTTGTTATTGGTGTAAGTCTGCGTCTGTGTTACTGGGTATCAGTGTATGTCTTTGTTACTGGGTCCAGTGTATGTCTTTGTGACTTGGAGTCAGTGTATGTCTTTGTTCCTGGTTGTCAGTGTGTATCTTTGTGACTTGGTGTCAGTGTATGTCTTTGGACTTGGTGTCAGTGTGTGTCTGTGTTACTGTGTATCAGCGTATGTCTTTGTTACTTGTTGGCAGTGTATGTCAAAATACTTGGTGTAATTGTATGTCTTTGTTACTTGGTGTAAGTGTGTGTCTTTGTTACTTGTTGTCAGTGTGTGTCTGTTTTCCTGGGTGTCAGTGTATGTCTTTGTTACTTGGTGTCAGTGGATTTCTTTGTTACTGGGTGTCAGTGTATGTCTTTGTTACTTGGTGTAAGTGGATGTCAAAATACTTGGTGTAGGTGTATGTCTGTGTTACTGGGTATCAGTGTATGTCTTTGTTACTTGATGTCATTGTATGTCTTTTTTACTTTGTGTAAGTGTGCGTCTGTGTTACTGGGTATCAGTGTATGTCTTTGTTACTTGGTGTCAGTGTGTGTCTTTGTTACTTGGTGTAAGTGTGTGTCTGTGTTACTGGGGGTCAGTGTGTGTCTGTGTTACTGGGGGTCATTGTGTGTTTCTGACTGGGTGTCAGTGACTGTCTTTGTTACTTGGTATCAGAGTATATCTTTGTGACTTGGTGTCAGTGTATGTCTTTGTTACTGGGTATCAGTGTGTGTCTTTGTGACTTGGTGTCAGTGTATGTCTTTGTTACTTGGTGTAATTGTGTGTCTGTGTTACTGTGTATCAGTGTATGTCTTTGTTACTTGGTGTAAGTGTGTGTCTTTGTTACTTGGTGTCAGTGTGTGTCTGTGTTACTGGCTATCAGTGTATGTCTTTGTCACTTGGTGTCAGTGTATGTCTTTGTTACTGGGTGTCAGTGTGTGTCTTTGTGACTTGGTGTCAGTGTATGTCTTTGTTACTTGGTGTAAGTGTGTGTCTGTGTTACTGTGAATCAGTGTATGTCTTTGTTACTTGGTGTAATTGTGTGTCTTTGTTACTTGGTGTCAGTGTGTGACTGTGTTCCTGGGTGTCAGTGTATGTCTTTGTTACTTGGTGTCAGTGGACTTCTTTGTTACTGGGTGTCAGTGTATGTCTTTGTTACTTGGTTTAAGTGTATGTCAAAATACTTGGTGTCGGTGTATGTCTGTGTTACTTGGTGTAAGTGTATGTCTTTGTTACTTGGTGTAAGTGTGCGTCTGTGTTACTGGGTATCTGTGTATGTCTGTGTTACTTGGTGTAAGTGTATGTCAAAATACTTGGTGTAGGTGTATGTCTGTGTCACTTAGTGTAAGTGTATGCCTGTGTTACTTGGTGTCAGTGCGTTTTACTGGGTGTCCGTGTGTGTCTGTGACACTAGGTGTCAGTATTTAGTTTAGTTTGGAGATACCGCACTGAAACAGGCCCTTCGGCCCACCGGGTCTGTGCCGAGCATCAACCAACCACTTATCGTAATGCTACACGAATCGCATATTCCAATAACATCACCACCGGTCCCTATATATTTCCCGACCACCTACCTATACTAGGGGCAATTTATAATGGCCAATTAACCTACCAACCTGCAAGTCTTCGGCATGTGTGAGGAAACCGGAGCACCCGGAGGAAACCCACGCAGACACAGGGAGAACTTGCAAACTCCGCACAGGCAGTACCCAAATCTAACCCGTGTCCCTGGAGCTGTGAGGCTGCGGTGCTAACCACTGCGCCAATGTGCCCCCACCCCTCCCCCCAACGTGTGCCTGTGTTACTGGGTATCAGTGTATGTCTTTGTTACTTGGTGTCAGTGTGTATCTGTGTTACTGGGTATCAGTGTATGTCTTTGTGACTTAGTATCAGTGTATGTCTTTGTTACTGGGTGTCAGTGAGTGTCTGTGTTACTGGGTATCAGTGTTTGTCTTTGTGAATTGGTATCAGTGTATGTCTTTGTTACTGGGTGTCAGTGTGTGTCTGTGTTACTGGGTATCAGTGTACGTTTTTGTGACTTGGTATCAGTGTATGTCTTTGTTACAGGGTGTCAGTGTGTGTCTGTGTTCCTGGGTATCAGTGTATGTCTTTGTGACTTGGTGTCAGTGTATGTCTTTGTTACTGGGTGTCAGTGTGTGTCTTTGTGACTTGGTGTCAGTGTATGTCTTTGTTACTTGATGCAAGTGTGTGTCTGTGATACTGGGTATCAGTGTCTGTCTTTGTTACTTGGTGTAAGTGTATGTCTGTGTTACTTGGTGTAAGTGTGTGTCTGTGTATCAGTGTATGTCTTTGTGACTTGGTGTCAGTGTATGTCTTTGTTACTGCTGTGTCAGTGTGTGTCTTTGTGACTTGGTGTCAGTGTATGTCTGTGTTACTGGGGGTCAGTGTGTGTCTGTTTTACTGGGGGTCAGTGTGTTTTTCTAACTTGGGGTCAGTGTATGTCTGTGTAACTTGGTGTCAGTGTGTGTCTGTGTATCAGTGCATGTCTTTGTTACTTGGTGTCAGTGTATGTCTTTGTTACTGTTTATTAGTGTTTCTCTGTGTTACTGCATGTCAGTGTGTGTTTGTTTGTGTCACTGGGTGTCAGTGTTTATCTGTGACACGAGGTGTCAGTATTTAATTTAGTTTCGAGAGACAGCACTTTAACAGGCCCTTCGGCCCACCGAGTCTGTGCCGACCATCAAACAACCATTTAAAATAATCCTACACTAATCCTGTATTCCAATCACATCCCCAACTGTCCCTATATATTTCCCTACCACCTGCCCATACTAGGGGCAATTTATGATGGCCAATTAACCTATCAACCTGCAAGTCTTTGGCAAGTGGGAGGAAACTGGAGCACCCGGAGGAAACCCACGCAGACACAGGGAGAACTTGCAAACTCCGCACAGGCAGTACCCAGAATCGAACCCGGGTCCCTGGAGCTGTGAGGCAGCGGTGTTAACCACTGCGCCAATGTGCCCACCCCCCTCCCTCCCCCCAACGTGTGCCTGTGTTACTGGATATCAGTGTACGTCTTTGTTACTTGCTGTCAGTGTATGTCTGTGTTAAATGATGTCAGTGTGTTTGTTTGTGTTACTGGGTTTCAGTGTGTGTCTGTGTGACTTGGTGCAAGTGTGTGTCTTTGTTACATGGTGTCCGTGTGTGTCTGTGTTAATGTGTGTAAGTGTGTGTCTTTGTTAATGGGTGTCAGTGTGTGTCTTTGTTACTTGGTGTAAGTGTGTGTCTGTGTTACTGGGTATCAGTGTATGTCTTTGTTACTTGGTGTCAGTGTATGTCTTTATTACTTGGTGTAAGTGTGCGTCTGTGTTTCTGGGTTTCAGTGTGTTTGTTTGTGTTACTGGGTGTCCGTGTGTGTCTGCGTTACTTGGTGTAAGTGCGTGTCTTTGTTACTTGGTGTCCGTGTGTGTCTGTGTTACTGGGTGTCAGTGTATTTCTTTGTTACTGGGTGTCAGTGTATGTCTTTGTTACTTGTTGCAAGTGTGTGTCTGTGTTACTGGGTATCAGTGTGTGTCTTTGTTCCTTGGTGTAAGTGCGTGTCTGTGTTACTGGGTATCAGTGCATGTCTTTGTTACTGGGTATCAGTGTATGTCTTTGTGACTTGGTGTCAGTGTATGTCTTTGTTACTGGGTGTCAGTGTGTGTCTTTGTGACTTGGTGTCAGTGTATGTCTTTGTTACTTGGTTTTAATGTTTGTCTGTGTTACTGGTTATCAGTGTATTTCTTTGTTACTTGGTGTCAGCGTATGTCTTTGTTACTGGGTGTCAGTGTGTGTCTTTGTGACTTGGTGTCAGTGTATGTCTTTGTTACTTGGTGTAAGTGTGTGTCTGTGTTACTGGCTATCAGTGTATGTCTTTGTTACTTGGTGTAAGTGTATGTCAAAATACTTGCTGTAGGTGTATGTCTTTGTTACTTGGTGTAATTGTCTGTCTTTGTTACTTGGTGTCAGTGTATGTCTGTGTTACTTGGTGTAAGTGTGTGTCTTTGTTACTTGGTGTCAGTGTATGTCTTTGTTACTTGGTGTAAGTGTGTGTCTGTGTTACTGGGTACCAGTGTATGTCTTTGATACTTGGTGTCAGTGCATGTCTTTGTTACTGGGTGTCAGTGTGTGTCTTTGTGACTTGGCGCCAATGTACGTCTTTGTTACCTGGTGTAAGTGTGTGTCTGTGTTTCTGGGTATCAGTGTATGTCTTTGTTACTTGGTGTCAGTGTATGTCAAAATACTTGGTGTAAGTGTATGTCTTTGTTACTTGGAGTAATTGTCTGTCTTTGTTACTTGGTGTCAGTGTATGTCTGTGTTACTTGGTGTAAGTGTGTGTCTTTGTTATTTCTTGTCAGTGTGTGTCTGTGTTCCTGGGTGTCAGTGTATGTCTTTGTTACTTGGTGTAAGTGTTTGTCTTTGTTACTTGGTGTCAGTGTATGTGTTTGTGACTTGTTGTCAGTGGATTTCTTTGTTACTGGGTGTCAGTGTATGTCTTTGTTACTTGGTGTAAGTGTATGTCAAAATACTTGGTGTAAGTGTATGTCTGCGTTACTTGGTGTAAGTGGATGTCTTTGTTACTTGGTGTCAGTGAGCGTCTGTGTTACTGGGTATCGGTGTATGTCTTTGTTACTTGGTGTCAGTGTATGTCTTTGTTCCTTGGTGTAAGTGTGCGTCTGTGTTACTGGGTATCAGAGTCTGTCTTTGTTACTTGGTGTCAGTGTATGTCTTTGTTACTTGGTGTAAGTGTATGTCTTTGTTACTTGGTGTCAGTGTGTGTCTGTGTTCCTGGGTGTCAGTGTATGTCTTTGTTACTTGGTGTAAGTGTTTGTCTTTGTTACTTGGTGTCAGTGTATGTGTTTGTGACTTGTTGTCAGTGGATTTCTTTGTTACTGGGTGTCAGTGCATGTCTTTGTTACTTGGTGTAAGTGTATGTCAAAATACTTGGTGTAAGTGTATGTCTGCGTTACTTGGTGTAAGTGGATGTCTTTGTTACTTGGTGTCAGTGTGCGTCTGTGTTACTGGGTATCGGTGTATGTCTTTGTTACTTGGTGTCAGTGTATGTCTTTGTTCCTTGGTGTAAGTGTGTGTCTGTGTTACTGGGTATCAGTGTATGTCTTTGTTACTGGGTATCAGTGTATGTCTTTGTGACTTGGTGTCAGTGTATGTCTTTGTTACTGGGTGTCAGTGTCTGTCTTTGTGAATTGGTGTCAGTGTATGTCTTTGTTACTTGGTGTAAGTGTGTGTCTGTGTTAATTGGTATCTGTGTATGTCTTTGTTACTTGGTGTCAGTGTATGTCTTTGTTACTGGGTGTCAGTGTGTGTCTTTGTGACTTGGTGTCAGTGTATGTCTTTGTTACTTGCCGTAAGTGTGCGTCTGTGTTACTGGGTATCAGTCTATGTCTTTGATACTTGGTGTAAGTGTATGTCAAAATTCTTGGTGTAAGTGTATGTCTTTGTTACTTGGTGTAATTGTCTGTCTCTGTTACTTGGTGTAAGTGTATGTCTTTGTTACTGGATGTCAGTGTGTGTCTGTGTTACTCGATATCAGTGTATTTCTTTGTGACTTGGCATCAGTGTATGTCTTTGTTACTGGGTGTCAGTGTGTGTCTGTGTTCCTGGGTATCAGTGTATGTCTTTGTGACTTGGTGTCATTGTATGTCTTTGTTACTTGGTGTAAGTGTGCGTCTGAGTTACTGGGTATCAGTGTATGTCTCTGTTACTGCGTGTCAGTGCATGTCTTTGTTACTTGGTGTAAGTGTGTGTCTGTGCTACTGGGGGTCAAAATGTGTCTGTGTTACTGGGGGTCATTGTGTGTTTCTAACTGGGTGTCAGTGTGTGTCTTTGTTACTGGGTATCAATGCATGTCTTTGTTACTTGGTGTAAGTGTATGTCTTTGTTACTTGGTGTCAGTGTATGTGTTTGTGACTTGGTGTCATTGTATGTCTTAGTTACTGGGTGTCAGTGTATGTCTTTGTTACTTGGTGCAAGTGTATGTCAAAATACTTGGTGTAAGTGTATGTCTTTGTTACTTGGTGTAATTGTGTGTCTTTGTTACATGGTGTAAGTGTATGTCTTTGTTAGTTGGTGTCACTGTATGTCTGTGTTACTTGGTTTAAGTATGTGTCTTTGTTACTTGGTGCAAGTGTATGTCTGTGTTACTGGGTATCAGTGTATGTCTTTGTTACTGGGTGTCAGTGTGTGTCTTTGTGACTTGGTGTCAGTGTGTGTCTTTGTTACCTGGTGTAAGTGTGTGTCTGTGTTACTGTGTATCAGTGTATGTCTTTGTTACTTGGTGGCAGTGTATGTCAAAATACTTGGTGTAAGTGTATGTCTTTGTTACTTGGTGTCCGTGTGTGTCTGTGTTACTGGGTGTCAGTGTATGTCTTTGTTACTGGGTGTCAGTGTGCGTCTGTGTTACTTGGTGTAAGTGTATGTCTTTGTTACTTGGTGTAAGTGTGCGTCTGTGTTACTGGTTATCATTGTATGCCTTTGTTACTGGGTATCAGTGTATGTCTTTGTGACTTGGTGTCAGTGTATGTCTTTGTTACTAGGTGTCAGTGTGTGTCTTTGTGACTTGGAGTCAGTGTATGTCTTTGTTACTTTGTGTAAGTGTGTGTCTTTGTTACTTGGTGTCCGTGTGTGTCTGTGTGACTGGGTGTCAGTGTGTGTCTTTGTTAATGGGTGTCAGTGTGTGTCTTTGTTACTTGGTGTAAGTGTGTGTCTGTGTTACTGGTTATCAGTGTGTGTCTTTGTTACTTGGTGTAAGTGTGTGTCTGTGTTACTGGGTGTCAGTGTATGTCTTTGCTACTTGGTGTAAGTGTATGTCAAAATACTTGGTGTAAGTGGATGTCTGTGTTACTTGGTGTAAGTGTATGTGTTTGTTACTTGGTGTAAGTGTGCGTCTGTGTTACTGGGTATCAGTGTATGTCTTTGTTACTTGGTGTCAGTGTATGTCTTTATTACTTGGTGTAAGTGTGCGTCTGTGTTTCTGGGTTTCAGTGTGTTTGTTTGTGTTACTGGGTGTCCGTGTGTGTCTGCGTTACTTGGTGTAAGTGCGTGTCTTTGTTACTTGGTGTCCGTGTGTGTCTGTGTTACTGGGTGTCAGTGTATGTCTTTGTTACTGGGTGTCAGTGTATGTCTTTGTTACTTGTTGCAAGTGTGTGTCTGTGTTACTGGGTATCAATGTGTGTCTTTGTTACTTGGTGTAAGTGCATGTCTGTGTTACTGGGTATCAGTGCATGTCTTTGTTACTGGGTATCAGTGTATGTCTTTGTGACTTGGTGTCAGTGTATGTCTTTGTTACTGGGTGTCAGTGTGTGTCTTTGTGACTTGGTGTCAGTGTGTGTCTTTGTTACCTGGTGTAAGTGTGTGTCTGTGTTACTGTGTATCAGTGTATGTCTTTGTTACTTGGTGGCAGTGTATGTCAAAATACTTGGTGTAAGTGTATGTCTTTGTTACTTGGTGTCCGTGTGTGTCTGTGTTACTGGGTGTCAGTGTATGTCTTTGTTACTGGGTGTCAGTGTGCGTCTGTGTTACTTGGTGTAAGTGTATGTCTTTGTTACTTGGTGTAAGTGTGCGTCTGTGTTACTGGTTATCATTGTATGCCTTTGTTACTGGGTATCAGTGTATGTCTTTGTTACTGGGTGTCAGTGTATGTCTTTGTTACTTGTTGCAAGTGTGTGTCTGTGTTACTGGGTATCAATGTGTGTCTTTGTTACTTGGTGTAAGTGCATGTCTGTGTTACTGGGTATCAGTGCATGTCTTTGTTACTGGGTATCAGTGTATGTCTTTGTGACTTGGTGTCAGTGTATGTCTTTGTTACTGGGTGTCAGTGTGTGTCTTTGTGACTTGGTGTCAGTGTGTGTCTTTGTTACCTGGTGTAAGTGTGTGTCTGTGTTACTGTGTATCAGTGTATGTCTTTGTTACTTGGTGGCAGTGTATGTCAAAATACTTGGTGTAAGTGTATGTCTTTGTTACTTGGTGTCCGTGTGTGTCTGTGTTACTGGGTGTCAGTGTATGTCTTTGTTACTGGGTGTCAGTGTGCGTCTGTGTTACTTGGTGTAAGTGTATGTCTTTGTTACTTGGTGTAAGTGTGCGTCTGTGTTACTGGTTATCATTGTATGCCTTTGTTACTGGGTATCAGTGTATGTCTTTGTGACTTGGTGTCAGTGTATGTCTTTGTTACTAGGTGTCAGTGTGTGTCTTTGTGACTTGGAGTCAGTGTATGTCTTTGTTACTTTGTGTAAGTGTGTGTCTTTGTTACTTGGTCTCCGTGTGTGTCTGTGTGACTGGGTGTCAGTGTGTGTCTTTGTTAATGGGTGTCAGTGTGTGTCTTTGTTACTTGGTGTAAGTGTGTGTCTGTGTTACTGGTTATCAGTGTGTGTCTTTGTTACTTGGTGTAAGTGTGTGTCTGTGTTACTGGGTGTCAGTGTATGTCTTTGCTACTTGGTGTAAGTGTATGTCAAAATACTTGGTGTAAGTGGATGTCTGTGTTACTTGGTGTAAGTGTATGTCTTTGTTACTTGGTGTAAGTGTGCGTCTGTGTTACTGGGTATCAGTGTATGTCTTTGTTACTTGGTGTCAGTGTATGTCTTTATTACTTGGTGTAAGTGTGCGTCTGTGTTTCTGGGTTTCAGTGTGTTTGTTTGTGTTACTGGGTGTCCGTGTGTGTCTGCGTTACTTGGTGTAAGTGCGTGTCTTTGTTACTTGGTGTCCGTGTGTGTCTGTGTTACTGGGTGTCAGTGTATGTCTTTGTTACTGGGTGTCAGTGTATGTCTTTGTTACTTGTTGCAAGTGTGTGTCTGTGTTACTGGGTATCAATGTGTGTCTTTGTTACTTGGTGTAAGTGCATGTCTGTGTTACTGGGTATCAGTGCATGTCTTTGTTACTGGGTATCAGTGTATGTCTTTGTGACTTGGTGTCAGTGTATGTCTTTGTTACTGGGTGTCAGTGTGTGTCTTTGTGACTTGGTGTCAGTGTATGTCTTTGTTACTTGGTTTTAATCTTTGTCTGTGTTACTGGTTATCAGTGTATTTCTTTGTTACTTGGTGTCAGCGTATGTCTTTGTTACTGGGTGTCAGTGTGTGTCTTTGTGACTTGGTGTCAGTGTATGTCTTTGTTACTTGGTGTAAGTGTGTGTCTGTGTTACTGGGTATCAGTGTATGTCTTTGTTACTTGGTGTAAGTGTATGTCAAAATACTTGGTGTAGGTGTATGTCTTTGTTACTTGGTGTAATTGTCTGTCTTTGTTACTTGGTGTCAGTGTATGTCTGTGTTACTTGGTGTAAGTGTGTGTCTTTGTTACTTGTTGTCAGTGTATGTCTTTGTTACTTGGTGTAAGTGCGTGTCTTTGTTACTTGGTGTATGTGTATGTCTTTGTTACTTGGTGTCATCGTATGTGTTTGTGACTTGTTGTCAGTGAATGTCTTTGTTACTGGGTGTCAGTGTATGTCTTTGTTACTTGGTGTAAGTGTATGTCAAAATACTTGTGTAAGTGTATGTCTGTGTTAATTGGTGTAAGTGTATGTCTTTGTTACTTGGTGTAAGTGTGCGTCTGTGTTACTGGGTATCTGTGTATGTCTTTGTTACTGGGTATCAGTGTATGTCTTTGTGACTTGGTGTCAGTGTATGTCTTTGTTACTGGGTGTCAGTGTGTGTTTTTGTGACTTGGTGTCAGTGTATGTCTTTGTTACTTGGTGTAAGTGTGTGTCTGTGTTACTGGGTATCAGTGTATGTCTTTGATACTTGGTGTCAGTGCATGTCTTTGTTACTGGGTGTCAGTGTGTGTCTTTGTGACTTGGCGCCAATGTACGTCTTTGTTACCTGGTGTAAGTGTGTGTCTGTGTTTCTGGGTATCAGTGTATGGCTTTGTTACTTGGTGTCAGTGTATGTCAAAGTACTTGGTGTAAGTGTATGTCTTTGTTACTTGGAGTAATTGTCTGTCTTTGTTACTTGTTGTCAGTGTATGTCTGTGTTACTTGGTGTAAGTGTGTGTCTTTGTTATTTCTTGTCAGTGTGTGTCAGTGTTCCTGGGTGTCAGTGTATGTCTTTGTTACTTGGTGTAAGTGTTTGTCTTTGTTACTTGGTGTCAGTGTATGTCTTTGTTACTTGGTGTAAGTGTGTGTCTTTGTTACTTGTTGTCAGTGTGTGTCTTTGTTACTTTGTGTATGTGTATGTCTTTGTTACCTGGTGTCAGTGTATGTCTTTGTGACTTGTTGTCAGTGGATTTCTTTGTTACTGGGTGTCAGTGTATGTCTTTGTTACTTGGTGTAAGTGTATGTCAAAATACTTGGTGTAAGTGTATGTCTGCGTTACTTGGTGTAAGTGGATGTCTTTGTTACTTGGTGTCAGTGTGCGTCTGTGTTACTGGGTATCGGTGTATGTCTTTGTTACTTGGTGTCAGGGTATGTCTTTGTTCCTTGGTGTAAGTGTGCGTCTGTGTTACTGGGTATCAGAGTCTGTCTTTGTTACTTGGTGTCAGTGCATGTCTTTGTTACTTGGTGTAAGTGTATGTCTTTGTTACTTGGTGTCAGTGTGTGTCTGTGTTCCTGGGTGTCAGTGTATGTCTTTGTTACTTGGTGTAAGTGTTTGTCTTTGTTACTTGGTGTCAGTGTATGTGTTTGTGACTTGTTGTCAGTGGATTTCTTTGTTACTGGGTGTCAGTGTATGTCTTTGTTACTTGGTGTAAGTGTATGTCAAAATACTTGGTGTAAGTGTATGTCTGCGTTACTTGGTGTAAGTGGATGTCTTTGTTACTTGGTGTCAGTGTGCGTCTGTGTTACTGGGTATCGGTGTATGTCTTTGTTACTTGGTGTCAGTGTATGTCTTTGTTCCTTGGAGTAAGTGTGCGTCTGTGTTACTGGGTATCAGAGTATGTCTTTGTTACTTGGTGTCAGTGTATGTCTTTGTTACTTGGTGTAAGTGAGTGTCTGTGTTACTGGGGTTAAGTGTGTGTCTGTGTTACTGGGGGTCATTGTGTGTTTCTAACTGGGTGTCAGTGTTTGTTTGATTTACAGGCTATCAATGTATGTCTTTGTTACTGGGAGTAAGTGTATGTCTTTGTTACTTGTTGTCAGTGTATGTGTTTGTGACTTGGTATCATTGTATGTCTTAGTTACTGGTTGTCAGTGTATGTTTTTGTTACTTGGTGCAAGTGTATGTCAAAATACTTGGTGTAAGTGTATGTCTTTGTTACTTGGTGTAATTGACTGTCTTTGTTACTTGGTGTAAGTGGATGTCTTTGTTACTTGGTGTCTGTGTATGTCTGTGTTACTTGGTGTAAGTATGTGTCTTTGTTACTTGGTGTAAGTGTGCGTCTGTGTTACTGGGTATCAGTGTATGTCTTTGTTACTGGGTGTCAGTGTGTGTCTTTGTGACTTGGTGTCAGTGTATGTCTTTGTTACTTGGTGTAAGTGTGTGTCTGTGTTACTGGGTATCAGTGTATGTCTTTGTTACTTGGTGTCAGTGTATGTCTTTGTTACTGGGTGTCAGTGTGTGTCTTTGTGACTTGGTGTCAGTGTATCTCTTTGTTACTTGGTGTAAGTGTGTGTCTGTGTTACTGTGTATCAGTGTATGTCTTTGTTACTTCGTGGCAGTGTATGTCAAAATACTTGGTGTATGTGTATGTCTTTGTTACTTGGTGTAAGTGTGTGTCTTTATTACTTGGTGTCAGTGTTTGTCCGTGTTCCTGGGTGTCAGTGTATGTCTTTGTTAATTGGTGTCAGTGGATTTCTATATTACTGGGTGTCAGTGTATGTCTTTGTTACTTGGTGTATGTGTATGTCAAAATACTTGGTGTAAGTGTATGTCTGTGTTACTTAGTGTAAGTGTATGTCTTTGTTACTAGGTGTAAGTGTGCGTCTGTGTTACTGGGTATCAGTGTATGTCTTTGTGACTTGGTGTCATTGTATGTCTTTGTTACTTGGTTTAAGTGTGCGTCTGAGTTACTGGGTATCAGTGTATGTCTCTGTTACTTCGTGTCAGTGTCTGTCTTTGTTACTTGGTGTAAGTGTGTGTCTGTGTTACTGGGGGTCAGTGTGTGTCTGTGTTACTGGGGGTGATTGTGTGTTTCTAACTGGGTGTCAGTGTGTGTCTTTGTTAATGGGTATCAATGCATGTCTTTGTTACTTGGTGCAAGTGTATGTCTTTGTTACTTGGTGTCAGTGTATGTGTTTGTGACTTGGTGTCATTGTATGTCTTAGTTACTGGGTGTCAGTGTATGTCTTTGTTACTTGGTGCAAGTGTATGTCAAAATACTTGGTGTAAGTGTATGTCTTTGTTACTTGGTGTAATTGTGTGTCTTTGTTACACGGTGTAAGTGTATGTCTTTGTTAGTTGGTGTCAGTGTATGTCTGTGTTTCTTGGTGTAGGTATGTGTCTTTGTTACTTGGTGTAAGTGTATGTCTGTGTTACTGGGTATCAGTGTATGTCTTTGTTACTGGGTGTCAGTGTGAGTCTTTGTGACTTTGTGTCAGCGTATGTCTTTGTTACTTGGTGGCATTGTATGTCAAAATACTTGGTGTAAGTGTATGTCTTTGTTACTTGGTGTCCGTGTGAGTCTGTATTACTGGGTGTCAGTGTATGTCTTTGTTACTCGGTGTCAGTGTGCGTCTGTGTTACTTGGTGTAAGTGTGCGTCTGTGTTACTGGGTATCAGCGTATGCCTTTGTTACTGGGTATCAGTGTATGCCTTTGTTACTGGGTATCAGTGTATGTCTTTGTTACTGGGTGTCAGTGTGTGTCTTTGTGACTTGGTGTCAGTGTATGTCTTTGTGACTTGGTGTAAGTGTGTGTCTTTGTTACTTGGTGTCCATGTGTGTCTGTGTTACTGGGTGTCAGTGTATGTCTTTGTTACTGGGTGTCAGTGTATGTCTGTGATACTTGGTGTAAGTGTGTGTCTGTGTTACTGGGTATCAGTGTGTGTCTTTGTTACTTGATGTAAGTGTGTGTCTGTGTTACTGGGTGTCATTGTATGTCTTTGCTACTTGGTGTAAGTGTATGTCAAAATACTTGGTGTAAGTGTATGTCTGTGTTACTTGGTGTATGTGGATGTCTTTGTTACTTGGTGTAAGTGTGCGTCTGTGTTACTGGGTATCAGTGTATGTCTTTGTTACTTGGTGTCAGTGTATGTCTTTATTACTTGGTGTAAGTGTGCGTCTGTGTTACTGGGTATCAGTGTATGTCTTTGTTACCTGGTGTCAGTGTGTGTCTGTGTTTCTGGGTGTCAGTGTGTTTGTTTGTGTTACTGGGTGTCAGTGTGTGTCTTTGTTACTTGGTGTCCGTGTGTGTCTGTGTTACTGGGTGTCAGTGTATGTCTTTGTTACTGGGTGTCAGTGTATGTCTTTGTTACTTGTTGCAAGTGTGTGTCTGTGTTACTGGGTGTCAGAGTGTGTCTTTGTTACTTGGTGTAAGTGTGTGTCTTTGTTACTGGGTATCAGTGTATGTCTTTGTTACTGGGTGTCAGTGTACGTCTTTGTTACTTGGTGTAAGTGTATGTCTTTGTTACTTGGTGTAAGTGTGCGTCTGTTTTACTGGGTATCAGTGTATGTCTTTGTTACTTGGTGTCAGTGTATGTCTTTATTACTTGGTGCAAGTGTGCGTCTTTGTTACTGGGTATCAGTGTATGTCTTTGTTACCTGGTGTCAGTGTGTGTCTGTGTTTCTGGGAGTCAGTGTGTTTGTTTGTGTTACTGGGTGTCAGTGTGTGTCTTTGTTACTTGGTGTCCGTGTGTGTCTGTGTTACTGGGTGTCAGTGTATGTCTTTGTTACTGGGTGTCAGTGTATGTCTTTGTTACTTGGTGTAAGTGTGTGTCTTTGTTACACGGTGTAAGTGTATGTCTTTGTTAGTTGGTGTCAGTGTATGTCTGTGTTTCTTGGTGTAGGAATGTGTCTTTGTTACTTGGTGTAAGTGTATGTCTGTGTTACTGGGTATCAGTGTATGTCTTTGTTACTGGGTGTCAGTGTGTGTCTTTGTGACTTTGTGTCAGTGTGTGTCTTTGTTACCTGGTGTAAGTGTGCGTCTGTGTTACTGGGTATCAGTGTATGTCTTTGTTACCTGGTGTCAGTGTGTGTCTGTGTTTCTGGGTGTCAGTGTGTTTGTTTGTGTTACTGGGTGTCAGTGTGTGTCTTTGCTACTTGGTGTCCGTGTGCGTCTGTGTTACTGGGTGTCAGTGTATGTCTTTGTTACTGGGTGTCAGTGTATGTCTTTGTTACTTGTTGCAAGTGTGTGTCTGTGTTACTGGGTGTCAGAGTGTGTCTTTGTTACTTGGTGTAAGTGTGTGTCTGTGTTACTGGTTATCAGTGTATGTCTTTGTTACTGGGTATCAGAGTATGTCTTTGTGACTTGGTGTCAGTGTATGTCTTTGTGACTGGGTGTCAGTGTGTGTCTTAGTGACTTGGTGTCAGTGTATGTCTTTGTTACTTGGTGTAAATGTTTGTCTGTGTTACTGGTTATCAGTGTATGTCTTTGTTACTTGGTGTCAGCGTATGTCTTTGTTACTGGGTGTCAGTGTGTGTCTTTGTGACTTGGTGTAGGTGTATGTCTTTGTTACTTGGTGTAATTGTCTGTCTTTGTTACCTGGTGTCAGTGTATGTCTGTGTTACTTGGTGTAAGTGTGTGTCTTTGTTACTTGTTGTCAGTGTATGTCTTTATTACTTGGTGCAAGTGTGTGTCTTTGTTCCTTGGTGTAAGTGTGTGTCTTTGTTACTGGGTGTCAGTGTATGACTTTGTTACTTGGTGCAAGTGTATGTCAAAATACTTCGTGTCAGTGAATGTCTGTGTTAATTGGTGAAAGTGTGCGTCTGTGTTACTGGGTATCAGTGTATGTCTTTGTTACTGGGTATCAGTGTATGTCTTTGATACTTGGTGTCAGTGCATGTCTTTGTTTCTGGGTGTCAGTGTGTTTGTTTGTGTTACTGGGTGTCAGTGTGTGTCTTTGTTACTTGGTGTCCGTGTGCGTCTGTGTTACTGGGTGTCAGTGTATGTCTTTGTTACTGGGTGTCAGTGTATGTCTTTGTTACTTGTTGCAAGTGTGTGTCTGTGTTACTGGGTGTCAGAGTGTGTCTTTGTTACTTGGTGTAAGTGTGTGTCTGTGTTACTGGTTATCAGTGTATGTCTTTGTTACTGGGTATCAGAGTATGTCTTTGTGACTTGGTGTCAGTGTATGTCTTTGTGACTGGGTGTCAGTGTGTGTCTTTGTGACTTGGTGTCAGTGTATGTCTTTGTTACTTGGTGTAAATGTTTGTCTGTGTTACTGGTTATCAGTGTATGTCTTTGTTACTTGGTGTCAGCGTATGTCTTTGTTACTGGGTGTCAGTGTGTGTCTTTGTGACTTGGTGTAGGTGTATGTCTTTGTTACTTGGTGTAATTGTCTGTCTTTGTTACCTGGTGTCAGTGTATGTCTGTGTTACTTGGTGTAAGTGTGTGTCTTTGTTACTTGTTGTCAGTGTATGTCTTTATTACTTGGTGCAAGTGTGTGTCTTTGTTCCTTGGTGTAAGTGTGTGTCTTTGTTACTGGGTGTCAGTGTATGACTTTGTTACTTGGTGCAAGTGTATGTCAAAATACTTCGTGTCAGTGAATGTCTGTGTTAATTGGTGAAAGTGTGCGTCTGTGTTACTGGGTATCAGTGTATGTCTTTGTTACTGGGTATCAGTGTATGTCTTTGATACTTGGTGTCAGTGCATGTCTTTGTTACTGGGTATCAGTGTATGTCTTTGTTACTTGGTGTCAGTGTATGTCAAAATACTTGGTGTAAGTGTATGTCTTTGTTACTTGGTGTAATTGTCTGTCTTTGTTACTTGGTGTAAGTGTGTGTCTGTGTTACTGGGTATCAGTGTATGTCTTTGTTACTTGGTGTCAGTGTATGTCTTTATTACTTGGTGTAAGTGTGCGTCTGTGTTTCTGGGTTTCAGTGTGTTTGTTTGTGTTACTGGGTGTCCGTGTGTGTCTGCGTTACTTGGTGTAAGTGCGTGTCTTTGTTACTTGGTGTCCGTGTGTGTCTGTGTTACTGGGTGTCAGTGTATTTCTTTGTTACTGGGTGTCAGTGTATGTCTTTGTTACTTGTTGCAAGTGTGTGTCTGTGTTACTGGGTATCAGTGTGTGTCTTTGTTCCTTGGTGTAAGTGCGTGTCTGTGTTACTGGGTATCAGTGCATGTCTTTGTTACTGGGTATCAGTGTATGTCTTTGTGACTTGGTGTCAGTGTATGTCTTTGTTACTGGGTGTCAGTGTGTGTCTTTGTGACTTGGTGTCAGTGTATGTCTTTGTTACTTGGTTTTAATGTTTGTCTGTGTTACTGGTTATCAGTGTATTTCTTTGTTACTTGGTGTCAGCGTATGTCTTTGTTACTGGGTGTCAGTGTGTGTCTTTGTGACTTGGTGTCAGTGTATGTCTTTGTTACTTGGTGTAAGTGTGTGTCTGTGTTACTGGCTATCAGTGTATGTCTTTGTTACTTTGTGTAAGTGTATGTCAAAATACTTGGTGTAGGTGTATGTCTTTGTTACTTGGTGTAATTGTCTGTCTTTGTTACTTGGTGTCAGTGTATGTCTGTGTTACTTGGTGTAAGTGTGTGTCTTTGTTACTTGGTGTCAGTGTATGTCTTTGTTACTTGGTGTAAGTGTGTGTCTGTGTTACTGGGTATCAGTGTATGTCTTTGATACTTGGTGTCAGTGCATGTCTTTGTTACTGGGTGTCAGTGTGTGTCTTTGTGACTTGGCGCCAATGTACGTCTTTGTTACCTGGTGTAAGTGTGTGTCTGTGTTTCTGGGTATCAGTGTATGTCTTTGTTACTTGGTGTCAGTGTATGTCAAAATACTTGGTGTAAGTGTATGTCTTTGTTACTTGGAGTAATTGTCTGTCTTTGTTACTTGGTGTCAGTGTATGTCTGTGTTACTTGGTGTAAGTGTGTGTCTTTGTTATTTCTTGTCAGTGTGTGTCTGTGTTCCTGGGTGTCAGTGTATGTCTTTGTTACTTGGTGTAAGTGTTTGTCTTTGTTACTTGGTGTCAGTGTATGTGTTTGTGACTTGTTGTCAGTGGATTTCTTTGTTACTGGGTGTCAGTGTATGTCTTTGTTACTTGGTGTAAGTGTATGTCAAAATACTTGGTGTAAGTGTATGTCTGCGTTACTTGGTGTAAGTGGATGTCTTTGTTACTTGGTGTCAGTGAGCGTCTGTGTTACTGGGTATCGGTGTATGTCTTTGTTACTTGGTGTCAGTGTATGTCTTTGTTCCTTGGTGTAAGTGTGCGTCTGTGTTACTGGGTATCAGAGTCTGTCTTTGTTACTTGGTGTCAGTGTATGTCTTTGTTACTTGGTGTAAGTGTATGTCTTTGTTACTTGGTGTCAGTGTGTGTCTGTGTTCCTGGGTGTCAGCGTTTGTCTTTGTTACTTGGTGTCAGTGTATGTGTTTGTGACTTGTTGTCAGTGGATTTCTTTGTTACTGGGTGTCAGTGCATGTCTTTGTTACTTGGTGTAAGTGTATGTCAAAATACTTGGTGTAAGTGTATGTCTGCGTTACTTGGTGTAAGTGGATGTCTTTGTTACTTGGTGTCAGTGTGCGTCTGTGTTACTGGGTATCGGTGTATGTCTTTGTTACTTGGTGTCAGTGTATGTCTTTGTTCCTTGGTGTAAGTGTGTGTCTGTGTTACTGGGTATCAGTGTATGTCTTTGTTACTGGGTATCAGTGTATGTCTTTGTGACTTGGTGTCAGTGTATGTCTTTGTTACTGGGTGTCAGTGTCTGTCTTTGTGAATTGGTGTCAGTGTATGTCTTTGTTACTTGGTGTAAGTGTGTGTCTGTGTTAATTGGTATCTGTGTATGTCTTTGTTACTTGGTGTCAGTGTATGTCTTTGTTACTGGGTGTCAGTGTGTGTCTTTGTGACTTGGTGTCAGTGTATGTCTTTGTTACTTGCCGTAAGTGTGCGTCTGTGTTACTGGGTATCAGTCTATGTCTTTGATACTTGGTGTAAGTGTATGTCAAAATTCTTGGTGTAAGTGTATGTCTTTGTTACTTGGTGTAATTGTCTGTCTCTGTTTTTTGGTGTAAGTGTATGTCTTTGTTACTGGATGTCAGTGTGTGTCTGTGTTACTCGATATCAGTGTATGTCTTTGTGACTTGGCATCAGTGTATGTCTTTGTTACTGGGTGTCAGTGTATGTCTGTGTTCCTGGGTATCAGTGTATGTCTTTGTGACTTGGTGTCATTGTATGTCTTTGTTACTTGGTGTAAGTGTGCGTCTGAGTTACTGGGTATCAGTGTATGTCTCTGTTACTCCGTGTCAGTGCATGTCTTTGTTACTTGGTGTAAGTGTGTGTCTGTGCTACTGGGGGTCAAAATGTGTCTGTGTTACTGGGGGTCATTGTGTGTTTCTAACTGGGTGTCAGTGTGTGTCTTTGTTACTGGGTATCAATGCATGTCTTTGTTACTTGGTGTAAGTGTATGTCTTTGTTACTTGGTGTCAGTGTATGTGTTTGTGACTTGGTGTCATTGTATGTCTTAGTTACTGGGTGTCAGTGTATGTCTTTGTTACTTGGTGCAAGTGTATGTCAAAATACTTGGTGTAAGTGTATGTCTTTGTTACTTGGTGTAATTGTGTGTCTTTGTTACATGGTGTAAGTGTATGTCTTTGTTAGTTGGTGTCACTGTATGTCTGTGTTACTTGGTTTAAGTATGTGTCTTTGTTACTTGGTGCAAGTGTATGTCTGTGTTACTGGGTATCAGTGTATGTCTTTGTTACTGGGTGTCAGTGTGTGTCTTTGTGACTTGGTGTCAGTGTGTGTCTTTGTTACCTGGTGTAAGTGTGTGTCTGTGTTACTGTGTATCAGTGTATGTCTTTGTTACTTGGTGGCAGTGTATGTCAAAATACTTGGTGTAAGTGTATGTCTTTGTTACTTGGTGTCCGTATGTGTCTGTGTTACTGGGTGTCAGTGTATGTCTTTGTTACTGGGTGTCAGTGTGCGTCTGTGTTACTTGGTGTAAGTGTATGTCTTTGTTACTTGGTGTAAGTGTGCGTCTGTGTTACTGGTTATCATTGTATGCCTTTGTTACTGGGTATCAGTGTATGTCTTTGTGACTTGGTGTCAGTGTATGTCTTTGTTACTAGGTGTCAGTGTGTGTCTTTGTGACTTGGAGTCAGTGTATGTCTTTGTTACTTTGTGTAAGTGTGTGTCTTTGTTACTTGGTGTCCGTGTGTGTCTGTGTGACTGGGTGTCAGTGTGTGTCTTTGTTAATGGGTGTCAGTGTGTGTCTTTGTTACTTGGTGTAAGTGTGTGTCTGTGTTACTGGTTATCAGTGTGTGTCTTTGTTACTTGGTGTAAGTGTGTGTCTGTGTTACTGGGTGTCAGTGTATGTCTTTGCTACTTGGTGTAAGTGTATGTCAAAATACTTGGTGTAAGTGGATGTCTGTGTTACTTGGTGTAAGTGTATGTCTTTGTTACTTGGTGTAAGTGTGTGTCTGTGTTACTGGGTGTCCGTGTGTGTCTGCGTTACTTGGTGTAAGTGCGTGTCTTTGTTACTTGGTGTCCGTGTGTGTCTGTGTTACTGGGTGTCAGTGTATGTCTTTGTTACTGGGTGTCAGTGTATGTCTTTGTTACTTGTTGCAAGTGTGTGTCTGTGTTACTGGGTATCAATGTGTGTCTTTGTTACTTGGTGTAAGTGCATGTCTGTGTTACTGGGTATCAGTGCATGTCTTTGTTACTGGGTATCAGTGTATGTCTTTGTGACTTGGTGTCAGTGTATGTCTTTGTTACTGGGTGTCAGTGTGTGTCTTTGTGACTTGGTGTCAGTGTATGTCTTTGTTACTGGTTTTAATCTTTGTCTGTGTTACTGGTTATCAGTGTATTTCTTTGTTACTTGGTGTCAGCGTATGTCTTTGTTACTGGGTGTCAGTGTGTGTCTTTGTGACTTGGTGTCAGTGTATGTCTTTGTTACTTGGTGTAAGTGTGTGTCTGTGTTACTGGGTATCAGTGTATGTCTTTGTTACTTGGTGTAAGTGTATGTCAAAATACTTGGTGTAGGTGTATGTCTTTGTTACTTGGTGTAATTGTCTGTCTTTGTTACTTGGTGTCAGTGTATGTCTGTGTTACTTGGTGTAAGTGTGTGTCTTTGTTACTTGTTGTCAGTGTATGTCTTTGTTACTTGGTGTAAGTGCGTGTCTTTGTTACTTGGTGTATGTGTATGTCTTTGTTACTTGGTGTCATCGTATGTGTTTGTGACTTGTTGTCAGTGAATGTCTTTGTTACTGGGTGTCAGTGTATGTCTTTGTTACTTGGTGTAAGTGTATGTCAAAATACTTGTGTAAGTGTATGTCTGTGTTAATTGGTGTAAGTGTATGTCTTTGTTACTTGGTGTAAGTGTGCGTCTGTGTTACTGGGTATCTGTGTATGTCTTTGTTACTGGGTATCAGTGTATGTCTTTGTGACTTGGTGTCAGTGTATGTCTTTGTTACTGGGTGTCAGTGTGTGTTTTTGTGACTTGGTGTCAGTGTATGTCTTTGTTACTTGGTGTAAGTGTGTGTCTGTGTTACTGGGTATCAGTGTATGTCTTTGATACTTGGTGTCAGTGCATGTCTTTGTTACTGGGTGTCAGTGTATGTCTTTGCTACTTGGTGTAAGTGTATGTCAAAATACTTGGTGTAAGTGGATGTCTGTGTTACTTGGTGTAAGTGTATGTCTTTGTTACTTGGTGTAAGTGTGCGTCTGTGTTACTGGGTATCAGTGTATGTCTTTGTTACTTGGTGTCAGTGTATGTCTTTATTACTTGGTGTAAGTGTGCGTCTGTGTTTCTGGGTTTCAGTGTGTTTGTTTGTGTTACTGGGTGTCCGTGTGTGTCTGCGTTACTTGGTGTAAGTGCGTGTCTTCGTTACTTGGTGTCCGTGTGTGTCTGTGTTACTGGGTGTCAGTGTATGTCTTTGTTACTGGGTGTCAGTGTATGTCTTTGTTACTTGTTGCAAGTGTGTGTCTGTGTTACTGGGTATCAATGTGTGTCTTTGTTACTTGGTGTAAGTGCATGTCTGTGTTACTGGGTATCAGTGCATGTCTTTGTTACTGGGTATCAGTGTATGTCTTTGTGACTTGGTGTCAGTGTATGTCTTTGTTACTGGGTGTCAGTGTGTGTCTTTGTGACTTGGTGTCAGTGTATGTCTTTGTTACTTGGTTTTAATCTTTGTCTGTGTTACTGGTTATCAGTGTATTTCTTTGTTACTTGGTGTCAGCGTATGTCTTTGTTACTGGGTGTCAGTGTGTGTCTTTGTGACTTGGTGTCAGTGTATGTCTTTATTACTTGGTGTAAGTGTGCGTCTGTGTTTCTGGGTTTCAGTGTGTTTGTTTGTGTTACTGGGTGTCCGTGTGTGTCTGCGTTACTTGGTGTAAGTGCGTGTCTTTGTTACTTGGTGTCCGTGTGTGTCTGTGTTACTGGGTGTCAGTGTATGTCTTTGTTACTGGGTGTCAGTGTATGTCTTTGTTACTTGTTGCAAGTGTGTGTCTGTGTTACTGGGTATCAATGTGTGTCTTTGTTACTTGGTGTAAGTGCATGTCTGTGTTACTGGGTATCAGTGCATGTCTTTGTTACTGGGTATCAGTGTATGTCTTTGTGACTTGGTGTCAGTGTATGTCTTTGTTACTGGGTGTCAGTGTGTGTCTTTGTGACTTGGTGTCAGTGTATGTCTTTGTTACTGGTTTTAATCTTTGTCTGTGTTACTGGTTATCAGTGTATTTCTTTGTTACTTGGTGTCAGCGTATGTCTTTGTTACTGGGTGTCAGTGTGTGTCTTTGTGACTTGGTGTCAGTGTATGTCTTTGTTACTTGGTGTAAGTGTGTGTCTGTGTTACTGGGTATCAGTGTATGTCTTTGTTACTTGGTGTAAGTGTATGTCAAAATACTTGGTGTAGGTGTATGTCTTTGTTACTTGGTGTAATTGTCTGTCTTTGTTACTTGGTGTCAGTGTATGTCTGTGTTACTTGGTGTAAGTGTGTGTCTTTGTTACTTGTTGTCAGTGTATGTCTTTGTTACTTGGTGTAAGTGCGTGTCTTTGTTACTTGGTGTATGTGTATGTCAAAATACTTGTGTAAGTGTATGTCTGTGTTAATTGGTGTAAGTGTATGTCTTTGTTACTTGGTGTCATCGTATGTGTTTGTGACTTGTTGTCAGTGAATGTCTTTGTTACTGGGTGTCAGTGTATGTCTTTGTTACTTGGTGTAAGTGCGTGTCTTTGTTACTTGGTGTATGTGTATGTCAAAATACTTGTGTAAGTGTATGTCTGTGTTAATTGGTGTCAGTGTATGTCTTTGTTACTTGGTGTCATCGTATGTGTTTGTGACTTGTTGTCAGTGAATGTCTTTGTTACTGGGTGTCAGTGTATGTCTTTGTTACTTGGTGTAAGTGTATGTCAAAATACTTGTGTAAGTGTATGTCTGTGTTAATTGGTGTAAGTGTATGTCTTTGTTACTTGGTGTAAGTGTGCGTCTGTGTTACTGGGTATCTGTGTATGTCTTTGTTACTGGGTATCAGTGTATGTCTTTGTGACTTGGTGTCAGTGTATGTCTTTGTTACTGGGTGTCAGTGTGTGTTTTTGTGACTTGGTGTCAGTGTATGTCTTTGTTACTTGGTGTAAGTGTGTGTCTGTGTTACTGGGTATCAGTGTATGTCTTTGATACTTGGTGTCAGTGCATGTCTTTGTTACTGGGTGTCAGTGTATGTCTTTGCTACTTGGTGTAAGTGTATGTCAAAATACTTGGTGTAAGTGGATGTCTGTGTTACTTGGTGTAAGTGTATGTCTTTGTTACTTGGTGTAAGTGTGCGTCTGTGTTACTGGGTATCAGTGTATGTCTTTGTTACTTGGTGTCAGTGTATGTCTTTATTACTTGGTGTAAGTGTGCGTCTGTGTTTCTGGGTTTCAGTGTGTTTGTTTGTGTTACTGGGTGTCCGTGTGTGTCTGCGTTACTTGGTGTAAGTGCGTGTCTTCGTTACTTGGTGTCCGTGTGTGTCTGTGTTACTGGGTGTCAGTGTATGTCTTTGTTACTGGGTGTCAGTGTATGTCTTTGTTACTTGTTGCAAGTGTGTGTCTGTGTTACTGGGTATCAATGTGTGTCTTTGTTACTTGGTGTAAGTGCATGTCTGTGTTACTGGGTATCAGTGCATGTCTTTGTTACTGGGTATCAGTGTATGTCTTTGTGACTTGGTGTCAGTGTATGTCTTTGTTACTGGGTGTCAGTGTGTGTCTTTGTGACTTGGTGTCAGTGTATGTCTTTGTTACTTGGTTTTAATCTTTGTCTGTGTTACTGGTTATCAGTGTATTTCTTTGTTACTTGGTGTCAGCGTATGTCTTTGTTACTGGGTGTCAGTGTGTGTCTTTGTGACTTGGTGTCAGTGTATGTCTTTGTTACTTGGTGTAAGTGTGTGTCTGTGTTACTGGGTATCAGTGTATGTCTTTGTTACTTGGTGTAAGTGTATGTCAAAATACTTGGTGTAGGTGTATGTCTTTGTTACTTGGTGTAATTGTCTGTCTTTGTTACTTGGTGTCAGTGTATGTCTGTGTTACTTGGTGTAAGTGTGTGTCTTTGTTACTTGTTGTCAGTGTATGTCTTTGTTACTTGGTGTAAGTGCGTGTCTTTGTTACTTGGTGTATGTGTATGTCTTTGTTACTTGGTGTCATCGTATGTGTTTGTGACTTGTTGTCAGTGAATGTCTTTGTTACTGGGTGTCAGTGTATGTCTTTGTTACTTGGTGTAAGTGTATGTCAAAATACTTGTGTAAGTGTATGTCTGTGTTAATTGGTGTAAGTGTATGTCTTTGTTACTTGGTGTAAGTGTGCGTCTGTGTTACTGGGTATCTGTGTATGTCTTTGTTACTGGGTATCAGTGTATGTCTTTGTGACTTGGTGTCAGTGTATGTCTTTGTTACTGGGTGTCAGTGTGTGTTTTTGTGACTTGGTGTCAGTGTATGTCTTTGTTACTTGGTGTAAGTGTGTGTCTGTGTTACTGGGTATCAGTGTATGTCTTTGATACTTGGTGTCAGTGCATGTCTTTGTTACTGGGTGTCAGTGTGTGTCTTTGTGACTTGGCGCCAATGTACGTCTTTGTTACCTGGTGTAAGTGTGTGTCTGTGTTTCTGGGTATCAGTGTATGGCTTTGTTACTTGGTGTCAGTGTATGTCAAAGTACTTGGTTTAAGTGTATGTCTTTGTTACTTGGAGTAATTGTCTGTCTTTGTTACTTGTTGTCAGTGTATGTCTGTGTTACTTGGTGTAAGTGTGTGTCTTTGTTATTTCTTGTCAGTGTGTGTCAGTGTTCCTGGGTGTCAGTGTATGTCTTTGTTACTTGGTGTAAGTGTTTGTCTTTGTTACTTGGTGTCAGTGTATGTCTTTGTTACTTGGTGTAAGTGTGTGTCTTTGTTACTTGTTGTCAGTGTGTGTCTTTGTTACTTTGTGTATGTGTATGTCTTTGTTACTTGGTGTCAGTGTATGTCTTTGTGACTTGTTGTCAGTGGATTTCTTTGTTACTGGGTGTCAGTGTATGTCTTTGTTACTTGGTGTAAGTGTATGTCAAAATACTTGGTGTAAGTGTATGTCTGCGTTACTTGGTGTAAGTGGATGTCTTTGTTACTTGGTGTCAGTGTGCGTCTGTGTTACTGGGTATCGGTGTATGTCTTTGTTACTTGGTGTCAGGGTATGTCTTTGTTCCTTGGTGTAAGTGTGCGTCTGTGTTACTGGGTATCAGAGTCTGTCTTTGTTACTTGGTGTAAATGTTTGTCTGTGTTACTGGTTATCAGTGTATGTCTTTGTTACTTGGTGTCAGCGTATGTCTTTGTTACTGGGTGTCAGTGTGTGTCTTTGTGACTTGGTGTAGGTGTATGTCTTTGTTACCTGGTGTCAGTGTATGTCTGTGTTACTTGGTGTAAGTGTGTGTCTTTGTTACTTGTTGTCAGTGTATGTCTTTATTACTTGGTGCAAGTGTGTGTCTTTGTTCCTTGGTGTAAGTGTGTGTCTTTGTTACTGGGTGTCAGTGTATGACTTTGTTACTTGGTGCAAGTGTATGTCAAAATACTTCGTGTCAGTGAATGTCTGTGTTAATTGGTGAAAGTGTGCGTCTGTGTTACTGGGTATCAGTGTATGTCTTTGTTACTGGGTATCAGTGTATGTCTTTGATACTTGGTGTCAGTGCATGTCTTTGTTACTGGGTATCAGTGTATGTCTTTGTTACTTGGTGTCAGTGTATGTCAAAATACTTGGTGTAAGTGTATGTCTTTGTTACTTGGTGTAATTGTCTGTCTTTGTTACTTGGTGTAAGTGTGTGTCTGTGTTACTGGGTATCAGTGTATGTCTTTGTTACTTGGTGTCAGTGTATGTCTTTATTACTTGGTGTAAGTGTGCGTCTGTGTTTCTGGGTTTCAGTGTGTTTGTTTGTGTTACTGGGTGTCCGTGTGTGTCTGCGTTACTTGGTGTAAGTGCGTGTCTTTGTTACTTGGTGTCCGTGTGTGTCTGTGTTACTGGGTGTCAGTGTATTTCTTTGTTACTGGGTGTCAGTGTATGTCTTTGTTACTTGTTGCAAGTGTGTGTCTGTGTTACTGGGTATCAGTGTGTGTCTTTGTTCCTTGGTGTAAGTGCGTGTCTGTGTTACTGGGTATCAGTGCATGTCTTTGTTACTGGGTATCAGTGTATGTCTTTGTGACTTGGTGTCAGTGTATGTCTTTGTTACTGGGTGTCAGTGTGTGTCTTTGTGACTTGGTGTCAGTGTATGTCTGTGTTACTTGGTGTAAGTGTGTGTCTTTGTTACTTGGTGTCAGTGTATGTCTTTGTTACTTGGTGTAAGTGTGTGTCTGTGTTACTGGGTATCAGTGTATGTCTTTGATACTTGGTGTCAGTGCATGTCTTTGTTACTGGGTGTCAGTGTGTGTCTTTGTGACTTGGCGCCAATGTACGTCTTTGTTACCTGGTGTAAGTGTGTGTCTGTGTTTCTGGGTATCAGTGTATGTCTTTGTTACTTGGTGTCAGTGTATGTCAAAATACTTGGTGTAAGTGTATGTCTTTGTTACTTGGAGTAATTGTCTGTCTTTGTTACTTGGTGTCAGTGTATGTCTGTGTTACTTGGTGTAAGTGTGTGTCTTTGTTATTTCTTGTCAGTGTGTGTCTGTGTTCCTGGGTGTCAGTGTATGTCTTTGTTACTTGGTGTAAGTGTTTGTCTTTGTTACTTGGTGTCAGTGTATGTGTTTGTGACTTGTTGTCAGTGGATTTCTTTGTTACTGGGTGTCAGTGTATGTCTTTGTTACTTGGTGTAAGTGTATGTCAAAATACTTGGTGTAAGTGTATGTCTGCGTTACTTGGTGTAAGTGGATGTCTTTGTTACTTGGTGTCAGTGAGCGTCTGTGTTACTGGGTATCGGTGTATGTCTTTGTTACTTGGTGTCAGTGTATGTCTTTGTTCCTTGGTGTAAGTGTGCGTCTGTGTTACTGGGTATCAGAGTCTGTCTTTGTTACTTGGTGTCAGTGTATGTCTTTGTTACTTGGTGTAAGTGTATGTCTTTGTTACTTGGTGTCAGTGTGTGTCTGTGTTCCTGGGTGTCAGTGTATGTCTTTGTTACTTGGTGTAAGTGTTTGTCTTTGTTACTTGGTGTCAGTGTATGTGTTTGTGACTTGTTGTCAGTGGATTTCTTTGTTACTGGGTGTCAGTGCATGTCTTTGTTACTTGGTGTAAGTGTATGTCAAAATACTTGGTGTAAGTGTATGTCTGCGTTACTTGGTGTAAGTGGATGTCTTTGTTACTTGGTGTCAGTGTGCGTCTGTGTTACTGGGTATCGGTGTATGTCTTTGTTACTTGGTGTCAGTGTATGTCTTTGTTCCTTGGTGTAAGTGTGTGTCTGTGTTACTGGGTATCAGTGTATGTCTTTGTTACTGGGTATCAGTGTATGTCTTTGTGACTTGGTGTCAGTGTATGTCTTTGTTACTGGGTGTCAGTGTCTGTTTTTGTGAATTGGTGTCAGTGTATGTCTTTGTTACTTGGTGTAAGTGTGTGTCTGTGTTAATTGGTATCTGTGTATGTCTTTGTTACTTGGTGTCAGTGTATGTCTTTGTTACTGGGTGTCAGTGTGTGTCTTTGTGACTTGGTGTCAGTGTATGTCTTTGTTACTTGCCGTAAGTGTGCGTCTGTGTTACTGGGTATCAGTCTATGTCTTTGATACTTGGTGTAAGTGTATGTCAAAATTCTTGGTGTAAGTGTATGTCTTTGTTACTTGGTGTAATTGTCTGTCTCTGTTTTTTGGTGTAAGTGTATGTCTTTGTTACTGGATGTCAGTGTGTGTCTGTGTTACTCGATATCAGTGTATGTCTTTGTGACTTGGCATCAGTGTATGTCTTTGTTACTGGGTGTCAGTGTGTGTCTGTGTTCCTGGGTATCAGTGTATGTCTTTGTGACTTGGTGTCATTGTATGTCTTTGTTACTTGATGTAAGTGTGCGTCTGAGTTACTGGGTATCAGTGTATGTCTCTGTTACTCCGTGTCAGTGCATGTCTTTGTTACTTGGTGTAAGTGTGTGTCTGTGCTACTGGGGGTCAAAATGTGTCTGTGTTACTGGGGGTCATTGTGTGTTTCTAACTGGGTGTCAGTGTGTGTCTTTGTTACTGGGTATCAATGCATGTCTTTGTTACTTGGTGTAAGTGTATGTCTTTGTTACTTGGTGTCAGTGTATGTGTTTGTGACTTGGTGTCATTGTATGTCTTAGTTACTGGGTGTCAGTGTATGTCTTTGTTACTTGGTGCAAGTGTATGTCAAAATACTTGGTGTAAGTGTATGTCTTTATTACTTGGTGTAAGTGTGCGTCTGTGTTTCTGGGTTTCAGTGTGTTTGTTTGTGTTACTGGGTGTCCGTGTGTGTCTGCGTTACTTGGTGTAAGTGCGTGTCTTTGTTACTTGGTGTCCGTGTGTGTCTGTGTTACTGGGTGTCAGTGTATGTCTTTGTTACTGGGTGTCAGTGTATGTCTTTGTTACTTGTTGCAAGTGTGTGTCTGTGTTACTGGGTATCAATGTGTGTCTTTGTTACTTGGTGTAAGTGCATGTCTGTGTTACTGGGTATCAGTGCATGTCTTTGTTACTGGGTATCAGTGTATGTCTTTGTGACTTGGTGTCAGTGTATGTCTTTGTTACTGGGTGTCAGTGTGTGTCTTTGTGACTTGGTGTCAGTGTATGTCTTTGTTACTGGTTTTAATCTTTGTCTGTGTTACTGGTTATCAGTGTATTTCTTTGTTACTTGGTGTCAGCGTATGTCTTTGTTACTGGGTGTCAGTGTGTGTCTTTGTGACTTGGTGTCAGTGTATGTCTTTGTTACTTGGTGTAAGTGTGTGTCTGTGTTACTGGGTATCAGTGTATGTCTTTGTTACTTGGTGTAAGTGTATGTCAAAATACTTGGTGTAGGTGTATGTCTTTGTTACTTGGTGTAATTGTCTGTCTTTGTTACTTGGTGTCAGTGTATGTCTGTGTTACTTGGTGTAAGTGTGTGTCTTTGTTACTTGTTGTCAGTGTATGTCTTTGTTACTTGGTGTAAGTGCGTGTCTTTGTTACTTGGTGTATGTGTATGTCTTTGTTACTTGGTGTCATCGTATGTGTTTGTGACTTGTTGTCAGTGAATGTCTTTGTTACTGGGTGTCAGTGTATGTCTTTGTTACTTGGTGTAAGTGTATGTCAAAATACTTGTGTAAGTGTATGTCTGTGTTAATTGGTGTAAGTGTATGTCTTTGTTACTTGGTGTAAGTGTGCGTCTGTGTTACTGGGTATCTGTGTATGTCTTTGTTACTGGGTATCAGTGTGTGTTTTTGTGACTTGGTGTCAGTGTATGTCTTTGTTACTTGGTGTAAGTGTGTGTCTGTGTTACTGGGTATCAGTGTATGTCTTTGATACTTGGTGTCAGTGCATGTCTTTGTTACTGGGTGTCAGTGTGTGTCTTTGTGACTTGGCGCCAATGTACGTCTTTGTTACCTGGTGTAAGTGTGTGTCTGTGTTTCTGGGTATCAGTGTATGGCTTTGTTACTTGGTGTCAGTGTATGTCAAAGTACTTGGTGTAAGTGTATGTCTTTGTTACTTGGAGTAATTGTCTGTCTTTGTTACTTGTTGTCAGTGTATGTCTGTGTTACCTGGTGTAAGTGTGTGTCTTTGTTATTTCTTGTCAGTGTGTGTCAGTGTTCCTGGGTGTCAGTGTATGTCTTTGTTACTTGGTGTAAGTGTTTGTCTTTGTTACTTGGTGTCAGTGTATGTCTTTGTTACTTGGTGTAAGTGTGTGTCTTTGTTACTTGTTGTCAGTGTGTGTCTTTGTTACTTTGTGTATGTGTATGTCTTTGTTACTTGGTGTCAGTGTATGTCTTTGTGACTTGTTGTCAGTGGATTTCTTTGTTACTGGGTGTCAGTGTATGTCTTTGTTACTTGGTGTAAGTGTATGCAAAATACTTGGTGTAAGTGTATGTCTGCGTTACTTGGTGTAAGTGGATGTCTTTGTTACTTGGTGTCAGTGTGCGTCTGTGTTACTGGGTATCGGTGTATGTCTTTGTTACTTGGTGTCAGGGTATGTCTTTGTTCCTTGGTGTAAGTGTGCGTCTGTGTTACTGGGTATCAGAGTCTGTCTTTGTTACTTGGTGTCAGTGCATGTCTTTGTTACTTGGTGTAAGTGTATGTCTTTGTTACTTGGTGTCAGTGTGTGTCTGTGTTCCTGGGTGTCAGTGTATGTCTTTGTTACTTGGTGTAAGTGTTTGTCTTTGTTACTTGGTGTCAGTGTATGTGTTTGTGACTTGTTGTCAGTGGATTTCTTTGTTACTGGGTGTCAGTGTATGTCTTTGTTACTTGGTGTAAGTGTATGTCAAAATACTTGGTGTAAGTGTATGTCTGCGTTACTTGGTGTAAGTGGATGTCTTTGTTACTTGGTGTCAGTGTGCGTCTGTGTTACTGGGTATCGGTGTATGTCTTTGTTACTTGGTGTCAGTGTATGTCTTTGTTCCTTGGAGTAAGTGTGCGTCTGTGTTACTGGGTATCAGAGTATGTCTTTGTTACTTGGTGTCAGTGTATGTCTTTGTTACTTGGTGTAAGTGTGTGTCTGTGTTACTGGGGTTAAGTGTGTGTCTGTGTTACTGGGGGTCATTGTGTGTTTCTAACTGGGTGTCAGTGTTTGTTTGATTTACTGGCTATCAATGTATGTCTTTGTTACTGGGAGTAAGTGTATGTCTTTGTTACTTGTTGTCAGTGTATGTGTTTGTGACTTGGTATCATTGTATGTCTTAGTTACTGGTTGTCAGTGTATGTTTTTGTTACTTGGTGCAAGTGTATGTCAAAATACTTGGTGTAAGTGTATGTCTTTGTTACTTGGTGTAATTGACTGTCTTTGTTACTTGGTGTAAGTGGATGTCTTTGTTACTTGGTGTCTGTGTATGTCTGTGTTACTTGGTGTAAGTATGTGTCTTTGTTACTTGGTGTAAGTGTGCGTCTGTGTTACTGGGTATCAGTGTATGTTTTTGTTACTGGGTGTCAGTGTGTGTCTTTGTGACTTGGTGTCAGTGTATGTCTTTGTTACTTGGTGTAAGTGTGTGTCTGTGTTACTGGGTATCAGTGTATGTCTTTGTTACTTGGTGTCAGTGTATGTCTTTGTTACTGGGTGTCAGTGTGTGTCTTTGTGACTTGGTGTAAGTGTGTGTCTTTATTACTTGGTGTCAGTGTTTGTCCGTGTTCCTGGGTGTCAGTGTATGTCTTTGTTAATTGGTGTCAGTGGATTTCTATATTACTGGGTGTCAGTGTATGTCTTTGTTACTTGGTGTATGTGTATGCCAAAATACTTGGTGTAAGTGTATGTCTGTGTTACTTAGTGTAAGTGTATGTCTTTGTTACTAGGTGTAAGTGTGCGTCTGTGTTACTGGGTATCAGTGTATGTCTTTGTGACTTGGTGTCATTGTATGTCTTTGTTACTTGGTTTAAGTGTGCGTCTGAGTTACTGGGTATCAGTGTATGTCTCTGTTACTTCGTGTCAGTGTCTGTCTTTGTTACTTGGTGTAAGTGTGTGTCTGTGTTACTGGGGGTCAGTGTGTGTCTGTGTTACTGGGGGTGATTGTGTGTTTCTAACTGGGTGTCAGTGTGTGTCTTTGTTAATGGGTATCAATGCATGTCTTTGTTACTTGGTGCAAGTGTATGTCTTTGTTACTTGGTGTCAGTGTATGTGTTTGTGACTTGGTGTCATTGTATGTCTTAGTTACTGGGTGTCAGTGTATGTCTTTGTTACTTGGTGCAAGTGTATGTCAAAATACTTGGTGTAAGTGTATGTCTTTGTTACTTGGTGTAATTGTGTGTCTTTGTTACACGGTGTAAGTGTATGTCTTTGTTAGTTGGTGTCAGTGTATGTCTGTGTTTCTTGGTGTAGGTATGTGTCTTTGTTACTTGGTGTAAGTGTATGTCTGTGTTACTGGGTATCAGTGTATGTCTTTGTTACTGGGTGTCAGTGTGAGTCTTTGTGACTTTGTGTCAGCGTATGTCTTTGTTACTTGGTGGCATTGTATGTCAAAATACTTGGTGTAAGTGTATGTCTTTGTTACTTGGTGTCCGTGTGAGTCTGTATTACTGGGTGTCAGTGTATGTCTTTGTTACTCGGTGTCAGTGTGCGTCTGTGTTACTTGGTGTAAGTGTGCGTCTGTGTTACTGGGTATCAGTGTATGCCTTTGTTACTGGGTATCAGTGTATGTCTTTGTGACTTGGTGTCAGTGTATGTCTTTGTTACTGGGTGTCAGTGTGTGTCTTTGTGACTTGGTGTCAGTGTATGTCTTTGTGACTTGGTGTAAGTGTGTGTCTTTGTTACTTGGTGTCCATGTGTGTCTGTGTTACTGGGTGTCAGTGTATGTCTTTGTTACTGGGTGTCAGTGTATGTCTTTGATACTTGGTGTAAGTGTGTGTCTGTGTTACTGGGTATCAGTGTGTGTCTTTGTTACTTGATGTAAGTGTGTGTCTGTGTTACTGGGTGTCATTGTATGTCTTTGCTACTTGGTGTAAGTGTATGTCAAAATACTTGGTGTAAGTGTATGTCTGTGTTACTTGGTGTATGTGGATGTCTTTGTTACTTGGTGTAAGTGTGCGTCTGTGTTACTGGGTATCAGTGTATGTCTTTGTTACTTGGTGTCAGTGTATGTCTTTATTACTTGGTGTAAGTGTGCGTCTGTGTTACTGGGTATCAGTGTATGTCTTTGTTACCTGGTGTCAGTGTGTGTCTGTGTTTCTGGGTGTCAGTGTGTTTGTTTGTGTTACTGGGTGTCAGTGTGTGTCTTTGTTACTTGGTGTCCGTGTGTGTCTGTGTTACTGGGTGTCAGTGTATGTCTTTGTTACTGGGTGTCAGTGTATGTCTTTGTTACTTGTTGCAAGTGTGTGTCTGTGTTACTGGGTGTCAGAGTGTGTCTTTGTTACTTGGTGTAAGTGTGTGTCTTTGTTACTGGGTATCAGTGTATGTCTTTGTTACTGGGTGTCAGTGTATGTCTTTGTTACTTGGTGTAAGTGTATGTCTTTGTTACTTGGTGTAAGTGTGCGTCTGTGTTACTGGGTATCAGTGTATGTCTTTGTTACTTGGTGTTAGTGTATGTCTTTATTACTTGGTGCAAGTGTGCGTCTTTGTTACTGGGTATCAGTGTATGTCTTTGTTACCTGGTGTCAGTGTGTGTCTGTGTTTCTGGGAGTCAGTGTGTTTGTTTGTGTTACTGGGTGTCAGTGTGTGTCTTTGTTACTTGGTGTCCGTGTGTGTCTGTGTTACTGGGTGTCAGTGTATGTCTTTGTTACTGGGTGTCAGTGTATGTCTTTGTTACTTGGTGTAAGTGTGTGTCTTTGTTACACGGTGTAAGTGTATGTCTTTGTTAGTTGGTGTCAGTGTATGTCTGTGTTTCTTGGTGTAGGAATGTGTCTTTGTTACTTGGTGTAAGTGTATGTCTGTGTTACTGGGTATCAGTGTATGTCTTTGTTACTGGGTGTCAGTGTGTGTCTTTGTGACTTGGTGTAGGTGTATGTCTTTGTTACTTGGTGTAATTGTCTGTCTTTGTTACCTGGTGTCAGTGTATGTCTGTGTTACGTGGTGTAAGTGTGTGTCTTTGTTACTTGTTGTCAGTGTATGTCTTTATTACTTGGTGCAAGTGTGTGTCTTTGTTCCTTGGTGTAAGTGTGTGTCTTTGTTACTGGGTGTCAGTGTATGACTTTGTTACTTGGTGCAAGTGTATGTCAAAATACTTCGTGTCAGTGAATGTCTGTGTTAATTGGTGAAAGTGTGCGTCTGTGTTACTGGGTATCAGTGTATGTCTTTGTTACTGGGTATCAGTGTATGTCTTTGATACTTGGTGTCAGTGCATGTCTTTGTTACTGGGTGTCAGTGTGTGTCTTTGTGACTTGGTGCCAGTGTACGTCTTTGTTACATGGTGTAAGTGTGTGTCTGTATTTCTGGGTATCAGTGTATGTCTTTGTTACTTGGTGTCAGTGTATGTCAAAATACTTGGTGTAAGTGTATGTCTTTGTTACTTGGTGTAATTGTCTGTCTTTGTTACTTGGTGTCAGTGTATGTCTGTGTTACTTGGTGTAAGTGTGTGTCTTTGTTATTTCTTGTCAGTGTATGTCTTTGTTACTTGGTGTAAGTGTGTGTCTTTGTTACTTGGTGTCAGTGTGTGTCTGTGTTCCTGGGTGTCAGTGTATGTCTTTGTTACTTGGAGTAAGTGTTTGTCTTTGTTACTTGGTGTCAGTGTATGTGTTTGTGACTTGTTGTCAGTGGATTTCTTTGTTACTGGGTGTCAGTGTATGTCTTTGTTACTTGGTGTAAGTTTATGTCAAAATACTTGGTGTAAGTGTATGTCTGCGTTACTTGGTGTAAGTGTATGTCTTTGTTACTTGGCGTCAGTGTGCGTCTGTGTTACTGGGTATCGGTGTATGTCTTTGTTACTTGGTGTCAGTGTATGTCTTTGTTCCTTGGTGTAAGTGTGCGTCTGTGTTACTGGGTATCAGAGTATGTCTTTGTTACTTGGTGTCAGTGTATGTCTTTGTTACTTGGTGTAAGTGTGTGTCTGTGTTACTGGGGGTCAGTGTGTGTCTGTGTTACTGGGTATCAATGTATGTCTTTGTTACTTGGTGTCAGTGTATGTGTTTGTGACTTGGTGTCAGTGTATGTCTTTGTTACTGGGTGTCAGTGTGTGTTTTTGTTACTTGGTGTAAGTGTGTGTCTGTGTTACTGGGGGTCAGTGTGTGTCTGTGTTACTGGGTATCAATGTATGTCTTTGTTACTTGGTGTCAGTGTATGTGTTTGTGACTTGGTGTCAGTGTATGTCTTTGTTACTGGGTGCCAGTGTACGTCTTTGTTACCTGGTGTAAGTGTGTGTCTGTGTTACTGGGTATCAGTGTATGTCTTTGTGACTTGGTATCAGTGTATGTCTTTGTTACTGGGTGTCAGTGTGTGTCTGTGTTCCTGGGTATCAGAGTATGTCTTTGTGACTTGATGTCAGTGTATGTCTTAGTTACTGGGTGTCAGTGTATGTCGTTGTTACTTGGTGCAAGTGTATGTCAAAATACTTGGTGTAAGTGTATGTCTTTGTTACTTGGTGCAATTGTCTGTCTTTGTTACATGGTGTATGTGTATGTCTTTGTTACTTGGTGTCAGTGTATGTCTGCGTTACTTGGTGTAAGTATGTGTGTTTGTTACTTGGTGTAAGTGTATGTCTTTGTTACTGGGTATCAGTGTATGTCTTTGTGACTTGGTGTCAGTGTATGTCTTTGTTACTGGGTGTCAGTGTGTGTCTTTGTGACTTGGTGTCAGTGTATGTCTTTTTTACTTGGTTTAAGTGTGTGTCTGTGTTACTGGGTATCAATGTATGTCTTTGTTACTTGGTGTCAGTTTATGTCAAAATAATTGGTGTAAGTGTATGTCTTTGTTACTTGGTGTAATTGTCTGTCTTTGTTACTTGGTGTAAGTATATGACTTTGTTACTTGATGTTAGTGTATGTCTGTATTCCTTGGTGTTAGTGTGTGTCTGTGTATTAGTGTATGTCTTTGTGACTTGGTGTCAGTGTATGTCTTTGTTACTGGGTGTCAGTGTGTGTTTTTGTTACTTGGTGTAAGTGTGTGTCTGTGTTACTGGGTATCAGTGTATGTCTTTGATACTTGGTGTCAGTGCATGTCTTTGTTACTGGGTGTCAGTGTGTGTCTTTGTGACTTGGTGCCAGTGTACGTCTTTGTTACCTGGTGTAAGTGTGTGTCTGTGTTACTGGGTATCAGTGTATGTCTTTGTGACTTGGTATCAGTGTATGTCTTTGTTACTGGGTGTCAGTGTGTGTCTGTGTTCCTGGGAATCAGTGTATGTCTTTGTGACTTGATGTCAGTGTATGTCTTTGTTACTGGGTGTCAGTGTGTGTCTTTGTGACTTGGTGTCAGTGTATGTCTTTGTTACTTGGTGTAAGTGTGTCTCTGTGATGCTGGGTATCAGTGTATATCTTTGTTACTTGATGTCAGTGTATGTCTGTGTTACTTGGTGTAAGTGTGTGTCTGTGTATTAGTGTATGTCTTTGTGACTTGGTGTCAGTGTATGTCTTTGTTACTGGGTGTCAGTGTGTGCCTTTGTGACTTGGTGTCAGTGTATGTCTGTGTTACTGGGTGTCAGTGTGTGTCTGTGTTACTGGGTCAGTGTGTGTTTCTAACTGGGTGTCAGTGTGTGTCTGTGTTACTGGGTGTCAGTGTATGTCTTTGTTACTTGGTGTAAGTGTATGTCAAAATACTTGGTGTAAGTTTATGTCTTTGTTACTTGGTGCAAGTGTATGTCTTTGTTACTTGGTGTAAGTGTGTGTCTGTGTTACTGGGTATCAGTGTCTGTCTTTGTAACTTGGTGTAAGTGTGTGTCTGTGTTACTGGGTATCAGTGTATGTGTTTGTTACTTGGTGTCAGTGCATGTGTTTGTTATTTGATGTAATTGTCTGTCTTTGTTACTTGGTGTCAGTGTCTGTCTTTGTTCCTTGGTGTCAGTGTATGCCTTTGTTACTTGGTGTAAGTGTCTGTCTCTGTTACTTGGTGTAAGTGTGTGTCTGTGTTACTGGGTATCAGTGTATGTCTTTGTGACTTGGTATCAGTGTATGTCTTTGTCACTGGGTGTCAGTGTGTGTCTGTGTTACTGGGTATCAGTGTATGTCTTTGTGACTTGGTATAAATGTATGTCTTTGTTACTGCGTGTCAGTGTGTGTCTGTGTTCCTGGGTATCAGTGTATGCCTTTGTGACTTGATGTCAGTGTATGTCTTTGTTACTGGGTGTCAGTGTGTGTCTTTGTGACTTGGTGTCAGTGGATGTCTTTGTTACTTGGTGTAAGTGTGTCTCTGTGATACTGGGTATCAGTGTATGTCTTTGTTACTTGAAGTCAGTGTATGTCTGTGTTACTTGGTGTAAGTGTGTGTCTGTGTATTAGTGTATGTCTTTGTGACTTGGTGTCAGTGTATGTCTGTGTTACTTGGTGTAAGTGTATGTCTTTGTTACTTGGTGTAAATGTGTGTCTGTGTTACTGGGTATCAGTGTCTGTCTTTGTAACTTGGTGTAAGTGTGTGTCTGTGTTACTCGGTATCAGTGTATGTGTTTGTTACTTGGTGTCAGTGTATGTGTTTGTTACTTGATGTAATTGTCTGTCTTTGTTACTTGGTATAAGTGTCTGTCTTTGTTCCTTGGTGTCAGTGTATGCCTTTGTTACTTGGTGTAAGTGTCTGTCTCTGTTACTTGGTGTAAGTGTGTGTCTGTGTTACTGGGTATTAGTGTATGTCTGTGTTACTTGGTCTAAGTGTATGTCTTTGTGACTTGGTGTCAGTGTATGTCTTTGTTACTTGGTGTAAGTGTGTCTCTGTGATACTGGGTATCAGTGTATATCTTTGTTACTTGATGTCAGTGTATGTCTGTGTTACTTGGTGTAAGTGTGTGTCTGTGTTACTGGGTATCAGTGTATGTCTTTGTGACTTGGTATCAGTGTATGTCTTTGTCACTGGTTGTCAGTGTGTGTCTGTGTTACACGGTATCAGTGTATGTCTTTGTGACTTGGTATAAATGTATGTCTTTGTTACTGGGTGTCAGTGTGTGTCTGTGTTCCTGGGTATCAGTGTATGCCTTTGTGACTTGATGTCAGTGTATGTCTTTGTTACTGGGTGTCAGTGTGTGTCTTTGTGACTTGGTGTCAGTGTATGTCTTTGTTACTTGGTGTAAGTGTGTCTCTGTGATACTGGGTATCAGTGTATGTCTGCGTTACTTGGTGTAAGTGTATGTCTTTGTTCCTTGGTGTAAGTGTGCATCTGTGTTACTGGGTATCAGAGTATGTCTTTGTTACTTGGTGTCAGTGTATGTCTTTGTTACTTGGTGTAAGTGTGTGTCTGTGTTACTGGGGGTCAGTGTGTGTCTGTGTTACTGGGTATCTATGTATGTCTTTGTTACTTGGTGTCAGTGTATGTGTTTGTGACTTGGTGTCATTGTATGTCTTAGTTACTGGGTGTCAGTGTATGTCGTTGTTACTTGGTGCAAGTGTATGTCAAAATACTTGGTGTAAGTTTATGTCTTTGTTACTTGGTGCAATTGTCTGTCTTTGTTACATGTTGTAAGTGTATGTCTTTGTTACTTGGTGTCAGTGTATGTCTGCGTTACTTGGTGTAAGTATGTGTGTTTGTTACTTGGTGTAAGTGTATGTCTTTGTTACTGGGTATCAGTGTATGTCTTTGTGACTTGGTGTCAGTGTATGTCTTTGTTACTGGGTGTCAGTGTATGTCTTTGTGACTTGGTGTCAGTGTATGTCTTTTTTACTTGGTTTAAGTGTGTGTCTGTGTTACTGGGTATCAATGTATGTCTTTGTTACTTGGTGTCAGTTTATGTCAAAATAATTGGTGTAAGTGTATGTCTTTGTTACTTGGTGTAATTGTCTGTCTTTGTTACTTGGTGTGACTATATGTCTTTGTTACTTGATGTTAGTGTATGTCTGTATTCCTTGGTGTTAGTGTGTGTCTGTGTATTAGTGTATGTCTTTGTGACTTGGTGTCAGTGTATGTCTTTGTTACTGGGTGTCAGTGTGTGTCTTTGTTACTTGGTGTAAGTGTGTGTCTGTGTTACTGGGTATCAGTGTATGTCTTTGATACTTGGTGTCAGTGCATGTCTTTGTTACTGGGTGTCAGTGTGTGTCTTTGTGACTTGGTGCCAGTGTACGTCTTTGTTACCTGGTGTAAGTGTGTGTCTGTGTTACTGGGTATCAGTGTGTGTCTTTGTTACTTGGTATCAGTGTGTGTCTTTTTCACTGGGTGTCAGTGTGTGTCTGTGTTACTGGGTATCAGTGTATGTCTTTGTGACTTGGTATCAGTGTATGTCTTTGTTACTGGGTGTCAGTGTGTGTCTGTGTTCCTGGGTATCAGTGTATGTCTTTGTGACTTGATGTCAGTGTATCTCTTTGTTACTGGGTGTCAGTGTGTGTCTTTGTGACTTGGTGTCAGTGTATGTATTTGTTACTTGGTGTAAGTGTGTCTCTGTGATACTGGGTATCAGTGTATATCTTTGTTACTTGATGTCAGTGTATGTCTGTGTTACTTGGTGTAAGTGTGTGTCTGTGTATTAGTGTATGTCTTTGTGACTTGGTGTCAGTGTATGTCTTTGTTACTGGGTGTCAGTGTGTGCCTTTGTGACTTGGTGTCAGTGTATGTCTGTGTTACTGGGTGTCAGTGTGTGTCTGTGTTACTGGGTCAGTGTGTGTTTCTAACTGGGTGTCAGTGTGTGGCTGTGTTACTGGGTGTCAGTGTATGTCTTTGTTACTTGGTGTAAGTGTATGACAAAATACTTGGTGTAAGTGTATGTCTGTGTTACTTGGTGTAAGTGTATGTCTTTGTTACTTGGTGTAAGTGTGTGTCTGTGTTACTGGGTATCAGTGTCTGTCTTTGTAACTTGGTGTAAGTGTGTGTCTGTGTTACTGGGTATCAGTGTTTGTGTTTGTTACTTGGTGTCAGTGTATGTGTTTGTTATTTGATGTAATTGTCTGTCTTTGTTACCTGGTGTCAGTGTCTGTCTTTGTTCCTTGGTGTCAGTGTATGCCTTTGTTACTTGCTGTAAGTGTCTGTCTCTGTTACTTGGTGTAAGTGTGTGTCTGTTTTACTGGGTATCAGTGTATGTCTTAGTGACTTGGTATCAGTGTATGTCTTTGTCACTGGGATCAGTGTGTGTCTGTGTTACTGGGTATCAGTGTATGTCTTTGTTACTTGGTATAAATGTATGTCTTTGTTACTGGGTGACAGTGTGTGTCAGTGTTCCTGGGTATCAGTGTATGCCTTTGTGACTTGATGTCAGTGTATGGCTTTGTTACTGGGTGTCAGTGTGTGTCTTTGTGACTTGGTGTCAGTGTATGTCTTTGTTACTTGGTGTAAGTGTGTCTCTGTGATACTGGGTATCAGTGTATGTCTTTGTTACTTGAAGTCAGTGTATGTCTATGTTACTTGGTGTAAGTGTATCTCTTTGTTACATGGTGTAAGTGTGTGTCTGTGTTACTGGGTATCAGTGTCTGTCTTTGTAACTTGGTGTAAGTGTATGTGTTTGTTACTTGATGTAATTGTCTGTCTTTGTTACTTGGTATAAGTGTCTGTCTTTGTTCCATGGTGTCAGTGTTTGCCTTTGTTACTTGATGTAAGTGTCTGTCTCTGTTACTTGGTGTAAGTGTGTGTCAGTGTTACTGGCTATCAGTGTATGTCTGTGTTACTGGGTATCAGTGTCTGTCTTTGTAACTTGGTGTAAGTGTGTGTCTGTGTTACAGGGTATCAGTGTATGTGTTTGTTACTTGATGTAATTGTCTGTCTTTGTTACTTGCTATAAGTGTCTGTCTTTGTTCCTTGGTGTCAGTGTATGCCTTTGTTACTTGGTGTAAGTGTTTGTCTCTGTTACTTGGTGTAAGTGTGTGTCTGTGTTACTGGGTATCAGTGTATGTCTGTGTTACTTGGTCTAAGTGTATGTCTTTGTGACTTGGTGTCAGTGTATGTCTTTGTTACTTGGTGTAAGTGTGTCTCCGTGATACTGGGTATCAGTGTATATCTTTGTTACTTGATGTCAGTGTATGTCTGTGTTACTTGGTGTAAGTGTGTGTCTGTGTATTAGTGTATGTCTTTGTGACTTGGTGTCAGTGTATGTCTTTGTTACTGGGTGTCAGTGTGTGCCTTTGTGACTTGGTGTCAGTGTATGTCTGTGTTACTGGGTGGCAGTGTGTGTCTGTGTTACTGGGTCAGTGTGTGTTTCTAACTGGGTGTCAGTGTGTATCTGTGTTACTGGGTGTCAGTGTATGTCTTTGTTACTTGGTGTAAGTGTATGTCAAAATACTTGGTGTAAGTGTATGTCTGTGTTACTTGGTGTAAGTGTCTGTCTTTGTAACTTGGTGTAAGTGTGTGTCTGTGTTACTGGGTATCAGTGTATGTGTTTGTTACTTGGTGTCAGTGTATGTGTTTGTTATTTGATGTAATTGTCTGTCTTTGTTACTTGGTGTCAGTGTCTGTCTTTGTTCCTTGGTGTCAGTGTATGCCTTTGTTACTTGGTGTAAGTGTCTGTCTCTGTTACTTGGTGTAAGTGTGTGTCTGTGTTACTGGGTATCAGTGTATGTCTTTGTGACTTGGTATCAGTGTATGTCTTTGTTACTTGGTGTAAGTGTGTCTCTGTGATACTGGGTATCAGTGTATGTCTTTGTTACTTGATGTCAGTGTATGTCTGTGTTACTTGGTGGAAGTGTGTGTCTGTGTATTAGTGTATGTCTTTGTGACTTGGTGTCAGTGTATGGATTTGTGACTTGGTGTCAGTGTATGTCTGTGTTACTTGGTGTAAGTGTATGTCTTTGTTACATGGTGTAAGTGTGTGTCTGTGTTACTGGGTATCAGTGTCTGTCTTTGTAACTTGGTGTAAGTGTATGTGTTTGTTACTTGATGTAATTGTCTGTCTTTGTTACTTGGTATAAGTGTCTGTCTTTGTTCCTTGGTGTCAGTGTTTGCCTTTGTTACTTGGTGTAAGTGTCTGTCTCTGTTACTTGGTGTAAGTGTGTGTCTGTGTTAATGGCTATCAGTGTATGTGTGTGTTACTTGGTCTAAGTGTATGTCTTTGTTACTTGGTGTAAGTGTGTGTCTGTGTTACTGGGTATCAGTGTCTGTCTTTGTTACTTGGTGTAAGTGTGTGTCTGTGTTACTGGGTATCAGTGTGTGTGTTTGTTACTTGGTGTCAGTGTATATCTTTGTTACTTGGTGTAAGTGTCTGTCTTTGTTACTTGGTGTAAGTGTGTCTGTGTTACTGGGTATCAGTGTATGTCTTTGTTACTTGGTGTCAGTGCATGTCTTGGTTACTGGGTGTCAGTGCGTGTCTGTGTTACTTGGTGCCAGTGTATGTCTTTGTTACTGTGTATCAGTGGTTCTCTGTGTTACTTGGTGTCAGTGTATGTCAAAATACTTGGTGTAAGTTTATGTCTTCGTTAGTTGGTGTAATTGTCTGTCTTTGTTCCTTGGTGTAAGTGTGTGTCTTTTTTACTTGGTGTAAGTGTATGTCATGTTACTTGGTGTCAGTGTATTTCTTTGTTACTTGGTGTCAGTGTATGTCTTTGTTACTCGGTGTCAGTGTGTGACTGTGTTACTGGGTATCAGTGTATGTCTTTGTGACTTGGTATCAGTGTATGTCTTTGTTACTGGGTGTCAGTGTGTGTCTGTGATACTGGGTATCAGTGTATGTCTTTGTGACTTGGTATCAGTGTATGTCTTTGTTACTGGGTGTCAGTGCGTGTCTGTGTTCCTGGGTATCAGTGTATGTCTTTGTGACTTGGTGTCAGTGTATGTCTTTGTGACTGGGTGTCAGTGTGTGTCTTTGTGACTTGGTGTCAGTGTATGTCTTTGTTACTTGTTGTATGTGTTTGTCTGTGATACTGGGTATCAGTGTATGTCTTTGTTACTTGGTGTCAGTGTATGTCTGTGTTACTTGGTGTAAGTGTGTGTCTGTGTTTCAGTGCATGTCTTTGTGACTTGGTGTAATTGTATGTCTTTGTTACTTGGTGTCAGCGAATGTCTTTTTTACTTGGTGTCAGTGTGTCTGCGTTACTGGGTATCAGTGTATGTCTTTGTGACTTTGTATTAGTGTATGTCTTTGTTATTGGGTGTCAGTGTGTGTGTGTGTTACTGGGTATCAGTGTATGTCTTTGTGACTTGGTATCAGTGTATGTCTTTGTTACTGGGTGTCAGTGTGTGTCTGTGTTACTGGTTATCAGTGTATGTCCTTGTTACTTGGTGTCAGTGTATGTCTTTGATACTGGGTTTCAGGGTGTGTCTGTGTTCCTGGGTATCAGTGTATGTCTTTGAGACTTGATGTCAGTGTATGTCTTTGTTACTGGGTGTAAGTGTGTGTCTGTGTATCAGTGTATGTCTTTTTGACTTGGTCTCAGTGTATATCTTTGTTACTGGGTTTCAGTGTGTGTCTTTGTGACTTGGTTTCTGTGTCTGTCTGTGTTACTGGGGGTCAGTGTGTGTCTGTGTTACTGGGGGTCAGTTTGTGTTTCTAACTGGGTGTTAGTGTGTGTCTGTGTTACTGGGTATCAGTGTATGTCTTTGTTACTTGGTGCAAGTGTATGTCAAAATACTTGGTGTAAGTGTATGTCTGTGTTACTTGATGTAAGTGTATGTCTTTGTTCCTTGGTGTAAGTGTGTGCCTGTGTTACTGGGTATCAGTGTCTGTCTTTGTTACTTGGTGCAACTGTGTGTCTGTGTTACTGGGTATCAGTGTATGTCTTTGTTACTTGGTGTAAGTGTGTGTCTGTGTTACTGGGTATCAGTGTATGTCTTTGCTACTTGGTGTCAGTGTATGTCAAAATACTTGGTGTAAGTTTATGTCTTTGTTAGTTGGTGTAATTGTCTGTCTTTGTTCCTTGGTGTAAGTGTGTGTCTTTTTTACTTGGTGTAAGTGTATGTCATGTTACTTGGTGTCAGTGTATGTCTTTGTTACTTAGTTTCAGTGTATGTCTTTGTTACTCGGTGTCAGTGTGTGTCTGTGTTACTGGGTATCAGTGTATGTCTTTGTGACTTGTTATCAGTGTATGTCTTTGTTACTGGGTGTCAGTGTGTGTCTGTGATACTGGGTATCAGTGTATGTCTTTGTGACTTGATATCAGTGTATGTCTTTGTTACTGGGTGTCAGCGTGTGTCTGTGTTCCTGGGTATCAGTGTGTGTCTTTGTGACTTGGTGTCAGTGTATGTCTTTGTTACTGGGTGTCAGTGTGTGTCTTTGTGACTTGGTGTCAGTGTATGTCTTTGTTACTTGTTGTATGTGTTTGTCTGTGATACTGGGTATCAGTGTATGTCTTTGTTACTTGGTGTCAGTGTATGTCTGTGTTACTTGGTGTTAGTGTGTGTCTGTGTATCAGTGTATGTCTTTGTGACTTGGTGTAATTGTATGTCTTTGTTACTTGGTGTCAGCGAATGTCTTTTTTACTTGGTGTCAGTGTGTGTCTGCGTTACTGGGTATCAGTCTATGTCTTTGTGACTTTGTATCAGTGTATGTCTTTGTTACTGGGTGTCAGTGTGTGTTTGTGTTACTGGGTATCAGTGTATGTCTTTGTGACTTGGTATCAGTGTATGTCTTTTTTACTGGGTGTCAGTGTGTGTCTGTGTTACTGGTTATCAGTGTATGTCCTTGTTACTTGGTGTCAGTGTATTTCTTTGTTACTGGGTTTCAGGGTGTGTCTGTGTTCCTGGGTATCAGTGTATGTCTTTGTGACTTGATGTCAGAGCATGTCTTTGTTACTGGATGTAAGTGTGTGTCTGTGTATCAGTGTATGTCTTTTTGACTTGGTCTCAGTGTATATCTTTGTTACTGGGTGTCAGTGTCTGTCTTTGTGACTTGGTTTCTGTGTCTGTCTGTGTTACTGGGGGTCAGTGTGTGTCTGTGTTCCTGGGGGTCAGTTTGAGTTTCTAACTGGGTGTCAGTGTGTGTCTGTGTTACTGGGTATCAGTGTATGTCTTTGTTACTTGGTGTAAGTGTATGTCTTTGTTACTTGGTGTCAGTGTATGTGTTTGTGACTTGGTGTCAGTATATGTCTTTGTTACTTGGCGTAGGTGCATGTCAAAATACTTGGTGTAAGTGTATGTCTGTGTTACTTGGTGTAAGTGTTTGTCTTTGTTACTTGGTGTAATTGTGTGTCTGTGTTACTGGGTATCAGTGCGTGTGTTTGTTACTTGGTGTCAGTGTATGTCTTTGTTACTTGGTGTAAGTGTCTGTCTTTGTTACTTGGTGTAATGTGTGTCTGTGTTACTGGGTATCAGTGTATGTCTTTGTTACTTGGTGTCAGTGCATGTCTTTGTTTCTGGGTGTCAGTGCGTGTCTGTGTTACTTGGTGTCAGTGTATGTCTTTGTTACTGTGTGTCAGTGGTTCCCTGTGTTACTGGGTGTCAGTGTGTGTTTGTTTGTGTTACTGGGTGTCAGTGTGTGTCTGTGACACTAGGTGTCAGTATTTAGTTTAGTTTAGTGATGCAGCACTTAAACAGGCCCTTCGGCCCACCGAGTCAGTGCCCCCCCCCCCCCCCCCCAGTGTGTGCCTGTGTTACTGGGTGTCAGTGTATGTCTTTGTTACTTGTTGTAAGTTTGTTTCTGTGTTACTGGGTATCAGTGTATGTCTTTGTTACTGGGTGTCAGTGTGTGTCTTTGTGACTTGGTGTCAGTGTATGTCTTTGTGACTTGGTGACAGTGTATCTATTTGTTACTGGGTGTCAGTGTGTGTCTTTGTGACTTGGTGTCAGGGTTTGTCTTTGTTACTTGGTGCAAGTGAGAGTCTGTGATACTGGGTATCAGTGTCTGTCTTTGTTACTTGGTGTCAGTGTATGTCTTTGTGACTTGGTGACAGTGTATCTATTTGTTACTGGGTGTCAGTGTGTGTCTTTGTGACTTGGTGTCAGTGTATGTCTGTGTTACTGGGGGTCAGTGTGTGTCTGTGTTACTGGGGGTCAGTGTGTGTTTCTAACTGGGTGTCAGTTTGTGTCTGTGTTACTGGGTATCAGTGTATGTCTTTGTTACTTGGTGTAAGCGTATGTCTTTGTTACTTGGTGTCAGTGTATGTGTTTGTGACTTGGTGTCAGTGTATGTCTTTGTTACAGGGTGCCAGTGTATGTCTTTGTTACTTGGTGTAAGTGTAAGTCAAAATACTTGGTGTAAGCGTATGTCTGTGTTACTTGGTGTAAGTGTGTGCCTGTGTTCCTGGGTATCAGTGTCTGTCTTTGTTACTTGGTGTAAGTGTGTGTCTGTGTTACTGGGTATCAGTGCATGTCTTTGTTACTTGGTGTAAGTGTGTGTCTGTGTTACTGGGTATCAGTGTATGTCTTTGCTACTTGGTGTCAGTGTATGTCAAAATACTTGGTGTAAGTGTATGTCTTTGTTACTTGGTGTCAGTGTATGTCTGTGTTCCTTGGTGTAAGTGTGTGTCTTTTTTACTTGGTGCAAGTGTATGTCATGTTACTTGGTGTCAGTGTATGTCTTTGTTACTTGGTGTCAGTGTATGTCTTTGTTACACGGTGTCAGTGTGTGTCTGTGTTACTGGGTATCAGTGCATGTATTTTTGACTTGGTATCAGTGTATGTCTTTGTTACTGGGTGTCAGTGTGTGTCCTTGATACTGGGTATCAGTGTATATCTTTGTGACTTGGTATCTGTGTATGTCTTTGTTACTGGGTGACAGTGTGTGTCTGTGTTCCTGGGTATCAGTGTATGTCTTTGTGACTTGGTGTCGGAATATGTCTTTGTTACTGGGTGTCAGTGTGTGTCTTTGTGACTTGGTGACAGTGTATGTCTTTGTTACTTGTTGTAAGTGTTTGTCTGTGATACTGGGTATCAGTGTATGTCTTTGTTACTTGGTGTCAGTGTATATCTGTGTTACTTGGTGTAAGTGTGTGTCTGTGTATCAGTGTATGTCTTTATGACTTGGTGTCATTGTATGTCTTTGTTACTGGGTGTCAGTGTGTGTCTTTGTGACTTGGTGTCAGTGTAAGTCTGTGTTACTTGGGGTCAGTGTGTGTCTGTGTTACTGGGGGTCAGTGTGTGGTTCTAACTGGGTGTCAGTGTGTGTCTCTGTTACTGTGTATCAGTGTATGTCTTTGTTACTTGGTGTAAGTTTATGTCGTTGTTAGTTGGTGTCAGTGTATGTTTGTGACTTGGTGTCAGTGTATGTCTTTGTTACTGGGTGTTAGTGTATGTCTTTGTTACTTGGTGTAAGGGTAAGTCAAAATACTTGGTGTATGTGTATGTCTGTGCTAACTGGTGTAAGTGTAGGTCATTGTTACTTGGTGTAAGTGTGTGTCTGTGTTACTGGGTATCAGTGTCTGTCTTTGTTACTTGATGTCAGTGTATGTCTGTGTTACTTGGTGGAACTGTGTGTCTGTGTTACTGGGTATCAGTGCATGTCTTTGTTACTTGGTGTAAGTGTGTGTCTGTGTTACTGGGTATCAGTGTATGTCTTTGCTACTTGGTGTCAGTGTATGTCAAAATACTTGGTGTAAGTGTATGTCTTTGTTACTTGGTGTCAGTGTATGTCTGTGTTCCTTGGTGTAAGTGTGTGTCTTTTTTACTTGGTGTAAGTGTATGTCATGTTACTTGGTGTCAGTGTATGGCTTTGTTACTAGGTGTCAGTGTATGTCTTTGTTACACGGTGTCAGTGTGTGTCTGTGTTACTGGGTATCAGTGCATGTATTTTTGACTTGGTATCAGTGTATGTCTTTGTTACTGGGTGTCAGTGTGTGTCCTTGATACTGGGTATCAGTGTATATCTTTGTGACTTGGTATCAGTGTATGTCTTTGTTACTGGGTGACAGTGTGTGTCTGTGTTCCTGGGTATCAGTGTATGTCTTTGTGACTTGGTGTCGGAATATGTCTTTGTTACTGGGTGTCAGTGTGTGTCTTTGTGACTTGGTGACAGTGTATGTCTTTGTTACTTGTTGTAAGTGTTTGTCTGTGATTCTGGGTATCAGTGTATGTCTTTGTTACTTGGTGTCAGTGTATGTCTGTGTTACTTGGTGTAAGTGTGTGTCTGTGTATCAGTGTATGTCTTTGTGACTTGGTGTCATTGTATGTCTTTGTTACTGGGTGTCAGTGTGTGTCTTTGTGACTTGGTGTCAGTGTAAGTCTGTGCTACTTGGGGTCAGTGTGTGTCTGTGTTACTGGGGGTCAGTGTGTGGTTCTAACTGGGTGTCAGTGTGTGTCTCTGTTACTGTGTATCAGTGTATGTCTTTGTTACTTGGTGTAAGTTTATGTCGTTGTTAGTTGGTGTCAGTGTATGTTTGTGACTTGGTGTCAGTGTATGTCTTTGTTACCGGGTGTTAGTGTATGTCTTTGTTACTTGGTGTAAGGGTAAGTCAAAATACTTGGTGTATGTGTATGTCTGTGCTAATTGGTGAAAGTGTAGGTCATTGTTACTTGGTGTAAGTGTGTGTCTGTGTTACTGGGTATCAGTGTCTGTCTTTGTTACTTGATGTCAGTGTATGTCTGTGTTACTTGGTGGAACTGTGTGTCTGTGTATCAGTGTATGTCTTTGTGACTTGGTTTCAGTGTATGTCTTTGTTACTGGGTGTCAGTGTGTGTCTTTGTGACTTGGTGTCAGTGTATGTCTGTGTTACTGTGGGTCAGTGTGTTTCTGTGTTACTGGGGGTCAGTGTGTGTTTCAAACTCGGTGTCAGTGTGTGTCTGTGTTGCTGGGTATCAGTGTATGTCTTTGTTACTTGGTGTAAGTGTATGTCTTTGTTACTTGGTGTCAGTGTATGTGTTTGTGACTTGGTGTCAGTGTATGTCTTTCTTACTGGGTGTCAGTGTCAGTCTTTGTTACTTGATGTAATTGTAAGTCAAATAATTGGTGTAAGTGTATGTCTTTGTTACTTGGTGTAAGTGTGTGTCTGTGTTTCTGGGTATCAGTGTCTGTCTTTGTTATTTGGTGTAAATGTGTGTCTGTGCTACTGGGGATCAGTGTATGACTTTGTTACTTAGTGTCAGTGTATGTGCTTGTTACTTGGTGTACGTGTGTGTCTGTGTCACTGGGTATCAGCGTGTGTCTTTGTTAGTTTGTGTAATTGTCTGTCTTTGTTACTTGGTGTAAGTGTATATCTTTGTTACTTGGTGTAAGTGTCTGTCTTTGTTACTTTGTGTCAGTGTATGTCTTTGTGACTTGGTGACAGTGTATCTATTTGTTACTGGGTGTCAGTGTGTGTCTTTGTGACTTGCTGTCAGTGTATGTCTGTGTTACTGGGGGTCAGTGTGTGTCTGTGTTAGTGGGTGTCAGTGTATGTCTTTGTTACTTGGTGTAAGTGTATGTCTTTGTTACTTGGTGTCAGTGTTTGTGACTTGGTGTCAGTGTATGTCTTTGTTACTGGGTGTCAGTGTATGTCTTTGTTACTTGGTGTAAGTGTAAGTCACAATACTTGGTGTAAGTGTATGTCTGTGTTACTTGGTGTAAGTGTATGTCTTTGTTACTTGGTGTAAGTGTGTGTCTGTGTTCCTGGGTATCAGTGTCTGTCTTTGTTACTTGGTGTAAGTGTGTGTCTGTGTTACTGGGTATCAGTGCATGTCTTTGTTACTTGGTGTAAGTCTGTGTCTGTGTTACTGGGTATCAGTGTATGTCTTTGCTACTTGGTGTCAGTGTATGTCAAAATACTTGGTGTAAGTGTATGTCTTTGTTACTTGGTGTCAGTGTATGTCTGTGTTCCTTGGTGTAAGTGTGTGTCTTTTTTACTTGGTGTAAGTGTATGTCATGTTACTTGGTGTCAGTGTATGTCTTTGTTACTTGGTGTCAGTGTATGTCTTTGTTACACGGTGTCAATGTGTGTCTGTGTTACTGGGTATCAGTGCATGTATTTTTGACTTGGTATCAGTGTATGTCTTTTTTACTGGGTGTCAGTGTGTGTCCTTGATACTGGGTATCAGTGTATATCTTTGTGACTTGGTATCAGTGTATGTCTTTGTTACTGGGTGACAGTGTGTGTCTGTGTTCCTGGGTATCAGTGTATGTCTTTGTGACTTGGTGTCGGAATATGTCTTTGTAACTGGGTGTCAGTGTGTGTCTTTGTGACTTGGTGACAGTGTATGTCTTTGTTACTTGTTGTAAGTGTTTGTCTGTGATACTGGGTATCAGTGCATGTCTTTGTTACTTGGTGTCAGTGTATGTCTGTGTTACTTGGTGTAAGTGTGTGTCTGTGTATCAGTGTATGTCTTTGTGACTTGGTGTCATTGTATGTCTTTGTTACTGGGTGTCAGTGTGTGTCTTTGTGACTTGGTGTCAGTGTAGGTCTGTGTTACTTGGGGTCAGTGTGTGTCTGTGTTACTGGGGGTCAGTGTGTGGTTCTAACTGGGTGTCAGTGTGTGTCTCTGTGACTGTGTTTCAGTGTATGTCTTTGTTACTTGGTGTAAGTTTATGTCGTTGTTAGTTGGTGTCAGTGTATGTTTGTGACTTGGTGTCAGTGTATGTCTTTGTTACTGGGTGTTAGTGTATGTCTTTGTTACTTGGTGTAAGGGTAAGTCAAAATACTTGGTGTATGTGTATGTCTGTGCTAACTGGTGTAAGTGTAGGTCATTGTTACTTGGTGTAAGTGTGTGTCTGTGTTACTGGGTATCAGTGTCTGTCTTTGTTACTTGATGTCAGTGTATGTCTGTGTTACTTGGTGGAACTGTGTGTCTGTGTATCAGTGTATGTCTTTGTGACTTGGTTTCAGTGTATGTCTTTGTTACTGGGTGTCAGTGTGTGTCTTTGTGACTTGGTGTCAGTGTATGTCTGTGTTACTGTGGGTCAGTGTGTTTCTGTGTTACTGGGGGTCAGTGTGTGTTTCTAACTCGGTGTCAGTGTGTGTCTGTGTTGCTGGGTATCAGTGTATGTCTTTGTTACAAGGTGTAAGTGTATGTCTTTGTTACTTGGTGTCAGTGTATGTGTTTGTGACTTGGTGTCAGTGTATGTCTTTGTTACTGGGTGTCAGTGTCAGTCTTTGTTACTTGGTGTAATTGTAAGTCAAATAATTGGTGTAAGTGTATGTCTTTGTTACTTGGTGTAAGTGTGTGTCTGTGTTTCTGGGTATCAGTGTCTGTCTTTGTTATTTGGTGTAAATGTGTGTCTGTGCTACTGGGGATCAGTGTATGACTTTGTTACTTAGTGTCAGTGTCTGTGCTTGTTACTTGGTGTAAGTGTGTGTCTGTGTCACTGGGTATCAGCGTGTGTCTTTGTTAGTTTGTGTAATTGTCTGTCTTTGTTACTTGGTGTAAGTGTATATCTTTGTTACTTGGTGTAAGTGTCTGTCTTTGTTACTTTGTGTCAGTGTATGTCTTTGTGACTTGGTGACAGTGTATCTATTTGTTACTGGGTGTCAGTGTGTGTCTTTGTGACTTGCTGTCAGTGTATGTCTGTGTTACTGGGTGTTAGTGTATGTCTTTGTTACTTGGTGTAAATGTAAGTCAAAATACTTGGTGTATGTGTATGTCTGTGTTAATTGGTGTAAGTGTATGTCTTTGTTACTTGGTGTCAGTGTGTGTCTGTTTACTTGGTGTAAGTGTGTGTCTTTGTTACTTGGTGTAAATGTCTGTCTTTGTTACTTGGTGTCAGTGTATGTCTCTGTTACTTGGTGTCAGTGCATGTCTTTGTGACTTGGTGTCAGTGTATGTCTTTGTTACTGGGTGTCAGTGTGTGTCTGTGATACTTGCTGTCAGTGTATGTCTTTGTTACTGTGCATCAGTGGTTCTCTGTGTTGCTGGGTGTCAGTGTGTGTTTGTTTTTGTTACTGGGTGTCAGTGTGTGTCTGTGACACAAGGTGCCAGTATTTAGTTTAGTTTAGAGATACAGCACTTAAACAGGCCCGCCGGCCCACCGAGTCTGTGCCGACCATCAACCACGCATTTATACTAATCCTACACTAATCCCGTAAATCCTACACTAATCCCGTATTCCTATCACATCCCCACCTGTCCCTATATATTTCCCTACCACCTGCCTATATTAGGGGCAATTTATGATGGCCAATTATCCTATCAACCTGCAAGTCTTTGGCATGTGTGAGGAAACCGGAGCACCCGGAGGAAACTCACGCAGACACAGGGAGAACTTGCAAACTCCGCACAGGCAGTACCCAGAATCGAACCCGGGGCCCTGGAGCTGTGAGGCTGCGGTGCTAACCACTACGCCAATGTGCCTCCCCCCACCCCCCCCCCCCAGTGTGTGCCTGTGTTACTGGGGATCAGTGTATGTCTTTGTTACTTGGTGTCAGTGTATGTCTTTGTTACTTGGTGTCAGTGTATGTGTTTGTGACTTGGTGTCAATGTATGTCTTTGTTACTGGGTGTCAGTGTATGTCTTTGTTACTTGGTGCAAGTGTGTGTCTGTGTTACTGGGTATCAGTGTATGTCTTCGTTACCTGGTGTCAGTGTATGTCTTTGTTACTTGGTGTAAGTGTATGTCTTTGTTACTTGGTGTCAGTGTGTGTCTGTGTTCCTGGGTGTCAGTGTATGTCTTATTTATTTGGTGTCAGTGTGTGTCTGTGTTACTGGGTGTCAGTGTGTTTGTTTGTGTTATTGGGTGTCAGTGTGTGTCTGTGTTACTTGGTGTAAGTGTGTGTCTTTGTTACTTGGTGTCCGTCTGTGTCTGTGTTACTGGGTATCAGTGTATTTCTTTGTTACTGTGTATCAGTTTGTGTCTGTGACACTAGGTGTCAGTATTTAGTTTAGTTTAGAGATGCAGCACTGAAACAGGCCCTTCGGCCCACCGAGTCTGTGCCGACCATCAACCACCCATTTATACGAATGCTACACTAATCCAGTATTCCTATCAACAACTTTGCTTCCAATTTCCACCCTTCTCTCACCTTCACATGGTCCATCTCTGACAATTCCCTTCCCTTCCTCGACTTCTTTGTCTCCATCTCTGGGGATAGGTTGTCTACCAATATCCATTATAAGCCCACTGACTCCCACAACTACCTCGACTGCACTTCTTCATACCCTACCTCCTGTAAGGACTCCATTCCATTCTCCCAGTTTCACCGTCTCCGACGCATCTGCTCTGATGATGCTAGCTTCCATGACGGTGCTTCTGATACGACCTCCTTTTTCATCAACCTAGGATTTCCCCCCACTGTGGTTGACAGGGCCCTCAACCGTGTCCGACCCATTCCCCGCACCTCTACCTTCACCCCTTCCCCTCCCTCCCAGAACCGTGACAGGGTTCCCCTTGTCCTCACTTTTCATCCCACCAGCCTCCATATCCAAAGGATCATCCTCCGCCATTTTCGCCACCTCCAGCGTGATGCCACTACCAGTCGCATCTTCCCCTCCCTTCCCAAGTCAGCATTCCGAAGGGATCGTTCCCTCCGCGACACCCTGGTCCACCCCTCCATTACCCCCACCACCTCGTCCCCGTCCCAGGGCACCTTCCCTTGCAATCGCAGGAGGTATAATACCTGCCCATTTACCTCCTCTCTCCTCACTATCCCAGGCCCCAAAAACTCCTTTCAAGGTGAAGCAGCGATTTACTTGTACTTCTTTCAATGTAGTATACTGTATTCGCTGCTCACAGTGTGGTCTCCTCTACATTGGGGAGACCAAGCGCAGACTGGGTGACCGCTTTGCGGAACATCTCCGCTCAGTCCGCAAGCAGGACCCTGAGCTTCCGGTTGCTTGCCATTTCAACACTCCCCCCTGCTCTCATGCTCTCATCTCTGTCCTGGGATTGCTGCAGTGTTCCAGTGAACATCAACGCAAGCTCGAGGAACAGCATCTCATCTACCGATTAGGCACACTACAGCCTGCCGGACTGAACATTGAGTTCAATAATTTCAGAGCATGACAGCCCCCCACTTTACTTTCATTTTTAGTCATTTTTAGTTATTTTTTCTTCCTTTTTTTTGCATTCCTTTTTACATTTTTTACAATCTTTTTTGGCATTTATTTCATTTCATCTTAGTTTGTTCAGTTTGCTTACCCACTGTTTTTTTCAGGTTGTTCTTCTTCAGGTTTGCTCTTGCTGATGTTCAATATTCAGTACATTCACACCTAATCTGCACTAATGCTTTGTCTTTCAACACACCATTAACATATTGTTTGCCTTTGCTCCGTGACCTTTTGGTCAGCTATGTGGCCTGGTCCAATCTGCACCTTCTCCTTTGTTATCTCTTGCCCTACCCCCACCTCACTTGTTTATAATCTGTGACTTTTCTAATATTTGTCAGTACCGAAGAAGGGTCACTGACCCGAAACGTTAACTATGCTTCTCTTTCCACAGATGCTGCCAGACCTGCGGAGTGAATTCGGCATTTCTTGTTTTTGTTTCAGATTTCCAGCATCCGCGGTATTTTGCTTTTATTCCCGTATTCCTATCACATCCATTCCTGTCCCTATATATTTCCCTACCACCTACCTATACTAGGGGCAACTTATGATGGCCAATTAACCTATCAACCTGCAAGTCTTTGGCATGTGGGAGGAAATCGGAGCACCCGGAGGAAACCCACGCAGACACAGGGAGAACTTGCAAACTCCGCACAGGCAGTACCCAGAATCGAACCCGGGTCCTTGGAGCTGTGAGGCTGCGGTGCTAACCACAGCGCCGATGTGCCCACCCCACACTAGTGTGTGCCTGTGTTACTGGGTATCAGTGTATGTCTTTGTTACTTGGTGTCAGTGGATGTCTGTGTTACTTGGTGTAAGTGTGTGTCTTTGTTACTGGGTGTCAGTGAGTGTCTGTGTTAATGGGTGTCAGTGTATGTCTTTGCTACTGGGTGTCAGTGTATGTCTTTGCTACTTGCTGTAAGTGTGTGTCTGTGTTACTGGGTATCAGTGTCTGTCTTTGTTACTTGGTGTAAGTGTGTGTCTGTGTTACTGGGTATCAGTGTATGTCTTTGTTACTTCGTGTCAGTGTATGTCTGTGTTACTTGGTGTAAGTGTGTGTATGTGTTACTGGATGTCAGTATGTGTCTGTGTTACTTGGTGTAAGTGTGTGTCTTTGTTACTTGGTGTCCGTGTGTGTCTGTGTTACTGGGTGTCAGTGTATGTCTTTGTTAATGGGTGTCAGTGCATGTCTTTGTTACTTGGTGTATGTGTGTGTCTGTGTTGCTGGGTATCAGTGTCTGTCTTTGTTACTTGGTGTCAGTGTATGTCTGTGTTACTTGGTGTAAGTGTGTGTCTGTGTTACTGGGTATCAGTGTATGTCTTTGATACTTGGTGTCAGTGTATGTCTGTGTTCCTTGGTGTAAGTGTGTGTCTTTTTTACTTGGTGTAAGTGTATGTCATGTTACTTGGTGTCAGTGTATGTCTTTGTTACTTGGTGTCAGTGTATGTCTTTGTTACACGGTGTCAGTGTGTGTCTGTGTTACTGGGTATCAGTGCATGTATTTTTGACTTGGTATCAGTGTATGTCTTTGTTACTGGGTGTCAGTGTGTGTCCTTGATACTGGGTATCAGTGTATATCTTTGTGACTTGGTATCAGTGTATGTCTTTGTTACTGGGTGACAGTGTGTGTCTGTGTTCCTGGGTATCAGTGTATGTCTTTGTGACTTGGTGTCGGAATATGTCTTTGTTACTGGGTGTCAGTGTGTGTCTTTGTGACTTGGTGACAGTGTATGTCTTTGTTACTTGTTGTAAGTGTTTGTCTGTGATACTGGGTATCAGTGTATGTCTTTGTTACTTGGTGTCAGTGTATGTCTGTGTTACTTGGTGTAAGTGTGTGTCTGTGTATCAGTGTATGTCTTTGTGACTTGGTGTCATTGTATGTCTTTGTTACTGGGTGTCAGTGTGTGTCTTTGTGACTTGGTGTCAGTGTAAGTCTGTGTTACTTGGGGTCAGTGTGTGTCTGTGTTACTGGGGGTCAGTGTGTGGTTCTAACTGGGTGTCAGTTTGTGTCTCTGTGACTGTGTATCAGTGTATGTCTTTGTTACTTGGTGCAGGTTTATGTCGTTGTTAGTTGGTGTCAGTGTATGTTTGTGACTTGGTGTCAGTGTATGTCTTTGTTACTGGGTGTTAGTGTATGTCTTTGTTACTTGGTGTAAGGGTAAGTCAAAATACTTGGTGTATGTGTATGTCTGTGCTAATTGGTGTAAGTGTAGGTCATTGTTACTTGGTGTAAGTGTGTGTCTGTGTTACTGGGTATCAGTGTCTGTCTTTGTTACTTGATGTCAGTGCATGTCTGTGTTACTTGGTGGAACTGTGTGTCTGTGTATCAGTGTATGTCTTTGTGACTTGGTTTCAGTGTATGTCTTTGTTACTGGGTGTCAGTGTGTGTCTTTGTGACTTGGTGTCAGTGTATGTCTGTGTTACTGTGGGTCAGTGTGTTTCTGTGTTACTGGGGGTCAGTGTGTGTTTCTAACTCGGTGTCAGTGTGTGTCTGTGTTGCTGGGTATCAGTGTATGTCTTTGTTACTTGGTGTAAGTGTATGTCTTTGTTACTTGGTGTCAGTGTATGTGTTTGTGACTTGGTGTCAGTGTATGTCTTTGTTACTGGGTGTCAGTGTCAGTCTTTGTTACTTGGTGTAATTGTAAGTCAAATAATTGGTGTAAGTGTATGTCTTTGTTACTTGGTGTAAGTGTGTGTCTGTGTTTCTGGGTATCAGTGTCTGTCTTTGTTATTTGGTGTAAATGTGTGTCTGTGCTACTGGGGATCAGTGTATGACTTTGTTACTTAGTGTCAGTGTATGTGCTTGTTACTTGGTGTAAGTGTGTGTCTGTGTCACTGGGTATCAGCGTGTGTCTTTGTTAGTTTGTGTAATTGTCTGTCTTTGTTACTTGGTGTAAGTGTATATCTTTGTTACTTGGTGTAAGTGTCTGTCTTTGTTACTTTGTGTCAGTGTATGTCTTTGTGACTTGGTGACAGTGTATCTATTTGTTACTGGGTGTCAGTGTGTGTCTTTGTGACTTGCTGTCAGTGTATGTCTGTGTTACTGGGGGTCAGTGTGTGTCTGTGTTAGTGGGTGTCAGTGTATGTCTTTGTTACTTGGTGTAAGTGTATGTCTTTGTTACTTGGTGTCAGTGTTTGTGACTTGGTGTCAGTGTATGTCTTTGTTACTGGGTGTCAGTGTATGTCTTTGTTACTTGGTGTAAGTGTAAGTCACAACACTTGGTGTAAGTGTATGTCTGTGTTACTTGGTGTAAGTGTATGTCTTTGTTACTTGGTGTAAGTGTGTGTCTGTGTTCCTGGGTATCAGTGTCTGTCTTTGTTACTTGGTGTAAGTGTGTGTCTGTGTTACTGGGTATCAGTGCATGTCTTTGTTACTTGTTGTAAGTGTGTGTCTGTGTTACTGGGTATCAGTGTATGTCTTTGCTACTTGGTGTCAGTGTATGTCAAAATACTTGGTGTAAGTGTATGTCTTTGTTACTTGGTGTCAGTGTATGTCTGTGTTCCTTGGTGTAAGTGTGTGTCTTTTTTACTTGGTGTAAGTGTATGTCATGTTACTTGGTGTCAGTGTATGTCTTTGTACTTGGTGTCAGTGTATGTCTTTGTTACACGGTGTCAGTGTGTGTCTGTGTTACTGGGTATCAGTGCATGTATTTTTGACTTGGTATCAGTGTATGTCTTTTTTACTGGGTGTCAGTGTGTGTCCTTGATACTGGGTATCAGTGTATTTCTTTGTGACTTGGTATCAGTGTATGTCTTTGTTACTGGGTGACAGTGTGTGTCTGTGTTCCTGGGTATCAGTGTATGTCTTTGTGACTTGGTGTCGGAATATGTCTTTGTAACTGGGTGTCAGTGTGTGTCTTTGTGACTTGGTGACAGTGTATGTCTTTGTTACTTGTTGTAAGTGTTTGTCTGTGATACTGGGTATCAGTGCATGTCTTTGTTACTTGGTGTCAGTGTATGTCTGTGTTACTTGGTGTAAGTGTGTGTCTGTGTATCAGTGTATGTCTTTGTGACTTGGTGTCATTGTATGTCTTTGTTACTGGGTGTCAGTGTGTGTCTTTGTGACTTGGTGTCAGTGTAGGTCTGTGTTACTTGGGGTCAGTGTGTGTCTGTGTTACTGGGGGTCAGTGTGTGGTTCTAACTGGGTGTCAGTGTGTGTCTCTGTGACTGTGTTTCAGTGTATGTCTTTGTTACTTGGTGTAAGTTTATGTCGTTGTTAGTTGGTGTCAGTGTATGTTTGTGACTTGGTGTCAGTGTATGTCTTTGTTACTGGGTGTTAGTGTATGTCTTTGTTACTTGGTGTAAGGGTAAGTCAAAATACTTGGTGTATGTGTATGTCTGTGCTAACTGGTGTAAGTGTAGGTCATTGTTACTTGGTGTAAGTGTGTGTCTGTGTTACTGGGTATCAGTGTCTGTCTTTGTTACTTGATGTCAGTGTATGTCTGTGTTACTTGGTGGAACTGTGTGTCTGTGTATCAGTGTATGTCTTTGTGACTTGGTTTCAGTGTATGTCTTTGTTACTGGGTGTCAGTGTGTGTCTTTGTGACTTGGTGTCAGTGTATGTCTGTGTTACTGTGGGTCAGTGTGTTTCTGTGTTACTGGGGGTCAGTGTGTGTTTCTAACTCGGTGTCAGTGTGTGTCTGTGTTGCTGGGTATCAGTGTATGTCTTTGTTACAAGGTGTAAGTGTATGTCTTTGTTACTTGGTGTCAGTGTATGTGTTTGTGACTTGGTGTCAGTGTATGTCTTTGTTACTGGGTGTCAGTATCAGTCTTTGTTACTTGGTGTAATTGTAAGTCAAATAATTGGTGTAAGTGTATGTCTTTGTTACTTGGTGTAAGTGTGTGTCTGTGTTTCTGGGTATCAGTGTCTGTCTTTGTTATTTGGTGTAAATGTGTGTCTGTGCTACTGGGGATCAGTGTATGACTTTGTTACTTAGTGTCAGTGTCTGTGCTTGTTACTTGGTGTAAGTGTGTGTCTGTGTCACTGGGTATCAGCGTGTGTCTTTGTTAGTTTGTGTAATTGTCTGTCTTTGTTACTTGGTGTAAGTGTATATCTTTGTTACTTGGTGTAAGTGTCTGTCTTTGTTACTTTGTGTCAGTGTATGTCTTTGTGACTTGGTGACAGTGTATCTATTTGTTACTGGGTGTCAGTGTGTGTCTTTGTGACTTGCTGTCAGTGTATGTCTGTGTTACTGGGTGTTAGTGTATGTCTTTGTTACTTGGTGTAAATGTAAGTCAAAATACTTGGTGTATGTGTATGTCTGTGTTAATTGGTGTAAGTGTATGTCTTTGTTACTTGGTGTCAGTGTGTGTCTGTTTACTTGGTGTAAGTGTGTGTCTTTGTTACTTGGTGTAAATGTCTGTCTTTGTTACTTGGTGTCAGTGTATGTCTCTGTTACTTGGTGTCAGTGCATGTCTTTGTGACTTGGTGTCAGTGTATGTCTTTGTTACTGGGTGTCAGTGTGTGTCTGTGATACTTGCTGTCAGTGTATGTCTTTGTTACTGTGCATCAGTGGTTCTCTGTGTTGCTGGGTGTCAGTGTGTGTTTGTTTTTGTTACTGGGTGTCAGTGTGTGTCTGTGACACAAGGTGCCAGTATTTAGTTTAGTTTAGAGATACAGCACTTAAACAGGCCCGCCGGCCCACCGAGTCTGTGCCGACCATCAACCACGCATTTATACTAATCCTACACTAATCCCGTAAATCCTACACTAATCCCGTATTCCTATCACATCCCCACCTGTCCCTATATATTTCCCTACCACCTGCCTATATTAGGGGCAATTTATGATGGCCAATTATCCTATCAACCTGCAAGTCTTTGGCATGTGGGAGGAAACCGGAGCACCCGGAGGAAACTCACGCAGACACAGGGAGAACTTGCAAACTCCGCACAGGCAGTACCCAGAATCGAACCCGGGGCCCTGGAGCTGTGAGGCTGCGGTGCTAACCACTACGCCAATGTGCCTCCCCCCCCCCCCCCCCAGTGTGTGCCTGTGTTACTGGGGATCAGTGTATGTCTTTGTTACTTGGTGTCAGTGTATGTCTTTGTTACTTGGTGTCAGTGTATGTGTTTGTGACTTGGTGTCAATGTATGTCTTTGTTACTGGGTGTCAGTGTATGTCTTTGTTACTTGGTGCAAGTGTGTGTCTGTGTTACTGGGTATCAGTGTATGTCTTCGTTACCTGGTGTCAGTGTATGTCTTTGTTACTTGGTGTAAGTGTATGTCTTTGTTACTTGGTGTCAGTGTGTGTCTGTGTTCCTGGGTGTCAGTGTATGTCTTATTTATTTGGTGTCAGTGTGTGTCTGTGTTACTGGGTGTCAGTGTGTTTGTTTGTGTTATTGGGTGTCAGTGTGTGTCTGTGTTACTTGGTGTAAGTGTGTGTCTTTGTTACTTGGTGTCCGTGTGTGTCTGTGTTACTGGGTATCAGTGTATTTCTTTGTTACTGTGTATCAGTTTGTGTCTGTGACACTAGGTGTCAGTATTTAGTTTAGTTTAGAGATGCAGCACTGAAACAGGCCCTTCGGCCCACCGAGTCTGTGCCGACCATCAACCACCCATTTATACGAATGCTACACTAATCCAGTATTCCTATCAACAACTTTGCTTCCAATTTCCACCCTTCTCTCACCTTCACATGGTCCATCTCTGACAATTCCCTTCCCTTCCTCGACTTCTCTGTCTCCATCTCTGGGGATAGGTTGTCTACCAATATCCATTATAAGCCCACTGACTCCCACAACTACCTCGACTGCACTTCTTCATACCCTACCTCCTGTAAGGACTCCATTCCATTCTCCCAGTTTCACCGTCTCCGACGCATCTGCTCTGATGATGCTAGCTTCCATGACGGTGCTTCTGATATGACCTCCTTTTTCATCAACCTAGGATTTCCCCCCACTGTGGTTGACAGGGCCCTCAACCGTGTCCGACCCATTCCCCGCACCTCTACCTTCACCCCTTCCCCTCCCTCCCAGAACCGTGACAGGGTTCCCCTTGTCCTCACTTTTCATCCCACCAGCCTCCATATCCAAAGGATCATCCTCCGCCATTTTCGCCACCTCCAGCGTGATGCCACTACCAGTCGCATCTTCCCCTCCCTTCCCAAGTCAGCATTCCGAACGGATCGTTCCCTCCGCGACACCCTGGTCCACTCCTCCATTACCCCCACCACCTCGTCCCCGTCCCAGGGCACCTTCCCTTGCAATCGCAGGAGGTATAATACCTGCCCATTTACCTCCTCTCTCCTCACTATCCCAGGCCCCAAAAACTCCTTTCAAGGTGAAGCAGCGATTTACTTGTACTTCTTTCAATGTAGTATACTGTATTCGCTGCTCACAGTGTGGTCTCCTCTACATTGGGGAGACCAAGCGCAGACTGGGTGACCGCTTTGCGGAACATCTCCGCTCAGTCCGCAAGCAGGACCCTGAGCTTCCGGTTGCTTGCCATTTCAACACTCCCCCCTGCTCTCATGCTCTCATCTCTGTCCTGGGATTGCTGCAGTGTTCCAGTGAACATCAACGCAAGCTCGAGGAACAGCATCTCATCTACCGATTAGGCACACTACAGCCTGCCGGACTGAACATTGAGTTCAATAATTTCAGAGCATGACAGCCCCCCACTTTACTTTCATTTTTAGTCATTTTTAGTTATTTTTTCTTCCTTTTTTTTGCATTCCTTTTTACATTTTTTACAATCTTTTTTGGCATTTATTTCATTTCATCTTAGTTTGTTCAGTTTGCTTACCCACTGTTTTTTTCAGGTTGTTCTTCTTCAGGTTTGCTCTTGCTGATGTTCAATATTCAGTACATTCACACCTAATCTGCACTAATGCTTTGTCTTTCAACACACCATTAACATATTGTTTGCCTTTGCTCCGTGACCTTTTGGTCAGCTATGTGGCCTGGTCCAATCTGCACCTTCTCCTTTGTTATCTCTTGCCCTACCCCCACCTCACTTGTTTATAATCTGTGACTTTTCTAATATTTGTCAGTACCGAAGAAGGGTCACTGACCCGAAACGTTAACTATGCTTCTCTTTCCACAGATGCTGCCAGACATGCGGAGTGAATCCGGCATTTCTTGTTTTTGTTTCAGATTTCCAGCATCCGCGGTATTTTGCTTTTATTCCCGTATTCCTATCACATCCATTCCTGTCCCTATATATTTCCCTACCACCTACCTATACTAGGGGCAACTTATGATGGCCAATTAACCTATCAACCTGCAAGTCTTTGGCATGTGGGAGGAAACCGGAGCACCAGGAGGAAACTCACGCTGGCACAGGGAGAACTTGAAAACGCCGCACAGGCAGTACCCAGAATCGACCCCGGGTCCCTGGAGCTGTGAGGCTGCGGTGCTAACCACTGCGCCAATGTGCCCCCCCCCCGCCCCCCCCATGTGTGCCTGTGTTACTGGGTATCAGTGCATGTCTTTGTTACTTGGTGTCAGTGGATGTCTGTGTTACTTGGTGTAAGTGTGTGTCTTTGTTACTGGGTGTCAGTGAGTGTCTGTGTTAATGGGTGTCAGTGTATGTCTTTGCTACTGGGTGTCAGTGTATGTCTTTGCTACTTGCTGTAAGTGTGTGTCTGTGTTACTGGGTATCAGTGTCTGTCTTTGTTACTTGGTGTAAGTGTGTGTCTGTGTTACTGGGTATCAGTGTATGTCTTTGTTACTTGGTGTCAGTGGATGTCTGTGTTACTTGGTGTAAGTGTGTGTCTTTGTTACTGGGTGTCAGTGAGTGTCTGTGTTACTGGGTGTCAGTGTATGTCTTTGTTACTGGGCGTCAGTGTATGTCTTTGTTACTTGCTGTAAGTGTGTGTCTGTGTTACTGGGTATCAGTGTCTGTCTTTGTTACTTGGTGTAAGTGTATATCTTTGTTACTTGGTGTAAGTGTCTGTCTTTGTTACTTTGTGTCAGTGTATGTCTTTGTGACTTGGTGACAGTGTATCTATTTGTTACTGGGTGTCAGTGTGTGTCTTTGTGACTTGCTGTCAGTGTATGTCTGTGTTACTGGGTGTTAGTGTATGTCTTTGTTACTTGGTGTAAATGTAAGTCAAAATACTTGGTGTATGTGTATGTCTGTGTTAATTGGTGTAAGTGTATGTCTTTGTTACTTGGTGTCAGTGTGTGTCTGTTTACTTGGTGTAAGTGTGTGTCTTTGTTACTTGGTGTAAATGTCTGTCTTTGTTACTTGGTGTCAGTGTATGTCTCTGTTACTTGGTGTCAGTGCATGTCTTTGTGACTTGGTGTCAGTGTATGTCTTTGTTACTGGGTGTCAGTGTGTGTCTGTGATACTTGCTGTCAGTGTATGTCTTTGTTACTGTGCATCAGTGGTTCTCTGTGTTGCTGGGTGTCAGTGTGTGTTTGTTTTTGTTACTGGGTGTCAGTGTGTGTCTGTGACACAAGGTGCCAGTATTTAGTTTAGTTTAGAGATACAGCACTTAAACAGGCCCGCCGGCCCACCGAGTCTGTGCCGACCATCAACCACGCATTTATACTAATCCTACACTAATCCCGTAAATCCTACACTAATCCCGTATTCCTATCACATCCCCACCTGTCCCTATATATTTCCCTACCACCTGCCTATATTAGGGGCAATTTATGATGGCCAATTATCCTATCAACCTGCAAGTCTTTGGCATGTGGGAGGAAACCGGAGCACCCGGAGGAAACTCACGCAGACACAGGGAGAACTTGCAAACTCCGCACAGGCAGTACCCAGAATCGAACCCGGGGCCCTGGAGCTGTGAGGCTGCGGTGCTAACCACTACGCCAATGTGCCTCCCCCCCCCCCCCCAGTGTGTGCCTGTGTTACTGGGGATCAGTGTATGTCTTTGTTACTTGGTGTCAGTGTATGTCTTTGTTACTTGGTGTCAGTGTATGTGTTTGTGACTTGGTGTCAATGTATGTCTTTGTTACTGGGTGTCAGTGTATGTCTTTGTTACTTGGTGCAAGTGTGTGTCTGTGTTACTGGGTATCAGTGTATGTCTTCGTTACCTGGTGTCAGTGTATGTCTTTGTTACTTGGTGTAAGTGTATGTCTTTGTTACTTGGTGTCAGTGTGTGTCTGTGTTCCTGGGTGTCAGTGTATGTCTTATTTATTTGGTGTCAGTGTGTGTCTGTGTTACTGGGTGTCAGTGTGTTTGTTTGTGTTATTGGGTGTCAGTGTGTGTCTGTGTTACTTGGTGTAAGTGTGTGTCTTTGTTACTTGGTGTCCGTGTGTGTCTGTGTTACTGGGTATCAGTGTATTTCTTTGTTACTGTGTATCAGTTTGTGTCTGTGACACTAGGTGTCAGTATTTAGTTTAGTTTAGAGATGCAGCACTGAAACAGGCCCTTCGGCCCACCGAGTCTGTGCCGACCATCAACCACCCATTTATACGAATGCTACACTAATCCAGTATTCCTATCAACAACTTTGCTTCCAATTTCCACCCTTCTCTCACCTTCACATGGTCCATCTCTGACAATTCCCTTCCCTTCCTCGACTTCTCTGTCTCCATCTCTGGGGATAGGTTGTCTACCAATATCCATTATAAGCCCACTGACTCCCACAACTACCTCGACTGCACTTCTTCATACCCTACCTCCTGTAAGGACTCCATTCCATTCTCCCAGTTTCACCGTCTCCGACGCATCTGCTCTGATGATGCTAGCTTCCATGACGGTGCTTCTGATATGACCTCCTTTTTCATCAACCTAGGATTTCCCCCCACTGTGGTTGACAGGGCCCTCAACCGTGTCCGACCCATTCCCCGCACCTCTACCTTCACCCCTTCCCCTCCCTCCCAGAACCGTGACAGGGTTCCCCTTGTCCTCACTTTTCATCCCACCAGCCTCCATATCCAAAGGATCATCCTCAGCCATTTTCGCCACCTCCAGCGTGATGCCACTACCAGTCGCATCTTCCCCTCCCTTCCCAAGTCAGCATTCCGAAGGGATCGTTCCCTCCGCGACACCCTGGTCCACCCCTCCATTACCCCCACCACCTCGTCCCCGTCCCAGGGCACCTTCCCTTGCAATCGCAGGAGGTATAATACCTGCCCATTTACCTCCTCTCTCCTCACTATCCCAGGCCCCAAAAACTCCTTTCAAGGTGAAGCAGCGATTTACTTGTACTTCTTTCAATGTAGTATACTGTATTCGCTGCTCACAGTGTGGTCTCCTCTACATTGGGGAGACCAAGCGCAGACTGGGTGACCGCTTTGCGGAACATCTCCGCTCAGTCCGCAAGCAGGACCCTGAGCTTCCGGTTGCTTGCCATTTCAACACTCCCCCCTGCTCTCATGCTCTCATCTCTGTCCTGGGATTGCTGCAGTGTTCCAGTGAACATCAACGCAAGCTCGAGGAACAGCATCTCATCTACCGATTAGGCACACTACAGCCTGCCGGACTGAACATTGAGTTCAATAATTTCAGAGCATGACAGCCCCCCACTTTACTTTCATTTTTAGTCATTTTTAGTTATTTTTTCTTCCTTTTTTTTGCATTCCTTTTTACATTTTTTACAATCTTTTTTGGCATTTATTTCATTTCATCTTAGTTTGTTCAGTTTGCTTACCCACTGTTTTTTTCAGGTTGTTCTTCTTCAGGTTTGCTCTTGCTGATGTTCAATATTCAGTATATTCACACCTAATCTGCACTAATGCTTTGTCTTTCAACACACCATTAACATATTGTTTGCCTTTGCTCCGTGACCTTTTGGTCAGCTATGTGGCCTGGTCCAATCTGCACCTTCTCCTTTGTTATCTCTTGCCCTACCCCCACCTCACTTGTTTATAATCTGTGACTTTTCTAATATTTGTCAGTACCGAAGAAGGGTCACTGACCCGAAACGTTAACTATGCTTCTCTTTCCACAGATGCTGCCAGACCTGCGGAGTGAATCCGGCATTTCTTGTTTTTGTTTCAGATTTCCAGCATCCGCGGTATTTTGCTTTTATTCCCGTATTCCTATCACATCCATTCCTGTCCCTATATATTTCCCTACCACCTACCTATACTAGGGGCAACTTATGATGGCCAATTAACCTATCAACCTGCAAGTCTTTGGCATGTGGGAGGAAATCGGAGCACCCGGAGGAAACCCACGCAGACACAGGGAGAACTTGCAAACTCCGCACAGGCAGTACCCAGAATCGAACCCGGGTCCTTGGAGCTGTGAGGCTGCGGTGCTAACCACAGCGCCGATGTGCCCACCCCACACTAGTGTGTGCCTGTGTTACTGGGTATCAGTGTATGTCTTTGTTACTTGGTGTCAGTGGATGTCTGTGTTACTTGGTGTAAGTGTGTGTCTTTGTTACTGGGTGTCAGTGAGTGTCTGTGTTAATGGGTGTCAGTGTATGTCTTTGCTACTGGGTGTCAGTGTATGTCTTTGCTACTTGCTGTAAGTGTGTGTCTGTGTTACTGGGTATCAGTGTCTGTCTTTGTTACTTGGTGTAAGTGTGTGTCTGTGTTACTGGGTATCAGTGTATGTCTTTGTTACTTGGTGTCAGTGGATGTCTGTGTTACTTGGTGTAAGTGTGTGTCTTTGTTACTGGGTGTCAGTGAGTGTCTGTGTTACTGGGTGTCAGTGTATGTCTTTGTTACTGGGCGTCAGTGTATGTCTTTGTTACTTGCTGTAAGTGTGTGTCTGTGTTACTGGGTATCAGTGTCTGTCTTTGTTACTTGGTGTAAGTGTGTGTCTGTGTTACTGGGTATCAGTGTATGTCTTTGTTACTTCGTGTCAGTGTATGTCTGTGTTACTTGGTGTAAGTGTGTGTATGTGTTACTGGATGTCAGTATGTGTCTGTGTTACTTGGTGTAAGTGTGTGTCTTTGTTACTTGGTGTCCGTGTGTGTCTGTGTTACTGGGTGTCAGTGTATGTCTTTGTTAATGGGTGTCAGTGCATGTCTTTGTTACTTGGTGTATGTGTGTGTCTGTGTTGCTGGGTATCAGTGTCTGTCTTTGTTACTTGGTGTCAGTGTATGTCTGTGTTACTTGGTGTAAGTGTGTGTCTGTGTTACTGGGTATCAGTGTATGTCTTTGATACTTGGTGTCAGTGTATGTCTGTGTTCCTTGGTGTAAGTGTGTGTCTTTTTTACTTGGTGTAAGTGTATGTCATGTTACTTGGTGTCAGTGTATGTCTTTGTTACTTGGTGTCAGTGTATGTCTTTGTTACACGGTGTCAGTGTGTGTCTGTGTTACTGGGTATCAGTGCATGTATTTTTGACTTGGTATCAGTGTATGTCTTTGTTACTGGGTGTCAGTGTGTGTCCTTGATACTGGGTATCAGTGTATATCTTTGTGACTTGGTATCAGTGTATGTCTTTGTTACTGGGTGACAGTGTGTGTCTGTGTTCCTGGGTATCAGTGTATGTCTTTGTGACTTGGTGTCGGAATATGTCTTTGTTACTGGGTGTCAGTGTATGTCTTTGTGACTTGGTGACAGTGTATGTCTTTGTTACTTGTTGTAAGTGTTTGTCTGTGATACTGGGTATCAGTGTATGTCTTTGTTACTTGGTGTCAGTGTATGTCTGTGTTACTTGGTGTAAGTGTGTGTCTGTGTATCAGTGTATGTCTTTGTGACTTGGTGTCATTGTATGTCTTTGTTACTGGGTGTCAGTGTGTGTCTTTGTGACTTGGTGTCAGTGTAAGTCTGTGTTACTTGGGGTCAGTGTGTGTCTGTGTTACTGGGGGTCAGTGTGTGGTTCTAACTGGGTGTCAGTTTGTGTCTCTGTGACTGTGTATCAGTGTATGTCTTTGTTACTTGGTGCAAGTTTATGTCGTTGTTAGTTGGTGTCAGTGTATGTTTGTGACTTGGTGTCAGTGTATGTCTTTGTTACTGGGTGTTAGTGTATGTCTTTGTTACTTGGTGCAAGGGTAAGTCAAAATACTTGGTGTATGTGTATGTCTGTGCTAATTGGTGTAAGTGTAGGTCATTGTTACTTGGTGTAAGTGTGTGTCTGTGTTACTGGGTATCAGTGTCTGTCTTTGTTACTTGATGTCAGTGCATGTCTGTGTTACTTGGTGGAACTGTGTGTCTGTGTATCAGTGTATGTCTTTGTGACTTGGTTTCAGTGTATGTCTTTGTTACTGGGTGTCAGTGTGTGTCTTTGTGACTTGGTGTCAGTGTATGTCTGTGTTACTGTGGGTCAGTGTGTTTCTGTGTTACTGGGGGTCAGTGTGTGTTTCTAACTCGGTGTCAGTGTGTGTCTGTGTTGCTGGGTATCAGTGTATGTCTTTGTTACAAGGTGTAAGTGTATGTCTTTGTTACTTGGTGTCAGTGTATGTGTTTGTGACTTGGTGTCAGTGTATGTCTTTGTTACTGGGTGTCAGTGTCAGTCTTTGTTACTTGGTGTAATTGTAAGTCAAATAATTGGTGTAAGTGTATGTCTTTGTTACTTGGTGTAAGTGTGTGTCTGTGTTTCTGGGTATCAGTGTCTGTCTTTGTTATTTGGTGTAAATGTGTGTCTGTGCTACTGGGGATCAGTGTATGACTTTGTTACTTAGTGTCAGTGTATGTGCTTGTTACTTGGTGTAAGTGTGTGTCTGTGTCACTGGGTATCAGCGTGTGTCTTTGTTAGTTTGTGTAATTGTCTGTCTTTGTTACTTGGTGTAAGTGTATATCTTTGTTACTTGGTGTAAGTGTCTGTCTTTGTTACTTTGTGTCAGTGTATGTCTTTGTGACTTGGTGACAGTGTATCTATTTGTTACTGGGTGTCAGTGTGTGTCTTTGTGACTTGCTGTCAGTGTATGTCTGTGTTACTGGGGGTCAGTGTGTGTCTGTGTTAGTGGGTGTCAGTGTATGTCTTTGTTACTTGGTGTAAGTGTATGTCTTTGTTACTTGGTGTCAGTGTTTGTGACTTGGTGTCAGTGTATGTCTTTGTTACTGGGTGTCAGTGTATGTCTTTGTTACTTGGTGTAAGTGTAAGTCACAATACTTGGTGTAAGTGTATGTCTGTGTTACTTTGTGCAAGTGTATGTCTTTGTTACTTGGTGTAAGTGTGTGTCTGTGTTACTGGGTATCAGTGTCTATCTTTGTTGCTTGGTGTAAGAGTGTGTCTGTGTTACTGGGTATCAGTGTATGTCTTTGTTACTTGGTGTAAGTGTGTGTCTGTGTTACTGGGTATCAGTGTATGTCTTTGCTACATGGTGGCAGTGTATGTCAAAATACTTGGTGTAAGTTTATGTCTTTGTTAGTTCGTGTAATTGTCTGTCTTTGTTACTTGGTGTAAGTGTATGTCTTTGTTACTTGGTGTCAGTGTATGTCTGTGTTCCTTGGTGTAAGTGTGTGTCTTTTTTACTTGGTGTAAGTGTATGTCGTTGTTAGTTGGTGTCAGTGTATGTGTTTGTGACTTGGTGTCAGTGTATGTCTTTGTTACTGGGTGTTAGTGTATGTCTTTGTTACTTGGTGTAAATGTAAGTCAAAATACTTGGTGTATGTGTATGTCTGTGTTAATTGGTGTAAGTGTATGTCTTTGTTACTTGGTGTCAGTGTGTGTCTGTTTACTTGGTGTAAGTGTGTGTCTTTGTTACTTGGTGTAAATGTCTGTCTTTGTTACTTGGTGTCAGTGTATGTCTCTGTTACTTGGTGTCAGTGGATGTCTTTGTGACTTGGTTTCAGTGTATGTCTTTGTTACTGGGTGTCAGTGTGTGTCTGTGATACTTGCTGTCAGTGTATGTCTTTGTTACTGTGCATCAGTGGTTCTCTGTGTTGCTGGGTGTCAGTGTGTGTTTGTTTTTGTTACTGGGTGTCAGTGTGTGTCTGTGACACAAGGTGCCAGTATTTAGTTTAGTTTAGAGATACAGCACTTAAACAGGCCCGCCGGCCCACCGAGTCTGTGCCGACCATCAATCACGCATTTATACTAATCCTACACTAATCCCGTAAATCCTACACTAACCCGTATTCCTATCGCATCCCCACCTGTCCCTATATATTTCCCTACCACCTGCCTATATTAGGGGCAATTTATGATGGCCAATTATCCTATCAACCTGCAAGTCTTTGGCATGTGGGAGGAAACCGGAGCACCCGGAGGAAACTCACGCAGACACAGGGAGAACTTGCAAACTCCGCACAGGCAGTACCCAGAATCGAACCCGGGGCCCTGGAGCTGTGAGGCTGCGGTGCTAACCACTACGCCAATGTGCCTCCCCCCCCCCCCCCCCCCAGTGTGTGCCTGTGTTACTGGGTATCAGTGTATGTCTTTGTTACCTGGTGTCAGTGTATGTCTTTGTTACTTGGTGTCAGTGTATGTGTTTGTGACTTGGTGTCAATGTATGTCTTTGTTACTGGGTGTCAGTGTATGTCTTTGTTACTTGGTGCAAGTGTGTGTCTGTGTTATTGGGTATCAGTGTATGTCTTCGTTACCTGGTGTCAGTGTATGTCTTTGTTACTTGGTGTAAGTGTATGTCTTTGTTACTTGGTGTCAGTGTGTGTCTGTGTTCCTGGGTGTCAGTGTATGTCTTATTTATTTGGTGTCAGTGTGTGTCTGTGTTACTGGGTGTCAGTGTGTTTGTTTGTGTTATTGGGTGTCAGTGTGTGTCTGTGTTACTTGGTGTAAGTGTGTGTCTTTGTTACTTGGTGTCCGTGTGTGTCTGTGTTACTGGGTATCAGTGTATTTCTTTGTTACTGTGTATCAGTTTGTGTCTGTGACACTAGGTGTCAGTATTTAGTTTAGTTTAGAGATGCAGCACTGAAACAGGCCCTTCGGCCCACCGAGTCTGTGCCGACCATCAACCACCCATTTATACGAATGCTACACTAATCCAGTATTCCTATCAACAACTTTGCTTCCAATTTCCACCCTTCTCTCACCTTCACATGGTCCATCTCTGACAATTCCCTTCCCTTCCTCGACTTCTCTGTCTCCATCTCTGGGGATAGGTTGTCTACCAATATCCATTATAAGCCCACTGACTCCCACAACTACCTCGACTGCACTTCTTCATACCCTACCTCCTGTAAGGACTCCATTCCATTCTCCCAGTTTCACCGTCTCCGACGCATCTGCTCTGATGATGCTAGCTTCCATGACGGTGCTTCTGATATGACCTCCTTTTTCATCAACCTAGGATTTCCCCCCACTGTGGTTGACAGGGCCCTCAACCGTGTCCGACCCATTCCCCGCACCTCTACCTTCACCCCTTCCCCTCCCTCCCAGAACCGTGACAGGGTTCCCCTTGTCCTCACTTTTCATCCCACCAGCCTCCATATCCAAAGGATCATCCTCCGCCATTTTCGCCACCTCCAGCGTGATGCCACTACCAGTCGCATCTTCCCCTCCCTTCCCAAGTCAGCATTCCGAACGGATCGTTCCCTCCGCGACACCCTGGTCCACTCCTCCATTACCCCCACCACCTCGTCCCCGTCCCAGGGCACCTTCCCTTGCAATCGCAGGAGGTATAATACCTGCCCATTTACCTCCTCTCTCCTCACTATCCCAGGCCCCAAAAACTCCTTTCAAGGTGAAGCAGCGATTTACTTGTACTTCTTTCAATGTAGTATACTGTATTCGCTGCTCACAGTGTGGTCTCCTCTACATTGGGGAGACCAAGCGCAGACTGGGTGACCGCTTTGCGGAACATCTCCGCTCAGTCCGCAAGCAGGACCCTGAGCTTCCGGTTGCTTGCCATTTCAACACTCCCCCCTGCTCTCATGCTCTCATCTCTGTCCTGGGATTGCTGCAGTGTTCCAGTGAACATCAACGCAAGCTCGAGGAACAGCATCTCATCTACCGATTAGGCACACTACAGCCTGCCGGACTGAACATTGAGTTCAATAATTTCAGAGCATGACAGCCCCCCACTTTACTTTCATTTTTAGTCATTTTTAGTTATTTTTTCTTCCTTTTTTTTGCATTCCTTTCTACTTTTTTTACAATCTTTTTTGGCATTTATTTCATTTCATCTTAGTTTGTTCAGTTTGCTTACCCACTGTTTTTTTCAGGTTGTTCTTCTTCAGGTTTGCTCTTGCTGATGTTCAATATTCAGTACATTCACACCTAATCTGCACTAATGCTTTGTCTTTCAACACACCATTAACATATTGTTTGCCTTTGCTCCGTGACCTTTTGGTCAGCTATGTGTCCTGGTCCAATCTGCACCTTCTCCTTTGTTATCTCTTGCCCTACCCCCACCTCACTTGTTTATAATCTGTGACTTTTCTAATATTTGTCAGTACCGAAGAAGGGTCACTGACCCGAAACGTTAACTATGCTTCTCTTTCCACAGATGCTGCCAGACCTGCGGAGAGAATCCGGCATTTCTTGTTTTTGTTTCAGATTTCCAGCATCCGCGGTATTTTGCTTTTATTCCCGTATTCCTATCACATCCATTCCTGTCCCTATATATTTCCCTACCACCTACCTATACTAGGGGCAACTTATGATGGCCAATTAACCTATCAACCTGCAAGTCTTTGGCATGTGGGAGGAAATCGGAGCACCCGGAGGAAACCCACGCAGGCATAGGGAGAACTTGCAAACTCCGCACAGGCAGTACCCAGAATCGAACCCGTGTCCTTGGAGCTGTGAGGCTGCGGTGCTAACCACAGCGCCGATGTGCCCACCCCCCACTAGTGTGTGCCTGTGTTACTGGGTATCAGTGTATGCCTTTGTTACTTGGTGTCAGTGGATGTCTGTGTTACTTGGTGTAAGTGTGTGTCTTTGTTACTGGGTGTCAGTGAGTGTCTGTGTTAATGGGTGTCAGTGTATGTCTTTGCTACTGGGTGTCAGTGTATGTCTTTGCTACTTGCTGTAAGTGTGTGTCTGTGTTACTGGGTATCAGTGTCTGTCTTTGTTACTTGGTGTCAGTGGATGTCTGTGTTACTTGGTGTAAGTGTGTGTCTTTGTTACTGGGTGTCAGTGAGTGTCTGTGTTACTGGGTGTCAGTGTATGTCTTTGTTACTGGGCGTCAGTGTATGTCTTTGTTACTTGCTGTAAGTGTGTGTCTGTGTTACTGGGTATCAGTGTCTGTCTTTGTTACTTGGTGTAAGTGTGTGTCTTTGTTACTGGGTGTCAGTGAGTGTCTGTGTTAATGGGTGTCAGTGTATGTCTTTGCTACTGGGTGTCAGTGTATGTCTTTGCTACTTGCTGTAAGTGTGTGTCTGTGTTACTGGGTATCAGTGTCTGTCTTTGTTACTTGGTGTCAGTGGATGTCTGTGTTACTTGGTGTAAGTGTGTGTCTTTGTTACTGGGTGTCAGTGAGTGTCTGTGTTACTGGGTGTCAGTGTATGTCTTTGTTACTGGGCGTCAGTGTATGTCTTTGTTACTTGCTGTAAGTGTGTGTCTGTGTTACTGGGTATCAGTGTCTGTCTTTGTTACTTGGTGTAAGTGTGTGTCTGTGTTACTGGGTATCAGTGTATGTCTTTGTTACTTCGTGTCAGTGTATGTCTGTGTTACTTGGTGTAAGTGTGTGTATGTGTTACTGGATGTCACTATGTGTCTGTGTTACTTGGTGTAAGTGTGTGTCTTTGTTACTTGGTGTCCGTGTGTGTCTGTGTTACTGGGTGTCAGTGTATGTCTTTGTTAATGGGTGTCAGTGCATGTCTTTGTTACTTGGTGTATGTGTGTGTCTGTGTTGCTGGGTATCAGTGTCTGTCTTTGTTACTTGGTGTCAGTGTATGTCTGTGTTACTTGGTGTAAGTGTGTGTCTGTGTTACTGGGTATCAGTGTATGTCTTTGATACTTGGTGTCAGTGTATGTCTGTGTTACGTGGTGTCAGTTTATGTCAAAATACTTGGTGTAAGTGCCTGTCTGTTTTACTTGGTGTAAGTGTGTGTCTATGCGACTGGGTATCAGTGTATGTCTTTGTTACTTGGTGTCAGTGGATGTCTGTATTACTTGGTGTAAGTGTGTGTCTTTGTTACTGGGTGTCAGTGAGTGTCTGTGTTAATGGGTGTCAGTGTATGTCTTTGCTACTGGGTGTCATTGTATGTCTTTGCTACTTGCTGTAAGTGTGTGTCTGTGTTACTGGGTATCAGTGTCTGTCTTTGTTACTTGGTGTAAGTGTGTGTCTGTGTTACTGGGTATCAGTGTATGTCTTTGTTACTTGGTGTCAGTGGATGTCTGTGTTACTTGGTGTAAGTGTGTGTCTTTGTTACTGGGTGTCAGTGAGTGTCTGTGTTACTGGGTGTCAGTGTATGTCTTTGTTACTGGGCGTCAGTGTATGTCTATGTTACTTGCTGTAAGTGTGTGTCTGTGTTACTGGGCATCAGTGTCTGTCTTTGTTACTTGGTGTAAGTGTGTGTCTGTGTTACTGGGTATCAGTGTATGTCTTTGTTACTTCGTGTCAGTGTATGTCTGTGTTACTTGGTGTAAGTGTGTGTATGTGTTACTGGGTGTCAGTATGTGTCTGTGTTACTTGGTGTAATTGGGTGTCTTTGTTACTGGGTGTCAGTGCATGTCTTTGTTACTTGGTGTATGTGTGTGTCTGTGTTACTGGGTATCAGTGTCTGTCTTTGTTACTTGGTGTCAGTGTATGTCTGTGTTACTTGGTGTAAGTGTGTGTCTGTGTTACTGGGTATCAAATATGTCTTTGTGACTTGGTGTAAGTGTGTGTCTGTGTTACTGGGTATCAGTTTATGTCTTTGTTACTTGGTGTCAGTGTATGTCTGTGTTACTTGGTGTCAGTTTATGTCAAAATACTTGGTGTAAGTGCCTGTCTGTTTTACTTGGTGTAAGTGTGTGTCTATGCGACTGGGTATCAGTGTATGTCTTTGTTACTTGGTGTCAGTTTATGTCAAAATACTTGGTGTAAGTGCATGTCAGTGTTACTTGGTGTAAGTGTGTGGCTTTGTTACTTGGTGTAAGTGTATTTCTTTGTTACTTGGTGTCCGTGTGTGTCTGTGTTACTGGGTAGCAGTGTCTGTCTTTGTTACTTGGTGTCAGTGTATGTCTATTTTAATGGGTGTCAGTGTGTGTCTGTGTTATGGGTAGCAGTGTCTGTCTTTGTTACTTGGTGTCCGTGTGTTTCTGTGTTACTGGGCAGCAGTGTCTGTCTTTGTTACTTGGTGTCAGTGTGTTTGTTTGTGTTACTGGGTGTCAGTGTGTGTCTGTGTTACTTGATGTAAGTTTGTGTCTTTGTTACTGGGCATCAGTGTATGTCTTTTTGACTTGGTGTCAGTGCATGTCTTTGTGACTTGGTGTCAGTGTATGTCTATTTTAATGGATGTCAGTGGGTGTCTGTGTTACTTGGTGTAAGTGGTTGTCTTTGTTACTTGGTGTCCGTGTGTGTCTGTGTTACTGGGTAGCAGTGTCTGTCTTTGTTACTTGGTGTCCGTGTGTGTCTGTGTTACTGGGTAGCAGTGTCTGTCTTTGTTACTTGGTGTCAGAGTATGTCTTTGTTACTGGGTGTCAGTGTGTGTCTTTGTGACTTGGTGTCAGTGTATGTCTTTGTTACTTGGTGTAAGTGTGTGTCTGTGTTAATGGGTATCAGTGTATGTCTTTGTTACTTGGTGTCAGTGTATGTCAAAATACTTGGTGTCAGTGTATGTCTTTGTTACTTGGAGTCAGTGTGTGTCTGTGTTACTGGGTATCAGTGTATGTCTTTGTGACTTGGTATCAGTGTATGTCTTTGTGACTTGGTGTCAGTGTGTGTCTTTGTTACTTGGTGTCCGTGTGTGTCTGTGTTACTGGGTGTCAGTGTATGTCTTTGTTAATGGGTGTCAGTGCATGTCTTTGTTACTTGGTGTATGTGTGTGTCTGTGTTGCTGGGTATCAGTGTCTGTCTTTGTTACTTGGTGTCAGTGTATGTCTGTGTTACTTGGTGTAAGTGTGTGTCTGTGTTACTGGGTATCAGTGTATGTCTTTGTGACTTGGTATCAGTGTATGTCTTTGTGACTTGGTGTCAGTGTATGTCTTTTTTACTGGGTGTCAGTGTGTGTCTGTGTTACTTGGTGTCAGTGTATGTCATTGTTACTGTGCATCAATGTTTCTCTGTGTTACTGGGTGTCAGTGTGTGTTTGTTTGTGTTACTGGGTATCAGTGTATGTCTTTGTGACTTGGTATCAGCGTATGTCTTTGTTACTGGGTGTCAGTGTGTGTCTGTGTTACTTGGTGTCATTGTATCAGTGTTTCTCTGTGTGACTGGCTGTCAGTGTGTGTTTGTTTGTGTTACTGGGTGTCAGTGACACTAGGTGTCAGTATTTAGTTTAGTTTAGAGATACAGCACTTAAACAGGCCCTTCTGCCCACCGAGTCTGTGCCGACCATCAACCACCAATTTAAACTAATCCTCCACTAATCTCGTATTCCTATCACATCCCCACCTGTCCCTATATATTTCCCTACCACCTACCTATACTAGGGGCAATTTATAATGGCCAATTAACCTATCAACCTGCAAGTCTTTGGCATGTGGGAGGAACCCGGAGCACCCGGAGGAAACCCACGCAGAAACAGGGAGAACTTGCAAACTCCGCACAGGCTGTACCCAGAATCGAGCCCGGGTCCCTGGAGCTGTGAGGCTGCTAACCACTGTGCCAATGTGCCGCCCAGTGTGTATCTGTGTTACTGGGTATCAGTGTATGTCTTTGTTACTTGGTGTCAGTGTATGTCTGTGTTACTTGGTGTAAGTGTGTGTCTTTGTTTCTTGGTATCAGTGTATGTCTTTGTTACTTGGTGTAAGTGTGTGTCTGTGTTACTGGGTAACAGTGTATGTCTTTGTTACTTGCTGTCAGTGTATGTTTGTGTTACTTGGTGCAAGTGTGTGTCTTTGTTACTTGGTGTAATTGTATGTCTTTGTTACTTGGTGTCATTGTATATCTTTGTTACTGGGTGTCAGTGTCTGTCTTCGTTACTTGGTGTCAGTGTTTGTCTTTGTTACTGTGTGTCAGTGTATGTCTTTGTGACTTGGTGTCAGTGTATGCCTTTGTTACTTGGTTTCAGTGTATGTCTTTGTTACTTGGTGTAAGTGTGTGTCTGTGTTACTGGGTATCAGTGTATATCTTTGTTACTTGGTGTAAGTATGTGTCTGTGTTACTGGGTATCAGTGAATGTCTTTGCTACATGGTGACAGTGTATGTCTGTGTTACTTGGTGTAAGTGTGTGTCTGTGTTACTGGGAAACAGTGTATGCCTTTGTTACTTGGTTTCAGTGTATGTCTTTGTTACTTGGTGTAAGTGTGTGTCTGTGTTACTGGGTATCAGTGTATATCTTTGTTACTTGGTGTAAGTGTGTGTCTGTGTTACTGGGTATCAGTGAATGTCTTTGCTACATGGTGACAGTGTATGTCTGTGTTACTTGGTGTAAGTGTGTGTCTTTGTTCCTTGGTGTAATTGTATGTCTGTGTTACTTGGTGTAAGTGTATGACTTTGTTACTTGGTGTAAGTGTGTGTCTGTGTTACTTGGTGTAAGTGTGTGTCTGTGTTATTGGGTATCAGTGTATGTCTTTGTGACTTGGTGTAAGTGTGTGTCTGTGTTACTGGGTATCAGTGCATGTCTTTGTTACTTGGTGTCAGTGTATGTCTGTGTTACTTGGTGTCAGTTTATGTCAAAATACTTGGTGTAAGTGCATGTCTGTGTTACTTGGTGTAAGTGTGTGTCTGTGTTACTGGGTATCAGTGTATGTCTTTGTTACTTGGTGTAAGTGTGTGTCTATGTTACTGGGTATCTGTGTAAGACTTTGTTACTTGGTGTCAGTTTATGTCAAAATACTTGGTGTAAGTGCATGTCTGTGTTACTTGGTGTAAGTGTGTGTCTTTGTTACTTGGTGTAAGTGTATGTCTTTGTGACTTGGTGTCAGTGTATGTCTTTTTTACTGGGTGTCAGTGTGTGTCTGTGTTACTTGGTGTCAGTGTATGTCATTGTTACTGTGCATCAATGTTTCTCTGTGTTACTGGGTGTCAGTGTGTGTTTGTTTGTGTTACTGGGTATCAGTGTATGTCTTTGTGACTTGGTATCAGCGTATGTCTTTGTTACTGGGTGTCAGTGTGTGTCTGTGTTACTTGGTGTCATTGTATCAGTGTTTCTCTGTGTGACTGGGTGTCAGTGTGTGTTTGTTTGTGTTACTGGGTGTCAGTGACACTAGGTGTCAGTATTTAGTTTAGTTTAGAGATACAGCACTTAAACAGGCCCTTCGGCCCACCGAGTCTGTGCCGACCATCAACCACCAATTTATACTAATCCTCCACTAATCTCGTATTCCTATCACATCCCCACCTGTCCCTATATATTTCCCTACCACCTACCTATACTAGGGGCAATTTATAATGGCCAATTAACCTATCAACCTGCAAGTCTTTGGCATGTGGGAGGAACCCGGAGCACCCGGAGGAAACACACGCAGAAACAGGGAGAACTTGCAAACTCCGCACAGGCTGTACCCAGAATCGAGCCCGGGTCCCTGGAGCTGTGAGGCTGCTAACCGCTGTGCCAATGTGCCGCCCAGTGTGTATCTGTGTTACTGGGTATCAGTGTATGTCTTTGTTACTTGGTGTCAGTGTATGTCTGTGTTACTTGGTGTAAGTGTGTGTCTTTGTTTCTTGGTATCAGTGTATGTCTTTTTTACTTGGTGTAAGTGTGTGTCTGTGTTACTGGGTAACAGTGTATGTCTTTGTTACTTGCTGTCAGTGTATGTTTGTGTTACTTGGTGCAAGTGTGTGTCTTTGTTACTTGGTGTAATTGTATGTCTTTGTTACTTGGTGTCATTGTATATCTTTGTTACTGGGTGTCAGAGTCTGTCTTCGTTACTTGGTGTCAGTGTTTGTCTTTGTTACTGTGTGTCAGTGTATGTCCTTGTGACTTGGTGTCAGTGTATGCCTTTGTTACTTGGTTTCAGTGTATGTCTTTGTTACTTGGTGTAAGTGTGTGTCTGTGTTACTGGGTATCAGTGTATATCTTTGTTACTTGGTGTAAGTATGTGTCTGTGTTACTGGGTATCAGTGAATGTCTTTGCTACATGGTGACAGTGTACGTCTGTGTTACTTGGTGTAAGTGTGTGTCTGTGTTACTGGGAAACAGTGTATGCCTTTGTTACTTGGTTTCAGTGTATGTCTTTGTTACTTGGTGTAAGTGTGTGTCTGTGTTACTGGGTATCAGTGTATATCTTTGTTACTTGGTGTAAGTGTGTGTCTGTGTTACTGGGTATAAGTGAATGTCTTTGCTACATGGTGACAGTGTATGTCTGTGTTACTTGGTGTAAGTGTGTGTCTTTGTTCCTTGGTGTAATTGTATGTCTGTGTTACTTGGTGTAAGTGTATGTCTTTGTTACTTGGTGTAAGTGTGTGTCTGTGTTACTTGGTGTTAGTGTGTGTCTGTGTTACTGGGTATCAGTGTATGTCTTTGTGACTTGGTGTAAGTCTGTGTCTGTGTTACTGGGTATCAGTGCATGTCTTTGTTACTTGGTGTCAGTGTATGTCTGTGTTACTTGGTGTCAGTTTATGTCAAAATACTTGGTGTAAGTGCATGTCTGTGTTACTTGGTGTAAGTGTGTGTCTGTGTTACTGGGTGTCAGTGTATGTCTTTGTGACTTGGTGTAAGTGTATGTCTTTGTTACTTGGTGTAAGTGTGTGTCTGTGTTACTTGGTGTAAGTGTGTGTCTGTGTTACTGGGTATCAGTGTATGTCTTTGTGACTTGGTGTAAGTCTGTGTCTGTGTTACTGGGTATCAGTGCATGTCTTTGTTACTTGGTGTCAGTGTATGTCTGTGTTACTTGGTGTCAGTTTATGTCTTTGTGACTTGGTGTAAGTCTGTGTCTGTGTTACTGGGCAGCAGTGTCTGTCTTTGTTACTTGGTGTCAGTGTGTTTGCTTGTGTTACTGGGTGTCAGTGTGTGTCTGTGTTACTTGGTGTAAGTTTGTGTCTTTGGTACTGGGCATCAGTGTATGTCTTTTTGACTTGGTGTCAGTGTATGTCTTTGTGACTTGGTGTCAGTGTATGTTAATTTTAATGGGTGTCAGTGGGTGTCTGTGTAACTTTTTGTCAGTGTATGTCTTTGTTACTGTGTATCAGTGTTTCTCTGTGTTACTGGGTGTCAGTGTGTGTTTCTTTGTGTTACTTGGTGTCAGTGTGTGTCTGTGTTACTTGGTGTAAGCGTGAGTCTTTGTTACTTGGTGTCCGTGTGTGTCTGTGTTCCTGGGTAGCAGTGTGTGTCTTTGTTACTTGGTGTCAGTGTATGTCTTTGTTACTTAGTGTAAGTGTGCGTCTGTGTTACTGGGTATCAGTGTATGTCTTTGTTAATTGGAGTAAGTGTATGTCTTTGTTACTTGGTTTAATTGTCTGTCTTTGTTACTTGGTGTCAGTGTATGTCTGTGTTACTTGGTGTAAGTGTGTGTCTTTGTTGGTGTAAGTGTATGTCTTTGTTGGTGTAAGTGTATGTCTTTGTTACTTGGTGTCAGTGTGTGTCTGTGTTACTGGGTGTCAGTGTATTTTTGTTTGTGTTACTGGGTGTCAGTGTGTGTCTGTGACACTAGGTGTCAGTATTTAGTTTAGTTCGAGAAGCAGCACTGAAACAGGCCCTTCGGCCCACCGAGTCTGTGCCGACCATCAACAACCCATTTATACTAATCCTTCACTAATCCCGTATTCCTATCACATCCGCACCTATCCCTATATATTCCCCTACCGCCTACCTATACTAGGGACAATTTATGATGGCCAATTAACCTATCAACCTGCAAGTCTTTGGCATGGGGGAGGAAAACGGAGCAACCGGAGGAAACCCACGCAGACACAAGGAGAACTTGCAAACTCCGCACAGGCAGTACCCAGAATCGTTCCCAGTTCCATGGAGCTGTGAGGCTGCGGTGCTAACCACTGCGCCAATGTGCCCCCCCCCCCCCCCAGTGTGTGCCTGTGTTACTGGGTATCAGTGCATGTCTTTATTACTTGGTGTCAGTGTATGTCTGTGTTACTTGGTGACAGTGTGTTTGTTTGTGTTACTGGGTGTCAGTGTGTGTCTTTGTTACTTGGTGTCAGTGTATGTCTGTGTTACTTGGTGTAAGTGTGTGTCTTTGTTTCTTGGTATCAGTGTATGTCTTTGTTACTTGCTGTCAGTGTATGTTTGTGTTACTTGTGCAAGTGTGTGTCTTTGTTACTTTGTGTATTTGTATGTCTTTGTTACTTGGTGTCATTGTATGTCTTTGTTACTGGGTGTCAGTGTGTCTCTTCGTTACTTGGTGTCAGTGTTTGTCTTTGTTACCGTGTGTCAGTGTCTGTCTTTGTGACTTGGTGTCAGTGTATGCCTTTGTTACTTGGTTTCGGTGTATGTCTTTGTTACTTGGTGTAAGTGTGTGTCTGTGTTACTGGGTATCAGTGTATATCTTTGTTACTTGGTGTATGTGTGTGTCTGTGTTACTGGGTATCAGTGAATGTCTTTGCTACATGGTGACAGTGTATGTCTGTGTTACTTGGTGTAAGTGTGTGACTTTGTTACCTGGTGTAATTGTATGTCTTTGTTACTTGGTGCCAGTGTATGTCTGTGTTACTTGGTGTAAGTGAATGTCTTTGCTACATGGTGACAGTGTATATCTGTGTTACTTGGTGTAAGTGTGTGTCTTTGTTCCTTGGTGTAATTGTATGTCTTTGCTACTTGGTGTCAGTGTATTTCTTTGTTACTTGGTGTAAGTGTGTGTCTTTGTTAATTGGTGTAATTGTATGCCTTTGTTACTTGGTGTCAGTGTATGTCTTTGTTATTTGGTGTAAGTGAGTGTTTGTGTTACTTGGTGTAATTGTGTGTCTGTGTTACTCGGTAACAGTGCATGTCTTTGTTACTTGGTGTAAGTGTGTATCTGTGTTACGGGGTAACAGTGTATGTCTTTGTTACTTGGTGTCAGTTTATGTCTGTGTTACTTGGTGCTAGTGTGTGTCTTTGTTAATTGGTGTAATTGTATGTCTTTGTTACTTGGTGTCAGTGTATGTCTGTGTTACTTGGTGTAAGTGTATGTCTTTGTTACTTGGTGTCAATGTATGTCTTTGTTACTTGGTATAAGTGTGTGTCTGTGTGACTGGGTATCAGTGTATGTCTTTGTTACTTGGTGTCAGTGTACGTCTTTGTGACTTGGTGTCAGTGTATGTCTTTGTTACTGGGTGTCACTGTACGTCTTTGTGACTTTGTGTCAGTGTATGTCTTTGTTACTGGGTGTCAGTTTATGTCTTTGTTACTTGGTGGCAGTATTTGTCTGTGTTACTTGGTGTTAGTGTGTGTCGTTGTTACTTGGTGCAAGTGTGTGCCTGTGTTATTTGGTATCAGTGTATGTTTTTGTTACATGGTGTAATTGTGTGTCTGTGTTACTGGGTAAAAGTGTATGTCTTTGTTATTTGGTGTCAGTGTATGTCTGTGTTACTTGGTGTAAGTGTGTGTCTTTGTTACTTGGTGTAATTGTATGTCTTTGTTACTTGGTGTCTTTGTATGTCTGAGTTACTTGGTGTAAGTGTATGTCTTTGTTACTTGGTGTCAGTGTATGTCTTTGTGACTTGGTGTCAGTGTCTGTCTTTGTTACTGGGTGTCAGTGTCTGTCTTCGTTACTTGGTGTCAGTGTTTGTCTTTGTTACCGTGTGCCAGTGTCTGTTTTTGTGACTTGGTGTCAGTGTATGTCTTTGTTACTTGGTGTCAGTGTATGTCTTTGTTACTTGGTGTAAGTGTGTGTCTGTGTTACTGTGTATCAGTGTATATCTTTGTTACTTGGTGTAAGTGTGTGGCTGTGTTACTGGGTATCAGTGAATGTCTTTGCTACATGGTGACTGTGTATGTCTGTGTTACTTGGTGTAAGTGTGTGTCTTTGTTACTTGGTGTAAGTGTATGTCTTTGTTACTTGGTATCAGTGTATGTCTATGTTACTTGGTGGAAGTGTGTGTCTTTGTCACTTGGTGTAAGTGTGTGTCTGTGTTAATGGTATCAGTGTATGTCTTTGTTACTTGGTGAAAGTGTGTGTCTGTGTGACTGGGTATCAGTGTATGTCTTTGTTACTTGGTGTCAGTGGATGTCTTTGTGACTTGCTGTCAGTGTAAGTCTTTGTTAATGGGTGTAATTGCATGTCTTTGTTACTTGGTGTCAGTGTATGGCTGTGTTACTTGGTGTAAGTGTGTGTCTTTGTTGCTTGGTGTAATTGTATGTCTTTGTTACTTGGTGTCAGTGTATGTCATTGTTACTTTTTGTAAGTGTGTGTCGGTGTTACTGGGTATCAGTGAATGTCTTTGCTACATGGTGACAGTGTATGTCTGTGTTACTTGGTGCAAGTGTGTGTCTTTGTTACTTGGTGTAATTGTATGTCTTTGTTACTTGGTGTCAGTGTATGTCTGTGTTGCTTGGTGTAAGTGTATGTCTTTGTTCCTTGATGTCAGTGTATGTCTTTGTTACTTGGTGTAAGTGTGTGTCTGTGTCACTTGGTGTAAGTGTGTGTCTGTGTTACTTGGTATCAGTGTATGTCTTTGTTACTTGGTGTAAGTGTGTGTCTGTGTGACTGGGTATCAGTGTATGTCTTTGTTACTTGGTTTCAGTGTATGTCTTTGTGACTTGGTGTCAGTGTAAGTCTTTGTTAATGGGTGTCACTGTATGTCTTTGTTACTTGGTGTCAGTGTAGGTCTGTGTTATTTGGTGTAAGTGTGTGTCTTTGTTGCTTGGTGTAATTGTATGTGTTTGTTACTTGGTGTCAGTGTATGTCTTTGTTGCTTGGTGTAAGTGAGTGTTTGTGTTACTTGGTGTCAGTGTATGTCAAAATACTTCGTTTAAGTGTATGTCTTTGTTACTTGGTGTAATTGTCTGTCTTTGTTACTTGGTGTCAGTGTATGTCTTTGTTACTTGGTGTCAGTGTGTGTCTGTGTTTCTGGGTATCAGTGTATGTCTTTGTGACTTGGTATCAGTGTATGTCTTTGTGACTTGGTGTCAGTGTATGTCTTTTTTACTGGGTGTCAGTGTGTGTCTGTGTTACTTGGTGTCAGTGTATGTCTTTGACACTGTTTATCAGTGTTTCTCTGTGCTACTGGGTGTCAGTGTGTGTTTGTTTGTGTTACTGGGTATCAGTGTATGTCCTTGTGACTTGGTATCAGTGTATGTCTTTGTTACTGGGTGTCAGTGTGTGTCTGTGTTACTTGGTGTCAGTGTATCAGTGTTTCTCTGTGTGACTGGGTGTTAGTGTGTGTTTGTTTGTGTTACTGGGTCTCAGTGACACTAGGTGACAGTATTTAGTTTAGTTTAGAGATACAGCACTTAAACAGGCCCTTCGGCCCACCGAGTCTTTGCCGACCATCAACCACCCATTTATACTAATCCTACACTAATCCCGTATTCCTATCACATCCCCACCTATCCCTATATATTTCCCTACCACCTACCTATACGAGGGGCAATTTATGATGGCCAATTAACCTATCAACCTGCAAGTCTTTGGCATGTGTGAGGAAACCGGAGCACCCGGAGGAAACCCACGCAGACACAGGGAGAACTTACAACCTCCGCACAGGCAGTACCCAGAATCGAATCCTGGTCCCTGGAGCTGTGAGGCTGCGGTGCCAACCACAGCGGCAATGTGCCCCCCCATTGTGTGCCTGTGTTACTGGGTATCAGTGTATGTCTTTGTAACTTGGTGTCAGTGGATGACAAAATACTTGGTGTATGTGTATGTCTTTGTTACTTGGTGTAATTGTCTGTCTTTGTTACTTGGTGTCAGTGTATGTCTGTGTTACTTGGTGTAAGTGTGTGTCTTTGTTACTCGGTGTCAGTGAGTGTCTGTGTTACTTGGGGTAAGTGTGTGTCTTTGTTACTTGGTGTCCGTGTGTGTCTGTGTTACTGGGTGTCAGTGTATGTCTTTCTTACTGGGTGTCAGTGTATGTTTTTGTTACTTGGTGGAAATGTGTGTCTGCGTTACTGGGTGTCAGTGTTTGACTGTGTTACTTGGTGCAAGTGTGTATCTGTGTTACTGGGTATCAGTTTATGTCTTTGTGACTTGGTGTCAGTGTATGTCTTTGTGACTTGGTGTAAGTGTGTGTCTGTGTTACTGGGTATCAGTGTATGTCTTTGTTACTTGGTGCCAGTGTATGTCAAAATACTTGATGTAAGTGCATGTCTTTGTTACTTGGTGTAATTGTCTGTCTTTGTTACTTGGTGCAAGTGTGTGTCTTTGTGACTTGGCATCAGTGTACGTCTTTGTGACTTGGTGTCAGTGTATGCCTTTGTTACTGGGTGTCAGTGTGTGTCTGTGTTACTTGGTGACAGTGTATGTCTTTGATACTGTTTATCAGTCTTTCTCTGTGTTACTGGGTGTCAGTGTGTGTTTGTTTGTGTTACTGGGAGTCAGTGTGCATCTGTTACACTAGGTGTCAGTATATAGTTTAGTTTCGAGATACAGTACTTTCACAGGCCCTTCGGCCCACCGAGTCTGTGCCGACCATCAACCACCCATTTATACTAATCCTACACTAATCCCGTATTCCTATCACATCCCCACCTGTCCCTATAGATTTCCCTACCACCTGCCTATACTAGGGGCAATTTATGATGGCCAATTATTCTATCAACCTGCAAGTCTTTGGCATGTGGTAGGAACCCGGAGCATCCGGAGGAAACCCACGCAGACACTGGGAGGACTTGCAAACTCCGCACAGGCTGTACCCAGAATCGAGCCAGGGTCCCTGGAGCTGTGAGGCTGCTAACCACTGTGCCAATGTGCCGCCCAGTGTGTATCTGTGTTACTGGGTATCAGTGTATGGCTTTGTTACTTGCTGTCAGTGTATGTTTGTGTTACTTGTGCAAGTGTGTGTCTTTGTTACTTTGTGTAATTGTATGTCTTTGTTACTTGGTGTCATTGTATGTCTTTGTTACTGGGTGTCAGTGTGTGTCTTCGTTACTTGGTGTCAGTGTTTGTCTTTGTTACTGTGTGTCAGTGTCTGTCTTTGTGACTTGGTGTCAGTGTATGCCTTTGTTACTTGGTTTCGGTGTATGTCTTTGTTACTTGGTGTAAGTGTGTGTCTGTGTTACTGGGTATCAGTGTATATCTTTGTTACTTGGTGTATGTGTGTGTCTGTGTTACTGGGTATCAGTGAATGTCTTTGCTACATGGTGACAGTGTATGTCTGTGTTACTTGGTGGAAGTGTGTGTCTTTGTTCCTTGGTGTAATTTTATGTCTTTGTTACTTGGTGCCAGTGTATGTCTGTGTTACTTGGTGTAAGTGAATGTCTTTGCTGCATGGTGACAGTGTATATCTGTGTTACTTGGTGTAAGTGTGTGTCTTTGTTCCTTGGTGTAATTGTATGTCTTTGTTACTTGGTGTCAGTGTATTTCTTTGTTACTTGGTGTAAGTGTGTGTCTTTGTTAATTGGTGTAATTGTATGTCTTTGTTACTTGGTGTCAGTGTATGTCTTTGTTATTTGGTGTAAGTGAGTGTTTGTGTTACTTGGTGTAATTGTATGTCTGTGTTACTCGGTAACAGTGCATGTCTTTGTTACTTGGTGTAAGTGTGCATCTGTGTTACGGGGTAACAGTGTATGTCTTTGTTACTTGGTGTCAGTTTATGTCTGTGTTACTTGGTTTAAGTGTGTGTCTTTGTTAATTGGTGTAATTGTATGTCTTTGTTACTTGGTGTCAGTGTATGTCTGTGTTACTTGGTGTAAGTGTATGTCTTTCTTACTTGGTGTCAATGTATGTCTTTGTTACTTGGTATAAGTGTGTGTCTGTGTGACTGGGTATCAGTGTATGTCTTTGTTACTTGGTGTCAGTGTACGTCTTTGTGACTTGGTTTCAGTGTATGTCTTTGTTACTGGGTGTCACTGTACGTCTTTGTGACTTTGTGTCAGTGTATGTCTTTGTTACTGGGTGTCAGTTTATGTCTTTGTTACTTGGTGGCAGTATTTGTCTGTGTTACTTGGTGTAAGTGTGTGTCGTTGTTACTTGGTGCAAGTGTGTGCCTGTGTTATTTGGTATCAGTGTATGTTTTTGTTACATGGTGTAATTGTGTGTCTGTGTTACTGGGTAAAAGTGTATGTCTTTGTTACTTGGTGTCAGTGTATGTCTGTGTTACTTGGTGTAAGTGTGTGTCTTTGTTACTTGGTGTAATTGTATGTCTTTGTTACTTGGTGTCATTGTATGTCTGAGTTACTTGGTGTAAGTGTATGTCTTTGTTACTTGGTGTCAGTGTATGCCTTTGTTACTTGGTTTCGGTGTATGTCTTTGTTACTTGGTGTAAGTGTGTGTCTGTGTTACTGGGTATCAGTGTATATCTTTGTTACTTGGTGTATGTGTGTGTCTGTGTTACTGGGTATCAGTGAATGTCTTTGCTACATGGTGACAGTGTATGTCTGTGTTACTTGGTGGAAGTGTGTGTCTTTGTTCCTTGGTGTAATTGTATGTCTTTGTTACTTGGTGCCAGTGTATGTCTGTGTTACTTGGTGTAAGTGAATGTCTTTGCTGCATGGTGACAGTGTATATCTGTGTTACTTGGTGTAAGTGTGTGTCTTTGTTCCTTGGTGTAATTGTATGTCTTTGTTACTTGGTGTCAGTGTATTTCTTTGTTACTTGGTGTAAGTGTGTGTCTTTGTTAATTGGTGTAATTGTATGTCTTTGCTACTTGGTGTCAGTGTATGTCTTTGTTATTTGGTGTAAGTGAGTGTTTGTGTTACTTGGTGTAATTGTGTGTCTGTGTTACTCGGTAACAGTGCATGTCTTTGTTACTTGGTGTAAGTGTGCATCTGTGTTACGGGGTAACAGTGTATGTCTTTGTTACTTGGTGTCAGTTTATGTCTGTGTTACTTGGTTTAAGTGTGTGTCTTTGTTAATTGGTGTAATTGTATGTCTTTGTTACTTTGTGTCAGTGTATGTCTGTGTTACTTGGTGTAAGTGTATGTCTTTGTTACTTGGTGTCAATGTATGTCTTTGTTACTTGGTATAAGTGTGTGTCTGTGTGACTGGGTATCAGTGTATGTCTTTGTTACTTGGTGTCAGTGTACGTCTTTGTGACTTGGTTTCAGTGTATGTCTTTGTTACTGGGTGTCACTGTACGTCTTTGTGACTTTGTGTCAGTGTATGTCTTTGTTACTGGGTGTCAGTTTATGTCTTTGTTACTTGGTGGCAGTATTTGTCTGTGTTACTTGGTGTAAGTGTGTGTCGTTGTTACTTGGTGCAAGTGTGTGCCTGTGTTATTTGGTATCAGTGTATGTTTTTGTTACATGGTGTAATTGTGTGTCTGTGTTAATGGGTAAAAGTGTATGTCTTTGTTACTTGGTGTCAGTGTATGTCTGTGTTACTTGGTGTAAGTGTGTGTCTTTGTTACTTGGTGTAATTGTATGTCTTTGTTACTTGGTGTCATTGTATGTCTGAGTTACTTGTTGTAAGTGTATGTCTTTGTTATTTGGTGTCAGTGTATGTCTTTGTTACTTGGTTTCGGTGTATGTCTTTGTTACTTGGTGTAAGTGTGTGTCTGTGTTACTGGGTATCAGTGTATATCTTTGTTACTTGGTGTATGTGTGTGTCTGTGTTACTGGGTATCAGTGAATGTCTTTGCTACATGGTGACAGTGTATGTCTGTGTTACTTGGTGGAAGTGTGTGTCTTTGTTCCTTGGTGTAATTTTATGTCTTTGTTACTTGGTGCCAGTGTCTGTCTGTGTTACTTGGTGTAAGTGAATGTCTTTGCTGCATGGTGACAGTGTATATCTGTGTTACTTGGTGTAAGTGTGTGTCTTTGTTCCTTGGTGTAATTGTATGTCTTTGTTACTTGGTGTCAGTGTATTTCTTTGTTACTTGGTGTAAGTGTGTGTCTTTGTTAATTGGTGTAATTGTATGTCTTTGTTACTTGGTGTCAGTGTATGTCTTTGTTATTTGGTGTAAGTGAGTGTTTGTGTTACTTGGTGTAATTGTGTGTCTGTGTTACTCGGTAACAGTGCATGTCTTTGTTACTTGGTGTAAGTGTGCATCTGTGTTACGGGGTAACAGTGTATGTCTTTGTTACTTGGTGTCAGTTTATGTCTGTGTTACTTGGTTTAAGTGTGTGTCTTTGCTAATAGGTGTAATTGTATGTCTTTGTTACTTGGTGTCAGTGTATGTCTGTGTTACTTGGTGTAAGTGTATGTCTTTGTTACTTGGTGTCAATGTATGTCTTTGTTACTTGGTATAAGTGTGTGTCTGTGTGACTGGGTATCAGTGTATGTCTTTGTTACTTGGTGTCAGTGTAAGTCTTTGTGACTTGGTTTCAGTGTATGTCTTTGTTACTGGGTGTCACTGTACGTCTTTGTGACTTTGTGTCAGTGTATGTCTTTGTTACTGGGTGTCAGTTTATGTCTGTGTTACTTGGTGGAATTGTGTGTCTTTGTTCCTTGGTGTAATTTTATGTCTTTGTTACTTGGTGCCAGTGTATGTCTGTGTTACTTGGTGTAAGTGAATGTCTTTGCTGCATGGTGACAGTGTATATCTGTGTTACTTGGTGTAAGTGTGTGTCTTTGTTCCTTGGTGTAATTGTATGTCTTTGTTACTTGGTGTCAGTGTATTTCTTTGTTACTTGGTGTAAGTGTGTGTCGTTGTTACTTGGTGCAAGTGTGTGCCTGTGTTATTTGGTATCAGTGTATGTTTTTGTTACATGGTGTAATTGTGTGTCTGTGTTAATGGGTAAAAGTGTATGTCTTTGTTACTTGGTGTCAGTGTATGTCTGTGTTACTTGGTGTAAGTGTGTGTCTTTGTTACTTGGTGTAATTGTATGTCTTTGTTACTTGGTGTCATTGTATGTCTGAGTTACTTGTTGTAAGTGTATGTCTTTGTTACTTGGTGTCAGTGTATGTCTTTGTGACTTGGTGTCAGTGTCTGTCTTTGTTACTGGGTGTCAGTGTCTGTCTTCGTTACTTGGTGTCAGTGTGTGTCTTTGTTACCGTGTGTCATTGTCTGTCTTTGTGACTTGGTGTCAGTGTATGTCTTTGTTACTTGGTGTAAGTGTGTGTCTGTGTTACTGTGTATCAGTGTATATCTTTGTTACTTGGTGTAAGTGTGTGTCTCTGTTACTGGGTATCAGTGAATGTCTTTGCTACATGGTGACAGTGTATGTCTGTGTTACTTGGTGTAAGTGTGTGTCTTTGTTACCTGGTGTAAGTGTATGTCTTTGTTACTTGGTATCAGTGTATGTCTATGTTACTTGGTGGAAGTGTGTGTCTGTGTCACTTGGTGTAAGTGTGTGTCTTTGTTACTTGGTATCAGTGTATGTCTTTGTTACTTGGTGAAAGTGTGTGTCTGTGTGACTGGGTATCAGTGTATGTCTTTGTTACTTGGTGTCAGTGGATGTCTTTGTGACTTGGTGTCAGTGTAAGTCTTTGTTAATGGGTGTCACTGTATGTCTTTGTTACTTGGAGTCAGTGTATGTCTGTGTTACTTGGTGTAAGTGTGTGTCTTTGTTGCTTGGTGTAATTGTATGTCTTTGTTACTTGGTGTCAGTGTATGTCATTGTTACTTTTTGTAAGTGTGTGTCTTTGTTACTGGGTATCAGTGAATGTCTTTGCTACATGGTGACAGTGTATGTCTGTGTTACTTGGTGTAAGTGTGTGTCTTTGTTACTTGGTGTAATTGTATGTCTTTGTTACTTGGTGTCAGTGTATGTCTGTGTTGCTTGGTGTAAGTGTATGTCTTTGTTACTTGATGTCAGTGTATGTCTTTGTTACTTGGTGTAAGTGTGTGTCTGTGTCACTTGGTGTAAGTGTGTGTCTGTGTTACTTGGTATCAGTGTATGTCTTTGTTACTTGGTGTAAGTGTGTGTCTGTGTGACTGGGTATCAGTGTATGTCTTTGTTACTTGGTTTCAGTGTATGTCTTTGTGACTTGGTGTCAGTGTAAGTCTTTGTTAATGGTGTCACTGTATGTCTTTGTTACTTGGTGTCAGTGTAGTTCTGTGTTACTTGGTGTAAGTGTCTGTCTTTGTTGCTTGGTGTAATTGTATGTCTTTGTTACTTGGTGTCAGTGTATGTCTTTGTTACTTGGTGTAAGTGAGTGTTTGTGTTACTTGGTGTAAGTGTGTGTCTGTGTTACTTGGTATCAGTGTATGTCTTTGTGACTTGGTGTAAGTGTGTGTCTGTGTTACTGGGTAACAGTGTATGTCTTTGTTACTTGGTGTCAGTGTATGTCTGTGTTACTTGTTGTAAGTGTGTGTCTTTGTTACTTGGTGTAAGTGTATGTCTTTGTTACTTGGTGTCAGTGTATGTCTATGTTACTTGGTGGAAGTGTGTGTCTGTGTCACTTGGTGTAAGTGTGTGTCTGTGTTACTTGGCATCAGTGTATGTCTTCGTTACTTGGTGAAAGTGTGTGTCTGTGTGACTTGGTATCAGTGTATGTCTTTGTTACTTGGTGTCAGTGGATGTCTTTGTGACTTGGTGTCAGTGTATGTCATTGTTACTTTTTGTAAGTGTGTGTCTGTGTTACTGGGTATCAGTGAATGTCTTTGCTGCATGGTGACAGTGTATGTCTGTGTTACTTGGTGTAAGTGTGTGTCTTTGTTACTTGGTGTCAGTGTATGTCATTGTTACTTTTTGTAAGTGTGTATCCTCTGTTACGGGGTAACAGTGTATGTCTTTGTTACTTGGTGTCAGTTTATGTCTGTGTTACTTGGTATAAGTGTGTGTCTGTGTGACTGGGTATCAGTGTATGTCTTTGTTACTTGGTGTCAGTGTACGTCTTTGTGACTTGGTTTCAGTGTATGTCTTTGTTACTGGGTGTCACTGTACGTCTTTGTGACTTTGTGTCAGTGTATGTCTTTGTTACTGGGTGTCAGTTTATGTCTTTGTTACTTGGTGGCAGTATTTGTCTGTGTTACTTGGTGTAAGTGTGTGTCGTTGTTACTTGGTGCAAGTGTGTGCCTGTGTTATTTGGTATCAGTGTATGTTTTTGTTACATGGTGTAATTGTGTGTCTGTGTTAATGGGTAAAAGTGTATGTCTTTGTTACTTGGTGTCAGTGTATGTCTGTGTTACTTGGTGTAAGTGTGTGTCTTTGTTACTTGGTGTAATTGTATGTCTTTGTTACTTGGTGTCATTGTATGTCTGAGTTACTTGTTGTAAGTGTATGTCTTTGTTACTTGGTGTCAGTGTATGTCTTTGTGACTTGGTGTCAGTGTCTGTCTTTGTTACTGGGTGTCAGTGTCTGTCTTCGTTACTTGGTGTCAGTGTGTGTCTTTGTTACCGTGTGTCATTGTCTGTCTTTGTGACTTGGTGTCAGTGTATGTCTTTGTTACTTGGTGTAAGTGTGTGTCTGTGTTACTGTGTATCAGTGTATATCTTCGTTACTTGGTGTAAGTGTGTGTCTGTGTTACTGGGTATCAGTGAATGTCTTTGCTACATGGTGACAGTGTATGTCTGTGTTACTTGGTGTAAGTGTGTGTCTTTGTTACCTGGTGTAAGTGTATGTCTTTGTTACTTGGTATCAGTGTATGTCTATGTTACTTGGTGGAAGTGTGTGTCTGTGTCACTTGGTGTAAGTGTGTGTCTTTGTTACTTGGTATCAGTGTATGTCTTTGTTACTTGGTGAAAGTGTGTGTCTGTGTGACTGGGTATCAGTGTATGTCTTTGTTACTTGGTGTCAGTGGATGTCTTTGTGACTTGGTGTCAGTGTAAGTCTTTGTTAATGGGTGTCACTGTATGTCTTTGTTACTTGGTGACAGTGTATGTCTGTGTTACTTGATGTAAGTGTGTGTCTTTGTTGCTTGGTGTAATTGTATGTCTTTGTTACTTGGTGTCAGTGTATGTCATTGTTACTTTTTGTAAGTGTGTGTCTTTGTTACTGGGTATCAGTGAATGTCTTTGCTACATGGTGACAGTGTATGTCTGTGTGACTTGGTGTAAGTGTGTGTCTTTGTTACTTGGTGTAATTGTATGTCTTTTTTACTTGGTGTCAGTGTATGTCTGTGTTGCTTGGTGTAAGTGTGTGTCTTTGTTACTTGATGTCAGTGTATGACTTTGTTACTTGGTGTAAGTCTGTGTCTGTGTTACTGGGTATCAGTGCATGTCTTTGTTACTTGGTGTCAGTGTATGTCTGTGTTACTTGGTGTCAGTTTATGTCAAAATACTTGGTGTAAGTGCATGTCTGTGTTACTTGGTGTAAGTGTGTGTCTGTGTTACTGGGTGTCAGTGTATGTCTTTGTGACTTGGTGTAAGTGTATGTCTTTGTTACTTGGTGTAAGTGTGTGTCTGTGTTACTTGGTGTAAGTGTGTGTCTGTGTTACTGGGTATCAGTGTATGTCTTTGTGACTTGGTGTAAGTCTGTGTCTGTGTTACTGGGTATCAGTGCATGTCTTTGTTACTTGGTGTCAGTGTATGTCTGTGTTACTTGGTGTCAGTTTATGTCTTTGTGACTTGGTGTAAGTCTGTGTCTGTGTTACTGGGCAGCAGTGTCTGTCTTTGTTACTTGGTGTCAGTGTGTTTGCTTGTGTTACTGGGTGTCAGTGTGTGTCTGTGTTACTTGGTGTAAGTTTGTGTCTTTGGTACTGGGCATCAGTGTATGTCTTTTTGACTTGGTGTCAGTGTATGTCTTTGTGACTTGGTGTCAGTGTATGTTAATTTTAATGGGTGTCAGTGGGTGTCTGTGTAACTTTTTGTCAGTGTATGTCTTTGTTACTGTGTATCAGTGTTTCTCTGTGTTACTGGGTGTCAGTGTGTGTTTCTTTGTGTTACTTTGTGTCAGTGTGTGTCTGTGTTACTTGGTGTAAGCGTGAGTCTTTGTTACTTGGTGTCCGTGTGTGTCTGTGTTCCTGGGTAGCAGTGTGTGTCTTTGTTACTTGGTGTCAGTGTATGTCTTTGTTACTTAGTGTAAGTGTGCGTCTGTGTTACTGGGTATCAGTGTATGTCTTTGTTAATTGGAGTAAGTGTATGTCTTTGTTACTTGGTTTAATTGTCTGTCTTTGTTACTTGGTGTCAGTGTATGTCTGTGTTACTTGGTGTAAGTGTGTGTCTTTGTTGGTGTAAGTGTATGTCTTTGTTGGTGTAAGTGTATGTCTTTGTTACTTGGTGTCAGTGTGTGTCTGTGTTACTGGGTGTCAGTGTATTTTTGTTTGTGTTACTGGGTGTCAGTGTGTGTCTGTGACACTAGGTGTCAGTATTTAGTTTAGTTCGAGAAGCAGCACTGAAACAGGCCCTTCGGCCCACCGAGTCTGTGCCGACCATCAACAACCCATTTATACTAATCCTTCACTAATCCCGTATTCCTATCACATCCGCACCTATCCCTATATATTCCCCTACCGCCTACCTATACTAGGGACAATTTATGATGGCCAATTAACCTATCAACCTGCAAGTCTTTGGCATGGGGGAGGAAAACGGAGCAACCGGAGGAAACCCACGCAGACACAAGGAGAACTTGCAAACTCCGCACAGGCAGTACCCAGAATCGTTCCCAGTTCCATGGAGCTGTGAGGCTGCGGTGCTAACCACTGCGCCAATGTGCCCCCCCCCCCCCCCAGTGTGTGCCTGTGTTACTGGGTATCAGTGCATGTCTTTATTACTTGGTGTCAGTGTATGTCTGTGTTACTTGGTGACAGTGTGTTTGTTTGTGTTACTGGGTGTCAGTGTGTGTCTTTGTTACTTGGTGTCAGTGTATGTCTGTGTTACTTGGTGTAAGTGTGTGTCTTTGTTTCTTGGTATCAGTGTATGTCTTTGTTACTTGCTGTCAGTGTATGTTTGTGTTACTTGTGCAAGTGTGTGTCTTTGTTACTTTGTGTATTTGTATGTCTTTGTTACTTGGTGTCATTGTATGTCTTTGTTACTGGGTGTCAGTGTGTCTCTTCGTTACTTGGTGTCAGTGTTTGTCTTTGTTACCGTGTGTCAGTGTCTGTCTTTGTGACTTGGTGTCAGTGTATGCCTTTGTTACTTGGTTTCGGTGTATGTCTTTGTTACTTGGTGTAAGTGTGTGTCTGTGTTACTGGGTATCAGTGTATATCTTTGTTACTTGGTGTATGTGTGTGTCTGTGTTACTGGGTATCAGTGAATGTCTTTGCTACATGGTGACAGTGTATGTCTGTGTTACTTGGTGTAAGTGTGTGACTTTGTTACCTGGTGTAATTGTATGTCTTTGTTACTTGGTGCCAGTGTATGTCTGTGTTACTTGGTGTAAGTGAATGTCTTTGCTACATGGTGACAGTGTATATCTGTGTTACTTGGTGTAAGTGTGTGTCTTTGTTCCTTGGTGTAATTGTATGTCTTTGCTACTTGGTGTCAGTGTATTTCTTTGTTACTTGGTGTAAGTGTGTGTCTTTGTTAATTGGTGTAATTGTATGCCTTTGTTACTTGGTGTCAGTGTATGTCTTTGTTATTTGGTGTAAGTGAGTGTTTGTGTTACTTGGTGTAATTGTGTGTCTGTGTTACTCGGTAACAGTGCATGTCTTTGTTACTTGGTGTAAGTGTGTATCTGTGTTACGGGGTAACAGTGTATGTCTTTGTTACTTGGTGTCAGTTTATGTCTGTGTTACTTGGTGCTAGTGTGTGTCTTTGTTAATTGGTGTAATTGTATGTCTTTGTTACTTGGTGTCAGTGTATGTCTGTGTTACTTGGTGTAAGTGTATGTCTTTGTTACTTGGTGTCAATGTATGTCTTTGTTACTTGGTATAAGTGTGTGTCTGTGTGACTGGGTATCAGTGTATGTCTTTGTTACTTGGTGTCAGTGTACGTCTTTGTGACTTGGTGTCAGTGTATGTCTTTGTTACTGGGTGTCACTGTACGTCTTTGTGACTTTGTGTCAGTGTATGTCTTTGTTACTGGGTGTCAGTTTATGTCTTTGTTACTTGGTGGCAGTATTTGTCTGTGTTACTTGGTGTTAGTGTGTGTCGTTGTTACTTGGTGCAAGTGTGTGCCTGTGTTATTTGGTATCAGTGTATGTTTTTGTTACATGGTGTAATTGTGTGTCTGTGTTACTGGGTAAAAGTGTATGTCTTTGTTATTTGGTGTCAGTGTATGTCTGTGTTACTTGGTGTAAGTGTGTGTCTTTGTTACTTGGTGTAATTGTATGTCTTTGTTACTTGGTGTCTTTGTATGTCTGAGTTACTTGGTGTAAGTGTATGTCTTTGTTACTTGGTGTCAGTGTATGTCTTTGTGACTTGGTGTCAGTGTCTGTCTTTGTTACTGGGTGTCAGTGTCTGTCTTCGTTACTTGGTGTCAGTGTTTGTCTTTGTTACCGTGTGCCAGTGTCTGTTTTTGTGACTTGGTGTCAGTGTATGTCTTTGTTACTTGGTGTCAGTGTATGTCTTTGTTACTTGGTGTAAGTGTGTGTCTGTGTTACTGTGTATCAGTGTATATCTTTGTTACTTGGTGTAAGTGTGTGGCTGTGTTACTGGGTATCAGTGAATGTCTTTGCTACATGGTGACTGTGTATGTCTGTGTTACTTGGTGTAAGTGTGTGTCTTTGTTACTTGGTGTAAGTGTATGTCTTTGTTACTTGGTATCAGTGTATGTCTATGTTACTTGGTGGAAGTGTGTGTCTTTGTCACTTGGTGTAAGTGTGTGTCTGTGTTAATGGTATCAGTGTATGTCTTTGTTACTTGGTGAAAGTGTGTGTCTGTGTGACTGGGTATCAGTGTATGTCTTTGTTACTTGGTGTCAGTGGATGTCTTTGTGACTTGCTGTCAGTGTAAGTCTTTGTTAATGGGTGTAATTGCATGTCTTTGTTACTTGGTGTCAGTGTATGGCTGTGTTACTTGGTGTAAGTGTGTGTCTTTGTTGCTTGGTGTAATTGTATGTCTTTGTTACTTGGTGTCAGTGTATGTCATTGTTACTTTTTGTAAGTGTGTGTCGGTGTTACTGGGTATCAGTGAATGTCTTTGCTACATGGTGACAGTGTATGTCTGTGTTACTTGGTGCAAGTGTGTGTCTTTGTTACTTGGTGTAATTGTATGTCTTTGTTACTTGGTGTCAGTGTATGTCTGTGTTGCTTGGTGTAAGTGTATGTCTTTGTTCCTTGATGTCAGTGTATGTCTTTGTTACTTGGTGTAAGTGTGTGTCTGTGTCACTTGGTGTAAGTGTGTGTCTGTGTTACTTGGTATCAGTGTATGTCTTTGTTACTTGGTGTAAGTGTGTGTCTGTGTGACTGGGTATCAGTGTATGTCTTTGTTACTTGGTTTCAGTGTATGTCTTTGTGACTTGGTGTCAGTGTAAGTCTTTGTTAATGGGTGTCACTGTATGTCTTTGTTACTTGGTGTCAGTGTAGGTCTGTGTTATTTGGTGTAAGTGTGTGTCTTTGTTGCTTGGTGTAATTGTATGTGTTTGTTACTTGGTGTCAGTGTATGTCTTTGTTGCTTGGTGTAAGTGAGTGTTTGTGTTACTTGGTGTCAGTGTATGTCAAAATACTTCGTTTAAGTGTATGTCTTTGTTACTTGGTGTAATTGTCTGTCTTTGTTACTTGGTGTCAGTGTATGTCTTTGTTACTTGGTGTCAGTGTGTGTCTGTGTTTCTGGGTATCAGTGTATGTCTTTGTGACTTGGTATCAGTGTATGTCTTTGTGACTTGGTGTCAGTGTAAGTCTTTGTTAATGGTGTCACTGTATGTCTTTGTTACTTGGTGTCAGTGTAGTTCTGTGTTATTTGGTGTAAGTGTCTGTCTTTGTTGCTTGGTGTAATTGTATGTCTTTGTTACTTGGTGTCAGTGTATGTCTTTGTTACTTGGTGTAAGTGAGTGTTTGTGTTACTTGGTGTAAGTGTGTGTCTGTGTTACTTGGTATCAGTGTATGTCTTTGTGACTTGGTGTAAGTGTGTGTCTGTGTTACTGGGTAACAGTGTATGACTTTGTTACTTGGTGTCAGTGTATGTCTGTGTTACTTGTTGTAAGTGTGTGACTTTGTTACTTGGTGTAAGTGTATGTCTTTGTTACTTGGTGTCAGTGTATGTCTATGTTACTTGGTGGAAGTGTGAGTCTGTGTCACTTGGTGTAAGTGTGTGTCTGTGTTACTTGGCATCAGTGTATGTCTTCGTTACTTGGTGAAAGTGTGTGTCTGTGTGACTTGGTATCAGTGTATGTCTTTGTTACTTGGTGTCAGTGGATGTCTTTGTGACTTGGTGTCAGTGTATGTCATTGTTACTTTTTGTAAGTGTGTGTCTGTGTTACTGGGTATCAGTGAATGTCTTTGCTACATGGTGACAGTGTATGTCTGTGTTACTTGGTGTAAGTGTGTGTCTTTGTTACTTGGTGTCAGTGTATGTCATTGTTACTTTTTGTAAGTGTGTATCCTCTGTTACGGGGTAACAGTGTATGTCTTTGTTACTTGGTGTCAGTGCATGTCTGTGTTACTTGGTGTAAGTGTATGTCTTTGTTACTTGGTGTCAATGTATGTCTTTGTTACTTGGTACAAGTGTGTGTCTGTGTGACTGGGTATCAGTGTATGTCTTTGTTACTTGGTGTCAGTGTACGTCTTTGTGACTTGGTGTCAGTGTATGTCTTTGTTACTGGGTGTCACTGTACGTCTTTGTGACTTTGTGTCAGTGTATGTCTTTGTTACTGGGTGTCAGTTTATGTCTTTGTTACTTGGTGGCAGTATTTGTCTGTGTTACTTGGTGTAAGTGTGTGTCGTTGTTACTTGGTGCAAGTGTGTGCCTGTGTTATTTGGTATCAGTGTATGTTTTTGTTACATGGTGTAATTGTGTGTCTGTGTTACTGGGTAAAAGTGTATGTCTTTGTTACTTGGTGTCAGTGTATGTCTGTGTTACTTTGTGTAAGTGTGTGTCTTTGTTACTTGGTGTAATTGTATGTCTTTGTTACATGGTGTCATTGTATGTCTGAGTTACTTGGTGTAAGTGTATGTCTTTGTTACTTGGTGTCAGTGTTTGTCTTTGTGACTTGGTGTCAGTGTCTGTCTTTGTTACTGGGTGTCAGTGTCTGTCTTCGTTACTTGGTGTCAGTGTTTGTCTTTGTTACCGTGTGTCAGTGTCTGTCTTTGTGACTTGGTGTCAGTGTATGTCTTTGTTACTTGGTGTCAGTGTATGTCTTTGTTACTTGGTGTAAGTGTGTGTCTGTGTTTTTGGGTATCAGTGTATATCTTTGTTACTTGGTGTAAGTGTGTGTCTGTGTTACTGGGTCTCAGTGAATGTCTTTGCTACATGGTGACAGTGTATGTCTGTGTTACTTGGTGTTAGTGTGTGTCTTTGTTACCTGGTGTAAGTGTATGTCTTTGTTACTTGGTATCAGTGTATGTCTATGTTACTTGGTGGAAGTGTGTGTCTGTGTCACTTGGTGTAAGTGTTTGTCTTTGTTACTTGGTATCAGTGTATGTCTTTGTTACTTGGTGAAAGTGTGTGTCTGTGTTACTTGGTATCAGTGTATGTCTTTGTTACTTGGTGTAAGTGTGTGTCTGTGTGACTGGGTATCAGTGTATGTCTTTGTTACTTGGTTTCAGTGTATGTCTTTGTGACTTGGTGTCAGTGTAAGTCTTTGTTAATGGTGTCACTGTATGTCTTTGTTACTTGGTGTCAGTGTAGGTCTGTGTTATTTGGTGTAAGTGTCTGTCTTTGTTGCTTGGTGTAATTGTATGTCTTTGTTACTTGGTGTCAGAGTTTGTCTTTGTTACTTGGTGTAAGTGAGTGTTTGTGTTACTTGGTGTAAGTGTGTGTCTGTGTTACTTGGTATCAGTGTATGTCTTTGTGACTTGGTGTAAGTGTGTGTCTGTGTTACTGGGTAACAGTGTATGTCTTTGTTACTTGGTGTCAGTGTATGTCTGTGTTACTTGTTGTAAGTGTGTGTCTTTGTCACATGGTGTAATTGTATGTCTTTGTTACTTGGTGTCAGTGTATGTCTGTGTTACTTGGAGTAAGTGTATGTCTTTGTTACTTGGTGTCAGTGTATGTCTTTGTTACTTGGTGTAAGTGTGTGTCTCTGTTACTGGGTATCAGTGTATGTCTTTTTTAGTAGGTGTCAGTGCATGTCTTTGTGACTTGGTGTCAGTGTTTGTCTTTGTTACTGGGTGTCACTGTATGTCTTTGTTACTTGGTGTCAGTGTATGTCTTTGTGACATGGTGTCAGTGTCTGTCTTTGTTACTGGGTGTCAGTGTCTGTCTTCGTTACATGGTATCAGTGTTTGTCTTTGTTACCGTGTGTCAGTGTCTGTCTTTGTGACTTGGTGTCAGTGTATGTCTTTGTTACTTGGTGTCAGTGTATGACTTTGTTACTTGGTGTAAGTGTGTGTCTGTGTTACTGGGTATCAGTGTATATCTTTGTTACTTGGTGTAAGTGTGTGTCTGTGTTACTGTGTATCAGTGAATGTCTTTGCTACATGGTGACAGTGTATGTCTGTGTTACTTGGTGTCAGTGTGTGTCTTTGTTGCTTGGTGTAATTGTATGTCTTTGTTACTTGGTGTCAGTGTATGTCATTGTTACTTTTTGTAAGTGTGTGTCTTTGTTACTGGGTATCAGTGAATGTCTTTGCTACATGGTGACAGTGTATGTCTGTGTTACTTGGTGTCAGTGTGTGTCTTTGTTACTTGGTGTAAGTGTATGTCTTTGTTACTTGGTGTCAGTGTATGTCTATGTTACTTGGTGGAAGTGTGTGTCTGTGTCACTTGGTGTAAGTGTGTGTCTGTGTTACTTGGTATCAGTGTATGTCTTCGTTACTTGGTGAAAGTGCGTGTCTGTGTGACTGGGTATCAGTGTATGTCTTTGTTACTTGGTGTCAGTGGATGTCTTTGTGACTTGGTGTCAGTGTAAGTCTTTGTTAATGGGTGTCACTGTATGTCTTTGTTACTTGGTGGCAGTGTATGTCTGTGTTACTTGGTGTTAGTGTGTGTCTTTGTTGCTTGGTGTAATTGTATGTCTTTGTTACTTGGTGTCAGTGTATGTCTTTGTTACATTTTGTAAGTGTGTGTCTGTGTTACTGGGTATCAGTGAATGTCTTTGCTACATGGTGACAGTGTATGTCTGTGTTACTTGGTGTAAGTGTGTGTCTTTGTTACTTTGTGTAATTGTATGTCTTTGTTACTTGGTGTCAGTGTATGTCTGTGTTGCTTGGTGTAAGTGTATGTCTTTGTTACTTGATGTCAGTGTATGTCTTTGTTACTTGGTGTAAGTGTGTGTCTGTGTCACTTGGTGTAAGTGTGTGTCTGTGTGACGGGGTATCAGTGTATGTCTCTGTTACTTGGTGTAATTGTATGTCTTTGTGACTTGGTGTCAGTGTAAGTCTTTGTTAATGGGTGTAATTGTATGTCTTTGTTACTTGGTGTCAGTGTATGTCTGTGTTGCTTGGTGTAAGTGTGTGTCTTTGTTGATTGGTGTAATTGTATGTCTTTGTTACTTGGTGTCAGTGTATGCCATTGTTACTTTTTGTAAGTGTGTGTCTGTGTTACTGGGTATCAGTGAATGTCTTTGCTACATGGTGACAGTGTATGTCTGTGTTACTCGGTGTAAGTGTGTGTCTTTGTTACTTGGTGTAATTGTATGTCTTTGTTACTTGGTGTCAGTGTATGTCTGTGTTGCTTGGTGTAAGTGTATGTCTTTGTTACTTAATGACAGTGGATGTCTTTGTTACTTGGTGTAAGTGTGTGTCTGTGTCACTTGGTGTAAGTGTGTGTCTGTGTTACTTCGTATCAGTGTATGTCTTTGTTACTTGGTGTAAGTGTGTGTCTGTGTGACTGGGTATCAGTGTATGTCTTTGTTACTTGGTGTCTGTGTATGTCTTTGTGACTTGGTGTCAGTGTAAGTCTTTGTTAATGGGTGTAATTGTATGTCTTTGTTACTTGGTGTCAGTGTATGTCTGTGTTGCTTGGTGTAAGTGTATGTCTTTGTTACTTGATGTCAGTGTATGTCTTTGTTACTTGGTGTAAGTGTGTGTCTGTGTCACCTGGTGTAAGTGTGTGTCTGTGTTACTTGTTATCACTGTATGTCTTTGTTACTTGGTGTAAGTGTGTGTCTGTGTGACTGGGTATCAGTGTATGTCTTTGTTACTTGGTTTCAGTGTATGACTTTGTGACTTTTTGTCAGTGTATGTCTTTGTTAATGGGTGTCACTTTATGTCTTTGTTACTTGGTGTCAGTGTAGGTCTGTGTTATTTGGTGCAAGTGTGTGTCTTTGTTGCTTGGTGTAATTGTATGTCTTTGTTACTTGGTGTCAGTGTATGTCTTTGTTACTTGGTGTAAGTGAGTGTTTGTGTTACTTGGTGTAAGTGTGTGTCTGTGTTACTTGGTATCAGTGTATGTCTTTGTTACTTGGTGTAAGTGTGTGTCTGTGTTACTGGGTAACAGTGTATGTCTTTGTTACTTGGTGTCAGTGAATGTCTGTGTTACTTGTTGTAAGTGTGTGTCTTTGTTACATGGTGTAATTGTATGTCTTTGTTACTTGGTGTCAGTGTATGTCTGTGTTACTTGGTGTAAGTGTATGTCTTTGTTACTTGGTGTCAGTGTATGTCTTTGTTACTTGGTCTAAGTGTGTGTCTGTGTTACTGGGTATCAGTGTATGTCTTTGTTACTTGGTGTCAGTGTATGTCTTTGTGACTTGGTGTCAGTGTATGTCTTTGTTACTGGGTGTCACTGTATGTCTTTGTTACTTGTTGTCAGTGTATGTCTTTGTGACTTGGTGTCAGTGTCTGTCTTTCTTACTGGGTGTCAGTGTCTGTCTTCGTTACTTGGTGTCATTGTTTGTCTTTGTTACCGTGTGTCAGAGTCTGCTTTGCGACTTGGTGTCAGTGTATGTCTTTGTTACTTGGTGTCAGTGTATGTCTTTGTTACTTGGTGTAAGTGTGTGTCTGTGTTACTGGGTATCAGTGAATGTCTTTGCTACATGGTGACAGTGTATGTCTGTGTTACTTGGAGTAAGTGTGTGTCTTTGTTACTTGGTGTAAGTGTATGTCTTTGTTACTTGGTGTCAGTGTATGTCTATGTTACTTGGTGGAAGTGTGTGTCTGTGTCACTTGGTGTAAGTGTGTGTCTGTGTTACTTGGTATCAGTGTATGTCTTTGTTACTTGGTGTAAGTGTGTGTCTGTGTGACTGGGTATCAGTGTATGTCTTTGTTACTTGGTGTCAGTGGATGTCCTTGTGACTTGGTGTCAGTGTAAGTCTTTGTTAATGGGTGTCACTGTATGTCTTTGTTACTTGGTGTCAGTGTATGTCTGTGTTACTTGGTGTAAGTGTGTGTCTTTGTTGCTTGGTGTAATTGTATGTCTTTTTTACTTGGTGTCAGTGTATGTCATTGTTACTTTTTGTAAGTGTGTGTCTGTGTTACTGGGTATCAGTGAATGTCTTTGCTACATGGTGACAGTGTATGTCTGTGTTACTTGGTGTAAGTGTGTGTCTTTGTTACTTGGTGTAATTGTATGTCTTTGTTACTTGGTGTCAGTGTATGTCTGTGTTGCTTGGTGTAAGTGTATGTCTTTGTTACTTGATGTCAGTGTATGTCTTTGTTACTTGGTGTAAGTGTGTGTCTGTGTCACTTGGTGTAAGTGTGTGTCTGTGTTACTTGGTATCAGTGTATGTCTTTGTTACTTGGTGTAAGTGTGTTTCTGTGTGACTGGGTATCAGTGTATGTCTTTGTTACTTGGTGTCAGTGTATGTCTTTGTGACTTGGTGTCAGTGTAAGTCTTTGTTAATGGGTGTCACTGTATGTCTTTTTTACTTGGAGTCAGTGTAGGTCTGTGTTATTTGGTGTAAGTGTGTGTCTTTGTTGCTTACTGTAATTGTATGTCTTTGTTACTTGGTGTCAGTGTATGTCTTTGTTACTTGGTGTAAGTGAGTGTTTGTGTTACTTGGTGTAAGTGTGTGTCTGTGTTACTTGGTATCAGTGTATGTCTTTGCTACTTGGTTTAAGTGTGTGTCTGTGTTACTGGGTAACAGTGTATGTCTTTGTTACTTGGTGTCAGTGTATGTCTGTGTTACTTGTTGTAAGTGTGTGTCTTTGTTACATGGTGTAATTGTATGTCTTTGTTACTTGGTGTCAGTGTATGTCTGTGTTACTTGGTGTAAGTTTATGTCTTTGTTACTTGGTGTCAGTGTATGTCATTGTTACTTGGTGTAAGTGTGTGTCTGTGTTACTGGGTATCAGTGTAGGTCTTTGTTACTTGGTGTCAGTGTATGTCTTTGTTACTTGGTGTCAGTGTATGTCTTTGTTACTTGGTGTAAGTGTGTGTCTGTGTTACTGGGTATCAGTGTATGTCTTTGTTACTTGGTGTCAGTGTATGCCTTTGTTACTTGGTGTAAGTGAGTGTTTGTGTTACTTGGTGTAAGTGTGTGTCTGTGTTACTTGGTATCAGTGTATGTCTTTGTTACTTGGTGTCAGTGTATGTCTTTGTTACTTGGTGTAAGTGTGTGTCTTTGTTACTTGGTGTAAGTGTGTGTCTGTGTTACTGGGTTTCAGTGTATGTCTTCGTTACTTGCTGTCAGTGTATGTCTGTGTTGCTTGGTGTAAGTGTGTGTCTGTGTTACTGGGTAACTGTGTATGTCTTTGTTACTTGGTGTCAGTGTATGTCTGTGTTACTTGTTGTAAGTGTGTGTCTTTGTTACATGGTGTAATTGTATGTCTTTGTTACTTGGTGTCAGTGTATGTCTGTGTTACTTGGTGTAAGTGTATGTCTTTGTTACTTGGTGTCAGTGTATGTCTTTGTGACTTGGTGTCAGTGTATGTCTTTGTTACTGGGTGTCACTGTATGTCTTTGTTACTTGGTGTCAGTGTATGTCGTTGTTACATGGTGTACGTGTGTGTCTGTGTTACTGGGTGTCAGTGTAAGTCTTTATTACATGGTGTCAGTGTATGTCTGTGTTACTTGGTGTAAGTGTGTGTCCTTGTTACATGGTGTAATTGTATGTCTTTGTTACTTGGTGTCAGTGCATGTCTTTGTTACTTGGTGTAAGTGTGTGTCTGTGTTACTGGGTGTCAGTGTATGTCTTTGTTACTTGGTGTCAGTGTATGCCTTTGTTACTTGGTGTAAGTGTGTGTCTGTGTCACTTGGTGTAAGTGTGTGTCTGTGTTACTTGGTATCAGTGTATGTCTTTGTTACTTGGTGTAAGTGTGTGTCTGTGTGACTGGGTATCAGTGTATGTCTTTGTTACTTGGTGTCAGTGTATGTCTTTGTGACTTGGTGTCAGTGTAAGTCTTTGTTAATGGGTGTCACTGTATGTCTTTTTTACTTGGAGTCAGTGTAGGTCTGTGTTATTTGGTGTAAGTGTGTGTCTTTGTTGCTTACTGTAATTGTATGTCTTTGTTACTTGGTGTCAGTGTATGTCTTTGTTACTTGGTGTAAGTGAGTGTTTGTGTTACTTGGTGTAAGTATGTGTCTGTGTTACTTGGTATCAGTGTATGTCTTTGCTACTTGGTTTAAGTGTGTGTCTGTGTTACTGGGTAACAGTGTATGTCTTTGTTACTTGGTGTCAGTGTATGTCTGTGTTACTTGTTGTAAGTGTGTGTCTTTGTTACATGGTGTAATTGTATGTCTTTGTTACTTGGTGTCAGTGTATGTCTGTGTTACTTGGTGTAAGTGTATGTCTTTGTTACTTGGTGTCAGTGTATGTCATTGTTACTTGGTGTAAGTGTGTGTCTGTGTTACTGGGTATCAGTGTAGGTCTTTGTTACTTGGTGTCAGTGTATGTCTTTGTTACTTGGTGTCAGTGTATGTCTTTGTTACTTGGTGTCAGTGTATGCCTTTGTTACTTGGTGTAAGTGAGTGTTTGTGTTACTTGGTGTAAGTGTGTGTCTGTGTTACTTGGTATCAGTGTATGTCTTTGTTACTGGGTGTCAGTTTATGTCTTTGTTACTTGGTGTCAGTGTATGTCTTTGTTACTTGGTGTCAGTGTATGTCTTTGTTACTTGGTGTAAGTGTGTGTCTTTGTTACTTGGTGTAAGTCTGTGTCTGTGTTACTGGGTGTCAGTGTATGTCTTCGTTACTTGCTGTCAGTGTATGTCTGTGTTGCTTGGTGTAAGTGTGTGTCTGTGTTACTGGGTAACTGTGTATGTCTTTGTTACTTGGTGTCAGTGTATGTCTGTGTTACTTGTTGTAAGTGTGTGTCTTTGTTACATGGTGTAATTGTATGTCTTTGTTACTTGGTGTCAGTGTATGTCTGTGTTACTTGGTGTAAGTGTATGTCTTTGTTACTTGGTGTCAGTGTATGTTTTTGTGACTTGGTGTCAGTGTATGTCTTTGTTACTGGGTGTCACTGTATGTCTTTGTTACTTGGTGTCAGTGTATGTCGTTGTTACATGGTGTATGTGTGTGTCTGTGTTACTGGGTGTCAGTGTATGTCTTTATTACTTGGTGTCAGTGTATGTCTGTGTTACTTGGTGTAAGTGTGTGTCCTTGTTACATGGTGTAATTGTATGTCTTTGTTACTTGGTGTCAGTGCATGTCTTTGTTACTTGGTGTAAGTGTGTGTCTGTGTTACTGGGTGTCAGTGTATGTCTTTGTTACTTGGTGTCAGTGTATGCCTTTGTTACTTGGTGTAAGTGTGTGTCTGTGTCACTTGGTGTAAGTGTGTGTCTGTGTTACTTGGTATCAGTGTATGTCTTTGTTACTTGGTGTAAGTGTGTGTCTGTGTGACTGGGTATCAGTGTATGTCTTTGTTACTTGGTGTCAGTGTATGTCTTTGTGACTTGGTGTCAGTGTAAGTCTTTGTTAATGGGTGTCACTGTATGTCTTTTTTACTTGGAGTCAGTGTAGGTCTGTGTTATTTGGTGTAAGTGTGTGTCTTTGTTGCTTACTGTAATTGTATGTCTTTGTTACTTGGTGTCAGTGTATGTCTTTGTTACTTGGTGTAAGTGTGTGTCTGTGTTACTTGGTATCAGTGTATGTCTTTGCTACTTGGTTTAAGTGTGTGTCTGTGCTACTGGGTAACAGTGTATGTCTTTGTTACTTGGTGTCAGTGTATGTCTGTGTTACTTGTTGTAAGTGTGTGTCTTTGTTACATGGTGTAATTGTATGTCTTTGTTACTTGGTGTCAGTGTATGTCTGTGTTACTTGGTGTAAGTGTATGTCTTTGTTACTTGGTGTCAGTGTATGTCATTGTTACTTGGTGTAAGTGTGTGTCTGTGTTACTGGGTATCAGTGTAGGTCTTTGTTACTTGGTGTCAGTGTATGTCTTTGTGACTTGGTGTCAGTGTATGTCTTTGTTACTGGGTGTCACTGCATGTCTTTGTTACTTGGTGTCAGTGTATGTCGTTGTTACATGGTGTATGTGTGTGTCTGTGTTACTGGGTGTCAGTGTATGTCTTTGATACTTGGTGTCAGTGTTTGTCTGTGTTACTTGGTGTAAGTGTGTGTCCTTGTTACATGGTGCAATTGTATGTCTTTGTTACTTGGTGTCAGTGTATGGTTATGTTACTTGGTGTAAGTGTATGTCTTTGTTACTTGGTGTCAGTGTATGTCTTTGTTACTTGGTGTAAGTGTGTGTCTGTGTTACTGGGTATCAGTGTATGTCTTTGTTACTTGGTGTCAGTGTATGCCTTTGTTACTTGGTGTAAGTGAGTGTTTGTGTTACTTGGTGTAAGTGTGTGTCTGTGTTACTTGGTATCAGTGTATGTCTTTGTTACTGGGTGTCAGTTTATGTCTTTGTTACTTGGTGTCAGTGTATGTCTTTGTTACTTGGTGTCAGTGTATGTCTTTGTTACTTGGTGTAAGTGTGTGTCTTTGTTACTTGGTGTAAGTGTGTGTCTGTGTTACTGGGTGTCAGTGTATGTCTTCGTTACTTGCTGTCAGTGTATGTCTGTGTTGCTTGGTGTAAGTGTGTGTCTTTGTTACTTGGTGTAAGTTTATGTCTTTGTTACTTGGTGTCAGTGTTTGTCTTTGTTACTTTGTGGAAGTGTGTGTCTGTGCTACTGGGTATCAGTGTATGTCTTTGTGACTTGGTGTCAGTGTATGTCTTTGTTACTGGGTGTCAGTGTATGTCTTTGATACTTGGTGTCAGAGTAAGTCTTTGTTAATGGGTGTCACTGTATGTCTTTTTTATTTGGAGTCAGTGTAGGTCTGTGTTATTTGGTGTAAGTGTGTGTCTTTGTTGCTTGCTGTAATTGTATGTCTTTGTTACTTGGTGTCAGTGTATGTCTTTGTTACTTGGTGTAAGTGAGTGTTTGTGTTACTTGGTGTAAGTGTGTGTCTGTGTTACTTGGTATCAGTGTATGTCTTTGCTACTTGGTGTAAGTGTGTGTCTGTGTTACTGGGTAACAGTGTATGTCTTTGTTACTTGGTGTCAGTGTATGTCTGTGTTACTTGTTGTAAGTGTGTGTCTTTGTTACATGGTGTAATTGTATGTCTTTGTTACTTGGTGTCAGTGTATGTCTGTGTTACTTGGTGTAAGTGTATGTCTTTGTTACTTGGTGTCAGTGTATGTCTTTGTGACTTGGTGTCAGTGTATGTCTTTGTTACTGGGTGTCACTGTATGTCTTTGTTACTTGGTGTCAGTGTATGTCGTTGTTACATGGTGTATGTGTGTGTCTGTGTTACTGGGTGTCAGTGTATGTCTTTATTACTTGGTGTCAGTGTATGTCTGTGTTACTTGGTGTAAGTGTGTGTCCTTGTTACATGGTGTAATTGTATGTCTTTGTTACTTGGTGTCAGTGTATGTCTTTGTTACTTGGTGTAAGTGTGTGTCTGTGTTACTGGGTGTCAGTGTATGTCTTTGTTACTTGGTGTCAGTGTATGACTTTGTTACTTGGTGTAAGTGTGTGTCTGTGTCACTTGGTGTAAGTGTGTGTCTCTGTTACTTGGTATCAGTGTATGTCTTTGTTACTTGGTGTAAGTGTGTGTCTGTGTGACTGGGTATCAGTGTATGTCTTTGTTACTTGGTGTCAGTGTATGTCTTTGTGACTTGGTGTCAGTGTAAGTCTTTGTTAATGGGTGTCACTGTATGTCTTTTTTACTTGGAGTCAGTGTAGGTCTGTGTTATTTGGTGTAAGTGTGTATCTTTGTTGCTTACTGTAATTGTATGTCTTTGTTACTTGGTGTCAGTGTATGTCTTTGTTACTTGGTGTAAGTGAGTGTTTGTGTTACTTGGTGTAAGTGTGTGTCTGTGTTACTTGGTATCAGTGTATGTCTTTGCTACTTGGTTTAAGTGTGTGTCTGTGTTACTGGGTAACAGTGTATGTATTTGTTACTTGGTGTCAGTGTATGTCTGTGTTACTTGTTGTAAGTGTGTGTCTTTGTTACATGGTGTAATTGTATGTCTTTGTTACTTGGTGTCAGTGTATGTCTGTGTTACTTGGTGTAAGTGTATGTCTTTGTTACTTGGTGTCAGTGTATGTCTTTGTTACTTGGTGTAAGTGTGTGTCTGTGTTACTGGGTATCAGTGTATGTCTTTGTTACTTGGTGTCAGTGTATGTCTTTGTGACTTGGTGTCAGTGTATGTCTTTGTTACTGGGTGTCACTGTATGTCTTTGTTACTTGGTGTCAGTGTATGTCGTTGTTACATGGTGTATGTGTGTGTCTGTGTTACTGGGTGTCAGTGTATGTCTTTGAGACTGGGTGTCCGTGTTTGTCTGTGTTACTTGGTGTAAGTGTGTGTCCTTGTTACATGGTGCAATTGTATGTCTTTGTTACTTGGTGTCAGTGTATGGTTATGTTACTTGGTGTAAGTGAATGTCTTTGTTACTTGGTGTCAGTGTATGTCTTTGTTACTTGGTGTAAGTGTGTGTCTGTGTTACTGGGTGTCAGTGTATGTCTTTGTTACTTGGTGTCAGTGTATGCCTTTGTTACTTGGTGTAAGTGAGTGTTTGTGTTACTTGGTGTAAGTGTGTGTCTGTGTTACTTGGTATCAGTGTATGTCTTTGTTACTGGGTGTCAGTTTATGTCTTTGTTACTTGGTGTCAGTGTATGTCTTTGTTACTTGGTGTCAGTGTATGTCTGTGTTACTTGGTGTAAGTGTGTGTCTTTGTTACTTGGTGTAAGTGTGTGTCTGTGTTACTGGGTGTCAGTGTATGTCTTCGTTACTTGCTGTCAGTGTATGTCTGTGTTGCTTGGTGTAAGTGTGTGTCTTTGTTACTTGGTGTAAGTTTATGTCTTTGTTACTTGGTGTCAGTGTTTGTCTTTGTTACTTTGTGGAAGTGTGTGTCTGTGCTACTGGGTATCAGTGTATGTCTTTGTGACTTGGTGTCAGTGTATGTCTTTGTTACTGGGTGTCAGTGTATGTCTTTGTGACTTGGTGTCAGAGTAAGTCTTTGTTAATGGGTGTCACTGTATGTCTTTTTTACTTGGAGTCAGTGTAGGTCTGTGTTATTTGGTGTAAGTGTGTGTCTTTGTTGCTTGCTGTAATTGTATGTCTTTGTTACTTGGTGTCAGTGTATGTCTTTGTTACTTGGTGTAAGTGAGTGTTTGTGTTACTTGGTGTAAGTGTGTGTCTGTGTTGCTTGGTATCAATGTATGTCTTTGCTACTTGGTGTAAGTGTGTGTCTGTGTTACTGGGTAACAGTGTATGTCTTTGTTACTTGGTGTCAGTGTATGTCTGTGTTACTTGTTGTAAGTGTGTGTCTTTGTTACATGGTGTAATTGTATGTCTTTGTTACTTGGTGTCAGTGTATGTCTGTGTTACTTGGTGTAAGTGTATGTCTTTGTTACTTGGTGTCAGTGTATGTCTTTGTTACTTGGTGTAAGTGTGTTTCTGTGTTACTGGGTATCAGTGTATGTCTTTGTTACTTGGTGTCAGTGTATGTCTTTGTGACTTGGTGTCAGTGTATGTCTTTGTTACTGGGTGTCAGTGTATGTCTTTGTTAATGGGTGTCAGTGTATGTCTGTGTTACTTGGTGTAAGTGTGTGTCCTTGTTACATGGTGTAATTGTATGTCTTTGTTACTTGGTGTCAGTGTATGGTAATGTTACTTGGTGTAAGTGTATGTCTTTGTTACTTGGTGTCAGTGTATGTCTTTGTTACTTGGTGTAAGTGTGTGTCTGTGTTACTGGTTGTCAGTGTATGTCTTTGTTACTTGGTGTCAGTGTATGCCTTTGTTACTTGGTGTAAGTGAGTGTTTGTGTTACTTGGTGTAATTGTGTGTCTGTGTTACTTGGTATCAGTGTATGTCTTTGTTACTGGGTGTCAGTTTATGTCTTTGTTACTTGGTGTCAGTGTATGTCTTTGTTACTTGGTGTCAGTGTATGTCTGTGTTACTTGGTGTAAGTGTGTGTCTGTGTTACTTGTTATCACTGTATGTCTTTGTTACTTGGTGTAAGTGTGTGTCTGTGTGACTGGGTATCAGTGTATGTCTTTGTTACTTGGTTTCAGTGTATGACTTTGTGACTTGGTGTCAGTGTATGTCTTTGTTAATGAGTGTCACTTTATGTCTTTGTTACTTGGTGTCAGTGTAGGTCTGTGTTATTTGGTGCAAGTGTGTGTCTTTGTTGCTTGGTGTAATTGTATGTCTTTGTTACTTGGTGTCAGTGTATGTCTTTGTTACTTGGTGTCAGTGAGTGTTTGTGTTACTTGGTGTAAGTGTGTGTCTGTGTTACTTGGTATCAGTGTATGTCTTTGTTACTTGGTGTAAGTGTGTGTCTGTGTTACTGGGTAACAGTGTATGTCTTTGTTACTTGGTGTCAGTGTATGTCTGTGTTACTTGTTGTAAGTGTGTGTCTTTGTTACATGGTGTAATTGTATGTCTTTGTTACTTGGTGTCAGTGTATGTCTGTGTTACTTGGTGTAAGTGTATGTCTTTGTTACTTGGTGTAAGTGTATGTCTTTGTTACTTGGTCTAAGTGTGTGTCTGTGTTACTGGGTATCAGTGTATGTCTTTGTTACTTGGTGTCAGTGTATGTCTTTGTGACTTGGTGTCAGTGTATGTCTTTGTTACTGGGTGTCACTGTATGTCTTTGTTACTTGGTGTCAGTGTATGTCTTTGTGACTTGGTGTCAGTGTCTGTCTTTCTTACTGGGTGTCAGTGTCTGTCTTCGTTACTTGGTGTCATTGTTTGTCTTTGTTACCGTGTGTCAGAGTCTGTCTTTGCGACTTGGTGTCAGTGTATGTCTTTGTTACTTGGTGTCAGTGTATGTCTTTGTTACTTGGTGTAAGTGTGTGTCTGTGTTACTGGGTATCAGTGTATATCTTTGTTACTTGGTGTAAGTGTGTGTCTGTGTTACTGGGTATCAGTGAATGTCTTTGCTACATGGTGACAGTGTATGTCTGTGTTACTTGGTGTAAGTGTGTGTCTTTGTTACTTGGTGTAAGTGTATGTCTTTGTTACTTGGTGTCAGTGTATGTCTATGTTACTTGGTGGAGGTGTGTGTCTGTGTCACTTGGTGTAAGTGTGTGTCTGTGTTACTTGGTATCAGTGTATGTCTTTGTTACTTGGTGTAAGTGTGTGTCTGTGTGACTGGGTATCAGTGTATGTCTTTGTTACTTGGTGTCAGTGGATGTCCTTGTGACTTGGTGTCAGTGTAAGTCTTTGTTAATGGGTGTCACTGTATGTCTTTGTTACTTGGTGTCAGTGTATGTCTGTGTTACTTGGTGTAAGTGTGTGTCTTTGTTGCTTGGTGTAATTGTATGTCTTTTTTACTTGGTGTCAGTGTATGTCATTGGTACTTTTTGTAAGTGTGTGTCTGTGTTACTGGGTATCAGTGAATGTCTTTGCTACATGGTGACAGTGTATGTCTGTGTTACTTGGTGTAAGTGTGTGTCTTTGTTACTTGGTGTAATTGTATGTCTTTGTTACTTGGTGTCAGTGTATGTCTGTGTTGCTTGGTGTAAGTGTATGTCTTTGTTACTTGATGTCAGTGTATGTCTTTGTTACTTGGTGTAAGTGTGTGTCTATGTTACTTGGTATCAGTGTATGTCTTTGTTACTTGGTGTAAGTGTGTGTCAGTGTGACTGGGTATCAGTGTATGTCTTTGTTACTTGGTGTCAGTGTATGTCTTTGTGACTTGGTGTCAGTGTAAGTCTTTGTTAATGGGTGTCACTGTATGTCTTTTTTACTTGGAGTCAGTGTAGGTCTGTGTTATTTGGTGTAAGTGTGTGTCTTTGTTGCTTACTGTAATTGTATGTCTTTGTTACTTGGTGTCAGTGTATGTCTTTGTTACTTGGTGTAATTGAGTGTTTGTGTTACTTGGTGTAAGTGTGTGTCTGTGTTACTTGGTATCAGTGTATGTCTTTGCTACTTGGTTTAAGTGTGTGTCTGTGTTACTGGGTAACAGTGTATGTCTTTGTTACTTGGTGTCAGTGTGTGTCTGTGTTACTTGGTATCAGTGTATGTCTTTGTTACTTGGTGTAAGTGTGTGTCTGTGTGACTGGGTATCAGTGTATGTCTTTGTTACTTGGTGTCAGTGGATGTCCTTGTGACTTGGTGTCAGTGTAAGTCTTTGTTAATGGGTGTCACTGTATGTCTTTGTTACTTGGTGTCAGTGTATGTCTGTGTTACTTGGTGTAAGTGTGTGTCTTTGTTGCTTGGTGTAATTGTATGTCTTTTTTACTTGGTGTCAGTGTATGTCATTGGTACTTTTTGTAAGTGTGTGTCTGTGTTACTGGGTATCAGTGAATGTCTTTGCTACATGGTGACAGTGTATGTCTGTGTTACTTGGTGTAAGTGTGTGTCTTTGTTACTTGGTGTAATTGTATGTCTTTGTTACTTGGTGTCAGTGTATGTCTGTGTTGCTTGGTGTAAGTGTATGTCTTTGTTACTTGATGTCAGTGTATGTCTTTGTTACTTGGTGTAAGTGTGTGTCTATGTTACTTGGTATCAGTGTATGTCTTTGTTACTTGGTGTAAGTGTGTGTCATGTGACTGGGTATCAGTGTATGTCTTTGTTACTTGGTGTCAGTGTATGTCTTTGTGACTTGGTGTCAGTGTAAGTCTTTGTTAATGGTTGTCACTGTATGTCTTTTTTACTTGGAGTCAGTGTAGGTCTGTGTTATTTGGTGTAAGTGTGTGTCTTTGTTGCTTACTGTAATTGTATGTCTTTGTTACTTGGTGTCAGTGTATGTCTTTGTTACTTGGTGTAATTGAGTGTTTGTGTTACTTGGTGTAAGTGTGTGTCTGTGTTACTTGGTATCAGTGTATGTCTTTGCTACTTGGTTTAAGTGTGTGTCTGTGTTACTGGGTAACAGTGTATGTCTTTGTTACTTGGTGTCAGTGTATGTCTGTGTTACTTGTTGTAAGTGTGAGTCTTTGTTACATGGTGTAATTGTATGTCTTTGTTACTTGGTGTCAGTGTATGTCTTTGTTACTTGGTGTAAGTGTGTGTCTGTGTTACTGGGTATCAGTGTAGGTCTTTGTTACTTGGTGTCAGTGTATGTCTTTGTGACTTGGTGTCAGTGTATGTCTTTGTCACTGGGTGTCACTGTATGTCTTTGTTACTTGGTGTCAGTGTATGTCGTTGTTACATGGTGTATGTGTGTGTCTGTGTTACTGGGTGTCAGTGTATGTCTTTGTTACTTGGTGTCAGTGTTTGTGTGTGTTACCTGGTGTAAGTGTGTGTCCTTGTTACATGGTGCAATTGTATGTCTTTGTTACTTGGTGTCAGTGTATGGTTATGTTACTTGGTGTAAGTGTATGTCTTTGTTACTTGGTGTCAGTGTATGTCTTTGTTACTTGGTGTAAGTGTGTGTCTGTGTTACTGGGTGTCAGTGTATGTCTTTGTTACTTGGTGTCAGTGTATGCCTTTGTTACTTGGTGTAAGTGAGTGTTTGTGTTACTTGGTGTAAGTGTGTGTCTGTGTTACTTGGTATCAGTGTATGTCTTTGTTACTGGGTGTCAGTTTATGTCTTTGTTACTTGGTGTCAGTGTATGTCTTTGTTACTTGGTGTCAGTGTATGTCTTTGTTACTTGGTGTAAGTGTGTGTCTGTGTTACTGGGTGTCAGTGTATGTCTTCGTTACTTGCTGTCAGTGTATGTCTTTGTTACTGTGTGTCAGTGTATGTCTTTGTGACTTGGTGTCAGTGTAAGTCTTTGTTAATGGTTCACTGTATGTCTTTTTTACTTGGAGTCAGTGTAGGTCTGTGTTATTTGGTGTAAGTGTGTGTCTTTGTTGCTTACTGTAATTGTATGTCTTTGTTACTTGGTGTCAGTGTATGTCTTTGTTACTTGGTGTAATTGAGTGTTTGTGTTACTTGGTGTAAGTGTGTGTCTGTGTTACTTGGTATCAGTGTATGTCTTTGCTACTTGGTTTAAGTGTGTGTCTGTGTTACTGGGTAACAGTGTATGTCTTTGTTACTTGGTGTCAGTGTATGTCTGTGTTACTTGTTGTAAGTGTGTGTCTTTGTTACATGGTGTAATTGTATGTCTTTGTTACTTGGTGTCAGTGTATGTCTGTGTTACTTGGTGTAAGTGTGTGTCTGTGTGACTGGGTATCAGTGTATGTCTTTGTTACTTGGTGTCAGTGGATGTCCTTGTGACTTGGTGTCAGTGTAAGTCTTTGTTAATGGGTGTCACTGTATGTCTTTGTTACTTGGTGTCAGTGTATGTCTGTGTTACTTGGTGTAAGTGTGTGTCTTTGTTGCTTGGTGTAATTGTATGTCTTTTTTACTTGGTGTCAGTGTATGTCATTGGTACTTTTTGTAAGTGTGTGTCTGTGTTACTGGGTATCAGTGAATGTCTTTGCTACATGGTGACAGTGTATGTCTGTGTTACTTGGTGTAAGTGTGTGTCTTTGTTACTTGGTGTAATTGTATGTCTTTGTTACTTGGTGTCAGTGTATGTCTGTGTTACTTGGTGTAAGTGTGTGTCTGTGTTACTGGGTATCAGTGTAGGTCTTTGTTACTTGGTGTCAGTGTATGTCTTTGTGACTTGGTGTCAGTGTATGTCTTTGTCACTGGGTGTCACTGTATGTCTTTGTTACTTGGTGTCAGTGTATGTCGTTGTTACATGGTGTATGTGTGTGTCTGTGTTACTGGGTGTCAGTGTATGTCTTTGTTACTTGGTGTCAGTGTTTGTCTGTGTTACTTGGTGTAAGTGTGTGTCCTTGTTACATGGTGCAATTGTATGTCTTTGTTACTTGGTGTCAGTGTATGGTTATGTTACTTGGTGTAAGTGTATGTCTTTGTTACTTGGTGTCAGTGTATGTCTTTGTTACTTGGTGTAAGTGTGTGTCTGTGTTACTGGGTGTCAGTGTATGTCTTTGTTACTTGGTGTCAGTGTATGCCTTTGTTACTTGGTGTAAGTGAGTGTTTGTGTTACTTGGTGTAAGTGTGTGTCTGTGTTACTTGGTATCAGTGTATGTCTTTGTTACTGGGTGTCAGTTTATGTCTTTGTTACTTGGTGTCAGTGTATGTCTTTGTTACTTGGTGTCAGTGTATGTCTTTGTTACTTGGTGTAAGTGTGTGTCTGTGTTACTGGGTGTCAGTGTATGTCTTCGTTACTTGCTGTCAGTGTATGTCTTTGTTACTGTGTGTCAGTGTATGTCTGTGTGACTTGGTGTCAGTGTAAGTCTTTGTTAATGGGTCACTGTATGTCTTTTTTACTTGGAGTCAGTGTAGGTCTGTGTTATTTGGTGTAAGTGTGTGTCTTTGTTTCTTACTGTAATTGTATGTCTTTGTTACTTGGTGTCAGTGTATGTCTTTGTTACTTGGTGTAAGTGTGTGTCTGTGTTACTGGGTGTCAGTGTATGTCTTTGTTACTTGGTGTCAGTGTATGCCTTTGTTACTTGGTGTAAGTGAGTGTTTGTGTTACTTGGTGTAAGTGTGTGTCTGTGTTACTTGGTATCAGTGTATGTCTTTGTTACTGGGTGTCAGTTTATGTCTTTGTTACTTGGTGTCAGTGTATGTCTTTGTTACTTGGTGTCAGTGTATGTCTGTGTTACTTGGTGTAAGTGTGTGTCTTTGTTACTTGGTGTAAGTGTGTGTCTGTGTTACTGGGTGTCAGTGTATGTCTTCGTTACTTGCTGTCAGTGTATGTCTGTGTTGCTTGGTGTAAGTGTGTGTCTTTGTTACTTGGTGTAAGTTTATGTCTTTGTTACTTCGTGTCAGTGTTTGTCTTTGTTACTTTGTGGAAGTGTGTGTCTGTGCTACTGGGTATCAGTGTATGTCTTTGTGACTTGGTGTCAGTGTATGTCTTTGTTACTGGGTGTCAGTGTATGTCTTTGTGACTTGGTGTCAGTGTAAGTCTTTGTTAATGGGTGTCACTGTATGTCTTTTTTACTTGGAGTCAGTGTAGGTCTGTGTTATTTGGTGTAAGTGTGTGTCTTTGTTGCTTGCTGTAATTGTATGTCTTTGTTACTTGGTGTCAGTGTATGTCTTTGTTACTTGGTGTAAGTGAGTGTTTGTGTTACCTGGTGTAAGTGTGTGTCTGTGTTACTTGGTATCAGTGTATGTCTTTGCTACTTGGTGTAAGTGTGTGTCTGTGTTACTGGGTAACAGTGTATGTCTTTGTTACTTGGTGTCAGTGTATGTCTGTGTTACTTGTTGTAAGTGTGTGTCTTTGTTACATGGTGTAATTGTATGTCTTTGTTACTTGGTGTCAGTGTATGTCTGTGTTACTTGGTGTAAGTGTATGTCTTTGTTACTTGGTGTCAGTGTATGTCTTTGTTACTTGGTGTAAGTGTGTGTCTGTGTTACTGGGTATCAGTGTAGGTCTTTGTTACTTGGTGTCAGTGTATGTCTTTGTGACTTGGTGTCAGTGTATGTCTTTGCTACTGGGTGTCACTGTATGTCTCTGTTACTTGGTGTCAGTGTATGTCTTTGTTACTTGGTGTAAGTGTGTGTCTGTGTTACTGGGTGTCAGTGTATGTCTTTGTTACTTGGTGTCAGTGTATGTCTGTGTTACTTGGTGTAAGTGTGTGTCCTTGTTACATGGTGTAATTGTATGTCTTTGTTACTTGGTGTCAGTGTATGGTAATGTTACTTGGTGTAAGTGTTTGTCTCTGTTACTTGGTGTCAGTGTATGTCTTTGTTACTTGGTGTAAGTGTGTGTCTGTGTTACTGGGTGTCAGTGTATGTCTTTGTTACTTGGTGTCAGTGTATGTCTTTGTTACTTGGTGTAAGTGAGTGTTTGTGTTACTTGGTGTAAGTGTGTGTCTGTGTTACTTGGTATCAGTGTATGTCTTTGTTACTGGGTGTCAGTTTATGTCTTTGTTATTTGGTGTCAGTGTATGTCTTTGTTACTTGGTGTCAGTGTATGTCTGTGTTACTTGGTGTAAGTGTGTGTCTTTGTTACTTGGTGTAAGTGTGTGTCTGTGTTACTGGGTGTCAGTGTATGTCTTCGTTACTTGCTGTCATTGTATGTCTGTGTTGCTTGGGGTAAGTGTGTGTCTTTGTTACTTGGTGTAAGTTTATGTCTTTGTTACTTGGTGTCAGTGTTTGTCTTTGTTACTTTGTGGAAGTGTGTGTCTGTGCTACTGGGTATCAGTGTATGTCTTTGTGACTTGGTGTCAGTGTATGTCTTTGTTACTGGGTCTCAGTGTATTTCTTTGTGACTTGGTGTCAGTGTATGTCTTTGTTACTGGGTGTCAGTGTATGTCTTTGTGACTTGGTGTCAGTGTATGTCTTTGTTACTGGGTGTCAGTGTATGTCTTTGTGACTTGGTGTCTGTGTGTGTCTCTGCTAGTCTTTGTTACTTGGTGTCAGTGTCTGTCTGTGTATGTCTTTGTTCCTGTGTGTCAGTGTTTCTGTATGTTACTGGGGGTCAGTGTGTTTTTCTTTGTGTTACTGGGTGTCAGTGTGTGTCTGTGTTACTTGGTGTAAGTGTATGTGTTTGTTTCTTGGTTTCAGTGGATGTCTTTGTTACTTGCTGTCAGTGTTTGTCTTTTTTACTTGGTGTCAGTTTGTGTCTGTGTTACTGGGTATCAGTGAATGTCTGTGTTACTTGGTGTAAGTGTATGTCTTTGTTAATTGGTGTCAGTATATGTCTATGTTACTTGGTGTAAGTGTGTGTCTGTGTTACTTGGTGTAAGTGTGTGCCTTTGTTACTGGGCATCAGTGTTTGTCTTTGTTACTTGGTGTCACTGTATTTCTTTGCTCCTTCGTGTAAGTGTGTGCCTTTGTTACTGGGTATCATTGTTTGTCTTTGTTACTTGGTGTCACTGTATGTCTTTGTGAATTGGTGTCAGTGTATGTCTTTGTTAATGGGTGTCACTGTATTTCTTTGTTACTTGGTGCCAGTGTGTGTCTGTGTTACTCGGTGCAAGTGTGTGTCTTTGTTACTTGGTGTAATTGTATGTCTTTGTTACTTGGTGTCAGTGTGTGTCTGTGTTACTGGGTGTCAGTGTGTGTCTGTGTTACTTCGTGTCAGTGTCTGTCTTTGTTACTTAGTATCAGTGTATGTCTTTGTTACTTGGTGTAAGTGTCTGTCTGTGTTACTGGGTAACAGTGTATGTCTTTGTTACTTGGTGTCAGTGTATGTCTGTGTTACTTGGTGTAAGTGTGTGTCTTTGTTACTTGGTGTAATTGTATGTCTTTATTACTTGGTGTCAGTGTATGTCTGTGTTACTTGGTGCAATTCTATGTCTTTGTTACTTGGTGTCAGTGTATGTCTTTGCTACTTTGTGTAAGTGTATGTCTTTGCTTCTTGATTTCAGTGGATGTCTTTGTCACTTGGTGTAAGTGTGTGTCTGTGTTACTGGGTATCAGTGTATGTCTTTGTGACTTGGTGTCAGTGTATGTCTTTGTTACTGGGTGTCAGTGTATGTCTTTGTGACTTGGTGTCAGTGTAAGTCTTTGTTAATGGGTGTCACTGTATGTCTTTTTTACTTGGAGTCAGTGTAGGTCTGTGTTATTTGGTGTAAGTGTGTGTCTTTGTTGCTTGCTGTAATTGTATGTCTTTGTTACTTGGTGTCAGTTTATGTCTTTGTTACTTGGTGTAAGTGAGTGTTTGTGTTACCTGGTGTAAGTGTGTGTCTGTGTTACTTGGTATCAGTGTATGTCTTTGCTACTTGGTGTAAGTGTGTGTCTGTGTTACTGGGTAACAGTGTATGTCTTTGTTACTTGGTGTCAGTGTATGTCTGTGTTACTTGTTGTAAGTGTGTGTCTTTGTTACATGGTGTAATTGTATGTCATTGTTACTTGGTGTCAGTGTATGTCTGTGTTACTTGGTGTAAGTGTATGTCTTTGTTACTTGGTGTCAGTGTATGTCTTTGTTACTTGGTGTAAGTGTGTGTCTGTGTTACTGGGTATCATTGTAGGTCTTTGTTACTTGGTGTCAGTGTATGTCTTTGTGACTTGGTGTCAGTGTATGTCTTTGCTACTGGGTGTCACTGTATGTCTCTGTTACTTGGTGTCAGTGTATGTCGTTGTTACATGGTGTATGTGTGTGTCTGTGTTACTGGGTGTCAGTGTATGTCTTTGTTACTTGGTGTCAGTGTATGTCTGTGTTACTTGGTGTAAGTGTGTGTCCTTGTTACATGGTGTAATTGTATGTCTTTGTTACTTGGTGTCAGTGTATGGTAATGTTACTTGGTGTAAGTGTTTGTCTCTGTTACTTGGTGTCAGTGTATGTCTTTGTTACTTGGTGTAAGTGTGTGTCTGTGTTACTGGGTGTCAGTGTATGTCTTTGTTACTTGGTGTCAGTGTATGTCTTTGTTACTTGGTGTAAGTGAGTGTTTGTGTTACTTGGTGTAAGTGTGTGTCTGTGTTACTTGGTATCAGTGTATGTCTTTGTTACTGGGTGTCAGTTTATGTCTTTGTTATTTGGTGTCAGTGTATGTCTTTGTTACTTGGTGTCAGTGTATGTCTGTGTTACTTGGTGTAAGTGTGTGTCTTTCTTACTTGGTGTAAGTGTGTGTCTGTGTTACTGGGTGTCAGTGTATGTCTTCGTTACTTGCTGTCATTGTATGTCTGTGTTGCTTGGGGTAAGTGTGTGTCTTTGTTACTTGGTGTCAGTGTTTGTCTTTGTTACTTTGTGGAAGTGTGTGTCTGTGCTACTGGGTATCAGTGTATGTCTTTGTGACTTGGTGTCAGTGTATGTCTTTGTTACTGGGTCTCAGTGTATTTCTTTGTGACTTGGTGTCAGTGTATGTCTTTGTTACTGGGTGTCAGTGTATGTCTTTGTGACTTGGTGTCAGTGTATGTCTTTGTTACTGGGTGTCAGTGTATGTCTTTGTGACTTGGTGTCTGTGTGTGTCTCTGCTAGTCTTTGTTACTTGGTGTCAGTGTCTGTCTGTGTATGTCTTTGTTCCTGTGTGTCAGTGTTTCTGTATGTTACTGGGGGTCAGTGTGTTTTTCTTTGTGTTACTGGGTGTCAGTGTGTGTCTGTGTTACTTGGTGTATGTGTATGTGTTTGTTTCTTGGTTTCAGTGGATGTCTTTGTTACTTGCTGTCAGTGTTTGTCTTTTTTACTTGGTGTCAGTTTGTGTCTGTGTTACTGGGTATCAGTGAATGTCTTTGCTACATGGTGACAGTGTATGTCTGTGTTACTTGGTGTAAGTGTGTGTCTTTGTAACTTGGTGTAATTGTATGTCTTTGTTACTTGGTGTCAGTGCATGTCTGTGTTACTTGGTGTAAGTGCATGTCTTTGTTAATTGGTGTCAGTATATGTCTATGTTACTTGGTGTAAGTGTGTGTCTGTGTTACTTGGTGTAAGTGTGTGCCTTTGTTACTGGGTATCAGTGTTTGTCTTTGTTACTTGGTGTCACTGTATTTCTTTGCTCCTTCGTGTAAGTGTGTGCCTTTGTTACTGGGTATCAGTGTTTGTCTTTGTTACTTGGTGTCACTGTATGTCTTTGTGAATTGGTGTCAGTGTATGTCTTTGTTAATGGTTGTCACTGTATTTCTTTGTTACTTGGTGTCAGTGTATGTCTGTGTTACTCGGTGCAAGTGTGTGTCTTTGTTACTTGGTGTAATTGTATGTCTTTGTTACTTGGTGTCAGTGTGTGTCTGTGTTACTGGGTGTCAGTGTGTGTCTGCGTTACTTCGTGTCAGTGTCTGTCTTTGTTACTTAGTATCAGTGTATGTCTTTGTTACTTGGTGTAAGTGTCTGTCTGTGTTACTGGGTAACAGTGTATGTCTTTGTTACTTGGTGTCAGTGTATGTCTGTGTTACTTGGTGTAAGTGTGTGTCTTTGTTACTTGGTGTAATTGTATGTCTTTATTACTTGGTGTCAGTGTATGTCTGTGTTACTTGGTGCAATTCTATGTCTTTGTTACTTGGTGTCAGTGTATGTCTTTGCTACTTTGTGTAAGTGTATGTCTTTGTTTCTTGATTTCAGTGGATGTCTTTGTCACTTGGTGTAAGTGTGTGTCTGTGTTACTGGGTATCAGTGTATGTCTTTGTGACTTGGTGTCAGTGTATGTCTTTGTTACTGGGTGTCAGTGTATGTCTTTGTTACTGGGTGTCAGTGTGTGTCTTTGTGACTTGGTGTAAATGTGTGTCTGTGTTACTGGGTATCAGTGTATGTCTTTGTTACTTGGTGTCAGTGTGTGTCTTTGTTACTTGGTTTCAGTGTATGTCTTTGTTACTTGGTGTAATTGTGTGTCTGTGTTACTGGGTATCAGTGTATGTATTTGTTACTTGGTGTCAGTGTGTGTCATTGTGACTTGGTGTAAGTGTGTGTCTGTGTTACTGGATGTCAGTGTCTTTCTTTGTTACTTGGTGTAAGTGCGTGTCTGTGTTACTGGGTATCAGTGTCTGTCTTTGTTACTGGGTGTCAGTGTGTGTCTTTGTGACGTGGTGTAAGTGTTGTCTGTATTACTGGGTGTCAGTGTCTGTCTTTGTTAAGTGATGTCAGTGTATGTCTGTGTTACTGGGTATCAGCGTATGTCTTTGTTACTTGGTGTCAGTGTATGTCCGTGTTACTTGGTGGAAGTGTGTGTCTTTGTTACTTGGTGTCAGTGTATGTCTTTGTTACTTGTTGTAAGTGTATGTCTTTGTTACTTGGTGTCAGTGTCTGTCTTTTTTACTTGGTGTCATTGTATGTCTTTGTTACTTTGTGTAAGTGTCTGTCTTTGTTACTGGGTGTCAGTGTGTGTCTTTGTGACTTGGTGTAAGTGTGTGTCTGTATTACTGGGTGTCAGTGTCTGTCTTTGTTACTTGGTGTAAGTGTGTGTCAGAGTTAGTCTGTATCATTGTATGTCTTTGTGACTTGGTGTCAGTGGATGTCTTTGTGACTAGGTATCAGAGTGTGTCTTCGTGACTTGTTGTCAGTGTATGTCATTGTTACTGGGTGTAAGTGTGTGTCTGTGTTACTGGGTATCAGTCTATGTCTTTGTTCCTTGGTGTCAGTGTATGTCAAAATACTTGGTGTAAGTGTCTGTCTTTGTTACTTGGTGTCAGTGTATGCCTTTGTTACTTGGTGTCAGTGTATGTCTGTGTTACTTGTTGTAAGTGTGTGTCTTTGTTACATGGTGTAATTGTATGTCTTTGTTACTTGGTGTCAGTGTATGTCTGTGTTACTTGGTGTAAGTGTATGTCTTTGTTACTTGGTGTCAGTGTATGTCTTTGTTACTTGGTGTAAGTGTGTGTCTGTGTTACTGGGTATCAGTGTATGTCTTTGTTACTTGGTGTCAGTGTATGTCTTTGTGACTTGGTGTCAGTGTATGTCTTTGTTACTGGGTGTCACTGTATGTCTTCGTTACTTGGTGTCAGTGTATGTCGTTGTTCCATGGTGTATGTGTGTGTCTGTGTTACTTGGTGTAAGTGTGTGTCCTTGTTACATGGTGCAATTGTATGTCTTTGTTACTTGGTGTCAGTGTATGGTTATGTTACTTGGTGTAAGTGAATGTCTTTGTTACTTGGTGTCAGTGTATGTCTTTGTTACTTGGTGTAAGTGTGTGTCTGTGTTACTGGGTGTCAGTGTATGTCTTCGTTACTTGCTGTCAGTGTATGTCTGTGTTGCTTGGTGTAAGTGTGTGTCTTTGTTACTTGGTGTAAGTTTATGTCTTTGTTACTTGGTGTCAGTGTTTGTCTTTGTTACTTTGTGGAAGTGTGTGTCTGTGCTACTGGGTATCAGTGTATGTCTTTGTGACTTGGTGTCAGTGTATGTCTTTGTTACTGGGTGTCAGTGTATGTCTTTGTGACTTGGTGTCAGAGTAAGTCTTTGTTAATGGGTGTCACTGTATGTCTTTTTTACTTGGAGTCAGTGTAGGTCTGTGTTATTTGGTGTAAGTGTGTGTCTTTGTTGCTTGCTGTAATTGTATGTCTTTGTTACTTGGTGTCAGTGTATGTCTTTGTTACTTGGTGTAAGTGAGTGTTTGTGTTACTTGGTGTAAGTGTGTGTCTGTGTTGCTTGGTATCAATGTATGTCTTTGCTACTTGGTGTACGTGTGTGTCTGTGTTACTGGGTAACAGTGTATGTCTTTGTTACTTGGTGTCAGTGTATGTCTGTGTTACTTGTTGTAAGTGTGTGTCTTTGTTACATGGTGTAATTGTATGTCTTTGTTACTTGGTGTCAGTGTATGTCTGTGTTACTTGGTGTAAGTGTATGTCTTTGTTACTTGGTGTCAGTGTATGTCTTTGTTACTTGGTGTAAGTGTGTTTCTGTGTTACTGGGTATCAGTGTATGTCTTTGTTACTTGGTGTCAGTGTATGTCTTTGTGACTTGGTGTCAGTGTGCGTCTTTGTTACTGGGTGTCAGTGTATGTCTTTGTTACTTGGTGTCAGTGTATGTCGTTGTTACATGGTGTATGTGTGTGTCTGTGTTACTGGGTGTCAGTGTATGTCTTTGTTACTGGGTGTCAGTGTATGTCTGTGTTACTTGGTGTAAGTGTGTGTCCTTGTTACATGGTGTAATTGTATGTCTTTGTTACTTGGTGTCAGTGTATGGTAATGTTACTTGGTGTAAGTGTATGTCTTTGTTACTTGGTGTCAGTGTATGTCTTTGTTACTTGGTGTAAGTGTGTGTCTGTGTTACTGGGTGTCAGTGTATGTCTTTGTTACTTGGTGTCAGTGTATGCCTTTGTTACTTGGTGTAAGTGAGTGTTTGTGTTACTTGGTGTAATTGTGTGTCTGTGTTACTTGGTATCAGTGTATGTCTTTGTTACTGGGTGTCAGTTTATGTCTTTGTTACTTGGTGTCAGTGTATGTCTTTGTTACTTGGTGTCAGTGTATGTCTGTGTTACTTGGTGTAAGTGTGTGTCTGTGTTACTTGTTATCACTGTATGTCTTTGTTACTTGGTGTAAGTGTGTGTCTGTGTGACTGGGTATCAGTGTATGTCTTTGTTACTTGGTTTCAATGTATGACTTTGTGACTTGGTGTCAGTGTATGTCTTTGTTAATGAGTGTCACTTTATGTCTTTGTTACTTGGTGTCAGTGTAGGTCTGTGTTATTTGGTGCAAGTGTGTGTCTTTGTTGCTTGGTGTAATTGTATGTCTTTGTTACTTGGTGTCAGTGTATGTCTTTGTTACTTGGTGTCAGTGAGTGTTTGTGTTACTTGGTGTAAGTGTGTGTCTGTGTTACTTGGTATCAGTGTATGTCTTTGTTACTTGGTGTAAGTGTGTGTCTGTGTTACTGGGTAACAGTGTATGTCTTTGTTACTTGGTGTCAGTGTATGTCTGTGTTACTTGTTGTAAGTGTGTGTCTTTGTTACATGGTGTAATTGTATGTCTTTGTTACTTGGTGTCAGTGTATGTCTGTGTTACTTGGTGTAAGTGTATGTCTTTGTTACTTGGTGTAAGTGTATGTCTTTGTTACTTGGTCTAAGTGTGTGTCTGTGTTACTGGGTATCAGTGTATGTCTTTGTTACTTGGTGTCAGTGTATGTCTTTGTGACTTGGTGTCAGTGTATGTCTTTGTTACTGGGTGTCACTGTATGTCTTTGTTACTTGGTGTCAGTGTATGTCTTTGTGACTTGGTGTCAGTGTCTGTCTTTCTTACTGGGTGTCAGTGTCTGTCTTCGTTACTTGGTGTCATTGTTTGTCTTTGTTACCGTGTGTCAGAGTCTGTCTTTGCGACTTGGTGTCAGTGTATGTCTTTGTTACTTGGTGTCAGTGTATGTCTTTGTTACTTGGTGTAAGTGTGTGTCTGTGTTACTGGGTATCAGTGTATATCTTTGTTACTTGGTGTAAGTGTGTGTCTGTGTTACTGGGTATCAGTGAATGTCTTTGCTACATGGTGACAGTGTATGTCTGTGTTACTTGGTGTAAGTGTGTGTCTTTGTTACTTGGTGTAAGTGTATGTCTTTGTTACTTGGTGTCAGTGTATGTCTATGTTACTTGGTGGAAGTGTGTGTCTGTGTCACTTGGTGTAAGTTTGTGTCTGTGTTACTTGGTATCAGTGTATGTCTTTGTTACTTGGTGTAAGTGTGTGTCTGTGTGACTGGGTATCAGTGTATGTCTTTGTTACTTGGTGTCAGTGTGTGTCTGTGTTACTTGGTATCAGTGTATGTCTTTGTTACTTGGTGTAAGTGTGTGTCTGTGTGACTGGGTATCAGTGTATGTCTTTGTTACTTGGTGTCAGTGGATGTCCTTGTGACTTGGTGTCAGTGTAAGTCTTTGTTAATGGGTGTCACTGTATGTCTTTGTTACTTGGTGTCAGTGTATGTCTGTGTTACTTGGTGTAGATGTGTGTCTTTGTTGCTTGGTGTAATTGTATGTCTTTTTTACTTGGTGTCAGTGTATGTCATTGGTACTTTTTGTAAGTGTGTGTCTGTGTTACTGGGTATCAGTGAATGTCTTTGCTACATGGTGACAGTGTATGTCTGTGTTACTTGGTGTAAGTGTGTGTCTTTGTTACTTGGTGTAATTGTATGTCTTTGTTACTTGGTGTCAGTGTATGTCTGTGTTGCTTGGTGTAAGTGTATGTCTTTGTTACTTGATGTCAGTGTATGTCTTTGTTACTTGGTGTAAGTGTGTGTCTATGTTACTTGGTATCAGTGTATGTCTTTGTTACTTGGTGTAAGTGTGTGTCAGTGTGACTGGGTATCAGTGTATGTCTTTGTTACTTGGTGTCAGTGTATGTCTTTGTGACTTGGTGTCAGTGTAAGTCTTTGTTAATGGGTGTCACTGTATGTCTTTTTTACTTGGAGTCAGTGTAGGTCTGTGTTATTTGGTGTAAGTGTGTGTCTTTGTTGCTTACTGTAATTGTATGTCTTTGTTACTTGGTGTCAGTGTATGTCTTTGTTACTTGGTGTAATTGAGTGTTTGTGTTACTTGGTGTAAGTGTGTGTCTGTGTTACTTGGTATCAGTGTATGTCTTTGCTACTTGGTTTAAGTGTGTGTCTGTGTTACTGGGTAACAGTGTATGTCTTTGTTACTTGGTGTCAGTGTATGTCTGTGTTACTTGTTGTAAGTGTGAGTCTTTGTTACATGGTGTAATTGTATGTCTTTGTTACTTGGTGTCAGTGTATGTCTTTGTTACTTGGTGTAAGTGTGTGTCTGTGTTACTGGGTATCAGTGTAGGTCTTTGTTACTTGGTGTCAGTGTATGTCTTTGTGACTTGGTGTCAGTGTATGTCTTTGTCACTGGGTGTCACTCTATGTCTTTGTTACTTGGTGTCAGTGTATGTCGTTGTTACATGGTGTATGTGTGTGTCTGTGTTACTGGGTGTCAGTGTATGTCTTTGTTACTTGGTGTCAGTGTTTGTGTGTGTTACTTGGTGTAAGTGTGTGTGCTTGTTACATGGTGCAATTGTATGTCTTTGTTACTTGGTGTCAGTGTATGGTTATGTTACTTGGTGTAAGTGTATGTCTTTGTTACTTGGTGTCAGTGTATGTCTTTGTTACTTGGTGTAAGTGTGTGTCTGTGTTACTGGGTGTCAGTGTATGTCTTTGTTACTTGGTGTCAGTGTATGCATTTGTTACTTGGTGTAAGTGAGTGTTTGTGTTACTTGGTGTAAGTGTGTGTCTGTGTTACTTGGTATCAGTGTATGTCTTTGTTACTGGGTGTCAGTTTATGTCTTTGTTACTTGGTGTCAGTGTATGTCTTTGTTACTTGGTGTCAGTGTATGTCTTTGTTACTTGGTGTAAGTGTGTGTCTGTGTTACTGGGTGTCAGTGTATGTCTTCGTTACTTGCTGTCAGTGTATGTCTTTGTTACTGTGTGTCAGTGTATGTCTTTGTGACTTGGTGTCAGTGTAAGTCTTTGTTAATGGTTCACTGTATGTCTTTTTTACTTGGAGTCAGTGTAGGTCTGTGTTATTTGGTGTAAGTGTGTGTCTTTGTTGCTTACTGTAATTGTATGTCTTTGTTACTTGGTGTCAGTGTATGTCTTTGTTACTTGGTGTAATTGAGTGTTTGTGTTACTTGGTGTAAGTGTGTGTCTGTGTTACTTGGTATCAGTGTATGTCTTTGCTACTTGGTTTAAGTGTGTGTCTGTGTTACTGGGTAACAGTGTATGTCTTTGTTACTTGGTGTCAGTGTATGTCTGTGTTACTTGTTGTAAGTGTGTGTCTTTGTTACATGGTGTAATTGTATGTCTTTGTTACTTGGTGTCAGTGTATGTCTGTGTTACTTGGTGTAAGTGTGTGTCTGTGTTACTGGGTATCAGTGTAGGTCTTTGTTACTTGGTGTCAGTGTATGTCTTTGTGACTTGGTGTCAGTGTATGTCTTTGTCACTGGGTGTCACTGTATGTCTTTGTTACTTGGTGTCAGTGTATGTCGTTGTTACATGGTGTATGTGTGTGTCTGTGTTACTGGGTGTCAGTGTATGTCTTTGTTACTTGGTGTCAGTGTTTGTCTGTGTTACTTGGTGTAAGTGTGTGTCCTTGTTACATGGTGCAATTGTATGTCTTTGTTACTTGGTGTCAGTGTATGGTTATGTTACTTGGTGTAAGTGTATGTCTTTGTTACTTGGTGTCAGTGTATGTCTTTGTTACTTGGTGTAAGTGTGTGTCTGTGTTACTGGGTGTCAGTGTATGTCTTTGTTACTTGGTGTCAGTGTATGCCTTTGTTACTTGGTGTAAGTGAGTGTTTGTGTTACTTGGTGTAAGTGTGTGTCTGTGTTACTTGGTATCAGTGTATGTCTTTGTTACTGGGTGTCAGTTTATGTAATTGTTACTTGGTGTCAGTGTATGTCTTTGTTACTTGGTGTCAGTGTATGTCTTTGTTACTTGGTGTAAGTGTGTGTCTGTGTTACTGGGTGTCAGTGTATGTCTTCGTTACTTGCTGTCAGTGTATGTCTTTGTTACTGTGTGTCAGTGTATGTCTGTGTGACTTGGTGTCAGTGTAAGTCTTTGTTAATGGGTCACTGTATGTCTTTTTTACTTGGAGTCAGTGTAGGTCTGTGTTATTTGGTGTAAGTGTGTGTCTTTGTTGCTTAATGTAATTGTATGTCTTTGTTACTTGGTGTCAGTGTATGTCTTTGTTACTTGGTGTAAGTGTGTGTCTGTGTTACTGGGTGTCAGTGTATGTCTTTGTTACTTGGTGTCAGTGTATGCCTTTGTTACTTGGTGTAAGTGAGTGTTTGTGTTACTTGGTGTAAGTGTGTGTCTGTGTTACTTGGTATCAGTGTATGTCTTTGTTACTGGGTGTCAGTTTATGTCTTTGTTACTTGGTGTCAGTGTATGTCTTTGTTACTTGGTGTCAGTGTATGTCTGTGTTACTTGGTGTAAGTGTGTGTCTTTGTTACTTGGTGTAAGTGTGTGTCTGTGTTACTGGGTGTCAGTGTATGTCTTCGTTACTTGCTGTCAGTGTATGTCTGTGTTGCTTGGTGTAAGTGTGTGTCTTTGTTACTTGGTGTAAGTTTATGTCTTTGTTACTTCGTGTCAGTGTTTGTCTTTGTTACTTTGTGGAAGTGTGTGTCTGTGCTACTGGGTATCAGTGTATGTCTTTGTGACTTGGTGTCAGTGTATGTCTTTGTTACTGGGTGTCAGTGTATGTCTTTGTGACTTGGTGTCAGTGTAAGTCTTTGTTAATGGGTGTCACTGTATGTCTTTTTTACTTGGAGTCAGTGTAGGTCTGTGTTATTTGGTGTAAGTGTGTGTCTTTGTTGCTTGCTGTAATTGTATGTCTTTGTTACTTGGTGTCAGTGTATGTCTTTGTTACTTGGTGTAAGTGAGTGTTTGTGTTACCTGGTGTAAGTGTGTGTCTGTGTTACTTGGTATCAGTGTATGTCTTTGCTACTTGGTGTAAGTGTGTGTCTGTGTTACTGGGTAACAGTGTATGTCTTTGTTACTTGGTGTCAGTGTATGTCTGTGTTACTTGTTGTAAGTGTGTGTCTTTGTTACATGGTGTAATTGTATGTCTTTGTTACTTGGTGTCAGTGTATGTCTGTGTTACTTGGTGTAAGTGTATGTCTTTGTTACTTGGTGTCAGTGTATGTCTTTATTACTTGGTGTAAGTGTGTGTCTGTGTTACTGGGTATCAGTGTAGGTCTTTGTTACTTGGTGTCAGTGTATGTCTTTGTGACTTGGTGTCAGTGTATGTCTTTCCTACTGGGTGTCACTGTATGTCTCTGTTACTTGGTGTCAGTGTATGTCTTTGTTACTTGGTGTAAGTGTGTGTCTGTGTTACTGGGTGTCAGTGTATGTCTTTGTTACTTGGTGTCAGTGTATGTCTGTGTTACTTGGTGTAAGTGTGTGTCCTTGTTACATGGTGTAATTGTATGTCTTTGTTACTTGGTGTCAGTGTATGGTAATGTTACTTGGTGTAAGTGTTTGTCTCTGTTACTTGGTGTCAGTGTATGTCTTTGTTACTTGGTGTAAGTGTGTGTCTGTGTTACTGGGTGTCAGTGTATGTCTTTGTTACTTGGTGTCAGTGTATGTCTTTGTTACTTGGTGTAAGTGAGTGTTTGTGTTACTTGGTGTAAGTGTGTGTCTGTGTTACTTGGTATCAGTGTATGTCTTTGTTACTGGGTGTCATTGTATGTCTGTGTTGCTTGGGGTAAGTGTGTGTCTTTGTTACTTGGTGTAAGTTTATGTCTTTGTTACTTGGTGTCAGTGTTTGTCTTTGTTACTTTGTGGAAGTGTGTGTCTGTGCTACTGGGTATCAGTGTATGTCTTTGTGACTTGGTGTCAGTGTATGTCTTTGTTACTGGGTCTCAGTGTATTTCTTTGAGACTTGGTGTCAGTGTATGTCTTTGTTACTGGGTGTCAGTGTATGTCTGTGTTGCTTGGGGTAAGTGTGTGTCTTTGTTACTTGGTGTAAGTTTATGTCTTTGTTACTTGGTGTCAGTGTTTGTCTTTGTTACTTTGTGGAAGTGTGTGTCTGTGCTACTGGGTATCAGTGTATGTCTTTGTGACTTGGTGTCAGTGTATGTCTTTGTTACTGGGTCTCAGTGTATTTCTTTGTGACTTGGTGTCAGTGTATGTCTTTGTTACTGGGTGTCAGTGTATGTCTTTGTGACTTGGTGTCAGTGTATGTCTTTGTTACTGGGTGTCAGTGTATGTCTTTGTGACTTGGTGTCTGTGTGTGTCTCTGCTAGTCTTTGTTACTTGGTGTCAGTGTCTGTCTGTGTATGTCTTTGTTCCTGTGTGTCAGTGTTTCTGTATGTTACTGGGGGTCAGTGTGTTTTTCTTTGTGTTACTGGGTGTCAGTGTGTGTCTGTGTTACTTGGTGTAAGTGTATGTGTTTGTTTCTTGGTTTCAGTGGATGTCTTTGTTACTTGCTGTCAGTGTTTGTCTTTTTTACTTGGTGTCAGTTTGTGTCTGTGTTACTGGGTATCAGTGAATGTCTGTGTTACTTGGTGTAAGTGTATGTCTTTGTTAATTGGTGTCAGTATATGTCTATGTTACTTGGTGTAAGTGTGTGTCTGTGTTACTTGGTGTAAGTGTGTGCCTTTGTTACTGGGTATCAGTGTTTGTCTTTGTTACTTGGTGTCACTGTATTTCTTTGCTCCTTCGTGTAAGTGTGTGCCTTTGTTACTGGGTATCATTGTTTGTCTTTGTTACTTGGTGTCACTGTATGTCTTTGTGAATTGGTGTCAGTGTATGTCTTTGTTAATGGGTGTCACTGTATTTCTTTGTTACTTGGTGTCAGTGTATGTCTGTGTTACTCGGTGCAAGTGTGTGTCTTTGTTACTTGGTGTAATTGTATGTCTTTGTTACTTGGTGTCAGTGTGTGTCTGTGTTACTGGGTGTCAGTGTGTGTCTGTGTTACTTCGTGTCAGTGTCTGTCTTTGTTACTTAGTATCAGTGTATGTCTTTGTTACTTGGTGTAAGTGTCTGTCTGTGTTACTGGGTAACAGTGTATGTCTTTGTTACTTGGTGTCAGTGTATGTCTGTGTTACTTGGTGTAAGTGTGTGTCTTTGTTACTTGGTGTAATTGTATGTCTTTATTACTTGGTGTCAGTGTATGTCTGTGTTACTTGGTGCAATTCTATGTCTTTGTTACTTGGTGTCAGTGTATGTCTTTGCTACTTTGTGTAAGTGTATGTCTTTGTTTCTTGATTTCAGTGGATGTCTTTGTCACTTGGTGTAAGTGTGTGTCTGTGTTACTGGGTATCAGTGTATGTCTTTGTGACTTGGTGTCAGTGTATGTCTTTGTTACTGGGTGTCAGTGTATGTCTTTGTGACTTGGTGTCAGTGTAAGTCTTTGTTAATGGGTGTCACTGTATGTCTTTTTTACTTGGAGTCAGTGTAGGTCTGTGTTATTTGGTGTAAGTGTGTGTCTTTGTTGCTTGCTGTAATTGTATGTCTTTGTTACTTGGTGTCAGTGTATGTCTTTGTTACTTGGTGTAAGTGAGTGTTTGTGTTACCTGGTGTAAGTGTGTGTCTGTGTTACTTGGTATCAGTGTATGTCTTTGCTACTTGGTGTAAGTGTGTGTCTGTGTTACTGGGTAACAGTGTATGTCTTTGTTACTTGGTGTCAGTGTATGTCTGTGTTACTTGTTGTAAGTGTGTGTCTTTGTTACATGGTGTAATTGTATGTCATTGTTACTTGGTGTCAGTGTATGTCTGTGTTACTTGGTGTAAGTGTATGTCTTTGTTACTTGGTGTCAGTGTATGTCTTTGTTACTTGGTGTAAGTGTGTGTCTGTGTTACTGGGTATCAGTGTAGGTCTTTGTTACTTGGTGTCAGTGTATGTCTTTGTGACTTGGTGTCAGTGTATGTCTTTGCTACTGGGTGTCACTGTATGTCTCTGTTACTTGGTGTCAGTGTATGTCGTTGTTACATGGTGTATGTGTGTGTCTGTGTTACTGGGTGTCAGTGTATGTCTTTGTTACTTGGTGTCAGTGTATGTCTGTGTTACTTGGTGTAAGTGTGTGTCCTTGTTACATGGTGTAATTGTATGTCTTTGTTACTTGGTGTCAGTGTATGGTAATGTTACTTGGTGTAAGTGTTTGTCTCTGTTACTTGGTGTCAGTGTATGTCTTTGTTACTTGGTGTAAGTGTGTGTCTGTGTTACTGGGTGTCAGTGTATGTCTTTGTTACTTGGTGTCAGTGTATGTCTTTGTTACTTGGTGTAAGTGAGTGTTTGTGTTACTTGGTGTAAGTGTGTGTCTGTGTTACTTGGTATCAGTGTATGTCTTTGTTACTGGGTGTCAGTTTATGTCTTTGTTATTTGGTGTCAGTGTATGTCTTTGTTACTTGGTGTCAGTGTATGTCTGTGTTACTTGGTGTAAGTGTGTGTCTTTCTTACTTGGTGTAAGTGTGTGTCTGTGTTACTGGGTGTCAGTGTATGTCTTCGTTACTTGCTGTCATTGTATGTCTGTGTTGCTTGGGGTAAGTGTGTGTCTTTGTTACTTGGTGTAAGTTTATGTCTTTGTTACTTGGTGTCAGTGTTTGTCTTTGTTACTTTGTGGAAGTGTGTGTCTGTGCTACTGGGTATCAGTGTATGTCTTTGTGACTTGGTGTCAGTGTATGTCTTTGTTACTGGGTCTCAGTGTATTTCTTTGTGACTTGGTGTCAGTGTATGTCTTTGTTACTGGGTGTCAGTGTATGTCTTTGTGACTTGGTGTCAGTGTATGTCTTTGTTACTGGGTGTCAGTGTATGTCTTTGTGACTTGGTGTCTGTGTGTGTCTCTGCTAGTCTTTGTTACTTGGTGTCAGTGTCTGTCTGTGTATGTCTTTGTTCCTGTGTGTCAGTGTTTCTGTATGTTACTGGGGGTCAGTGTGTTTTTCTTTGTGTTACTGGGTGTCAGTGTGTGTCTGTGTTACTTGGTGTAAGTGTATGTGTTTGTTTCTTGGTTTCAGTGGATGTCTTTGTTACTTGCTGTCAGTGTTTGTCTTTTTTACTTGGTGTCAGTTTGTGTCTGTGTTACTGGGTATCAGTGAATGTCTTTGCTACATGGTGACAGTGTATGTCTGTGTTACTTGGTGTAAGTGTGTGTCTTTGTAACTTGGTGTAATTGTATGTCTTTGTTACTTGGTGTCAGTGCATGTCTGTGTTACTTGGTGTAAGTGTATGTCTTTGTTAATTGGTGTCAGTATATGTCTATGTTACTTGGTGTAAGTGTGTGTCTGTGTTACTTGGTGTAAGTGTGTGCCTTTGTTACTGGGTATCAGTGTTTGTCTTTGTTACTTGGTGTCACTGTATTTCTTTGCTCCTTCGTGTAAGTGTGTGCCTTTGTTACTGGGTATCAGTGTTTGTCTTTGTTACTTGGTGTCACTGTATGTCTTTGTGAATTGGTGTCAGTGTATGTCTTTGTTAATGGGTGTCACTGTATTTCTTTGTTACTTGGTGTCAGTGTATGTCTGTGTTACTCGGTGCAAGTGTGTGTCTTTGTTACTTGGTGTAATTGTATGTCTTTGTTACTTGGTGTCAGTGTGTGTCTGTGTTACTGGGTGTCAGTGTGTGTCTGCGTTACTTCGTGTCAGTGTCTGTCTTTGTTACTTAGTATCAGTGTATGTCTTTGTTACTTGGTGTAAGTGTCTGTCTGTGTTACTGGGTAACAGTGTATGTCTTTGTTACTTGGTGTCAGTGTATGTCTGTGTTACTTGGTGTAAGTGTGTGTCTTTTTTACTTGGTGTAATTGTATGTCTTTATTACTTGGTGTCAGTGTATGTCTGTGTTACTTGGTGCAATTCTATGTCTTTGTTACTTGGTGTCAGTGTATGTCTTTGCTACTTTGTGTAAGTGTATGTCTTTGTTTCTTGATTTCAGTGGATGTCTTTGTCACTTGGTGTAAGTGTGTGTCTGTGTTACTGGGTATCAGTGTATGTCTTTGTGACTTGGTGTCAGTGTATGTCTTTGTTACTGGGTGTCAGTGTATGTCTTTGTTACTGGGTGTCAGTGTGTGTCTTTGTGACTTGGTGTAAATGTGTGTCTGTGTTACTGGGTATCAGTGTATGTCTTTGTTACTTGGTGTCAGTGTGTGTCTTTGTTACTTGGTTTCAGTGTATGTCTTTGTTACTTGGTGTAATTGTGTGTCTGATTTACTGGGTATCAGTGTATGTATTTGTTACTTGGTGTCAGTGTGTGTCATTGTGACTTGGTGTAAGTGTGTGTCTGTGTTACTGGATGTCAGTGTCTTTCTTTGTTACTTGGTGTAAGTGCGTGTCTGTGTTACTGGGTATCAGTGTCTGTCTTTGTTACTGGGTGTCAGTGTGTGTCTTTGTGACGTGGTGTAAGTGTTGTCTGTATTACTGGGTGTCAGTGTCTGTCTTTGTTAAGTGATGTCAGTGTATGTCTGTGTTACTGGGTATCAGCGTATGTCTTTGTTACTTGGTGTCAGTGTATGTCCGTGTTACTTGGTGGAAGTGTGTGTCTTTGTTACTTGGTGTCAGTGTATGTCTTTGTTACTTGTTGTAAGTGTATGTCTTTGTTACTTGGTGTCAGTGTCTGTCTTTTTTACTTGGTGTCATTGTATGTCTTTGTTACTTTGTGTAAGTGTCTGTCTTTGTTACTGGGTGTCAGTGTGTGTCTTTGTGACTTGGTGTAAGTGTGTGTCTGTATTACTGGGTGTCAGTGTCTGTCTTTGTTACTTGGTGTAAGTGTGTGTCAGAGTTAGTCTGTATCATTGTATGTCTTTGTGACTTGGTGTCAGTGGATGTCTTTGTGACTAGGTATCAGAGTGTGTCTTCGTGACTTGTTGTCAGTGTATGTCATTGTTACTGGGTGTAAGTGTGTGTCTGTGTTACTGGGTATCAGTGTATGTCTTTGTTCCTTGGTGTCAGTGTATGTCAAAATACTTGGTGTAAGTGTCTGTCTTTGTTACTTGGTGTCAGTGTATGCCTTTGTTACTTGGTGTAAGTGTATGTCTTTGTTACTTGGTGTCAGTGTCTGTCTTTTTTACTTGGTGTCATTGTATGTCTTTGTTACTTTGTGTAAGTGTCTGTCTTTGTTACTGGGTGTCAGTGTGTGTCTTTGTGACTTGGTGTAAGTGTGTGTCTGTATTACTGGGTGTCAGTGTCTGTCTTTGTTACTTGGTGTAAGTGTGTGTCAGGGTTAGTCTGTATCATTGTATGTCTTTGTGACTTGGTGTCAGTGGATGTCTTTGTGACTAGGTATCAGAGTGTGTCTTCGTGACTTGTTGTCAGTTTATGTCATTGTTACTGGGTGTAAGTGTGTGTCTGTGTTACTGGGTATCAGTGTATGTCTTTGTTCCTTGGTGTCAGTGTATGTCAAAATACTTGGTGTAAGTGTATGCCTTTGTTACTTGGTGTCAGTGTATGTCTTTGTTACTTGGTGTCAGTGTGTGTCTGTGTTACTGGGTATCAGTGTATGTCTTTGTGACTTGGTGTCAGTGTATGTCTGTGTTACTTGGTGTAAGTGTATGTCTTTGTTACTTGGTGTCAGTGTATGTATTTGTTACTTGGTCTAAGTGTGTGTCTGTGTTACTGGGTATCAGTGTATGTCTTTGTTACTTGGTGTCAGTGTATGTCTTTGTGACTTGGTGTCAGTGTATGTCTTTGTTACTGGGTGTCACTGTATGTCTTTGTTACTTGGTGTCAGTGTATGTCTTTGTGACTTGGTGTCAGTGTCTGTCTTTCTTACTGGGTGTCAGTGTCTGTCTTCGTTACTTGGTGTCATTGTTTGTCTTTGTTACCGTGTGTCAGAGTCTGTCTTTGCGACTTGGTGTCAGTGTATGTCTTTGTTACTTGGTGTCAGTGTATGTCTTTGTTACTTGGTGTAAGTGTGTGTCTGTGTTACTGGGTATCAGTGTATATCTTTGTTACTTGGTGTAAGGGTGTGTCTGTGTTACTGGGTATCAGTGAATGTCTTTGCTACATGGTGACAGTGTATGTCTGTGTTACTTGGTGTAAGTGTGTGTCTTTGTTACTTGGTGTAAGTGTATGTCTTTGTTACTTGGTGTCAGTGTATGTCTATGTTACTTGGTGGAAGTGTGTGTCTGTGTCACTTGGTGTAAGTGTGTGTCTGTGTTACTTGGTATCAGTGTATGTCTTTGTTACTTGGTGTAAGTGTGTGTCTGTGTGACTGGGTATCAGTGTATGTCTTTGTTACTTGGTGTCAGTGGATGTCCTTGTGACTTGGTGTCAGTGTAAGTCTTTGTTAATGGGTGTCACTGTATGTCTTTGTTACTTGGTGTCAGTGTATGTCTGCGTTACTTGGTGTAAGTGTGTGTCTTTGTTGCTTTGTGTAATTGTATGTCTTTTTTACTTGGTGTCAGTGTATGTCATTGTTACTTTTTGTAAGTGTGTGTCTGTGTTACTGGGTATCAGTGAATGTCTTTGCTACATGGTGACAGTGTATGTCAGTGTTACTTGGTGTAAGTGTGTGTCTTTGTTACTTGGTGTAATTGTATGTCTTTGTTACTTGGTGTCAGTGTATGTCTGTGTTGCTTGGTGTAAGTGTATGTCTTTGTTACTTGATGTCAGTGTATGTCTTTGTTACTTGGTGTAAGTGTGTGTCTATGTTACTTGGTATCAGTGTATGTCTTTGTTACTTGGTGTAAGTGTGTGTCAGTGTGACTGGGTATCAGTGTATGTCTTTGTTACTTGGTGTCAGTGTATGTCTTTGTGACTTGGTGTCAGTGTAAGTCTTTGTTAATGGGTGTCACTGTATGTCTTTTTTACTTGGAGTCAGTGTAGGTCTGTGTTATTTGGTGTAAGTGTGTGTCTTTGTTGCTTACTGTAATTGTATGTCTTTGTTACTTGGTGTCAGTGTATGTCTTTGTTACTTGGTGTAATTGAGTGTTTGTGTTACTTGGTGTAAGTGTGTGTCTGTGTTACTTGGTATCAGTGTATGTCTTTGCTACTTGGTTTAAGTGTGTGTCTGTGTTACTGGGTAACAGTGTATGTCTTTGTTACTTGGTGTCAGTGTATGTCTGTGTTACTTGTTGTAAGTGTGTGTCTTTGTTACATGGTGTAATTGTATGTCTTTGTTACTTGGTGTCAGTGTATGTCTTTGTTACTTGGTGTAAGTGTGTGTCTGTGTTACTGGGTATCAGTGTAGGTCTTTGTTACTTGGTGTCAGTGTATGTCTTTGTGACTTGGTGTCAGTGTATGTCTTTGTCACTGGGTGTCACTGTATGTCTTTGTTACTTGGTGTCAGTGTATGTCGTTGTTACATGGTGTATGTGTGTGTCTGTGTTACTGGGTGTCAGTGTATGTCTTTGTTACTTGGTGTCAGTGTTTGTCTGTGTTACTTGGTGTAAGTGTGTGTCCTTGTTACATGGTGCAATTGTATGTCTTTGTTACTTGGTGTCAGTGTATGGTTATGTTACTTGGTGTAAGTGTATGTCTTTGTTACTTGGTGTCAGTGTATGTCTTTGTTACTTGGTGTAAGTGTGTGTCTGTGTTACTGGGTGTCAGTGTATGTCTTTGTTACTTGGTGTCAGTGTATGCCTTTGTTACTTGGTGTAAGTGAGTGTTTGTGTTACTTGGTGTAAGTGTGTGTCTGTGTTACTTGGTATCAGTGTATGTCTTTGTTACTGGGTGTCAGTTTATGTCTTTGTTACTTGGTGTCAGTGTATGTCTTTGTTACTTGGTGTCAGTGTATGTCTTTGTTACTTGGTGTAAGTGTGTGTCTGTGTTACTGGGTGTCAGTGTATGTCTTCGTTACTTGCTGTCAGTGTATGTCTTTGTTACTGTGTGTCAGTGTATGTCTTTGTGACTTGGTGTCAGTGTAAGTCTTTGTTAATGGGTCACTGTATGTCTTTTTTACTTGGAGTCAGTGTAGGTCTGTGTTATTTGGTGTAAGTGTGTGTCTTTGTTGCTTACTGTAATTGTATGTCTTTATTACTTGGTGTCAGTGTATGTCTTTGTTACTTGGTGTAATTGAGTGTTTGTGTTACTTGGTGTAAGTGTGTGTCTGTGTTACTTGGTATCAGTGTATGTCTTTGCTACTTGGTTTAAGTGTGTGTCTGTGTTACTGGGTAACAGTGTATGTCTTTGTTACTTGGTGTCAGTGTATGTCTGTGTTACTTGTTGTAAGTGTGTGTCTTTGTTACATGGTGTAATTGTATGTCTTTGTTACTTGGTGTCAGTGTATGTCTTTGTTACTTGGTGTAAGTGTGTGTCTGTGTTACTTGGTATCAGTGTATGTCTTTGTTACTTGGTGTCAGTGTATGTCTTTGTGACTTGGTGTCAGTGTATGTCTTTGTCACTGGGTGTCACTGTATGTCTTTGTTACTTGGTGTCAGTGTATGTCGTTGTTACATGGTGTATGTGTGTGTCTGTGTTACTGGGTGTCAGTGTATGTCTTTGTTACTTGGTGTCAGTGTTTGTCTGTGTTACTTGGTGTAAGTGTGTGTCCTTGTTACATGGTGCAATTGTATGTCTTTGTTACTTGGTGTCAGAGTATGGTTATGTTAATTGGTGTAAGTGTATGTCTTTGTTACTTGGTGTCAGTGTATGTCTTTGTTACTTGGTGTAAGTGTGTGTCTGTGTTACTGGGTGTCAGTGTATGTCTTTGTTACTTGGTGTCAGTGTATGCCTTTGTTACTTGGTGCAAGTGAGTGTTTGTGTTACTTGGTGTAAGTGTGTGTCTGTGTTACTTGGTATCAGTGTATGTCTTTGTTACTGGGTGTCAGTTTATGTCTTTGTTACTTGGTGTCAGTGTATGTCTTTGTTACTTGGTGTCAGTGTATGTCTTTGTTACTTGGTGTAAGTGTGTGTCTGTGTTACTGGGTGTCAGTGTATGTCTTCGTTACTTGCTGTCAGTGTATGTCTTTGTTACTGTGTGTCAGTGTATGTCTGTGTGACTTGGTGTCAGTGTAAGTCTTTGTTAATGGGTCACTGTATGTCTTTTTTACTTGGAGTCAGTGTAGGTCTGTGTTATTTGGTGTAAGTGTGTGTCTTTGTTGCTTACTGTAATTGTATGTCTTTGTTACTTGGTGTCAGTGTATGTCTTTGTTACTTGGTGTAAGTGAGTGTTTGTGTTACTTGGTGTAAGTGTGTGTCTGTGTTACTGGGTATCAGTGTATGTCTTTGTTACTTGGTGTCAGTGTATGTCTTTGTGACTTGGTGTCAGTGTATGTCTTTGTTACTGGGTGTCACTGTATGTCTTTGTTACTTGGTGTCAGTGTATGTCGTTGTTACATGGTGTATGTGTGTGTCTGTGTTACTGGGTGTCAGTGTATGTCTTTGTTACTTGGTGTCAGTGTTTGTCTGTGTTACTTGGTGTAAGTGTGTGTCCTTGTTACATGGTGCAATTGTATGTCTTTGTTACTTGGTGTCAGTGTATGGTTATGTTACTTGGTGTAAGTGTATGTCTTTGTTACTTGGTGTCAGTGTATGTCTTTGTTACTTGGTGTAAGTGTGTGTCTGTGTTACTGGGTGTCAGTGTATGTCTTTGTTACTTGGTGTCAGTGTATGCCTTTGTTACTTGGTGTAAGTGAGTGTTTGTGTTACTTGGTGTAAGTGTGTGTCTGTGTTACTTGGTATCAGTGTATGTCTTTGTTACTGGGTGTCAGTTTATGTCTTTGTTACTTGGTGTCAGTGTATGTCTTCGTTAGTTGCTGTCAGTGTATGTCTTTGTTACTGTGTGTCAGTGTATGTCTGTGTGACTTGGTGTCAGTGTAAGTCTTTGTTAATGGGTCACTGTATGTCTTTTTTACTTGGAGTCAGTGTAGGTCTGTGTTATTTGGTGTAAGTGTGTGTCTTTGTTGCTTACTGTAATTGTATGTCTTTGTTACTTGGTGTCAGTGTATGTCTTTGTTACTTGGTGTAAGTGAGTGTTTGTGTTACTTGGTGTAAGTGTGTGTCTGTGTTACTGGGTATCAGTGTCTGTCTTTGTTACTTGGTGTCAGTGTATGTCTTTGTGACTTGGTGTCAGTGTATGTCTTTGTTACTGGGTGTCACTGTATGTCTTTGTTACTTGGTGTCAGTGTATGTCGTTGTTACATGGTGTATGTGTGTGTCTGTGTTACTGGGTGTCAGTGTATGTCTTTGTTACTTGGTGTCAGTGTTTGTCTGTGTTACTTGGTGTAAGTGTGTGTCCTTGTTACATGGTGCAATTGTATGTCTTTGTTACTTGGTGTCAGTGTATGGTTATGTTACTTGGTGTAAGTGTATGTCTTTGTTACTTGGTGTCAGTGTATGTCTTTGTTACTTGGTGTAAGTGTGTGTCTGTGTTACTGGGTGTCAGTGTATGTCTTTGTTACTTGGTGTCAGTGTATGCCTTTGTTACTTGGTGTAAGTGAGTGTTTGTGTTACTTGGTGTAAGTGTGTGTCTGTGTTACTTGGTATCAGTGTATGTCTTTGTTACTGGGTGTCAGTTTATGTCTTTGTTACTTGGTGTCAGTGTATGTCTTTGTTACTTGGTGTCAGTGTATGTCTTTGTTACTTGGTGTAAGTGTGTGTCTGTGTTACTGGGTGTCAGTGTATGTCTTCGTTACTTGCTGTCAGTGTATGTCTTTGTTACTGTGTGTCAGTGTATGTCTGTGTGACTTGGTGTCAGTGTAAGTCTTTGTTAATGGGTCACTGTATGTCTTTTTTACTTGGAGTCAGTGTAGGTCTGTGTTATTTGGTGTAAGTGTGTGTCTTTGTTGCTTACTGTAATTGTATGTCTTTGTTACTTGGTGTCAGTGTATGTCTTTGTTACTTGGTGTAAGTGAGTGTTTGTGTTACTTGGTGTAAGTGTGTGTCTGTGTTACTGGGTATCAGTGTATGTCTTTGTTACTTGGTGTCAGTGTATGTCTTTGTGACTTGGTGTCAGTGTCTGTCTGTGTATGTCTTTGTTCCTGTGTGTCAGTGTTTCTGTATGTTACTGGGTGTCAGTGTATGTCTTTGTTACTTGGTGTCAGTGTATGTCTTTGTTACTTGGTGTAAGTGAGTGTTTGTGTTACTTGGTGTAAGTGTGTATCTGTGTTACTTGGTATCAGTGTATGTCTTTGTTACTGGGTGTCAGTTTATGTCTTTGTTATTTGGTGTCAGTGTATGTCTTTGTTACTTGGTGTCAGTGTATGTCTGTGTTACTTGGTGTAAGTGTGTGTCTTTGTTACTTGGTGTAAGTGTGTGTCTGTGTTACTGGGTGTCAGTGTATGTCTTCGTTACTTGCTGTCATTGTATGTCTGTGTTGCTTGGGGTAAGTGTGTGTCTTTGTTACTTGGTGTAAGTTTATGTCTTTGTTACTTGGTGTCAGTGTTTGTCTTTGTTACTTTGTGGAAGTGTGTGTCTTTGCTACTGGGTATCAGTGTATGTCTTTGTGACTTGGTGTCAGTGTATGTCTTTGTTACTGGGTCTCAGTGTATTTCTTTGTGACTTGGTGTCAGTGTATGTCTTTGTTACTGGGTGTCAGTGTATGTCTTTGTGACTTGGTGTCAGTGTATGTCTTTGTTACTGGGTGTCAGTGTATGTCTTTGTGACTTGGTGTCTGTGTGTGTCTCTGCTAGTCTTTGTTACTTGGTGTAAGTGTCTGTCTGTGTATGTCTTTGTTCCTGTGTGTCAGTGTTTCTGTATGTTACTGGGGGTCAGTGTGTTTTTCTTTGTGTTACTGGGTGTCAGTGTGTGTCTGTGTTACTTGGTGTAAGTGTATGTGTTTGTTTCTTGGTTTCAGTGGATGTCTTTGTTACTTGCTGTCAGTGTTTGTCTTTTTTACTTGGTGTCAGTTTGTGTCTGTGTTACTGGGTATCAGTGAATGTCTTTGCTACATGGTGACAGTGTATGTCTGTGTTACTTGGTGTAAGTGTGTGTCTTTGTAACTTGGTGTAATTGTATGTCTTTGTTACTTGGTGTCAGTGCATGTCTGTGTTACTTGGTGTAAGTGTATGTCTTTGTTAATTGGTGTCAGTATATGTCTATGTTACTTGGTGTAAGTGTGTGTCTGTGTTACTTGGTGTAAGTGTGTGCCTTTGTTACTGGGTATCAGTGTTTGTCTTTGTTACTTGGTGTCACTGTATTTCTTTGCTCCTTCGTGTAAGTGTGTGCCTTTGTTACTGGGTATCAGTGTTTGTCTTTGTTACTTGGTGTCACTGTATGTCTTTGTGAATTGGTGTCAGTGTATGTCTTTGTTAATGGGTGTCACTGTATTTCTTTGTTACTTGGTGTCAGTGTATGTCTGTGTTACTCGGTGCAAGTGTGTGTCTTTGTTACTTGGTGTAATTGTATGTCTTTGTTACTTGGTGTCAGTGTGTGTCTGTGTTACTGGGTGTCAGTGTGTGTCTGTGTTACTTCGTGTCAGTGTCTGTCTTTGTTACTTAGTATCAGTGTATGTCTTTGTTACTTGGTGTAAGTGTCTGTCTGTGTTACTGGGTAACAGTGTATGTCTTTGTTACTTGGTGTCAGTGTATGTCTGTGTTACTTGGTGTAAGTGTGTGTCTTTGTTACTTGGTGTAATTGTATGTCTTTATTACTTGGTGTCAGTGTATGTCTGTGTTACTTGGTGCAATTCTATGTCTTTGTTACTTGGTGTCAGTGTATGTCTTTGCTACTTTGTGTAAGTGTATGTCTTTGTTTCTTGATTTCAGAGGATGTCTTTGTCACTTGGTGTAAGTGTGTGTCTGTGTTACTGGGTATCAGTGTATGACTTTGTGACTTGGTGTCAGTGTATGTCTTTGTTACTGGGTGTCAGTGTATGTCTTTGTTACTGGGTGTCAGTGTGTGTCTTTGTGACTTGGTGTAAATGTGTGTCTGTGTTACTGGGTATCAGTGTATGTCTTTGTTACTTGGTGTCAGTGTGTGTCTTTGTTACTTGGTTTCAGTGTATGTCTTTGTTACTTGGTGTAATTGTGTGTCTGTGTTACTGGGTATCAGTGTATGTATTTGTTACTTGGTGTCAGTGTGTGTCATTGTGACTTGGTGTAAGTGTGTGTCTGTGTTACTGGATGTCAGTGTCTTTCTTTGTTACTTGGTGTAAGTGCGTGTCTGTGTTACTGGGTATCAGTGTCTGTCTTTGTTACTGGGTGTCAGTGTGTGTCTTTGTGACGTGATGTCAGTGTATGTCTGTGTTACTGGGTATCAGCGTATGTCTTTGTTACTTGGTGTCAGTGTATGTCCGTGTTACTTGGTGGAAGTGTGTGTCTTTGTTACTTGGTGTCAGTGTATGTCTTTGTTACTTGTTGTAAGTGTATGTCTTTGTTACTTGGTGTCAGTGTCTGTCTTTTTTACTTGGTGTCATTGTATGTCTTTGTTACTTTGTGTAAGTGTCTGTCTTTGTTACTGGGTGTCAGTGTGTGTCTTTGTGACTTGGTGTAAGTGTGTGTCTGTATTACTGGGTGTCAGTGTCTGTCTTTGTTACTTGGTGTAAGTGTGTGTCAGAGTTAGTCTGTATCATTGTATGTCTTTGTGACTTGGTGTCAGTGGATGTCTTTGTGACTAGGTATCAGAGTGTGTCTTCGTGACTTGTTGTCAGTGTATGTCATTGTTACTGGGTGTAAGTGTGTGTCTGTGTTACTTGGTATCAGTGTATGTCTTTGTTACTGGGTGTCAGTTTATGTCTTTGTTACTTGGTGTCAGTGTATGTCTTTGTTACTTGGTGTCAGTGTATGTCTTTGTTACTTGGTGTAAGTGTGTGTCTGTGTTACTGGGTGTCAGTGTATGTCTTCGTTACTTGCTGTCAGTGTATGTCTTTGTGACTTGGTGTCAGTGTATGTCTTTGTGACTTGGTGTCAGTGTAAGTCTTTGTTAATGGGTCACTGTATGTCTTTTTTACTTGGAGTCAGTGTAGGTCTGTGTTATTTGGTGTAAGTGTGTGTCTTTGTTGCTTACTGTAATTGTTTGTCTTTGTTACTTGGTGTCAGTGTATGTCTTTGTTACTTGGTGTAATTGAGTGTTTGTGTTACTTGGTGTAAGTGTGTGTCTGTGTTACTTGGTATCAGTGTATGTCTTTGCTACTTGGTTTAAGTGTGTGTCTGTGTTACTGGGTAACAGTGTATGTCTTTGTGACTTGGTGTCTGTGTGTGTCTCTGCTAGTCTTTGTTACTTGGTGTCAGTGTCTGTCTGTGTATGTCTTTGTTCCTGTGTGTCAGTGTTTCTGTATGTTACTGGGGGTCAGTGTGTTTTTCTTTGTGTTACTGGGTGTCAGTGTGTGTCTGTGTTACTTGGTGTAAGTGTATGTGTTTGTTTCTTGGTTTCAGTGGATGTCTTTGTTACTTGCTGTCAGTGTTTGTCTTTTTTACTTGGTGTCAGTTTGTGTCTGTGTTACTGGGTATCAGTGAATGTCTTTGCTACATGGTGACAGTGTATGTCTGTGTTACTTGGTGTAAGTGTGTGTCTTTGTAACTTGGTGTAATTGTATGTCTTTGTTACTTGGTGTCAGTGCATGTCTGTGTTACTTGGTGTAAGTGTATGTCTTTGTTAATTGGTGTCAGTATATGTCTATGTTACTTGGTGTAAGTGTGTGTCTGTGTTACTTGGTGTAAGTGTGTGCCTTTGTTACTGGGTATCAGTGTTTGTCTTTGTTACTTGGTGTCACTGTATTTCTTTGCTCCTTCGTGTAAGTGTGTGCCTTTGTTACTGGGTATCAGTGTTTGTCTTTGTTACTTGGTGTCACTGTATGTCTTTGTGAATTGGTGTCAGTGTATGTCTTTGTTAATGGTTGTCACTGTATTTCTTTGTTACTTGGTGTCAGTGTATGTCTGTGTTGCTCGGTGCAAGTGTGTGTCTTTGTTACTTGGTGTAATTGTATGTCTTTGTTACTTGGTGTCAGTGTGTGTCTGTGTTACTGGGTGTCAGTGTGTGTCTGTGTTACTTCGTGTCAGTGTCTGTCTTTGTTACTTAGTATCAGTGTATGTCTTTGTTACTTGGTGTAAGTGTCTGTCTGTGTTACTGGGTAACAGTGTATGTCTTTGTTACTTGGTGTCAGTGTATGTCTGTGTTACTTGGTGTAAGTGTGTGTCTTTGTTACTTGGTGTAATTGTATGTCTTTATTACTTGGTGTCAGTGTATGTCTGTGTTACTTGGTGCAATTCTATGTCTTTGTTACTTGGTGTCAGTGTATGTCTTTGCTACTTTGTGTCAGTGTATGTCTTTGTTTCTTGATTTCAGAGGATGTCTTTGTCACTTGGTGTAAGTGTGTGTCTGTGTTACTGGGTATCAGTGTATGTCTTTGTGACTTGGTGTCAGCGTATGTCTTTGTTACTGGGTGTCAGTGTATGTCTTTGTTACTGGGTGTCAGTGTGTGTCTTTGTGACTTGGTGTAAATGTGTGTCTGTGTTACTGGGTATCAGTGTATGTCTTTGTTACTTGGTGTCAGTGTGTGTCTTTGTTACTTGGTTTCAGTGTATGTCTTTGTTACTTGGTGTAATTGTGTGTCTGTGTTACTGGGTATCAGTGTATGTATTTGTTACTTGGTGTCAGTGTGTGTCATTGTGACTTGGTGTAAGTGTGTGTCTGTGTTACTGGATGTCAGTGTCTTTCTTTGTTACTTGGTGTAAGTGCGTGTCTGTGTTACTGGGTATCAGTGTCTGTCTTTGTTACTGGGTGTCAGTGTGTGTCTTTGTGACGTGATGTCAGTGTATGTCTGTGTTACTGGGTATCAGCGTATGTCTTTGTTACTTGTTGTCAGTGTATGTCCGTGTTACTTGGTGGAAGTGTGTGTCTTTGTTACTTGGTGTCAGTGTATGTCTTTGTTACTTGTTGTAAGTGTATGTCTTTGTTACTTGGTGTCAGTGTCTGTCTTTTTTACTTGGTGTCATTGTATGTCTTTGTTACTTTGTCTAAGTGTCTGTCTTTGTTACTGGGTGTCAGTGTGTGTCTTTGTGACTTGGTGTAAGTGTGTGTCTGTATTACTGGGTGTCAGTGTCTGTCTTTGTTACTTGGTGTAAGTGTGTGTCAGAGTTAGTCTGTATCATTGTATGTCTTTGTGACTTGGTGTCAGTGGATGTCTTTGTGACTAGGTATCAGAGTGTGTCTTCGTGACTTGTTGTCAGTGTATGTCATTGTTACTGGGTGTAAGTGTGTGTCTGTGTTACTTGGTATCAGTGTATGTCTTTGTTACTGGGTGTCAGTTTATGTCTTTGTTACTTGGTGTCAGTGTATGTCTTTGTTACTTGGTGTCAGTGTATGTCTTTGTTACTTGGTGTAAGTGTGTGTCTGTGTTACTGGGTGTCAGTGTATGTCTTCGTTACTTGCTGTCAGTGTATGTCTTTGTGACTTGGTGTCAGTGTATGTCTTTGTGACTTGGTGTCAGTGTAAGTCTTTGTTAATGGGTCACTGTATGTCTTTTTTACTTGGAGTCAGTGTAGGTCTGTGTTATTTGGTGTAAGTGTGTGTCTTTGTTGCTTACTGTAATTGTTTGTCTTTGTTACTTGGTGTCAGTGTATGTCTTTGTTACTTGGTGTAATTGAGTGTTTGTGTTACTTGGTGTAAGTGTGTGTCTGTGTTACTTGGTATCAGTGTATGTCTTTGCTACTTGGTTTAAGTGTGTGTCTGTGTTACTGGGTAACAGTGTATGTCTTTGTTACTTGGTGTCAGTGTATGTCTGTGTTACTTGTTGTAAGTGTGTGTCTTTGTTACATGGTGTAAGTGTCTGTCTTTGTTACTTGGTGTCAGTGTATGCCTTTGTTACTTGGTTTCAGTGTATGTCATTGTTACTGGGTGTCAGTGTGTGTTTGTGTGACTTGGTGTCAGTGTATGTCTTTGTTCCTGTGTATCAGTGGTTCTCTGTGTTACGGGGTGTCAGTGTGTGTTTGTTTGTGTTACTGGGTGTCAGTGTGTGTCTGTGACACTAGGTGTCAGTATTTAGTTTAGTTTGGAGATACTGCCCTTAAACAGGCCCTTCGGCCCACCAAGACTGTGCCGACCATCAACCTCCCATTTCAGCTAATCCTACACTAATCCCGTATTCCTATCACATCCCCACCTGTCCCTATATATTTCCCTACCACCTACCTGTACTAGGGGCAATTTATGATGGCCAATTAACCTATCAACCTGCAATCCTTTGGCATGTGGGAGGAAAGCGGAGCACCCGGAGGAAACTCACGCAGACACAGGGAGAAATTGCAAACTCCGCACAGGCAGTACACAGAATCGAACCCGGGTCCCTGGAGCTGTGAGGCTGCGGTGCTAACCACTGCGCCAATGTGCCCCACTCCCCACAGTGTGTGCCTGTGTTACTGGGTATCAGTGTATGTCTTTGTTACTTGGTGTCAGTGTATGTCTGTGTTACTTGCTTTCAGTGTGTTTGTTTGTGTTACAGGGTGTCAGTGTGTGTCCGTGTTACTTGGTGTATGTGTGTGTCTTTGTTACTTGGTGTCCGTGTGTGTCTGTGTTACTGGGTGTCAGTGTATGACTTTGTTACTGGGTGTCAGTGTATGTCTTTGTTACTTGGTGTCAGTGTGTGTCTGTGTTACTGGGTATCAGAGTCTGTCTTTGTTACTTGGTGTAAGCGTGTGTCTGTGTTACTGGGTATCAGTGTATGTCTTTGTTACTTGGTGTCAGTGTATGTCTGTGTTACTTGGCGAAAGTGTATGTCTTTGTTACTTGGTGTCAGTCTATGTCTGTGTTACTTTGTGCAAGTGTGTGTCTGTGTTACTGGGTATCAGTGCATGTCTTTGTGACTTGGTTTCAGTGTATGTCTTTGTTACTGGGTGTCAGTGTGTGTCTTTGTGACTTGGTGTCAGTGTATGTCTTTGTTACTTGGGGTAAGTGTGTGTCTGTGTTACTGGGTATCAGTGTATGTCTTTGTTACTTGGTGTCAGTGTATGTCAAAATACTTGGTTTAAGTGTATGTCTTTGTTACTTGGTGTAATTGCCTGTCTTTGCTACTTGGTTTCAGTGTATGTCTGGGTTACTTGGTGCAAGTGTGTGTCTTTGTTACTTGGTGTAAGTGTATGTCTTTGTTACTTATTGTCAGTGTATGTCTTTGTTACTTGGTGTCAGTGTATGTCTGTGTTACTTTTTGTAAGTGCGTGCCTGTGTTCCTGGGTATCAATGTATGTCTTTGTTACTTGGTGTCAGTGTATGTCTTTGTTACTTGGTGTACGTGTGTGTCTGCGTTACTGGGTGTCAGTGTGTGTCTGTGTTACTTGGTATAAGTGTGTGTCTTTGTTACTTGGTTTCAGTGTATGTCTGTGTTACTTTTTGTAAGTGCGTGCCTGTGTTCCTGGGTATCAATGTATGTCTTTGTTACTTGGTGTCAGTGTATGTCTTTGTTACTTGGTGTACGTGTGTGTCTGCGTTACTGGGTGTCAGTGTGTGTCTGTGTTACTTGGTATAAGTGTGTGTCTTTGTTACTTGGTTTCAGTGTATGTCTTTGTTACTTGGTGTAATTGTGTGTCTGTGTTACTGGGTATCAGTGTATGTATTTGTTACTTGGTATCAACCTGTGTCTTTGTTACTGGGTGTCAGTGTATGTCTTTGTTACTGGGTGTCAGTGTGTGTCATTGTGACTTGGTGCAAGTGTGTGTCTGTGTTACTGGATGTCAGTGTCTGTCTTTGTTACTTGGTGTAAGTGCGTGTCTGTGTTACTGGGTATCAGTGTCTGTCTTTGTTCCTGGGTGTCAGTGTCTGTCTTTGTTACTTGGTGTAAGTGTGTGTCTGTGTTACTGGGTATCTGCATATGTCTTTGTTACTTGGTGTCAGTGTATGTCCGTGTTACTTGGTGGAAGTGTGTGTCTTTGTTAATTTGTGGAAGTGTATGTCTTTGTTACTGGGTGTCAGTGTGTGTCATTGTGACTTGGTGCAAGTGTGTGTCTGTGTTACTGGATGTCAGTGTCTGTCTTTGTTACTTGGTGTAAGTGCGTGTCTGTGTTACTGGGTATCAGTGTCTGTCTTTGTTACTGGGTGTCAGTGTCTGTCTTTGTTACTTGGTGTAAGTGTGTGTCTGTGTTACTGGGTATCTGCATATGTCTTTGTTACTTGGTGTAAGTGTATGTCTTTGTTACTTATTTTCAGTGTATGTCTTTGTTACTTGGTGTCAGTGTGTGTCATTGTGACTTGGTGCAAGTGTGTGTCTGTGTTACTGGATGTCAGTGTCTGTCTTTGTTACTTGCTGTAAGTGCGTGTCTGTGTTACTGGGTATCAGTGTCTGTCTTTGTTACTGGGTGTCAGTGTCTGTCTTTGTTACTTGGTGTAAGTGTGTGTCTGTGTTACTGGGTATCTGCATATGTCTTTGTTACTTGGTGTAAGTGTATGTCTTTGTTACTTATTTTCAGTGTATGTCTTTGTTACTTGGTGTCAGTGTATGTCTGTGTTACTTTTTGTAAGTGCGTGCCTGTGTTCCTGGGTATCAATGTATGTCTTTGTTACTTGGTGTCAGTGTATGTCTTTGTTACTTGGTGTACGTGTGTGTCTGCGTTACTGGGTGTCAGTGTGTGTCTGTGTTACTTGGTATAAGTGTGTGTCTTTGTTACTTGGTTTCAGTGTATGTCTTTGTTACTTGGTGTAATTGTGTGTCTGTGTTACTGGGTATCAGTGTATGTATTTGTTACTTGGTATCAACCTGTGTCTTTGTTACTGGGTGTCAGTGTATGTCTTTGTTACTGGGTGTCAGTGTGTGTCATTGTGACTTGGTGCAAGTGTGTGTCTGTGTTACTGGATGTCAGTGTCTGTCTTTGTTACTTGGTGTAAGTGCGTGTCTGTGTTACTGGGTATCAGTGTCTGTCTTTGTTACTGGGTGTCAGTGTCTGTCTTTGTTACTTGGTGTAAGTGTGTGTCTGTGTTACTGGGTATCTGCATATGTCTTTGTTACTTGGTGTCAGTGTATGTCCGTGTTACTTGGTGGAAGTGTGTGTCTTTGTTAATTTGTGGAAGTGTATGTCTGTCTTACTTGGTGTCAGTGTATGTGTTTGTTACTTGGTGCAAGTGTATGTCTTTGTTACTTGGTGCCAGTGTCTGTATTTTTTACTTGGTGTCATTGTATGTCTTTGTTACTTGGTGTAAGTGTATGTCTTTGTTACTTGGAGCAATTGTCTGTCTTTGTTAGTTGGTTTCAGTGTATGTCTGGGTTACTTGGTGTAAGTGTGTGTCTTTGTTACTTGGTGTAAGTGTATGTCTTTGTTACTTGGTGTCAATGTATGTCTTTGATTCTTGGTGTCAGTGTATGTCTGTGGTACTTGGTGTAAGTGTGTGACTGTGTTACTGGGTATCAGAGTATGTCTTTGTCACTTGGTGTCAGTGTATGTCTGTGTTACTTGGTGCAAGTGTGTGTCTGTGTTACTGGGTTTCTGTGTGTGTCTGTGTTACTTGGTGTAAGTGTGTGTCTTTGTTACTTGGAGTCCATGTGTGTCTGTGTTACTGGGTGTCAGTGTATGTCTTTGTTACTGGGTGTCAGTGTATGTCTTTGTTACTTGCTGTAAGTGTGTGCCTGTGTTACTCTGTATCAGTGTATGTCTTTGTGACTTGGTGTCAGTGTATGTCTTTGTTATTGGGTGTCATTGTGTGTCTTTGTGACTTGATGTCAGTGTATGTCTTTGTTACTTGGTGTAAGTGTGTGTCTGTGTTACTGGGTATCAGTGTATGTCTTTGTTAATTGGTGTCAGTGTAAGTCTTTGTTACTGGGTGTCAGTGTGTGTCTTTGTGACTTGGTGTCAGTGTATTTCTTTGTTACTTGGTGTAAGTGTGTGTCTGTGTTACTGGGTATCAGTGTCTGTCTTTGTGACTTGGTGTCAGTGTATATCTGTGTTACTTGGTGTAAGTGTGTGTCTTTGTTACTTGGTGCAATTGTATGTCTTTGTTACTTGGTGTCAGTGTATGTCTGTGTTGCTTGTTGTAAGTGTATGTCTTTGTTACTTGGTGTAAGTGTGTGTCTGTGTTACTTGGTGTAAGTGTTTGTCTGTTTTCCTGGGTATCAGTGTCTGTCTTTGTTACTTGGTGTCAGTGTATGCCTTTGTTACTTGGTGTCAGCGTATGTCTTTGTTACTTGGTGTCAGTGTGTGTCTGTGTTACTGGGTATCAGTGTATGTCTTTGTGACTTGCTATTAGTGTATGTCTTTGTGACCTGTTGTCAGTGTATGTCATTGTTACTGGGTGTCAGTGTATGTTTGTGTTTCTTGGTGTCAGCGGATGTCTTTGTTCCTGTGTATCAGTGGTTCTCTGTGTTACGGGGTGTCAGTGTGTGTTTGTTTGTGTTAATGGGTGTCAGTGTGTATCTGTGACACTAGGTGTCTGTATTTAGTTTAGTTTAGAGATACTGCCCTTCAACAGGCAATTCGGCCCACCGAGACTGTGCCGACCATCAACCTCCCATTTCAGCTAATCCTACACTAATCCCGTATTCCTATCGCAACCCCACCTGTCCCTATATATTTCCCTACCATCTACCTATACTAGGGGAAATCTATGATGGCCAATTAACCTATCAACCTGCAAGTCTTTGGCACCCGGAGGAAACTCACGCAGATACAGGGAGAACTTGCAAACTCCGCACAGGCAGTACCCAGAATCGAACCCGGGTCCCTGGAGCTAAGAGGCTGCGGTGCTAACCACTGCGCCAATGTGCCCCACCCCCCACAGTGTGTGCCTGTGTTACAAGGTATCAGTGTATGTCTTTGTTACTTGGTGTCAGTGTATGTCTGTGTTACTTGCTTTCAGTGTGTTTGTTTGTGTTACAGGGTGTCAGTGTGTGTCTGTGTTACTTGGTGTATGTGTGTTTCTTTGTTACTTGGTGTCCGTGTGTGTCTGTGTTACTGGGTGTCAGTGCATGTCTTTGTTACTGGGTGTCAATGTATTTCTTTGTTACTTGGTGTAAGTGTGTGTCTGTGTGACTGGGTATCAGTGTCTGTCTTTGTTACTTGGTGTCAGTGTATGCCTATGTTACTTGGTGTAAGTGTGTGTCTGTGTTACAGGATGTCAGCGTGTGTCTGTGTTACTTGGTGTAAGTGTGTGCTTTTGTTACTTGGTGTCCGTGTGTGTCTGTGTTACTGGGTGTCAGTGTATGTCTTTGTTACTGGGTGTCAGTGTATGTCTTTGTTACTTGGTGTCAGTGTCTGTCTGTGTTACTGGGTATCTGAGTCTGTCTTTGTTACTTGGTGTCAGCGTGTGTCTGTGTTACTGGGTATCAGTGTATGTCTTTGTTACTTGGTGTCAGTGTATGTCTGTGTTACTTGGTGTCAGTGTCTGTCTTTGTTACTTGGTGTCAGTCTATGTCTGTGTTACTTGGTGTAAGTGTGTGTCTGTGTTACTGGGTATCAGTGTATGTCTTAGTGAATTGGTTTCAGTGTATGTCTTTGTTACTGGGTGTCAGTGTGTGTCTTTGTGACTTGGTGTCAGTGTATGTCTTTGTTACTTGGTGTAAGTGTGTGTCTGTGTTACTGGGTATCAGTGTATGTCTTTGTTACTTGGTGTCAGTGTATGTCAAAATATTTGGTGTAAGTGTATGTCTTTGTTACTGGGTGTAATTGCCTGTCTTTGCTACTTGATGTCAGTGTATGTCTGTGTTACTTGGTGTAAGTGCGTGCCTGTGTTACTGGGTATCAATGTCTGTCCTTGTTACTTGGTGTCAGTGTGTGTCTGCGTTACTGGGTGTCAGTGTGTGTCTGTGTTACTTGGTGTAAGTGTGTGTCTTTGTTACTTGGTTTCAGTGTATGTATTTGTTACTTGGTGTAATTGTGTGTCTGTGTTACTGGGTATCAGTGTATGTATTTGTTACTTGGTGTCAGTGTGTGTCTTTGTTACTGGCTGTCAGTGTATGTCTTTGTTACTGGGTGTCAGTGTGTGTATTTGTGACTTGGTGTAAGTGTGTGTCTGTGTTACTGGGTATCAGTGTATGTCTTTGTTACTTGGTGTCAATGTGTGTCTTTGTTACTGGGTGTCAGTGTATGTCTTTGTTACTGGGTGTCAGTGTATGTCATTGTGACTTGGTGTCAGTGTGTGTCTGTGTTACTGGATGTCAGTGTCTTTCTTTGTTACTTGGTGTAAGTGCGTGTCTGTGTTACTGGGTATCAGTGTCTGTCTTTGTTACTGGGTGTCAGTGTGTGTCTTTGTGACGTGGTGTAAGTGTTGTCTGTATTACTGGGTGTCAGTGTCTGTCTTTGTTACTTGGTGTCAGTGTGTGTCTGTGTTACTGGGTATCAGCGTATGTCTTTGTTACTTGGTGTCAGTGTATGTCCGTGTTACTTGGTGGAAGTGTGTGTCTTTGTTATTTGGTGTCAGTGTATGTCTTTGTTACTTGTTGTAAGTGTATGTCTTTGTTACTTGGTGTCAGTGTCTGTCTTTTTTACTTGGTGTCATTGTATGTCTTTGTTACTTTGTGTCAGTGTCTGTCTTTGTTACTGGGTGTCAGTGTCTGTCTTTGTGACTTGGTGTAAGTGTGTGTCTCTATTACTGGGTGTGAGTGTCTGTCTTTGTTACTTGGTGTAAGAGTGTGTCAGAGTTAGTCTGTATCAGTGTATGTCTTTGTGACTTGGTGTCAGTGTATGTCTTTGTGACTAGGTATCAGAGTGTGTCTTTGTGACTTGTTGTCAGTGTATGTCATTGTTACTGGGTGTAAGTGTGTGTCTGTGTTACTGGGTATCAGTGTATGTCTTTGTTCCTTGGTGTCAGTGTATGTCAAAATACTTGCTGTAAGTGTCTGTCTTTGTTACTTGGTGTCAGTGTATGCCTTTGTTACTTGGTGTCAGTGTATGTCTTTGTTACTTGGTGTCAGTGTGTGTCTGTGTTACTGGGTATCAGTGTATGTCTTTGTGACTTGGTATTAGTGTATGTCTCTGTGACCTGTTGTCAGTGTATGTCATTGTTACTGGGTGTCAGTGTGTGTTTGTGTTACTTGGTGTCAGTGTATGTCTTTGTTCCTGTGTATCAGTGGTTCACTGTGTTACGGGGTGTCAGTGTGTGTTTGTTTGTGTTACTGGGTGTCAGTGTGTGTCTGTGACACTAGGTGTCAGTATTTAGTTTAGTTTGGAGATACTGCCCTTAAACAGGCCCTTCGGCCCACCGAGACTGTGCCGACCATCAACCTCCCATTTCAGCTAATCCTACACTAATCCCGTATTCCTATCACATCCACACCTGTCCCTATATATTTCCCTACCACCTACCTGTACTAGGGGCAATTTATGATGGCCAATTAACCTATCAACCTGCAATTCTTTGGCATGTGGGAGGAAAGCGGAGCACCCGGAGGAAACTCACGCAGACACAGGGAGAACTTGCAATCTCCGCACAGGCAGTACACAGAATCGAACCCGGGTCCCTGGAGCTGTGAGGCTGCGGTGCTAACCACTGCGCCAATGTGCCCCACTCCCCACAGTGTGTGCCTGTGTTACTGGGTATCAGTGTATGTCTTTGTCATTGGTGTCAGTGTATGTCTGTGTTACTTGCTTTCAGTGTGTTTGTTTGTGTTACAGGGTGTCAGTGTGTGTCTGTGTTACTTGGTGTATGTGTGTGTCTTTGTTACTTGGTGTCCGTGTGTGTCTGTGTTACTGGGTATCAGAGTCTGTCTTTGTTACTTGGTGTAAGCGTGTGTCTGTGTTACTGGGTATCAGTGTATGTCTTTGTTACTTGGTGTCAGTGTATGTCTGTGTTACTTGGCGAAAGTGTATGTCTTTGTTACTTGGTGTCAGTCTATGTCTGTGTTACTTTGTGCAAGTGTGTGTCTGTGTTACTGGGTATCAGTGCATGTCTTTGTGACTTGGTTTCAGTGTATGTCTTTGTTACTGGGTGTCAGTGTGTGTCTTTGTGACATGGTGTCAGTGTATGTCTTTGTTACTTGGTGTCAGTGTGTGTCTGTGTTACTGGGTATCAGAGTCTGTCTTTGTTACTTGGTGTAAGCGTGTGTCTGTGTTACTGGGTATCAGTGTATGTCTTTGTTACTTGGTGTCAGTGTATGTCTGTGTTACTTAGCGAAAGTGTATGTCTTTGTTACTTGGTGTCAGTCTATGTCTGTGTTACTTTGTGCAAGTGTGTGTCTGTGTTACTGGGTATCAGTGCATGTCTTTGTGACTTGGTTTCAGTGTATGTCTTTGTTACTGGGTGTCAGTGTGTGTCTTTGTGACTTGGTGTCAGTGTATGTCTTTGTTACTTGGTGTAAGTGTGTGTCTGTGTTACTGGTATCAGTGTATGTCTTTGTTACTTGGTGTCAGTGTATGTCAAAATACTTGGTTGAAGTGTATGTCTTTGTTACCTGGTGTAATTGTCTGTCTTTGTTGGTTGGTTTCAGTGTATGTCTGGGTCACTTGGTGTAAGTGTGTGTCTTTGTTACTTGGTGTAAGTGTATGTCTTTGTTACTTGGTGTCAGTGTATGTCTTTGTTACTTGGTGTCAGTGTATGTCTGTGTTACTTGGTGTACGTGTGTGTCTGCGTTACTGGGTGTCAGTGTGTGTCTGTGTTACTTGGTATAAGTGTGTGTCTTTGTTACTTAGTTTCAGTGTATGTCTTTGTTACTTGGTGTAAGTGCGTGTCTGTGTTACTGGGTATCAGTGTATGTCCTTGTTACTTGGTATCAGCGTGTGTCTTTGTTACTGGGTGTCAGTGTATGTCTTTGTTACTTGGTGTCAGTTTATGTCAAAATACTTGGTGTAAGTGTATGTCTTTGTTACTGGGTGTAATTGCCTGTCTTTGCTACTTGATGTCAGTGTATGTCTGTGTTACTTGGTGTAAGTGCGTGCCTGTGTTACTGGGTATCAATGTCTGTCCTTGTTACTTGGTGTCAGTGTGTGTCTGCGTTACTGGGTGTCAGTGTGTGTCTGTGTTACTTGGTGTAAGTGTGTGTCTTTGTTACTTGGTTTCAGTGTATGTATTTGTTACTTGGTGTAATTGTGTGTCTGTGTTACTGGGTATCAGTGTATGTATTTGTTACTTGGTGTCAGTGTGTGTCTTTGTTACTGGCTGTCAGTGTATGTCTTTGTTACTGGGTGTCAGTGTGTGTCTTTGTGACTTGGTGTAAGTGTGTGTCTGTGTTACTGGGTATCAGTGTATGTCTTTGTTACTTGGTGTCAGTGTGTGTCTTTGTTACTGGGTGTCAGTGTATGTCTTTGTTACTGGGTGTCAGTGTATGTCATTGTGACTTGGTGTCAGTGTGTGTCTGTGTTACTGGATGTCAGTGTCTTTCTTTGTTACTTGGTGTAAGTGCGTGTCTGTGTTACTGGGTATCAGTGTCTGTCTTTGTTACTGGGTGTCAGTGTGTGTCTTTGTGACGTGGTGTAAGTGTTGTCTGTATTACTGGGTGTCAGTGTCTGTCTTTGTTACTTGGTGTCAGTGTGTGTCTGTGTTACTGGGTATCAGCGTATGTCTTTGTTACTTGGTGTCAGTGTATGTCCGTGTTACTTGGTGGAAGTGTGTGTCTTTGTTATTTGGTGTCAGTGTATGTCTTTGTTACTTGTTGTAAGTGTATGTCTTTGTTACTTGGTGTCAGTGTCTGTCTTTTTTACTTGGTCTCATGGTATGTCTTTGTTACTTTGTGTAAGTGTCTGTCTTTGTTACTTGGTGTCAGTGTCTGTCTTTGTGACTTGGTGTAAGTGTGTGTCTCTATTACTGGGTGTGAGTGTCTGGCTTTGTTACTTGGTGTAAGAGTGTGTCAGAGTTAGTCTGTATCAGTTTATGTCTTTGTGACTTGGTGTCAGTGTATGTCTTTGTGACTAGGTATCAGAGTGTGTCTTTGTGACTTGTTGTCAGTGTATGTCATTGTTACTGGGTGTAAGTGTGTGTCTGTGTTACTGGGTATCAGTGTATGTCTTTGTTCCTTGGTGTCAGTGTATGTCAAAATACTTGGTGTAAGTGTCTGTCTTTGTTACTTGGTGTCAGTGTATGCCTTTGTTACTTGGTGTCAGTGTATGTCTTTGTTACTTGGTGTCAGTGTGTGTCTGTGTTACTGGGTATCAGTGTATGTCTTTGTGACTTGGTATTAGTGTATGTCTCTGTGACCTGTTGTCAGTGTATGTCATTGTTACTGGGTGTCAGTGTGTGTTTGTGTTACTTGGTGTCAGTGTATGTCTTTGTTCCTGTGTATCAGTGGTTCACTGTGTTACGGGGTGTCAGTGTGTGTTTGTTTGTGTTACTGGGTGTCAGTGTGTGTCTGTGACACTAGGTGTCAGTATTTTGTTTAGTTTGGAGATACTGCCCTTAAACAGGCCCTTCGGCCCACCGAGACTGTGCCGACCATCAACCTCCCATTTCAGCTAATCCTACACTAATCCCGTATTCCTATCACATCCACACCTGTCCCTATATATTTCCCTACCACCTACCTGTACTAGGGGCAATTTATGATGGCCAATTAACCTATCAACCTGCAATTCTTTGGCATGTGGGAGGAAAGCGGAGCACCCGGAGGAAACTCACGCAGACACAGGGAGAACTTGCAAACTCCGCACAGGCAGTACACAGAATCGAACCCGGGTCCCTGGAGCTGTGAGGCTGCGGTGCTAACCACTGCGCCAATGTGCCCCACTCCCCACAGTGTGTGCCTGTGTTACTGGGTATCAGTGTATGTCTTTGTCATTGGTGTCAGTGTATGTCTGTGTTGCTTGCTTTCAGTGTGTTTGTTTGTGTTACAGGGTGTCAGTGTGTGTCTGTGTTACTTGGTGTATGTGTGTGTCTTTGTTACTTGGTGTCCGTGTGTGTCTGTGTTACTGGGTATCAGAGTCTGTCTTTGTTACTTGGTGTAAGCGTGTGTCTGTGTTACTGGGTATCAGTGTATGTCTTTGTTACTTGGTGTCAGTGTATGTCTGTGTTACTTGGCGAAAGTGTATGTCTTTGTTACTTGGTGTCAGTCTATGTCTGTGTTACTTTGTGCAAGTGTGTGTCTGTGTTACTGGGTATCAGTGCATGTCTTTGTGACTTGGTTTCAGTGTATGTCTTTGTTACTGGGTGTCAGTGTGTGTCTTTGTGACTTGATGTCAGTGTATGTCTTTGTTACTTGGTGTCAGTGTGTGTCTGTGTTACTGGGTATCAGAGTCTGTCTTTGTTACTTGGTGTAAGCGTGTGTCTGTGTTACTGGGTATCAGTGTATGTCTTTGTTACTTGGTGTCAGTGTATGTCTGTGTTACTTGGCGAAAGTGTATGTCTTTGTTACTTGGTGTCAGTCTATGTCTGTGTTACTTTGTGCAAGTGTGTGTCTGTGTTACTGGGTATCAGTGCATGTCTTTGTTACTTGGTGTACGTGTGTGTCTGTGTTACTGGGTATCAGTGTATGTCTTTGTTACTTGCTGTCAGTGTATGTCAAAATACTTGGTTTAAGTGTATGTCTTTGTTACTTGGTGTAATTGTCTGTCTTTGTTGGTTGGTTTCAGTGTATGTCTGGGTCACTTGGTGTAAGTGTGTGTCTTTGTTACTTGGTGTAAGTGTATGTCTTTGTTACTTCGTGTCAGTGTATGTCTTTGTTACTTGGTGTCAGTGTATGTCTGTGTTACTTGGTGTAAGTGCGTGCCTGTGTTACTGGGTATCAATGTATGTCTTTGTTACTTGGTGTCTGTGTATGTCTTTGTTACTTGGTGTACGTGTGTGTCTGCGTTACTGGGTGTCAGTGTGTGTCTGTGTTACTTGGTATAAGTGTGTGTCTTTGTTACTTAGTTTCAGTGTATGTCTTTGTTACTTGGTGTAAGTGCGTGTCTGTGTTACTGGGTATCAGTGTATGTCTTTGTTACTTGGTATCAGCGTGTGTCTTTGTTACTGGGTGTCACTGTATGTCTTTGTTACTGGGTGTCAGTGTGTGTCTTTGTGACTTGGTGTAAGTGTGTGTCTCTGTTACTGGGTATCAGTGTATGTCTTTGTTACTTGGTGTCAGTGTGTGTCTTTGTTACTGGGTGTCAGTGTATGTCTTTGTTACTGGGTGTCAGTGTGTGTCATTGTGACTTGGTGTAAGTGTGTGTCTGTGTTACCGGATGTCAGTGTCTGTCTTTGTTACTTGGTGCAAGTGCGTGTCTGTGTTACTGGGTATCAGTGTCTGTCTTTGTTACTGGGTGTCAGTGTGTGTCTTTGGGACGTGGTGTGTGTGTGTGTGCATTACTGGGTGTCAGTGTCTGTCTTTGGGACGTGGTGTGTGTGTGTGTCTGTGTTACTGGGTATCTGCGTATGTCTTTGTCACTTGGTGTCAGTGTATGTCCGTGTTACTTGGTGGAAGTGTGTGTCTTTGTTAATTTGTGGAAGTGTATGTCTGTCTTACTTGGTGTCAGTGTACGTCTTTGTTACTTGGTGTAAGTGTATGACTTTGTTACTTGGTGTCAGTGTCTGTCTTTTTTACTTGGTGTCATTGTATGTCTTTGTTACTTGGTGTAAGTGTCTGTCTTTGTTACTGGGTGTCAGTGTCTGTCTTTGTTACTTGGTGTAAGTGTGTGTCAGAGTTACTCTGTATCTGTGTTTGTCTTTGTGACTTGGTGTCAGTGTATGTCTTTGTTACTGGGTGTCAGTGTGTGTCTTTGTTACTTGTTGTCAATGTGTGTCTTTGTTACTTGGTGTAAGTGTGTGTCTGTGTTACTGGGTATCAGTGTATGTCTTTGTTCCTTGGTGTCAGTGTATGTCAAAATACTTGGTGTAAGTGTATGTCTTTGTTACTTGGTGTCAGTGTATGCCTTTGTTACTTGGTGTCAGTGTATGTCTTTGTAACTTGGTGTCAGTGTGTGTCTGTGTTGCTGGGTATCAGTGTCTGTCTTTGTGACTTTGTATCAGTGTATGTCTTTGTGACCTGTTGTCAGTGTCTGTCATTGTTACTGGGTGTCAGTGTGTGTTTCTGTTACTTGGTGTCAGTTTATGTCTTAGTTCCTGTGTATCCGTGGTTCTCTGTGTTACTGGGTGTCAGTGTGTGTTTGTTTGTGTTACTGTGTGTCAGTGAGTGTCTGTGACACGAGGTGTCAGTATATAGTTTAGTTTAGAGATACAGCCCTTAAACAGGGCCTTCGGCCCACCGAGACTGTGCCGACCATCAACATCCCATTTATACTAATCCTACACTCATCCCGTATTCCTTTCACATCCCCACCTGTCCCTATAGATTTCCCTACTACGTACCTATACTAGGGGCAATTTATGATGGCCAATTAACCTGTCAACCTGCAAGTCTTTGGCATGTGGGAGGAAATCGGAGCAGCCGGAGGAAACTCACGCAGACACACGGAGAACTTGCAAACTCCGCACAGGCAGTACCCAGAATCGAACCCGGGTCCCTGGAGCTAAGAGGCTGCGGTGCTAACCACTGCGCCAATGTGCCCCCCTCCCCACAGTGCGTGCCTGTGTTACTGGGTATCAGTGTATGTCTTTGTTACTTGGTGTCAGTGTATGTCTGTGTTACTGGCTTTCAGTGTATTTGTTTGTGTTACTTGGTGTCCGTGTGTGTCTGTGTTACTGGGTGTCAGTGCATGTCTTTGTTACTGGGTGTCAAATTATGTCTTTGTTACTTGGTGTAAGTGTGTGTCTGTTTTACTGGTTATCAGTGCCTGTGTTTGTTACTTGGTGTCAGTGTATGTCTGTGTTACTTTGTGTAAGTGTGTGTCTGTGTTACTGGGTGTCAGTGTGTGTCTGTGTTACTTGGTGTAAGTGTGTGCCTTTGTTACTTGGTGTCCGTGTGTGTCTGTGTTACTGCGTGTCAGTGTATGACTTTGTTACTGGATGTCAGTGTATGTCTTTGTTACTTGGTGTCAGTGTGTGTCTGTGTTACTGTGTATCAGAGTTTGTCTTTGTTACTTGGTGTAAGCGTGTGTCTGTGTCACTGGGTATCAGTGTATTACTTTGTTACTTGGTGTCAGTGCATGTCTGTGTTACTTGGTGTAAGTGTATGTCTTTGTTACTTGGTGTCAGTCTATGTCCGTGTTACTTGCTTGAAGTGTGTGTCTGTGTTACTGGGTATCGGTGTATGTCTTTGTGACTTGGTTTCAATGTATGTCTTTGTTACTGGGTGTCTGTGTGTGTCTTTGTGACTTGGTGTCAGTGTATGCCTTTGTTACTTGGTGTCAGTGTATGTCAAAATACTTGTTGTAAGTGTATGTCTTTGTTCCTTGGTGTAATTGTATGTCTTTGTTACTTGGTTTCAGTGTATGTCTGGGTTTCTTGGTGTAATTGTGTGCCTTTGTTACTTGGTGTAAGTGTATGTCTTTGTTACTTGGTGTCAGTCTATGCCTGTGTTTCTTTGTGCAAGTGTGTGTCTGTGTTACTGGGTATCAGTGCATGTCTTTGTGACTTGGTTTCAGTGTATGTCTTTGTTACTGGGTGTCAGTGTGTGTCTTTGTGACTTGGTGTCAGTGTATGTCTTTGTTACTTGGTGTAAGTGTGTGTCTGTGTTACTGGATATCAGTGTATGTCTTTGTTACTTGGTGTCAGTGTATGTCAAAATACTTGGTTTAAGTGTATGTCTTTGTTACTTGGTGTAATTGCCTGTCTTTGCTACTTGGTTTCAGTGTATGTCTGGGTTACTTGGTGTAAGTGTGTTTCTTTGTTACTTGGTGTAAGTGTATGTCTTTGTCACTTGGTGTCAGTGTATGTCTTTGTTACTTGGTGTCAGTGTACGTCTGTGTTACTTGGTGTAAGTGCGTGCCTGTGTTACTGGGTATCAATGTATGTCTTTGTTACTTGGTGTCAGTGTATGTCTTTGTTACTTGGTGTACGTGTGTGTCTGCGTTACTGGGTGTCAGTGTTTGTCTGTGTTACTTGGTATAAGTGTGTGTCTTTGTTACTTGGTTTCAGTGTATGTCTTTGTTACTTGGTGTAATTGTGTGTCTGTGTTACTGGGTATCAGTGTATGTATTTGTTACTTGGTATCAGCGTGTGTCTTTGTTACTGGGTGTCAGTGTATGTCTTTGTTACTGGGTGTCAGTGTGTGTCTTTGTGACTTGGTGTAAGTGTGTGTCTGTGTTACTGGGTATCAGTGTATGTCTTTGTTACTTGGTGTCAGTGTGTGTCTTTGTTACTGGGTGTCAGTGTATGTCTTTGTTACTGGGTGTCAGTGTGTGTCATTGTGACTTGGTGTAAGTGTGTGTCTGTGTTACTGGATGTCAGTGTCTGTCTTTGTTACTTGGTGCAAGTGCGTGTCTGTGTTACTGGGTATCAGTGTCTGTCTTTGTTACTGGGTGTCAGTGTGTGTCTTTGGGACGTGGTGTAAGTGTGTGTCTGTATTACTGGGTGTCAGTGTCTTTCTTTGTTACTTGGTGTAAGTGTGTGTCTGTGATACTGGGTATCTGCGTATGTCTTTGTTACTTGGTGTCAGTGTATGTCCGTGTTACTTGGTGGAAGTGTGTGTCATTGTTAATTTGTGGAAGTGTATGTCTGTCTTACTTGGTGTCAGTGTATGTCTTTGTTACTTGGTGTAAGTGTGTGTCTGTGTTACTGGGTATCTGCGTATGTCTTTGTTACTTGGTGTCAGTGTATGTCCGTGTTACTTGGTGGAAGTGTGTGTCTTTGTTAATTTGTGGAAGTGTATGTCTTTGTTACTTGGTGTCAGTGTATGTCTGTGTTACTTGGCGAAAGTGTATGTCTTTGTTACTTGGTGTCAGTCTATGTCTGTGTTACTTTGTGCAAGTGTGTGTCTGTGTTACTGGGTATCAGTGCATGTCTTTGTGACTTGGTTTCAGTGTATGTCTTTGTTACTGGGTGTCAGTGTGTGTCTTTGTGACTTGGTGTCAGTGTATGTCTTTGTTACTTGGTGTATGTGTGTGTCTGTGTTACTGGGTATCAGTGTATGTCTTTGTTACTTGGTGTCAGTGTATGTCAAAATACTTGGTTTAAGTGTATGTCTTTGTTACTTGGTGTAATTGTCTGTCTTTGTTGGTTGGTTTCAGTGTATGTCTGGGTCACTTGGTGTAAGTGTGTGTCTTTGTTACTTGGTGTAAGTGTATGTCTTTGTTACTTGGTGTCAGTGTATGTCTTTGTTACTTGGTGTCAGTGTATGTCTGTGTTACTTGGTGTAAGTGCGTGCCTGTGTTACTGGGTATCAATGTATGTCTTTGTTACTTGGTGTCAGTGTATGTCTTTGTTACTTGGTGTACGTGTGTGTCTGCGTTACTGGGTGTCAGTGTGTGTCTGTGTTACTTGGTATAAGTGTGTGTCTTTGTTACTTAGTTTCAGTGTATGTCTTTGTTACTTGGTGTAAGTGCGTGTCTGTGTTACTGGGTATCAGTGTATGTCTTTGTTACTTGGTATCATCGTGTGTCTTTGTTACTGGGTGTCAGTGTATGTCTTTGTTACTTGGTGTCAGTGTATGTCTTTGTTACTTGGTGTCAGTGTACGTCTGTGTTACTTGGTGTAAGTGCGTGCCTGTGTTACTGGGTATCAATGTATGTCTTTGTTACTTGGTGTCAGTGTATGTCTTTGTTACTTGGTGTACGTGTGTGTCTGCGTTACTGGGTGTCAGTGTTTGTCTGTGTTACTTGGTATAAGTGTGTGTCTTTGTTACTTGGTTTCAGTGTATGTCTTTGTTACTTGGTGTAATTGTGTGTCTGTGTTACTGGGTATCAGTGTATGTATTTGTTACTTGGTATCAGCGTGTGTCTTTGTTACTGGGTGTCAGTGTATGTCTTTGTTACTGTGTGTCAGTGTGTGTCTTTGTGACTTGGTGTAAGTGTGTGTCTGTGTTACTGGGTATCAGTGTATGTCTTTGTTACTTGGTGTCAGTGTGTGTCTTTGTTACTGGGTGTCAGTGTATGTCTTTGTTACTGGGTGTCAGTGTGTGTCATTGTGACTTGGTGTAAGTGTGTGTCTGTGTTACTGGATGTCAGTGTCTTTCTTTGTTACTTGGTGCAAGTGCGTGTCTGTGTTACTGGGTATCAGTGTCTGTCTTTGTTACTGGGTGTCAGTGTGTGTCTTTGGGACGTGGTGTAAGTGTGTGTCTGTATTACTGGGTGTCAGTGTCTTTCTTTGTTACTTGGTGTAAGTGTGTGTCTGTGATACTGGGTATCTGCGTATGTCTTTGTTACTTGGTGTCAGAGTATGTCCGTGTTACTTGGTGGAAGTGTGTGTCATTGTTAATTTGTGGAAGTGTATGTCTGTCTTACTTGGTTTCAGTGTATGTCTTTGTTACTTGGTGTAAGTGTGTGTCTGTGTTACTGGGTATCTGCGTATGTCTTTGTTACTTGGTGTCAGTGTATGTCCGTGTTACTTGGTGGAAGTGTGTGTCTTTGTTAATTTGTGGAAGTGTATGTCTTTGTTACTTGGTGTCAGTGTATGTCTGTGTTACTTGGCGAAAGTGTATGTCTTTGTTACTTGGTGTCAGTCTATGTCTGTGTTACTTTGTGCAAGTGTGTGTCTGTGTTACTGGGTATCAGTGCATGTCTTTGTGACTTGGTTTCAGTGTATGTCTTTGTTACTGGGTGTCAGTGTGTGTCTTTGTGACTTGGTGTCAGTGTATGTCTTTGTTACTTGGTGTAAGTGTGTGTCTGTGTTACTGGGTATCAGTGTATGTCTTTGTTACTTGGTGTCAGTGTATGTCTTTGTTAATTGGTGTACGTGTGTGTCTGCGTTACTGGGTGTCAGTGTTTGTCTGTGTTACTTGGTATAAGTGTGTGTCTTTGTTACTTGGTTTCAGTGTATGTCTTTGTTACTTGGTGTAATTGTGTAACTGTGTTACTGTGTATCAGTGTATGTCTTTGTTACTTGGTGTCAGTGTATGTCTGTGTTACTTGGTGTAAGTGCGTGCCTGTGTTACTGGGTATCAATGTATGTCTTTGTTACTTGGTGTCAGTGTATGTCTTTGTTACTTGGTGTCAGTGTCTGTCTTTTTTACTTGGTGTCATTGTATGTCTTTGTTACTTGGTGTAAGTGTCTGTCTTTGTTACTGGGTGTCAGTGTCTGTCTTTGTTACTTGGTGTAAGTGTGTGTCAGAGTTACTCTGTATCTGTGTATGTCTTTGTGACTTGGTGTCAGTGTATGTCTTTGTTACTGGGTGTCAGTGTGTGTCTTTGTTACTTGTTGTCAATGTGTGTCTTTGTTACTTGGTGTAAGTGTGTGTCTGTGTTACTGGGTATCTGTGTATGTCTTTGTTCCTTGGTGTCAGTGTATGTCAAAATACTTGGTGTAAGTGTATGTCTTTGTTACTTGGTGTCAGTGTATGCCTTTGTTACTTGGTGTCAGTGTATGTCTTTGTTACTTGGTGTCAGTGTGTGTCTGTGTTGCTGGGTATCAGTGTATGTCTTTGTGACTTGGTATCAGTGTATGTCTTTGTGACCTGTTGTCAGTGTATGTCATTGTTACTGGGTGTCAGTGTGTGTTTGTGTTACTTGGTGTCAGTTTATGTCTTTGTTCCTGTGTATCCGTGATTCTCTGTGTTACTGGGTGTCAGTTTGTATCTGTGACACGAGGTGTCAGTATATAGTTTAGTTTAGAGATACAGCCCTTAAACAGGCCCTTCGGCCCACCGAGACTGTGCCGACCATCAACATCCCATTTATACTAATTCTACACTAATCCCGTATTCCTATCACATCCCCACCTGTCCCTATAGATTTCCCTACTACGTACCTATACTAGGGGCAATTTATGATAGCCAATTAACCTATCAACCTGCAAGTCTTTGGCATGTGGGAGGAAACCGGAGCACCCGGAGGAAACTCACGCAGACACAGGGAGAACTTGCAAACTCCGCACAGGCAGTACCCGGAATCGAACCCGGGTCCCTGGAGCTAAGAGGCTGCGGTGCTAACCACTGCGCCAATGTGCCCCCCTCCCCACAGTGCGTGCCTGTGTTACTGGGTATCAGTGTATGTCTTTGTTACTTGGTGTCAGTGTATGTCAAAATACTTGGTTTAAGTGTATGTCTTTGTGACTTGGTGTCAGTGTATGTCTTTGTTACTGGGTGTCACTGTATGTCTTTGTTACTTGGTGTCAGTGTATGTCGTTGTTACATGGTGTATGTGTGTGTCTGTGTTACTGGGTGTCAGTGTATGTCTTTATTACTTGGTTTCAGTGTATGTCTGGGTTACTTGGTGTAAGTGTGTTTCTTTGTTACTTGGTGTAAGTGTATGTCTTTGTTACTTGGTGTCAGTGTATGTCTTTGTTACTTGGTGTCAGTGTACGTCTGTGTTACTTGGTGTAAGTGCGTGCCTGTGTTACTGGGTATCTATGTATGTCCTTGGTACTTGGTGTCAGTGTATGTCTTTGTTACTTGGTGTACGTGTGTGTCTGCGTTACTGGGTGTCAGAGTGTGTCTGTGTTACTTGGTGTAAGTGTGTGTCTTTGTTACTTGGTTTCAGTGTATGCCTTTGTTACTTGGTGTAATTGTGTGTCTGTGTTACTGGGTATCAGTGTATGTATTTGTTACTTGGTGTCAGTGTGTGTCTTTGTTACTGGGTGTCAGTGTATGTCTTTGTTACTGGGTGTCAGTGTGTGTCTTTGTGACTTGGTGTAAGTGTGTGTCTGTGTTACTGGGTATCAGTGTATGTCTTTGTTACTTGGTGTCAGTGTGTGTCTTTGTTACTTGGTTTCAGTGTATGTCTTTGTTACTTGGTGTAATTGTGTGTCTGTGTTCCTGGGTATCAGTGTATGTATTTGTTACTTGGTGTCAGTGTGTGTCATTGTGACTTGGTGTAAGTGTGTGTCTGTGTTACTGGATGTCAGTGTCTTTCTTTGTTACTTGGTGTAAGTGCGTGTCTGTGTTACTGGGTATCAGTGTCTGTCTTTGTTACTGGGTGTCAGTGTGTGTCTTTGTGACGTGGTGTAAGTGTTGTCTGTATTACTGGGTGTCAGTGTCTGTCTTTGTTAAGTGGTGTCAGTGTGTGTCTGTGTTACTGGGTATCAGCGTATGTCTTTGTTACTTGGTGTCAGTGTATGTCCGTGTTACTTGGTGGACGTGTGTGTCTTTGTTACTTGGTGTCAGTGTATGTCTTTGTTACTTGTTGTAAGTGTATGTCTTTGTTACTTGGTGTCAGTGTCTGTCTTTTTTACTTGGTGTCATTGTATGTCTTTGTTACTTTGTGTAAGTGTCTGTCTTTGTTACTGGGTGTCAGTGTGTGTCTTTGTGACTTGGTGTAAGTGTGTGTCTGTATTACTGGGTGTCAGTGTCTGTCTTTGTTACTTGGTGTAAGTGTGTGTCAGAGTTAGTCTGTATCAGTGTATGTCTTTGTGACTTGGTGTCAGTGTATGGCTTTGTGACTAGGTATCAGAATGTGTCTTTGTGACTTGTTGTCAGTGTATGTCATTGTTACTGGGTGTAAGTGTGTGTCTGTGTTACTGGGTATCAGTGTATGTCTTTGTTCCTTGGTGTCAGTGTATGTCAAAATACTTGGTGTAAGTGTCTGTCTTTGTTACTTGGTGTCAGTGTATGCCTTTGTTACTTGGTGTCAGTGTATGTCTTTGTTACTTGGTATCAGTGTGTGTCTGTGTTACTGGGTATCAGTGTATGTCTTTGTGACTTGGTGTCAGTGTATGTCTTTGTGACTAGGTATCAGAGTGTGTCTTTGTGACTTGTTGTCAGTGTATGTCATTGTTACTGGGTGTAAGTGTGTGTCTGTGTTACTGGGTATCAGTGTATGTCTTTGTTCCTTGGTGTCAGTGTATGTCAAAATACTTGGTGTAAGTGTCTGTCTTTGTTACTTGGTGTCAGTGTATGCCTTTGTTACTTGGTGTCAGTGTATGTCATTGTTACTGGGTGTCAGTGTATGTCATTGTTACTGGGTGTCAGTGTGTGTTTGTGTTACTTGGTGTCAGTGTATGTCTTTGTTCCTGTGTATCAGTGGTTTTCTGTGTTACGGGGTGTCAGTGTGTGTTTGTTTGTGTTACTGGGTGTCTGTGTGTGTCTGTGACACTAGGTGTCAGTATTTAGTTTAGTTTGGAGATACTGCCCTTAAACAGGCCCTTCGGCCCACCAAGACTGTGCCGACCATTAACCTCCCATTTCAGCTAATCCTACACTAATCCCGTATTCCTATCACATCCCCACCTGTCCCTATATATTTCCCTACCACCTACCTGTACTAGGGGCAATTTATGACGGCCAATTAACCTATCAACCTGCAATCCTTTGGCATGTGGGAGGAAAGCGGAGCACCCGGAGGAAACTCACGCAGACACAGGGAGAAATTGCAAACTCCGCACAGGCAGTACACAGAATCGAACCCGGGTCCCTGGAGCTGTGAGGCTGCGGTGCTAACCACTGCGCCAATGTGCCCCACTCCCCACAGTGTGTGCCTGTGTTACTGAGTATCAGTGTATGTCTTTGTTACTTGGTGTCAGTGTATGTCTGTGTTACTTGCTTTCAGTGTGTTTGTTTGTGTTACAGGGTGTCAGTGTGTGTCTGTGTTACTTGGTGTATGTGTGTGTCTTTGTTACTTGGTGTCCGTGTGTGTCTGTGTTACTGGGTGTCAGTGTATGACTTTGTTACTGGGTGTCAGTGTATGTCTTTGTTACTTGGTGTCAGTGTGTGTCTGTGTTACTGGGTATCAGAGTCTGTCTTTGTTACTTGGTGTAAGCGTGTGTCTGTGTTACTGGGTATCAGTGTATGTCTTTGTTACTTGGTGTCAGTGTATGTCTGTGTTACTTGGCGAAAGTGTATGTCTTTGTTCCTTGGTGTCAGTCTATGTCTGTGTTACTTTGTGCAAGTGTGTGTCTGTGTTACTGGGTATCACTGCATGTCTTTGTGACTTGGTTTCAGTGTATGTCTTTGTTACTGGGAGTCAGTGTGTGTTTTTGTGACTTGGTGTCAGTGTATGTCTTTGTTACTTGGTGTAAGTGTGTGTCTGTGTTACTGGGTATCAGTGTATGTCTTTGTTACTTGGTGTCAGTGTATGTCAAAATACTTGTTTTAAGTGTATGTCTTTGTTACTTGGTGTAATTGCCTGTCTTTGCTACTTCGTTTCAGTGTATGTCTGGGTTACATGGTGCAAGTGTGTGTCTTTGTTCCTTGGTGTAAGTGTATGTCATTGTTACTTGGTGTCAGTGTATGTCTTTGTTACTTGGTGTCAGTGTATGTCTGTGTTACTTGGTGTAAGTGCGTGCCTGTGTTACTGCGTATCAATGTATGTCTTTGTTACTTGGTGTCAGTGTATGTCTTTGTTACTTGGTGTACGTGTGTGTCTGCGTTACTGGGTGTCAGTGTGTGTCTGTGTTACTTGGTATAAGTGTGTGTCTTTGTTACTTGGTTTCAGTGTATGTCTTTGTTACTTGGTGTATTTGTGTGTCTGTGTTACTGGGTATCAGTGTATGTATTTGTTACTTGGTATCAACCTGTGTCTTTGTTACTGGGTGTCAGTGTATGTCTTTGTTACTGGGTGTCAGTGTGTGTCTTTGTGACTTGGTGTAAGTGTGTGTCTGTGTTACTGGGTATCAGTGCATGTCTTTGTTACTTGGTGTCAGTGTGTGTCTTTGTTACTGGGTGTCAGTGTATGTCTTTGTTACTGGGTGTCAGTGTGTGTCATTGTGACTTGGTGTAAGTGCGTGTCTGTGTTACTGGGTATCAGTGTCTGTCTTTGTTACTGGGTGTCAGTGTCTGTCTTTGTTACTTGGTGTAAGTGTGTGTCTGTGTTACTGGGTATCTGCATATGTCTTTGTTACTTGGTGTCAGTGTATGTCCGTGTTACTTGGTGGAAGTGTGTGTCTTAGTTAATTTGTGGAAGTGTATGTCTGTCTTACTTGGTGTCAGTGTATGTGTTTGTTACTTGGTGTAAGTGTATGTCTTTGTTACTTGGTGCCAGTGTCTGTATTTTTTACTTGGTGTCATTGTATGTCTTTGTTACTTGGTGTAAGTGTTTGTCAGAGTTAGTCTGTATCAGTGTATGTCTTTGTGACTTGGTGTCAGTGTATGTCTGGGTTACTTGGTGTAAGTGTGTGTCTTTGTTACTTGGTGTAAGTGTATGTCTTTGTTACTTGGTGTCAATGTATGTCTTTGATTCTTGGTGTCAGTGTATGTCTGTGGTACTTGGTGTAAGTGTGTGACTGTGTTACTGGGTATCAGAGTATGTCTTTGTCACTTGGTGTCAGTGTATGTCTGTGTTACTTGGTGCAAGTGTGTGTCTGTGTTACTGGGTTTCAGTGTGTGTCTGTGTTACTTGGTGTAAGTGTGTGTCTTTGTTACTTGGTGTAAGTGTGTGCCTGTGTTACTCTGTATCAGTGTATGTCTTTGTGACTTGGTGTCAGTGTATGTCTTTGTTATTGGGTGTCATTGTGTGTCTTTGTGACTTGATGTCAGTGTATGTCTTTGTTACTTGGTGTTAGTGTGTGTCTGTGTTACTGGGTATCATTGTATGTCTTCGTTCCTTGGTGTCAGTGTATGTCAAAATACTTGGTGTAAGTGTCTGTCTTTGTTACTTGGTGTCAGTGTATGCCTTTGTTACTTGGTGTCAGCGTATGTCTTTGTTACTTGGTGTCAGTGTGTGTCTGTGTTACTGGGTATCAGTGTATGTCTTTGTGACTTGGTATTAGTGTATGTCTTTGTGACCTGTTGTCAGTGTATGTCATTGTTACTGGGTGTCAGTGTATGTTTGTCTTACTTGGTGTCAGCGTATGTCTTTGTTCCTGTGTATCAGTGGTTCTCTGTGTTACGGGGTGTCAGTGTGTGTTTGTTTGTGTTACTGGGTGTCAGTGTGTATCTGTGACACTAGGTGTCAGTATTTAGTTTAGTTTAGAGATACTGCCCTTAAACAGGCCCTTCGGCCCACCGAGACTGTGCCGACCATCAACCTCCCATTTCAGCTAATCCTACACTAATCCCGTATTCCTATCGCATCCCCACCTGTCCCTATATATTTCCCTACCACCTACCTATACTAGGGGCAATTTATGATGGCCAATTAACCTATCAACCTGCAAGTCTTTGGCACCCGGAGGAAACTCACGCAGACACAGGGAGAACTTGCAATCTCCGCACAGGCAGTACACAGAATCGAACCCGGGTCCCTGGAGCTGTGAGGCTGCGGTGCTAACCACTGCGCCAATGTGCCCCACTCCCCACAGTGTGTGCCTGTGTTACTGGGTATCAGTGTATGTCTTTGTTACTTGGTGTCAGTGTATGTCTGTGTTACTTGCTTTCAGTGTGTTTGTTTGTGTTACAGGGTGTAAGTGTGTGTCTGTGTTACTTGGTGTATGTGTGTTTCTTTGTTACTTGGTGTCCGTGTGTGTCTGTGTTACTGGGTGTCAGTGCATGTATTTGTTACTGGGTGTCAATGTATGTCTTTGTTACTTGGTGTAAGTGTGTGTCTGTGTGACTGGGTATCAGTGTCTGTCTTTGTTACTTGGTGTCAGTGTATGTCTAAGTTACTTGGTGTAAGTGTGTGTCTGTGTTACTGGGTGTCAGTGTGTGTCTGTGTTACTTGGTGTAAGTGTGTGCTTTTGTTACTTGGTGTCCGTGTGTGTCTGTGTTACAGGGTGTCAGTGTATGACTTTGTTACTGGGTGTCAGTGTATGTCTTTGTTACTTGGTGTCAGTGTCTGTCTTTGTTACTTGGTGTCAGTGTATGTCTGTGTTACTGGGTATCAGTGTATGTCTTTGTTACTTGGTGTCAGTGTATGTCTGTGTTACTTGGTGTCAGTGTCTGTCTTTGTTACTTGGTGTCAGTGTATGCCTTGTTACTTGGTGTAAGTGTGTGTCTGTGTTACTGGGTATCAGTGTATGTCTTTGTTACTTGGTGTCAGTGTATGTCAAAATACTTGGTGTCAGTGTATGTCTTTGTTACTTGGTGTAATTGCCTGTCTTTGCTACTTGATGTCAGTGTATGTCTGTGTTAATTGGTGTAAGTGCGTGCCTGTGTTACTGGGTATCAATGTCTGTCTTTGTGACTTGGTGTCAGTGTATGCCTTGTTACTTGGTGTAAGTGTGTGTCTGTGTTACTGGGTATCAGTGTATGTCTTTGTTACTTGGTGTCAGTGTATGTCAAAATACTTGGTTTAAATGTATGTCTTTGTTACTTGGTGTAATTGCCTGTCTTTGCTACTTGGTTTCAGTGTATGTCTGGGTTACTTGGTGTAAGTGTGTGTCTTTGTTACTTGGTGTAAGTGTATGTCTTTGTTACTTGGTGTAAGGTGTGTCAGAGTTACTCTGTATCTGTGTATGTCTTTGTGACTTGGTGTCAGTGTATGTCTTTGTTACTGGGTGTCAGTGTGTGTCTTTGTTACTTGTTGTCAATGTGTGTCTTTGTTACTTGGTGTAAGTGTGTGTCTGTGTTACTGGGTATCAGTGTATGTCAAAATACTTGGTGTAAGTGTATGTCTTTGTTACTTGGTGTCAGTGTATGCCTTTGTTACTTGGTGTCAGTGTATGTCTTTGTTACTTGGTGTCAGTGTGTGTCTGTGTTGCTGGGTATCAGTGTCTGTCTTTGTGACTTGGTATCTGTGTATGTCTTTGTGACCTGTTGTCAGTGTATGTCATTGTTACTGGGAGTCAGTGTGTGTTTGTGTTACTTGGTGTCAGTTTATGTCTTTGTTCCTGTGTATCCGTGGTTCTCTGTGTTACTGGGTGTCAGTGAGTGTCTGTGACACGAGGTGTCAGTATATAGTTTAGTTTAGAGATACAGCCCTTAAACAGGCCCTTCGGCCCACCGAGACTGTGCCGACCATCAACATCCCATTTATACTAATCCTACACTCATCCCGTATTCCTTTCACATCCCCACCTGTCCCTATAGATTTCCCTACTACGTACCTATACTAGGGGCAATTTATGATGGCCAATTAACCTGTCAACCTGCAAGTCTTTGGCATGTGGGAGGAAATCGGAGCAGCCGGAGGAAACTCACGCAGACACACGGAGAACTTGCAAACTCCGCACAGGCAGTACCCAGAATCGAACCCGGGTCCCTGGAGCTAAGAGGCTGCGGTGCTAACCACTGCGCCAATGTGCCCCCCTCCCCACAGTGCGTGCCTGTGTTACTGGGTATCAGTGTATGTCTTTGTTACTTGGTGTCAGTGTATGTCTGTGTTACTGGCTTTCAGTGTATTTGTTTGTGTTACAGGGTGTCAGAGTGTGTCTGTGTTACTTGGTGTATGTGTGTGTCTTTGTTACTTGGTGTCCGTGTGTGTCTGTGTTACTGGGTGTCAGTGTATGTCTTTGTTACTGGGTGTCAAATTATGTCTTTGTTACTTGGTGTAAGTGTGTGTCTGTTTTACTGGTTATCAGTGCCTGTGTTTGTTACTTGGTGTCAGTGTATGTCTGTGTTACTTTGTGTAAGTGTGTGTCTGTGTTACTGGGTGTCAGTGTGTGTCTGTGTTACTTGGTGTAAGTGTGTGCCTTTGTTACTTGGTGTCTGTGTGTGTCTGTGTTACTGCGTGTCAGTGTATGACTTTGTTACTGGATGTCAGTGTATGTCTTTGTTACTTGGTGTCAGTGTGTGTCTGTGTTACTGGGTATCAGAGTTTGTCTTTGTTACTTGGTGTCAGTGCATGTCTGTGTTACTTGGTGTAAGTGTATGTCTTTGTTACTTGGTGTCAGTCTATGTCTGTGTTACTTGCTTGAAGTGTGTGTCTGTGTGACTGGGTATCAGTGTATGTCTTTGTGACTTGGTTTCAATGTATGTCTTTGTTACTGGGTGTCTGTGTGTGTCTTTGTGACTTGGTGTCAGTGTCTGTCTTTGTTACTTGGTGTCAGTGTGTGTCTGTGTTACTGGGCATCAGTGTATGTCTTTGTGACTTGGTATCAGTGTATGTCTTTTTGTCTTGGTGTCAGTGTATGTCTTTGGTACTTGGTGTAAGTGTGTGTCTGTGTTACTGGGTTTCAGTGTCTGTCTGTGTTACTTGGTGTCAGTGTGTGTCTGTGTTACTTGGTGTAAGTGTGTGTCTTTGTTACTTGGTGTCAGTGTATGTCTTTGTTACTTGGTGTCAGTGTGTGTCTGTGTTACTGGGCATCAGTGTATGTCTTTGTGACTTGGTATCAGTGTATGTCTTTTTGACTTGGTGTCAGTGTATGTCTTTGGTACTTGGTGTAAGTGTGTGTCTGTGTTACTGGGTTTCAGTGTCTGTCTGTGTTACTTGGTGTCAGTGTGTGTCTGTGTTACTGGGTATCAGTGTATGTCTTTGTGACTTGGTGTCAGTTAATGTCTTTGTTCCTGGGTGTCAGTGTGTGTCTTTGTGACTTGGTGTCAGTGTATGTCTTTGTTACTTGGTGTCAGTGTGTGTCTGTGTTACTGGGTATCAGTGTATGTCTTTGTTACTTGGTGTCAGTGTGTGTCAAAGTACTTGGTGTAAGTGTATGTCGTTGTTAATTGGTGTAATTATCTGTCTTTGTGACTTGGTGTAAGTGTATGTCTTTGTTACTTGGTGTCAGTTTATGTCTTTGTTAATTGGTGTCAGTGTGTGTCTGTATTTTGGGTATCAGTGTATGTCTTTGTGACTTGGTATCAGTGTAGGTCTTTGTGACTTGGTGTCAGTGTGTGTCTTTGTTACTGGGTGTAAGTGTGTGTCTGTGTTACTGGGTATCAGTGTATGTCTTTGTGAATTGGTGTCAGTGCATGTCTTTGTTACTGGGTGTCAGTGTGTGTCTTTGTAACTTGGTGTCAGTGTATGTCAAAATACTTGGTGTAAGTGTATGTCTTTGTTACTTGGTGTAATTGTCTTTCTTTGTTACTTGGTGTCAGTGTATGTCTGTGTTACTTGGTGTAAGTGTGTGTCTTTGTTACTTGGTGTCAGTGTATGTCTTTGTTACTTGGTGTCAGTGTGTGTCTGTGTTACTGGGCATCAGTGTATGTCTTTGTGACTTGGTATCAGTGTATGTCTTTTTGACTTGGTGTCAGTGTATGTCTTTGTTACTTGGTGTAAGTGTGTGTCTTTGTTACTGGGTTTCAGTGTATGTCTGTGTTACTTGGTGTAAGTGTGTGTCTGTGTTACTGGGTATCAGTGTATGTCTTTGTGACTTGGTGTCAGTTTATGTCTTTGTTCCTGGGTGTCAGTGTGTGTCTTTGTGAATTGGTGTCAGTGTATGTCTTTGTTACTTGGTGTCAATGTGTGTCTGTATTTTGGGTATCAGTGTATGTCTTTGTTACTTGGTGTCAGTGTATGTCAAAATACTTGGTGTAAGTGTATGTCTTTTTTACTTGGTGTAATTGTCTGTCTTTGTGACTTGGTGTAAGTGTATGTCTTTGTTACTTGGTGTCAGTGTATGTCTTTGTTAATTGGTGTCAGTGTGTGTCTGTATTTTGGGTATCAGTGTATGTCTTTGTTACTTGGTGTCAGTGTATGTGTTTGTGACTTGGTGTCAGTGTATGTCTTTGTTACTTGGTGTAAGTGAGTATTTGTGTTACTTGGTGTAAGTGTGTGTCTGTGTCTCTTGGTATCAGTGTATGTCTTTCTTCCTTGATGTAAGTGTGTGTCTGTGTTACTGGGTATCAGTGCATGTCTTTGTGACTCGGTGTCAGTGTATGTCTTTGTTACTTGGTGACAGTGTGTGTCTGTGTGTCAGTGTATGTCTTTGTTACTGCGTATCATTGTTTCTCTATGTTACTGGGTGTCAGTGTGTGTTTGTTTGTGTTACTGTGTGTCAGTATTTAGTTTAGTGATGCAGCACTGAAACAGGCCCTTCGGCCAACCGAGTCTGTGCCGACCATCAACCACTCATTTATACTAATCCTACACTAATCCCGTATTCCTATCACAACCCCACCTGTCCCTATATATTTCCCTACCACCTGCCTATACTAGGGGCAATTTATGATGGCCAATTAACCTATCAACCTGCAAGTCTTGGGCATGTGGGAGGAAACGGGAGCACCCGGAGGAAACCCACGCAGACACAGGGAGAACTTGCAAACTCCGCACAGGCAGTACCCAGAATCGAACCCGGGTCCCTGGAGCTGTGAGGCTGCGGTGCTAACCACTGCGCCAATGTGCAACCCCAACGTGTGCCTGTGTTACTGGGTATCAGTGTATGTTTCTGTTAATGGGTATCAGTCTATCTCTTTGTTACTTGGTGTAAGTGCATGTCTTTGTTACTTGGTGTCAGTGTATGTCTTTGTTACTTGGTGACAGTGTATATCTGTGTTACTTGGTGTAAGTGTGAGTCTTTGTTACTTGGTGTAAGTGAATGTCTTTGTTACTTGGTGTCAGTGTGTGTCTGTGTTACTGGGTATCAGTGTATGAATTTGTGACTTGGTATCAGTGTATGTCTTTTTTACTGGGTGTCAGTGAGTGTCTGTGTTACTGGGTATCTGTGTATGTCTTTGTGACTGGGTGTCAGTGTGTGTCTGTGTTACTGGGTATCAGTGTATGTCTTTGTGACTTAGTATCAGTTTATGTCTTTGTTACTGGGTGTCAGTGTGTGTCTGTGTTCCTGGGTATCAGTGTATGTCTTTGTGACTTGGTGTCAGTGTATGTCATTGTTACTGGGTGTCAGTGTGTGTCTTTGTGACTTGGTGTCAGTGTATGTCTTTGTTACTTGGTGCAAGTGTGTGTCTGTGTTACTGGGTATCAGTGTTTGTCTTTGTTACTTGGTGTCAGTGTATGTCTGTGTTACTTGGTGTAAGTGTGTGTCTGTGTATCAGTGTATGTCTTTGTTACTGGGTGTCAGTGTGCGTCTGTGTTTCTGGGTATCAGTGTATGTTTTTGTGACTTGGTGTCAGTGTATGTCTTTGTTACTGGATGTCAGTGTGTGTCTTTGTGACTTGGTGTCAGTGTATGTCTTTGTTACTTGGTGCAAGTGTGTGTCTGTGTTACTGGGTATCATTGTATTTCTTTGTTACTTGATGTAAGTGTGTGTCTGTGTTACTTGGTGTAAGTGTGTGTCTGTGTTACTTGGTATCAGTGTATGTCTTTGTTACTTGGTGTCAGTGTATGTCTGTGTTACTTGGTGTCAGTGTATGTCTGTGTTACTTGGTGTAATTGTATGTCTTTGTTACTTGGTGTCAGTGTATGTCTGTGTTACTTGGTGTCAGTGTGTGTCTGTGTTACTTGGTGTAATTGTATGTCTTTGTTACTTGGTGTAAGTGAATGTCTTTGTTACTTGGTGTCAGTGTGTGTCTGTGTTACCGGGTATCAGTGTATGAATTTGTGACTTGGTATCAGTGTATGTCTTTTTTACTGGGTGTCAGTGAGTGTCTGTGTTACTGGGTATCTGTGTATGTCTTTGTGACTTGGTATCAGTGTATGTCTTTGTTACTGGGTGTCAGTGTGTGTCTGTGTTACTGGGTATCAGTGTATGTCTTTGTGACTTAGTATCAGTGTATGTCTTTGTTACTGGGTGTCAGTGTGTGTCTGTGTTCCTGGGTATCAGTGTATGTCTTTGTGACTTGGTGTCAGTGTATGTCATTGTTACTGGGTGTCAGTGTGTGTCTTTGTGACTTGGTGTCAGTGTATGTCTTTGTTACTTGGTGCAAATGTGTGTCTCTGATAATGGGTATCAGTGTATGTCTTTGTTACTTGGTGTCAGTGTCTGTCTGTGGTACTTGGTGTAAGTGTGTGTCTGTGCATCAGTGGATGTCTTTGTTACTTGGTGTCAGTGTATGTGTTTGTGACTTGGTGTCAGTGTATGTCTTTGTTACTGTTTATTAGTGTTTCTCTGTGTTACTGCGTGTCAGTGTGTGTTTGTGCCAATGTGCCTCCCACCCAACGTGTGCCTGTGTTACTGGGTATCAGTGTATGTCTTTGTTACTTGGTGTCAGTGTATGTCTGTGTTACTTGGTGTCAGTTTCTTTGTTTGTGTTACTGGGTATCAGTGTGCGTCTGTGTTACTTGGTGTCCGTGTGTGTCTTTGTTACTTGGTGTCCGTGTGTGTCTGTGTTAATGGGTGGAAGTGTGTGTCTGTGTTACTGGGTGTCAGTGTGTGTCTGTGTTACTTGGTGTAAGTCTGTGTCTTTGTTTGTGTTACTGGGTGTCAGTGTGCGTCTGTGTTACTTGGTGTAAGTGTGTGTCTTTGTTACTTGGTGTCCGTGTGTGCCTGTGTTACTGGGTATCAGTGTATGTCTTTGTGACTTGGTGTCAGTGTATGTCTGTGTTACTTGGTGTCAGTGTGTTTGTTTGTGTTACTGGGAGTCAATGTGTGTCTGTGTTACTTGGTGGAAGTGTGTGTCTTTGTTACTTGGTGTCCGTGGGTGTCTGTGTTACTGGGTGTCAGTGTATGTCTTTGTGACTTGGTGTCAGTGTATGTCTGTGTTACTTGGTGTCAGTGTGTTTGTTTGTGTTACTGGGAGTCAATGTGTGTCTGTGTTACTTGGTGGAAGTGTGAGTCTTTGTTACTTGGTGTCCGTGGGTGTCTGTGTTACTTGGTGTAAGTGTGTGTCTGTGTCACTGGGTATCAGTGTCTGTCTTTTTTACTTGGTGTAAGTGTGTGTCTGTGTTACTTGGTGTAAGTGTGTGTCTGTGTTACTGGGTATCAATGTATGTCTTTGTTACTTGGTGTCAGTGTATGTCTTTTTTACTGGGTGTCAGTGTGTGGCTGTGTTACTTGGTGTCAGTGCATGTCTTTGTTACTTGGTGTCAGTGTATGTCTTTGTTACTTGGTGTCAGTGTGTGTCTGTGTTACTGGGCATCAGTGTATGTCTTTGTGACTTGGTATCAGTGTATGTCTTTGTGACTTGGTGTCAGTGTATGTCTTTTTTACTGGGTGTCAGTGTGTGTCTGTGTTACTTGGTGTCAGTGTATGTCTTTGTTACTGTGTATCAGTGTTTCTCTGTGTTACTGGGTGTCAGTGTGTGTCTTTGTTACTTGGTGTAAGTGTATATTTTGTTACTTGGTGTCAGTGTATGTCTTTGTGACCTGGTGTCAGTGTGTGTCTGTGTTACTGGGCGTCAGTGCATGTATTTGTGACTTGGTATCAGTGTATGTCTTTGTGACTTAGTGTCAGTGTATGTCTATGTTACTTGGTGTCAGTGTGTTTGTTTGTGTTACTGGGTGTCAGTGTGTATCTGTGTTACTTGGTGTAAGTGTGTGTCTTTGTTACTTGGTGTCCGTGTGTGTCTGTGTTACTGGGTGTCAGTGTATGTCTTTGTTACTGGGTGTCAGTGTATGTCTTTGTTACTTGGTGTAAGTGTGTGTCTGTGTTACTGGGTATCAGTGTCTGTCTTTTTACTTGGTGTAAGTGTGTGTCTGTGTTACTGGGTATCAGTGCATGTCTTTGTTACTTGGTGTCAGTGTATGTCTGTGTTACTTGGTCTCAGTGTGTTTGTTTGTGTTACTGGGTTTCAGTGTGTGTCTGTGCACTTGGTGTAAGTGTCTGTCTTTGTTACTTGGTGAAAGTGTATATCTTTGTTACTTGGTGTCAGTGTATGTCTTTGTGACTTGGTGTCAGTGTGTGTCTGTGTTACTGGGCGTCAGTGCATGTATTTGTGACTTGGTATCAGTGTATGTCTTTGTGACTTGGTGTCAGTGTATGTCTTTGTTACTTGGTGTCAGAGTATGTCAAAATATTTGGTGTAAGTGTATGTCTTTGTTACTTGTTTTAATTGTCTGTCTTTGTTACTTGTTATCAGTGTATGTCTTCGTGACTTGGTGTCAGTGTATGTCTTTTTTACTGGGTGTCAGTGTGTACATGTGTTACTTGGTGTCAGTGTCTGTCTTTGTTACTGTGTATCGGTGTTTCTCTGTGTTACTGGGTGTCAGTGTGTGTCTGTGTTACCTGGTGTAAGTGTATGTCTTTGTTACTTGGTGTAAGTGTATGTCTTTGTTACTTGGTGTCAGTGTATGTCTTTTTTACTGGGTGTCAGTGTGTGTCTGTGTTACTTGGTGTCAGTGTATGTCTTTGTTACTGTGTATCAGTGTTTCTCTGTGTTACTTGGTGTCAGTGTCTGTCTGTGGTACTTGGTGTAAGTGTGTGTCTGTGCATCAGTGGATGTCTTTGTTACTTGGTGTCAGTGTATGTGTTTGTGACTTGGTGTCAGTGTATGTCTTTGTTACTGTTTATTAGTGTTTCTCTGTGTTACTGCGTGTCAGTGTGTGTTTGTGCCAATGTGCCTCCCACCCAACGTGTGCCTGTGTTACTGGGTATCAGTGTATGTCTTTGTTACTTGGTGTCAGTGTATGTCTGTGTTACTTGGTGTCAGTTTCTTTGTTTGTGTTACTGGGTATCAGTGTGCGTCTGTGTTACTTGGTGTCCGTGTGTGTCTTTGTTACTTGGTGTCCGTGTGTGTCTGTGTTAATGGGTGGAAGTGTGTGTCTGTGTTACTGGGTGTCAGTGTGTGTCTGTGTTACTTGGTGTAAGTCTGTGTCTTTGTTTGTGTTACTGGGTGTCAGTGTGCGTCTGTGTTACTTGGTGTAAGTGTGTGTCTTTGTTACTTGGTGTCCGTGTGTGCCTGTGTTACTGGGTATCAGTGTATGTCTTTGTGACTTGGTGTCAGTGTATGTCTGTGTTACTTGGTGTCAGTGTGTTTGTTTGTGTTACTGGGAGTCAATGTGTGTCTGTGTTACTTGGTGGAAGTGTGTGTCTTTGTTACTTGGTGTCCGTGGGTGTCTGTGTTACTGGGTGTCAGTGTATGTCTTTGTGACTTGGTGTCAGTGTATGTCTGTGTTACTTGGTGTCAGTGTGTTTGTTTGTGTTACTGGGAGTCAATGTGTGTCTGTGTTACTTGGTGGAAGTGTGAGTCTTTGTTACTTGGTGTCCGTGGGTGTCTGTGTTACTTGGTGTAAGTGTGTGTCTGTGTTACTGGGTATCAGTGTCTGTCTTTTTTACTTGGTGTAAGTGTGTGTCTGTGTTACTTGGTGTAAGTGTGTGTCTGTGTTACTGGGTATCAATGTATGTCTTTGTTACTTGGTGACAGTGTATGTCTTTTTTACTGGGTGTCAGTGTGTGGCTGTGTTACTTGGTGTCAGTGCATGTCTTTGTTACTTGGTGTCAGTGTATGTCTTTGTTACTTGGTGTCAGTGTGTGTCTGTGTTACTGGGCATCAGTGTATGTCTTTGTGACTTGGTATCAGTGTATGTCTTTGTGACTTGGTGTCAGTGTATGTCTTTTTTACTGGGTGTCAGTGTGTGTCTGTGTTACTTGGTGTCAGTGTATGTCTTTGTTACTGTGTATCAGTGTTTCTCTGTGTTACTGGGTGTCAGTGTGTGTCTTTGTTACTTGGTGTAAGTGTATATTTTGTTACTTGGTGTCAGTGTATGTCTTTGTGACCTGGTGTCAGTGTGTGTCTGTGTTACTGGGCGTCAGTGCATGTATTTGTGACTTGGTATCAGTGTATGTCTTTGTGACTTAGTGTCAGTGTATGTCTATGTTACTTGGTGTCAGTGTGTTTGTTTGTGTTACTGGGTGTCAGTGTGTATCTGTGTTACTTGGTGTAAGTGTGTGTCTTTGTTACTTGGTGTCCGTGTGTGTCTGTGTTACTGGGTGTCAGTGTATGTCTTTGTTACTGGGTGTCAGTGTATGTCTTTGTTACTTGGTGTAAGTGTGTGTCTGTGTTACTGGGTATCAGTGTCTGTCTTTTTACTTGGTGTAAGTGTGTGTCTGTGTTACTGGGTATCAGTGCATGTCTTTGTTACTTGGTGTCAGTGTATGTCTGTGTTACTTGGTCTCAGTGTGTTTGTTTGTGTTACTGGGTTTCAGTGTGTGTCTGTGCACTTGGTGTAAGTGTCTGTCTTTGTTACTTGGTGAAAGTGTATATCTTTGTTACTTGGTGTCAGTGTATGTCTTTGTGACTTGGTGTCAGTGTGTGTCTGTGTTACTGGGCGTCAGTGCATGTATTTGTGACTTGGTATCAGTGTATGTCTTTGTGACTTGGTGTCAGTGTATGTCTTTGTTACTTGGTGTCAGAGTATGTCAAAATATTTGGTGTAAGTGTATGTCTTTGTTACTTGTTTTAATTGTCTGTCTTTGTTACTTGTTATCAGTGTATGTCTTCGTGACTTGGTGTCAGTGTATGTCTTTTTTACTGGGTGTCAGTGTGTACATGTGTTACTTGGTGTCAGTGTCTGTCTTTGTTACTGTGTATCGGTGTTTCTCTGTGTTACTGGGTGTCAGTGTGTGTCTGTGTTACTTGGTGGAAGTGTGAGTCTTTGTTACTTGGTGTCCGTGGGTGTCTGTGTTACTTGGTGTAAGTGTGTGTCTGTGTTACTGGGTATCAGTGTCTGTCTTTTTTACTTGGTGTAAGTGTGTGTCTGTGTTACTTGGTGTAAGTGTGTGTCTGTGTTACTGGGTATCAATGTATGTCTTTGTTACTTGGTGTCAGTGTATGTCTTTTTTACTGGGTGTCAGTGTGTGGCTGTGTTACTTGGTGTCAGTGCATGTCTTTGTTACTTGGTGTCAGTGTATGTCTTTGTTACTTGGTGTCAGTGTGTGTCTGTGTTACTGGGCATCAGTGTATGTCTTTGTGACTTGGTATCAGTGTATGTCTTTGTGACTTGGTGTCAGTGTATGTCTTTTTTACTGGGTGTCAGTGTGTGTCTGTGTTACTTGGTGTCAGTGTATGTCTTTGTTACTGTGTATCAGTGTTTCTCTGTGTTACTGGGTGTCAGTGTGTGTCTTTGTTACTTGGTGTAAGTGTATATTTTGTTACTTGGTGTCAGTGTATGTCTTTGTGACCTGGTGTCAGTGTGTGTCTGTGTTACTGGGCGTCAGTGCATGTATTTGTGACTTGGTATCAGTGTATGTCTTTGTGACTTAGTGTCAGTGTATGTCTATGTTACTTGGTGTCAGTGTGTTTGTTTGTGTTACTGGGTGTCAGTGTGTATCTGTGTTACTTGGTGTAAGTGTGTGTCTTTGTTACTTGGTGTCCGTGTGTGTCTGTGTTACTGGGTGTCAGTGTATGTCTTTGTTACTGGGTGTCAGTGTATGTCTTTGTTACTTGGTGTAAGTGTGTGTCTGTGTTACTGGGTATCAGTGTCTGTCTTTTTACTTGGTGTAAGTGTGTGTCTGTGTTACTGGGTATCAGTGCATGTCTTTGTTACTTGGTGTCAGTGTATGTCTGTGTTACTTGGTCTCAGTGTGTTTGTTTGTGTTACTGGGTTTCAGTGTGTGTCTGTGCACTTGGTGTAAGTGTCTGTCTTTGTTACTTGGTGAAAGTGTATATCTTTGTTACTTGGTGTCAGTGTATGTCTTTGTGACTTGGTGTCAGTGTGTGTCTGTGTTACTGGGCGTCAGTGCATGTATTTGTGACTTGGTATCAGTGTATGTCTTTGTGACTTGGTGTCAGTGTATGTCTTTGTTACTTGGTGTCAGAGTATGTCAAAATATTTGGTGTAAGTGTATGTCTTTGTTACTTGTTTTAATTGTCTGTCTTTGTTACTTGTTATCAGTGTATGTCTTCGTGACTTGGTGTCAGTGTATGTCTTTTTTACTGGGTGTCAGTGTGTACATGTGTTACTTGGTGTCAGTGTCTGTCTTTGTTACTGTGTATCGGTGTTTCTCTGTGTTACTGGGTGTCAGTGTGTGTCTGTGTTACCTGGTGTAAGTGTATGTCTTTGTTACTTGGTGTAAGTGTATGTCTTTGTTACTTGGTGTCAGTGTATGTCTTTGTGACTTGGTGTGAGTGTGTGTCTTTGTTACTTGGTGTAAGTGTATGTCTTTGTTACTTGGTGTCAGTGTATGTCTTTGTGACTTGGTGTCAGTGTGTGTCTGTGTTACTGGGCATCAGTGTATGTCTTTGTGACTTGGTATCAGTGTATGTCTTTGTGACTTGGTGTCAGTGTATGTCTTTTTTACTGGGTGTCAGTGTGTGTCTGTGTTACTGGGCATCAGTGTATGTCTTTGTGACATGCTATCAGTGTATGTCTTTGTGACTTGGTGTCAGTGTATGACTTTTTTACTGGGTGTAAGTGTGTGTCTGCGTTACTGGGTATCAGTGTGTGTCTTTGTTACTTCGTGTAAGTGTATGTCTTTGTTACTTGGTGTCAGTGTGTGTCTGTGTTACTGGGTGTAAGCGTGTGTCTGCGTTACTGGGTATCAGTGTATTTCTTTGTTACTTGGTGTAGGTGTATGTCTTTGTTACTTGGTGTAATTGTCTGTCTTTGTTACTTGGTGTCAGTGTATGTCTGTGTTACTTGGTGTAAGTGTATGTCTTTGTGACTTGGTATCAGTGTATGTCTTTGTAACTTGGTGTCAGTGTATGCCTTTTTTACTGGGTGTCAGTGTGTGGCTGTGTTACTTGGTGTCAGTGCATGTCTTTGTTACTTGGTGTCAGTGTATGTCTTTGTTACTTGGTGTCACTGTGTGTCTGTGTTACTGGGCATCAGTGTATGTGTTTGTGACTTGGTATCAGTGTATGTCTTTGTGACTTGGTGTCAGTGTATGTCTTTTTTACTGGGTGTCAGTGTGTGTCTGTGTTACTTGGTGTCAGTGTATGTCTTTGTTACTGTGTATCAGTGTTTCTCTGTGTTACTGGGTGTCAGTGTGTGTTTGTTTGTGTTACTGGGTGTCAGTGTGTGTCTGTGACACTAGGTGTCAGTATTTATTTTTGTTTCGAGAAACAGCACTTAAACAGGCCCTTCGGCCCACCGAGTCTGTGCCGACCATCAACCACCCATTTAAACTAATCCTACACTAATCCCGTATTCCTATCACATCCCCACCTGTCCCTATATATTTCCCTACCACCTGTCTATACTAGGGGCAATTTATGATAGCCAATTAACCTATCAACCTGCAAGTCTTTGGCATGTGGGAGGAAACCGGAGCACCCGGAGGAAACCCACGCAGACACAGGGAGAACTTGCAAACTCCGCACAGGCAGTACCCAGAATCGAACCCGGGTCCCTGGAGCTGTGAGGCTGCGGTGCTAACCACTGCGCCAATGTGCCTCCCACCCAACGTGTGCCTGTGTTACTGGGTATCAGTGTATGTCTTTGTTACTTGGTGTCAGTGTATGTCTGTGTTACTTGGTGTCAGTTTCTTTGTTTGTGTTACTGGGTATCAGTGTGCGTCTGTGTTACTTGGTGTAAGTGTGTGTCTTTGTTACTTGGTGTCCGTGTGTGTCTGTGTTAATGGGTGGAAGTGTGTGTCTGTGTTACTGGGTGTCAGTGTGCGTCTGTGTTACTTGGTGTAAGTGTGTGTCTTTGTTACTTGGTGTCAGTGTGCGCCTGTGTTACTGGGTATCAGTGTATGTCTTTGTGACTTGGTGTCAGTGTATGTCTGTGTTACTTGGTGTCAGTGTGTTTGTTTGTGTTACTGGGAGTCAATGTGCGTCTGTGTTACTTGGTGGAAGTGTGTGTCTTTGTTACTTGGTGTCCGTGGGTGTCTGTGTTACTTGGTGTAAGTGTGTGTCTTTGTTACTTGGTGTAAGTGTATATTTTGTTACTTGGTGTCAGTGTATGTCTTTGTGACCTGGTGTCAGTGTATGTCTATGTTACTTGGTGTCAGTGTGTTTGTTTGTGTTACTGGGTGTCAGTGTGTATCTGTGTTACTTGGTGTAAGTGTGTGTCTTTGTTACTTGGTGTCCGTGTGTGTCTGTGTTACTGGGTGTCAGTGTATGTCTTTGTTACTGGGTGTCAGTGTATGTCTTTGTTACTTGGTGTAAGTGTGTGTCTGTGTTACTGGGTATCAGTGTATGTCTTTTTACTTGGTGTAAGTGTGTGTCTGTGTTACTGGGTATCAGTGCATGTCTTTGTTACTTGGTGTCAGTGTATGTCTGTGTTACTTGGTCTCAGTGTGTTTGTTTGTGTTACTGGGTTTCAGTGTGTGTCTGTGCACTTGGTGTAAGTGTCTGTCTTTGTTACTTGGTGAAAGTGTATATCTTTGTTACTTGGTGTCAGTGTATGTCTTTGTGACTTGGTGTCAGTGTATGTCTGTGTTACTTGGTCTCAGTGTGTTTGTTTGTGTTACTGGGTTTCAGTGTGTGTCTGTGCACTTGGTGTAAGTGTCTGTCTTTGTTACTTGGTGAAAGTGTATATCTTTGTTACTTGGTGTCAGTGTATGTCTTTGTGACTTGGTGTAAGTGTGTGTCTGTGTTACTGGGTATCAGTGTCTGTCTTTTTACTTGGTGTAAGTGTGTGTCTTTGTTACTGGTTATCAGTGTCTGTCTTGTTTACTTGGTGTAAGTGTATGTCTGTGTTACTGGGTATCAGTGCATGTCTTTGTTACTTGGTGTCAGTGTGTGTCTGTTACTTGGTGTAAGTGTGTGTCTGTGTTACTGGGTATCAGTGTATGTCTTTGTTACTTGGTGTCAGTGTATGTCAAAATATTTGGTGTAAGTGTATGTCTTTGTTACTTGTTTTAATTGTCTGTCTTTGTTACTTGGTGTCAGTGTATGTCTGTGTTACCTGGTGTAAGTGTATGTCTTTGTTACTTGGTGTAAGTGTATGTCTTTGTTACTTGGTGTCAGTGCATGTCTTAGTTACTTGGTGTCTGTGTTTGTCTGTGTTACTGGGCATCAGTGGATGTCTTTGTGACTTGGTATCAGTGTATGTCTTCGTGACTTGGTGTCAGTGTATGTCTTTTTTACTGGGTGTCAGTGTGTACATGTGTTACTTGGTGTCAGTGTCTGTCTTTGTTACTGTGTATCGGTGTTTCTCTGTGTTACTGGGTGTCAGTGTGTGTCTGTGTTACCTGGTGTAAGTTTATGTCTTTGTTACTTGGTGTAAGTGTATGTCTTTGTTACTTGCTGTCAGTGTATGTCTTTGTGACTTGGTGTGAGTGTGTGTCTTTGTTACTTGGTGTAAGTGTATGTCTTTGTTACTTGGTGTCAGTGTATGTCTTTGTGACTTGGTGTCAGTGTGTGTCTGTGTTACTGGGCATCAGTGTATGTCTTTGTGACTTGGTATCAGTGTATGTCTTTGTGACTTGGTGTCAGTGTATGTCTTTTTTACTGGGTGTCAGTGTGTTTCTGTGTTACTGGGCATCAGTGTATGTCTTTGTGACATGCTATCAGTGTATGTCTTTGTGACTTGGTGTCAGTGTATGACTTTTTTACTGGGTGTAAGTGTGTGTCTGCGTTACTGGGTATCAGTGTGTTTCTTTGTTACTTGGTTTAAGTGTATGTCTTTGTTACTTGGTGTCAGTGTGTGTCTGTGTTACTGGGTGTAAGCGTGTGTCTGCGTTACTGGGTATCAGTGTATTTCTTTGTTACTTGGTGTAGGTGTATGTCTTTGTTACTTGGTGTAATTGTCTGTCTTTGTTACTTGGTGTCAGTGTATGTCTGTGTTACTTGGTGTAAGTGTATGTCTTTGTGACTTGGTATCAGTGTATGTCTTTGTAACTTGGTGTCAGTGTATGTCTTTTTTACTGGGTGTCAGTGTGTGGCTGTGTTACTTGGTGTCATTGCATGTCTTTGTTACTTGGTGTCAGTGTATGTCTTTGTTACTTGGTGTCAGTGTGTGTCTGTGTTACTGGGCATCAGTGTATGTCTTTGTGACTTGGTATCAGTGTATGTCTTTGTGACTTGGTGTCAGTGTATGTCTTTTATACTGGGTGTCAGTGTGTGTCTGTGTTACTTGGTGTCAGTGTATGTCTTTGTTACTGTGTATCAGTGTTTCTCTGTGTTACTGGGTGTCAGTGTGTGTTTGTTTGTGTTACTGGGTGTCAGTGTGTGTCTGTGACACTAGGTGTCAGTATTTATTTTTGTTTCGAGAAACAGCACTTAAACAGGCCCTTCGGCCCACCGAGTCTGTGCCGACCATCAACCACCCATTTAAACTAATCCTACACTAATCCCGTATTCCTATCACATCCCCACCTATCCCTATATATTTCCCTACCACCTACCTATACTAGGGGCAATTTATGATGGCCAATTAACCTATCAACCTGCAAGTCTTGGGCATGTGGGAGGAAACGGGAGCACTCGGAGGAAACCGACGCAGCCACAGGGAGAACTTGCAAACTCCGCACAGGCAGTACCCAGAATCGAACCCGGGTCCCTGGAGCTGTGAGGCTGCGGTGCTAACCACTGCGCCAATGTGCCCCCCCACCCCCCCCCACCCACCCAACGTGTGCCTGTGTTACTGGGTATCAGTGTATGTCTTTGTTACTTGTTGTCAGTGTATGTCTGTGTTACTTGGTCTCAGTGTGTTTGTTTGTGTTACTGGGTTTCAGTGTGTGTCTGTGCACTTGGTGTAAGTGTCTGTCTTTGTTACTTGGTGAAAGTGTATATCTTTGTTTCTTGGTGTCAGTGTATGTCTTTGTGACTTGGTGTCAGTGTGTGTCTTTGTGACTTGGAGTCAGTGTATGTCTATGTTACTTGGTGTCAGTGTGTTTGTTTGTGTTACTGGGTGTCAGTGTGTGCCTGTGTTACTGGGTGTCAGTGTATGTCTTTGATACTGGGTGTCAGTGTATGTCTTTGTTACTTGGTGTCAGTGTGTGTCTGTGTTACTGGGTATCAGTGTCTGTCTTTTTACTTGGTGTAAGTGTGTGTCTGTGTTACTGGTTATCATTGTCTGTCTTGTTTACTTGGTGTAAGTGTGTGTCTGTGTTACTGGGTATCAGTGTATGTCTTTGTTACTTGGTGTCAGTGTATGTCAAAATATTTTGTGTAAGTGTATGTCTTTGTTACTTGTTGTAATTGTCTGTCTTTGTTACTTGGTGTCAGTGTATGTCTGTGTTACCTGGCGTAAGTGTATGTCTTTGTTACTTGGTGTAAGTGTATGTCTTTGTTACTTGGTGTCAGTGCATGTCTTAGTTACTTGGTGTCTGTGTTTGTCTGTGTTACTGGGCATCAGTGGATGTCTTTGTGACTTGGTATCAGTGTATGTCTTTTTTACTGGGTGTCAGTGTGTACATGTGTTACTTGGTGTCAGTGTCTGTCTTTGTTACTGTGTATCGGTGTTTCTCTGTTTTACTGGGTGTCAGTGTGTGTCTGTGTTACCTGGTGTAAGTGTATGTCTTTGTTACTTGGTGTAAGTGTATGTCTTTGTTACTTGGTGTCAGTGTATGTCTTTGTGACTTGGTGTGAGTGTGTGTCTTTGTTACTTGGTGTAAGTGTATGTCTTTGTTACTTGGTGTCAGTGTATGTCTTTGTGACTTGGTGTCAGTGTGTGTCTGTGTTACTGGACATCAGTGTATGTCTTTGTGACTTGCTATCAGTGTATGTCTTTGTGACTTGGTGTCAGTGTATGACTTTTTTACTGGGTGTAAGTGTGTGTCTGTGTTACTGGGTGTCAGTGTATGTCTTTGTTACTAGGTGTCAGTGTATGTCTTTGTTACTTGGTGTCAGTGTGTGTCTGTGTTACTGGGTATCAGTGTCTGTCTTTTTACTTGGTCTAAGTGTGTGTCTGTGTTACTGGTTATCATTGTCTGTCTTGTTTACTTGGTGTAAGTGTGTGTCTGTGTTACTGGGTATCAGTGCATGTCTTTGTTACTTGGTGTCAGTGTGTGTCTGTTACTTGATGTAAGTGTGTGTCTGTGTTACTGGGTTTCAGTGTATGTCTTTGTTACTTGGTGTCAGTGTATGTCAAAATATTTGGTGTAAGTGTATGTCTTTGTTACTTGTTGTAATTGTCTGTCTTTGTTACTTGGTGTCAGTGTATGTCTGTGTTACCTGGTGTAAGTGAATGTCTTTGTTACTTGGTGTAAGTGTATGTCTTTGTTACTTGGTGTCAGTGTATGTCTTAGTTACTTGGTGTCTGTGTGTGTCTGTGTTACTGGGCATCAGTGGATGTCTTTGTGACTTGGTATCAGTGTATGTCTTCGTGACTTGGTGTCAGTGTATGTCTTTTTTACTGGGTGTCAGTGTGTACATGTGTTACTTGGTGTCAGTGTCTGTCTTTGTTACTGTGTATCGGTGTTTTTCTGTTTTACTGGGTGTCAGTGTGTGTCTGTGTTACCTGGTGTAAGTGTATGTCTTTGTTACTTGGTGTAAGTGTACGTCTTTGTTACTTGGTGTCAGTGTATGTCTTTGTGACTTGGTGTGAGTGTGTGTCTTTGTTACTTGGTGTCAGTGTATGTCTTTGTGACTTGGTGTCAGTGTGTGTCTGTGTTACTGGACATAAGTGTATGTCTTTGTGACTTGCTATCAGTGTATGTCTTTGTGACTTGGTGTCAGTGTATGACTTTGTTACTGGGTGTAAGTGTGTGTATGCGTTACTGGGTATCAGTGTGTGTCTTTGTTACTTGGTGTAAGTGTTTGTCTTTGTTACTTGGTGTCAGTGTTTGTCTTTGATACTTGGTGTCAGTGTGTGTCTGTGTTACTGGGTGTAAGCGTGTGTCTGCGTTACTGGGTATCAGTGTATGTCTTTGTTACTTGTTGTCAGTGTATGTCTGTGTTACTTGGTCTCAGTGTGTTAGTTTGTGTTACTGGGTTTCAGTGTGTGTCTGTGCACTTGGTGTAAGTGTCTGTCTTTGTTACTTGGTGAAAGTGTATATCTTTGTTTCTTGGTGTCAGTGTATGTCTTTGTGACTTGGTGTCTGTGTGTGTCTGTGTCACTGGGCGTCAGTGCATGTATTTGTGACTTGGTATCAGTGTATGTCTCTGTGACTTGGAGTCAGTGTATGTCTAAGTTACTTGGTGTCAGTGTGTTTGTTTGTGTTACTGGGTGTCAGTGTGTATCTGTGTTACTTGGTGTCAGTGTATGTCTTTGTTACTGGGTGTCAGTGTATGTCTTTGTTACTTGGTGTCAGTGTGTGTCTGTGTTACTGGGTATCAGTGGCTGTCTTTTTACTTGGTGTAAGTGTGTGTCTGTGTTACTGGTTATCAGTGTCTGTCTTGTTTACTTGGTGTAAGTGTGTGTCTGTGTTACTGGGTATCAGTGCATGTCTTTGTTACTTGGTGTCAGTGTGTGTCTGTTACTTGATGTAAGTGTGTGTCTGTGTTACTGGGTATCAGTGTATGTCTTTGTTACTTGGTGTCAGTGTATGTCAAATATTTGGTGTAAGTGTATGTCTTTGTTACTTGTTGTAATTGTCTGTCTTTGTTACTTGGTGTCAGTGTATGTCTGTGTTACCTGGTGTAAGTGTATGTCTTTGTGACTTGGTGTCAGTGTGTGTCTGTGTTACTGGACATCAGTGTATGTCTTTGTGACTTGCTATCAGTGTATGTCTTTGTTACTTGGTGTCAGTGTATGTCTGTGTTACCTGGTGTAAGTGTATGTCTTTGTTACTTGGTGTAAGTGTATGTCTTTGTTACTTGGTGTCAGTGTATGTCTTAGTTACTTGGTGTCTGTGTGTGTCTGTGTTACTGGGCATCAGTGGATGTCTTTGTGACTTGGTATCAGTGTATGTCTTCGTGACTTGGTGTCAGTGTATGTCTTTTTTACTGGGTGTCAGTGTGTACATGTGTTACTTGGTGTCAGTGTCTGTCTTTGTTACTGTGTATCGGTGTTTCTCTGTTTTACTGGGTGTCAGTGTGTGTCTGTGTTACCTGGTGTAAGTGTATGTCTTTGTTACTTGGTGTAAGTGTATGTCTTTGTTACTTGGTGTCAGTGTATGTCTTTGTGACTTGGTGTGAGTGTGTGTCTTTGTTACTTGGTGTAAGTGTATGTCTTTGTTACTTGGTGTCAGTGTATGTCTTTGTGACTTGGTGTCAGTGTGTGTCTGTGTTACTGGACATCAGTGTATGTCTTTGTGACTTGCTATCAGTGTATGTCTTTGTGACTTGGTGTCAGTGTATGACTTTTTTACTGGGTGTAAGTGTGTGTCTGCGTTACTGGGTATCAGTGTGTGTCTTTGTTACTTGGTGTAAGTGTTTGTCTTTGTTACTTGGTGTCAGTGTTTGTCTTTGATACTTGGTGTCAGTGTGTGTCTGTGTTACTGGGTGTAAGCGTGTGTCTGCGTTACTGGGTATCAGTGTATGTCTTTGTTACTTCGTGTAGGTGTATGTCTTTGTTACTTGGTGTAATTGTCTTTCTTTGTTACTTGGTGTCAGTGTATGTCTGTGTTACTTGGTGTAAGTGTATGTCTTTGTGACTTGGTATCAGTGTATGCCTTTGTGACTTGGTGTCAGTGTATGTCTTTTTTACTGGGTGTAATTGTGTGTCTGCGTTACTGGGTATCAGTGTGTGTCTTTGTTACTTGGTGGAAGTGTATGTCTTTGTTACTTGGTGTCAGTGTTTGTCTTTGTTACTTGGTGTCAGTGTGTGTCTGTGTTACTGGGTGTAAGCGTGTGTCTGCGTTACTGGGTATCAGTGTATGTCTTTGTTACTTCGTGTAGGTGTATGTCTTTGTTACTTGGTGTAATTGTCTGTCTTTGTTACTTGGTGTCAGTGTATGTCTGTGTTACTTGGTGTAAGTGTATGTCTTTGTGACTTGGTATCAGTGTATGTCTTTGTGACTTGGTGTCAGTGTATGTCTTTTTTACTGGGTCTCAGTGTGTGTCTGTGTTACTTGGTGTCAGTCTATGTCTTTGTTACTGTGTCTCAGTGTTTCTCCGTGTTACTGGGTGTCAGTGTCTGTTTGTTTGTGTTACTGGGTGTCAGTGTTTGTCTGTGACACTCGGTGTCAGTATTTAGTTTAATTTAGAGATACAGCACTTAAAACGGCCCTTCGGCCCACCGTGTCTGTGCCGCCCATCAACAACCCATTTTTCTAATCCTACACTAATCCCGTATTCCTATCACATCCCCACCTATCCCTAGATATTTCCCTACCAACTACCTATACAAGGGGCAATTTATGATGGCCAATTAACCTATCAACCTGCAAGTCTTTGGCATGTGTGAGGAAACCGGAGCACCGGGAGGAAACCCACGCAGACACAGGGAGAACTTGCAAACTCCGCACAGGCAGTACCCAGAATCGAACCCGTGTCCCTGGAGCTGTGAGGCTGCGGTGCGGACCACTGCGCCAATGTGCCCCCCCCCCACCCGCCCCCCGGCATTGTGTGCCTGTGTTACTGGGTATCAGTGTATGTCTGTGTCACTTGGTGTCAGTGTGTTTGTTTGTGTTACTGGGTGTCAATGTGTGTCTTTGTTACTTGGTGTAAGTGTGTGTCTTTGTTACTCGGTGTCCGTGTGTGTCTTTGTTACTTGTTGTCAGTGTGTGTCTGTGTTACTGGGTGTCAGAGTATGTCTTTGTTACTGGGTGTCAGTGTATGTCTTTGTTACTTGGTGTTAGTGTGTGTCTGTGTTACTGGGTATCATTGTCTGTCTTTTTTACTTGGTGTAAGTGTGTGTCTGTGTTACTGGGTATCAGTGCATGTCTTCGTTAGTTGGTGTCATTGTATGTCTGTGTTACTTGGTGCAAGTGTGTGTCTGTGTTACTGGGTATCAGTGTATTTCATTGTTACTTGGGATCAGTGAATGTCTTTGTGACTTGGTGTCAGTGTATGTCTTTTTTACTGGGTGTCAGTGTGTGTCTGTGTGACTTGGTGTCAGTGCATGTCTTTGTTACGAGGTGTCAGTGTATGTCTTTGTTACTTGGTGTCAGTGTGTGTCTGTGTTACTGGGCATCAGTGTATGTCTTTGTGACTTGGTATCAGTGTATGTCTTTGTGACTTGGTGTCAGTGTATGTCTTTTTTACTGGGTGTCAGTGTGTGTCTGTGTTACTTGGTGTCAGTGTATGTCTTTGTTACTGTGTATCAGTGTTTCTCTGTGTTACTGGGTGTCAGTGTGTGTTTGTTTGTGTTACTGGGTGTCAGTGTGTGTCTGTGACACTAGGTGTCAGTATTTATTTTAGTTTCGAGAAACAGCACTTAAACAGGCCCTTCGGCCCACCGAGTCTGTGCCGACCATCAACCACCCATTTACACTAATCCTACACTAATCCCGTATTCCTATCACATCCCCACCTATCCCTATATATTTCCCTACCACCTGCCTATACTAGGGGCAATTTATGATGGCCAATTAACCTATCAACCTGCAAGTCTTTGGCATGTGGGAGGAAACCGGAGCACCGGGAGGAAACCCATGCAAACACAGGGAGAACTTGCAAACTCGGCACAGGCAGTACCCAGAATCGAACCCGGGTCCCTGGAGCTGTGAGGCTGCGGTGCAAACCACTGCGCCAATGTGCCCCCCCCCCCCCCCCCAGTGTGTGCCTGTGTTACTGGGTATCGGTGTATGTCTTTGTTAAATGGTGTCAGTGTATGTCTGTGTTACTTGGTGTAAGTGTGTGTCTGTGTTACTGGGTGTCAGTGTGTGTCTGTGTTACTTGGTGTAAGTGTGTGTCTTTGTTACTTGGTGTCCGTGTGTGTCTGTGTTACTGGGTGTCACTGTATGTCTTTGTTACTGGGTGTCAGTGTATGTCTTTGTTACTTAGTGTAAGTGTGTGTCTGTGTTACAGGGTGTCAGTGTATGTCTGTGTTACTTGGTGTAAGTTTGTGTCTGTGTTACTGGGTATCAGTGTATGTCTTTGTGACTTGATGTCAGTGTATGTCTTTGTTACTGGGTGTCCGTGTGTGTCTTTGTGACTTGAAGTCAGTGCATGTCTTTGTTACTTGGCGTATGTGTGTGTCTGTGTTACTGGGTATCAGTGCATGTCTTTGTTACTTGGTGTCAGTGTGTGTCAAAATACTTGGTGTAAGTCTATGTCTTTGTTACTTGGTCGCTCTTGGCTGGCATAGCGTATGCCAGCCAAGAGCGACGTCTCAATTCATTCCATCTTCGCTGTCTTCGGAGAATACTTGGCATCAGGTGGCAGGACTATATCTCCAACACAGAAGTCCTTGAAGCGGCCAACACCCCCAGCTTATACACACTACGGAGTCAGCGGCGCTTGAGATGGCTTGGCCATGTGAGCCGCATGGAAGATGGCAGGATCCCCAAAGACACATTGTACAGCGAGCTCGCCACTGGTATCAGACCCACCGGCCATCCATGTCTCCGTTATAAAGACGTCTGCAAACGCGACATGAAATCGTGTGACATTGATCTCAAGTCGTGGGAGTCAGTTGCCAGCATTCGCCAGAGCTGGCTGGCAGCCATAAAGACAGGGCTAAATTGTGGCGAGTCGAGGAGACTTAGTAGTTGGCAGGAAAAAAGACAGAGGCGCAAGGGGAGAGCCAACTGTGCAACAGCCCCAACAAACAAATTTCTCTGCAGCACCTGTGGAAGAGCCTGTCACTCCAGAATTGGCCTTGATAGCCACTCCAGGCGCTGCTTCACAAACCACTGACCACCTCCAGGCGCGTATCCATTGTCTCTCGAGATAAGGAGGCCCAAAGAAGAATGTTACTTGGTGTAATTGTCTGTCTTTGTTACTTGGTGTAAGTGTGTGTCTTTGTTACTTGGTGTCAGTGCATGTCTTTGTTACTTGGTGTCAGTGTGTGTCTGCGTTACTGGGTATCAGTGTATTTCTTTGTGACTTGGTATCAGTGTACGACTTTGTGCCTTTGTTTCAGTGTATGTCTTTGTTACTGGGTGTCAGTGTGTGTCTGTGTTACTTGGTGTCAGTGTATGTCTTTGTTACTGTTTATCAGTGTTTCTCTGTGTTACTGGGTGTCAGTGTGTGATTGTTTGTGTTACTGGGTGTCAGTGTGAAGCTGTGACACTAGGTGTCAGTATATAGTTTAGTTTCGAGATACAGCACCTTAACAGGCCCTTCGGCCCACCGAGTCTGTGCCGACCATCAACCATCCATTTTTACTAATCCTACACTAATCCCGTATTCCTATCACATCCCCACCTGTCCCTATATATTTCCCTACCACCTACCTATACTAGGGGCAATTTATGATGGCCAATTAACCTATCAACCTGCAAGACTTTGGCATGTGGGAGGAAACCGGAGCACCCAGAGGAACCCACGCAGACACAGGGAGAACTTGCAAACTCCGCACAGGCAGTACCCAGAATCGAACCCGGGTCCCTGGAGCTGTGAGGCTGCGGTGCGAACCACTGCGCCAATGTGCCCACACCCAGTGTGTGCCTGTGTTACTGGGTATCAGTGTATGTCTTTGTTACTTGGTGTCAGTGTATGTCTGTGTTACTTGGTGTCAGTGTGTTTGTTTGTGTTACTGGGTGTCAGTGTGTGTCTGTGTTACTTGGTGTAAGTGTGTGTCTTTGTTACTCGGTGACCGAGTGTGTCTGTGTTAATGGGTTTCACTGTATGTCTTTGTTACTGGGTGTCAGTGTAAGTCTTTGTTACTTGGTATAAGTATGTGTCTGTGTTACTGGGTATCAGTGTCTGTCTTTGTTACTTGGTGTAAGTGTGTGTCTGTGTTACTGGGTATCAGCGTATGTCTTTGTTACTTGGTGTCAGTGTATATCTGTGTTACTTGGTGTAAGTGTGTGTCTGTGTTACTGGGTATCTGTGTATGTCTTTGTGACTTGGTGTCAGTGTATGTCTTTGTTACTGGGTGCCAGTGTGTGTCTTTGTGACTTGGTGTCAGTGTATGTCTTTGTTACTTGGTGTAAGTGTGTGTCTGTGTTACTGGGTATCAGTCTATGTCTTTGTTACTTGGTGTCAGTGTATATCTGTGTTACTTGGTGTAAGTGTGTGTCTGTGTTACTGGGTATCAGAGTATGTCTTTGCGACTTGGTGTCAGTGTATGTCTTTTTTACTGGGTGTCAGTGTGTGTCTTTGAGACTTGGTGTCAGTGTATGTCTTTGTTACTTGGTGTAAGTGTGTGTCTGTGTTCCTGGGTATCAATGCATGTCTTTGTTACTTGGTGTCAGTGTATGTCAAAGTAATGGGTGGAACTGTATGTCTTTGTTACTTGGTGTAATTGTCTGTCTTTGTTACTTGGTGTCAGTGTATGTCTTTGTTACTTGGTGTAAGTGTGTGTCTTTGTTACTTGGTGTCAGTGCATGTCTTTGTCACTTGGTGTCAGTGTGTGTCTGTGTTACTGGGTGTCAGTGTGTGTCTGTGTTACTTGGTGTAAGTGTGTGTCTTTGTTACTTGGTGTCCGTGTGTGTCTTTGTTACTTTGTGTCCGTGTGTGTCTGTGTTACTGGATATCAGTGTATGTCTTTGTTACTGGTTGTCAGTGTATGTCTTTGTTACTTGGTGTAAGTGTGTGTCTGTGTTGCTGGGTATCTGTGTCTGTCTTTGTTACCTGGTGTAAGTGTGTGTCTGTGTTACTGGGTATAAGTGTACGTCTTTGTTACTTGGTGTCAGTGTATGTCTTTGTTACTGGGTGTCAGTGTGTGTCTTTGTGACTTGGTGTCAGTGTATGTCTTTGTTACTTGGTGTAAGTGTGTGTCTGTGTTACTGGGTATCAGTGTATGTCTTTGTTACTTGGTGTCAGTGTTTGTCTATGTTACTTGGTGCAAGTGTGTGTCTTTGTTACTTGGTGGAAGTGGATGTCTTTGTTACTTGGTGTCAGTGTATGTCTTTGTTACTTGGTGTAAGTGTGTGTCTGTGTTACTGGGTGTCAGTGTGTTTCTGTGTTACTTGGTGTAAGTGAGTGTCTCTGTTACTTGGTGTCAGTGTTTGTGACTTGGTGTCAGTGTATGTCTTTGTTACTGGGTGTCAGTGTATGTCTTTGTTACTTGGTGTAAGTGTAAGTCACAATACTTGGTGTAAGTGTATGTCTTTGTTACTTGGTGTAAGTGTGTGTCTGTGTTACTGGGTATCAGTGTCTATCTTTGTTACTTGGTGTAAGTGTGTGTCTGTGTTACTGGGTATCAGTGTATTTCTTTGTTACTTGGTGCAAGTGTATGTCTTTGTTACTTGGTGTAAGTGTGTGTCTGTGTTACTGGGTATCAGTGTCTATCTTTGTTACTTGGTGTAAGTGTGTGTCTGTGTTACTGGGTATCAGTGTATGTCTTTGTTACTTGGTGTAAGTGTGTGTCTGTGTTACTGGGTATCAGTGTATGTCTTTGCTACTTGGTGTCAGTGTATGTCAAAATACTTGGTGTAAGTTTATGTCTTTGTTAGTTCGTGTAATTGTCTGTCTTTGTTACTTGGTGTAAGTGTATGTCTTTGTTACTTGGTGTCAGTGTATGTCTGTGTTCCTTGGTGTAAGTGTGTGTCTTTTTTACTTGGTGTAAGTGTATGTCGTTGTTAGTTGGTGTCAGTGTATGTGTTTGTGTCTTGGTGTCAGTGTATGTCTTTGTTACTGGGTGTTAGTGTATGTCTTTGTTACTTGGTGTAAATGTAAGTCAAAATACTTGGTGTATGTGTATGTCTGTGTTAATTGGTGTAAGTGTATGTCTTTGTTACTTGGTGTCAGTGTGTGTCTGTTTACTTGGTGTACGTGTGTGTCTTTGTTACTTGGTGTAAATGTCTGTCTTTGTTACTTGGTGTCAGTGTATGTCTCTGTTACTTGGTGTCAGTGCATGTCTTTGTGACTTGGTGTCAGTGTATGTCTTTGTTACTGGGTGTCAGTGTGTGTCTGTGATACTTGCTGTCAGTGTATGTCTTTGTTACTGTGCATCAGTGGTTCTCTGTGTTGCTGGGTGTCAGTGTGTGTTTGTTTTTGTTACTGGGTGTCAGTGTGTGTCTGTGACACAAGGTGCCAGTATTTAGTTTAGTTTAGAGATACAGCACCTAAACAGGCCCGCCGGCCCACCGAGTCTGTGCCGACCATCAACCACGCATTTATACTAATCCTACACTAATCCCGTAAATCCTACACTAATCCCGTATTCCTATCACATCCCCACCTGTCCCTAAATATTTCCCGACCACCTGCCTATATTAGGGGCAATTTATGATTTCCATTTATCCTATCAACCTGCAAGTCTTTGGCATGTGGGAGGAAACCGGAGCACCCGGAGGAAACTCACGCAGACACAGGGAGAACTTGCAAACTCCGCACAGGCAGTACCCAGAATCGAACCCGGGGCCCTGGAGCTGTGAGGCTGCGGTGCTAACCACTACGCCAATGTGCCTCCCCCCCCCCCCGCCCCCCAGTGTGTGCCTGTGTTACTGGGTATCAGTGTATGTCTTTGTTACTTGGTGTCAGTGTATGTCTTTGTTACTTGGTGTCAGTGTATGTGTTTGTGACTTGGTGTCAATGCATGTCTTTGTTACTGGGTGTCAGTGTATGTCTTTGTTACTTGGTGCAAGTGTGTGTCTGTGTTACTGGGTATCAGTGTATGTCTTCGTTACCTGGTGTCAGTGTATGTCTTTGTTACTTGGTGTAAGTGTATGTCTTTGTTACTTGGTGTCAGTGTGTGACTGTGTTCCTGGGTGTCAGTGTATGTCTTATTTATTTGGTGTCAGTGTGTGTCTGTGTTACTGGGTGTCAGTGTGTTTGTTTGTGTTATTGGGTGTCAGTGTGTGTCTGTGTTACTTGGTGTAAGTGTGTGTCTTTGTTACTTGGTGTCCGTGTATGTCTGTGTTACTGGGTATCAGTGTATTTCTTTGTTACTGTGTATCAGTTTGTGTCTGTGACACTAGGTGTCAGTATTTAGTTTAGTTTAGAGATGCAGCACTGAAACAGGCCCTTCGGCCCACCGAGTCTGTGCCGACCATCAACCACCCATTTATACGAATGCTACACTAATCCAGTATTCCTATCAACAACTTTGCTTCCAATTTCCACCCTTCTCTCACCTTCACATGGTCCATCTCCGACAATTCCCTTCCCTTCCTCGACTTCTCTGTCTCCATCTCTGTGGATAGGTAGTCTACCAATATCCATTATAAGCCCACTGACTCCCACAACTACCTCGACTGCACTTCTTCATACCCTACCTCCTGTAAGGACTCCATTCCATTCTCCCAGTTTCACCGTCTCCGACGCATCTGCTCTGATGATGCTAGCTTCCATGACGGTGCTTCTGATATGACCTCCTTTTTCATCAACCTAGGATTTCCCCCCACTGTGGTTGACAGGGCCCTCAACCGTGTCCGACCCATTCCCCGCACCTCTACCTTCACCCCTTCCCCTCCCTCCCAGAACCGTGACAGGGTTCCCCTTGTCCTCACTTTTCATCCCACCAGCCTCCATATCCAAAGGATCATCCTCCGCCATTTTCGCCACCTCCAGCGTGATGCCACTACCAGTCGCATCTTCCCCTCCCTTCCCAAGTCAGCATTCCGAAGGGATCGTTCCCTCCGCGACACCCTGGTCCACCCCTCCATTACCCCCACCACCTCGTCCCCGTCCCAGGGCACCTTCCCTTGCAATCGCAGGAGGTATAATACCTGCCCATTTACCTCCTCTCTCCTCACTATCCCAGGCCCCAAAAACTCCTTTCAAGGTGAAGCAGCGATTTACTTGTACTTCTTTCAATGTAGTATACTGTATTCGCTGCTCACAGTGTGGTCTCCTCTACATTGGGGAGACCAAGCGCAGACTGGGTGACCGCTTTGCAGAACATCTCCGCTCAGTCCGCAAGCAGTACCCTGAGCTTCCGGTTGCTTGCCATTTCAACACTCCCCCCTGCTCTCATGCTCTCATCTCTGTCCTGGGATTGCTGCAGTGTTCCAGTCAACATCAACGCAAGCTCGAGGAACAGCATCTCATCTACCGATTAGGCACACTACAGCCTGCCGGACTGAACATTGAGTTCAATAATTTCAGAGCATGACAGCCCCCCACTTTACTTTCATTTTTAGTCATTTATAGTTATTTTTTCTTCCTTTTTTTTGCATTCCTTTTTACATTTTTTACAATCTTTTTTGGCATTTATTTCATTTCATCTTAGTTTGTTCAGTTTGCTTACCCACTGTTTTTTTCAGGTTGTTCTTCTTCAGGTTTGCTCTTGCTGATGTTCAATATTCAGTACATTCACACCTAATCTGCACTAATGCTTTGTCTTTCAACACACCATTAACATATTGTTTGCCTTTGCTCCGTGACCTTTTGGTCAGCTATGTGGCCTGGTCCAATCTGCACCTTCTCCTTTGTTATCTCTTGCCCTACCCCCACCTCACTTGTTTATAATCTGTGACTTTTCTAATATTTGTCAGTACCGAAGAAGGGTCACTGACCCGAAACGTTAACTATGCTTCTCTTTCCACAGATGCTGCCAGACCTGCGGAGTGAATCCGGCATTTCTTGTTTTTGTTTCAGATATCCAGCATCCGCGGTATTTTGCTTTTATTCCCGTATTCCTATCACATCCATTCCTGTCCCTATATATTTCCCTACCACCTACCTATACTAGGGGCAACTTATGATGGCCAATTAACCTATCAACCTGCAAGTCTTTGGCATGTGGGAGGAAATCGGAGCACCCGGAGGAAACCCACGCAGACACAGGGAGAACTTGCAAACTCCGCACAGGCAGTACCCAGAATCGAACCCGGGTCCTTGGAGCTGTGAGGCTGCGGTGCTAACCACAGCGCCGATGTGCCCACCCCCCACTAGTGTGTGCCTGTGTTACTGGGTATCAGTGTATGTCTTTGTTACTTGGTGTCAGTGGATGTCTGTGTTACTTGGTGTAAGTGTGTGTCTTTGTTACTGGGTGTCAGTGAGTGTCTGTGTTAATGGGTGTCAGTGTATGTCTTTGCTACTGGGTGTCAGTGTATGTCTTTGCTACTTGCTGTAAGTGTGTGTCTGTGTTACTGGGTATCAGTGTCTGTCTTTGTTACTTGGTGTAAGTGTGTGTCTGTGTTACTGGGTATCAGTGTATGTCTTTGTTACTTGGTGTCAGTGGATGTCTGTGTTACTTGGTGTAAGTGTGTGTCTTTGTTACTGGGTGTCAGTGAGTGTCTGTGTTACTGGGTGTCAGTGTATGTCTTTGTTACCGGGCGTCAGTGTATGTCTTTGTTACTTGCTGTAAGTGTCTGTCTGTGTTACTGGGTATCAGTGTCTGTCTTTGTTACTTGGTGTAAGTGTGTGTCTGTGTTACTGGGTATCAGTGTATGTCTTTGTTACTTCGTGTCAGTGTATGTCTGTGTTACTTGGTGTAAGTGTGTGTATGTGTTACTGGATGTCAGTATGTGTCTGTGTTACTTGGTGTAAGTGTGTGTCTTTGTTACTTGGTGTCCGTGTGTGTCTGTGTTACTGGGTGTCAGTGTATGTCTTTGTTAATGGGTGTCAGTGCATGTCTTTGTTACTTGGTGTATGTGTGTGTCTTTGTTGCTGGGTATCAGTGTCTGTCTTTGTTACTTGGTGTCAGTGTATGTCTGTGTTACTTGGTGTAAGTGTGTGTCTGTGTTACTGGGTATCAGTGTATGTCTTTGATACTTGGTGTCAGTGTATGTCTGTGTTACTTGGTGTCAGTTTATGTCAAAATACTTGGTGTAAGTGCCTGTCTGTTTTACTTGGTGTAAGTGTGTGTCTATGCGACTGGGTATCAGTGTATGTCTTTGTTACTTGGTGTCAGTGGATGTCTGTATTACTTGGTGTAAGTGTGTGTCTTTGTTACTGGGTGTCAGTGAGTGTCTGTGTTAATGGGTGTCAGTGTATGTCTTTGCTACTGGGTGTCATTGTATGTCTTTGCTACTTGCTGTAAGTGTGTGTCTGTGTTACTGGGTATCAGTGTCTGTCTTTGTTACTTGGTGTAAGTGTGTGTCTGTGTTACTGGGTATCAGTGTATGTCTTTGTTACTTGGTGTCAGTGGATGTCTGTGTTACTTGGTGTAAGTGTGTGTCTTTGTTACTGGGTGTCAGTGAGTGTCTGTGTTACTGGGTGTCTGTGTATGTCTTTGTTACTGGGCGTCAGTGTATGTCTTTGTTACTTGCTGTAAGTGTGTGTCTGTGTTACTGGGTATCAGTGTCTGTCTTTGTTACTTGGTGTAAGTGTGTGTCTGTGTTACTGGGTATCAGTGTATGTCTTTGTTACTTCGTGTCAGTGTATGTCTGTGTTACTTGGTGTAAGTGTGTGTATGTGTTACTGGGTGTCTGTATGTGTCTGTGTTACTTGGTGTAAGTGGGTGTCTTTGTTACTGAGTGTCAGTGCATGTCTTTGTTACTTGGTGTATGTGTGTGTCTGTGTTACTGGGTATCAGTGTCTCTCTTTGTTACTTGCTGTCAGTGCATGTCTGTGTTACTTGGTGTAAGTGTGTGTCTGTGTTACTGGGTATCAAATATGTCTTTGTGACTTGGTGTAAGTGTGTGTCTGTGGTACTGGGTATCAGTGTATGTCTTTGTTACTTGGTGTCAGTGTATGTCTGTGTTACTTGGTGTCAGTTTATGTCAAAATACTTGGTGTAAGTGCCTGTCTGTTTTACTTGGTGTAAGTGTGTGTCTATGCGACTGGGTATCAGTGTATGTCTTTGTTACTTGGTGTCAGTTTATGTCAAAATACTTGGTGTAAGTGCATGTCAATGTTACTTGGTGTAAGTGTGTGTCTTTGTTACTTGGTGTAAGTGTATGTCTTTGTTACTTGGTGTCCGTGTGTGTCTGTGTTACTGGGTAGCAGTGTCTGTCTTTGTTACTTGGTGTCAGTGTATGTCTATTTTAATGGGTGTCAGTGTGTGTCTGTGTTATGGGTAGCAGTGTCTGTCTTTGTTACTTGGTGTCCGTGTGTTTCTGTGTTACTGGGCAGCAGTGTCTGTCTTTGTTACTTGGTGTCAGTGTGTTTGTTTGTGTTACCTGGTGTCAGTGTGTGTCTGTGTTACTTGGTGTAAGTTTGTGTCTTTGTTACTGGGCATCAGTGTATGTCTTTTTGACTTGGTGTCAGTGTATGTCTTTGTGACTTGGTGTCAGTGTATGTCTATTTTAATGGGTGTCAGTGGGTGTCTGTGTTACTTGGTGTCAGTGTATGTCTTTGTTACTGTGTATCAGTGTTTCTCTGTGTTACTGGGTGTCAGTGTGTGTTTGTTTGTGTTACTTGGTGTCAGTGTGTGTCTGTTTTACTTGGTGTAAGTGGTTGTCTTTGTTACTTGGTGTCCGTGTGTGTCTGTGTTACTGGGTAGCAGTGTCTGTCTTTGTTACTTGGTGTCCGTGTGTGTCTGTGTTACTGGGTAGCAGTGTCTGTCTTTGTTACTTGGTGTCAGAGTATGTCTTTGTTACTGGGTGTCAGTGTGTGTCTTTGTGACTTGGTGTCAGTGTATGTCTTTGTTACTTAGTGTAAGTGTGTGTCTGTGTTACTGGGTATCAGTGTATGTCTTTGTTACTTGGTGTAAGTGTATGTCTTTGTTACTTGGTGTAATTGTCTGTCTTTGTTACTTGGTGTCAGTGTATGTCTGTGTTACTTGGTGTAAGTGTGTGTCTTTGTTGGTGCAAGTGTATGTCTTTGTTACTTGGTGTCAGTGTATGTCTTTGTTACTTGGTGTCAGTGTGTGTCTGTGTGACTGGGCATCAGTGGATGTCTTTTTGACTTGGTGTCAGTGTATGTCTTTGTGACTTGGTGACAGTGTATGTCTTTTTTACTGGGTGTCAGTGTGTGTCTGTGTTACTTGGTGTTTGTGTATGTCTTTGTTACTGTGTATCAGTTTTTCCCTGTGTTCCTGGGTGTCAGTGTGTGTTTGTTTGTGTTACTGGGTGTCAGTGTGTGTCTGTGACACTAGGTGTCAGCATTTAGTTTAGTTCGAGAAGCAGCACTTAAACAGTCCCTTCGGCCCTCCGAGTCTGTGCCGACCATCAACAACCCATTTATACTAATCCTACACTAATCCCGTATTCCTATCGCATCCCCACCTATCCCTATATATTTCCCTACCACCTACCTATACTCGGGGCAATTTATGATGGCCAATTAACCTATCAACCTGCAAGTCTTTGGCATGTGGGAGGAAACCGGAGCAACCGGAGGAAACCCACGGAGACACAGGGAGAACTTGCAAACGCCGCACAGGCAGTACCCAGAATCGTTCCCTGTTCCATGGAGCTGTGAGGCTGCGGTGCTAACCACTGCGCCAATGTGCCCCCCACCCATCCTCCAGTGTGTGCCTGTGTTACTGGGTATCAGTGTATGTCTTTATTACTTGATGTCAGTGTATGTCTGTGTTACTTGGTGTCAGTGTGTTTGTTTGTGTTACTGGGTGTCAGTGTGTGTCTGTGTTACTTGGTGTAAGTTTGTGTCTTTGTTACTTGGTGTCAGTGCATGTCTTTGTTACTTGGTGTGAGTGTGTGTCTGTGTTACTGGGTGTCTGTGTATGTCTTTGTGACTTGGTGTCAGTGTATGTCTTTGTTACTGGGTGTCAGTGTGTGTCTTTGTGACTTGGTGTCAGTGTATGTCTTTGTTACTTGGTGTAAGTGTGTGTCTGTGTTACTGGGTATCAGTGTATGTCTTTGTTACTTGGTGTCAGTGTATGTCAAAATACTTGGTGTCAGTGTATGTCTTTGTTACTTGGAGTCAGTGTGTGTCTGTGTTACTGGGTATCAGTGTATGTCTTTGTGACTTGGTATCAGTGTATGTCTTTGTGACTTGGTGTCAGTGTATGTCTTTTTTACTGGGTGTCAGTGTGTGTCTGTGTTACTTGGTGTCAGTGTATGTCATTGTTACTGTGCATCAGTGTTTCTCTGTGTTACTGGGTGTCAGTGTGTGTTTGTTTGTGTTACTGGGTATCAGTGTATGTCTTTGTGACTTGGTATCAGCGTATGTCTTTGTTACTGGGTGTCAGTGTGTGTCTGTGTTACTTGATGTCATTGTATCAGTGTTTCTCTGTGTGACTGGGTGTCAGTGTGTGTTTGTTTGTGTTACTGAGTGTCAGTGACACTAGGTGTCAGTATTTAGTTTAGTTTAGAGATACAGCACTTAAACAGGCCCTTCGGCCCACCGAGTCTGTGCCGACCATCAACCACCAATTTATACTAATCCTCCACTAATCTCGTATTCCTATCACATCCCCACCTGTCCCTATATATTTCCCTACCACCTACCTATACTAGGGGCAATTTATAATGGCCAATTAACCTATCAACCTGCAAGTCTTTGGCATGTGGGAGGAACCCGGAGCACCCGGAGGAAACCCACGCAGAAACAGGGAGAACATGCAAACTCCACACAGGCTGTACCCAGAATCGAGCCCGGGTCCCTGGAGCTGTGAGGCTGCTAACCACTGTGCCAATGTGCCGCCCAGTGTGTATCTGTGTTACTGGGTATCAGTGTATGTCTTTGTTACTTGGCGTCAGTGTATGTCTGTGTTACTTGGTGCAAGTGTGTGTCTTTGTTACTTGGTGTAATTGTATGTCTTTGTTACTTGGTGTCATTGTATATCTTTGTTACTGGGTGTCAGTGTCTGTCTTCGTTACTTGGTGTCAGTGTTTGTCTTTGTTACTGTGTGTCAGTGTATGTCTTTGTGACTTGGTGTCAGTGTATGCCTTTGTTACTTGGTTTCAGTGTATGTCTTTGTTACTTGGTGTAAGTGTCTGTCTGTGTTACTGGGTATCAGTGTATATCTTTGTTACTTGGTGTAAGTATGTGTCTGTGTTACTGGGTATCAGTGAATGTCTTTGCTACATGGTGACAGTGTATGTCTGTGTTACTTGGTGTAAGTGTGTGTCTGTGTTACTGGGAAACAGTGTATGCCTTTGTTACTTGGTTTCAGTGTATGTCTTTTTTACTTGGTGTAAGTGTGTCTCTGTGTTACTGGGTATCAGAGTATATCTTTGTTACTTGGTGTAAGTGTGTGTCTGTGTTACTGGGTATCAGTGAATGTCTTTGCTACATGGTGACAGTGTATGTCTGTGTTACTTGGTGTAAGTGTGTGTCTTTGTTCCTTGGTGTAATTGTATGTCTTCGTTACTTGGTGTAAGTGTGTGTCTGTGTTACTTGGTGTAAGTGTGTGTCTGTGTTACTGGGTATCAGTGTATGTCTTTGTGACTTGGTGTAAGTGTGTGTCTGTGTTACTGGGTATCAGTGCATGTTTTTGTTACTTGGTGTCAGTGTATGTCTGTGTTACTTGGTGTCAGTTTATGTCAAAATACTTGGTGTAAGTGCATGTCTGTGTTACTTGGTGTAAGTGTGTGTCTGTGTTACTGGGTATCAGTGTATGTCTTTGTTACTTGGTGTAAGTGTGTGTCTATGTTACTGGGTATCAGTGTATGTCTTTGTTACTTGGTGTCAGTTTATGTCAAAATACTTGGTGTAAGTGCATGTCTGTGTTACTTGGTGTAAGTGTGTGTCTTTGTTACTTGGTGTAAGTGTATGTCTTTGTTACTTGGTGTCAGTGTATGTCTATTTTAATGGGTGTCAGTGTGTGTCTGTGTTACTTGGTGTCAGTGTATGTCTTTGTTACTGTGTATCAGTGTTTCTCTGTGTTACTGGGTGTCAGTGTGTGTTTGTTTGTGTTACTGGGTGTCAGTCTGTGTCTGTGCTACTTGGTGTAAGTGTGTGCCTTTGTTACTTGGTGTCCGTGTGTGTCTGTGTTACTGGGCAGTAGTGTCTGTCTTTGTTACTTGGTGTCAGTGTGTTTGCTTGTGTTACTGGGTGTCAGTGTGTGTCTGTGTTACTTGGTGTAAGTTTGTGTCTTTGTTACTGGGCATCAGTGTATGTCTTTTTGACTTGGTGTCAGTGTATGTCTTTGTGCATTGGTGTCAGTGTATGTTAATTTTAATGGGTGTCAGTGGGTGTCTGTGTAACTTTTTGTCAGTGTATGCCTTTGTTACTGTGTATCAGTGTTTCTCTGTGTTACTGGGTGTCAGTGTGTGTTTGTTTGTGTTACCTGGTGTCAGTGTGTGTCTGTGTTACTTGGTGTAAGCGTGAGTCTTTGTTACTTGGTGTCCGTGTGTGTCTGTGTTCCTGGGTAGCAGTGTGTGTCTTTGTTACTTGGTGTCAGTGTATGTCAAAATACTTGGTGTCAGTGTATGTCTTTGTTACTTGGAGTCAGTGTGTGTCTGTGTTACTGGGTATCAGTGTATGTCTTTGTGACTTGGTATCAGTGTATGTCTTTGTGACTTGGTGTCAGTGTATGTCTTTTTTACTGGGTGTCAGTGTGTGTCTGTGTTACTTGGTGTCAGTGTATGTCATTGTTACTGTGCATCAGTGTTTCTCTGTGTTACTGGGTGTCAGTGTGTGTTTGTTTGTGTTACTGGGTATCAGTGTATGTCTTTGTGACTTGGTATCAGCGTATGTCTTTGTTACTGGGTGTCAGTGTGTGTCTGTGTTACTTGATGTCATTGTATCAGTGTTTCTCTGTGTGACTGGGTGTCAGTGTGTGTTTGTTTGTGTTACTGAGTGTCAGTGACACTAGGTGTCAGTATTTAGTTTAGTTTAGAGATACAGCACTTAAACAGGCCCTTCGGCCCACCGAGTCTGTGCCGACCATCAACCACCAATTTATACTAATCCTCCACTAATCTCGTATTCCTATCACATCCCCACCTGTCCCTATATATTTCCCTACCACCTACCTATACTAGGGGCAATTTATAATGGCCAATTAACCTATCAACCTGCAAGTCTTTGGCATGTGGGAGGAACCCGGAGCACCCGGAGGAAACCCACGCAGAAACAGGGAGAACATGCAAACTCCACACAGGCTGTACCCAGAATCGAGCCCGGGTCCCTGGAGCTGTGAGGCTGCTAACCACTGTGCCAATGTGCCGCCCAGTGTGTATCTGTGTTACTGGGTATCAGTGTATGTCTTTGTTACTTGGCGTCAGTGTATGTCTGTGTTACTTGGTGCAAGTGTGTGTCTTTGTTACTTGGTGTAATTGTATGTCTTTGTTACTTGGTGTCATTGTATATCTTTGTTACTGGGTGTCAGTGTCTGTCTTCGTTACTTGGTGTCAGTGTTTGTCTTTGTTACTGTGTGTCAGTGTATGTCTTTGTGACTTGGTGTCAGTGTATGCCTTTGTTACTTGGTTTCAGTGTATGTCTTTGTTACTTGGTGTAAGTGTCTGTCTGTGTTACTGGGTATCAGTGTATATCTTTGTTACTTGGTGTAAGTATGTGTCTGTGTTACTGGGTATCAGTGAATGTCTTTGCTACATGGTGACAGTGTATGTCTGTGTTACTTGGTGTAAGTGTGTGTCTGTGTTACTGGGAAACAGTGTATGCCTTTGTTACTTGGTTTCAGTGTATGTCTTTTTTACTTGGTGTAAGTGTGTCTCTGTGTTACTGGGTATCAGAGTATATCTTTGTTACTTGGTGTAAGTGTGTGTCTGTGTTACTGGGTATCAGTGAATGTCTTTGCTACATGGTGACAGTGTATGTCTGTGTTACTTGGTGTAAGTGTGTGTCTTTGTTCCTTGGTGTAATTGTATGTCTTCGTTACTTGGTGTAAGTGTGTGTCTGTGTTACTTGGTGTAAGTGTGTGTCTGTGTTACTGGGTATCAGTGTATGTCTTTGTGACTTGGTGTAAGTGTGTGTCTGTGTTACTGGGTATCAGTGCATGTCTTTGTTACTTGGTGTCAGTGTATGTCTGTGTTACTTGGTGTCAGTTTATGTCAAAATACTTGGTGTAAGTGCATGTCTGTGTTACTTGGTGTAAGTGTGTGTCTGTGTTACTGGGTATCAGTGTATGTCTTTGTTACTTGGTGTAAGTGTGTGTCTATGTTACTGGGTATCAGTGTATGTCTTTGTTACTTGGTGTCAGTTTATGTCAAAATACTTGGTGTAAGTGCATGTCTGTGTTACTTGGTGTAAGTGTGTGTCTTTGTTACTTGGTGTAAGTGTATGTCTTTGTTACTTGGTGTCAGTGTATGTCTATTTTAATGGGTGTCAGTGTGTGTCTGTGTTACTTGGTGTCAGTGTATGTCTTTGTTACTGTGTATCAGTGTTTCTCTGTGTTACTGGGTGTCAGTGTGTGTTTGTTTGTGTTACTGGGTGTCAGTCTGTGTCTGTGCTACTTGGTGTAAGTGTGTGCCTTTGTTACTTGGTGTCCGTGTGTGTCTGTGTTACTGGGCAGTAGTGTCTGTCTTTGTTACTTGGTGTCAGTGTGTTTGCTTGTGTTACTGGGTGTCAGTGTGTGTCTGTGTTACTTGGTGTAAGTTTGTGTCTTTGTTACTGGGCATCAGTGTATGTCTTTTTGACTTGGTGTCAGTGTATGTCTTTGTGACTTGGTGTCAGTGTATGTTAATTTTAATGGGTGTCAGTGGGTGTCTGTGTAACTTTTTGTCAGTGTATGCCTTTGTTACTGTGTATCAGTGTTTCTCTGTATTACTGGGTGTCAGTGTGTGTTTGTTTGTGTTACCTGGTGTCAGTGTGTGTCTGTGTTACTTGGTGTAAGCGTGAGTCTTTGTTACTTGGTGTCCGTGTGTGTCTGTGTTCCTGGGTAGCAGTGTGTGTCTTTGTTACTTGGTGTCAGTGTATGTCTTTGTTACTTAGTGTAAGTGTGCGTCTGTGTTACTGGGTATCAGTGTATGTCTTTGTTAATTGGAGTAAGTGTATGTCTTTGTTACTTGGTTTAATTGTCTGTCTTTCTTACTTGGTGTCAGTGTATGTCTGTGTTACTTGGTGTAAGTGTGTGTCTTTGTTGGTGTAAGTGTATGTCTTTGTTACTTGGTGTCAGTGTGTGTCTGTGTTACTGAGTGTCAGTGTGTTTTTGTTTGTGTTACTGGGTGTCAGTGTGTGTCTGTGACACTAGGTGTCAGTATTTAGTTTAGTTCGAGAAGCAGCACTGAAACAGGCCCTTCGGCCCACCGAGTCTGTGCCGACCATCAACAACCCATTTATACTAATCCTTCACTATTCCCGTATTCCTATCACATCCCCACCTATCCCTATATATTTCCCTACCACCTACCTATACTAGGGACAATTTATGATGGCCAATTAACCTATCAACCTGCAAGTCTTTGGCATGGGGGAGGAAAACGGAGCAACCGGAGGAAACCCACGCAGACACAAGGAGAACTTGCAAACTCCGCACAGGCAGTGCCCAGAATCGTTCCCAGTTCCATGGAGCTGTGAGGCTGCGGTGCTAACCACTGCGCCAATGTGCCCCCCCCGCCCCCCCCCCAGTGTGTGCCTGTGTTACTGGGTATCAGTGCATGTCTTTATTACTTGGTGTCAGTGTATGTCTGTGTTACTTGGTGACAGTGTGTTTGTTTGTGTTACTGGGTGTCAGTGTGTGTCTTTGTTACTTGGTGTCAGTGTATGTCTGTGTTACTTGGTGTAAGTGTGTGTCTTTGTTACTTGGTGTAAGTGTGTGTCTGTGTTACTGGGTAACAGTGTATGTCTTTGTTACTTGCTGTCAGTGTATGTTTGTGTTACTTGTGCAAGTGTGTGTCTTTGTTACTTTGTGTAACTGTATGTCTTTGTTACTTGGTGTCATTGTATGTCTTTGTTACTGGGTGTCAGTGTGTGTCTTCGTTACTTGGTGTCAGTGTTTGTCTTTGTTACCGTGTGTCAGTGTCTGTCTTTGTGACTTGGTGTCAGTGTATGCCTTTGTTACTTGGTTTCGGTGTATGTCTTTGTTACTTGGTGTAAGTGTGTATCTGTGTTACTGGGTATCAGTGTATATCTTTGTTACTTGGTGTATGTGTGTGTCTGTGTTACTGGGTATCAGTGAATGTCTTTGCTACATGGTGACAGTGTATGTCTGTGTTACTTGGTGTAAGTGTGTGATTTTGTTACCTGGTGTAATTGTATGTCTTTGTTACTTGGTGCCAGTGTATGTCTGTGTTACTTGGTGTAAGTGAATGTCTTTGCTACATGGTGACAGTGTATATCTGTGTTACTTGGTGTAAGTGTGTGTCTTTGTTCCTTGGTGTAATTGTATGTCTTTGCTACTTGGTGTCAGTGTATTTCTTTGTTACTTGGTGTAAGTGTGTGTCTTTGTTAATTGGTGTAATTGTATGTCTTTGTTACTTGGTGTCAGTGTATGTCTTTGTTATTTGGTGTAAGTGAGTGTTTGTGTTACTTGGTGTAATTGTGTGTCTGTGTTACTCGGTAACAGTGCATGTCTTTGTTACTTGGTGTAAGTGTGTATCTGTGTTACGAGGTAACAGTGTATGTCTTTGTTACTTGGTGTCAGTTTATGTCTGTGTTACTTGGTGTAAGTGTGTGTCTTTGTTAATTGGTGTAATTGTATGTCTTTGTTACTTGGTGTCAGTGTATGTCTGTTTTACTTGGTGTAAGTGTATGTCTTTGTTACTTGGTGTCAATGTATGTCTTTGTTACTTGGTATAAGTGTGTGTCTGTGTGACTGGGTATCAGTGTATGTCTTTGTTACTTGGTGTCAGTGTACGTCTTTGTGACTTGGTGTCAGTGTATGTCTTTGTTACTGGGTGTCACTGTACGTCTTTGTGACTTTGTGTCAGTGTATGTCTTTGTTACTGGGTGTCAGTTTATGTCTTTGTTACTTGGTGGCAGTATTTGTCTGTGTTACTTGGTGTAAGTGTGTGTCGTTGTTACTTGGTGCAAGTGTGTGCCTGTGTTATTTGGTATCAGTGTATGTTTTTGTTACATGGTGTAATTGCGTGTCTGTGTTACTGGGTAAAAGTGTATGTCTTTGTTACTTGGTGTCAGTGTATGTCTGTGTTACTTGGTGTAAGTGTGTGTCTTTGTTACTTGGTGTAATTGTATGTCTTTATTACTTGGTGTCATTGTATGTCTGAGTTACTTGGTGTAAGTGTATGTCTTTGTTACTTGGTGTCAGTGTCTGTCTTTGTTACTGGGTGTCAGTGTCTGTCTTCGTTACTTGGTGTCAGTGTTTGTCTTTGTTACCGTGTGTCAGTGTCTGTCTTTGTGACTTGGTGTCAGTGTATGTCTTTGTTACTTGGTGTCAGTGTATGTCTTTGTTACTTGGTGTAAGTGTGTGCCTGTGTTACTGTGTATCAGTGTATATCTTTGTTACTTGGTGTAAGTGTGTGGCTGTGTTACTGGGTACCAGTGAATGTCTTTGCTACATGGTGACAGTGTATGTCTGTGTTACTTGGTGTAAGTGTGTGTCTTTGTTACTTGGTGTAAGTGTATGTCTTTGTTACTTGGTATCAGTGTATGTCTATGTTACTTGGTGGAAGTGTGTGTCTTTGTCACTTGGTTTAAGTGTGTGTCTGTGTTACTTGGTATCAGTGTATGTCTTTGTTACTTGGTGAAAGTGTGTGTCTGTGTGACTGGGTATCAGTGTATGTCTTTGTTACTTGGTGTCAGTGGATGTCTTTGTGACTTGGTGTCAGTGTAAGTCTTTGTTAATGGGTGTCACTGTATGTCTTTGTTACTTGGTGTCAGTGTATGGCTGTGTTACTTGGTGTAAGTGTGTGTCTTTGTTGCTTGGTGTAATTGTATGTCTTTGTTACTTGGTGTCAGTGTATGTCATTGTTACTTTTTGTAAGTGTGTGTCTGTGTTACTGGGTATCAGTGAATGTCTTTGCAACATGGTGACAGTGTATGTCTGTGTTACTTGGTGTAAGTGTGTGTCTTTGTTACTTGGTGTAATTGTATGTCTTTGTTACTTGGTGTCAGTGTATGTCTGTGTTGCTTGGTGTAAGTGTATGTCTTTGTTACTTGATGTCAGTGTATGTCTTTGTTACTTGGTGTAAGTGTGTGTCTGTGTCACTTGGTGTAAGTGTGTGTCTGTGTTACTTGGTATCAGTGTATGTCTTTGTTACTTGGTGTAAGTGTGTGTCTGTGTGACTGGGTATCAGTGTATGTCTTTGTTACTTGGTTTCAGTGTATGTCTTTGTGACTTGCTGTCAGTGTAAGTCTTTGTTAATGGGTGTCACTGTATGTCTTTGTTACTTGGTGTCAGTGTAGGTCTGTGTTATTTGGTGTAAGTGTGTGTCTTTGTTGCTTGGTGTAATTGTATGTGTTTGTTACTTGGTGTCAGTGTATGTCTTTGTTACTTGGTGTAAGTGAGTGTTTGTGTTACTTGGTGTCAGTGTATGTCAAAATACTTCGTTTAAGTGTATGTCTTTGTTACTTGGTGTAATTGTCTGTCTTTGTTACTTGGTGTCAGTGTATGTCTTTGTTACTTGGTGTCAGTGTGTGTCTGTGTTACTTGGTATCAGTGTATGTCTTTGTGACTTGGTGTCAGTGTATGTCTTTTTTACTGGGTGTCAGTGTGTGTCTGTGTTACTTGGTGTCAGTGTATGTCTTTGTCACTGTTTATCAGTGTTTCTCTGTGCTACTGGGTGTCAGTGTGTGTTTGTTTGTGTTACTGGGTATCAGTGTATGTCCTTGTGACTTGGTATCAGTGTATGTCTTTGTTACTGGGTGTCAGTGTGTGTCTGTGTTCTTTGGTGTCAGTGTATCAGTGTTTCTCTGTGTGACTGGGTGTTAGTGTGTGTTTGTTTGTGTTACTGGGTCTCAGTGACACTAGGTGACAGTATTTAGTTTAGTTTAGAGATACAGCACTTAAACAGGCCCTTCGGCCCACCGAGTCTGTGCCGACCATCAACCACCCATTTATACTAATCCTACACTAATCCCGTATTCCTATCACATCCCCACCTATCCCTATATATTTCCCTACCACCTAACTATACGAGGGGCAATTTATGATGGCCAATTGACCTATCAACCTGCAAGTCTTTGGCATGTGTGAGGAAACCGGAGCACCCGGAGGAAACCCACGCAGACACAGGGAGAACTTCCAACCTCCGCACAGGCAGTACCCAGAATCGAACCCGGGTCCCTGGAGCTGTGAGGCTGCGGTGCCAACCACTGCGGCAATGTGCCCCCCCATTGTGTGCCTGTGTTACTGGGTATCAGTGTATGTCTTTGTAACTTGGTGTCAGTGGATGACAAAATACTTGGTGTATGTGTATGTCTTTGTTACTTGGTGTAATTGTCTGTCTTTGTTACTTGGTGTCAGTGTATGTCTGTGTTACTTGGTGTAAGTGTGTGTCTTTGTTACTCGGTGTCAGTGAGTGTCTGTGTTACTTGGGGTAAGTGTGTGTCTTTGTTACATGGTGTCCGTGTGTGTCTGTGTTACTGGGTGTCAGTGTATGTCTTTGTTACTGGGTGTCAGTGTCTGTTTTTGTTACTTTGTGGAAATGTGTGTCTGCGTTACTGGGTATCAGTGTTTGACTGTGTTACTTGGTGCAAGTGTGTGTCTGTGTTACTGGGTATCAGTTTATGTCTTTGTGACTTGGTGTCAGTGTATGTCTTTGTGACTTGGTGTAAGTGTGTGTCTGTGTTACTGGGTATCAGTGTATCTCTTTGTTACTTGGTGTCAGTGTATGTCAAAATACTTGATGTAAGTGCATGTCTTTGTTACTTGGTGTAATTGTCTGTCTTTGTTACTTGGTGCAAGTGTGTGTCTTTGTTACTTGGTGTCAGTGTATGTCTTTGTGACTTGGTATCAGTGTACGTCTTTGTGACTTGGTGTCAGTGTATGTCTTTGTTACTGGGTGTCAGTGTGTGTCTGTGTTACTTGGTGACAGTGTATGTCTTTGTTACTGTCTATCAGTCTTTCTCTGTGTTACTGGGTGTCAGTGTGTGTTTGTTTGTGTTACTGGGAGTCAGTGTGCATCTGTGACACTAGGTGTCAGTATATAGTTTAGTTTCGAGATACAGTACTTTCACAGGCCCTTCGGCCCACCGAGTCTGTGCCGACCATCAACCACCCATTTATACTAATCCTACACTAATCCCGTATTCCTATCACATCCCCACCTGTCCCTATAGTTTTCCCTACCACCAGCCTATACTAGGGGCAATTTATGATGGCCAATTATTCTATCAACCTGCAAGTCTTTGGCATGTGGTAGGAACCCGGAGCACCCGGAGGAAACCCACGCAGACACAGGGAGAACTTGCAAACTCCGCACAGGCTGTACCCAGAATCGAGCCAGGGTCCCTGGAGCTGTGAGGCTGCTAACCACTGTGCCAATGTGCCGCCCAGTGTGTATCTGTGTTACTGGGTATCAGTGTATGTCTTTGTTACTTGCTGTCAGTGTATGTTTGTGTTACTTGTGCAAGTGTGTGTCTTTGTTACTTTGTGTAATTGTATGTCTTTGTTACTTGGTGTCATTGTATATCTTTGTTACTGGGTGTCAATGTCTGTCTTCGTTACTTGGTGTCAGTGTTTGTCTTTGTTACTGTGTGTCAGTGTCTGTCTTTGTGACTTGGTGTCAGTGTATGCCTTTGTTACTTGGTTTCGGTGTATGTCTTTGTTACTTGGTGTAAGTGTGTGTCTGTGTTACTGGGTATCAGTGTATATCTTTGTTACTTGGTGTATGTGTGTGTCTGTGTTACTGGGTATCAGTGAATGTCTTTGCTACATGGTGACAGTGTATGTCTGTGTTACTTGGTGGAAGTGTGTGTCTCTGTTCCTTGGTGTAATTTTATGTCTTTGTTACTTGGTGCCAGTGTATGTCTGTGTTACTTGGTGTAAGTGAATGTCTTTGCTGCATGGTGACAGTGTATATCTGTGTTACTTGGTGCAAGTGTGTGTCTTTGTTCCTTGGTGTAATTGTATGTCTTTGTTACTTGGTGTCAGTGTATTTCTTTGTTACTTGGTGTAAGTGTGTGTCTTTGTTAATTGGTGTAATTGTATGTCTTTGTTACTTGGTGTCAGTGTATGTCTTTGTTATTTGGTGTAAGTGAGTGTTTGTGTTACTTGGTGTAATTGTGTGTCTGTGTTACTCGGTAACAGTGCATGTCTTTGTTACTTGGTGTAAGTGTGCATCTGTGTTACGGGGTAACAGTGTATGTCTTTGTTACTTGGTGTCAGTTTATGTCTGTGTTACTTGGTTTAAGTGTGTGTCTTTGTTAATTGGTGTAATTGTATGTCTTTGTTACTTGGTGTCAGTGTATGTCTTTGTTACTTGGTATAAGTGTGTGTCTGTGTGACTGGGTATCAGTGTATGTCTTTGTTACTTGGTGTCAGTGTACGTCTTTGTGACTTGGTTTCAGTGTATGTCTTTGTTACTGGGTGTCACTGTACGTCTTTGTGACTTTGTGTCAGTGTATGTCTTTGTTACTGGGTGTCAGTTTATGTCTTTGTTACTTGGTGTAAGTGTGTGTCGTTGTTACTTGGTGCAAGTGTGAGCCTGTGTTATTTGGTATCAGTGTATGTTTTTGTTACATGGTGTAATTGTGTGTCTGTGTTACTGGGTAAAAGTGTATGTCTTTGTTACTTGGTGTCAGTGTATGTCTGTGTTACTTGGTGTAAGTGTGTGTCTTTGTTACTTGGTGTAATTGTATGTCTTTGTTACTTGGTGTCATTGTATGTCTGAGTTACTTGGTGTAAGTGTATGTCTTTGTTACTTGGTGTCAGTGTGTGTCTTTGTGACTTGGTGTCAGTGTCTGTCTTTGTTACTGGTTGTCAGTGTCTGTCTTCGTTACTTGGTGTCAGTGTGTGTCTTTATACCGTGTGTCATTGTCTGTCTTTGTGACTTGGTGTCAGTGTATGTCTTTGTTACTTGGTGTCAGTGTATGTCTTTGTTACTTGGTGTAAGTGTGTGTCTGTGTTACTGTGTATCAGTGTATATCTTTGTTACTTGGTGTAAGTGTGTGTCTGTGTTACTGGGTATCAGTGAATGTCTTTGCTACATGGTGACAGTGTATGTCTGTGTTACTTGGTGGAAGTGTGTGTCTGTGTCACTTGGTGTAAGTGTGTGTCTTTGTTACTTGGTATCAGTGTATGTCTTTGTTACTTGGTGAAAGTGTGTGTCTGTGTGACTGGGTATCAGTGTATGTCTTTGTTACTTGGTGTCAGTGGATGTCTTTGTGACTTGGTGTCAGTGCAAGTCTTTGTTAATGGGTGTCACTGTATGTCTTTGTTACTTGGTGTCAGTGTATGTCTGTGTTACTTGGTGTAAGTGTGTGTCTTTGTTGCTTGGTGTAATTGTATGTCTTTGTTACTTGGTGTCAGTGTATGTCATTGTTACTTTTTGTAAGTGTGTGTCTTTGTTACTGGGTATCAGTGAATGTCTTTGCTACATGGTGACTGTGTATGTCTGTGTTACTTGGTGTAAGTGTGTGTCTTTGTTACTTGGTGTCAGTGTATGTCTGTGTTGCTTGGTGTAAGTGTATGTCTTTGTTACTTGATGTCAGTGTATGTCTTTGTTACTTGGTGTAAGTGTGTGTCTGTGTCACTTGGTGTAAGTGTGTGTCTGTGTTACTTGGTATCAGTGTATGTCTTTGTTACTTGGTGTAAGTGTGTGTCTGTGTGACTGGGTATCAGTGTATGTCTTTGTTACTTGGTTTCAGTGTATGTCTTTGTGACTTGGTGTCAGTGTAAGTCTTTGTTAATGGTGTCACTGTATGTCTTTGTTACTTGGTGTCAGTGTAGGTCTGTGTTATTTGGTGTAAGTGTCTGTCTTTGTTGCTTGGTGTAATTGTATGTCTTTGTTACTTGGTGTCAGTGTATGTCTTTGTTACTTGGTGTAAGTGAGTGTTTGTGTTACTTGGTGTAAGTGTGTGTCTGCGTTACTTGGTATCAGTGTATGTCTTTGTGACTTGGTGTAAGTGTGTGTCTGTGTTACTGGGTAACAGTGTATGTCTTTGTTACTTGGTGTCAGTGTATGTCTGTGTTACTTGTTGTAAGTGTGTGTCTTTGTTACTTGGTGTAAGTGTATGTCTTTGTTACTTGGTGTCAGTGTATGTCTATGTTACTTGGTGGAAGTGTGTGTCTGTGTCACTTGGTGTAAGTGTGTGTCTGTGTTACTTGGTATCAGTGTATGTCTTCGTTACTTGGTGAAAGTGTGTGTCTGTGTGACTTGGTATCAGTGTATGTCTTTGTTACTTGGTGTCAGTGGATGTCTTTGTGACTTGGTGTCAGTGTATGTCATTGTTACTTTTTGTAAGTGTGTGTCTGTGTTACTGGGTATCAGTGAATGTCTTTGCTACATGGTGACAGTGTCTGTCTGTGTTACTTGGTGTAAGTGTGTGTCTTTGTTACTTGGTGTCAGTGTATGTCATTGTTACTTTTTGTAAGTGTGTATCCTCTGTTACGGGGTAACAGTGTATGTCTTTGTTACTTGGTGTCAGTTTATGTCTGTGTTACTTGGTTTAAGTGTGTGTCTTTGTTAATTGGTGTAATTGTATGTCTTTGTTACTTGGTGTCAGTGCATGTCTGTGTTACTTGGTGTAAGTGTATGTCTTTGTTACTTGGTGTCAATGTATGTCTTTGTTACATGGTATAAGTGTGTGTCTGTGTGACTGGGTATCAGTGTATGTCTTTGTTACTTGGTGTCAGTGTACGTCTTTGTGACTTGGTGTCAGTGTATGTCTTTGTTACTGGGTGTCACTGTACGTCTTTGTGACTTTGTGTCAGTGTATGTCTTTGTTACTGGGTGTCAGTTTATGTCTTTGTTACTTGGTGGCAGTATTTGTCTGTGTTACTTGGTGTAAGTGTGTGTCGTTGTTACTTGGTGCAAGTGTGTGCCTGTGTTATTTGGTATCAGTGTATGTTTTTGTTACATGGTGTAATTGTGTGTCTGTGTTACTGGGTAAAAGTGTATGTCTTTGTTACTTGGTGTCAGTGTATGTCTGTGTTACTTGGTGTAAGTGTGTGTCTTTGTTACTTGGTGTAATTGTATGTCTTTGTTACTTGGTGTCATTGTATGTCTGAGTTACTTGGTGTAAGTGTATGTCTTTGTTACTTGGTGTCAGTGTTTGTCTTTGTGACTTGGTGTCAGTGTCTGTCTTTGTTACTGGGTGTCAGCGTCTGTCTTCGTTACTTGGTGTCAGTGTTTGTCTTTGTTACCGTGTGTCAGTGTCTGTCTTTGTGACTTGGTGTCAGTGTATGTCTTTGTTACTTGGTGTCAGTGTATGTCTTTGTTACTTGGTGTAAGTGTGTGTCTGTGTTACTGGGTATCAGTGAATGTCTTTGCTACATGGTGACAGTGTATGTCTGTGTTACTTGGTGTAAGTGTGTGTCTTTGTTACCTGGTGTAAGTGTATGTCTTTGTTACTTGGTATCAGTGTATGTCTATGTTACTTGGTGGAAGTGTGTGTCTGTGTCACTTGGTGTAAGTGTGTGTCTTTGCTACTTGGTATCAGTGTATGTCTTTGTTACTTGGTAAAAGTGTGTGTCTGTGTGACTGGGTATCAGTGTATGTCTTTGTTACTTGGTGTCAGTGGATGTCATTGTTACTTTTTGTAAGTGTGTATCCTCTGTTACGGGGTAACAGTGTATGTCTTTGTTACTTGGTGTCAGTTTATGTCTGTGTTACTTGGTTTAAGTGTGTGTCTTTGTTAATTGGTGTAATTGTATGTCTTTGTTACTTGGTGTCAGTGCATGTCTGTGTTACTTGGTGTAAGTGTATGTCTTTGTTACTTGGTGTCAATGTATGTCTTTGTTACTTGGTATAAGTGTGTGTCTGTGTGACTGGGTATCAGTGTATGTCTTTGTTACTTGGTGTCAGTGTACGTCTTTGTGACTTGGTGTCAGTGTATGTCTTTGTTACTGGGTGTCACTGTACGTCTTTGTGACTTTGTGTCAGTGTATGTCTTTGTTACTGGGTGTCAGTTTATGTCTTTGTTACTTGGTGGCAGCATTTGTCTGTGTTACTTGGTGGAAGTGTGTGTCGTTGTTACTTGGTGCAAGTGTGTGCCTGTGTTATTTGGTATCAGTGTATGTCTTTGTTACATGGTGTAATTGTGTGTCTGTGTTACTGGGTAAAAGTGTATGTCTTTGTTACTTGGTGTCAGTGTATGTCTGTGTTACTTGGTGTAAGTGTGTGTCTTTGTTACTTGGTGTAAGTGTATGTCTTTGTTACTTGGTGTCAGTGTTTGTCTTTGTGACTTGGTGTCAGTGTCTGTCTTTGTTACTGGGTGTCAGTGTCTGTCTTCGTTACTTGGTGTCAGTGTTTGTCTTTGTTACCGTGTGTCAGTGTCTGTCTTTGTGACTTGGTGTCAGTGTATGTCTTTGTTACTTGGTGTCAGTGTATGTCTTTGTTACTTGGTGTAAGTGTGTGTCTGTGTTACTGTGTATCAGTGTATATCTTTGTTACTTGGTGTAAGTGTGTGTCTGTGTTTCTGGGTATCAGTGAATGTCTTTGCTACATGGTGACAGTGTATGACTGTGTTACTTGGTGTAAGTGTGTGTCTTTGTTACTTGGTATCAGTGTATGTCTATGTTACTTGGTGGAAGTGTGTGTCTGTGTCACTTGGTGTAAGTGTGTGTCTTTGTTACTTGGTATCAGTGTATGTCTTTGTTACTTGGTGAAAGTGTGTGTCTGTGTGACTGGGTATCAGTGTATGTCTTTGTTACTTGGTGTCAGTGGATGTCTTTGTGACTTGGTGTCAGTGTAAGTCTTTGTTAATGGGTGTCACTGTATGTCTTTGTTACTTGGTGTCAGTGTATGTCTGTGTTACTTGGTGTAAGTGTGTGTCTTTGTTGCTTGGTGTAATTGTATGTCTTTGTTACTTGGTGTCAGTGTATGTCATTGTTACTTTTTGTAAGTGTGTGTCTTTGTTACTGGGTATCAGTGAATGTCTTTGCTACATGGTGACAGTGTAAGTCTGTGTTACTTGGTGTAAGTGTGTGTCTTTGTTACTTGGTGTAATTGTATGTCTTTGTTACTTGGTGTCAGTGTATGTCTGTGTTGCTTGGTATAAGTGTATGTCTTTGTTACTTGATGTCAGTGTATGTCTTTGTTACTTGGTGTAAGTGTGTGTCTGTGTCACTTGGTGTAAGTGTGTGTCTGTGTTACTTGGTATCAGTGTATGTCTTTGTTACTTGGTGTAAGTGTGTGTCTGTGTGACTGGGTATCAGCGTATGTCTTTGTTACTTGGTTTCAGTGTATGTCTTTGTGACTTGGTGTCAGTGTAAGTCTTTGTTAATGGTGTCACTGTATGTCTTTGTTACTTGGTGTCAGTGTAGGTCTGTGTTATTTGGTGTAAGTGTCTGTCTTTGTTGCTTGGTGTAATTGTATGTCTTTGTTACTTGGTGTCAGTGTATGTCTTTGTTACTTGGTGTAAGTGAGTGTTTGTGTTACTTGGTGTAAGTGTGTGTCTGTGTTACTTGGTATCAGTGTATGTCTTTGTGACTTGGTGTAAGTGTGTGTCTGTGTTACTGGGTAACAGTGTATGTCTTTGTTACTTGGTGTCAGTGTATGTCTGTGTTACTTGTTGTAAGTGTATGTCTTTGTTACTTGGTGTCTGTGTATGTCTTTGTTACTTTGTGTAAGTGTGTGTCTGTGTTACTGGGTATCAGTGTATGTCTTTTTTAGTAGGTGTCAGTGTATGTCTTTGTGACTTGGTGTCAGTGTTTGTCTTTGTTACTGGGTGTCACTGTATGTCTTTGTTACTTGGTGTCAGTGTATGTCTTTGTGACTTGGTGTCTGTGTCTGTCTTTGTTACTGGGTGTCAGTGTCTGTCTTCGTTACATGGTATCAGTGTTTGTCTTTGTTACCGTGTGTCAGTGTCTGTCTTTGTGACTTGGTGTCAGTGTATGTCTTTGTTACTTGGTGTCAGTGTATGACTTTGTTACTTGGTGTAAGTGTGTGTCTGTGTTACTGGGTATCAGTGTATATCTTTGTTACTTGGTGTAAGTGTGTGTCTGTGTTACTGTGTATCAGTGAATGTCTTTGCTACATGGTGACAGTGTATGTCTGTGTTACTTGGTGTAAGTGTGTGTCTTTGTTACTTGGTGTAAGTGTATGTCTTTGTTACTTGGTGTCAGTGTATGTCTATGTTACTTGGTGGAAGTGTGTGTCTGTGTCACTTGGTGTAAGTGTGTGTCAGTGTTACTTGGTATCAGTGTATGTCTTCGTTACTTGGTGAAAGTGCGTGTCTGTGTGACTGGGTATCAGTGTATGTCTTTGTTACTTGGTGTCAGTGGATGTCTTTGTGAATTGGTGTCAGTGTAAGTCTTTGTTAATGGGTGTCACTGTATGTCTTTGTTACTTGGTGGCAGTGTATGTCTGTGTTACTTGGTGTTAGTGTGTGTCTTTGTTGCTTGGTGTAATTGTATGTCTTTGTTACTTGGTGTCAGTGTATGTCTTTGTTACTTTTTGTAAGTGTGTGTCTGTGTTACTGGGTATCAGTGAATGTCTTTGCTACATGGTGACAGTGTATGTCTGTGTTACTTGGTGTAAGTGTGTGTCTTTGTTACTTGGTGTAATTGTATGTCTTTGTTACTTGGTGTCAGTGTATGTCTGTGTTGCTTGGTGTAAGTGTATGTCTTTGTTACTTGATGTCAGTGTATGTCTTTGTTACTTGGTGTAAGTGTGTGTCTGTGTCACTTGGTTTAAGTGTGTGTCTGTGTGACTGGGTATCAGTGTATGTCTTTGTTACTTGGTGTCAGTGTATGTCTTTGTGACTTGGTGTCAGTGTAAGTCTTTGTTAATGGGTGTAATTGTATGTCTTTGTTACTTGGTGTCAGTGTATGTCTGTGTTGCTTGGTGTAAGTGTGTGTCTTTGTTGCTTGGTGTAATTGTATGCCTTTGTTACTTGGTGTCAGTGTATGTCATTGTTACTTTTTGTAAGTGTGTGTCTGTGTTACTGGGTATCAGTGAATGTCTTTGCTACATGGTGACAGTGTATGTCTGTGTTACTCGGTGTAAGTGTGTGTCTTTGTTACTTGGTGTAATTGTATGTCTTTGTTACTTGGTGTCAGTGTATGTCTGTGTTGCTTGGTGTAAGTGTATGTCTTTGTTACTTGATGACAGTGTATGTCTTTGTTAATTGGTGTAAGTGTGTGTCTGTGTATCTTGGTGTAAGTGTGTGTCTGTGTTACTTGGTATCAGTGTATGTCTTTGTTACTTGGTGTAAGTGTGTGTCTGTGTGACTGGGTATCAGTGTATGTCTTTGTTACTTGGTGTCAGTGTATGTCTTTGTGACTTGGTGTCAGTGTAAGTCTTTGTTAATGGGTGTAATTGTATGTCTTTGTTACTTGGTGTCAGTGTATGTCTGTGTTGCTTGGTGTAAGTGTATGTCTTTGTTACTTGATGTCAGTGTATGTCTTTGTTACTTGGTGTAAGTGTGTGTCTGTGTCACTTGGTGTAAGTGTGTGTCTGTGTTACTTGTTATCACTGTATGTCTTTGTTACTTGGTGTAAGTGTGTGTCTGTGTGACTGGGTATCAGTGTATGTCTTTGTTACTTGGTTTCAGTGTATGACTTTGTGACTTTTTGTCAGTGTATGTCTTTGTTAATGGGTGTCACTTTATGTCTTTGTTACTTGGTGTCAGTGTAGGTCTGTGTTATTTGGTGCAAGTGTGTGTCTTTGTTGCTTGGTGTAATTGTATGTCTTTGTTACTTGCTGTCAGTGTATGTCTTTGTTACTTGGTGTAAGTGAGTGTTTGTGTTACCTGGTGTAAGTGTGTGTCTGTGTTACTTGGTATCAGTGTATGTCTTTGTTACTTGGTGTAAGTGTGTGTCTGTGTTACTGGGTAACAGTGTATGTCTTTGTTACTTGGTGTCAGTGTATGTCTGTGTTACTTGTTGTAAGTGTGTGTCTTTGTTACATGGTGTAATTGTATGTCTTTGTTACTTGGTGTCAGTGTATGTCTGTGTTACTTGGTGTAAGTGTATGTCTTTGTTACTTGGTGTCAGTGTATGTCTTTGTTACTTGGTCTAAGTGTGTGTCTGTGTTACTGGGTATCAGTGTATGTCTTTGTTACTTGGTGTCAGTGTATGTCTTTGTTACTTGGTGTCAGTGTATGTCTTTGTGACTTGGTGTCAGTGTCTGTCTTTGTTACTGGGTGTCAGTGTCTGTCTTCGTTACTTGGTGTCATTGTTTGTCTTTGTTACCGTGTGTCAGAGTCTGTCTTTGCGACTTGGTGTCAGTGTATGTCTTTGTTACTTGGTGTCAGTGTATGTCTTTGTTACTTGGTGTAAGTGTGTGTCTGTGTTACTGGGTATTAGTGTATATCTTTGTTACTTGGTGTAAGTGTGTGTCTGTGTTAGTGGGTATCAGTGAATGTCTTTGCTACATGGTGACAGTGTATGTCTGTGTTACTTGGTGTAAGTGTGTGTCTTTGTTACTTGGTGTAAATGTATGTCTTTGTTAGTTGGTGTCAGTGTATGTCTATGTTACTTGGTGGAAGTGTGTGTCTGTGTCACTTGGTGTAAGTGTGTGTCTGTGTTACTTGGTATCAGTGTATGTCTTTGTTACTTGGTGTAAGTGTGTGTCTGTGTGACTGGGTATCAGTGTATGTCTTTGTTACTTGGTGTCAGTGGATGTCCTTGTGACTTGGTGTCAGTGTAAGTCTTTGTTAATGGGTGTCACTGTATGTCTTTGTTACTTGGTGTCAGTTTATGTCTGTGTTACTTGGTGTAAGTGTGTGTCTTTGTTGCTTGGTGTAATTGTATGTCTTTTTTACTTGGTGTCAGTGTATGTCATTGTTACTTTTTGTAAGTGTGTGTCTGTGTTACTGGGTATCAGTGAATGTCTTTGCTACATGGTGACAGTGTATGTCTGTGTTACTTGGTGTAAGTGTGTGTCTTTGTTACTTGGTGTAATTGTATGTCTTTGTTACTTGGTGTCAGTGTATGTCTGTGTTGCTTGGTGTAAGTGTATGTCTTTGTTACTTGATGTCAGTGTATGTCTTTGTTACTTGGTGTAAGTGTGTGTCTGTGTCACTTGGTGTAAGTGTGTGTCTGTGTTACTTGGTATCAGTGTATGTCTTTGTTACTTGGTGTAAGTGTGTGTCAGTGTGACTGGGTATCAGTGTATGTCTTGTTACTTGGTGTCAGTGTATGTCTTTGTGACTTGGTGTCAGTGTAAGTCTTTGTTAATGGGTGTCACTGTATGTATTTTTTACTTGGAGTCAGTGTAGGTCTGTGTTATTTGGTGTAAGTGTGTGTCTTTGTTGCTTACTGTAATTGTATGTCTTTGTTACTTGGTGTCAGTGTATGTCTTTGTTACTTGGTGTAAGTGAGTGTTTGTGTTACTTGGTGTAAGTGTGTGTCTGTGTTACTTGGTATCAGTGTATGTCTTTGCTACTTGGTTTAAGTGTGTGTCTGTGTTACTGGGTAACAGTGTATGTCTTTGTTACTTGGTGTCAGTGTATGTCTGTGTTACTTGTTGTAAGTGTGTGTCTTTGTTACATGGTGTAATTGTATGTCTTTGTTACTTGGTGTCAGTGTATGTCTGTGTTACTTGGTGTAAGTGTATGTCTTTGTTACTTGGTGTCAGTGTATGTCTTTGTTACTTGGTGTAAGTGTGTGTCTGTGTTACTGGGTATCAGTGTAGGTCTTTGTTACTTGGTGTCAGTGTATGTCTGTGTTACTTGGTGTCAGTGTCTGTCTTTGTTACTGGGTGTCAGTGTCTGTCTTCGTTACTTGGTGTCATTGTTTGTCTTTGTTACCGTGTGTCAGAGTCTGTCTTTGCGACTTGGTGTCAGTGTATGTCTTTGTTACTTGGTGTCAGTGTATGTCTTTGTTACTTGGTGTAAGTGTGTGTCTGTGTTACTGGGTATCAGTGTATATCTTTGTTACTTGGTGTAAGTGTGTGTCTGTGTTACTGGGTATCAGTGAATGTCTTTGCTACATGGTGACAGTGTATGTCTGTGTTACTTGGTGTTAGTGTGTGTCTTTGTTACTTGGTGTAAGTGTATGTCTTTGTTAGTTGGTGTCAGTGTATGTCTATGTTACTTGGTGGAAGTGTGTGTCTGTGTCACTTGGTGTAAGTGTGTGTCTGTGTTACTTGGTATCAGTGTATGTCTTTGTTACTTGGTGTAAGTGTGTGTCTGTGTGACTGGGTATCAGTGTATGTCTTTGTTACTTGGTGTCAGTGGATGTCCTTGTGACTTGGTGTCAGTGTAAGTCTTTGTTAATGGGTGTCACTGTATGTCTTTGTTACTTGGTGTCAGTTTATGTCTGTGTTACTTGGTGTAAGTGTGTGTCTTTGTTGCTTGGTGTAATTGTATGTCTTTTTTACTTGGTGTCAGTGTATGTCATTGTTACTTTTTGTAAGTGTGTGTCTGTGTTACTGGGTATCAGTGAATGTCTTTGCTACATGGTGACAGTGTATGTCTGTGTTACTTGGTGTAAGTGTGTGTCTTTGTTACTTGGTGTAATTGTATGTCTTTGTTACTTGGTGTCAGTGTATGTCTGTGTTGCTTGGTGTAAGTGTATGTCTTTGTTACTTGATGTCAGTGTATGTCTTTGTTACTTGGTGTAAGTGTGTGTCTGTGTCACTTGGTGTAAGTGTGTGTCTGTGTTACTTGGTATCAGTGTATGTCTTTGTTACTTGGTGTAAGTGTGTGTCAGTGTGACTGGGTATCAGTGTATGTCTTGTTACTTGGTGTCAGTGTATGTCTTTGTGACTTGGTGTCAGTGTAAGTCTTTGTTAATGGGTGTCACTGTATGTCTTTTTTACTTGGAGTCAGTGTAGGTCTGTGTTATTTGGTGTAAGTGTGTGTCTTTGTTGCTTACTGTAATTGTATGTCTTTGTTACTTGGTGTCAGTTTATGTCTTTGTTACTTGGTGTAAGTGAGTGTTTGTGTTACTTGGTGTAAGTGTGTGTCTGTGTTACTTGGTATCAGTGTATGTCTTTGCTACTTGGTTTAAGTGTGTGTCTGTGTTACTGGGTAACAGTGTATGTCTTTGTTACTTGGTGTCAGTGTATGTCTGTGTTACTTGTTGTAAGTGTGTGTCTTTGTTACATGGTGTAATTGTATGTCTTTGTTACTTGGTGTCAGTGTATGTCTGTGTTACTTGGTGTAAGTGTATGTCTTTGTTACTTGGTGTCAGTGTATGTCTTTGTTACTTGGTGTAAGTGTGTGTCTGTGTTACTGGGTATCAGTGTAGGTCTTTGTTACTTGGTGTCAGTGTATGTCTGTGTTACTTGGTGTAAGTGTGTGTCCTTGTTACATGGTGCAATTGTATGTCTTTGTTACTTGGTGTCAGTGTATGGTTATGTTACTTGGTGTCAGTGTATGTCTTTGTTACTTGGTGTCAGTGTATGCCTTTGTTACTTGGTGTAAGTGAGTGTTTGTGTTACTTGGTGTAAGTGTGTGTCTGTGTTACTTGGTATCAGTGTATGTCTTTGTTACTGGGTGTCAGTTTATGTCTTTGTTACTTGGTGTCAGTGTATGTCTTTGTTACTTGGTGTCAGTGTATGTCTTTGTTACTTGGTGTAAGTGTGTGTCTTTGTTACTTGGTGTAAGTGTGTGTCTGTGTTACTGGGTGTCAGTGTATGTCTTCGTTACTTGCTGTCAGTGTATGTCTGTGTTGCTTGGTGTAAGTGTGTGTCTTTGTTACTTGGTGTAAGTTTATGTCTTTGTTACTTGGTGTCAGTGTTTGTCTTTGTTACTTTGTGGAAGTGTGTGTCTGTGCTACTGGGTATCAGTGTATGTCTTTGTGACTTGGTGTCAGTGTATGTCTTTGTTACTGGGTGTCAGTGTATGTCTTTGTGACTTGGTGTCAGTGTAAGTCTTTGTTAATGGGTGTCACTGTATGTCTTTTTTACTTGGAGTCAGTGTAGGTCTGTGTTATTTGGTGTAAGTGTGTGTCTTTGTTGCTTGCTGTAATTGTATGTCTTTGTTACTTGGTGTCAGTGTATGTCTTTGTTACTTGGTGTAAGTGAGTGTTTGTGTTACTTGGTGTAAGTGTGTGTCTGTGTTACTTGGTATCAGTGTATGTCTTTGCTACTTGGTGTAAGTGTGTGTCTGTGTTACTGGGTAACAGTGTATGTCTTTGTTACTTGGTGTCAGTGTATGTCTGTGTTACTTGTTGTAAGTGTGTGTCTTTGTTACATGGTGTAATTGTATGTCTTTGTTACTTGGTGTCAGTGTATGTCTGTGTTACTTGGTGTAAGTGTATGTCTTTGTTACTTGGTGTCAGTGTATGTCTTTGTGAGTTGGTGTCAGTGTATGTCTTTGTTACTGGGTGTCACTGTATGTCTTTGTTACTTGGTGTCAGTGTATGTCGTTGTTACATGGTGTATGTGTGTGTCTGTGTTATTGGGTGTCAGTGTATGTCTTTATTACTTGGTGTCAGTGTATGTCTGTGTTACTTGGTGTAAGTGTGTGTCCTTGTTACATGGTGTAATTGTATGTCTTTGTTACTTGGTGTCAGTGTATGTCTTTGCTACTTGGTTTAAGTGTGTGTCTGTGTTACTGGGTAACAGTGTATGTCTTTGTTACTTGGTGTCAGTGTATGTCTGTGTTACTTGTTGTAAGTGTGTGTCTTTGTTACATGGTGTAATTGTATGTCTTTGTTACTTGGTGTCAGTGTATGTCTGTGTTACTTGGTGTAAGTGTATGTCTTTGTTACTTGGTGTCAGTGTATGTCTTTGTTACTTGGTGTAAGTGTGTGTCTGTGTTACTGGGTATCAGTGTATGTCTTTGTTACTTGGTGTCAGTGTATGTCTTTCTGACTTGGTGTCAGTGTGTGTCTGTGTTACTGGGTAACAGTGTATGTCTTTGTTACTTGGTGTCAGTGTATGTCTGTGTTACTTGTTGTAAGTGTGTGTCTTTGTTACATGGTGTAATTGTATGTCTTTGTTACTTGGTGTCAGTGTATGTCTTTGTTACTGGGTGTCACTGTATGTCTTTGTTACTAGGTGTCAGTGTATGTCGTTGTTACATGGTGTATGTGTGTGTCTGTGTTACTGGGTGTCAGTGTATGTCTTTGTGACTGGGTGTCAGTGTTTGTCTGTGTTACTTGGTGTAAGTGTGTGTCCTTGTTACATGGTGCAATTGTATGTCTTTGTTACTTGGTGTCAGTGTATGGTTATGTTACTTGGTGTAAGTGAATGTCTTTGTTACTTGGTGTCAGTGTATGTCTTTGTTACTTGGTGTAAGTGTATGTATTTGTTACTTGGTGTCAGTGTATGTCTTTGTTACTTGGTGTAAGTGTGTGTCTGTGTTACTGGGTATCAGTGTATGTCTTTTTTAGTAGGTGTCAGTGTATGTCTTTGTGACTTGGTGTCAGTGTAAGTCTTTGTTAATGGGTGTAATTGTATGTCTTTGTTACTTGGTGTCAGTGTATGTCTGTGTTGCTTGGTGTAAGTGTGTGTCTTTGTTGCTTGGTGTAATTGTATGCCTTAGTTACTTGGTGTCAGTGTATGTCATTGTTACTTTTTGTAAGTGTGTGTCTGTGTTACTGGGTATCAGTGAATGTCTTTGCTACATGGTGACAGTGTATGTCTGTGTTACTCGGTGTAAGTGTGTGTCTTTGTTACTTGGTGTAATTGTATGTCTTTGTTACTTGGTGTCAGTGTATGTCTGTGTTGCTTGGTGTAAGTGTATGTCTTTGTTACTTGATGACAGTGTATGTCTTTGTTACTTGGTGTAAGTGTGTGTCTGTGTATCTTGGTGTAAGTGTGTGTCTGTGTTACTTGGTATCAGTGTATGTCTTTGTTACTTGGTGTAAGTGTGTGTCTGTGTGACTGGGTATCAGTGTATGTCTTTGTTACTTGGTGTCAGTGTATGTCTTTGTGACTTGGTGTCAGTGTAAGTCTTTGTTAATGGGTGTAATTGTATGTCTTTGTTACTTGGTGTCAGTGTATGTCTGTGTTGCTTGGTGTAAGTGTATGTCTTTGTTACTTGATGTCAGTGTATGTCTTTGTTACTTGGTGTAAGTGTGTGTCTGTGTCACTTGGTGTAAGTGTGTGTCTGTGTTACTTGTTATCACTGTATGTCTTTGTTACTTGGTGTAAGTGTGTGTCTGTGTGACTGGGTATCAGTGTATGTCTTTGTTACTTGGTTTCAGTGTATGACTTTGTGACTTTTTGTCAGTGTATGTCTTTGTTAATGGGTGTCACTTTATGTCTTTGTTACTTGGTGTCAGTGTAGGTCTGTGTTATTTGGTGCAAGTGTGTGTCTTTGTTGCTTGGTGTAATTGTATGTCTTTGTTACTTGCTGTCAGTGTATGTCTTTGTTACTTGGTGTAAGTGAGTGTTTGTGTTACCTGGTGTAAGTGTGTGTCTGTGTTACTTGGTATCGGTGTATGTCTTTGTTACTTGGTGTAAGTGTGTGTCTGTGTTACTGGGTAACAGTGTATGTCTTTGTTACTTGGTGTCAGTGTATGTCTGTGTTACTTGTTGTAAGTGTGTGTCTTTGTTACATGGTGTAATTGTATGTCTTTGTTACTTGGTGTCAGTGTATGTCTGTGTTACTTGGTGTAAGTGTATGTCTTTGTTACTTGGTGTCAGTGTATGTCTTTGTTACTTGGTCTAAGTGTGTGTCTGTGTTACTGGGTATCAGTGTATGTCTTTGTTACTTGGTGTCAGTGTATGTCTTTGTGACTTGGTGTCAGTGTATGTCTTTGTTACTGGGTGTCACTGTATGTCTTTGTTACTTGGTGTCAGTGTATGTCTTTGTGACTTGGTGTCAGTGTCTGTCTTTGTTACTGGGTGTCAGTGTCTGTCTTCGTTACTTGGTGTCATTGTTTGTCTTTGTTACCGTGTGTCAGAGTCTGTCTTTGCGACTTGGTGTCAGTGTATGTCTTTGTTACTTGGTGTCAGTGTATGTCTTTGTTACTTGGTGTAAGTGTGTGTCTGTGTCACTGGGTATCAGTGTACATCTTTGTTACTTGGTGTAAGTGTGTGTCTGTGTTACTGGGTATCAGTGAATGTCTTTGCTACATGGTGACAGTGTATGTCTGTGTTACTTGGTGTAAGTGTGTGTCTTTGTTACTTGGTGTAAGTGTATGTCTTTGTTAGTTGGTGTCAGTGTATGTCTATGTTACTTGGTGGAAGTGTGTGTCTGTGTCACTTGGTGTAAGTGTGTGTCTGTGTTACTTGGTATCAGTGTATGTCTTTGTTACTTGGTGTAAGTGTGTGTCTGTGTGACTGGGTATCAGTGTATGTCTTTGTTACTTGGTGTCAGTGGATGTCCTTGTGACTTGGTGTCAGTGTAAGTCTTTGTTAATGGGTGTCACTGTATGTCTTTGTTACTTGGTGTCAGTTTATGTCTGTGTTACTTGGTGTAAGCGTGTGTCTTTGTTGCTTGGTGTAATTGTATGTCTTTTTTACTTGGTGTCAGTGTATGTCATTGTTACTTTTTGTAAGTGTGTGTCTGTGTTACTGGGTATCAGTGAATGTCTTTGCTACATGGTGACAGTGTATGTCTGTGTTACTTGGTGTAAGTGTGTGTCTTTGTTACTTGGTGTAATTGTATGTCTTTGTTACTTGGTGTCAGTGTATGTCTGTGTTGCTTGGTGTAAGTGTATGTCTTTGTTACTTGATGTCAGTGTATGTCTTTGTTACTTGGTGTAAGTGTGTGTCTGTGTCACTTGGTGTAAGTGTGTGTCTGTGTTACTTGGTATCAGTGTATGTCTTTGTTACTTGGTGTAAGTGTGTGTCAGTGTGACTGGGTATCAGTGTATGTCTTGTTACTTGGTGTCAGTGTATGTCTTTGTGACTTGGTGTCAGTGTAAGTCTTTGTTAATGGGTGTCACTGTATGTCTTTTTTACTTGGAGTCAGTGTAGGTCTGTGTTATTTGGTGTAAGTGTGTGTCTTTGTTGCTTACTGTAATTGTATGTCTTTGTTACTTGGTGTCAGTGTATGTCTTTGTTACTTGGTGTAAGTGAGTGTTTGTGTTACTTGGTGTAAGTGTGTGTCTGTGTTACTTGGTATCAGTGTATGTCTTTGCTACTTGGTTTAAGTGTGTGTCTGTGTTACTGGGTAACAGTGTATGTCTTTGTTACTTGGTGTCAGTGTATGTCTGTGTTACTTGTTGTAAGTGTGTGTCTTTGTTACATGGTGTAATTGTATGTCTTTGTTACTTGGTGTCAGTGTATGTCTGTGTTACTTGGTGTAAGTGTATGTCTTTGTTACTTGGTGTCAGTGTATGTCTTTGTTACTTGGTGTAAGTGTGTGTCTGTGTTACTGGGTATCAGTGTAGGTCTTTGTTACTTGGTGTCAGTGTATGTCTGTGTTACTTGGTGTCAGTGTCTGTCTTTGTTACTGGGTGTCAGTGTCTGTCTTCGTTACTTGGTGTCATTGTTTGTCTTTGTTACCGTGTGTCAGAGTCTGTCTTTGCGACTTGGTGTCAGTGTATGTCTTTGTTACTTGGTGTCAGTGTATGTCTTTGTTACTTGGTGTAAGTGTGTGTCTGTGTTACTGGGTATCAGTGTATATCTTTGTTACTTGGTGTAAGTGTGTGTCTGTGTTACTGGGTATCAGTGAATGTCTTTGCTACATGGTGACAGTGTATGTCTGTGTTACTTGGTGTAAGTGTGTGTCTTTGTTACTTGGTGTAAGTGTATGTCTTTGTTAGTTGGTGTCAGTGTATGTCTATGTTACTTGGTGGAAGTGTGTGTCTGTGTCACTTGGTGTAAGTGTGTGTCTGTGTTACTTGGTATCAGTGTATGTCTTTGTTACTTGGTGTAAGTGTGTGTCTGTGTGACTGGGTATCAGTGTATGTCTTTGTTACTTGGTGTCAGTGGATGTCCTTGTGACTTGGTGTCAGTGTAAGTCTTTGTTAATGGGTGTCACTGTATGTCTTTGTTACTTGGTGTCAGTTTATGTCTGTGTTACTTGGTGTAAGTGTGTGTCTTTGTTGCTTGGTGTAATTGTATGTCTTTTTTACTTGGTGTCAGTGTATGTCATTGTTACTTTTTGTAAGTGTGTGTCTGTGTTACTGGGTATCAGTGAATGTCTTTGCTACATGGTGACAGTGTATGTCTGTGTTACTTGGTGTAAGTGTGTGTCTTTGTTACTTGGTGTAATTGTATGTCTTTGTTACTTGGTGTCAGTGTATGTCTGTGTTGCTTGGTGTAAGTGTATGTCTTTGTTACTTGATGTCAGTGTATGTGTTTGTTACTTGGTGTAAGTGTGTGTCTGTGTCACTTGGTGTAAGTGTGTGTCTGTGTTACTTGGTATCAGTGTATGTCTTTGTTACTTGGTGTAAGTGTGTGTCAGTGTGACTGGGTATCAGTGTATGTCTTGTTACTTGGTGTCAGTGTATGTCTTTGTGACTTGGTGTCAGTGTAAGTCTTTGTTAATGGGTGTCACTGTATGTCTTTTTTTACTTGGAGTCAGTGTAGGTCTGTGTTATTTGGTGTAAGTGTGTGTCTTTGTTGCTTACTGTAATTGTATGTCTTTGTTACTTGGTGTCAGTGTATGTCTTTGTTACTTGGTGTAAGTGAGTGTTTGTGTTACTTGGTGTAAGTGTGTGTCTGTGTTACTTGGTATCAGTGTATGTCTTTGCTACTTGGTTTAAGTGTGTGTCTGTGTTACTGGGTAACAGTGTATGTCTTTGTTACTTGGTGTCAGTGTATGTCTGTGTTACTTGTTGTAAGTGTGTGTCTTTGTTACATGGTGTAATTGTCTGTCTTTGTTACTTGGTGTCAGTGTATGTCTGTGTTACTTGGTGTAAGTGTATGTCTTTGTTACTTGGTGTCAGTGTATGTCTTTGTTACTTGGTGTAAGTGTGTGTCTGTGTTACTGGGTATCAGTGTAGGTCTTTGTTACTTGGTGTCAGTGTATGTCTGTGTTACTTGGTGTAAGTGGGTGTCCTTGTTACATGGTGCAATTGTATGTCTTTGTTACTTGGTGTCAGTGTATGGTTATGTTACTTGGTGTAAGTGTATGTCTTTGTTACTTGGTGTAAGTGTATGTCTTTGTTACTTGGTGTAAGTGTGTGTCTGTGTTACTGGGTGTCAGTGTATGTCTTTGTTACTTGGTGTCAGTGTATGCCTTTGTTACTTGGTGTAAGTGAGTGTTTGTGTTACTTGGTGTAAGTGTGTGTCTGTGTTACTTGGTATCAGTGTATGTCTTTGTTACTGGGTGTCAGTTTATGTCTTTGTTACTTGGTGTCAGTGTATGTCTTTGTTACTTGGTGTCAGTGTATGTCTTTGTTACTTGGTGTAAGTGTGTGTCTTTGTTACTTGGTGTAAGTGTTTGTCTGTGTTACTGGGTGTCAGTGTATGTCTTCGTTACTTGCTGTCAGTGTATGTCTGTGTTGCTTGGTGTAAGTGTGTGTCTTTGTTACTTGGTGTAAGTTTATGTCTTTGTTACTTGGTGTCAGTGTTTGTCTTTGTTACTTTGTGGAAGTGTGTGTCTGTGCTACTGGGTATCAGTGTATGACTTTGTGACTTGGTGTCAGTGTATGTCTTTGTTACTGGGTGTCAGTGTATGTCTTTGTGACTTGGTGTCAGTGTAAGTCTTTGTTAATGGGTGTCACTGTATGTCTTTTTTACTTGGAGTCAGTGTAGGTCTGTGTTATTTGGTGTAAGTGTGTGTCTTTGTTGCTTGCTGTAATTGTATGTCTTTGTTACTTGGTGTCAGTGTATGTCTTTGTTACTTGGTGTAAGTGAGTGTTTGTGTTACTTGGTGTAAGTGTGTGTCTGTGTTACTTGGTATCAGTGTATGTCTTTGCTACTTGGTGTAAGTGTGTGTCTGTGTTACTGGGTAACAGTGTATGTCTTTGTTACTTGGTGTCAGTGTATGTCTGTGTTACTTGTTGTAAGTGTGTGTCTTTGTTACATGGTGTAATTGTATGTCTTTGTTACTTGGTGTCAGTGTATGTCTGTGTTACTTGGTGTAAGTGTATGTCTTTGTTACTTGGTGTCAGTGTATGTCTTTGTGACTTGGTGTCAGTGTATGTCTTTGTTACTGGGTGTCACTGTATGTCTTTGTTACTTGGTGTCAGTGTATGTCGTTGTTACATGGTGTATGTGTGTGTCTGTGTTATTGGGTGTCAGTGTATGTCTTTATTACTTGGTGTCAGTGTATGTCTGTGTTACTTGGTGTAAGTGTGTGTCCTTGTTACATGGTGTAATTGTATGTCTTTGTTACTTGGTGTCAGTGTATGTCTTTGCTACTTGGTTTAAGTGTGTGTCTGTGTTACTGGGTAACAGTGTATGTCTTTGTTACTTGGTGTCAGTGTATGTCTGTGTTACTTGTTGTAAGTGTGTGTCTTTGTTACATGGTGTAATTGTATGTCTTTGTTACTTGGTGTCAGTGTATGTCTGTGTTACTTGGTGTAAGTGTATGTCTTTGTTACTTGGTGTCAGTGTATGTCTTTGTTACTTGGTGTAAGTGTGTGTCTGTGTTACTGGGTATCAGTGTATGTCTTTGTTACTTGGTGTCAGTGTATGTCTTTCTGACTTGGTGTCAGTGTGTGTCTGTGTTACTGGTTAACAGTGTATGTCTTTGTTACTTGGTGTCAGTGTATGTCTGTGTTACTTGTTGTAAGTGTGTGTCTTTGTTACATGGTGTAATTGTATGTCTTTGTTACTTGGTGTCAGTGTATGTCTTTGTTACTGGGTGTCACTGTATGTCTTTGTTACTTGGTGTCAGTGTATGTCGTTGTTACATGGTGTATGTGTGTGTCTGTGTTACTGGGTGTCAGTGTATGTCTTTGTGACTGGGTGTCAGTGTTTGTCTGTGTTACTTGGTGTAAGTGTGTGTCTTTGTTACATGGTGCAATTGTATGTCTTTGTTACTTGGTGTCAGTGTATGGTTATGTTACTTGGTGTAAGTGAATGTCTTTGTTACTTGGTGTCAGTGTATGTCTTTGTTACTTGGTGTAAGTGTGTGTCTGTGTTACTGGGTGTCAGTGTATGTCTTTGTTACTTGGTGTCATTGTATGCCTTTGTTACTTGGTGTAAGTGAGTGTTTGTGTTACTTGGTGTAAGTGTGTGTCTGTGTTACTTGGTATCAGTGTATGTCTTTGTTACTGGGTGTCAGTTTATGTCTTTGTTACTTGGTGTCAGTGTATGTCTTTGTTACTTGGTGTCAGTGTATGTCTGTGTTACTTGGTGTAAGTGTGTGTATTTGTTACTTGGTGTAAGTGTGTGTCTGTGTTACTGGGTGTCAGTGTATGTCTTCGTTACTTGCTGTCAGTGTATGTCTGTGTTGCTTGGTGTAAGTGTGTGTCTTTGTTACTTGGTGTAAGTTTATGTCTTTGTTACTTGGTGTCAGTGTTTGTCTTTTTTACTTTGTGGAAGTGTGTGTCTGTGCTACTGGGTATCTGTGTATGTCTTTGAGACTTGGTGTCAGTGTATGTCTTTGTTACTGGGTGTCAGTGTATGTCTTTGTGACTTGGTGTCAGTGTAAGTCTTTGTTAATGGGTGTCACTGTATGTCTTTTTTACTTGGACTCAGTGTAGGTCTGTGTTATTTGGTGTAAGTGTGTGTCTTTGTTGCTTGCTGTAATTGTATGTCTTTGTTACTTGGTGTCAGTGTATGTCTTTGTTACTTGGTGTAAGTGAGTGTTTGTGTTACTTGGTGTAAGTGTGTGCCTGTGTTGCTTGGTATCAGTGTATGTCTTTGCTACTTGGTGTAAGTGTGTGTCTGTGTTACTGGGTAACAGTGTATGTCTTTGTTACTTGGTGTCAGTGTATGTCTGTGTTACTTGTTGTAAGTGTGTGGCTTTGTTACATGGTGTAATTGTATGTCTTTGTTACTTTGTGTCAGTGTATGTCTGTGTTACTTGGTGTAAGTGTATGTCTTTGTTACTTGGTGTCAGTGTATGTCTTTGTTACTTGGTGTAAGTGTGTTTCTGTGTTACTGGGTATCAGTGTATGTCATTGTTACTTGGTGTCAGTGTATGTCTTTGTGACTTGGTGTCAGTTTATGTCTTTGTTACTGGGTGTCACTGTATGTCTTTGTTACTTGGTGTCAGTGTATGTCGTTGTTACATGGTGTATGTGTGTGTCTGTGTTACTGGGTGTCAGTGTATGTCTTTGTTACTTGGTGTCAGTGTATGTCTGTGTTACTTGGTGTAAGTGTGTGTCCTTGTTACATGGTGTAATTGTATGTCTTTGTTACTTGGTGTCAGTGTATGGTAATGTTACTTGGTGTAAGTGTATGTCTTTGTTACTTGGTGTCAGTGTATGTCTTTGTTACTTGGTGTAAGTGTGTGTCTGTGTTACTGGGTGTCAGTGTATGTCTTTGTTACTTGGTGTCAGTGTATGCCTTTGTTACTTGGTGTAAGTGAGTGTTTGTGTTACTTGGTGTAAGTGTGTGTCTGTATTACTTGGTATCAGTGTATGTCTTTGTTACTGGGTGTCAGTTTATGTCTTTGTTACTTGGTGTCAGTGTATGTCTTTGTTACTTGGTGTCAGTGTATGTCTGTGTTACTTGGTGTACGTGTGTGTCCGTGTTACTTGTTATCACTGTATGTCTTTGTTACTTGATGTAAGTGTGTGTCTGTGTGACTGGGTATCAGTGTATGTCTTTGTTACTTGGTTTCAGTGTATGACTTTGTGACTTGGTGTCAGTGTATGTCTTTGTTAATGGGTGTCACTTTATGTCTTTGTTACTTGGTGTCAGTGTAGGTCTGTGTTATTTGGTGCAAGTGTGTGTCTTTGTTGCTTGGTGTAATTGTATGTCTTTGTTACTTGGTGTCAGTGTATGTCTTTGTTACTTGGTGTAAGTGAGTGTTTGTGTTACTTGGTGTAAGTGTGTGTCTGTGTTACTTGGTATCAGTGTATGTCTGTGTTACTTGGTGTAAGTGTGTGTCCTTGTTACATGGTGTAATTGTATGTCTTTGTTACTTGGTGTCAGTGTATGGTAATGTTACTTGGTGTAAGTGTATGTCTTTGTTACTTGGTGTCAGTGTATGTCTTTGTTACTTGGTGTAAGTGTGTGTCTGTGTTACTGGGTGTCAGTGTATGTCTTTGTTACTTGGTGTCAGTGTATGCCTTTGTTAGTTGGTGTAAGTGTGTGTCTGTGTCACTTGGTGTAAGTGTGTGTCTGTGTTACTTGGTATCAGTGTATGTCTTTGTTACTTGGTGTCAGTGTATGTCTGTGTGACTGGGTGTCAGTGTAAGTCTTTGTTAATGGGTGTCACTGTATGTCTTTTTTACTTGGAGTCAGTGTAGGTCTGTGTTATTTGGTGTAAGTGTGTGTCTTTGTTGCTTACTGTAATTGTATGTCTTTGTTACTTGGTGTCAGTGTATGTCTTTGTTACTTGGTGTCAGTGTATGTCTTTGTTACTTGGTGTAAGTGAGTGTTTGTGTTACTTGGTGTAAATGTGTGTCTGTGTTACTTGGTATCAGTGTATGTCTTTGCTACTTGGTTTAAGTGTGTGTCTGTGTTACTGGGTAACAGTGTATGTCTTTGTTACTTGGTGTCAGTGTATGTCTGTGTTACTTGTTGTAAGTGTATGTCTTTGTTACATGGTGTAATTGTATGTCTTTGTTACTTGGTGTCAGTGTATGTCTGTGTTACCTGGTGTAAGTGTATGTCTTTGTTACTTGGTGTCAGTGTATGTCTTTGTTACTTGGTGTAAGTGTGTGTCTGTGTTACTGGGTATCAGTGTATGTCTTTGTTACTTGGTGTCAGTGTATGTCTTTGTGACTTGGTGTCAGTGTATGTCTTTGTTACTGGGTGTCACTGTATGTCTTTGTTACTTGGTGTCAGTGTATGTCGTTGTTACATGGTGTATGTGTGTGTCTGTGTTACTGGGTGTCAGTGTATGTCTTTGTTACTTGGTGTCAGTGTTTGTCTGTGTTACTTGGTGTAAGTGTGTGTCCTTGTTACATGGTGCAATTGTATGTCTTTGTTACTTGGTGTCAGTGTATGGTTATGTTACTTGGTGTAAGTGAATGTCTTTGTTACTTGGTGTCAGTGTATGTCTTTGTTACTTGGTGTAAGTGTGTGTCTGTGTTACTGGGTGTCAGTGTATGTCTTTGTTACTTGGTGTCAGTGTATGCCTTTGTTACTTGGTGTAAGTGAGTGTTTGTGTTACTTGGTGTAAGTGTGTGTCTGTGTTACTTGGTATCACTGTATGTCTTTGTTACTGGGTGTCAGTTTATGTCTTTGTTACTTGGTGTCAGTGTATGTCTTTGTTACTTGGTGTCAGTGTATGTCTGTGTTACTTGGTGTAAGTGTGTGTCTTTGTTACTTGGTGTAAGTGTGTGTCTGTGTTACTGGGTGTCAGTGTATGTCTTCGTTACTTGCTGTCAGTGTATGTCTGTGTTGCTTGGTGTAAGTGTGTGTCGTTGTTACTTGGTGTAAGTTTATGTCTTTGTTACTTGGTGTCAGTGTTTGTCTTTGTTACTTTTGTGGAAGTGTGTGTCTGTGCTACTGGGTATCAGTGTATGTCTTTGTGACTTGGTGTCAGTGTATGTCTTTGTTACTGGGTGTCAGTGTATGTCTTTGTGACTTGGTGTCAGTGTAAGTCTTTGTTAATGGGTGTCACTGTATGTCTTTTTTACTAGGAGTCAGTGTAGGTCTGTGTTATTTGGTGTAAGTGTGAGTCTTTGTTGCTTGCTGTAATTGTATGTCTTTGTTACTTGGTGTCAGTGTATGTCTTTGTTACTTGGTGTAAGTGAGTGTTTGTGTTACTTGGTGTAAGTGTGTTTCTGTGTTACTTGGTATCAGTGTATTTCTTTGCTACTTGGTGTAAGTGTGTGTCTGTGTTACTGGGTAACAGTGTATGTCTTTGTTACTTGGTGTCAGTGTATGTCTGTGTTACTTGTTGTAAGTGTGTGTCTTTGTTACATGGTGTAATTGTGTGTCTTTGTTACTTGGTGTCAGTGTATGTCTGTGTTACTTGGTGTAAGTGTATGTCTTTGTTACTTGGTGTCAGTGTATGTCTTTGTTACTTGGTGTAAGTGTGTGTCTGTGTTACTGGGTATCAGTGTAGGTCTTTGTTACTTGGTGTCAGTGTATGTCTTTGTGACTTGGTGTCAGTGTATGTCTTTGTTACTGGGTGTCACTGTATGTCTTTGTTACTTGGTGTCAGTGTATGTCGTTGTTACATGGTGTATGTGTGTGTCTGTGTTACTGGGTGTCAGTGTATGTCTTTGTTACTTGGTGTCAGTGTATGTCTGTGTTACTTGGTGTAAGTGTGTGTCCTTGTTACATGGTGTAATTGTATGTCTTTGTTACTTGGTGTCAGTGTATGGTAATGTTACTTGGTGTAAGTGTATGTCTCTGTTACTTGGTGTCAGTGTATGTCTTTGTTACTTGGTGTAAGTGTGTGTCTGTGTTACTGGGTGTCAGTGTATGTCTTTGTTACTTGGTGTCAGTGTATGCCTTTGTTACTTGGTGTAAGTGAGTGTTTGTGTTACTTCGTGTAAGTGTGTGTCTGTGTTACTTGGTATCAGTGTATGTCTTTGTTACTGGGTGTCAGTTTATGTCTTTGTTATTTGGTGTCAGTGTATGTCTTTGTTACTTGGTGTCAGTGTATGTCTGTGTTACTTGGTGTAAGTGTGTGTCTTTGTTACTTGGTGTAAGTGTGTGTCTGTGTTACTGGGTGTCAGTGTATGTCTTCGTTACTTGCTGTCAGTGTATGTCTGTGTTGCTTGGGGTAAGTGTGTGTCTTTGTTACTTGGTGTAAGTTTATGTCTTTGTTACTTGGTGTCAGTGTTTGTCTTTGTTACTTTGTGGAAGTGTGTGTCTGTGCTACTGGGTATCAGTGTATGTCTTTGTGACTTGGTGTCAGTGTATGTCTTTGTTACTGGGTGTCAGTGTATTTCTTTGTGACTTGGTGTCAGTGTATGTCTTTGTTACTGGGTGTCAGTGTATGTCTTTGTGACTTGGTGTCAGTGTATGTCTTTGTTACTGGGTGTCAGTGTATGTCTTTGTGACTTGGTGTCTGTGTGTGTCTCTGCTAGTCTTTGTTACTTGGTGTCAGTGTCTGTCTGTGTATGTCTTTGTTCCTGTGTGTCAGTGTTTCTGTATGTTACTGGGGGTCAGTGTGTTTTTCTTTGTGTTACTGGGTGTCAGTGTGTGTCTGTGTTACTTGGTGTAAGTGTATGTGTTTGTTTCTTGGTTTCAGTGGATGTCTTTGTTACTTGCTGTCAGTGTTTGTCTTTTTTACTTGGTGTCAGTTTGTGTCTGTGTTACTGGGTATCAGTGAATCTCTTTGCTACATGGTGACAGTGTATGTCTGTGTTACTTGGTGTAAGTGTGTGTCTTTGTAACTTGGTGTAATTGTCTGTCTTTGTTACTTGGTGTCAGTGTATGTCTGTGTTACTTGGTGTAAGTGTATGTCTTTGTTAATTGGTGTCAGTATATGTCTATGTTACTTGGTGTAAGTGTGTGTCTGTGTTACTTGGTGTAAGTGTGTGCCTTTGTTACTGGGTATCAGTGTTTGTCTTTGTTACTTGCTGTCACTGTATTTCTTTGCTCCTTCGTGTAAGTGTGTGCCTTTGTTACTGGGTATCAGTGTTTGTCTTTGTTACTTGGTGTCACTGTATGTCTTTGTGACTTGGTGTCAGTGTATGTCTTTGTTAATGGGTGTCACTGTATTTCTTTGTTACTTGGTGTCAGTGTATGTCTGTGTTACTCGGTGCAAGTGTGTGTCTTTGTTACTTGGTGTAATTGTATGTCTTTGTTACTTGGTGTCAGTGTGTGTCTGTGTTACTGGGTGTCAGTGTGTGTCTGTGTTACTTCGTGTCAGTGTCTGTCTTTGTTACTTGGTATCAGTGTATGTCTTTGTTACTTGGTGTAAGTGTCTGTCTGTGTTACTGGGTAACAGTGCATGTCTTTGTTACTTGGTGTCAGTGTATGTCTGTGTTACTTGGTGTAAGTGTGTGTCTTTGTTACTTGGTGTAATTGTATGTCTTTATTACTTGGTGTCAGTGTATGTCTGTGTTACTTGGTGCAATTCTATGTCTTTGTTACTTGGTGTCAGTGTATGTCTTTGCTTCTTTGTGTAAGTGTATGTCTTTGTTTCTTGATTTCAGTGGATGTCTTTGTCACTTGGTGTAAGTGTGTGTCTGTGTTACTGGGTATCAGTGTATGTCTTTGTGACTTGGTGTCAGTGTATGTCTTTGTTACTGGGTGTCAGTGTATGTCTTTGTTACTTGGTGTAAGTGTGTGTCTGTGTTACTGGGTATCAGTGTCTGTCTTTGTTACATGGTGTCAGTGTATGTCTGTGTTACTTGGTGTAAGTGTGTGCCTTTGTTACTTGGTGGATTTGTATGTCTTTGTCACTTGGTGTCAGTGTATGTCTGTGTTACGTGGTGAAAGTGTATGTCTTTGTTACTTGGTGTCAGTGTATGTCTTTGTTACTTGGTGTAAGTGTCCGTCTGTGTTACTGGGTATCAGTGTATGTCTTTCTAACTTGGTGTCAGTGTATGTCATTGTTACTTGGTATCAGTGTATGTCTGTGTTACGTGGTGAAAGTGTATGTCTTTGTTACTGGGTGTCACTGTATGTCTTTGTTACTTGGTGTCAGTTTATGTCTGTGTTACTTGGTGTAAGTGTGTGTCTTTGTTACTTGGTGTAATTGTATGTCTTTGTTACTTGGTGTCAGTATATGTCTTTGTTACTTGTTTTAAGTGAGTGTTTGTGTTACTTGGTGTAAGTGTGTGTCTGTGTTACTTGGTATCAGTGTATGTCTTTGTTACTAGGTGTAAGTGTCTGTCTGTGTTACTGAGTAACAGTGTATGTCTTTGTTACTTGATGTCAGTGTATGTCTGTGTTACTTGGTGTAAGTGTGTGTCTTTGTTACTTGTTGTAATTGTATGTCTTTGTTACTTGGTGTCAGTGTATGTCTGTGTTAATTGGTGTAAGTGCATGTCTTTGTTACTTGGTGTCAGTGTATGTCTTTGTTACTTGGTTTAAGTGTGTGTCTGTGTTACTGGGTATCAGTGTATGTCTTTGTTACTTGGTGTCAGTGTATTTCATTGTGACTAGGTGTCAGTGCATGTCTTTGTTACTGGGTGTCACTCAATGTCTTTGTGAATTTGTGTCAGCGTATGTCTTTGTTACTGGGTGTCAGTTTATGTCTTTGTTACTTGGTGTCAGTGTATGTCTTTGTTACTTGGTGTCAGTGTATGTCTGTGTTACTTGGTGTAAGTGTGTGTCTTTGTTACTTGGTGTAAGTGTGTGTCTGTGTTACTGGGTATCAGTGTATGTCTTTGTTACTTAGTGTCAGTGTATGTCGTCGTTACTTGGTGTATGTGTATGTCTGTGTTACTGGGTGTCAGTGTATGTCTTTGTTACTTGGTGTCAGTGTATGACTGTGTTGCTTGGTGTAAGTGTGTGTCTTTGTGACTTGGTGTAAGTTTATGTCTTTGTTACTTGGTGTCAGTGTATGTCAAAATACTTGGTGTAAGTGTATGTCTTTGTTACTTGGTGTAATTGTCTGTCTTTGTTACTTGGTGTAATTGTCTGTCCGGGTTACTTGGTGTAAGTGTGTCTCTTTGGTACTTGATGTAAGTGTATGACTTTATTACTTGGTGTCAGTGTATGTCTTTGTTACTTGGTGTCAGTGAATGCCTGTGTTACTTGGTGTATGTGTGTGCCTGTGTTACTGGGTATCAATGTCTGTCTGTGTTACTTGGTGTCAGTGTATGTCTTTGTTACTTGGTGTAAGTGTGTGTCTGTGTTCCTAGGTGTCAGTGTGTGTCTGTGTTACTTGGTGTAAGTGTGTGTCTTTGTTACTTGGTGTCCGTGTGTATCTGTGTTACTGGGTGTCAGTGTATGACTTTGTTACTGGGTGTCAGTGTATGTCTTTGTTACTTGGTGTAAGCGTGTGTCTGTGTTACTGGGTATCAGTGTATGTCTTTGTTACTTGTTGTCAGTGCATGTCTGTGTTGCTTGGTGAACGTGTATGTCTTACTTACTTGGTGTCAGTCTATGTCTGTGTTACTTGGTGTAAGTGTGTGTCTTTGTTACTTGCTGTCATTGTATGGCTTTGTTACTTGGTGTAAGTGTGTGTTTCTGTTACTTGCTGTATGTGTGTGTCTGTCTTACTTGGTGTAAGTGTGTGTCTGTGTTACTGGGTATCAGTGTATGTCTTTGTTACTTGGTGTCTGTGTATGTCTGTGTTACTTGTTGTAAGTGAGTGTCTGTGTTACTGGGTATCAGTGTATGTCTTTGTGACTTGGTTTCAGTGTATGTCTTTGTTACTGGGTGTCAGTTTGTTTCTTTGTGACTTGGTGTCAGTGTATGTCTTTGTTACTTGGTGTAAGTGTGTGTCTGTGCTACTGGGCATCAGTGTATGTCTTTTTTACTTGGTGTCAGTGTATGTCAAAATACTTGGTGTAAGTGTATGTCATTGTTACTTGGAGCAATTGTCAGTCTTTGTTAGTTGGTTTCAGTGTATGTCTGGGTTACTTGGTGTAAGTGTGTGTCTTTGTTACTTGGTGTAAGTGTATGTCTTTGTTACTTGTTGTCAATGTATGTCTTTGATTCTTGGTGTCAGTGTATGTCTGTGGTACTTGGTGTAAGTGTGTGACTGTGTTACTGGGTATCAGAGTATGTCTTTGTCACTTGGTGTCAGTGTATGTCTGTGTTACTTGGTTCAAGTGTGTGTCTGTGTTACTGGGTGTCAGTGTGTGTCTGTGTTACTTGGTGTAAGTGTGTGTCTTTGTTACTTGGAGTCCATGTGTGTCTGTGTTACTGGGTGTCAGTGTATGTCTTTGTTACTGGGTGTCAGTGTATGTCTTTGTTACTTGGTGTAAGTGTGTGTCTGTGTTACTCTGTATCAGTGTATGTCTTTGTGACTTGGTGTCAGCGTATGTCTTTGTTATTGGGTGTCATTGTGTGTCTTTGTGACTTGATGTCAGTGTATGTCTTTGTTACTTGGTGTATGTGTGTGTCTGTGTTACTGGGTATCAGTGTATGTCTTCGTTCCTTGGTGTCAGTGTATGTCAAAATACTTGGTGTAAGTGTCTGTCTTTGTTACTTGGTGTCAGTGTATGCCTTTGTTACTTGGTGTCAGCGTATGTCTTTGTTACTTGGTGTCAGTGTGTGTCTGTGCTACTGGGTATCAGTGTATGTCTTTGTGACTTGGTATTAGTGTATGTCTTTGAGACCTGTTGTCAGTGTATGTCATTGTTACTGGGTGTCAGTGTATGTTTGTGTTACTTGGTGTCAGCGTATGTCTTTGTTCCTGTGTATCAGTGGTTCTCTGTGTTACGGGGTGTCGGTGTGTGTTTGTTTGCGTTAATGGGTGTCAGTGTGTATCTGTGACACTAGGTGTCAGTATTTAGTTTAGTTTAGAGACACTGCCCTTAAACAGGCCCTTCGGCCCACCTAGACTGTGCCGACCATCAACCTCCCATTTCAGCTAATCCGACACTAATCCCGTATTCAGATCGCATCCCCACCTGTCCCTATATATTTCCCTACCACCTACCTATACTAGGGGCAATTTATGATGGCCAATTAACCTATCAACCAGCAAGTCTTTGGCATGTGGGAGGAAACCGGAGCACCCGGAGGAAACTCACGCAGACACAGGGAGAACTTGCAAACTCAGCACAGGCAGTACACAGAATCGAACCCGGGTCCCTGGAGCTGTGAGGATGCGATGCTAACCACTGCGCCAATGTGCCCCACTCCCCACAGTGTGTGCCTGTGTTACTGGGAATCAGTGTATGTCTTTATTGCTTGGTGTCAGTGTATGTCTGTGTTACTTGCTTTCAGTGTGTTTGTTTGTGTTACAGGGTGTCAGTGTGTGTCTGTGTTACTTGGTGTATGTGTGTGTCTTTGTTACTTGGTGTCCGTGTGTGTCTGTGTTACTGGGTGTCAGTGCATGTCTTTGTTACTGGGTGTCAATGTATTTCTTTGTTACTTGGTGTAAGTGTGTGTCTGTGTGACTGAATATCAGTGTCTGTCTTTGTTACTTGGTGTCAATGTATGTCTATGTTACTTGGTGTAAGTGTGTGTCTGTGTTACTGGGTGTCAGTGTGTGTCTGTGTTACTTGGTGTAAGTGTGTGCTTTTGTTACTTGGTGTCCGTGTGTGTCTGTGTTACTGGGTGTCAGTGTATGACTTTGTTACTGGGTGTCAGTGTATGTCTTTGTTACTTGGTGTCAGTGTGTGTCTGTGTTACTGGGTATCAGAGTCTGTCTTTGTTACTTGGTGTAAGCGTGTGTCTGTGTTACTGGGTATCAGTGTATGTCTGTGTTACTTGGTGTCAGTGTCTGTCTTTGTTACTTGGTGTCAGTCTATGTCTGTGTTACTTGGTGTAAGTGTGTGTCTGTGTTACTGGGTATCAGTGTATGTCTTTGTTACTTGGTGTCTGTGTATGTCTGTGTTACTTGTTGTAAGTGAGTGTCTGTGTTACTGGGTATCAGTGTATGTCTTTGTGACTTGGTTTCAGTGTATGTCTTTGTTACTGGGTGTCAGTTTGTTTCTTTGTGACTTGGTGTCAGTGTATGTCTTTGTTACTTGGTGTAAGTGTGTGTCTGTGCTACTGGGCATCAGTGTATGTCTTTTTTACTTGGTGTCAGTGTATGTCAAAATACTTGGTGTAAGTGTATGTCATTGTTACTTGGAGCAATTGTCAGTCTTTGTTAGTTGGTTTCAGTGTATGTCTGGGTTACTTGGTGTAAGTGTGTGTCTTTGTTACTTGGTGTAAGTGTATGTCTTTGTTACTTGTTGTCAATGTATGTCTTTGATTCTTGGTGTCAGTGTATGTCTGTGGTACTTGGTGTAAGTGTGTGACTGTGTTACTGGGTATCAGAGTATGTCTTTGTCACTTGGTGTCAGTGTATGTCTGTGTTACTTGGTTCAAGTGTGTGTCTGTGTTACTGGGTGTCAGTGTGTGTCTGTGTTACTTGGTGTAAGTGTGTGTCTTTGTTACTTGGAGTCCATGTGTGTCTGTGTTACTGGGTGTCAGTGTATGTCTTTGTTACTGGGTGTCAGTGTATGTCTTTGTTACTTGGTGTAAGTGTGTGTCTGTGTTACTCTGTATCAGTGTATGTCTTTGTGACTTGGTGTCAGCGTATGTCTTTGTTATTGGGTGTCATTGTGTGTCTTTGTGACTTGATGTCAGTGTATGTCTTTGTTACTTGGTGTATGTGTGTGTCTGTGTTACTGGGTATCAGTGTATGTCTTCGTTCCTTGGTGTCAGTGTATGTCAAAATACTTGGTGTAAGTGTCTGTCTTTGTTACTTGGTGTCAGTGTATGCCTTTGTTACTTGGTGTCAGCGTATGTCTTTGTTACTTGGTGTCAGTGTGTGTCTGTGCTACTGGGTATCAGTGTATGTCTTTGTGACTTGGTATTAGTGTATGTCTTTGAGACCTGTTGTCAGTGTATGTCATTGTTACTGGGTGTCAGTGTATGTTTGTGTTACTTGGTGTCAGCGTATGTCTTTGTTCCTGTGTATCAGTGGTTCTCTGTGTTACGGGGTGTCGGTGTGTGTTTGTTTGCGTTAATGGGTGTCAGTGTGTATCTGTGACACTAGGTGTCAGTATTTAGTTTAGTTTAGAGACACTGCCCTTAAACAGGCCCTTCGGCCCACCTAGACTGTGCCGACCATCAACCTCCCATTTCAGCTAATCCGACACTAATCCCGTATTCAGATCGCATCCCCACCTGTCCCTATATATTTCCCTACCACCTACCTATACTAGGGGCATTTTATGATGGCCAATTAACCTATCAACCAGCAAGTCTTTGGCATGTGGGAGGAAACCGGAGCACCCGGAGGAAACTCACGCAGACACAGGGAGAACTTGCAAACTCAGCACAGGCAGTACACAGAATCGAACCCGGGTCCCTGGAGCTGTGAGGCTGCGATGCTAACCACTGCGCCAATGTGCCCCACTCCCCACAGTGTGTGCCTGTGTTACTGGGAATCAGTGTATGTCTTTATTGCTTGGTGTCAGTGTATGTCTGTGTTACTTGCTTTCAGTGTGTTTGTTTGTGTTACAGGGTGTCAGTGTGTGTCTGTGTTACTTGGTGTATGTGTGTGTCTTTGTTACTTGGTGTCCGTGTGTGTCTGTGTTACTGGGTGTCAGTGCATGTCTTTGTTACTGGGTGTCAATGTATTTCTTTGTTACTTGGTGTAAGTGTGTGTCTGTGTGACTGAATATCAGTGTCTGTCTTTGTTACTTGGTGTCAATGTATGTCTATGTTACTTGGTGTAAGTGTGTGTCTGTGTTACTGGGTGTCAGTGTGTGTCTGTGTTACTTGGTGTAAGTGTGTGCTTTTGTTACTTGGTGTCCGTGTGTGTCTGTGTTACTGGGTGTCAGTGTATGACTTTGTTACTGGGTGTCAGTGTATGTCTTTGTTACTTGGTGTCAGTGTGTGTCTGTGTTACTGGGTATCAGAGTCTGTCTTTGTTACTTGGTGTAAGCGTGTGTCTGTGTTACTGGGTATCAGTGTATGTCTGTGTTACTTGGTGTCAGTGTCTGTCTTTGTTACTTGGTGTCAGTCTATGTCTGTGTTACTTGGTGTAAGTGTGTGTCTGTGTTACTGGGTATCAGTGTATGTCTTAGTGACTTGGTTTCAGTGTATGTCTTTGTTACTGGGTGTCAGTGTATGCCTTGTTACTTGGTGTAAGTGTGTGTCTGTGTTACTGGGTATCAGTGTATGTCTTTGTTACTTGGTGTCAGTGTATGTCAAAATACTTGGTGTAAGTGTATGTCTTTGTTACTTGGTGTAATTGCCTGTCTTAGCTACTTGGTGTCAGTGTATGTCTGTGTTACTTGGTGTAAGTGCGTGCCTGTGTTACGAGGTATCAATGTAGTTCCTTGTTACTTGGTGTCAGTGTATGTCTTTGTTACTTGGTGTAAGTGTGTGTCTTTGTTACTTGGTTTCAGTGTATGCCTTTGTTACTTGGTGTAATTGTGTGTCTGTGTTACTGGGTATCAGTGTATGTATTTGTTACTTGGTGTCAGTGTGTGTCTTTGTTACTGGGTGTCAGTGTATGTCTTTGTTACTGGGTGTCAGTGTGTGTCTTTGTGACTTGGTGTAATTGTGTGTCTGTGTTACTGGGTATCAGTGTATGTCTTTGTTACTTGGTGTCAGTGTGTGTCTTTGTTACTTGGTTTCAGTGTATGTCTTTGTTACTTGGTGTAATTGTGTGTCTGTGTTACTGGGTATCAGTGTATGTATTTGTTACTTGGTGTCAGTGTGTGTCATTGTGACTTGGTGTAAGTGTGTGTCTGTGTTACTGGATGTCAGTGTCTTTCTTTGTTACTTGGTGTAAGTGCTTGTCTGTGTTACTGGGTATCAGTGTCTGTCTTTGTTACTGGGTGTCAGTGTGTGTCTTTGTGACGTGGTGTAAGTGTTGTCTGTATTACTGGGTGTCAGTGTCTGTCTTTGTTAAGTGGTGTCAGTGTATGTCTGTGTTACTGGGTATCAGCGTATGTCTTTGTTACTTGGTGTCAGTGTATGTCCGTGTTACTTGGTGGAAGTGTGTGTCTTTGTTACTTGGTGTCAGTGTATGTCTTTGTTACTTGTTGTAAGTGTATGTCTTTGTTACTTGGTGTCAGTGTCTGTCTTTTTTACTTGGTGTCATTGTATGTCTTTGTTACTTTGTGTAAGTGTCTGTCTTTGTTACTGGGTGTCAGTGTGTGTCTTTGTGACTTGGTGTAAGTGTGTGTCTGTATTACTGGGTGTCAGTGTCTGTCTTTGTTACTTGGTGTAAGTGTGTGTCAGAGTTAGTCTGTATCAGTGTATGTCTTTGTTAATTTGTCTCAGTGTATGTCTTTGTGACTAGGTATCAGAGTGTGTCTTTGTGACTTGTTGTCAGTGTATGTCATTGTTACTGGGTGTAAGTGTGTGTCTGTGTTACTGGGTATCAGTGCATGTCTTTGTTCCTTGGGTCAGTGTATGTCAAAATACTTGGTGTAAGTGTCTGTCTTTGTTACTTGGTGTCAGTGTATGCCTTTGTTACTTGGTGTCAGTGTATGTCTTTGTTACTTGGTGTCAGTGTGTGTCTGTGTTACTGGGTATCAGTGTATGTCTTTGTGACTTGGTGTCAGTGTATGTCTTTGTGACTAGGTATCAGAGTGTGTCTTTGTGACTTGTTGTCAGTGTATGTCATTGTTACTGGGTGTAAGTGTGTGTCTGTGTTACTGGGTATCAGTGTATGTCTTTGTTCCTTGGTGTCAGTGTATGTCAAAATACTTGGTGTAAGTGTCTGTCTTTGTTACTTGGTGTCAGTGTATGCCTTTGTTACTTGGTGTCAGTGTATGTCATTGTTACTTGGTGTAAGCGTGTGTCTGTGTTACTCGGTATCAGTGTATGTCTTTGTTACTTGGTGTCAGTGTATGTCTGTGTTACTTGGCGAAAGTGTATGTCTTTGTTACTTGGTGTCAGTCTATGTCTGTGTTACTTTGTGCAAGTGTGTGTCTGTGTTACTGGGTATCAGTGCATGTCTTTGTGACTTGGTTTCAGTGTATGTCTTTGTTACTGGGTGTCAGTGTGTGTCTTTGTGACTTGGTGTCAGTGTATGTCTTTGTTACTTGGTGTAAGTGTGTGTCTGTGTTACTGGGTATCAGTGTATGTCTTTGTTACTTGGTGTCAGTGTATGTCAAAATACTTGGTTTAAGTGTATGTCTTTGTTACTTGGTGTAATTGCCTGTCTTTGCTACTTGGTTTCAGTGTATGTCTGGGTTACTTGGTGCAAGTGTGTGTCTTTGTTACTTGTTGTAAGTGTATATCTTTGTTACTTGGTGTCAGTGTATGTCTTTGTTACTTGGTGTCAGTGTATGTCTGTGTTACTTGGTGTAAGTGCGTGCCTGTGTTCCTGGGTATCAATGTATGTCTTTGTTACTTGGTGTCAGTGTATGTCTTTGTTACTTGGTGTACGTGTGTGTCTGCGTTACTGGGTGTCAGTGTGTGTCTGTGTTACTTGGTATAAGTGTGTGTCTTTGTTACTTGGTTTCAGTGTATGTCTTTGTTACTTGGTGTAATTGTGTGTCTGTGTTACTGGGTATCAGTGTATGTATTTGTTACTTGGTATCAACCTGTGTCTTTGTTACTGGGTGTCAGTGTATGTCTTTGTTACTGGGTGTCAGTGTGTGTCTTTGTGACTTGGTGTAAGTGAGTGTCTGTGTTACTGGGTATCAGTGCATGTCTTTGTTACTTGGTGTCAGTGTGTGTCTTTGTTACTGGGTGTCAGTGTATGTCTTTGTTATTGGGTGTCAGTGTGTGTCATTGTGACTTGGTGCAAGTGTGTGTCTGTGTTACTGGATGTCAGTGTCTGTCTTTGTTACTTGGTGTAAGTGCGTGTCTGTGTTACTGGGTATCAGTGTCTGTCTTTGTTACTGGGTGTCAGTGTCTGTCTTTGTTACTTGGTGTAAGTGTGTGTCTGTGTTACTGGGTATCTGCATATGTCTTTGTTACTTGGTGTCAGTGTATGTCCGTGTTACTTGGTGGAAGTGTGTGTCTTAGTTAATTTGTGGAAGTGTATGTCTGTCTTACTTGGTGTCAGTGTATGTGTTTGTTACTTGGTGTAAGTGTATGTCTTTGTTACTTGGTGCCAGTATCTGTATTTTTTACTTGGTGTCATTGTATGTCTTTGTTACTTGGTGTAAGTGTATGTCTTTGTTACTTGGAGCAATTGTCTGTCTTTGTTAGTTGGTTTCAGTGTATGTCTGGGTTACTTGGTGTAAGTGTGTGTCTTTGTTACTTGGTGTAAGTGTATGTCTTTGTTACTTGGTGTCAATGTATGTCTTTGTTACTTGGAGCAATTGTCTGTCTTTGTTAGTTGGTTTCAGTGTATGTCTGGGTTACTTGGTGTAAGTGTGTGTCTTTGTTACTTGGTGTCAGTGTATGTCTATGGTACTTGGTGTAAGTGTGTGACTGTGTTACTGGGTATCAGAGTATGTCTTTGTCACTTGGTGTCAGTGTATGTCTGTGTTACTTGGTGCAAGTGTGTGTCTGTGTTACTGGGTTTCAGTGTGTGTCTGTGTTACTTGGTGTAAGTGTGTGTCTTTGTTACTTGGAGTCCGTGTGTGTCTGTGTTACTGGGTGTCAGTGTATGTCTTTGTTACTGGGTGTCAGTGTATGTCTTTGTTATTGGGTGTCATTGTGTGTCTTTGTGACTTGATGTCAGTGTATGTCTTTGTTACTTGGTGTAAGTGTGTGTCTGTGTTACTGGGTATCAGTGTATGTCTTTGTGACTTGGTATTAGTGTATGTCTTTGTGACCTGTTGTCAGTGTATGTCATTGTTACTGGGTGTCAGTGTATGTTTGTGTTACTTGGTGTCAGCGGATGTCTTTGTTCCTGTGTATCAGTGGTTCTCTGTGTTACGGGGTGTCAGTGTGTGTTTGTTTGTGTTAATGGGTGTCAGTGTGTATCTGTGACACTAGGTGTCAGTATTTAGTTTAGTTTAGAGATACTGCCCTTCAACAGGCAATTCGGCCCACCGAGACTGTGCCGACCATCAACCTCCCATTTCAGCTAATCCTACACTAATCCCGTATTCCTATTGCATCCCCACCTGTCCCTATATATTTCCCTACCACCTACCTATACTGGGGGCAATTTATGATGGCCAATTAACCTATCAACCTGCAAGTCTTTGGCACCCGGAGGAAACTCACGCAGACACAGGGAGCACTTGCAAACCCCGCACAGGCAGTAACCAGAATCGAACCCGGGTCCCTGGAGCTAAGAGGCTGCGGTGCTAACCACTGCGCCAATGTGCCCCACTCCCCACAGTGTGTGCCTGTGTTACTGGGTATCAGTGTATGTCTTTGTTACTTGGTGTCAGTGTATGTCTGTGTTGCTTGCTTTCAGTGTGTTTGTTTGTGTTACAGGGTGTCAGTGTGTGTCTGTGTTACTTGGTGTATGTGTGTTTCTTTGTTACTTGGTGTCCGTGTGTGTCTGTGTTACTGGGTGTCAGTGCATGTCTTTGTTACTGGGTGTCAATGTATTTCTTTGTTACTTGGTGTAAGTGTGTGTCTGTGTGACTGGGTATCAGTGTCTGTCTTTGTTACTTGGTGTCAGTGTATGCCTATGTTACTTGGTGTAAGTGTGTGTCTGTGTTACTGGGTGTCAGTGTGTGTCTGTGTTACTTGGTGTAAGTGTGTGCTTTTGTTACTTGGTGTCCGTGTGTGTCTGTGTTACTGGGTGTCAGTGTATGACTTTGTTACTGGGTGTCAGTGTATGTCTTTGTTACTTGGTGTCAGTGTCTGTCTGTGTTACTGGGTATCAGAGTCTGTCTTTGTTACTTGGTGTCAGCGTGTGTCTGTGTTACTGGGTATCAGTGTATGTCTTTGTTACTTGGTGTCAGTGTATGTCTGTGTTACTTGGTGTCAGTGTCTGTCTTTGTTACTTGGTGTCAGTCTATGTCTGTGTTACTTGGTGTAAGTGTGTGTCTGTGTTACTGGGTATCAGTGTATGTCTTAGTGACTTGGTTTCAGTGTATGTCTTTGTTACTGGGTGTCAGTGTGTGTCTTTGTGACTTGGTGTCAGTGTATGTCTTTGTTACTTGGTGTAAGTGTGTGTCTGTGTTACTGGGTATCAGTGTATGTCTTTGTTACTTGGTGTCAGTGTATGTCAAAATACTTGGTGTAAGTGTATGTCTTTGTTACTGGGTGTAATTGCCTGTCTTTGCTACTAGATGTCAGTGTATGTCTGTGTTACTTGGTGTAAGTGCGTGCCTGTGTTACTGGGTATCAATGTCTGTCCTTGTTACTTGGTGTCAGTGTATGTCTTTGTTACTTGGTGTAAGTGTGTGTCTGCGTTACTGGGTGTCAGTGTGTGTCTGTGTTACTTGGTGTAAGTGTGTATCTTTGTTACTTGGTTTCAGTGTATGTATTTGTTACTTGGTGTAATTGTGTGTCTGTGTTACTGGGTATCAGTGTATGTATTTGTTACTTGGTGTCAGTGTGTGTCTTTGTTACTGGCTGTCAGTGTATGTCTTTGTTACTGGGTGTCAGTGTGTGTCTTTGTGACTTGGTGTAAGTGTGTGTCTGTGTTACTGGGTATCAGTGTATGTCTTTGTTACTTGGTGTCAGTGTGTGTCTTTGTTACTGGGTGTCAGTGTATGTCTTTGTTACTGGGTGTCAGTGTATGTCATTGTGACTTGGTGTCAGTGTGTGTCTGTGTTACTGGATGTCAGTGTCTTTCTTTGTTACTTGGTGTAAGTGCGTGTCTGTGTTACTGGGTATCAGTGTCTCTCTTTGTTACTGGGTGTCAGTGTGTGTCTTTGTGACGTGGTGTAAGTGTTGTCTGTATTACTGGGTGTCAGTGTCTGTCTTTGTTACTTGGTGTCAGTGTGTGTCTGTGTTACTGGGTATCAGCGTATGTCTTTGTTACTTGGTGTCAGTGTATGTCCGTGTTACTTGGTGGAAGTGTGTGTCTTTGTTATTTGGTGTCAGTGTATGTCTTTGTTACTTGTTGTAAGTGTATGTCTTTGTTACTTGGTGTCAGTGTCTGTCTTTTTTACTTGGTGTCATTGTATGTCTTTGTTACTTTGTGTAAGTGTCTGTCTTTGTTACTGGGTGTCAGTGTCTGTCTTTGTGACTTGGTGTAAGTGTGTGTCTCTATTACTGGGTGTGAGTGTCTGTCTTTGTTACTTGGTGTAAGAGTGTGTCAGAGTTAGTCTGTATCAGTGTATGTCTTTGTGACTTGGTGTCAGTGTATGTCTTTGTGACTAGGTATCAGAGTGTGTCTTTGTGACTTGTTGTCAGTGTATGTCATTGTTACTGGGTGTAAGTGTGTGTCTGTGTTACTGGGTATCAGTGTATGTCTTTGTTCCTTGGTGTCAGTGTATGTCAAAATACTTGGTGTAAGTGTCTGTCTTTGTTACTTGGTGTCAGTGTATGCCTTTGTTACTTGGTGTCAGTGTATGTCTTTGTTACTTGGTGTCAGTGTGTGTCTGTGTTACTGGGTATCAGTGTATGTCTTTGTGACTTGGTATTAGTGTATGTCTCTGTGACCTGTTGTCAGTGTATGTCATTGTTACTGGGTGTCAGTGTGTGTTTGTGTTACTTGGTGTCAGTGTATGTCTTTGTTCCTGTGTATCAGTGGTTCTCTGTGTTACGGGGTGTCAGTGTGTGTTTGTTTGTGTTACTGGGTGTCAGTGTGTGTCTGTGACAGTAGGTGTCAGTATTTAGTTTAGTTTGGAGATACTGCCCTTAAACAGGCCCTTCGGCCCACCGAGACTGTGCCGACCATCAACCTCCCATTTCAGCTAATCCTACACTAATCCCGTATTCCTATCACATCCACACCTGTCCCTATATATTTCCCTACCACCTACCTGTACTAGGGGCAATTTATGATGGCCAATGAACCTATCAACCTGCAATTCTTTGGCATGTGGGAGGAAAGCGGAGCACCCGGAGGAAACTCACGCAGACACAGGGAGAACTTGCAAACTCCGCACAGGCAGTACACAGAATCGAACCCGGGTCCCTGGAGCTGTGAGGCTGCGGTGCTAACCACTGCGCCAATGTGCCCCACTCCCCACAGTGTGTGCCTGTGTTACTGGGTATCAGTGTATGTCTTTGTCATTGGTGTCAGTGTATGTCTGTGTTACTTGCTTTCAGTGTGTTTGTTTGTGTTACAGGTTGTCAGTGTGTGTCTGTGTTACTTGGTGTATGTGTGTGTCTTTGTTACTTGGTGTCCGTGTGTGTCTGTGTTACTGGGTATCAGAGTCTGTCTTTGTTACTTGGTGTAAGCGTGTGTCTGTGTTACTGGGTATCAGTGTATGTCTTTGTTACTTGGTGTCAGTGTATGTCTGTGTTACTTGGCGAAAGTGTATGTCTTTGTTACTTGGTGTCAGTCTATGTCTGTGTTACTTTGTGCAAGTGTGTGTCTGTGTTACTGGGTATCAGTGCATGTCTTTGTGACTTGGTTTCAGTGTATGTCTTTGTTACTGGGTGTCAGTGTGTGTCTTTGTGACTTGGTGTCAGTGTATGTCTTTGTTACTTGGTGTCAGTGTGTGTCTGTGTTACTGGGTATCAGAGTCTGTCTTTGTTACTTGGTGTAAGCGTGAGTCTGTGTTACTGGGTATCAGTGTATGTCTTTGTTACTTGGTGTCAGTGTATGTCTGTGTTACTTGGCGAAAGTGTATGTCTTTGTTACTTGGTGTCAGTCTATGTCTGTGTTACTTTGTGCAAGTGTGTGTCTGTGTTACTGGGTATCAGTGCATGTCTTCGTGACTTGGTTTCAGTGTATGTCTTTGTTACTGGGTGTCAGTGTGTGTCTTTGTGACTTGGTGTCAGTGTATGTCTTTGTTACTTGGTGTAAGTGTGTGTCTGTGTTACTGGGTATCAGTGTATGTCTTTGTTACTTGGTGTCAGTGTATGTCAAAATACTTGGTTTAAGTGTATGTCTTTGTTACTTGGTGTAATTGTCTGTCTTTGTTGGTTGGTTTCAGTGTATGTCTGGGTCACTTGGTGTAAGTGTGTGTCTTTGTTACTTGGTGTAAGTGTATGTCTTTGTTACTTGGTGTCAGTGTATGTCTGTGTTACTTGGTGTAAGTGCATGCCTGTGTTACTGGGTATCAATGTATGTCTTTGTTGCTTGGTGTCAGTGTATGTCTTTGTTACTTGGTGTACGTGTGTGTCTGCGTTACTGGGTGTCAGTGTGTGTCTGTGTTACTTGGTATAAGTGTGTGTCTTTGTTACTTAGTTTCAGTGTATGTCTTTGTTACTTGGTGTAATTGTGTGTCTGTGTTACTGCGTATCAGTGTATGTCTTTGTTACTTGGTATCAGCGTGTGTCTTTGTTACTGGGTGTCAGTGTATGTCTTTGTTACTGGGTGTCAGTGTGTGTCTTTGTGACTTGGTGTAAGTGTGTGTCTGTGTTACTGGGTATCAGTGTATGTCTTTGTTACTTGGTGTCAGTGTATGTCTTTGTTACTTGGTGTCAGTGTATGTCTTTGTTACTTGGTTTAAGTGTATGTCTTTGTTACTTGGTGTAATTTCCTGTCTTTGCTACTTGGTTTCAGTGTATGTCTGGGTTACTTGGTGTAAGTGTGTTTCTTTGTTACTTGGTGTAAGTGTATGTCTTTGTTACTTGGTGTCAGTGTATGTCTTTGTTACTTGGTGTCAGTGTACGTCTGTGTTACTTGGTGTAAGTGCGTGCCTGTGTTACTGGGTATCAATGTATGTCTTTGTTACTTGGTGTCAGTGTATGTCTTTGTTACTTGGTGTACGTGTGTGTCTGCGTTACTGGGTGTCAGTGTTTGTCTGTGTTACTTGGTATAAGTGTGTGTCTTTGTTACTTGGTTTCAGTGTATGTCTTTGATACTTGGTGTAATTGTGTGTCTGTGTTACTGGGTATCAGTGTATGTATTTGTTACTTGGTATTAGCGTGTGTCTTTGTTACTGGGTGTCAGTGTATGTCTTTGTTACTGGGTGTCAGTGTGTGTCTTTGTGACTTGGTGTAAGTGTGTGTCTGTGTTACTGGGTATCAGTGTATGTCTTTGTTACTTGGTGTCAGTGTGTGTCTTTGTTACTGGGTGTCAGTGTATGTCTTTGTTACTGGGTGTCAGTGTGTGTCATTGTGACTTGGTGTAAGTGTGTGTCTGTGTTACTGGATGTCAGTGTCTGTCTTTGTTGCCTGGTGCAAGTGCGTGTCTGTGTTACTGGGTATCAGTGTCTGCCTTTGTTACTGGGTGTCAGTGTATGTCTTTGGGACGTGGTGTAAGTGTGTGTCTGTATTACTGGGTGTCAGTGTCTTTCTTTGTTACTTTGTGTAAGTGTGTGTCTGTGTTACTGGGTATCTGCGTATGTCTTTGTTACTTGGTTTCAGTGTATGTCCGTGTTACTTGGTGGAAGTGTGTGTCATTGTTAATTTGTGGAAGTGTATGTCTGTCTTACTTGGTGTCAGTGTATGTCTTTGTTACTTGGTGTAAGTGTGTGTCTGTGTTACTGGGTATCTGCGTATGTCTTTGTTACTTGGTGTCAGTGTATGTCCGTGTTACTTGGTGGAAGTGTGTGTCTTTGTTAATTTGTGGAAGTGTATGTCTTTGTTACTTGGTGTCAGTGTATGTCTGTGTTACTTGGCGAAAGTGTATGTCTTTGTTACTTGGTGTCAGTCTATGTCTGTGTTACTTTGTGCAAGTGTGTGTCTGTGTTACTGGGTATCAGTGCATGTCTTTGTGACTTGGTTTCAGTGTATGTCTTTGTTACTGGGTGTCAGTGTGTGTCTTTGTTACTTGGTGTAATTGTGTGTCTGTGTTACTTGGTGGAAGTGTGTGTCTTTGTTAATTTGTGGAAGTGTATGTCTTTGTTACTTGGTGTCAGTGTATGTCTGTGTTACTTGGCGAAAGTGTATGTCTTTGTTACTTGGTGTCAGTCTATGTCTGTGTTACTTTGTGCAAGTGTGTGTCTGTGTTACTGGGTATCAGTGCATGTCTTTGTGACTTGGTTTCAGTGTGTGTCTGTGTTACTGGGTATCAGTGTATGTCTTTGTTACTTGGTGTCAGTGTATGTCTTTGTTACTTGGTGTAATTGTGTGTCTGTGTTACTGGGTATCAGTGTATGTCTTTGTTACTTGGTGTCAGTGTATGTCTGTGTTACTTGGTGTAAGTGCGTGCCTGTGTTACTGGGTATCAATGTCTGTCCTTGTTACTTGGTGTCAGTGTATGTCTTTGTTACTTGGTGTAAGTGTGTGTCTGCGTTACTGGGTGTCAGTGTGTGTCTGTGTTACTTGGTGTAAGTGTGTGTCTTTGTTACTTGGTTTCAGTGTATGTATTTGTTACTTGGTGTAATTGTGTGTCTGTGTTACTGGGTATCAGTGTATGTATTTGTTACTTGGTGTCAGTGTGTGTCTTTGTTACTGTCTGTCAGTGTATGTCTTTGTTACTGGGTGTCAGTGTGTGTCTTTGTGACTTGGTGTAAGTGTGTGTCTGTGTTACTGGGTATCAGTGTATGTCTTTGTTACTTGGTGTCAGTGTGTGTCTTTGTTACTGGGTGTCAGTGTATGTCTTTGTTACTGGGTGTCAGTGTATGTCATTGTGACTTGGTGTCAGTGTGTGTCTGTGTTACTGGATGTCAGTGTCTGTCTTTGTTACTTGGTGTAAGTGCGTGTCTGTGTTACTGGGTATCAGTGTCTGTCTTTGTTACTGGGTGTCAGTGTGTGTCTTTGTGACGTGGTGTAAGTGTTGTCTGTATTACTGGGTGTCAGTGTCTGTCTTTGTTACTTGGTGTCAGTGTGTGTTTGTGTTACTGGGTATCAGCGTATGTCTTTGTTACTTGGTGTCAGTGTATGTCCGTGTTACTTGGTGGAAGTGTGTGTCTTTGTTATTTGGTGTCAGTGTATGTCTTTGTTACTTGTTGTAAGTGTATGTCTTTGTTACTTGGTGTCAGTGTCTGTCTTTTTTACTTGGTGTCAGTGTATGTCTTTGTTACTTGGTGTAAGTGTGTGTCTGTGTTACTGGGTATCTGCGTATGTCTTTGTTACTTGGTGTCAGTGTATGTCCGTGTTACTTGGTGGAAGTGTGTGTCTTTGTTAATTTGTGGAAGTGTATGTCTTTGTTACTTGGTGTCAGTGTATGTCTGTGTTACTTGGCGAAAGTGTATGTCTTTGTTACTTGGTGTCAGTCTATGTCTGTGTTACTTTGTGCAAGTGTGTGTCTGTGTTACTGGGTATCAGTGCATGTCTTTGTGACTTGGTTTCAGTGTATGTCTTTGTTACTGGGTGTCAGTGTGTGTCTTTGTTACTTGGTGTAAGTGTGTGTCTGTGTTACTTGGTGGAAGTGTGTGTCTTTGTTAATTTGTGGAAGTGTATGTCTTTGTTACTTGGTGTCAGTGTATGTCTGTGTTACTTGGCGAAAGTGTATGTCTTTGTTACTTGGTGTCAGTCTATGTCTGTGTTACTTTGTGCAAGTGTGTGTCTGTGTTACTGGGTATCAGTGCATGTCTTTGTGACTTGGTTTCAGTGTGTGTCTGTGTTACTGGGTATCAGTGTATGTCTTTGTTACTTGGTGTCAGTGTATGTCTTTGTTACTTGGTGTAATTGTGTGTCTGTGTTACTGGGTATCAGTGTATGTCTTTGTTACTTGGTGTCAATGTATGTCTGTGTTACTTGGTGTAAGTGCGTGCCTGTGTTACTGGGTATCAATGTCTGTCCTTGTTACTTGGTGTCAGTGTATGTCTTTGTTACTTGGTGTAAGTGTGTGTCTGCGTTACTGGGTGTCAGTGTGTGTCTGTGTTACTTGGTGTAAGTGTGTGTCTTTGTTACTTGGTTTCAGTGTATGTATTTGTTACTTGGTGTAATTGTGTGTCTGTGTTACTGGGTATCAGTGTATGTATTTGTTACTTGGTGTCAGTGTGTGTCTTTGTTACTGGCTGTCAGTGTATGTCTTTGTTACTGGGTGTCAGTGTGTGTCTTTGTGACTTGGTGTAAGTGTGTGTCTGTGTTACTGGGTATCAGTGTATGTCTTTGTTACTTGGTGTCAGTGTGTGTCTTTGTTACTGGTTGTCAGTGTATGTCTTTGTTACTGGGTGTCAGTGTATGTCATTGTGACTTGGTGTCAGTGTGTGTCTGTGTTACTGGATGTCAGTGTCTTTCTTTGTTACTTGGTGTAAGTGCGTGTCTGTGTTACTGGGTATCAGTGTCTGTCTTTGTTACTGGGTGTCAGTGTGTGTCTTTGTGACGTGGTGTAAGTGTTGTCTGTATTACTGGGTGTCAGTGTCTGTCTTTGTTACTTGGTGTCAGTGTGTGTCTGTGTTACTGGGTATCAGCGTATGTCTTTGTTACTTGGTGTCAGTGTATGTCCGTGTTACTTGGTGGAAGTGTGTGTCTTTGTTATTTGGTGTCAGTGTATGTCTTTGTTACTTGTTGTAAGTGTATGTCTTTGTTACTTGGTGTCAGTGTCTGTCTTTTTTACTTGGTGTCATTGTATGTCTTTGTTACTTTGTGTAAGTGTCTGTCTTTGTTACTGGGTGTCAGTGTCTGTCTTTGTGACTTGGTGTAAGTGTGTGTCTCTATTACTGGGTGTGAGTGTCTGTCTTTGTTACTTGGTGTAAGAGTGTGTCAGAGTTAGTCTGTATCAGTGTATGTCTTTGTGACTTGGTGTCAGTGTATGTCTTTGTGAGTTGGTATCAGAGTGTGTCTTTGTGACTTGTTGTCAGTGTATGTCATTGTTACTGGGTGTAAGTGTGTGTCTGTGTTACTGGGTATCAGTGTATGTCTTTGTTCCTTGGTGTCAGTGTATGTCAAAATACTTGGTGTAAGTAATGTCTGTCTTTGTTACTTGGTGTCAGTGTATGCCTCTGTTACTTGGTGTCAGTGTATGTCTTTGTTACTTGGTGTCAGTGTGTGTCTTTGTGACTTGGTATTAGTGTATGTCTCTGTGACCTGTTGTCAGTGTATGTCATTGTTACTGGGTGTCAGTGTGTGTTTGTGTTACTTGGTGTCAGTGTATGTCTTTGTTCCTGTGTATCAGTGGTTCTCTGTGTTACGGGGTGTCAGTGTGTGTTTGTTTGTGTTACTGGGTGTCAGTGTGTGTCTGTGTTACTGGATGTCAGTGTATGTCTTTGTTACTTGGTGTCAATGTATGTCTTTGATTCTTGGTGTCAGTGTATGTCTGTGGTACTTGGTGTAAGTGTGTGACTGTGTTACTGGGTATCAGAGTATGTCTTTGTCACTTGGTGTCAGTGTATGTCTGTGTTACTTGGTGCAAGTGTGTGTCTGTGTTACTGGGTTTCAGTGTGTGTCTGTGTTACTTGGTGTAAGTGTGTGTCTTTGTTACTTGTAGTCCGTGTGTGTCTGTGTTACTGGGTGTCAGGGTATGTCTTTGTTACTGGGTGTCAGTGTATGTCTTTGTTACTTGGTGTAAGTGTGTGCCTGTGTTACTCTGTATCAGTGTATGTCTTTGTGACTTGGTGTCAGTGTATGTCTTTGTTATTGGGTGTCATTGTGTGTCTTTGTGACTTGATGTCAGTGTCTGTCTTTGTTACTTGGTGTAAGTGTGTGTCTGTGTTACTGGGTATCAGTGTATGTCTTCGTTCCTTGGTGTCAGTGTATGTCAAAATACTTGGTGTAAGTGTCTGTCTTTGTTACTTGGTGTCAGTGTATGCCTTTGTTACTTGGTGTCAGCGTATGTCTTTGTCACTTGGTGTCAGTGTATGCCTTTGTTACTTGGTGTCAGCGTATGTCTTTGTCACTTGGTGTCAGTGTATGTCTGTGTTACTTGGTGCAAGTGTGTGTCTGTGTTACTGGGTTTCAGTGTGTGTCTGTGTTACTTGGTGTAAGTGTGTGTCTTTGTTACTTGGAGTCCGTGTGTGTCTGTGTTACTGGGTGTCAGTGTCTGTCTTTGTTACTGGTGTCAGTGTATGTCTTTGTTACTTGGTGTAAGTGTGTGCCTGTGTTACTCTGTATCAGTGTATGTCTTTGTGACTTGGTGTCAGTGTATGTCTTTGTTATTGGGTGTCATTGTGTGTCTTTGTGACTTGATGTCAGTGTATGTCTTTGTTACTTGGTGTAAGTGTGTGTCTGTGTTACTTGGTGTCAGCGTATGTCTTTGTTACTTGGTGTCAGTGTGTGTCTGTGTTACTGGGTATCAGTGTATGTCTTTGTGACTTGGTATTAGTGTATGCCTTTGTGACCTGTTGTCAGTGTATGTCATTGTTACTGGGTGTCAGTGTATGTTTGTGTTACTTGGTGTCAGCGTATGTCTTTGTTCCTGTGTATCAGTGGTTCTCTGTGCTACGGGGTGTCAGTGTGTGTTTGTTTGTGTTAATGGGTGTCAGTGTGTATCTGTGACACTAGGTGTCAGTATTTAGTTTAGTTTAGAGATACTGCCCTTAAACAGGCCCTTCGGCCCACCGAGACTGTGCCGACCATCAACCTCCCATTTCAGCTAATCCTACACTAATCCCGTATTCCTATCGCATCCCCACCTGTCCCTATATATTTCCCTACCACCTACCTATACTAGGGGCAATTTATGATGGCCAATTAACCTATCAACCTGCAAGTCTTTGGCACCCGGAGGAAACTCACGCAGACACAGGGAGAACTTGCAAACTCCGCACAGGCAGTACACAGAATCGAACCCGGGTCCCTGGAGCTGTGAGGCTGCGGTGCTAACCACTGCGCCAATGTGCCCCACTCCCCACAGTGTGTGCCTGTGTTACTGGGTAGCAGTGTATGTCTTTGTTACTTGGTGTCAGTGTATGTCTGTGTTACTTGCTTTCAGTGTGTTTGTTTGTGTTACAGGGTGTCAGTGTGTGTCTGTGTTACTTGGTGTATGTGTGTTTCTTTGTTACTTGGTGTCCGTGTGTGTCTGTGTTACTGGGTGTCAGTGCATGTCTTTGTTACTGGGTGTCAATGTATTTCTTTGTTACTTGGTGTAAGTGTGTGTCTGTGTGACTGGGTATCAGTGTCTGTCTTTGTTACTTGGTGTCAGTGTATGTCTAAGTTACTTGGTGTAAGTGTGTGTCTGTGTTACTGGGTGTCAGTGTGTGTCTGTGTTACTTGGTGTAAGTGTGTGCTTTTGTTACTTGGTGTCCGTGTGTGTCTGTGTTACTGGGTGTCAGTGTATGACTTTGTTACTGGGTGTCAGTGTATGTCTTTGTTACTTGGTGTCAGTGTCTGTCTTTGTTACTTGGTGTCAGTGTATGTCTGTGTTACTGGGTATCAGTGTATGTCTTTGTTACTTGGTGTCAGTGTATGTCTGTGTTACTTGGTGTCAGTGTCTGTCTTTGTTACTTGGTGTCAGTCTATGTCTGTGTTACTTGGTGCAAGTGTGTGTCTGTGTTACTGGGTATCAGTGTATGTCTTAGTGACTTGGTTTCAGTGTATGTCTTTGTTACTGGGTGTCAGTGTGTGTCTTTGTGACTTGGTGTCAGTGTATGCCTTGTTACTTGGTGTAAGTGTGTGTCTGTGTTACTGGGTATCAGTGTATGTCTTTGTTACTTGGTGTCAGTGTATGTCAAAATACTTGGTGTCAGTGTATGTCTTTGTTACTTGGTGTAATTGCCTGTCTTTGCTACTTGATGTCAGTGTATGTCTGTGTTACTTGGTGTAAGTGCGTGCCTGTGTTACTGGGTATCAATGTCTGTCTTTGTGACTTGGTGTCAGTGTATGCCTTGTTACTTGGTGTAAGTGTGTGTCTGTGTTACTGGGTATCAGTGTATGTCTTTGTTACTTGGTGTCAGTGTATGTCAAAATACTTGGTTTAAGTGTATGTCTTTGTTACTTGGTGTAATTGCCTTTCTTTGCTACTTGGTTTCAGTGTATGTCTGGGTTACTTGGTGTAAGTGTGTGTCTTTGTTACTTGGTGTAAGTGTATGTCTTTGTTACTTGGTGTAAGTGTGTGTCAGAGTTACTCTCTATCTGTGTATGTCTTTGTGACTTGGTGTCAGTGTATGTCTTTGTTACTGGGTGTCAGTGTGTGTCTTTGTTACTTGTTGTCAATGTGTGTCTTTGTTACTTGGTGTAAGTGTGTGTCTGTGTTACTGGGTATCAGTGTATGTCTTTGTTCCTTGGTGTCAGTGTATGTCAAAATACTTGGTGTAAGTGTATGTCTTTGTTACTTGGTGTCAGTGTATGCCTTTGTTACTTGGTGTCAGTGTATGTCTTTGTTACTTGGTGTCAGTGTGTGTCTGTGTTGCTGGGTATCAGTGTCTGTCTTTGTGACTTGGTATCAGTGTATGTCTTTGTGACCTGTTGTCAGTGTATGTCATTGTTACTGGGTGTCAGTGTGTGTTTGTGTTACTTGGTGTCAGTTTATGTCTTTGTTCCTGTGTATCCGTGGTTCTCTGTGTTACTGGGTGTCAGTGTGTGTTTGTTTGTGTTACTGGGTGTCAGTGAGTGTCTGTGAAACGAGGTGTCAGTATATAGTTTAGTTTAGAGATACAGCCCTTAAACAGGCCCTTCGGCCCACCGAGACTGTGCCGACCATCAACATCCCATTTATACTAATCCTACACTCATCCCGTATTCCTTTCACATCCCCACCTGTCCCTATAGATTTCCCTACTACGTACCTATACTAGGGGCAATTTATGATGGCCAATTAACCTGTCAACCTGCAAGTCTTTGGCATGTGGGAGGAAATCGGAGCAGCCGGAGGAAACGCACGCAGACACAGGGAGAACTTGCTAACTCCGCACAGGCAGTACCCAGAATCGAACACGGGTCCCTGGAGCTAAGAGGCTGCGGTGCTAACCACTGCGCCAATGTGCCCCCCTCCCCACAGTGCGTGCCTGTGTTACTGGGTATCAGTGTATGTCTTTGTTACTTGGTGTCAGTGTATGTCTGTGTTACTGGCTTTCAGTGTATTTGTTTGTGTTACAGGGTGTCATAGTGTGTCTGTGTTACTTGGTGTATGTGTGTGTTTTTGTTACTTGGTGTCCGTGTGTGTCTGTGTTACTGGGTGTCCGTGTATGTCTTTGTTACTGGGTGTCAAATTATGTCTTTGTTACTTGGTGTAAGTGTGTGTCTGTTTTACTGGTTATCAGTGCCTGTGTTTGTTACTTGGTGTCAGTGTATGTCTGTGTTACTTTGTGTAAGTGTGTGTCTGTGTTACTGGGTGTCAGTGTGTGTCTGTGTTACTTGGTGTAAGTGTGTGCCTTTGTTACTTGGTGTCCGTGTGTGTCTGTGTTACTGCGTGTCAGTGTATGACTTTGTTACTGGATGTCAGTGTATGTCTTTGTTACTTGGTGTCAGTGTGTGTCTGTGTTACTGGGTATCAGAGTTTGTCTTTGTTACTTGGTGTAAGCGTGTGTCTGTGTTACTGGGTATCAGTGTATGTCTTTGTTACTTGGTGTCAGTGCATGTCTGTGTTACTTGGTGTAAGTGTATGTCTTTGTTACTTGGTGTCAGTCTATGTCCGTGTTACTTGCTTGAAGTGTGTGTCTGTGTTACTGGGTATCAGTGTATGTCTTTGTGACTTTGTTTCAATGTATGTCTTTGTTACTGGGTGTCTGTGTGTGTCTTTGTGACTTGGTGTCAGTGTATGCCTTTGTTACTTGGTGTCAGTGTATGTCAAAATACTTGTTGTAAGTGTATGTCTTTGTTACTTGGTGTAATTGTCTGTCTTTGTTACTTGGTTTCAGTGTATGTCTGGGTTTCTTGGTGTAAGTGTGTGCCTTTGTTACTTGGTGTAAGTGTATGTCTTTGTTACTTGGTGTCAGTCTATGTCTGTGTTACTTTGTGCAAGTGTGTGTCTGTGTTACTGGGTATCAGTGCATGTCTTTGTGACTTGGTTTCAGTGTATGTCTTTGTTACTGGGTGTCAGTGTGTGTCTTTGTGACTTGGTGTCAGTGTATGTCTTTGTTACTTGGTGTAAGTGTGTGTCTGTGTTACTGGATATCAGTGTATGTCTTTGTTACTTGGTGTCAGTGTATGTCAAAATACTTGGTTTAAGTGTATGTCTTTGTTACTTGGTGTAATTGCCTGTCTTTGCTACTTGGTTTCAGTGTATGTCTGGGTTACTTGGTGTAAGTGTGTTTCTTTGTTACTTGGTGTAAGTGTATGTCTTTGTTACTTGGTGTCAGTGTATGTCTTTGTTACTTGGTGTCAGTGTACGTCTGTGTTACTTGGTGTAAGTGCGTGCCTGTGTTACTGGGTATCAATGTATGTCTTTGTTACTTGGTGTCAGTGTATGTCTTTGTTACTTGGTGTACGTGTGTGTCTGCGTTACTGGGTGTCAGTGTTTGTCTGTGTTACTTGGTATAAGTGTGTGTCTTTGTTACTTGGTTTCAGTGTATGTCTTTGTTACTTGGTGTAATTGTGTGTCTGTGTTACTTGGTATCAGTGTATGTATTTGTTACTTGGTATCAGCGTGTGTCTTTGTTACTGGGTGTCAGTGTATGTCTTTGTTACTGGGTGTCAGTGTGTGTCTTTGTGACTTGGTGTAAGTGTGTGTCTGTGTTACTGGGTATCAGTGTATGTCTTTGTTACTGGGTGTCAGTGTGTGTCATTGTGACTTGGTGTAAGTGTGTGTCTGTGTTACTGGATGTCAGTGTCTGTCTTTGTTACTTGGTGTAAGTGCGTGTCTGTGTTACTGGGTATCAGTGTCTGTCTTTGTTACTGGGTGTCAGTGTGTGTCTTTGGGACTTGGTGTAAGTGTGTGTCTGTATTACTGGGTGTCAGTGTCTTTCTTTGTTACTTGGTGTAAGTGTGTGTCTGTGTTACTGGGTATCTGCGTATGTCTTTGTTACTTGGTGTCAGTGTATGTCTTTGTTACTTGGTGTAAGTGTATGTCTTTGTTACTTGGTGTCAGTGTCTGTCTTTTTTACTTGGTGTCATTGTATGTCTTTGTTACTTGGTGTAAGTGTCTGTCTTAGTTACTGGGTGTCAGTGTCTGTCTTTGTTACTTGGTGTAAGTGTGTGTCAGAGTTACTCTGTATCTGTGTATGTCTTTGTGACTTGGTGTCAGTGTATGTCTTTGTTACTGGGTGTCAGTGTGTGTCTTTGTTACTTGTTGTCAATGTGTGTCTTTGTTACTTGGTGTAAGTGTGTGTCTGTGTTACTGGGTATCAGTGTATGTCTTTGTTCCTTGGTGTCAGTGTATGTCAAAATACTTGGTGTAAGTGTATGTCTTTGTTACTTGGTGTCAGTGTATGCCTTTGTTACTTGGTGTCAGTGTATGTCTTTGTTACTTGGTGTCAGTGTGTGTCTGTGTTGCTGGGTATCAGTGTATGTCTTTGTGACTTGGTATCAGTGTATGTCTTTGTGACCTGTTGTCAGTGTATGTCATTGTTACTGGGTGTCAGTGTGTGTTTGTGTTACTTGGTGTCAGTTTATGTCTTTGTTCCTGTGTATCCGTGATTCTCTGTGTTACTGGGTGTCAGTTTGTGTTTGTTTGTGTTACTGGGTGTCAGTGAGTGTCTGTGACACGAGGTGTCAGTATATAGTTTAGTTTAGAGATACAGCCCTTAAACAGGCCCTTCGGCCCACCGAGACTGTGCCGACCATCAACATCCCATTTATACTAATTCTACACTAATCCCGTATTCCTATCACATCCCCACCTGTCCCTATAGATTTCCCTACTACGTACCTATACTAGGGGCAATTTATGATGGCCAATTAACCTGTCAACCTGCAAGTCTTTGGCATGTGGGAGGAAACCGGAGCACCCGGAGGAAACTCACGCAGACACAGGGAGAACTTGCAAACTCCGCACAAGCAGTACCCTGAATCGAACCCGGTTCCCTGGAGCTAAGAGGCTGCGGTGCTAACCACTGCGCCAATGTGCCCCCCTCCCCACAGTGCGTGCCTGTGTTACTGGGTATCAGTGTATGTCTTTGTTACTTGGTGTCAGTGTATGTCAAAATACTTGGTTTAAGTGTATGTCTTTGTTACTTGGTGTAATTGCCTGTCTTTGCTACTTGGTTTCAGTGTATGTCTGGGTTACTTGGTGTAAGTGTGTTTCTTTGTTACTTGGTGTAAGTGCATGTCTTTGTTACTTGGTGTCAGTGTATGTCTTTGTTACTTGGTGTCAGTGTACGTCTGTGTTACTTGGTGTAAGTGCGTGCCTGTGTTACTGGGTATCAATGTATGTCTTTGTTACTTGGTGTCAGTGTATGTCTTTGTTATTTGGTGTACGTGTGTGTCTGTGTTACTGGGTGTCAGTGTTTGTCTGCGTTACTTGGTATAAGTGTGTGTCTTTGTTACTTGGTTTCAGTGTATGTCTTTGTTACTTGGTGTAATTGTGTGTCTGTGTTACTGGGTATCAGTGTATGTATTTGTTACTTGGTATCAGCGTGTGTCTTTGTTACTGGGTGTCAGTGTATGTCTTTGTTACTGGGTGTCAGTGTGTGTCTTTGTGACTTGGTGTAAGTGTGTGTCTATGTTACTGGGTATCAGTGCATGTCTTTGTTACTTGGTGTCAGTGTGTGTCTTTGTTACTGGGTGTCAGTGTGTGTCATTGTGACTTGGTGTAAGTGTGTGTCTGTCTTACTGGATGTCAGTGTCTGTCTTTGTTACTTGGTGTAAGTGCGTGTCTGTGTTACTGGGTATCAGTGTCTGTCTTTGTTACTGGGTGTCAGTGTGTGTCTTTGGGACGTGGTGTAAGTGTGTGTCTGTATTACTGGGTGTCAGTGTCTTTCTTTGTTACTTGGTGTAAGTGTGTGTCTGTGATACTGGGTATCTGCGTATGTCTTTGTTACTTGGTGTCAGTGTATGTCCGTGTTACTTGGTGGAAGTGTGTGTCATTGTTAATTTGTGGAAGTGTATGTCTGTCTTACTTGGTGTCAGTGTATGTCTTTGTTACTTGGTGTAAGTGTATGTCTTTGTTACTTGGTGTCAGTGTCTGTCTTTTTTACTTGGTGTCATTGTGTGTCTTTGTTACTTGGTGTAAGTTTCTGTCTTTGTTACTGGGTGTCAGTGTCTGTCTTTGTTACTTGGTGTAAGTGTGTGTCAGAGTTACTCAGTATCTGTGTATGTCTTTGTGACTTGGTGTCAGTGTATGTCTGTGTTACTGGCTTTCAGTGTATTTGTTTGTGTTACAGGGTGTCAGAGTGTGTCTGTGTTACTTGGTGTATGTGTGTGTTTTTGTTAGTTGGTGTCCGTGTGTGTCTGTGTTACTGGGTGTCAGTGTATGTCTTTGTTACTGGGTGTCAATGTATGTCTTTGTTACTTGGTGTAAGTGTGTGTCTGTTTTACTGGTTATCAGTGCCTGTGTTTGTTACTTGGTGTCAGTGTATGTCTGTGTTACTTTGTGTAAGTGTGTGTCTGTGTTACTGGGTGTCAGTGTGTGTCTGTGTTACTTGGTGTAAGTGTGTGCCTTTGTTACTTGGTGTAAGTGTATGTCTTTGTTACTTGGTGTCAGTGTGTGTCTGTGTTACTGGGTATCAGAGTTTGTCTTTGTTACTTGGTGTCAGTGCATGTCTGTGTTACTTGGTGTAAGTGTATGTCTTTGTTACTTGGTATCAGTCTATGTCTGTGTTACTTGCTTGAAGTGTGTGTCTGTGTGACTGGGTATCAGTGTATGTCTTTGTGACTTGGTTTCAATGTATGTCTTTGTTACTGGGTGTCTGTGTGTGTCTTTGTGACTTGGTGTCAGTGTATGCCTTTGTTAGTTGGTGTCAGTGTATGTCAAAATACTTGTTGTAAGTGTATGTCTTTGTTACTTGGTGGAATTGTCTGTCTTTGTTACTTGGTTTCAGTGTATGTCTGGGTTACTTGGTGTAAGTGTGTGTCTTTGTTACTTGGTGTAAGTGTATGTCTTTGTTACTTGGTGTCAGTGTATGTCTTTGTTACTTGGTGTAAGTGTGTGTCTGTGTTAGTTGGTGTAAGTGTGTGTATTTGTTACTTGGTTTCAGTGTATGTCTTTGTTACTTGGTGTAAGTGTGTGTCTGTGTTACTGGGTATCAGTGAATGTCTTTGTTAATTGGTGTCAGTGTATGTCTTTTTTACTTGCTGTCAGTGTATGTCTTTGTTACTTGTTGTAATTGTGTGTCTGTGTTACTGGGTATCAGTGTATGTCTTTGTTACTTGGTGTCAGTGTGTGTCTTTGTTACTTGGTGTAAGTGTGTGTCTGTGTTACTGGGTGTCAGGGTGTGTCTGTGTTACTTGATGTAAGAGTGCGTATTTGTTACTTGGTTTTAGTGTGTGTCTGTGTTCCTGGGTATCAGTGTATGTCTTTGTGACTTGGTATCAGTGTATGTCTTTGTTACTGGGTGTCAGTTTGTGTCTGTGTTACTGGGTATCAGTGTACGTCTTTGTTACTGGGTGTCAGTGTTTGTCTGTGTTACTGGGTATCAGTGTATGTCTTTGTGACTTGGTATCAGTGTATGTCTTTGTTACTAGGTGTAAGTGTGTGTCTGTGTATTAGTGTATGAATTTGTGACTTGGTGTCAACGTATGTCTTTGATACTGGGTGTCAGTGTGTGTCTTTATGACTTGGTGTCAGTGTATGTCTGTGTTACCGGGGGTCAGTGTGTGTCTGTTTTACTGGGGGTCAGTGTGTGTTTCTAACTGGGTGTCAGTGTATGTCTGTGTTACATGGTGTAAGTGTGTGCCTGTGTATCAGTGTATGTCTTTGTTACTTGGTGTCAGTGTATGTCTTTGTTACTTGGTGTCAGTGTATGTGTTTGTGACTTGGTATCAGTGAATGTCTTTGTTACTGTTTATTAGTGTTTCTCTGTGTTACTGCGTGTCAGTTTGTATTTGTTTGTGTCACTGGGTGTCAGTGTTTATCTGTGACACTAGGTGTCAGTATTTAGTTTAGTTTAGAGATACAGCACTTTAACAGGCCTTTCGGCCCACCGAGTCTGTGCCGACTATCAACCACCCATTTATAATAATCCTACACTATTCCCGTATTCCTGTCACATCCCCACCTGTCCCTATATATTTCCATACCACCTGCCGATGTCAGGGGCAATTTATGATGGCCAATTAACCTATCAACCTGCAAGTCTTTGGCATGTGGGAGGAAAACGGAGCACCCGGAGGAAACCCACGCAGACACAGGGAGAACTTGCAAACTCCGCACAGGCAGTACCCAGAATCGAATCCGGGTAACTGGAGCTGTGAGGCTGCGGTGCTAACCACTGCGCCAATGTGCCCCCCCACCCGCTCCCCCCCCCCCCCCCCAACGTGTGCCTGTGTTACTGGGTATCAGTGTATGTCTTTGTTACTTGGTGTCAGTGTATGTCTGTGTTACTGGCTTTCAGTGTATTTGTTTGTGTTACAGGGTGTCAGAGTGTGTCTGTGTTACTTGGTGTATGTGTGTGTTTTTGTTACTTGGTGTCCGTGTGTGTCTGTGTTACTGGGTGTCAGTGTATGTCTTTGTTACTGGGTGTCAATGTATGTCTTTGTTACTTGGTGTAAGTGTGTGTCTGTTTTACTGGTTATCAGTGCCTGTGTTTGTTACTTGGTGTCAGTGTATGTCTGTGTTACTTTGTGTAAGTGTGTGTCTGTGTTACTGGGTGTCAGTGTGTGTCTTTGTTACTTGGTGTAAGTGTGTGCCTTTGTTACTTGGTGTAAGTGTATGTCTTTGTTACTTGGTGTCAGTGTGTGTCTGTGTTACTGGGTATCAGAGTTTGTCTTTGTTACTTGGTGTCAGTGCATGTCTGTGTTACTTGGTGTAAGTGTATGTCTTTGTTACTTGGTATCAGTCTATGTCTGTGTTACTTGCTTGAAGTGTGTGTCTGTGTGACTGGGTATCAGTGTATGTCTTTGTGACTTGGTTTCAATGTATGTCTTTGTTACTGGGTGTCTGTGTGTGTCTTTGTGACTTGGTGTCAGTGTATGCCTTTGTTAGTTGGTGTCAGTGTATGTCAAAATACTTGTTGTAAGTGTATGTCTTTGTTACTTGGTGGAATTGTCTGTCTTTGTTACTTGGTTTCAGTGTATGTCTGGGTTACTTGGTGTAAGTGTGTGTCTTTGTTACTTGGTGTAAGTGTATGTCTTTGTTACTTGGTGTCAGTGTATGTCTTTGTTACTTGGTGTAAGTGTGTGTCTGTGTTAGTTGGTGTAAGTGTGTGTATTTGTTACTTGGTTTCAGTGTATGTCTTTGTTACTTGGTGTAAGTGTGTGTCTGTGTTACTGGGTATCAGTGAATGTCTTTGTTAATTGGTGTCAGTGTATGTCTTTTTTACTTGCTGTCAGTGTATGTCTTTGTTACTTGTTGTAATTGTGTGTCTGTGTTACTGGCTATCAGTGTATGTCTTTGTTACTTGGTGTCAGTGTGTGTCTTTGTTACTTGGTGTAAGTGTGTGTCTGTGTTACTGGGTGTCAGGGTGTGTCTGTGTTACTTGATGTAAGAGTGTGTATTTGTTACTTGGTTTTAGTGTGTGTCTGTGTTCCTGGGTATCAGTGTATGTCTTTGTGACTTGGTATCAGTGTATGTCTTTGTTACTGGGTGTCAGTTTGTGTCTGTGTTACTGGGTATCAGTGTACGTCTTTGTTACTGGGTGTCAGTGTGTGTCTGTGTTACTGGGTATCAGTGTATGTCTTTGTGACTTGGTATCAGTGTATGTCTTTGTTACTAGGTGTAAGTGTGTGTCTGTGTATTAGTGTATGAATTTGTGACTTGGTGTCAACGTATGTCTTTGATACTGGGTGTCAGTGTGTGTCTTTATGACTTGGTGTCAGTGTATGTCTGTGTTACCGGGGGTCAGTGTGTGTCTGTTTTACTGGGGGTCAGTGTGTGTTTCTAACTGGGTGTCAGTGTATGTCTGTGTTACATGGTGTAAGTGTGTGCCTGTGTATCAGTGTATGTCTTTGTTACTTGGTGTCAGTGTATGTCTTTGTTACTTGGTGTCAGTGTATGTGTTTGTGACTTGGTATCAGTGAATGTCTTTGTTACTGTTTATTAGTGTTTCTCTGTGTTACTGCGTGTCAGTTTGTATTTGTTTGTGTCACTGGGTGTCAGTGTTTATCTGTGACACTAGGTGTCAGTATTTAGTTTAGTTTAGAGATACAGCACTTTAACAGGCCTTTCGGCCCACCGAGTCTGTGCCGACTATCAACCACCCATTTATAATAATCCTACACTATTCCCGTATTCCTGTCACATCCCCACCTGTCCCTATATATTTCCATACCACCTGCCGATGTCAGGGGCAATTTATGATGGCCAATTAACCTATCAACCTGCAAGTCTTTGGCATGTGGGAGGAAAACGGAGCACCCGGAGGAAACCCACGCAGACACAGGGAGAACTTGCAAACTCCGCACAGGCAGTACCCAGAATCGAATCCGGGTAACTGGAGCTGTGAGGCTGCGGTGCTATCCACTGTGCCAATGTGACCCCCACCCGCTCCCCCCCCCCCCCCCCCCAACGTGTGCCTGTGTTACTGGGTATCAGTGTATGTCTTTGTTACTTGGTGTCAGTGTATGTCTGTGTTACTTGGTGTCAGTGTCTTTGTTTGTGTTACTGGGTGTCAGTGTGCGTCTGTGTTACTTGGTGTATGTGTGTGTCTTTGTTACTTGGTGTCCGTGTGTGACTGTGTTAATGGGTGTAAGTGTGTGTCTGTGTTACTGGGTGTCAGTGTGTGTCTGTGTTACTTGGTGTAAGTCTGTGTCTTTGTTACTGGGTGTCCGTGTGTGTATGTGTTACTTGATGTAAGTGTGTGTCTTTGTTACTGGGTGTCAGTGTATGTCTTCGTTACTTGGTGTAAGTGTGTGTCTGTGTTACTGGGCATCAGTGTATGTCTTTGTTACTTGGTGTCAGTGTATGTCTGAGTTACTTGGTGTTAGTGTGTGTCTGTGTTACTGGGTATCAGTGTATGTCTTTGTTACTTGGTGTCAGTGTATGTCTTTGTTACTTGGTGTCAGTGTGTGTCTTTGTGACTTGGTGTCAGTGTATGTATTTGTTACTTGGTGTAAGTGTGTGTCTGTGTTACTGGGAATCAGTGTATGTTTGTGTTAATTGGTATCAGTGTATGTCTTTGTTACTTGGTGTAAGTGCATGTCTTTGTTACTTGGTGTCAGTGTATGTCTTTGTTACTTGGTGACAGTGTATGTCTGTGTTACTTGGTGTAAGTGTGTGTCTTTGTTACTTGGTGTAAGTGTCTGCCTTTGTTACTTGGTGTCAGTGTATGTCTTTGTTACTTGGTGTCAGTTTGTCTCTGTGTTACTGGGTACCAGTGTATGTCCTTGTGACTTAGTATCATTGTATGTCTTTGTTACTGGGTGTCAGTGAGTGTCTCTGTTATTGGGTATCAGTGTATGTCTTTGTGACTTGGTATCAGTGTATGTCTTTGTTACTGGGTGTCAGCGTGTGTCTGTGTTACTGGGTGTCAGTGTATGTCTTTGTGACTTGGTATCTGTGTATGTATTTGTTACTGGGTGTCAGTGTGTGTCTGTGTTCCTGGGTATCAGTGTATGTCTTTGTGACTTGGTGTCAGTAATGTCTTTGTTACTGGGTGTCAGTGTGTGTCTTTGTGACTTGGTGTCAGGGTATGTCTTTGTTACTGGGTGTCAGTGAGTGTCTCTGTTATTGGGTATCAGTGTATGTCTTTGTGACATGGTATCAGTGTATGTCTTTGTTACTGGGTGTCAGCGTGTGTCTGTGTTACTGGGTGTCAGTGTATGTCTTTGTGACTTGGTATCTGTGTATGTATTTGTTACTGGGTGTCAGTGAGTGTCTCTGTTATTGGGTATCAGTGTATGTCTTTGTGACTTGGTGTCAGTAATGTCTTTGTTACTGGGTATCAGTGTCTGTCTTTGTTACTAGGTGTAAGTGTGTGTCTGTGTAACTGGGTATCAGTGTATGTCTTTGTTACTTGGTGTCATTGTATGTCTGAGTTACTTGGTGTTAGTGTGTGTCTGTGTTACTGGGTATCAGTTTTTGTCTTTGTGACTTGGTGTCAGTGTATGTCTGTGTTACTGGGGGTCAGTGTGTGTCTGTTTTACTGGGGGTCAGTGTGTGTTTCTAACTGGGTGTCAGTGTATGTCTGTGTTACGTGGTGTAAGTGTGTGTCTTTGTTACTTGGTGTAAGTGTCTGCCTTTGTTACTTGGTGTCATTGTATGTCTTTGTTACTTGGTGTCTGTGTGTCTCTGTGTTACTGGGTATCAGTGTATGTCCTTGTGACTGAGTATCATTGTATGTCTTTGTTACTGGGTGTCAGGGAGTGTCTCTGTTACTGGGTATCAGTGTATGTCTTTGTGACTTGGTATCAGTGTATGTCTTTGTTACTGGGTGTCAGTGTGTGTCTGTGTTACTGGGTGTCAGTGCATGTCTTTGTGACTTGGTATCAGTGTATGTCTTTGTTACTTGGTGTCAGTGTGTGTCTGTGTTCCTGGGTATCAGTGTATGTCTTTGTGACTTCGTGTCAGTGTATGTCTTTGTTACTGGGTGTCAGTGTGTGTCTTTGTGACTTGGTGTCAGTGTATGTCTTTGTTACTTGAAGCAAGTGTGTGTCCTTGTTACTGGGTATCAGTGTCTGTCTTTGTTACTGGGTGTAAGTGTGTGTCTGTGTAACTCGGTATCAGTGTATGTCTTTGTTACTTGGTGTCAGTGTATGTCTGAGTTACTTGGTGTTCGTGTGTGTCTGTGTTACTGGGTATAAGTTTTTGTCTTTGTGACTTGGTGTCAGTGTATGTCTGTGTTACTGGGGGTCATTGTGCGTCGTTTTTACTGGGAGTCAGTGTGTGTTTCTAACTGGGTGTCAGTGTATGTCTGTGTTACTTGGTGTAAGTGTGTGCCTGTGCATCAGTGCATGTCTTTGTTACTTGGTGCAAGTGTATGTCTTTGTTACTTGGTGTCAGTGTTTGTGTTTGTGACTTGGTGTCAGTGTATGTCTTTGTTACTGTTTGTTAGTATTTCTCTGTGTCACTGCATGTCAGTATGTGTTTGTTTTTGTCACTGGGTGTCAGTGTTTATCTGAGACACTAGGTGTCAGTATTTAGTTTAGTTTAGAGATACAGCACTTTCACAGGCCTTTCGGCCCACCGAGTCTGTGCCGACCGTCAACCACCAATTTATAATAATCCTACACTAATCCTGTATTCCTATCACATCCCCACCTGTCCCAAAATATTTCCCTACCACCTGCCTATACTAGGGGCAATTTATGATGGTCAATTATTATATCAACCTGCAAGTCTTTGGCATGTGGGAGGAAACCAGAGCACCCGCAGGAAACCCACGCAGACACAGGGAGAACTTGCAAACTCCGCACAGGCAGTAACCAAATCTACCCCGGGTCCCTGCAGCTGTGAGGCTGCGGTGCTAACCACTGCGCCAATGTGCACCCCCCCTCCCCCCAACGTGTGCCTGTGTTACTGGGTATCAGAGTATGTCTTTGTTACTTGGTGTCAGTGTGTCTCTGTGTTACTGGGTATCAGTGTATGTCTTTGTGACTTGGTATCAGTGTATGTCTTTGTTACTGGGTGTCAGTGAGTGTCTGTGTTACTGGGTATCAGTGTATGTCTTTGTGACTTGGTATCAGTGTATGTCTTTGTGACTGGGTGTCAGTGTGTGTCTGTGTTACTGGGTATCAGTGTATGTCTTTGTGACTTGGTATCAGTGTATGTCTTTGTTACTGGGTGTCAGTGTGTGTCTGTGTTCCTGGGTATCAGTGTATGTCTTTGTGACTTGGTGTCAGTGTATGTCTTTGTTACTGGGTGTCAGTGTGTGTCTTTGTGACTTGGTGTCAGTGTATGTCTTTGTTACTTGATGCAAGTGTGTGTCTGTGATACTGGGTATCAGTGTCTGTCTTTGTTACTTGGTGTAAGTGTATGTCTGTGTTACTTGGTGTAAGTGTGTGTCTGTATATCAGTGTATGTCTTTGTGACTTGGTGTCAGTGTATGTCTTTGTGACTGGGTGTCAGTGTGTGTCTTTGTGACTTGGTGTCAGTGTATGTCTGTGTTACTGGGGGTCAGTGTGTGTCTGTTTTACTGGGGGTCAGTGTGTTTTTCTAACTTGGTGTCAGTGTATGTCTGTGTTACTTGGTGGCAGTGCATGTCTTTGTTACTGTGTGTCAGTGTTTCTCTGTGTTACTGGATGTCAGTGTGTGTTTGTTTGTGTTATTGGGTGTCAGTGTGTGTCTGTGACACTAGGTGTCATTATTTAGTTTAGTTTAGAGATACAGCACTTAAACAGGCCCTTCGGCCCACCGAGTCTGTGCCGACCATCAACCACCCATTTATACTAATCCAACACTAATCCCGTATTCCTATCACATCCCCACCTGTCCCTATACATTTCCCTACCACCTACCTATACTCGGGGCAATTTATGATGGCCAATTAACCTATCAACCTGCAAGTCTTTGGCATGTGGGAGGAAATCGGAGCACCCGGAGGAAACCCACGCAGACACAGGCAGAACTTGCAAACTCCGCACAGGCAGTACCCAGAATCGAACCCGGGTCCCTGGAGCTGTGAGGCTGCGGTGCTAACCACTGCGCCAATGTGCCCCCCCCCCCCACGTGTGCCTGTGTTACTGGGTATCAGTGCATGACTTTGTTACTTGGTGTCAGTGTATGTCTGTGTTAAATGGTGTCAGTGTGTTTGTTTGTGTTACTGGGTTTCAGTGTGTGTCTGTGTTACTTGGTGTAACTGTGTGTCTTTGTTACTTGGTGTCCGTGTGTGTCTGTGTTAATGGGTGTAAGTGTGTGTCTGTGTTACTTGTTGTAAGTCTGTGCCTTTGTTACTTGGTGTCCGTGTGTGTCTGTGTTACTGGGTGTCAGTGTATGTCTTTGTTACTGGGTGTCAGTGTATGTCTTTGTTACTTGGTGTAACTGTATGTCTGACACCGACCACTCCCTGGTGTGCAGCAAGGTTAGACTCAGACCAAAGAAGTTGCATCATTCCAAGCAGAAGGGCCACCCGCGCATCAACACGAGCAGAATTTCTCACCCACAGCTGTTACAAAAATTTCTAAATTCACTTGTAACAGCCCTTCAAAACACTCCCACCGGGGATGCTGAGACCAAGTGGGCCCACATCAGAGACGCCATCTATGAGTCAGCTTTGACCACCTACGGCAAAAGTGCGAAGAGAAATGCAGACTGGTTTCAATCTCATAATGAAGAGCTGGAACCTGTCATAGCCGCTAAGCGCATTGCACTTTTGAACTACAAGAAAGCCCCCAGCGATTTAACATCCGCAGCACTTAAAGCAGCCAGAAGTACTGCACAAAGAACAGCTAGGCGTTGCGCAAACGACTACTGGCAACACCTATGCAGTCATATTCAGCTGGCCTCAGACACCGGAAACATCAGAGGAATGTATGATGGCATGAAGAGAGCTCTTGGGCCAACCATCAAGAAGATCACCCCCCTCAAATCTAAATCGGGGGACATAATCACTGACCAACGCAAACAGATGGACCGCTGGGTTGAGCACTACCTAGAACTGTACTCCAGGGAGAATGTTGTCACTGAGACTGCCCTCAATGCAGCCCAGCCTCTACCAGTCATGGATGAGCTGGACATACAGCCAACCAAATCGGAACTCAGTGATGCCATTGATTCCCTAGCCAGCGGAAAAGCCCCTGGGAAGGACAGCATTACCCCTGAAATAATCAAGAGTGCCAAGCCTGCTATACTCTCAGCACTACATGAACTGCTATGCCTGTGCTGGGACGAGGGAGCAGTACCCCAGGACATGCGCGATGCCAACATCATCACCCTCTATAAAAACAAAGGTGACCGCGGTGACTGCAACAACTACCGTGGAATCTCCCTGCTCAGCATAGTGGGGAAAGTCTTTGCTCGAGTCGCTCTGAACAGGCTCCAGAAGCTGGCCGAGCGCGTCTACCCTGAGGCACAGTGTGGCTTTCGTGCAGAGAGATCGACTATTGACATGCTGTTCTCCCTTCGTCAGATACAGGAGAAATGCCGTGAACAACAGATGCCCCTCTACATTGCTTTCATTGATCTCACCAAAGCCTTTGACCTCGTCAGCAGACGTGGTCTCTTCAGACTACTAGAAAAGATCGGATGTCCACCAAAGCTACTAAGTATCATCACCTCATTCCATGACAATATGAAAGGCACAATTCAACATGGTGGCTCCTCATCAGAGCCCTTTCCTATCCTGAGTGGTGTGAAACAGGGCTGTGTTCTCGCACCCACACTTTTTGGGATTTTCTTCTCCCTGCTGCTTTCACATGCGTTCAAATCCTCTGAAGAAGGAATTTTCCTCCACACAAGATCAGGGGGCAGGTTGTTCAACCTTGCCCGTCTAAGAGCGAAGTCCAAAGTACGGAAAGTCCTCATCAGAGAACTCCTCTTTGCTGACGATGCTGCTTTAACATCTCACACTGAAGAATGCCTGCAGAGTCTCATCGACAGGTTTGCGTCTGCCTGCAATGAATTTGGCCTAACCATCAGCCTCAAGAAAACGAACATCATGGGGCAGGATGTCAGAAATGCTCCATCCATCAATATTGGCGACCACGCTCTGGAAGTGGTTCAAGAGTTCACCTACCTAGGCTCAACTATCACCAGTAACCTGTCTCTAGATGCAGAAATCAACAAGCGCATGGGTAAGGCTTCCACTGCTATGTCCAGACTGGCCAAGAGAGTGTGGGAAAATGGCGCACTGACACGGAACACAAAAGTCCGAGTGTATCAGGCCTGTGTCCTCAGTACCTTGCTCTACGGCAGCGAGGCCTGGACAACGTATGCCAGCCAAGAGCGACGTCTCAATTCATTCCATCTTCGCTGCCTTCGGAGAATACTTGGCATCAGGTGGCAGGACTATATCTCCAACACAGAAGTCCTTGAAGCGGCCAACACCCCCAGCTTATACACACTACTGAGTCAGCGGCGCTTGAGATGGCTTGGCCATGTGAGCCGCATGGAAGATGGCAGGATCCCCAAAGACACATTGTACAGCGAGCTCGCCACTGGTATCAGACCCACCGGCCGTCCATGTCTCCGTTATAAAGACGTCTGCAAACGCGACATGAAATCGTGTGACGTTGATCACAAGTCGTGGGAGTCAGTTGCCAGCATTCGCCAGAGCTGGCGGGCAGCCATAAAGACAGGGCTAACTTGTGGCGAGTCGAAGAGACTTAGTAGGTGGCAGGAAAAAAGACAGAGGCGCAAGGGGAGAGCCAACTGTGCAACAGCCCCAACAAACAAATTTCTCTGCAGCACCTGTGGAAGAGCCTGTCACTCCAGAATTGGCCTTTATAGCCACTCCAGGCGCTGCTTCACAAACCACTGACCACCTCCAGGCGCGTATCCATTGTCTCTCGAGATAAGGAGGCCCAAAAGAATGTCTGAGTTACTTGGTGTTAGTGTGTGTCTTTGTTACTGGGTATCAGTTTTTGTCTTTGTGACTTGGTGTCAGTGTATGTCTTTGTTACAGGGTGTCAGTGTGTGTCTTTGTGACTTGCTGTCAGTGTATTTCTTTGTTACTTGGTGTAAGTGTGTGTCTGTGTTACTGGGTATCAGTGTATGTTTGTGTTATTGGGTATCAGTGTATGTCTTTGTTACTTGGTGTCTGTTTATGTCAAAATACTTGGTGCAAGTGTATGTCTTTGTTACTTGGTGTAATTGTCTGTCTTTGTTACTTGGTGTAAGTGCATGTCTTTGTTACTTGGTGTCAGTGTATGTCATTGTTACTTGGTGACAGTGTATGTCTGTGTTACTTGGTGTAAGTGTATGTCTTTGTTACTTGGTGTCAGTGTATGTCTGTGTTCCATGGTGTCAGTGTATGTCTTTGTTACTTGGTGTCAGTGTATGTCTGTGTTACTGGGCATCAGTGTATGTCTTTGTTCCTGGGTGTCAGTGTGTGTCTGTGTTACTGGGTATCAGTGTATGTCTTTGTGACTTGGTATCAGTGCATGTCTTTGTTACTGGGTGTCTGTGTGTGTCTGTGTTCCTGGGTATCAGTGTGTGTTTCTAACTGGGTGTCATTGTATGTCTGTGTTACTTGGTGTAAGTGTGTGCCTGTGTATCAGTGTATGTCTTTGTTACTTGGTGTCAGTGTATGTCTGTGTTACTTGGTGTCAGTTTGTTTGTTTGTGTTACTGGGTTTCAGTGTGTGCCTGTGTTACTTGGTGTAAGTGTGTGTCTTTGTTACTTGGTGTCAGTGTATGTCTGTGTTACTTGGTGTCAGTGCATGTCTTTGTTACTGCGTGTCAGTGTTTCTCTGTGTTACTGGATGTCAGTGTGTGTTTGTTTGTGTTATTGGGTGTCAGTGTGTGTCTGTGACACTAGGTGTCATTATTTAGTTTAGTTTAGAGATACAGCACTTAAACAGGCCCTTCGGCCCACCGAGTCTGTGCCGACCATCAACCACCCATTTATACTAATCCAACACTAATCCCGTATTCCTATCACATCCCCACCTGTCCCTATACATTTCCCTACCACCTACCTATACTCGGGGCAATTTATGATGGCCAATTAACCTATCAACCTGCAAGTCTTTGGCATGTGGGAGGAAATCGGAGCACCCGGAGGAAACCCACGCAGACACAGGCAGAACTTGCAAACTCCGCACAGGCAGTACCCAGAATCGAACCCGGGTCCCTGGAGCTGTGAGGCTGCGGTGCTAACCACTGCGCCAATGTGCCCCCCCCCCCACCCCTCCCCCCAACGTGTGCCTGTGTTACTGGGTATCAGTGCATGACTTTGTTACTTGGTGTCAGTGTATGTCTGTGTTAAATGGTGTCAGTGTGTTTGTTTGTGTTACTGGGTTTCAGTGTGTGTCTGTGTTACTTGGTGTAACTGTGTGTCTTTGTTACTTGGTGTCCGTGTGTGTCTGTGTTAATGGGTGTAAGTGTGTGTCTGTGTTACTGGGTGTCAGTGTGTGTCTGTGTTACTTGTTGTAAGTCTGTGCCTTTGTTACTTGGTGTCCGTGTGTGTCTGTGTTACTGGGTGTCAGTGTATGTCTTTGTTACTGGGTGTCAGTGTATGTCTTTGTTACTTGGTGTAACTGTATGTCTGAGTTACTTGGTGTTAGTGTGTGTCTTTGTTACTGGGTATCAGTTTTTGTCTTTGTGACTTGGTGTCAGTGTATGTCTTTGTTACAGGGTGTCAGTGTGTGTCTTTGTGACTTGGTGTCAGTGTATTTCTTTGTTACTTGGTGTAAGTGTGTGTCTGTGTTACTGGGTATCAGTGTATGTTTGTGTTATTGGGTATCAGTGTATGTCTTTGTTACTTGGTGTCTGTTTATGTCAAAATACTTGGTGCAAGTGTATGTCTTTGTTACTTGGTGTAATTGTCTGTCTTTGTTACTTGGTGTAAGTGCATGTCTTTGTTACTTGGTGTCAGTGTATGTCATTGTTACTTGGTGACAGTGTATGTCTGTGTTACTTGGTGTAAGTGTATGTCTTTGTTACATGGTGTCAGTGTATGTCTGTGTTCCATGGTGTCAGTGTATGTCTTTGTTACTTGGTGTCAGTGTATGTCTGTGTTACTGGGCATCAGTGTATGTCTTTGTTCCTGAGTGTCAGTGTGTGTCTGTGTTACTGGGTATCAGTGTATGTCTTTGTGACTTGGTATCAGTGCATGCCTTTGTTACTGGGTGTCTGTGTGTGTCTGTGTTCCTGGGTATCAGTGTGTGTTTCTAACTGGGTGTCATTGTATGTCTGTGTTACTTGGTGTAAGTGTGTGCCTGCGTATCAGTGTATGTCTTTGTTACTTGGTGTCAGTGTATGTCTGTGTTACTTGGTGTCAGTTTGTTTGTTTGTGTTACTGGGTTTCAGTGTGTGCCTGTGTTACTTGGTGTAAGTGTGTGTCTTTGTTACTTGGTGTCCGTGTGTGTCTGTGTTAATGGGTGTAAGTGTGTGTCTGTGTTACTGGGTGTCAGTGTGTGTCAGTGTTACTTGGTGTAAGTCTGTGTCTTTGTTACTTGGTGTCCGTGTGTGCCTGTGTTACTGGGTGTCAGTGTATGTCTTTGTTACTTGGTGCAAGTGTATGTCTGAGTTACTTGGTGTTAGAGTGTGTCTGTTTTACTGGGTATCAGTTTATGTATTTGTGACTTGGTGTCAGTGTATGTCTTTGTTACTGGGTATCAGTGTATGTCTTTGTTACTTGGTGTCAGTGTATGTCTGAGTAACTTGGTGTCCGTGTGTGTCTGTGTTACTGGGTGTCTGTGTATGTCTTTGTTACTGGGTGTCAGTGTATGTCTTTGTTACTTGGTGTAAGTGGATGTCTGAGTTACTTGGTGTTAGTGTGTGTCTGTGTTACTGGGTATCAGTGTCTGTCTTTGTTACTAGGTGTAAGTGTGTGTCTGTGTAACTGGGTTTCAGTGTCTGTCTTTGTTACTTGGTGTCAGTGTTTTTCACAGTTACTTGGTGTTAGTGTGTGTCTGTGTTACTGGGTATCAGTTTTTGTCTTTGTGACTTGGTGTCCGTGTATGTCTTTGTTACTGGGTGTCAGTCTGTGCCGACCATCAACCACCCATTTATAATAATCCTACACTAATCCTGTGTTCCTATCACATCCCCACCTGTCCCTATATATTTCCCTACCACCTGCCTATACTAGGGGCAATTTATGATGGCCAATTATTATATCAACCTGCAAGTCTTTGGCATGTGGGAGGAAACCGGAGCACCTGGAGGAAACCCACGCAGACACAGCGAGAACTTGCAAACTCCGCACAGGCAGTACCCAGAATCGAACCCGGGTCCCTGGAGCTGTGAGGCTGCGGTGCTAACCACTGATCCAATGTGCCCCCCCCCCCCCCACAACGGCTGCCTGTGTTACTGGGTATCAGTGCATCTCTTTGTTACTTGGTGTCAGTGTATATCTGTGTTACTTGGTGTCAGTGTCTTTGTTTGTGTTACTGGGTGTCAGTGTGCGTCTGTGTTACTTGGTGTAAGTGCGTGTCTTTGTTACTTGGTGTCCGTGTGTGTTTGTGTTAATGGGTGTATGTGTGTGTCTGTGTTACTGGGTGTCAGTGTGTGTCTGTGTTACTTGGTGTAAGTCTGTGTCTTTTTTACTTGGTGTCCGTGTGTGTCTGTGTTACTGGGTGTCAGCGTATGTCTTTGTTACTGGGTGACAGTGTATGTCTTTGTTACTTGGTGTAAGTGTGTGTCTGTGTTACTGGGTATCAGTGTCTGTCTTTGTTAATTGGTGTAAGTGTGTGTCTGTGTTACTGGGTATCAGTGTATTTCTTTGTGACTTTGTGTCAGTATATGTCTTTGTTACTGGGTGTCAGTGTGTGTCTTTGTGACTTGGTGTCAGTGTATGTCAAAATACTTGGTGTAAGTTCATGTCTTTGTTACTTGGTGACAGTGTATGTCTTTGCTACTTGGAGTCAGTGTATGTCTTTGTTACTTGGTGTCAGTGTGTGTCTGTGTTACTGGGCATCAGTGTATGTCTTTGTGACTTGGTTTCAGTGTATGTCTTTGTTACTGGGTGTCAGTGTGTCTCTGTGTTACTGGGTATCAGTGTATGTCTTTGTGACTTTGTGTCAGTATATGTCTTTGTTACTGGGTGTCAGTGTGTGTCTTTGTTACTTGGTGTCAGTGTATGTCTTTTTTACTGGGTGTCAGTGTGTGTCTTTGTGACTTGGTGTCAGTCTATGTCTTTGTTACTTGGTGTTAGTGTGTGTCTGTGTTACTGGGTATCAGTGTATGTTTGTGTCAATGGGTATCAGTGTATGTCTTTGTTACTTGGTGTCAGTGTATGTCAAAATACTTGGTGTAAGTGTATGACTTTGTTACATGGTGTCAGTGTATGACTTTGTTACTTGGTGCAAGTGTGTGTCTGTGATACTGGGTATCAGTGTATGTCTTTGTGACTTTGTGTCAGTGTATGTCTTTGTTACTTGGTGTCAGTGTATGTGTTTGTGACTTGGTGTCAGTGTATGTCTTTGTTACTGTTTATTCGTGTTTCTCTGTGTTACTGCGTGTCAGAGTGTGTTTGTTTGTGTCACTGTGTGTCAGTGTTTATCTGTGACACTAGCTGTCAGTATTTAGTTTCGTTTGGAGATACAGCACATTAACAGGCCTTTCGGCCCACCCAGTCTGTGCCGACCATCAACCACCAATTTATAATAATCCTAAACTCATCCCGTATTCCTATCACATCCCCACCTGTCTCTATATATTTCCCTACCACCTGCCTATACTAGGGGCAATTTATGATGGCCAATTAACCTATCAACCTGCAAGTCTTTGGCATGTGGGAGGAAGCCGGAGCACCCGGAGGAAACCACACGCAGACACAGGGAGAACTTGCAAACTCCGCACAGGCAGTACCCAGTATCGAACCCGGGTCCCTGGAGCTGTGAGGCTGCGGTGCTAACCAATGCGCCAATGTGCCTCCCCCCACCCGCTCCCAAACTGTGTGCCTGTGTTACAGGGTATCAGTGTATGTCTTTGTTACTTGGTGTCAGTGTATGTCTGTGTTACTTGGTGTCAGTGTCTTTGTTTGTGTTACTGGGTGTCAGTGTGCGTCTGTGTTACTTGGTGTAACTGTGTGTCTTTGTTACTTGGTGTCCGTGTGTGTCTGTGTTAATGGGTGTAAGTTTGTGTCTGTGTTAATGGGTGTCAGTGTGTGTCTGTGTTACTTGGTGTAAGTCTGTGTCTTTGTTACTTGGTGTCCGTGTGTCTCTGTGTTACTGGGTGTCAGTGTATGTCTTTGTTACTGGGTTTCAGTGTATCTCTTTGTTAATTGGTGTAAGTGTGTGTCTGTGTTACTGGGTATCCGTGTATGTCTTTGTTACTTGATGTCAGTGTATGTCTGAGTTACTTGGTGTTAGTGTGTGTCTGTGTTACTGGGTAGCAGTGTATGTCTTTGTGACTTGGTGTCAGTGTATGTCTTTGTTACTGGGTGTCAGTGTGTGTCTTTGTGACTTGGTGTCAGTGTATGTCTTTGTTACTTGGTGTAAGTGTGTGTCTGTGTTACTGTGTATCAGTGTATGTTTCTGTTAATGTGTATCAGTGTATCTCTTTGTTACTTGGTGTAAGTGCATGTCTTTGTTACTTGGTGTCAGTGTATGTCTTTGTTACTTGGTGACAGTGTATGTCTGTGTTACTTGGTTTAAGTGTGAGTCTTTGTTACTTGGTGTAAGTGAATGTCTTTGTTACTGGGTGTCAGTGTATGTCTTTGTTACTTGGTGTCAGTGTGTGTCTGTGTTCCTGGGTATCAGTGTATGATTTTGTGACTTGGTGTCAGTGTATGTTTTTGTTACTGGGTGTCAGTGTGTGTCTTTGTGACTTTGTGTCAGTGTATGTCTTTGTTACTTGGTGCAAGTGTGTGTCTGTGATACTGGGTATCAGTGTTTGTCTTTGTTACTTGGTGTTAGTGTATGTCTGTGTTACTTGGTGTAAGTGTGTGTCTGTGTATCAGTGTGTGTCTGTGTTACTGGGTATCAGTGCATGTCTTTGTCACTTGGTGTCAGTATATGTCTGTGTTACTTGGTCTCAGTGTGTTTGTTTGTGTTACTGGGTTTCAGTGTGTGTCTGTGCACTTGGTGTAAGTGTCTGTCTTTGTTACTTGGTGTCAGTGTATGTCTTTGTGACTTGGTGTCAGTGTGTGTCTGTGTTACTGGGCGACAGTGCATGTATTTGTGACTTGGTATCAGTGTATGTCTTTGTGACTTGGTGTCAGTGTATGTCTATGTTACTTGGTGTCAGTGTGTTTGTTTGTGTTACTGGGTGTCAGTGTGTGTGTGTGTTACTTGGTGTAAGTGTGTGTCTTTGTTACTTGGTGTCCGTGTGTGTCTGTGTTACTGGGTGTCAGTGTATGTCTTTGTTACTGGGTGTCAGTGTATGTCTTTGTTACTTGGTGTAAGTGTGTGTCTGTGTTACTGGGTATCAGTGTCTGTCTTTTTACTTGGTGTAAGTGTGTGTCTGTGTTACTGGTTATCAGTGTCTGTCTTGTTTACTTGGTGTAAGTGTGTGTCTGTGTTACTGGGTATCAGTGCATGTCTTTGTTACTTGGTGTCAGTGTGTGTCTGTTACTTGGTGTAAGTGTGTGTCTGTGTTACTGGGTATCAGTGTATGTCTTTGTTACTTGGTGTCAGTGTATCTCAAAATATTTGGTGTAAGTGTATGTCTTTGTTACTTGTTTTAATTGTCTGTCTTTGTTACTTGGTGTCAGTGTATGTCTGTGTTACCTGGTGTAAGTGTATGTCTTTGTTACTTTGTGTAACTGTATGTCTTTGCTACTTGGTGTCAGTGTATGTCTTAGTTACTTGGTGTCTGTGTGTGTCTGTGTTACTGGGCATCAGTGGATGTCTTTGTGACTTGGTATCAGTGTATGTCTTCGTGACTTGGTGTCAGTGTATGTCTTTTTCACTGGGTGTCAGTGTGTACATGTGTTACTTGGTGTCAGTGTCTGTCTTTGTTACTGTGTATCGGTGTTTCTCTGTGTTACTGGGTGTCAGTGTGTGTCTGTGTTACCTGGTGTAAGTGTATGTCTTTGTTACTTGGTTTAAGTGTATGTCTTTGTTACTTGGTGTCAGTGTATGTCTTTGTGACTTGGTGTGAGTGTGTGTCTTTGTTACTTGGTGTAAGTGAATGTCTTTGTTACTTGGTGTCAGTGTATGTCTTTGTGACTTGGTGTCAGTGTGTGTCTGTGTTACTGGGCATCAGTGTATGTCTTTGTGACTTGCTATCAGTGTATGTCTTTGTGACTTGGTGTCAGTGTATGACTTTTTTACTGGGTGTAAGTGTGTGTCTGCGTTACTGGGTATCAGTGTGTGTCTTTGTTACTTGGTGTAGGTGTATGTCTTTGTTACTTGGTGTCAGTGCATCTCTTTGTTACTTGGTGTCAGTGTATATCTGTGTTACTTGGTGTCAGTGTCTTTGTTTGTGTTACTGGGTGTCAGTGTGCGTCTGTGTTACTTGGTGTAAGTGCGTGTCTTTGTTACTTGGTGTCCGTGTGTGTTTGTGTTAATGGGTGTATGTGTGTGTCTGTGTTACTGGGTGTCAGTGTGTGTCTGTGTTACTTGGTGTAAGTCTGTGTCTTTTTTACTTGGTGTCCGTGTGTGTCTGTGTTACTGGGTGTCAGCGTATGTCTTTGTTACTGGGTGACAGTGTATGTCTTTGTTACTTGGTGTAAGTGTGTGTCTGTGTTACTGGGTATCAGTGTCTGTCTTTGTTAATTGGTGTAAGTGTGTGTCTGTGTTACTGGGTATCAGTGTATTTCTTTGTGACTTTGTGTCAGTATATGTCTTTGTTACTGGGTGTCAGTGTGTGTCTTTGTGACTTGGTGTCAGTGTATGTCAAAATACTTGGTGTAAGTTCATGTCTTTGTTACTTGGTGACAGTGTATGTCTTTGCTACTTGGAGTCAGTGTATGTCTTTGTTACTTGGTGTCAGTGTGTGTCTGTGTTACTGGGCATCAGTGTATGTCTTTGTGACTTGGTTTCAGTGTATGTCTTTGTTACTGGGTGTCAGTGTGTCTCTGTGTTACTGGGTATCAGTGTATGTCTTTGTGACTTGATATCAGTGTATGTCTTTGTTACTCGGTGTCAGTGTGTGTCTGTGTTACTGGGTATCAGTGTATGTCTTTGTGACTTGGTATCATTGTAGGTCTTTGTTACTGGGTGTCAGTGTGTGTCTGTGTTCCTGGGTATCAGTGTATGTCTTTGTGACTTTGTGTCAGTATATGACTTTGTTACTGGGTGTCAGTGTGTGTCTTTGTGACTTGGTGTCAGTGTATGTCTTTGTTATTTGGTGCAAGTGTGTGTCTGTGATACTGGGTATCAGTGTCTGTGTCTTTGTTAATTGGTGTAAGTGTGTGTCTGTGTTACCGGGTATCAGTGTATGTCTTTGTTACTTGGTGTCAGTGTATGTCTGAGTTACTTGGTGTCAGTGTGTGTCTGTGTTCCTGGGTATCAGTGTATGTCTTTGTGACTTTGTGTCAGTATATGTCTTTGTTACTGGGTGTCAGTGTGTGTCTTTGTTACTTGGTGTCAGTGTATGTCTTTGTTACTTGGTGCATGTGTGTGTCTGTGATACTGGGTATCAGTGTCTGTGTCTTTGTTAATTGGTGTAAGTGTGTGTCTGTGTTCCTGGGTATCAGTGTATGTCTTTGTGACTTTGTGTCAGTATATGTCTTTGTTACTGGGTGTCAGTGTGTGTCTTTGTTACTTGGTGTCAGTGTATGTCTTTTTTACTGGGTGTCAGTGTGTGTCTTTGTGACTTGGTGTCAGTCTATGTCTTTGTTACTTGGTGTTAGTGTGTGTCTGTGTTACTGGGTATCAGTGTATGTTTGTGTCAATGGGTATCAGTGTATGTCTTTGTTACTTGGTGTCAGTGTATGTCAAAATACTTGGTGTAAGTGTATGACTTTGTTACATGGTGTCAGTGTATGACTTTGTTACTTGGTGTCAGTGTGTGTCTGTGTTACTGGGTAGCAGTGTATGTCTTTGTGACTTGGTGTCAGTGTATGTCTTTGTTACTGGGTGTCAGAGTGTGTATCTGTGTTACTGGGTAGCAGTGTATCTCTTTGTGACTTGGTATCAGTATATGTCTTTGTTACTTGGTGCAAGTGTCTGTCTGTGTTACTAGGTATCAGTGAATGTCTTTGTTACTTGGTGTTAGTGTATGCCTGTGTTAATTGGTGTCAGTGTGTTTGTTTGTGTTACTGGGTTTCAGTGTGTGTCTGTGTTACTTGGTGTAAGTCTGTGTCTTTGTTTCTTGGTGTCTGTGTGTCTATGTGTTACTGGTTGTCAGTGTATGTCTTTGTTCCTGGGTGTCAGTGTATGTCTTTGTTACTCGGTGAAAGTGTATGTCTGAGTTACTTGGTGTTAGAGTGTGTCTGTGTTACTGGGTATCAGTTTATGTCATTGTGACTTGGTGTCAGTGCATGTCTGAGTTACTTGGTGTCCGTGTGTGTCTTTGTTACTGGGTGTCAGTGTATGTCTTTGTTAATTGGTGTAAGTGTATGTCTGAGTTACTTGGTGTTAGTGTGTGTCTGTGTTACTGGGTATCAATGTCTGTCTTTGTTAATCGGTGTAAGTGTGTGTCTGTGTAACTGGGTATCAGTGTATGTCATTGTTACTTGGTGTCAGTGTATGTCTGAGTTACTTGGTGTTAGTGTGTGTGTCTGTGTTACTGGGTAGCAGTTTATTCTTTGTGACTTGGTGTCAGTGTATGTCTTTGTTACTGGGTGTCAGTGTGTGTCTTTGTGACTTAGTGTCAGTGTATGTCTTTGTTACCTGGTGTAAGTGTGTGTCTGTGTTACTGGGTATCAGTGTATGTTTGTGTTAATGGGTATCGGTGTATGTCTTTGTTACTTGGTGTCAGTGTATGTCAAAATACTTGGTGTAATTGTATGTCTTTGTTACTTGGTGTAATTGTCTGTCTTTGTTACTTGGTGTAAGTGCATGTCTTTGTTACTTGGTGTCAGTGTATGTCATTGTTACTTGGTGACAGTGTATGTCTTTGCTACTTGGTGTCAGTGTATGTCTTTGTTACTTGGTGTCAGTGTGTGTCTGTGTTACTGGGTATCAGTCTATGTCTTTGTAACTTGGTATCAGTGTATGTCTTTGTTACTGGGTGTCAGTGTTTCTCTGTGTTACAGGGTATCAGTGTATGTCTTTGTGATTTGGTATCAGTGTATGTCTTTGTTACTGCGTGTCAGTGTGTGTCTGTGTTACTGGGTATCAGTGTATGTCTTTGTGACTTGGTATCAGTGTATGTCTTTGTGACTTGGTATCAGTGTATGTCTTTGTTACTGGGTGTCAGTGTGTGTCTTTGTGACTTGGTGTCAGTGTATGTCTTTGTTACTTGGTGCAAGTGTGTGTCTGTGATACTGGGTATCAGTGTATGTCTTTGTGACTTTGTGTCAGTGTATGTCTTTGTTACTTGGTGTCAGTGTATGTGTTTGTGACTTGGTGTCAGTGTATGTCTTTGTTACTGTTTATTCGTGTTTCTCTGTGTTACTGCGTGTCAGAGTGTGTTTGTTTGTGTCACTGTGTGTCAGTGTTTATCTGTGACACTAGCTGTCAGTATTTAGTTTCGTTTGGAGATACAGCACATTAACAGGCCTTTCGGCCCACCCAGTCTGTGCCGACCATCAACCACCAATTTATAATAATCCTAAACTCATCCCGTATTCCTATCACATCCCCACCTGTCTCTATATATTTCCCTACCACCTGCCTATACTAGGGGCAATTTATGATGGCCAATTAACCTATCAACCTGCAAGTCTTTGGCATGTGGGAGGAAGCCGGAGCACCCGGAGGAAACCACACGCAGACACAGGGAGAACTTGCAAACTCCGCACAGGCAGTACCCAGTATCGAACCCGGGTCCCTGGAGCTGTGAGGCTGCGGTGCTAACCAATGCGCCAATGTGCCTCCCCCCACCCGCTCCCAAACTGTGTGCCTGTGTTACAGGGTATCAGTGTATGTCTTTGTTACTTGGTGTCAGTGTATGTCTGTGTTACTTGGTGTCAGTGTCTTTGTTTGTGTTACTGGGTGTCAGTGTGCGTCTGTGTTACTTGGTGTAACTGTGTGTCTTTGTTACTTGGTGTCCGTGTGTGTCTGTGTTAATGGGTGTAAGTTTGTGTCTGTGTTAATGGGTGTCAGTGTGTGTCTGTGTTACTTGGTGTAAGTCTGTGTCTTTGTTACTTGGTGTCCGTGTGTCTCTGTGTTACTGGGTGTCAGTGTATGTCTTTGTTACTGGGTTTCAGTGTATCTCTTTGTTAATTGGTGTAAGTGTGTGTCTGTGTTACTGGGTATCCGTGTATGTCTTTGTTACTTGATGTCAGTGTATGTCTGAGTTACTTGGTGTTAGTGTGTGTCTGTGTTACTGGGTAGCAGTGTATGTCTTTGTGACTTGGTGTCAGTGTATGTCTTTGTTACTGGGTGTCAGTGTGTGTCTTTGTGACTTGGTGTCAGTGTATGTCTTTGTTACTTGGTGTAAGTGTGTGTCTGTGTTACTGTGTATCAGTGTATGTTTCTGTTAATGTGTATCAGTGTATCTCTTTGTTACTTGGTGTAAGTGCATGTCTTTGTTACTTGGTGTCAGTGTATGTCTTTGTTACTTGGTGACAGTGTATGTCTGTGTTACTTGGTTTAAGTGTGAGTCTTTGTTACTTGGTGTAAGTGAATGTCTTTGTTACTGGGTGTCAGTGTATGTCTTTGTTACTTGGTGTCAGTGTGTGTCTGTGTTCCTGGGTATCAGTGTATGATTTTGTGACTTGGTGTCAGTGTATGTTTTTGTTACTGGGTGTCAGTGTGTGTCTTTGTGACTTTGTGTCAGTGTATGTCTTTGTTACTTGGTGCAAGTGTGTGTCTGTGATACTGGGTATCAGTGTTTGTCTTTGTTACTTGGTGTTAGTGTATGTCTGTGTTACTTGGTGTAAGTGTGTGTCTGTGTATCAGTGTGTGTCTGTGTTACTGGGTATCAGTGCATGTCTTTGTCACTTGGTGTCAGTATATGTCTGTGTTACTTGGTCTCAGTGTGTTTGTTTGTGTTACTGGGTTTCAGTGTGTGTCTGTGCACTTGGTGTAAGTGTCTGTCTTTGTTACTTGGTGTCAGTGTATGTCTTTGTGACTTGGTGTCAGTGTGTGTCTGTGTTACTGGGCGACAGTGCATGTATTTGTGACTTGGTATCAGTGTATGTCTTTGTGACTTGGTGTCAGTGTATGTCTATGTTACTTGGTGTCAGTGTGTTTGTTTGTGTTACTGGGTGTCAGTGTGTGTGTGTGTTACTTGGTGTAAGTGTGTGTCTTTGTTACTTGGTGTCCGTGTGTGTCTGTGTTACTGGGTGTCAGTGTATGTCTTTGTTACTGGGTGTCAGTGTATGTCTTTGTTACTTGGTGTAAGTGTGTGTCTGTGTTACTGGGTATCAGTGTCTGTCTTTTTACTTGGTGTAAGTGTGTGTCTGTGTTACTGGTTATCAGTGTCTGTCTTGTTTACTTGGTGTAAGTGTGTGTCTGTGTTACTGGGTATCAGTGCATGTCTTTGTTACTTGGTGTCAGTGTGTGTCTGTTACTTGGTGTAAGTGTGTGTCTGTGTTACTGGGTATCAGTGTATGTCTTTGTTACTTGGTGTCAGTGTATCTCAAAATATTTGGTGTAAGTGTATGTCTTTGTTACTTGTTTTAATTGTCTGTCTTTGTTACTTGGTGTCAGTGTATGTCTGTGTTACCTGGTGTAAGTGTATGTCTTTGTTACTTTGTGTAACTGTATGTCTTTGCTACTTGGTGTCAGTGTATGTCTTAGTTACTTGGTGTCTGTGTGTGTCTGTGTTACTGGGCATCAGTGGATGTCTTTGTGACTTGGTATCAGTGTATGTCTTCGTGACTTGGTGTCAGTGTATGTCTTTTTCACTGGGTGTCAGTGTGTACATGTGTTACTTGGTGTCAGTGTCTGTCTTTGTTACTGTGTATCGGTGTTTCTCTGTGTTACTGGGTGTCAGTGTGTGTCTGTGTTACCTGGTGTAAGTGTATGTCTTTGTTACTTGGTTTAAGTGTATGTCTTTGTTACTTGGTGTCAGTGTATGTCTTTGTGACTTGGTGTGAGTGTGTGTCTTTGTTACTTGGTGTAAGTGAATGTCTTTGTTACTTGGTGTCAGTGTATGTCTTTGTGACTTGGTGTCAGTGTGTGTCTGTGTTACTGGGCATCAGTGTATGTCTTTGTCACTTGGTGTAAGTGTGTGTCTGTGTTACTGGGTGTCAGTGTGCGTCTGTGTTACTTGGTGTAAGTGTGTGTCTTTGTTACTTGGTGTCCGTGTGTGTCTTTTTAACTTTGTGTCCGTGTGTGTCTGTGTTACTGGATATCAGTGTATGTCTTTGTTACTGGTTGTCAGTGTATGTCTTTGTTACTTGGTGTAAGTGTGTGTCTGTGTTACTGGGTATAAGTGTATGTCTTTGGTACTTGGTGTCAGTGTATGTCTTTGTTACTGGGTGTCAGTGTGTGTCTTTGTGACTTGCTATCAGTGTATGTCTTTGTGACTTGGTGTCAGTGTATGACTTTTTTACTGGGTGTAAGTGTGTGTCTGCGTTACTGGGTATCAGTGTGTGTCTTTGTTACTTGGTGTAGGTGTATGTCTTTGTTACTTGGTGTCAGTGCATCTCTTTGTTACTTGGTGTCAGTGTATATCTGTGTTACTTGGTGTCAGTGTCTTTGTTTGTGTTACTGGGTGTCAGTGTGCGTCTGTGTTACTTGGTGTAAGTGCGTGTCTTTGTTACTTGGTGTCCGTGTGTGTTTGTGTTAATGGGTGTATGTGTGTGTCTGTGTTACTGGGTGTCAGTGTGTGTCTGTGTTACTTGGTGTAAGTCTGTGTCTTTTTTACTTGGTGTCCGTGTGTGTCTGTGTTACTGGGTGTCAGCGTATGTCTTTGTTACTGGGTGACAGTGTATGTCTTTGTTACTTGGTGTAAGTGTGTGTCTGTGTTACTGGGTATCAGTGTCTGTCTTTGTTAATTGGTGTAAGTGTGTGTCTGTGTTACTGGGTATCAGTGTATTTCTTTGTGACTTTGTGTCAGTATATGTCTTTGTTACTGGGTGTCAGTGTGTGTCTTTGTGACTTGGTGTCAGTGTATGTCAAAATACTTGGTGTAAGTTCATGTCTTTGTTACTTGGTGACAGTGTATGTCTTTGCTACTTGGAGTCAGTGTATGTCTTTGTTACTTGGTGTCAGTGTGTGTCTGTGTTACTGGGCATCAGTGTATGTCTTTGTGACTTGGTTTCAGTGTATGTCTTTGTTACTGGGTGTCAGTGTGTCTCTGTGTTACTGGGTATCAGTGTATGTCTTTGTGACTTGATATCAGTGTATGTCTTTGTTACTCGGTGTCAGTGTGTGTCTGTGTTACTGGGTATCAGTGTATGTCTTTGTGACTTGGTATCATTGTAGGTCTTTGTTACTGGGTGTCAGTGTGTGTCTGTGTTCCTGGGTATCAGTGTATGTCTTTGTGACTTTGTGTCAGTATATGACTTTGTTACTGGGTGTCAGTGTGTGTCTTTGTGACTTGGTGTCAGTGTATGTCTTTGTTATTTGGTGCAAGTGTGTGTCTGTGATACTGGGTATCAGTGTCTGTGTCTTTGTTAATTGGTGTAAGTGTGTGTCTGTGTTACCGGGTATCAGTGTATGTCTTTGTTACTTGGTGTCAGTGTATGTCTGAGTTACTTGGTGTCAGTGTGTGTCTGTGTTCCTGGGTATCAGTGTATGTCTTTGTGACTTTGTGTCAGTATATGTCTTTGTTACTGGGTGTCAGTGTGTGTCTTTGTTACTTGGTGTCAGTGTATGTCTTTGTTACTTGGTGCATGTGTGTGTCTGTGATACTGGGTATCAGTGTCTGTGTCTTTGTTAATTGGTGTAAGTGTGTGTCTGTGTTCCTGGGTATCAGTGTATGTCTTTGTGACTTTGTGTCAGTATATGTCTTTGTTACTGGGTGTCAGTGTGTGTCTTTGTTACTTGGTGTCAGTGTATGTCTTTTTTACTGGGTGTCAGTGTGTGTCTTTGTGACTTGGTGTCAGTCTATGTCTTTGTTACTTGGTGTTAGTGTGTGTCTGTGTTACTGGGTATCAGTGTATGTTTGTGTCAATGGGTATCAGTGTATGTCTTTGTTACTTGGTGTCAGTGTATGTCAAAATACTTGGTGTAAGTGTATGACTTTGTTACATGGTGTCAGTGTATGACTTTGTTACTTGGTGTCAGTGTGTGTCTGTGTTACTGGGTAGCAGTGTATGTCTTTGTGACTTGGTGTCAGTGTATGTCTTTGTTACTGGGTGTCAGAGTGTGTATCTGTGTTACTGGGTAGCAGTGTATCTCTTTGTGACTTGGTATCAGTATATGTCTTTGTTACTTGGTGCAAGTGTCTGTCTGTGTTACTAGGTATCAGTGAATGTCTTTGTTACTTGGTGTTAGTGTATGCCTGTGTTAATTGGTGTCAGTGTG